>NC_080541.1:182774237-184163105 GCF_028640845.1 Ahaetulla prasina
ATGAATTTAAGGTTGGAAAATATAATATGGTGAGAAACCAAAATGGACTGATCTAACAGTCCCTAAAGTGAGGCTTTGTAATTCTTATAGGGCCTTCAGTATTAGAAAAAAATAGGAGTCTGGGACACATCAAAGCCCTGCAAAAGGCAAAGCTAACTGCAGGAGACAATATATACCATGGCAGCTATCCAGCCATTCCTTCGGAGCTCTGCAATTTTTGCCCATTTCAAGTCAAAGCAAGTGGAAACCAAGTTTGGAGATCAAGCAAACCAACCTTGGCTGTTCTTAAAAAAGCTAAGCATTTATGCACAGGGTTAATATTTAGATGGGAGGCTGTAAATTAGACTGAAGAGTTAAAAAAAAAACACCAGGAAGAAGACACTGCAAACCACTACTATAGTGTTGACAGATAACTAATAGGGACATAGGTATATAATCTCCAGAAGCTGAATTCATCTGAAAATGAATTGCAAAACTGCAATAAGATTCCAGTGTCAATTTAGTTAGCTTCTGTATGTGGAATCTTCCCCTTTGCCTCAGGCAAGGAAATGCCTTGGGGTGGCAAATCTGCCAACACTTGCACTAGTTATTCTGAACACAGCAGGACTGACTTTGGAGAAGGAAATCTGTTGCCCTTTGCTTCACCCATAAGGACTGCAAAAATTGGATGATTTGATGGGGAGGTGCCTCTGGCTAGTTGACCCCTTGGTACAAACAAGGTGGTGCTTTTTGTGTTGTGTTGCTAGTATTCTTTAAAAAGTTTTGAACTCTGTGGTTGGTCAGAGAGGACTCATGCTCGCAGGTAATTGATGATCATATTTTCACAGTAATAGCTGACCACAGTTAATACAAGCAACTGAGGTCGACATTTCTTCTATATTTGCTCAGACTGTTGTTCTGAGAGATTACCACACATCTAAGGTACGGTTGCATTGCATGATTCTGCCTGGTAATAATTTGGCAGCAATGAACAACATACATTTTAAGTAAATCTTCACCCAATTTGGATTGGATAAATCCATGGAGGCTTATCAAATGTTATTAATTTTGAAGACTTAGTGTTACAGAAGAGGCCTTAGACCTTAACAATACATAAACCAAGTAACTGCATAACTCCTTCTGTCTAGTGAATAGGCTCCCATACCTAGTTAGATACTTCACTTATGGTTTTTGCAGTGTTTTTGCTTGTGTAATAAATGTAGAAAGTGAGCACCCACCCTTCTAGAAGAATGAAATATTTTGAGGAATATTAAAAAAGGGAGAATATTATATTTTCTTGAATGAGAAATGGAGAAACATTTTTTTTAGAGGAAGGAAACAGACTAGTCTTTCTTGACAGCCCTAGCAGATACTGAGGAGGCATCTTTTAGAAATGCAGATTTGGTAAGCCATTCAAGACAAACTCCCTGCATCAAAGTCTGAACAAAGGCAGAATGGTAGGATTAGTCCTCACTCAAGCTCCAACATAGGACAAAGCCATTAAGCCATAATAGGAATTGCCCAACACCCTTTCAGAACACAAGCCCCTTCATTGCATCATCTCAGGGCAGTCCAAACTTCAACCAAACCTGGGAGCTCAGACAAATAGCTAGGATTTGCATTTCCTCTTTTGCCTATAGAGCAAGCTATGACCCCTACATAGGAATCTGACAACAGCCAATAGAATACATGTTCTTCAGAGGTGCGTTCTATTTACCTTTACTACTAGTTTGTAATGGGAGTGCACGTGTGTGCTTGCTTCTCTCGTGCAAGTACGCACACTTCTGTGCATGTGCAGGTTGTACCTTATGAAGTCTGGGTGGGTGGGTGAAGCCTCCCGTCGCTTTTACTACCGGTTCTCAAGAACTGGACAGAACCGGGAATAACCCACCACTGATATTCTTGCACAGGAACAGGAAGTTCCAGTGCAAAGCCCAAAAGAAGGTATAAAAGCCACCCACTCTCAGCTCCATTTGGTCAGCTGACTAGAACCCTTGTGGTTCTGCTTCATCAATAAACCATCTTCCCTTTTTCCCCTTTTTCCCCAATATTTTTTTTTAAATATAAATAGAGCAACATATTCAATATCCATATAAACAGTGTGTTGTCTGGTTACAATTCTTTTGAGTAATATTCATCATAGTAATCATCATCATCTCTAGTAGCAATCTCGTAATGACAGTGCTTTTCCCTCATCATATTAATACATATCAATTATTAATACTAATCAAAATTAATCAGTTACAATAATGAACCTTAATAGTGAAATTAATCTTTCTTTTGTAATTTTAGAAGTTCTAACTTCTGTTTCTCTTATTTAACCATTGACAGAACAGATCCCATATCTCAAAATACTCAATGTCTTCCTTTTCTTTAATTTCAAGTGTTAGTTTGTTTATTTCTGCTCATTCTAATATTTTTGTTATTATCTTTTCTTCTGTAGGGATCTCCTTGCCCTTCCAGTATTGTGCAAACCATCTTTCCAATCAGCCTCCATGTTTCCAGTGTCTTTCTCCCAGCTTGGAACTGAACCAGATGGATTTTTCTTTCCACAATAAGGAAAAGGAAGTGATGAGGAAACCTCTGACTGGAATGTCTGGTTGTGAAGTCTCTCCTTATCATTAACTTCGTGGAACTTGATGCATAGTTTAGCGTTTTTTCTTATCCTCCAAGGAGACATCAGGTGAAAATTGAATCCTGATCATTCATTATTGAATTTTTATTAAGTATTTTAGGGTACAGTGAAAATATAGGAAGAGGACTGCCTATATAATACAATAGATTTGAACTTGGGAAGGAAAAACCATTACACTGTTCATTGTTGAACCTTAAAATTTTAATTTAAGAAACCTTCTTAAAAAGAGAGTAAATTAAGAGTAGGACAATTTACTTTGTTCTCAACTCTTTATGAGTTTTAACATGGAAGGAGAGGGAGGGAGGGAGAGAGAGAGAGAGAGAGAGAGAGAGAGAGAGAGAGAGAGAGAGAGAGAGAGAGAGATGCAATACGTGTGGATTCTAGGAGATGGCTTCCTGCATCCAGTCTAAACTAACATCATCCATTATTTCTCAGCCTTTAATATTTAAAGATGCCAAACACAGCCTTAAATAAAATAATTCTGTTGCAGCAAAGCAATTTTTGCAGAGTCAAAGTTCCTCTTCCACTGAGGCCCTTAGAGTCAACATCATTAAGGAATTGGCAGTGTCAGGAAAAAACAACCGTTCCCTGTGTCAGTTAATTTGTTATCAAACCAGTTAGCCACAGTATTCCTCCCTGCTTTCTCTTTGGCTCTCTTTTCCTCCCTATCCATTTGCTGATTTTGCCCCATCTCATATTCCAGCTGGAAATATCTGATCAAAATGGTTGGAGAATTCTGGGAGTTGAAATCTACACACCTTAAAGTTGTCATGGTTGAGAAACATTATTATAAAGTATCACCTAAAGCAAGAAGAAGAAAAAGGAAGGAAATATCCTTTACTTCTTTTTAAAATTAAACCCAGCACTTTTCTGGAACCAGAGTTACAATCTCCCAGATCTGCAAAATATTCGGCTTTATCCAAGACAGCTAAAAGAGCTGGTTATCCTATAAATGTTTTCTATGTGGGGGCATTCTTGCCCGATTTGTGTATTTTATTTTATTTTGCATTTATATCCCGTCCTTCTCCGAAGACTCAGGGCGGCTTACACTATGTCAAGCAATAGTCTTCATCCATTTGTATATTATATACAAAGTCAACTTATTGCCCCCAACAATCTGGGTCCTCATTTTACCTACCTTATAAAGGATGGAAGGCTGAGTCAACCTTGGGCCTGGTGGGGCTTGAACCTGCAGTAATTGCAAGCAGCTGCTGTTAATAACAGACTGTCTGATCAGGCTGGCATTGCATCACCTATGCATTGCACGATTTATGATCAGGCTGGCATTGCTGGCATTGCATCACCTATTCTCAGTGGTGGGTTTCAAATTTTTTTACTACCAGTTCTGTGGGTGTGGCTTGGTGGGCGTGGCAGGGGAAGGATACTGTAAAATCTCCATTTCCTCTCAATCAGCTGGGACTTGGGAGGCAGAGAATAGATGGGCCAGTCAGAATTTTTACTACCGGTTCTCCAAACTACTCAAAATTTCTGCTACCATTTCTCCAGAACTGGTCAGAACCTGCTGAAATCCACCTCTGCCTATCCTCTTCTTTCTAGACTGATTTTTAAGTTAGAAGTTGTATGTCAAACTATTTAACACCACAGACAATACTTCTATCATTCAAAACGACCTTGATCATCTATCTGCTTGGTCTAAAAATTGGCAGCTCCAAATTTCAACCAGTAAATGCTCAGTCTTACATATAGGAAAAAAACCCCAAAAACTAAATACATACTAGATGGACATTACCTTACAGACGACCCCCATCCCGTTAAAGACCTTGGAGTTTTCATGTCAAATGATCTAAGTGCCAAAGCCCACTGCAACTACATAGCAAAAAAAGCTCTAAGAGTTGTAAACCTAATTTTGCGTAGCTTCTTTTCCAAAAACACCACACTACTAACCAGAGCATATAAAACATTTGCTAGACCAATTCTAGAATACAGCTCACCTGTTTGGAACCCTCACCACATCTCTGACATCAATACAATTGAACGTGTCCAGAAATATTTTACAAGAAGAGTTCTCCATTCCTCTGAAAACAATAAAATACCTTATCCCACCAGACTTGAAATCCTAGGCTTAGAAAACTTGGAACTCCGTCGCCTTTGACAAGACCTAAGTTTAACTCACAGAATCATCTATTGTAATGTCCTTCCTGTTAAAGACTACTTCAGCTTTAATTGCAATAATACTAGAGCAACTAATAGATTTAAACTTAATGTCAACCGCTTTAATCTAGATTGCAGAAAATATGACTTCTGTAACAGAATCATCAGTGCTTGGAATACTTTACCTGACTCTGTGGTCTCTTCCCATAATCCTAAAAGCTTTAACCAAAAACTTTCTACTATTGACCTCACCCCATTCCTAAGAGGACCATAAGGGGCGTGCATAAGCACACAAACGTGCCTACTGTTCCTGTCCTATTGTTTTTCTTTTCTTCTTCCTATTTATTTTATTTTATTTTATTTTATTTTATTTTATTTTATTTTATTTTATTTATTTTATTTTATTTTATTTTATTTTAATTTGCATTTATTTCCCGCCCTTCTCCGAAGACTCAGGGCGGCTTACACTATGTCAAGCAATAGTCTTCATCCATTTGTATATTATATACAAAGTCAACTTATTGCCCCCAACAATCTGGGTCCTCATTTTACCTGCCTTATAAAGGATGGAAGGCTGAGTCAACCTTGGGCCTGGTGGGGCTTGAACCTGCAGTAATTGCAAGCAGCTGCTGTTAATAACAGACTGTCTGATCAGGCTGGCATTGCATCACCTATGCATTGCATGATTTATGATCAGGCTGGCATTGCTGGCATTACTGGCATTGCATCACCTATTCTCAGTGGTGGGTTTCAAATTTTTTTACTACCAGTTCTGTGGGTGTGGCTTGGTGGGCGTGGCAGGGGAAGGATACTGTAAAATCTCCATTTCCTCTCAATCAGCTGGGACTTGGGAGGCAGAGAATAGATGGGCCAGTCAGAATTTTTACTACCAGTTCTCCAAACTACTCAAAATTTCTGCTACCATTTCTCCAGAACTGGTCAGAACCTGCTGAAATCCACCTCTGCCTATCCTCTTCTTTCTAGACTGATTTTTAAGTTAGAAGTTGTATGTCAAACTATTTAACACCACAGACAATACTTCTATCATTCAAAACGACCTTGATCATCTATCCGCTTGGTCTAAAAATTGGCAGCTCCAAATTTCAACCAGTAAATGCTCAGTCTTACATATAGGAAAAAAAACCCAAAAACTAAATACATACTAGATGGACATTACCTTACAGACGACCCCCATCCCGTTAAAGACCTTGGAGTTTTCATGTCAAATGATCTAAGTGCCAAAGCCCACTGCAACTACATAGCAAAAAAAGCTCTAAGCGTTGTAAACCTAATTTTGCGTAGCTTCTTTTCCAAAAACACCACACTACTAACCAGAGCATATAAAACATTTGCTAGACCAATTCTAGAATACAGCTCGCCTGTCTGGAACCCTCACCACATTTCTGACATCAATACAATTGAACATGTCCAGAAATATTTTACAAGAAGAGTTCTCCATTCCTCTGAAAACAACAAAATACCCTATCCCACCAGACTTGAAATCCTAGGCTTAGAAAACTTGAAACTCCGTTGCCTTTGACAAGACCTAAGTTTAACTCACAGAATCATCTATTGTAATGTCCTTCCTGTTAAAGACTACTTCAGCTTTAATTGCAATAATACTAGAGCAACTAATAGATTTAAACTTAATGTCAACCGCTTTAATCTAGATTGCAGAAAATATGACTTCTGTAACAGAATCATCAGTGCTTGGAATACTTTACCTGACTCTGTGGTCTCTTCCCATAATCCTAAAAATTTTATCCAAAAACTTTCTACAATTGACCTCACCCCATTCCTAAGAGGACCATAAGGGGCGTGCATAAGCGCACAAACGTGCCTACCGTTCCTGTCCTATTGTTTTTCTTTTCTTCTTCCTATATATATGCTTATACCTCCTTATATTTACTCATATGTGTTTATTTACTATATAATCTTTTTGTATGATACCTACATATATTGTTGTGACAAAATAAAATAAATAAAATAAATAAATAAAATAAATAAATGTCCAATATCTTTTTTTATTGTCTTAACTCTGCCCCTATGCATCAGTTTTACTATATTGAATTGGGGTGCCTTATATCCCACAATATGTCCTCTTTGATAGCCTCCCATTCTGGTTACTGAGCAGTGATGCTTGCAAAATATTCCTATTATTTAAACAACCTGAAGCATGAAAGGTCTCAGTGTGAGCAGTACGTTCTCACAACTGATGTTCCAGACATGCAGAGACCCTACAAGTGAGAATTCACTTATGTGTTGGAGTTATTTGGCAGACAACTTTGCTCAGGGCACAGATGGAGATACTGATGATACAGCATTGGGGCAAAAATAAAACTACAACTTGTATCAACACCAGTTCTAAAGGAATGCAATATTTAAATAATATTTTTAACTAGATCAGGTCAAAGTATAACAGGCCCCCAAAAACTGGAATTAGAGTGATATTAAGATATGGCAACATTCTGTCAGATTCAAACTGAAATCCCAATTATTTCCAAATTAACTATATTCATATGGACTAATTTGCGATTCTTTGCTGCCCCACTCTTTACAGAGAATCCAAACAAGGTAATTTCTAGTTTGTTGTATTCCAGGTTTAGCTATCTAGTTTCCCCCCATATTTTTCAAAGTGATTTATGACAATCTCTCCCACACTATTTCAAAACCTTAAAATGATGACAAATTGGCCAAGACAGCTTTTACGATGGTCAAAAAAAGAAATGCTTGTCCCCCCAAAAAAACCTCATTCAATTTGCACCAAATCAGTATGTGTTACACATGCAGATTTCCATTTAGATATAATTGGAATAATGTAAAAAAGAAATGACTGCTGCATGAGAATGTTTTAGAATAGCTCTTTTAGGTCTATTTGAACTGGAAACCAGGGCATGTACACTGAAACACAAATTGGTTGAACAGGCCTTAAGAGGGGGTGGGGTGGATTGTTCCCCCTTAATTATGCTAATTATGTCATGCATATTTGTTGACTATAGTAGCTAGGCACTTCACTGGTTAGACCATATCATATACCTATTGAGATCAGTGAAGCCATTAGGATGTAAGTATGGGTAATGGGGTGAGGGTATAAAGACAATGGGATTGTAAAGAACAAAGTGGCAGTATTTTGTGAACAAGACTTTCCCCCCTCAAAAAAGGTTTATTTTTGTGTGGTTTCTTAAGTCTCTGCTCACTTTCCAGTATTTTTCCCCATCTTATCATTATTCCTTAGCCTCCTAAACACATGGCTAAGCTGGCTATTATATTCTGTGGGTTCCGTAATAATTGAGGCTCCACAGATGTTCACACATAACGTTTATTTTTAACTCACAGAGACCAGCAACAACACAAGAACAGCGCGCCTGCTTTGACAGCCCTTTTATACTCGGCTGTCAAAGCGGGAGCCAATCAGAACAGAACAAGAAACCATCTCTACCACTAGGGGCCGCCACTGCCCGTGCAGGACATAACACTGGCAGTATAGTTTTCCTGAGAAAATGTTTTTCTAATGGAGTAGTTAACCCAATTTGAGACCCTGTAGCTTACCCAGTGCTTTGTTTCTCCTGGGAAGATGAATTTGATTTACTGGCATTTTATTTCCCCCTCACAAACCTCTACACCAGGGAAAGGAAAATGTTACCACGTAGCTGTTTTCCTGCATGATTTGAGGGTCAGGTGCCTATTGCTAACGGGCAACCTCAAGATCTTCAGCTTTCAATCACACACAGATTGGACAGTCTTTCAAATAAACAGTGTCTTCAGTTAGAGCAGGGGTCTCCAACCTTGGCAATTTTAAGACTTGTGGACTTCAATGCCCAGAGTTCCTCAGCCAGCAGAGGAATTCTGAGTTAGAGGACTGTTCTCATCTGATCCTCAAATAATAGGCTCCAGTTAAAGAGTGTTTTACTTAAATACTTCTTTGTATGGTTGGTTTCCCCCCCCCAAATGGTTTTCTATCAATGTGGTTGGGGCTTTATCAATAGGCCTGCCCAGTTATTAATCAGTTTATACTCCACCCAGGAGGGCTTTAATGACTTTTCCCTCTCACTGTTTTTCTCTTTTCTCATTTCCCTCCAAAATAATTCTATTTGTAGAAAAGATGAGGAAAGAAAACTGATGAAAGGAAACCAATAATTAAAGCTCCCTGCAGAACATGAATCAATCAATATAGGGACATTTGATCAGTAAGGTCATGGCTGTACTGAGCAAGAAGCAATTAGAAGAAAAGGCCATAACTAGGAAAAAGCAAGGACATAGTGAAGCAGAAACTGGAGGAGGGTTAAGCAAATTTCAGTTCAGTGATTCTTGCCTATAAATTGTGCCTTTCCCCATATGTTGATTTATTATATTTCAGTTAAACTCTTCTTCCTAATCCCAGCTTTGCAGCCCCAGTTTAATGGATTCTGATGGTGGTAGAAAAATGGAGGAGATGCATGAGTGCTTCAGATGCTATACTGGTCAGGCACATATTGAATGCAGAAAGCGCTGGGATACCTATACTCTCTCTCTCTCTCTCTCTCTTTTCTCTGAAGATTTTCTCATGCTACCTGGATTTATTTTTTATTAAATGATTCTTACAATACTCTGCTTCCCCTGCTTAGACTCAATTCATCGAGGAACATAGGTGCTCTGATCTCCAGAATGTTTGCACATTAACAGGATGACATATTCATTACTAAGGTGAAACAAGTTGTTGGGTCCTTGCTTCCTTGTACAATGGCAGCCTTAATTAATTGATTTTATTATCCATGCTATTAAATAAAAGAGAGGAGGAAAAAACCCTCAATAGGTGCCTTGAAAGGCACTGTAGCTGGACTCATTAGTGGTTAATTAACCTTCGAATATATTGTTTGGCAGGCTTTGGCATACCAGTCAGCTCAAGTGGTTCTTAGGTTGGAAGAAGGATTGATGAAGGTACATGGATGCCAGCTGTATGGTATGCATGGTGGGAGAGGTATTAAGAAGCTCAACTCTTCCCACTGAAAACACTCAGGACTTTCCTTTAAAAGCAAATGTATTTGCATAATGGCATATTCCCTCCCCCATTATTGTTGTGGCCATATTTTTTAGAAAATAGCACAGTATTAAAGGCTTCTGAAAATATGAGATATCTAGTCCTACTTTAGTATGTATACTTAAAGCACTTTAAAGAGAACCCCCCCCAACACATAACACCCAAATGTATGTAACTAGTTCTAAGTAGCTGCATTTTAAAGGAGCAATGTTAATCACAGTAAGGCACGTTTAACCTCTACACAACATTCATTCATTTTAAACCTTTTCCATTCCAATTCCTATTTGGCCTTCTCTTGCTGTAACTTCAGTCCCTTTGCGGGGCTGCTAATTCCTGGAGGCTGAATTGGATGTGTGTGTGTTTTGTTTTTTTTCCTATTTAGAGTAGCATGTTGCAAAACTAGAGAGATGCGACTTTCTTGGGGTAGTTTTGGGACAGTGGAAACTCTTGGATTGAAAGAAAAGCCACCAGTGGAAATTGGGTTTCTCAGCGCGAGCCCGAAACCAGGACTTTCAACATCTGCGAGTACTAAGATGGGCATATTGGTACTGAGAGACAGGAGACCATCTTTGGAGATCTCCTCTTATCCAAAAAGGATAAACAGGTAAAGAAAATAATTGAACACCGCCTTTGTTCCCATGGTTTCTCTACTAGGAATCATTGCAGCTGCATACAGATTATGCAAACAAACAAAACAAAAAATCCTCCATGCAATTTTTCTTCACTGGTTCAGGAAGAGAAGACCACTTTAAAAATGGTTGGCCTCCAGTCCTTGCCATGGAACAACTTTTTCTTTGTCTGATGCAAAAATTAGAGAAAGGGATAAAAAGCCTGAACTCTTTTTTTTTAAAAAAAAATTCTGGCATGGTTCCTATTTATATGAAAAAACTGCATTTTGTGTAGAATTTCAATAGATGTGTTACAGTAAGGTATGATAATTCCACATGGCAACCTCTGTGAATTCAATCTCATGCTGCCCAGTTATACTTGAAGATGACTTTATAAATTTCAATCTGGACTACAGAAATTTAATAATATGATTATCATACAGCCATCAGCAAGTATTGCCGGCCCAATTGGCAAAAGGAAGCTCAGGACCATACTGGTTGGAAACATGTGGAAGAGACCTTGCAGTGGATAAACAATGGCTAAAATGATGATGATGATTGATGAATACAGCCATCTCAGCATCTCCCAGTTCTAGTGTGTCTCAAGCTTCGTGGTGTTCCAGTGTTGCCTCACACTTTAGGTGATGACATACTTCATGATTGAGTTGCCTATATTGTGCACTGTCAATAAGCATGGTTCATTTATACTGGTCTATCAAGTATAAGTGTTCATCAGAGAGCCATACTGGCATTTGGGGCCATAAGATTGGGAGCCTGCTTTTGGCACATTCAGAGATAACTTCAGAGCCTTGTTCTTCCATGTCCACATCATCAGACAGCATCAAGATGCAAACTGGTTTTGGGATTCTTCTTTATGACCCACTTCAATCAGTTTGACCAGTTCTGCTTTGTTGATGGAACCCTCTCTCATTTTACATGCTGGAGCTTAAGTTGATTAACTGTACAGACCAAGTAATGATTGGAGCCACAATCAGTACCTCATATCAGATATATATGTTTGATGAATGATCAAGTGGGATTTCAAGGAAGTAGTATAAGACTAACTTTAGCATACTGAAAAGCTGGTTTAAGATTGGCTATTTGAAATAGGTAGCATATACCCCAGTACCAAGGCAAAATGTGCAATCTTATAGCTGCTAAAATTATTTTGGTACCAGAGGAAGAACATTGTATAAGTATTTCTCTCTGAAATTAAACTGTAACAATAACAGATCAAGTAGCTATTGCCTGCCTTTTCATCCCACTTAAAATCAGTTTTTTACTGTGGAGTACTTATGTGGCCTAAATGTAGGCACAGCTCTTCTGTAGTTTTTGAGTTTACGGTATTACATAGTTTCACGTTCCAACAACTTCTTTAGACATTCTTTCAGATACATCTAGAAATACTTACCTCACATTTGGGTCAACTTGATGTTGCAACTGCTAGTACCATGTTTCCCCAAAAATAAGACCCTGTTTTATATTTTTTTGAACTCTGAAATAAGTGCTTGGCCTTATTGCCATGCGCTCAAAAGCCTGATTGGGCTTATTATCAGGAGATGTCTTATTTTTGGGGAAACAGAGTAGGTAAGTATAACTGGCGCAGGGTCTTGCATTCTGTTGAGCGTGTTCATTCCAAATGACATTCTTCTGAATATGGTACATAGCACCATAGATTTTTGTCTACAAAAATCAGTTATTTGAATAAACAACTCCTTATTTGAAGAGATTCTATAAATTAGTACCACTAAAAGTAAGCAAAGAATGGCAATCTATGGGAAATGGAATGACTCAGTAGATTGTGGCTTTTCTTTTTTTAAATATAGCATTGGGAAGTTGTAGCCCTGAATAAAGGAGATAAAAATGAAGTTCTAACCATTTCTTCCAATTAGTTATTATTCTGCTCAAATCCATCGCAGTGCTGTTTTACCTTCTGCAGGGTGCTAACTCTGCATTTACCCTTGTAGATTTGTGCCTTGAATCATAAAAGGGCAATAGGTAATGTGGATGGAATTTCTATTGGTTCTCCCTCTGGACCTATTGTTTGAATATCATTCAGCCCTTCTTCTCCCTCTTTCTTGGCTAAAAAGAAACTTTTAACTCTGTCTACAAAGGAGAAAAAATGTATTTTCTTCTGGCCTTTGAAGGGAGGGGTAAGTAAAACAATGGAGATGCTACTAGGCTGTTTTATGCCTTGGGACTGAAAATACAGCCTTCAAAGGAGACCTTGTCAGTATTGTTTATCTTGTCCTTTAGACTTTCTATAACAATAAATAATCTGCATTCAACTTTCCTAACCTTCTTATTTCTGGATTGCTGACAAACAGGATGTTTTCTTTTCAATGTCTTTGTTTAAACCCTGCTGCTATTGCAGGTGAGAAGTGCTCTTCGGCTTCCTGCTACACAAAATGTGCACAGAAATGAGAGGCATTGTTGCACTGTTGCACTGTTCTTCTGTAGTTTTGCCAAATCTGAAAAGGGGATCCTTTCCCTAAAAAGCAATTGCGAACCATTCAAATAATCTCTGGCTGAGCCCCTGGGGAACCAAACAAATAGCATCACCTGCTTTAACTCACCTGTTACCTGGAGCCCAGACACCCATTTTAAATGATTAGGATAAAATGTATGGATCACATCAGCCTTCTTTAGACAGGCTAGCTAGTCATAAAGAAATAGAGGCTTAGGAAGGAAATGTTCTCTTTAAGGGAATATTGTTGCACCAGATAGATGTCTACAGATTATGGTATGGTAATATACATTCAATCTCAGTAGTTAAATGCAAAAACAATAGTTTCTGAAAATGGAAGGTTTATGCCAGGGACTGTCTATGTTCCCCACTAAAAGTTGCTCTGGAAACTTACAAATATCAGGTTTGGGAACAAAATCACAGCATAGCATCTATCCTGAACCCTTTAGGGCTTTCCATTTCCTCTCTCAAAATGTCCAGAAAATTTATTTTATTTATTCAAATTTATTTATTCAAATTTATATATCGCCCTATCTCCCGAAGGACTCAGGGCGGTTCACAGGCAAATAAAACAACATATATATACAAATTAAGAAAACCATTAAGAAAACATATTCAAAAAGCCTGATTATTAAAATAATATAGATATTAAAACCAATTAAAACCCCTATAAAATTTAAAAATTTAAAATTAGAAAATTTAAAAAACTAGTCCAGTCCCGCGCAGATAAATAGGTGTGTTTTAAGCTCGCGACGGAAGGTTCGGAGGTCTGGAAGCTGGCGGAGTCCTGGGGGGAGTTCGTTCCAGAGGGTGGGAGCCCCCACAGAGAAGGCCCTTCCCCTGGGCGTCGCCAGACGGCACTGTCTAGCTGACGGCACCCTGAGGAGTCCCTCTCTGTGAGAGCGCACGGGCCGGTGAGAGGTATCCGGTAGCAGTAGACGGTCCCGTAAGTAGCCCGGCCCTATGCCATGGAGCGCTTTAAAGGTGGTTACCAAAACCTTGAAGCGCACCCGGAAGGCCACAGGTAGCCAGTGCAGTCTGCGCAGGATAGGTGTCATACGGGAGCCACGAGGGGCTCCCTCTATAACCCGCGCAGCCGCATTCTGAACTAACTGCAGTCTCCGGATGCCCTTCAAGGGGAGCCCCATGTAGAGAGCATTGCAATAATCCAGGCGAGACGTCACGAGGGCGTGAGTGACCGTGCACAGGGCATCCCGGTCTAGAAAGGGGCGCAACTGGCGCACCAGGCGAACCTGGTAAAAAGCTCTCCTGGAGACGGCCGCCAAATGATCTTCAAAAGACAGCCGTTCATCCAGGAGGACGCCCAAGTTGCGCACCCTCTCCATCGGGCCAGTGACTCGCCCCGACAGTCAGCCGTGGACTCAGCTGACTGTACCGGGATGCCGCATCCACAGCCACTCTGTCTTGGAGGATTGAGCTTGAGCCTGTTTCTCCCCATCCAGACCCGACGGCCTCCAAACACCGGGACAGCACTCGATAGCTTCGTTGGGGTGGCCCGGTGTGAAAAGTACAGCTGGGTGTCATCAGCGTACAGCTGGTACCTCACACCGAAGCCACTGATGATCTCACCCAGCGGCATCATATAGATGTTGAACAGAAGGCGAGAGGATCGACCCCGCGGCACCCCACAAGTGAGGCGCCCCGGAGCCGCCCTCTGCCCCCCTGTCAACACCGTCTGCGACCGATCGGAGAGATAGGAGGAGAACCACCGATAAACGGTGCCTCCCACTCCCAATCCCTCCAACCGGTGCAGCAGGATACCATGGTCGATGGTATCAAAAGCCGCTGAGAGGTCTAATAGGACCAGGGCAGAGGAACAACCCCTATCCCTGGCCCTCCAGAGATCATCCACCAACGCGACCAAAGCCGCCTCAGTGCTGTAACCGGTGGGAAACCGGACTGGAACGGGTCTAGATAGACAGTTTCCTCCAGGTGCAAGGGAAACTGATATGCCACCATACTCTCTACAACCTTCGCCGCGAAGCGAAGGTTGGAGACCGGACGATAATTACCTAAAACAGCCGGGTCCAGGGAAGGCTTCTTGAGGAGGGGTCTCACCACCGCCTCTTTCAAGGCGGCTGGGAAGACTCCCTCCACCAAGGAAGCGCTTGTAATAGCCTGGAGCCAGCCTCGTGTCACCTCCTGAGTGGCCAGTACCAACCAGGAGGGGCACGGGTCCAGTAAACACGTGGTAGCATTCAGCCTACCCAACAACCTGTCCATGTCCTCGGGAGCCACAGGGTCAAACTCATCCCACAAAATGTCACCAAGACCACCCTCAGACGTCCCATCTGAGTCACCGCAATTCTGGTCCAGACCGTCCCGAAGCTGAACGATTTTATCGTATAGATAACCGTTAAACTCCTCAGCACGTCCCTGCAACGGGTCATCCCGCTCCCCCTGATGAAGGAGGGAACGAGTCACCCGAAACAGGGCGGCTGGGCGGTTATCTGCCGATGCAATGAGGGAGGAGGCGTAAATGGCTAGATGACTGTCCATTGTTGGATAGAGCTTGCAGTCATTCCCCAATTTCCTAATTTTCTGCTTAAATCTCAACTTTTTACATTCCTAAGCATTAGTTCTATACCATGCTCTCAGTACCTTCCATAACTTGTTCCTCAGGTTAAGGCTGGAGCAGGCCTCTTTTGCAGCAAGTTTTCCTTTGCATTCCCCAGGCATTAAACTTCACTGCCATTTTACCTTGATGACAAAACATCAATGCAGATATACCTTTCTTCCTGCCTTGCATCCCATCTGATTAGTTATTCTGAAGCCATCTTCATAGACTGCCCTGGGTCCTCAAGTTACATCATCAGCTGCCAGCAAGGTGCACATCAGCACTGCCCCCACTCTTTTGAAATGGACAGCTCCTAGCGTGATTTGCTTCTGTAAGTAGAGCATGACAGGCGATGCTGTCGAAAAGCAGAGATAGAGCAATTAAGCATTCATTGGGCACTCTGAGGTCACATTTATCCTGTCCATTACCGTCATGATTCTAAATGATTCCGGCTGACCGGGGACGATTCATATTGGGCTGAAGAGACCCACCTTTCAAAGGATTCCCCCAGAGAAGCCATATTCATTCTCTCCGATATGACAGGCCAACCGACATTTCCCTCAACTTCTTCTTCTGTATTCACTCCTGATGAATGGCTCACCAGGGGGCTATATTCTTCCCACCAATAACTACTCTGAATAGATATGACTCTGCTGGGAATATTAACATACTGGCCTTCTATTCAAATGCTTTACAGGCATAATTAGATTCAGCTTCAAAAAACTAACTACAAGGCAAAGATCCTGTGACACCTAAGACTGGATTGTGAATTCTAGATCTGGTGATTCAAGAGCCTTTATTTCTGTTGTTCCGATGAGAAGAAGGAATATGGTTTCACAAGTGATGCTTGAACCAGCTTTTCATTTCTCTGCAGCTAAAGTATCTGGACTAGGATTTATTTTCAATGCCATTTTCTCCTTAAGTGCAAGAGAACATTTAATATGATAGTTTTGCTTTGGCTTTTTTTTAAAAAAAATATCACCTTGATGACTTGAATCTATAATTTTCCTGAACCCATCAGTAGACTCTGCACACCTCATTCTTCAAATCTAGGAGCTTTAAAAGATGTTCTTTATTGATCAGGTATTAATTTATGTGCGAACAAAGAGAGAGGATTGTTGGTCCAGCTTTTAAATTTAAGGAACTGACAAAAGCAATCAGAAAACAGATAGTTTAATAGGAGATTAAAAAACTGGCTGCAAGAGTTCAGATACCTGACCTGCCATCATAAGGTTTTGATCTGTTTCTCTCTGTACAATGTGTGTGCTTACTGATGGATTTTATCATTAATTGATACTTCCCTTTTCTCCCTATCTCGCAACACAATTAATCTGGGAACCTTTTAATTTGCAGGTGACTGAAAGGAGAAAAGCGCTATTGCTTTTTCTTTCTGGACAGCATGACATTTTGTGATTTTGGTGTAGTTGTTTTCACACAAAGTAAAGGAATTTTCTTCTTGAAGAAAATCTGTCTAAGTGATTGCTAGGAGTCGAAAACAACTTAATGGCATCTAATCAATCAGTCAGAGAATTTCTTTACATCAGGTTATCAAAAAAATCGCACTAAAATAAAAATAGGGAGAATTGGGGTTTTAAACCAATTCTTGAATTAAACTGTTTCAAATCGCAGATGTTTCTCAATATTACAATATGCAAACAGGTTGTTTGCATATTGTAATACTGTTTCATTACAATACAAAACAAAGATATGTTTCCCATATCTTTGAACAAATATACTTTTTAAAAAAGAAGTCTGGGGTGAGTTCTTTTCTTGCTCAGTCTCAAGGTAGAAAATTCCATAACCTACAATTTTCAGCTGAGGTCTTCCTTAAGCAGGTGTCAGCAAATATTTTGGGACAGAGGAAGTGAACTGATCTCACCCTCCTTATCTTTGCATCCTCTTTCATAATAGCCCTTCAGTACTGAAAAGACGAGAGGCAGAATTAGGAAGCTTCTGAGGAAGATGTTCTCAGACCTGGCTAGGTAGGGTTGGCCATGATAACATGGAATTGCTGATATAAATGTATATACATTGTAGGTATATAGCTAAAAAAAAAAAGATATGTGAATAGCTTTTTCTAAGAGTGCAAATTTAGGGGGAAACACACACATGTGTCTGGTAGATTTTTTCCTGTCTGCTGTTCTCATCACTTTTTGATGCTTCCTAAAAATAACCCATAGCCGCTTGAGGCATTGTTAGAAACTGGAAAACCAACATCGTTAGCAATATATCAGAGCAGCTGTCCTTAAATTGACTTAGCTTGTGCACAGGGCCATGTTTAATATTAGGTCACCTCAGGTAGTTGGTGGCAGATGCAGGGACAAGGAAAGATGACAAAAAGCACAGTTTGCCTTGTATCCACCAAGCTAGCTTGCTGCCAATAGGTAGAAGGCAGGCTGTTAATTGAAATAGGATTCATTGGTTGGAGCAATCCATTTCTATTAATGGGAAGGGAAGGGAGACATATTTTTTTCTCTATCCCTAATAGCAAAATGTTTGAATGATCCTGCATGAGTTAACTTGTAACTTAACTCATGTACAGCTTATTATATAAACAAGTTCAATCCTGACTGGCTTAAAGTGGCTTAAGCTGGCTTCCATCCTTCCACAGTTGGTAAAATGAGGTTCTTAGGAACAAAATGCTGATTCTGTACCGCTTAGAAGGGGCTGTAAAGCAAAAACTATGAAGCAGTATATAAGTCTAAGTGCTATTGCTATATAAACATACAGAGAGAAACAAGTCAAGAAAGATGTATTTTTATAAAAGGATTATAAAAGGTTATCTAGATGCCTGGGTTTTTCTGTTCTGTTCCTATCACACAAACAATTCATCCTTTCATCCCACAAATACACCCCAACTCCTCAGGAGTGCTCATGGCTAGAGAAGAGCCAGATTTAGGTGACTGGCTGAGCACAATCACAGTGGGTAGGAGAAGGCTTCCAAAGGCTGAAGTCCTTACTGATTGTTCCAGGCCACTGAAGAGCTTCAGCATCCCAGGGAGAAAGCTAAAGAATGCTATAAATCGGTGTAGGATCCATGATGGAGTTCAACTGGTGACATGGCCAGAAACAATCAGTGACAGTGGTCCCTTGAAAGCTAGCATCACCTGGCAGGGTAGTTTGCAATGGAACCTGAACCATTGGCAGCAGAAGAGTCCAGTGATGAGGCTTGCATGAAGAGGAATTTGGAAGAGGTATTGGCCAGCAGGCTGGCAGGCAGGGGTATCACTGGAGTTTGGTTGGTGGTCCTGGTCAATGTCAGGGAGTGGGCTTTGAGTGGCAAACTAGCCAGTGAAGAGGAGTTTGGAAAGGCTTCAGCCAGCAGGTTGTCTGGCAGTAAACAGCAAAGCAATTTTGAGAATCACTGGAGAAACCAAATAGTCAATGGTAAGAAATTGCCCAGCAGGATTGACTGATAAGAGTTCAGCAGATTCAGTGGTGAGTGAAGCTAGTTCAAAGCTCAGCTGGAGCCCTGAATCATTCTGTTTGGGAGAAGGAAATGCCTCTGCCAGAATACTTAATAACTCCAATCAGAAGAGGAAAACTGCCTTCCATTGAGGACCTGTATACTGCACGAATCAAGAAGAGGGCCTTGAAAATATTTACAGACCCCTTGCATCCTGGACATAAACTGTTTCAACTCCTACCCTCAAAACAACGCTATAGAGCACTGCACACCAGAACAACTAGACACAAGAACAGTTTTTTCCCGAAGGCCATCACTCTGCTAAAGAAATAATTGCATCAACACTGTCAAACTACTGAATCTGCACTACTATTAATCTTCTCATAGTTCCCATCACCAATGTCTTTCCATTTATGACTGTATGACTATAACTTGTTGCTGGCAATCCTTATGATTTATATTGATATATTGACCATCATTTGTGTTGTAAATGTTGTACCTTGATGAACGTATCTTTTCTTTTATGTACACTGAGAGCATATGCACCAAGACAAATTCCTTGTGTGTCCAATCACACTTGGCCAATAAAAATTCTATTCTATTCTATTCTAAAAAGCCAAGTGAATCACTGCAATTGTTAAAGTGAATCTGGCTTCCCCATTGACTTTGCTTGTCAGAAGTTCACAAAGGTGATCACATGACCCTGGGACACTGCAACCATCATGAGCCAAAATGAGCCAGTTGTTGAGGGTCTGAATTTTGATCATGTGACAACGGGGAGCTGTAATGGTGGTAAATGTGAAAAATGGTCATAAATCGCTTTTTCCAGTGCTGTTGTAACTTCGAATAGTCACTAAACGATGGTTGTAAGTTGAGGACCACTTGTACTCCTTAGTCACAGCTCCCAACCCAATAACACTTAGTACTGGGTATTGAACAAAGGGAAGTGTGCAAGAGCTGTGAGTTATAGAGCAGAAGAGCTAAAGTACACTAGGATGGCACACTTTATGGAACTCCTTCCCATTCTCTGTAATTCCAAGAGGAAAGATGTTCAGTGAGTGACAGTGACAGCAGCTTCATAATAGCAGGATGAATTATTGTTGAACAAGGAGCTAGAGTTTTCTAATTTGCTGCCTATTTATAGTGCAATGTACCCACAATTCAAGCTGTCAGTGTCACAAATCACCAAAGGAGAGTCTGCAGAGCAGTTAATCTACACCATGTCCAGCGTGCTAATCTAGATAAATGCAACCTAAATCAGATTTAAGGGGGATCTACAATAATGCAAACCAGCTGATTCATGCTTCATACTTTCTGGAATGACCCATCCTGGCCTTTATGCCAGTACAGATTGAATGTGCGGGTGATTAAACATTTGTTTAAATGCACTGACATGCCCTGGACTTTTTGGTGCCATTATTTAAAAAAGAAAAAGAAAAATTGTTTGCAGCAACATGGCAAACAAAGATGTCTCCTTTAGGTGGAATACCCAAACATGACATTATTATTACAGATTTTACTTGAACCTCTGTTTTCAGTGCATTAAAATACCTCCAAATATATTTATTTAAAGTGTTTTTAAATTCTGTAGTGTTTACCTCCTAACCTTGTCACATTTTGGTGTGTGTATAGAGTAAGCATACCTTTCTCCTTTGGGAAATAGCTCACACTCCCTAATTATAATCAACCCCCTCCCCAAAAAGATAAAAGTATCTTTTTCAATTATAAGTAGTATCATGAAAACATTTACTGGTGGAAGAGATAAAAATACAAACCACAGATGGCAATGTAAAAAGATCACCCATAGAATAAGATTAAGATAAAATTTTGAGCAGACAGAAGATAACACTGACCTATATCTTATTTAAATAAGATAATCTGCTGTAAATTTATTTCAGGTTGCATAAATTTATTGATCGTGTATAGAGAACATCAATATTAGAGATCATAATCATAAAAGACAATAAAGCAGGCTCATTTTCATGGGGTTGATAATGGCATCACAATGGAATTTTTTAGATAACTTTTTCCTGTGCCTCCAGAGCACTGTTTCTCTACTTTGGCAACTTTAAAATGTATAGACTTCAGCTCCCATAATTCCCCAGCCAGCATCTTGAAGTTGTCAAGGTTGAGAACCACTACATTAGAGAATTGTAGGAACCTTAGAACAGATGCTACCTCTGTGCCAAATCATTATACTGAAAATCCAACATCCAAATCATTATACTGAAAATCCAACATCCTTCAAATTCCAGTTTGTTCCTTGAGCCTGAGTGGAGATGGTCAATCCCATTGGTTCCCAGCCTCTTGTTTACAACTCCTGTTTTGATGTTAAAAATAGAAAATCTTTTTCTAACTAGCAGAAAGGAAGGCATTTGGGGAACTCCCTATCTGCCATTTTAAAACCACAACTGTAAATTTAGCCACTCTGCAATTGAGGCAAGTCTATATTGTACTTTCCAAGTTTTGAAATTTCCTTAATTTGTGAAGTCCTAGTCTTAACTCCTTAAGAGTACTTGTAACTTGTATCCTGTGAGTGAGCCTACAACAACTTTGGAACAACAAGAAACTGATCTATATCTCTAGATTGTTGGTTTAGGTGCCATTTGGTACATCCATCAAATGTGCCACCATTCTTGGTTGACCTTGTATGTTCATATCAAAATTCATCTCCTCAGAAACAGCCATAAAATCTCAGAAACAGCCATAAAAATACACTTTAAATAAATTCTGCATGCTTTTTTGCTTATCACAGAGCAATCAAAATCTTTCTTATTACTGCACATCATATTAATGTATCCAGCTCCAGGCAGTCCTGATTGTTTTTTCATTTTACATTTTGCAGTTTTAAGTATAAAAGAATTTTTAAATTAAAGCAACCATTGAATTCTACTGTGAAACAGAATATTCTCCTGGGCACTTAGAAATAAATAAAAAATAATGTAAATAGGAAATATACTCATATAAAATGTATTGTCAGATTTAAAAGTAAATTTAAAAGTTAAGGACTATATATACAATCATTAATCTGTTTTTATGGAAATGGACAATGGAAATAACCATACTTGGTGATTTTTAAGTCCAGCATTTTATTCCCATAGTGGCCAGCCAGATGTGTTCACAAACCACACAAGGTCAAGGCAAAAGTAAAATAAATTAAGTTATATTGCAAATGGTCTGTCTGTCTGTCTGTCTGTCTGTCTGTCTGTCTGTCTGTCTGTCTGTCTGTCTATCTATCTATCTATCTATCTATCTATCTATCTATCTATCTATCTATCTATCTATCTATCTATCTATCTATCTATCTACCTACCTACCTACCTACCTACCTACCTACCTACCTACCTACCTACCTACCTATCATATGGCTTTGCTGGCATTGAGAAAGAATCTGTTTAAGATTTAGAACTATTTCAGAGGTTCCAGATTACAACATAAGAGAATAAATTATTAATGTTTTGATAATTTTTTTGGAGTTGGATGAGAAAGAGATGGACTTTTCAAGATCTACAGTATTTAAACATGATAAGGTATATAGAATAAGGAATGTTCCTAGGGTTATTTTGGTATAATTTGTGAAAAAGAAGGCAAGAAATTAAGTCCTGCAGCAGCATTTTCAAACAGGATTGAAAATGGATAATAGAGATATAATAGTTCTGAAAAAAGATTCTTATTATGTAAGAGAAAAGAATATGCCTTTTTGATTGAAAATTAAAACAGAAAATATCTCATTGTGATGGGATAAATTGGAAGGTGTGATTTTTACTTTAAACAATAGACATTCTGTTCAGAAGATTATTTTTTTTAAAAAAAAAGATATAAAGAAGAAATGGAAAAGATGGAAATGGAATTTACAGTGGGAAAATTTTCATCGAATGACAACAGATGCAACAGGGAATTGGAAAAAGATGATACTGAATTAGTCATTGCAGGTATGGACATTTCTATATTTTGGAAATGAATATGGATTACAAAAGTTTAACATGGAACATAAATGGAGCAAATTTCCTCAAAATTGATAAAAAATTCAAAAAATTATAGCAAGTCATTATTTGCTTATAATGGATTCACATCAGAAAAAAAAGATAAAATATTTGACCTATAAATCCTTCAGTCTTAAATCTTAAATTACATACAAAAACAGCAAATAAAGTGGTTTACTCACCTGGAGAGACTATCACGGAATTCTATACCATGCAAAACATATACCAAAAGAGGAGAAGGTAAAATGAGGCAAACCCAGAAGAAGATGGAGAGACAACATCAAAGACACACTGCAACATCATCAAATAACAATGGTTGAGATCACCAAAAGAGCAAGAACCAGAACTCCCTCTCCCTCGATGCATGAAACTGTAAAAGAGCATGTAAAGAAGAAGAAGAATTCCTGAGTAAAGAAATAAATAAAGAGAAATGAATTTCACGAATGAAAGCAAATATACATGTCCCAGGATAATCGTGTAGAATCCAATCTGGGTCAGTCACCAGGATCAGAGGTTTAGTCTTCCAAGATTTTGGACCTGTGCTGGAGCTCATCTTCAGGGAACATCTGTCTACCGGAATGTAGAGAATGATCGACCCAGATTGGATCCTGCAGAAATGAATTTGTTTGTATCCTTACAATTTATATTGATATTGATTCTTTCCTGATTGCTTATTTGTACCCTATGACTATCATTAAGTGTTGTACCTTATGATTTTTGATGAACGTATCTTTTCTTTTATGTACACTGAGAGCATATGCACCAAGACAAATTCCTTGTGTGTCCAATCACACTTGGCCAATTAAAATTCTATTCTGTTCTGTTCTGTTCTGTTCTATTCTATTCTATTCAAGATCAAACTGCCAAACTGCAGGCAGCCAGCAGTCAGCAGAAGTAGCTGCAGTACTGCATTCTAACCATTGCGCCTCTTAATTTTTGGAATTAAAATGATAATAAAACTACCCATGATAGGGGAATGGTTGGTGAAGATGATGGAAGATGCAGAGATGAATAAACTGACTTTCTTGATTAGAGAGAAGACAATATTTATATGGATGGCTGATTGGAAATGCCTTACAAACTTTTTTTTTGCATGAAACGAATCTTGGTTATGGTGCCTGCTCTCTGCAATCACATCTCCCCAGAGATTTGTACGGTTTCTATCTTAATGAATGTGCCCCTCCCTCACACCAATATATGTGAACTGTTTAAAGTCCCCTTGTAGCAAAACATTCACTGGAAGCTGAATTAATACCAGATGGGGACAGCGGGGGGAATCAGACAGGGACCCGTTTCTCAGTAAACAAAATGGTTCCTATTCCCTGACTGTTTCTCAAAGATAGCATAACCAGCATGCTGACCTAGTTGGAAAGGGTAAATGAAAAGGTCACATGAATAGGTTTATCAAAAACACTCCAATGTTGTGCTGTGGTTTACAGTGTGTCTGCTTTTTTCTTTGCCTTGTCTTTGTAATGTAGCAAAGGCCAAAGGCATATAAGCTGTTCCTCTGCTTTGCTTGGAGCAGCTCAGCAAGATGCCAATGCTTTCCAGGGATCGCAGTGTACACTGTAGTTATTTGCATGCGTAATCAATTTATGTTGTACCTTCAAAGTGATTTGGTTGCTTTATGTTTTGAAAATCGTTAAAAAATTCAGTTGTTCTCTCAGACCTTGGGATAAGGTACTTGTAGAGTCCCCATATATTTCCTTTTGTATTGCTTTTTTAATTGGTCTTTCATCTGGCTATGATTTTTCATATATAGATTGCTTTCTTCTTTATTTGTAAGCTGCATAGAGACATTAAGAGGTTGGATGGCCTTGAAATGGGCTTAAATAAATACTTTTCAGCTGCCACTTTTCATCTAACCGTTAATTTACTGCCATTTGGAGGCAGAGGTGCCTATATTAGTTCCAGGAATGTACAGATCCCTCACTGTCCTTGGCCAGATGATGAATACTTCAGGATAGGGATGTTATTTTTTCAAATTGCTCACAAAGCCCCAGTATTTGTCTTCTTTGAAGGCAGGAAAAGGTTCATCTCTATGATGCTGGAAGGTTAGCAATGTGTCTGATACAGTCCTATTTATCTTTTTCTGCTTGGTAATTCACCTCTCAGAAGGCCAATCTGGCAATATCTCAAAGGCAGTGTGAAGACGATGATGAAATCCTCCTGGGATGACAGTTTGTATATCAACAGCTGGTAGCTGCAGGGAATCCAGTGTCCCCGATGATCCTCCGACAGCTTCCTGCCTGTCACGCAAGAAGATGGGGAAAATCACTCTGCCTGTTCATTATATACTTTGCTTTATCCCGCCTGGAAGTACCAGAGTTGTACCCACCAACTTAGTTGATACTCTGGGAAAGGAGTACACTATTTAGCTTATCCGCAAAACTACTTCTTAACAGTAGTGGAAATAATATACTGTATTGGCAGTGATAAAGATCCTGAATTGATCGTTTCCTTCGAGCATGTTCTACACTGAATTTGATGGTGCAGTGGTGATAAGAAATGTAACATAACCAAGTAAGCTGGATGGTCACTACATAGATGAAGAAAGGTTACTTGGCTTTAATCTAATTTTCCTGTCCTAAATGAAAACTCTGGGAAATTGTGTTTTAAGGGCAGAAATAATTGAGAGCTTTTTAATAGCTTACTTTTCAGAAACATAAACAATTTTAAGCTGACTGAATATTTTGAATATTTTCAGTGCCCATTTAAACATACTGATGAAAGGGAATGATTATCAATGATTAAACTTCCACTCCTCCACTCAAATAATAGCTCAGGGTTTTGGAAAATTTCTGAATAACATCGCCATATTCACTCTCTGAGATAGGAGCTTTTCTTCATGTAAAAATAGTCCTAAAGTCCTAAATTAAGAAAGAAAAGAGTCTTGCTCTTCACATTGACTTCTGTTACTTTCTAGTGTGTGAAGTTTTGTGAGAACCCCCAAACCTGAATGGGAAAAGGAGGCGAATCTAATGTTCAGTCATGAAGTCTTGAAGTCTTGGCTCTTATACAAGACTTTTGACACGCTTTAGATAAAATTCAACATTGAACTCTTCATATGAGGCTCATAATAGCAAACGAGACCACAAATTACTGGATTCAGAATATACTGTATAAGACAATTTCAGAATGGACAATGAATCCGCATATAATCAGGCTAGCAGTGACAGAATTGGTCAGAAAGATCCACCCATCAATTACTTCACTGCATGGTTTGAATCACTACACAATAATCAGAAAACTGCAAATAATAGCTTTCTGTGATGGTTTTGTTGCTACCTATGCACCATTACTATCTGAGATGGATGAAATAAGGAGCTATAATTTTGAGATACTATGATCAGCTCTGGAGCCAATTTAATGTAGCTTGCAGCTTAACATGTACTCTCCTTATATATACATTATACCAATATGTAAACCAAAATGCAGATTTTTTTTAATATTAACGCTTTCTCACATTTTATTATGCAGTTCTGCAGTGAAAAAAGTGCATAATATATATATATATGAGAGAAAAAGTAAGCACAAAATATAGTAAATCTGTATTATATTAGAAAGACTAGCAAAAAAAGCATGTCAGGAGAAATGTGTGTGGAGTGTTGTGCAAAATTTCAGGGAAAGATTTTATGAAAAGAATGTGGAAATAGGGCACAACAAAGTTAATGATGGAGAAAAAAAATGAACTGGAGTGAGAATTGGAAATGATGGATTACCATCTTGAAATCTTTGACACACGTATTTGGAACATGGTGACTATTTTTAAACATTGTTTCAGAAACAAAAGCTAACTAGAAAATTAGAATTAGTATGAAGACATCTGGGCTCTCCTTCTTTACAATTAGCTAATAGAGATTTTGTGCAGAGATAAACTCAAATTCAATCCATGACATCTTCCACCTGGAAGACCCAATCCTGAGGTGGCTTGGGGTGGTTGGTTTGTTGCCATTTAGCTAGATGTGACACCTAATAACTCTATGAACAGTTTCCCTGCAGTTTTCTAGGCAAAATTTTTGGAAATGGTTTTTCCTTGTCTTCTTTCTATGTTCAAGACAGAGTGACTGGCTCAGTGTTAAAAGTTCTCTATTTTCTACCTCTTTTTCCTAAGCAGTTTCCTTCCTCTATTGTTGCTTGTATGATGCTGGAGCTCAGAACCCTGACAGTCCTCTTTTGGGGTGCCATTATGCTTTAAGAAAGATTCGGGTTAATGTCAGCGTTCCAGAAAAAAACCCAACTCCAAGTAAAAACTCTGAAGCAAGCATCTTTCAAAGTTTTATTTATTAGGATAGGTAAACTGGCACATCTGGAAAATGCTGAATCTGAGAGGTCTGGGTTTTCCCTCAGTAAATCAACCCCCCCCCCCAAACCATCCCCTGACTCCGCAGTCGATCACATGCTCCAATCACCAACTGTCCCATATCGAGACACCACTCCAACCACTCCTTCTACAGATGCAGGATCAGCCTCACCTTGACCGACAGGAAGAATGCTATTATGTCTAAAAACAACCCCTCTACTAAATCCCCCCCTCCTACTTTTCCACACATGAGAAAGTGGCAGCACGGAAGTTTCTGGCCTAATATGGCGTCCAAAGCTTACAGCTTGTTTGCTTGCTGGTACTATTCTCAGCCAAAGAGATGCTGATTTTGATACTGATGCTGTCTGTCTGGGCTACAGACAGTTAAGGATTAAACATTCAAGGCTTCTTGTGCCAGTGGTTTCTGGATGCTGACCTGTAGCACATTAAAATATCTGAACAAATGTGCTGCACCAATATTATTTATTTATTTGATTGATAATCTGGATTCCTGCTGTGATAAGCACTCCATATTCCAGCCATCCTTAGATATGTCTGTCTCTGTTCTTTATGTTGCCTATATGCCAATATTAAGATTAAAGAAGCAATTTGGCAGTTTTATTAGCTTAACACCCTGAATAGATAATTTAACTAGTAAACATCTCTCAGCCACGCATTTATCAGCAATAAATAAATGAACAAACAAACAAATAAATAAAAGCACTGCCTTTCATCTCTTTAAATAAATGCAAATGAAAGTAACTGATGATTGTTACTTAATAATCATCTTGGAGGCAATCTGCATAAAATATATTAGCAAAACTGAGACTTGATAATCTCAAGGTTTTGACCATAATAATGGAGTAATGGTGGCTTCTTCAGGCATTCAGCATATTGTTTCTTGACTGGATGAAGAGGAACATTTTCAAAGCTGGTGCCCACACAGATGTATTCAGATGACACTTCCCAGGTTGCTGAATATACTGTGAATTGTAGTTCCAGGAAATTATAAAAGCCCCACAATCATGTTCCATTGACTTAAAATATTCCTAATGGATGGCCTTGCACGGCATAGCTCATAGCTTCATTGAGGTACACAAGCCTCTTCACCACAACAAGGCAGTAATCCATGAAGGCAATCAAACCAGTCAGTCCTAAAGGAGATCAACCCTGATTGCTCTTTAGAAGGCCAGATCCTGAAGATGAAACTCAAATACTTTGGCTACCTAATGAGAAGGAAGGACTCACTGGAGAAGAGCCTAATGCTGGGAAATATTGAGGGCAAAAGAAGAAGGTGACGATGGAGAATGAGGTGGCTGGATGGAGTCACTGAAGCAGTAGGCGTGAGCTTAAATGGACTCCAGAGGATGGTAGAGGACAGGAAGATCTGGAGGAACATTGTCCATGGGGTCGCGATGGGTTGGATACCACTTTGCAACTAACAACAATAATAATGGATGACCTGAGATCCTACAGCACCCCATTTATTGCTGGCTAGGGAATTCTGGGAGATAGAGTCCCTACATCTTAAAACAGTGTTTCTCCAATTGTAACAGCTTTAGACCCAAAATGGATCTAAAATATTGCAGTGTCTTAATACATTTATTTAATCCATTAAAAATCCTGACCTGCTCCTATAATTATGCCAATTGTTCTCATAGGGAGATTAAGAACAAAATGGGTGACCTAAGCCTCTATAGCAGAGGGTTACACAGCAGTCCAGCTGTATTATATATGTGGAAAAGACTGCATTTAGAAGGTTTTTAAAAATGTTTCCATAGTACATAAAATTATAAAGTTGAAAGGTATCATAAAGATTTCCAATCCAACCCCCTGCAGAATCCACTCGGCATAGAGGAAGACCCAGCTTCTGACAACTTCTGCTGAAGGACAGTCTGTTCTACTGGCTGACAGCTCATATAGTCAGGAAACCCTCCTTGATATTTTGTCTGAATTTGCTTCAGACAATTTTTCGTATGAGAGTTTTATCCATTGGTTCTGTTTTGCTTCTGGGACAATCAATAATCCTTTCTCTTTTTTTATGTGACACCCCTTCTGATACTTGGACAGCTATCACATATTCCTGCAGCCACTTCTTCTATGGACTAAACCTAACCTACCATACCCTTCCTTGCAGGATTTAGTTTCCAGACTTTACTGTCTTTGTAAACACTCTCTAAATTCACTTCAATTTCTTATTTAAACAGTGGTATCCAGTAATAGATATAGTGAGGTATAAACAGAGCAGAATTGAATGGAACATTTTCTTTCCATGAGTTGGAGTCTATATACCTGTTAATACAGCCCAGGGAAAGCATTTGCCTTTGTTGCAGCTGCAACACAATGTTGGTTCATGTCTAAAAATCCAGGTTTTCCCATTTTTTAATTTATCTTTTATGTCTTTTCTTATCCAGATGCAGAATTTTATATTTATCCCAATTACATTTCATCCTGTTCATTTTAATCCATTGCTCAAGCCTAATCTGTATCTTTTTTTAGTTTTCTCTCTCTCCTCTGAGATGTTAGCTATACATTCTAATTTTCCTTCCCCTCAACTTCAAGTCACTGATAAAAATGTTGAACAGTGCTGGGCCTAGGACAGAGCTCAGTGACACCCTGCTAAAAAACATCCACACCAAAGTGGATTAAACATTCTTTAGGTGCAACTCTTCAAATAATTGTGAGTCCATCCGAGCTCCTCTTCTTTGTCTATGAACTCTGATGTGTTTATTTTAAGGTTTATGTGTTTATACCTTCAATCTGACCTTGAAGATCACCCAGAAACTTCAACTGGTCCAGAATGTAATGCCTCAGTATGCCCATGTAACACCTTTGCTTTGTGAGCTGCACTGGTTGTTAGTTTGCTTCCAGGTGCCAGGTTGTTACCCATCAAACCCTACAAAGTATGGGGCCTGGTTAATCGTGGTACTACCTGTATGATCTGGCAGGCTGGCATGTTCCATGTTCCATCTACTGGGATTCCAGAAGGAATTGTCATCTTTTCCTTTTTTCTCATCTGGGTTAGTTATCTTTGCCATCTTTGCTCTTTTTTTGTTTGATGTTCTCTTGTTTTAATTTTTTAAAAACTTTTTGTTACACTTTATAAACTGCTGGGGATTAGGTGGCATATGAATGAAATTATTAAATGCATAAATAAACATTTATGATCTTTATATCTCAAAATAGCAGGGATTGATGGGCAACTGTAGGTGAAGGAGGTTCATAAGCAACATGCATTGCTGAATGTTCGTTCTTGAAGTATAAGAGTTAAGGCACCCCATTTAATTTCTCAGAGCCCTTCCCTCTTAGTTCTTCATGCAAAAATCTCCCTGGCAACCATAGCAATGGAACAGTGATAAAGCCTGATCTTGGCTGAAACCTGTTGCTCACCACTGGTTTGAACAATATCTTACTGTTTGGGAAAGAAACCTCTGCCTTAACTGGTTTTTTTTCCTGTCTTTACTTCGCTTTCCTTTTGCTCCTGCTCATTTTTATTCCTTTAATTCCCCATCTTTTTTCTTACTGCCAATTCCCTGCTTTATCCATTGGTTTATTGATTGCAGCATTTGATGTCTTGCTGTTTATGTGTGGTTTTAAAAACAACTAGTTTTGTGATATCCATTGCAGCTGAGGAAGCCCTGCAAACCTGTGGCTTTTATTTATTTTTAGTTATTTATTTTTGTCAATCATATATAAGATAACAGATAAAAGTATAAACATAATTTGGATACATGAAAAGAGTAAGTAAAAAGGAATATTAGGACAGGGATGGTAGGCACGTAGGTGCACTTATGCATGCCCCTTACAGACTTCTTAGGAATAGGGTGAGGTCAACAGTAGACAGTTTAAGCTTAAAGTCTTGGGGGTTTGGGGACGAAACTACAGAGTCAGGTAGTGCATTCCAGGCAATGACTACTCTGTTATTGAAGTCATATTTTCTGTAATCAAGTTTGGAGCGGTTTACCTTGAGTTTGTATCTATTATTTGCTCGTGTATTGTTGTGGTTGAAGCTGAAGGTTGAAGGCTTCAGACAGCCTTCCAACAAAATGCTAGCTGAGTTGCCAACTCTCAGTCACTTTGTCACCCAGGGCCAGCAAGTAGTTATTTAATTCTGTTATTCAGTCATTGATGAGAGAATGAATTTTTCTAATATTGAAAGGAGAACAGCCCAATTGTTTATTTTGGATTTAAAAAACTGTCCCAAATTATTTTGGAATGAATTATAAAAATCTCCCCTCAAATGCAAAGAATTCAGTTGGAGCAATAAAGGCCACAGTATATCTTATGGATCTATAAACCAAATTATCTGTCTGTCTTCTATCATCTATCTATATCTATCATTTGTGGTAATATGGTAACAATGCTGGTCATACCATTATATACCTCTATAAATTTGATCTGAATTTCTTTGGGAAAAATAAGTAATGATTTGAGCCTTCAAAAAAACTTGGAACTACATTAGCTCTGTCAAGAGTTTGACAATCCGAAACTGGGCCAGTAGTCCTTTCAGAAATGTAAGGAAACCCACAGTGTAAGAATGAGGTGAATAGCTTTAATTTCCTAAGGTTAGCAATTCCTTTAAATCAGTTTGTCTGTTATTGCTTCACTAGCAACATCAAGCCTTTCCAGCAGGAGAGGCTGATAGGCAGTAGTAGAGTAGAAGACAAAGCTGTCTTCTTCAGCTGAAGAGCCACTGGAGGGCAGTGAAGATTCACCCTCTCCAAGTAAGAAATGGCTGTCATTAGGGAACAGTTTTGTCCAAGATTTAATACTTCATTGCCACTTCTTGGGATACTTTTATTAATCATCAATTGGCCCAAGTTAGTTAATTCCTTTATTTAATATGGATCTCTTTCTCTTTTTTCCTGAAAAAAGATGTTTATTATGAAACAATCTGCCTGACAAAGATTCCACTTTTTCCATTCATTTGCCCAAGGCTACTGTAGTAAGTGTGCCATACTTATCAAGAAATGAATGGCTAAATCAGCCTTGAAGGTATGTGTTTATTTATCCAGAACCTAGGCAGCTTGGACTTATGTCATTTAAAATCACCCTTGAATGTCATTGCTTTTATTTGAATGATAGTTCCTTTATAGCCTTCAGTCCCCGTCACTGAAAACCTCCATAGATCTGCCGTAGTATCACATCATCTACAGGACTTTTTTCTGCCTTTGCATCTTGCTGACCTCATTGAAATGGCTTTCGCTGTCCAAACACATTTGCATATCTATTATCTTGAACCACATGGCCTTATTGATGGCAGAAGAACAGCTCTAATTCTGAACAGTCTGGAAGCCTGTTGGCTATCATAAATCCAATGACATGGTGTTATTTAGAGCTTCAGGACAGACAAAAAGAGAAAGAACACCATGCTGGACTTCAATGAAAGGACTTTTAGGCTGGATGCATACATTTTAAGCAAAATGTACAGTAGTCTGTCTGGTTTGGGGCTTAGCATCTTTATAAATCCAGATATTATAGTTTGTAAATCATAGCTAAGAAGAAAGTCAGCTATTATGGTACATTCAGCAATCCATAGTTCAAACCAATGATAGCTTGCCATATATGATGTATGAATCCAAATGATTGTCGCTAAAGCAAATCTTGCATGTCCTTCCCACTGGTTTCTGCAGTCAATTATCTAAAATATTTTTAGAACTAATATGCCTTAGGGGGCTTAAACTTTTTTTATTTAACTGATATTGAACTCTCTCAGATTCAGGAAGAGGAACTAAAGAGTCTCTTGATGTGGGTGAAGAAGGAGAGTGCAAAAGTTGGCTTGAAACTCAACATTAAGAAATCTAAGATCATGGCAACTGGCCTTCTCAATTCCTGGCAAATAGATGGGGAAGAAATGGAGGTAGTGACAGATTTTATTTTCCTGGGCTCCAAGATCACTGCAGATGGGGACTGCAGCCAAGAAATTAAAAGATGCTGCTCTTGGGTAGGAAAGCTATGGCAAATCTAGATAGCTTACTATAAAGCAGAGACATCAACCTGCCAACAAAAGTGCGTATAGTCAAGGCTATGGTTTTCCCAGTTGCAATGTATGGCTGTGAAAGTTGGACAAGGCTGAGAAAGGCTGAGCATCAAAGAATTGAGGCCTTTGAACTATGGTGCTGGAGAAGACTCCTGCGAGTCCCTTGGACTACAAGGCAATCAAACTGGTCAGTCCTAGAGAAGATCAACCCTAACTGCTCTTTAGAAGGCCAGATCCTGAAGATGAAACTCAAATACTTTGGCCATCTAATGAGAAGGAAGGACTCATTGGAGAAGAACCTAATGCTGGGAATGATTCAGGGCAAAAGAAGAAGGAGATGTCAGAGAACCAGGTGGCTGGATGGAGTCACTGAAACAGTAGGTGTGAGCTTAAATGGACTCCAGATGATGATAGAGGAGAGGAAGGCCTGGGGAAAGGTTGTCCATGGAGTTGCATTGTGTCGGACATGACTTCGCAACTACAACAACAGATGCAGGAAACTTCCTAATCTTTCTTGCCATCCCAGATAGTGGAACAAGGAAACGGGAAGGAGATAAATGGGAATAATTGGTTCTTGTAGTTGTTGCTTGTTAGTCTGCTTAGATGGCCAGGTGAAAAGTAACCATGCTGCTTGACCCTTTATCTTGGGCTGGTAGATGGTCAGTGGTGAAGTAAAGGTTGCCAGTGGCATGGGCACAATGCATAGAAGGGAATTTCAAAGGGAATGTCTTAAAAAACCAAGCCACTTCAGTGCCAGCAGTGATGAATTCTGCCTCTTACTGGTAGCTTAAACAGGAGTTCAGTTTTGAGGGTTATATATTCTCACTAAAGTATATGTGATGGAAGTAAAGTGGTTCAATCACAAATACTTTTCCCAATAACTACAGATACGTTTGGTTAATCTGTCATGACAGATGCCCAAATCAAGCAAAAATAATCCCTAGAATTCAGAGATTAGTTTTTATTTTGTTGCTGTGGTTCAATGATCTGGGCAAGATCATATCACAGGTTTGCAGCTGTGAGCTGTTTTGATCAATAAGGCAAATTGTGAGAGATAGAGAAAGGGAATAGACTTCACATATTATTCTTGGGACTGTCTCTCATTAACCTACTGGGCTTCTCAAGAATGTTATGCATGAATGATGGAGTTGCAACCAAACTCTGTTGGCAATGCTGACAAGCTGATGCTACTTATAGTGGTCAAAAATAAGTGTGCTGGATTACAGTTGGGTTCCAATGGCCTCTCAGACCCCTTGCCCCAGTTTTGGGAGGTCATTTGACTGAATTTCTCTTGAGGGGAAACTTCAACAATATCACAGGATGCATCTCATTACTGGCATTGTTAATAACAAAGGGGTTTCTTATGGGGGGGGTGTCTTATTTCTTTTCTTTTTGCCCCCAGTGCAAATAACAACTGTATTGATTAATTTCCATACTGTGTCTGAAATAATATCTGTTGTTATACCAGGGCAATTTGGAAAAAAAAGTTGAGCTTTCCACAAAAAAGTGTTGTAAAGTGCCTTTTTTTCCCAAGAAGAAAGATCTCCAAACAGAAATATCAGCTCACTGACAAGTTAGATCACATTGTCCTATTTGGGCTGACAGCATTTGTCTTTGTTGAGTCGCATGCAGGATGGAACATATTTCTTAAAATGAGTTGGATGAAAATGTCCATTTTCATCCAACTCATTTTAATTTGGATTAATTTAATGAAAGGGAAGTATTAGTGCTGGAGATCCTAATCTGATGGCATTAACTCTTTATGATCTACTGACCACATGGGGGCAGTAAGACGTAGATTTAGAGAAGGAATTTAAAAGGTATAAAATGTTTCCTCTCTTTGCTATGAGATTGCTAATCTGAGGGCACATCTTTCTTCCTTTCTTCCCAGATATGCCCACACAGAGCATCTCCTCTTTAACGTTCCTGTGGGGGAGGAAGTAGCTAGCTAGGTGTTAGACTTTGCTGATCCCTTTACCTGTGAATAAATCTCCTGTCTGTCATAGAACGTGTAACATTTTAGAACATGTTCGACCTCTAAAACTTGATACACTAATCATTGCTTAGGTTAGATTCTCAATCTTATAAACATTCAAATGCAGTCAGAGAAAATCTCAATTTCCAATAATTACAACTCTCATAAATTTAATGCTTTTTCTTTTTTGTTGTATTGTGTGTAACATAAGTATTATGGACCCTGGACTATGTAATCCTGGTTTAAAGGCTAATTGATTCCTTCAGTATTTAAGGGAAGATTCCTGTCCTCAAGCCTTGGCTCTAACACTGATTTTCTAAGTGGCTGGGCACATTGCATATCTTATTCTTAAGTATACCAAGACAAGCAGATATATTTACTCAAACCTTTATTATTATTTTTAAAAAAATAATAGGATCCATTTTGCCTGCTATTTAATAAACAAATTCTTTGCTATTAGTCCTCTGAACTACCCCAACATTCTGCAGTGGTTTAAGAAGTAATTTATAAATCCCCCGTCTTCTTTAATAAATTATTATTATTATTTTATTATTTATTAATAAATATAATATTTATTTATTTATTATAAATAATAATAAATTAATAATATTTATTATTATTGTAGCACTTGATGCTCTCTCTGGCTAGCTCTTACTACCTCTCCCTCTTGCTTAGCAGTTCTCTGACAGGCAGATTTCATAAAAGTTTACTTTATTTCTAGAAAGAAATAAGCATCTTTTGTGTACCACCTACTCATATAACTTACCAAAGATAGGGTATTGGCTAGGTTTCCTTGTAACCAGGCTAGGAACCAGAGGATACAATTCAGGTAATTTCTTCACTAGTGATGTATCATCCAACTATCACTGGGTTGATAAAGCCATAATGAAGATAGACTTTATATCACTTAAATGTTAAATGATGTAATAAACACTAGATACATCTCCAGTGAGCATGAACACTTAGCCAGAATCCTTTATTCATTCAGATCCAAATCCTTTCCTGGCCAACAAATCCATATACAAGAAAATAAAGTAAAATTCCTGGAGAAGTCTGTGAAGTGATGCAAATGAATGATTTTGCTATTGAAGTTTCATCTCCCTCAGGATTTAATCCATCAATGGAGACTCAGGAAATGTGCACTCTGACTATAGGGCTATGCTGGCCCTCTGGAATGAGATGCTCTGGATTTCCTGTGGGTCCTAACCTGATGACATTCCACCAAGCCTTGAAGGTCTGGTTGTTCTCCTAGGGCTTAGATTAAGATGGATGAAATACCTTGTTGCATGTGTTTTTGTCTGATTTTTTAAAAATAGAATAACTGGACCAGGGGTGAAATGTACTAACCTTTCCTACCGGTTCACTGATGTGCACATGCTTCGTGTCATCATCTGCATGTGCTGCACGTCATCATCTGCGTATGTGCCGTCATTTGCATGTGCGCAAAGCCTTCTGCACATGCGCAGATGATCAAAACCGGGATGTGACGATCTCCTGGTTTGGGGTGGGTGAAGTCTCCCGCCGCTGGCGCTACCAGTTCTCAGAACTACCTGTCATTGGTAACGGCTCCCACAAGCCAGATAGAGCCAGCAGCATTTCACCCCTGAACTGGACCCCATCCTAGAACATAGAATCATAGAGTTGGAAGGGATCTTGGAGGTCTTCTAGTCCAATCTCCTGCTCAAGCAGGCGACCCTTCACTATTCTAGACAAATGGATGTCCAAACTCTTAAAACCAAAAACTTTCTACTATTGACCTCACCCCATTCCTAAGAGGACCATAAGGGGCATGCATAAGCGCACAAACGTGCCTACCGTTCCTGTCCTATTGTTTTTCTTTTCTTCTTCCTATATATGTTTATATGTGTATATATTATATAATCTTTTTGTATGATGTTGTGACAAAATAAAGAAAATAAAAAAATAAAAAAATAGAGCATCACAACTCCCAGAGCTGACTCACTGATTGTTCTCACTGTCAGAAAATTTCTCCTTAGTTCTAGCTTGGATCTCTCTTTAATGATCTACCACCCATTACTTATTTTTCTTATTTATATCTTGTTTGGTTTGGTTTTTATTATCTATTATACTGTGAATCGTTTGGAATTGGTTTGGAGTTGGATTGCACCTAAATGAATTAAACAAGAATAAAATAATAAAAAGATCCTGAAGATGAAACTCAAATATTTTGGCCACCTAATGAGAAGGAAGGACTCACTGGAGAAGAACCTAATGCTGGGAAAGATTGAGGGCAAAAGAAGAAGGGGACGACAGAGAATGAGGTGGCTGGATGGAGTCACTGAAGCAGTGGGCGTGAGCTTAAATAGACTCCAGAGGATGGAAGAGGACAGGAAGGCCTAGAGGAACATTGTCCATGGGGGTCACGATGGGTCAGACACCACTTCGCAACTAACAACAACAACAACAACAAGATATATTCCCATAGAATAAGATCTCATGCTCTTCAGAGAATGAAGTAAAATAGAATTTGGGGAGCTGACATCTGATGAAAGTTTGCTTGTCACAAAAAAGAGAGATCATTTTACATACAAAAATATTGCTATGTCCTACAAATAAAGTAGGTAATCCTATTTTTAATTATTATCTTCTAACTCTCATGTGCACCTTGTCTAGGTCTAGGTCTTAATAAATTCTCAAAAACATTCTGGTTCACTGCCTCTTTTTTTTTTTTTTTTAATTTATACCCCGCCCTTCTCCGAAGACTCAGGGCGGCTTACAATGTCTTTTGGCAATATTTTTTCTGCAGATTAAAATGATAGTTAAAAAAAACATTACAAAATGAACAGACTGAATATGAATAACTATTTTTTTTTAAACATTTATGAGGTGGCACAAAATTTCTTTATTTTTTTTTTATTTTTTTTTAAAGACCTAGAACAAATTTTGTCTTCTCTGGGACTTTCTGGAAAAAGTGATCAACCAGGTAAAGTTTACTACTGCTGCTGATAATTTTAGTATTTTGCTCCTTTCACCTATTTCCCTTCTGCCTTTGCAAAAAAAAAAAAAAAAAGAACAACAACAAAAAAAAGAACAGTTGTTTTTAAAGGAGATGTCGTACAGGGAAGCTGAAATGTCTCAGACTAAAGTTGTGGTTTAACTTGGATCTCTCTGTCTTTTAGAAAGGAATACAGGACAGAAACTCTTTGGAAAGATCCATGTTCCATTCAAAAAGTTCCATCTGATATGTTCAAGCAAATCTCAATTGATCTCCACCACAGCTCAATAGAATCAAGGCAAGACATTTTCTGACACAGATTTTAACAATATGTGAAGTGAAGAAACCACTTCAGGTGACAGATACCGAAGACAGAAGCTGTATTCCCATGAGCAATTTCTGCTAGTCCCTCTGGGCATTCTTTTCTGTTGAAAGAGGCAGTGCACCACATATTCTTCTGTTTCCCCTAAACGGATTTGTTTACAAATGCTCACTGCCACTGCCTGAGAACTATTCAACTGAGAGTCCAGTTAGTTTCTGTATGTGGAAGAGAGTGTATGTGTCTGTATGTGCGTGTTCAAGGAGATTTATCTTGTCCTTTCCTTAAGGCAGCAAACCTTCTTAGATCAGCCCTGACTTTTCCATAAATATTCAACAGAATGTTTTGCCTCAATATTACCCTTATGTAATGAGGTTGCAGAGTCTAGGCTATTCTGTTTGCCCTCAAGTTCTCTGGCTTCCAATGAAATATAACCCCCATGCCTCAACTGGGCATTATCAATTGCCTTGCAAATGTGCTATTTTACTGAAAAGTGTCCATGTATCATCAGATTTCACACAAAATGCAAAAGGGAGTTCAAGATTGTAGAATAGGCTTTCAGCCTGAATGACAACTCCTGAATTTTTGCCAGAGGAGTGAGTTGAACTACACGGTGCCACAGAAAGGCCCTTGTGTGGCATATAGAGGGCAAAGCATACTCCTAAAGGAATGTAGTGAATTCTTTCCCCCTGCTGCACTTTCACCAGTCTTCTTTTTGCAAATAGTTCTTATTAGCAATAATGAATTTTGTACTCCTGCTGAAGGGGTTTTCAATTAAAGCTTCCCTCGCATAGCACAGATCTACAGCAGTCATAAGGAGGCCACCCATTGAGACAGGGTTACAAACAAGGTGTTGATATAAAGAAATCCAAGTCCTGTTGGGATTGAATTAAAATCCCATTTTCTTGGGGCAATAATATAGTTAGAAGAGATGCTAATTAACATCAGCCTCCTCTCTGGAGCTTCAATACAAGTAGTTTCTTGTTGTTGGGAACTGTTGGAGAATTGAACTCATCAAGAACCCTTGTTAGAGGATAAGCTTCAGAACATAAACTGAAAAAATTCTGAGTAAGTAATCCCATTTAAAAAGGGGAGAATAAAATACTCGTAATGTACCCTTGCATGCAGCTATCAGTGGAATGCTAAAAGACATTTAAGAATATTAAGAAGTACCAGAGAATAGAAAAGCCTTGTTTCTATCTAAACTCCATCTTGAAGAGAGAAAGACATGGAGTTCTCTTTTGTCCCTTAAACACAGAGATTCATCTCACTATCAATGGGCCAAGTGAGTGAAAGCTTCCCCTTCTCTGTCTCTCATCCTTTCCTCTAGTGCTTACAACTTTTCACAAGCCAAAGAAAGGATATCATCTCCAGCAGGAACACTGGCTTTATCTTACATCTTATCAGCTTTTTATTCCACCCATCCTTTCTTGAGGGCTATGTTTGGGTAACTATTTTTGTGTTCTTTAGAAAAGCACCATCCACACAGGATTATTAATACTGCCAAATGCTTCCGCTTCAAAAGAGAAAATATGCTTTGGAGCATGCAGGGAACATCCAGGTTGCATCTTTGGACAGTTGTTTAAAGAAGCTGTGTCTTTGCTGGGCTCAAGCATCTGCTGTCCATAGCTGCTGCATAATCTGGGGGTGTCAACCCTTCAAGGCAGACAAGAAGTACACCAGGGGTGAAATGGACCAAGGTATGCTACTCGTTTGCTTTGCTACTGGTTCGCTGCACAAACGCATGCTCAGTGTGCACCGAACACACGCTTCATGCACATGCACACCCCATGCGCTACCGTGCAGTGCTGAAAAAGGAAGTTTAAGAAGCCTTTTCTAAGGTAAGTAGAACAGCGGGGGAGGGCAGCTATGCCACACAATTTAGATTCACTAGAAAGCAGGATTTCTTGCTTTCTAGTGAATATAAATTGTGTGGCACAGCTGATTGTAGGAAAAAACGGTTCATCTGAATTGGTAGCATTTTTTACTACCGGTTTTCCCAAACAGGTAGCTTTTATTACTACCAGTTAGGGCAAACCAGTCCAAACTGGTAGCATTGCACCACTGAAGCACACCCAGGAAATACTAGCTTTATCTTTATTGTAAAGTTACATTATCAGAATCTTGCAAGTCCAAAAGTACCTCTCTCTCCCCTCACCTTTACAGCCGAAGAAACTAGGGAGGGTCCCTTCTGAGACATTTGTCACATCCCCATTTTTGTGGCCTGAGGTGCCGTTATCTGGCCATTGTCTAGTGTGTCTCCTTCCTATCTCCCATGGTCATTCCTACCTACTATTACAGGGGAAACATTGCATGAGTTGCCAGATTCTTTTTTTCTTTTGTCCCTTCACGTTTGAAACCCAGCATATTTTATCTTTGTAATTATTATCTCTCATAAACAAAAGAAAAAAATGGGTTATGTACCTGCATAACTGCCTTTCTTTACATGAATATATTCAGATCTTGAGATTTTTTTTTTGTTTACATTTATATCCCGCCCTTCTCCGAAGACTCAGGGCGGCTTACAGTGTATAAGGCAATAGTCTCATTCTATTTGTATATTTTTACAAAGTCAACTTATTGCCCCCCCAACAATCTGGGTCCTCATTTTACCTACCTTATAAAGGATGGAAGGCTGAGTCAACCTTGGGACGGGCTTGAACCTGCAGTAATTGCAGGCTGCTGTGTTCTAATAACAGGCTTCTTACAGCCTGAGCTATCACGGCCCCTTCACTTTGTGTGAAGATGAGTCGTAAGTGGCAAGTACTACCTATGAAAATCTTTTCCAGTGTCTATACTTTGGCCGAATCCACACCTCTCATCTACTGTCTGGCTAATCCAGTGCCAATTATGATTTTTGTTTTCTCAGAATTTCTGATCCTTTGGCTTCCAGTTTTTGTTCTCAGTCATATTTAGCCTTTTAAATGCATTATTGCTTATTATTATGCATTCCGTTGCTATTGAATCTTAATTGTTTTTACTTTCCATTGTAAATTGCCCAGAGAACTTTGTTATAGGGCAGATTAAAATAAAAGAAAAAACGGTTTCAATTAACTTATGCTTTTGGCATGCATGTCTAATATGTAAACCAATTTAATCATTCGGAGAAATATTTGCTCTCTTTTGAAGAACCTGAGATCTAGGGAAAGATTTATGGTTGCCTGAGGAATCTTCCTATTCATTTATTTAAAATATTGTTTTCCATCATGTCACTTGTTAAAAAGTAATCACACAGTTTTAAAAGAGAAAAAGTATTCCTTTAAATGGCTTATAAAAAGCCAGAAAGAAATAAAAATGCAAATTGGTTTAACTAGCCAGGACCATGGCTGTCTACCAAGGATTTGAACAAGGAAGGAATAATGCCATTACACAAAAGTTGTGGTTCATAAGCTTTCATTTGATGTGGTGGTACAAGTTCATACCTGTGATATTTTAGAGGTGATGTCATAATGCACGGATTATCATTTTAATGTCATGATTTCTTATGGATACTACTAACCAGAACAACACAATATGTACTTGGTATCTGACTACTATCAGGGTGTAGGCAGCCTGAAATTCCCAGCTACAATTTCATATTTCAGAGTAACACAGAAAGCTGTTTCTTATGTACTAATCAGGCACAGGAGTCAGCTACCAAAGAACTGATGAGGAGGTAGGGAAGGTCATGTAAATCTAGGCCTTGGACAGTACAGTCCTATGTATATGTATGTGTTCAGTTTCTCACTAATGTTATTTAATTTACACACACACACATACACACACACATATAATAACATTAATGAGAAATTTAAAACCTCACCTAAGTACAAGTGATCATTTTTTAATGCACATATATTGTATAAAATATCAGGCAGCAACTAACTTTAAAACTAGTTCAAAAATAGCTCTAATGAGGTAATGTTCTTTGAAAAATTATTAGTCCCATTCAAAAGAGGGATTATTTTTGAAGAATTAGAAATCTTCTTTTGCTTATGGCTCATGCCCTTTCCTTCTTATACTTACTTAGGAACCAATATTTTTCCAATATTCTTATGAGTAGGACTCCTAAATCAACCTAGAAAAGAAAATGAACGTTCCAGATTAAGAGGTGACATTGTTATTTAATCTTTTCTTACTTCTACTTGATTTTAGCTAAGAAAAAACCCATCATGGACTCTTTATTACCATCTATAAATCTTTTATTAGACAGTCACATCCATTCTTTGAAACCAGATGCCTGGTGTAATCATTTTGCCAAAATTGTCTATCAAAAATGTTTTAAATATATGTAAGCTCATATTTTCTGTCAGTCTCTTTTTCAATTGCTTTTGATTTTTTTTACAAGCATCAGAGCCTTAACCTATGACTCTTGCCTTTGCATTAGGTCCAAAATATTAATTATTAGTGCCACCAATTAGTAATCTGGTTTTATTTAATATAATATCAAATTGTTTGTTTTTCTGTAGTCAGAGGCACCCTTAACAATTTTCTCCTGTATTGCAATGCAAAGGATAGTTTTCCCCCTCTTAATTATAAAAAAATACAATTTTAAGAAGAAGCACATCTCTGCAGGATCCAACACTGCCTGCCATAGATGATGGTCCCTGATAATATTTAAATATTGTCTTGTATTTAATTTAGACAATTCCTGCAATAAACTTTCTTCATCTTTACTGTAGTGAAACAGTCTCAAAAGACATAGTAATTTCTTTCCTTGATCCAAAGTCCCAGCTACTGAATTTCCTTTCATGGACTTGGAAACTAGCAATTCTGTCACTCAAAGAAATAAAGTACAAAAAGAAGTTTAGCAGGAGAACCTAGAGCAGGGGTCCCCAACCTTGGCAACTTTAAGCCTGGAGGACTTCAACTCACAGAATACCCCAGCCAGCAAAGCTGGCTGGGGAATTCTGTGAGTTGAAGTCCACCAGGCTTAAAGTTGCCAAGGTTGGGGACCCCTGACCTAGAATCATAGTCATAGTCTTCTTGGAAAGAGTGAATCCATGTAGCTGATGTCTCAGATTGCAAGTAGTGGGAACAACAAAGATTTACCCATATACAAATTGTTCAAGTACTTATGGTGAAAAACCAGAAACCACCACACGTTGCATTACTTCCATATGGGCAACATTTTTGCTTATTCTTTTTTCTGCCCATGATACACAGTAATGTAACTGATTCTTAAGATGGTTGCTTGCTATTGGCTAAATATCATTTCTAAGTGTGTTCTTCACCTTTTAATAATGTTGAACAGCCATATCACTTCTTGCTGATCGATACGGAGAAAGATGATGTAAATTGCAAAGAATAGTTACAGCCATAATACCAGAAATTTTGAAGAACATGGAAGGAAACACAAGACCCAAGAGACTTCAGTAGTGTTATTATCTACCTTTCCAGGAAGGGGATCAAAAAAAGGAAAAAATACTGCAAATATAAAGACTGATGTGCACATTGGGTCAATCAGATTTGGTTTTAGAACCATCATCTCAGAATCCCAAAAGGAATGGTAAAATATTTATTTATTTATTTTATTTATTTATTTTGTCGAGTACATATTAGATAATATATATAAGTATAAGCATGAATTGAATACATAAAATGAATACAATTAAAGGGAACATTAGGACAGGGACGATAGGCACGCTGGTGCTCTTATGCATGCCCCTTACAGACCTCTTAGGAATGGGGTGAGGTCAACAGTCTTAGGTTAAAGTTTTGGGGGTTTGGGGATGAGGCCACAGAGTCTGGTAGTGCATTCCAGGCATTAACAACTCTGTTACTGAAGTCATATTTTCTGCAATCGAGTTTGGAGTGGTTCACTTTAAGTTTGTATCTATTGTTTGCTCATATGTTGTTGTGGTTGAAGCTGAAATTGTCATTGACAGGTAGGACATTGTAGCAGCTGATTTTATGAGCTATGCTCAGGTCATACTGAAGGCGGCGTAGTTTGGTCTAAGCATGGTGAGGTGGATAAAAAGGGCTTTAAAATGTAGGCTGGGGTGGGATGGGAACAAAACAGGACACAAAGTACAGACTTTGTGTCCTGTTAATACAGTGATGCTTATAGATTAGAAAAGTAAACAAGCTTGTGCTCTTAATAGAGAAGGGCAAATATGATTTAATAGCTTTAACTGGGACTTGGTGGGATGATTGACATGACTGCAGTATAGAAATTAAAGGATGCCATTTTTTTTTCCAAAAGGGGCTGAAGTAATCAAAAGGGAGGAGGAGATGCACTATATATTATGACTATCCATTCCTACTCAGAAATCTGAGTGATTGAACTTGGCAATGCCAAAAATGATTAGAGAAATAGATAGAAGCAAAATTCTTACTGGCACTTTCTACCACCTTCCCAAAAAAGAATAAATTTTATTTTACTTTATTTTATTATTTTATTGAGACACTGCCCAACTCCAGCTGAATCTGGACAGTATACATCAGGGGTCCCCAACCTTTCGGACCTCATGGACCACTAAATTCATAATTTTAAATCCCATGGACCACTAATATGATCTGCCTAAAGACCAGCTGGGTGGGTGTAGCCAGGTGGTCATGTGACTGGGTAGGCGTGGCCAACTCAATGTCACTCACATCCATGGATGCTTCATCGGCTTCTACTCCCCCTCCCCTACCAGTCACTCCTTGCCTCCCTGCCTGGGCTCCTTAGGGCCCCAGCAGGAAGCAGTTGTTGGAGGTAAGCAGCTACCACAAGAAAGAGTTGGCAAAACAGCTCAGTTCAAATTGGATCTGGCCAACAAGGAGGCTCAGCAGAAGCACCTAACTGAGGACTAGGAGCATAGGCTTTCCAAGCACAGGGAAGACCTGCAGGAGTGCAAGGCCAGGTACTGGCGCCTAGAGGCTCAGTGGGCTGAGATGGTCAGTCAGTTCCAGGCCATGATGCAGTCCCACTGGAACAAGGACCTTCGGCTCTTCACCACCAATGGTGCTTCCCTCCAGCCTTCGCCCAAAGCCCCACACCAGGAGGCTGAAACACCCCAAGTCGGAATTTCTGCCATCCTCCAACCCACACAAAAAGACCCCAAAGGGGGAGACTCTGTGCAGCGACACAAACATTCATTGCTTGTATTTGGCCCAGGGACCATAGTTTGAGGAGCCCCGATTTAGTGCAATATAAAAAAAATGCAAATAATTTTTCTTTGAACCACCAAAATTTTCTCACGGACTACCAATGGTCCATGGACCACCAGTTGGTAACCGCTGGTATACATGGTGTAAAAATAAATACTGTATATGTATATGTATATAGATACGGATGGTCCCTTCCAAAAGCAAATTGCAGATCTTTCAAAAGACATGCTTTAATTGCCATCACATTTACTGGGAGGAAAATTCTGGTCCTGGACAACTTTCTTCTTCACAGGATTAAGATAGGCTAGAAGGAACAGCTATTCTTGATATAATATAAATTAATAGGGAAACTTTTGCTGAGGAAGTGGAAAGAGTAGGAGCAATGAAGTAGAGTAACCAGGCAATTCTGCAGTTCTTAGGGAGCTAATTAGGGAAACTAATACTGAAAGGTTAAATATGTTTCTTGTACTTTAAAAAAACCCAGATACTAATAAACTCAAAGCAATAATAAAATACAATTCCCACAGTAAGAAAAGCTAATCGGAAAATGAACTTGACATGAGTCAGAGTCCTTGAGAAAAAGATACTAAAATTACAAATGCAAACAATAACTTCAACTTCAGAGCTGAAGAAGCTTCTTAGAGGAGAAATGAAACATCTTCAAAGAAAAACCAGAAAGTCCAATTGCCTCTTGAAAAAGTACCTTTGGAACAACCATGACCTGGATGACTGAGAATCTCCATAGATATATAGTCAAGAGGAAAAAAATGTAGGATAGCAAAAGAAACCAGAATGGTTATCCAAAATGCACAATTAATATATTAAACCAAAAAAGATATATATGCAGGAAGTGAAAAAGGGCCCAGTCACAAAAGAAAAGTATAGACAACTAACCCCAAGCTGTATAATTGGTGCCAGGACTGTGAAATCTTAGATGAGCAGAGGTGATCAGAGATGAAGATGACGATGAGGATGACGAGGATGACAACAATAACAATAATAAAACCGCTCCTTTAAATAAGGTTCAAAATGAAAAGAAAATAATACATAAATGTACTGGCTACACACCTGAGCACTGTATGCACCTTGAAAACAAATTGTGGCACTTACCAGAAGTCAGCACTGATGATAAAGAACAAATCTTGCCAGGCTGTTCTTACAGCATTCTTTTATTAGGTGACTAATGTAATTGATTGTGAAAAAGTTGTAGATATAATATACCTTGACTTCAGCAAAGCATTTGAAAAAGTACCACATAACATGCTGATTAACAAGCTAGTTAAGTGCATAATAGATGGCATGGCAACTAAATGGAGTTGTAACTGGTCTGAAAATAACATTCCAAGAATGCTTATTAGCAGTTCCTTATAAAATTGGAGAGATGTTTAGTGGTTACCACAAATTTCAGATTCATTCCTGAGTGTGCGCTCTCTCTCTCTGTTTTTCTCCTTTTAGCTAAAGACATAGAGGGAACTAAAAAGCTACACTGGGCAAGAGAAGCTATCTGTCCATTCTCCTTCATGAGTGGGAGAAAAATGTAGATTTGGAACTTTGATTCTGCTACATTTATGATTTATATCTTACGCTCTGAAATTGCTGAATTTCTTCATTAGCAACTTTTCTATTGCCTGCAATAAAAGTAATGTATCATGAGCTGTGTCCTTAAATTGCTATCTGCAAGACTTCTAGTTCTAGTGCTGGTCAGGGAAAGCTTGACAGGAATGCTTATCAAATTGGCAGATGATACAAAATTGCTAGTTGCAAATACTCAAACAGACAAAAATAAAATGAGCTTGAAAGTTTAAAGAAATGGTGTAAACATAAACAAATAAGAATGAAATTTAACAAAAACAAGGTTAAAGTTCTTCCCTTTGGGTAAAAAAAAACACACACCGAAGGCACCTGTATGAGGTGAGCAATATCAAATATAGTAATAGTTGTGGAAAATATTGTAGAATAGTAAATGGTTGCAAACTAAATGTGGACCAGTAGTGTGAAGTGGCTGCCAAGAAGCAAATGCAGCTTTAGGCTATATTAACATAAGTATATTTTTCAAATTATGTGAATTGCCTAATGATAAGACCAGTTCTACAGTGAAACCAATTTCTCAGACACATAAGAAGGGCACTGCTCTTTATCAGATTTTATTTTATTTATTTATTTTGTCACACAGTATATATAAGCATAAGCATGAAATAACTATACAATATAAAAGCATATATATAAGCAAAAGTATGTAATAACTGTATTAATTGGATATAATGAAAGGAAGCAATGGGACAGGAACGGTAGGCACGCTTGTGCTCTTATGCACGCCCCTTACAGACCTCTTAGGAATGGGGTGAGGTCAATAGTAGACAGTTTTTGGTTAAAGCTTTGGGGATTTTGGGAAGAGATCACAGAGTCAGGTAGTGTATTCCAAGTATAACAACTCTGTTACTGAAGTCGTATTTTCTGCAATCAAGTTTGGAGCGGTTAACATTAAGCTTAACTCTATTGTGTGCTCGTGTATTGTTGCAATTGAAGCTGAAGTAGTAGTAGATGTGTTCAAACAGTAGCTAGAGAGGCTTCTGTTTTAATGTTTTAAACTGGATTCCTTCACTGAGCAGGTTAGCCTCAATGATGCCTTCCAACCCTATGATTTTATAATGCTAAGGCAGCCCCTACCAGCCTGGATATCACATTCTTGGTTAAAATCTCACAGTCACTATCCTTCTTTTTTCTTGCCATTACTATTGTGCAAACAGTATGAGAGATAGAAGTTAATGAATTTAAAAGAGTCCTCTAAAACATAGATTTGGCTCCAAGATCCAGAATTTTAATTATGTTCTTGATATGATGAAATGCCACACTATCAGCTTTTGGATCCAGAATTAAATATTAACTAGCTAGGTAGCTATTAACTAATAAAAAAATGTAACTAGCTTGCCCAAATAATTGCCTAATACAGTTGCTCCACCAACATGGTTCTATCTGCGAATCTAGTAATTATTTCTATACTGTCTTTGGTTGAATTCTGGTAGACCCTTTATACTGGTATAATACTGACAATATTTCAGTTCTAATACCTCTGCAGAAGTGACATCAGTCATGTGTGAAGTTTTGAAAAAGGCATTCAAATGGATAGAAAGCTTTCTATCCATCTGAATGCCTCTTTCAAAGCCTCACACATAACTAATAATACTTCCATATTTCCAATTTTCCATTTCTATTCATGATTGTCTTCACTTCCATCCATCTTGATACAATAAGAAAAATGTTATGGCAGTTAACTCTTTGGAAATGAGGAGGGAAAAGAACTGGGATTTTGGAATTGGTGAAGCAAGACTTTCCACTGATCAATCTTCCCAGAAACTTTACAAAGCTGGAGTGTTTCAAGTCAGAAAACTATTTTCCCCACAGTTTCAGTGAAACCTGCGTGAGCCAGCAAGCAATGGACACACAGAATTGCTGCTATATCTAAAGACATATATAAAGTTCAGAACATCTATGAAATTCTCAGTTTCCCCTCTACCTTGCTTGGCTTTTTGGCTGTTAGTAATTTCATATTGCCTAGCTGCTTATTTTACCATTTTTTTTCCACACAGTGATAATTTCTTCAAAAGTAACCCTTTGTATGATTGGTTTGTTTGAGTCGGACAGTGCTGGTTTTTTCATCCATTTGTCTTTGATTTTTCTACAGCAGAGCTGTTATTTTTAAACCATGCGCCAAAAAAAAAATATTTAGGGTTTTTACAGATGTAATATTTCTAGCACAGACAACAGTTTGCATCTTACTTTTGTTTACTTCAAGTACCTGAGCTTTGGAGCCAAGGTTGTAGCCTAAAGTACATGATGCAGCAACCTTTTTAAAACTGAGCAGATTTGAATTTAGGGCAGTGGTTTGGAAGATCTAATACTTTATTCTATCTCACCAGCACAGCACAAGGATACTGTGCTGGGGAGGTAGAAAACAAATACAATGCAAAAATAAAAGCACTGCAAAATGTTCACATCCCGTTTCTCTTCCTTCCATTTCAAACGGTAACCTTACCTTGATATCATTCATTTTTTTCTGAAAACATCTCTTTTCCATTAAGCCTCTTTGCACTTATGTTCTCCAATATCTCTTGGAATAGGAGCTCAGGCTTTTTCCTTGATGATCTAATCTGTCTCCTTCCTAGAATATACAGGCTCTCTCTCACTTTGTGTGGTCCTTTAGCATTAAATCTTACTTTGCTTGGGCAGTATTTATAGGGGGACAACCTTTTCACAGCCTTTCTAATCCAGCCATAACCTATGTGTACAAATGGCTTTTCTAACCACATTCAGTTCAAATTATCTTGAAAACCAATCCTGCAATTCTGCCAACTGGCATCTACAGTATAGGACTCTTCTCAGAATTGCTTCTAACAACATAAACTGGGAAGCTGTTCAACATTGGAGACACATCCAGACTTCTTTCCTGTGGTAGTTTGCAGGTTGTCTATGATATCTAAAGACATACAAGCTATTTTCAGTTTTGCACACCCCCAAAATCTCAAGCCCTTTCAACTGATTAAATTTATTTCAAACCATTGGATGCAATCTTGAAGAGATTCTCAGTCATCCAGGTCATTGTTGTCCCAAAGGTGCTTTTTCAGGAGGCAACTGGACTTTCTTGTTTTTTCTTTGAAGATGTTTGAATTTCATTCTCCACTATCCTGTCAGAGCTGAAAAAGCTTCTTGGATGAGAAGCAAAACATCTTCAAAGAAAAAAAGAAACAAAGTCCAGTTGCCTCTTGAAAAAGCACCTTTGGGACAATCTTGAAGAATGTTTTTATTGCCACTGCATTCCTTTTTTGTCCCATGGCAAGTAATTTGCTTACTTTTTTATTTTGCACTGTTCTAGGCCAGGGGACGCAGTGGCTCAGGGGCTAGGACATTGAGCTTGTCGATCGAAAGGTCGGCAGCTCAGCGGTTTGAATCCCTAGTGCTGCCGTGTAACGGGGTGAGCTCCCATTACTTGTCCGAGCTTCTGCCAACCTAGCAGTTTTGAAAGCACGTAAAAATGCAAATAGAAAAAATAGGGACCACCTTTGGTGGGAAGGTAACAGCGTTCCGTGCACCTTTGGCATTGAGTCATGCCGGCCACATGACCACGGAGACATCTTCGGACAGCGCTGGCTCTTTGGCTTTGAAACGGAGATGAGCACCGCCCCCTAGAGTCAGCAACGGCTAGCACATATATGCGAGGGGAACCTTTACCTTTACCTTTAGGCCAGGGGTCTCCAACCTTGGCAACTTTATGACTTGTGGACTTCAACTCCCAGCATTCCTCAGCCAGCAAAACTAGCTGAGGAATTCTGGGAGTTGAAGTCCACAAGTCATAAAGTTGCCAAGATTGGAGACCCCTGCTTTAGGTCACTGTTTTTCAAACTTGGCAACTTTAAGATGTTTGGACTTCAACTCCCAGAATTCCTCAGCTCCCCTCTCTCTGGGAGTTGAAGTCCACACTTCTTAAAGTTGCCAAGTTTGAAAAATCGCTGCTCTAGGTTGTGCACTATCTTCTGCTTTGCTCTATGCACTTCTTTTTCTTTGTCCCTGTGTTATCAACCCCATCATACTTGGCACCATTTCTGCAAGATGCCCTTCAATGATTATCAATGGTGCCTCTTTGTAGCAATATGAATTCGGCATTAATGCTCTATGCGATGATGCTGTTCCTATTTTTCTTTGCTTGCTATTTCATGCTGCAGCAGAGTAGTAGGACAAATAACCCCATCATTGTATAGAATCTCATCAAATCAAGGCAGGTGGAAACACTCAAGTACAGTGCAAAATCTGTCATAGAAATAGCATTTGCATTATTTGGTGGCATAAGCAATATCTTAAGGCGGCAAGGAATGAAGAAATGATATGGATGACTTTTTTTTTTTTTTAGAAAACTGCTGATGTCAGAGAAAATAATGATCTATGGGTAAAATGCTAGTTAAAGCAGCAAGCAAGGAAAAGGGGGATGGCTGGAAATTGAGTATTCAGTCAGGAAAGAGAGCAATGGCATATAAATGTTATAGGTAATATTGAATATGCTGAAAAATATTACCTGAATGAGTAGAAGGAAGACAAATGGAGGCTCCAGATTTTAAGCAGAACTAAGTATTTGACATTTTGGTCATCCTACATCTAGTCATTGATTACTGGGCTAAGAATGCTAATAGACTGGCTCAAAGAAGACCCCCTTTTCAGAGAAGGAACACTCACATGGGGCAAGCTTTTTCTTACTAGGTTGAAAATGTAAGATTTTACTTGCTAATGTAAAAACCAGGGGTGAAATGCTCCCAGTTCGGACCGGATCACCCAATCCAGTAGCGATGGTGGCGGGTGGTTTGGAGAACCGGTAGCAAAAATCCCTGCCCACCCATGCCCAGCTGAGCTGCACGATCATCAGGGTTTTTTGTTTTTTTTAAAAGCATTTTTTCTTCAGCCAAAAAATGCTTTTAAAAGTTAAAAAAAAGCCTCTGATGATTGCATGGCTCAGCTGGGATCATCAGAGGCTTTTAAAAGCATTTTTTTTACAACCTCTTCGGCCAAAGAGGTTGTAGAAAAAATGCTTTTAAAAGTAAAAAACAAACAAACTTGGCCACGCCCACCCAGTCACATTAACCCCCCACCAAGCCCACAGAACCAGGAGTAACAAATTTCACCCCTGGTAAAAAGCATTCTATGATTAGGGAAACTACTGTATAGGGACATTTGTTTTATTTTTATTATTATTAAATAAATTATTTCTAAAGCAAATATTTTCTTTATCCTTAGATAATAGTTATAACTAGCGAATATAAGTCTATGTAAAATTACTTAGAAAGTTGGACCATAAAAAAAGGCTGAGCACCAAAGAATTGAGGCTTTTGAACTCTGGTGCTGGAGAAGACTCCTGTGAGTCCCTTGAACTGCAAGTTGATCAGACCAGTCAGTCCTAGAGGATATCAACCCTGACTGCTCTTTAGAAGGCCAGATCCTGAAGATGAAACTCAAATACTTTGGCCACCTAATGAGAAGGAAGGACTCACTGGAGAAGAGCCTAATGCTGGGAAGGATTGAGAGCAAAAGAAGAAAGTGACAATAGAGAATGAGGTGGCTGGATGGAGTCACTGAAGCAGTAGGCAGGAGCTTAAATGGATTCCAGGGGACGGTAGAGGACAAGAAGGCCTGGAGGAACGTTGTCCATGGAGTTGCGATGGGTTGGACATGACTTCTCAACTAACAACAACAAAATTACTTATTAGCACCACTGATGTCTAACCCAGAATTCTCCCTCTAAAGGTCAACCTGATCGCTTTAGCACATGTTTGGAAAAAATCATAAGTCCTAAGTCATAAGAAGGAATTACATCCCTGGTCTTGCACCTTTTGAGTCCAGTAATTGTTTACATGCCTTCCATGGAAACTTCTAGATCGACAGTGTCCATCCTTGTCATTTATTTCCAACTCATATATAAGATCTTCCTAGGTATCAAGTATGGGCGATTTTTCTTAAGATAAATTATGTGGATAGAAGTAAATTAAACAAAGCTATTTTTCTATGCCAGATGCAGAGACGTTTCTTGCTTTTCCTGGTCCAGCAGACCATGGTCTGTGGCAGATTTTTCTTCAGTCTTCCTTCATTAAGAAAACATTAACTGTTTTAGAACTCAGGTACCTCATTTCATACTTTGTGGAATAAAGCAAGTTGGATATTTAGCAATTTAAATTGTGCAAAAAAAAGTATAATAAAAATCATCAATCACACTAAGGAATCATCTACAGAATATGAGACGTCAAGCAATCAGCATGGATTACAGCGAGCCAAACGTCTTTGGCTGGAGAAGCCCTGGGGTTCATTTATCATTTAATGCAAAGTGCACACAGTGAATCTTATCTGAAAGCCCTTACTTAACGAATTGGCTCCCACGTAATTTCTCCTAATTCAGTGGTTTTCGTTCCACTTCATAACATTTAGGATTCATGTTCCCTGGGCAAACCGTGTGTGAGATGAAAGATCAATTGATGCCGTTAATCTTTTCCTTTCCATTTCATAACATCCCCCCCAACTTATTTCTGTTCCGTTGCTCCTGAAATATTGTGACAATATCATCCATTTGTCCCAAATTCTCAGCAAGCAATTGCACCTCAAAATAATGTGCAAAATAACTTGTTGAAATTTGTTTTTCTTAATTACAGTACCTCATTGCAAGTTTTTTATTTCCATTTCACAGATGAAGAAATAAGTCAGAAGAAGACAACAACAACAATCCTATTATATTAATCCCCAGAAATACAAAGATTTGAACCCTTTTGTCAGCCTCTGCCTATTATGCTTGCTTGCTATTGGCTGCCACTGTAATGGGAGTGGGGAGGCTTTGCTGGTATACTGGTGTGGGGGGGAAGCGAGCTGGTGGAGATGTCTCAAGAAGAGGGAGGAAACTTCTCATAGGCTTCAAACAGCTGTGAAAGGAACTGATAGCTGTCAAGGTCAACCATTCCGGCATGCCAGAGAGATGGGGCCCATCTGAAGAAGAGCTCCACATGACACCTTGGGGAGATGTGGATTGGACACTGAACCGGGTTCCTTGGAGGGAGGAATTTGGGATTGCTTTCAATATCTAATTTTCACGCCTATTGCCTCAGACCTTTGCTAGACCAATTCTTGAATACAGCTTGATTGTCTGGAACCCATGCCACATTTCTGACATCAATACAATTGAACGTGTCCAGAAATATTTTACAAGAAGAGTTCTCCACTCCTCTGAATACAATAAAATACCTTATGCCACCAGACTTGAAATCCTGGGTTTAGAAAATTTAGAGCTACACTGCCTTCGACATGACCTGAGTTTAACTCATAGAATCATCTATTACAATGTCCTTCCTGTTGAAGATTACTTCAGCTTCAATTGCAACAATACACGAGCACACAATAGATTTAAGCTTAATGTTAACTGCTCCAATCTTGATTGCAGAAAATATGACTTCAATAACAGAGTTGTTAATACTTGGAATATACTACTTGACTCTGTGGTCTCTTCCCAAAATCCCCAAAGCTTTAACCAAAGACTATCTACTATTGACCTCACCCCATTCCTAAGAGATCTGTAAGGGGCGTGCATAAGAGCACAAGCGTGCCTACCGTTCCTGTCCTATTGTTTCCTTTCATTATATCCAATTAATATAGTTATTACATACTCATGCTTATATATATGCTTATATATTGTATAGTTATTTCATGCTTATGCTTATATATACTGTGTGACAAAATAAATAAATAAATAAAAAATAGACGTTGCTTTTCTTTCGTTGCATTCAGTTCATACTCAGTAAAAGTACTTTCTCTATAAACATGGAGTTGGGGGTTTTCTTTCTTGGGTTTTGAATGGAGGCACACCTGACACCTTTCTTCAGAAATGCCCAGTACACTCACCATTTCTCTCGTAATTTAAACAGGACAGTCAGTGCTGAATAAGTAAAACACATTTCTGTTTCCAAGAATTCACAACTAAAGTGAAAGCTAGGATGATGACAATGCAGATGTTGTTTTGTCTCTCCTTAGTGCCCTGCTTGAAGAAGAGATCATCCTTAGAGAGTAAGGGGAGAAATGTGTGAGTGACATACTCAATTCAGTGATATAGCCTAGTGGTGAACCTCAGATTTAGACATCTGAGGTCACAGTAGGAGGAATCCCACACCCTACAGTATCAAATGCTGAACTTTCAGACCCAGACATTTTATGATGTGTTACAAACTAAAATCAAAGTATGTTTCAAGTCACTATATAGTGCATTTGAAATAGTATTTCCTTTATAGAAAAGAGGTCACAGGATTTTTGGGGTTTCTAAACAAAGTAGGTTGGCTGATTTTTCGGATTAATAGGATGGCTATGTTGATAGAGTGATTTAAAAAGGTTTTGGTTTAGTTTGTACTCAATTGCCACTACAGTCACAGAACAAGGAAGCAGGAGCGAGGTATTATTGGGTGTATCGTATTATTAAGCTCAAGGAGGCAGGAAATGAATATTTGTAAGGCTTTTTATTATTTGGAGATGAATTTTTGGAAAGTTACTCTTAATTATTTTGTTTCAGTTCTGTGTTATTGAAACTCATGGCTCTGATTAATGAACCATCACCTGCAATAATTACAGCCAGTGTTCTGAATTTACATGTTAAGCATATTTTACAGAATATGTTAAGCTGAATATGTTAAGCATATTTTACAGAAAATATGCTTAACAAGAAATACTAAACAGGGATGTCTTACCATTGCTTCTTCTGTTATGCAGCCAGTCATGACCATTAGGAAATAACAGGAAAACTAAAGCAAGAAATGGAGATGGAGAATATTTGTTAAATGTGTTTGCAATGTTTATTACTCTTATACTATCTAATAAACTTCAAATGTTTTTAGAATTAAAAAAAATACTTACATGACTTTGCAGAAGCCTGAGGAATAAGAATTATTTTTTTTAAATGACCTTTTGTTTTTTTACATACCTCTTTATAGTCAAATAGGAATCAACAGAAATACCCATTATGTATGATGCAGATTATAAAAAGTAGTAATAAATTTTGCACAACTAATTATGACTCTTAAAAACAATTATACAGAATATGATTAGATGCCCTAAATCAATTTATTTATTTAGGATAAGATCAGAGCTATTAAAATGTCTGCTTTACCAAAATGGCTATTCAATTTCAAATCCTTCCCTTTAATTTGTTTATTAATTAAAAATGCTAGCAACACAAAGTTGTCTTGTTTTGGTTCAAAGCAACCTCAGATTAAAAAGAGTTGTTGTATGTCCCCCCAAACCCCCCGTTGAGAGAAGGCTGTTCAATTTTAATATGGATCAGTGGTGGGTTTTACTTACCTTTACTATCAGCTTGCTTCACTTGTGCGTGTGCCAATTCTGCACATGTGCAAAGCTTCTGGACATGCGCAGAGTGTATTTGATACTTCTGGGTGAGTGGGCGGAACCTCCCGCCGCCATTACTACTGTTTCTCCCGAACCAGTGCGAACCAGGAGCAACCCACACTGATATGGATGGTCTCCTTGACCCCCTCTTTCAAAACAGTGGTCCTCTCTGTCCAGAATATAGACTTTGCTGTCTTCAAAAAAATGACCTTTATCTTTCAGGTGCAGATGGACTGGTGTCCTGATGTTTAGCCCTCTCTCAATAGAGGAGTGATACAACACCACCTTTCCCCTATCTACAACACAGTACTTTCAGCAGTCCCAAGACTTCAACCATTGGTGAAATCCAAATTTTTTTACTACCGGTTCCGTGGGTGTGGCTTGGTGGGTGTGGCAGGGAAGGATCCTGCAAAATCTCCATTCCCTCCCCACTCCAGAGGAACGATCCTGCAAAATCTCCATTCCCACCCCACTCCAGGGGAAGGATCCTGCAAAATCTCCATTCCCACCCCACTCCAAGGGAAATGTCCTGCAAAATCTCCATTCCCACCCCACTCTGGGGCCAGCCAGAGGTGGCATTTGCTGGTTCTCAGAACCTGCTAGATTTCACCCCTGCTTTACAGGCCCTTTAATACTGGCTTTCTCAACCTCAGCAACTTTAAGATGTGTGGACTCCAACACCCAGGGTTCCCCTGTCCCTTGGGAATTCTGGGAGTTGAAGTCCCCACATCTTAAAAGTGGACAAGGTTGAGAAACACTGCCTTGGAAAAAGAATCCAAATTGCAGAAGAGATATTTTTTTCTGCTTCAAAAATTTTCCCCCGAAGATTGCACTGCATATCTGGAAGGAAATTTGGGAAGAGTGTATAAGAGAGCTGGAGCAAATGGGACATTTGGGGAAAAATTCTTGCTCGACAAGGAAAGCTAACTGGAAATGATCAAGTCCTGCAGAAGTGGCTAAATTGAGGTTAATACTCACTGAAACAGATCCTCAAGGCCAGAGCTGCAGGAGGCTGCTGAGAAGCAGCTTCATTATGGTGTTTCCCAAAGAAAGAGCAACAACAGAAGTTTGGGGCTTTCAGGCTTCTACCTTAATTTTCAGATCAGAAGAAACTATGTCTTCTAATCTGCCCCCTTTTCCAACCTTGGGGGGGGGGGAGTGGAATCACCAGGATCAAATCAATTGCACCAGAAGGGGGGAAGTTGCAGGCTTGTAACCAATGACAGGAAAAGACCAGAGGGAGAGTTATGCAACGGTTTGTTGTGGTCTGCCAGCAGCCTGTGGAGCTGACAATGGAGTTGGACAGCGATGAGGCTGAAGTGAGGCCAGGTCCATTGGGAAGTGAGGTGCAGACTCCAGAGCCTCCAGAGACCAATAATAGTGAGGCAGATGAACAGGAGGAGCCTGTTCCTAATGCACGCATGAGAAGAGCTGCCAGAAGGCAAGAGCAGCTCAAGCAAAAAGGTCAACTCGGGAGTAGGGCCAAGAGATGATTAGCCTCTCCCATAAGGCTTAAAACAGACCAGCAACAGCGTTCGGGCTTTGCCGGAAAACAACTGTGATAGCTTTGTCATCTTCTTCGTCTACGTCTTGCATTTCTTTTTGTGACTTCTGAACGTTTGCCAAGAAAGGCCTTTGGAAGTTTGCCTAATTGGACCAAGGTTTGCGATAGGACTGAGGAATTTGTGTTGGGAGATATTTCCTTTAATTTGAATTGAACTACGCTGGGAATTCTCAGCTGTTCAAATAAAATTTCACAACACGGTTAGAAATTAAAGCAAATCTCTCACTTTTCCAGTTTTGCTTGATAATGACATTGTTCTCTTGTAAGTGATAGCAAGATTTCAGAAAGTGGCTTTCAGATCAATAACGATGCTGCTGTTTTCCCATCTAGAACACATTTTAAGTTATTTTCCAAAAGTGGTTTATGTGTGTTTCTAGGTATATTTCTTTCTTTTCCTTTCTTTTACCTTTTAAAAGCATTTTTAACTACTGGTTCCAGTTGTAAAAAAATATGCTAAAAAAGTAAAAAAAAAAAATTTCCGATGATCGCCGTTGCTCACCTGATTGTTGGAACTATTTTTTTTACTTTTTAAAGCACTTTTAATTACCGGTTCTGTAGAACTGGTAATAAAACAATGCTTAAAAAGTTTTAAAAAAAGTTCTGAAGATCAGCTGAGCGACGCACGATTGTCAGAACTTTTTTAATATATTTTTTTAATATCAGTTGGCAAACCAGTAGCATTTTTTACTACCGGTTCGGGTGAACCGGCCTGAACCAGTAGCATTTCACCCCTGTTCCAAACTCATTTGCACTCTGATTCAGGTGATCCTGAGGGTACAGCTAAACCCTCAAGTAACTTCAACAATTCTCAGAGAACTAATGATCGACCTTCAGAGTGCTAACGACCAGATGACTGCTGAACAGTGGTGGGATTCAAATTTTTTTACTACCGGTTCTGTGAGCGTGGCTTGGTGGGCGTGGCAGGGGAAGGATACTGTAAAATCTCCATTTCCTCCCCACTCCAGGGAAAGGTTACTCCAGGGGAAGGTTTCCTCCCAATCAGCTGGCACTCGGGAGGCAGAGAATAGATGGGGCGGGGCCAATCAGAGGCAGTATTTACTGGTTTTCCAGACTACTCAAAATTTCTACTACCAGTTCTCCAGAACCTGCTGAATACCACCTCTGCTGCTGAGGAATATAAATCCTTCCATTCTTCATCATTCAGCCAGAACTGAAGAAGCTACTTGGATGAAAAGCGAAATATTTTCAAGGAAAAAAACTAAGAAAGTCCAGTTGCCTTTTGAAAAGCACCTTTGGGATTTAAAGATATTACACAGTAAACCCAGTTAAAATTTCATACACAATAAAAATAAATGAAAATGAATTGCCAGAATAAGGCTATTTTTTTAACATATAAGGCAATCAGGTTCAAGAGCCAATTTCAGAAAATTGTATTAATTATTAAATACGAATGACATCATATTTAGGCTTGGTAAGAATGTAAATTTGGAAAAGGACTAATAGTATTTTTATTAACAGGTACTAAATCAGTACTGTCAAGGTACTGGAAACATCTAGAAGGAATATCTAAGAAAAATATTTATGATAACATATGATCTATTCCCTTAAAGGAAAAAAAAATTAACATACAAATTGAAACCAGTAGAAGGGAAGAAAATAAGGGAGAACAATACTTTTTTTACCTGTGGGTTATTATAATAAAATAATAATAGAAACAGTAAATTTTAAAAATTAGTAAACTTACTAAATGTTGTAAATTGTATATATGGTACCTAAATATAAGGTCTTTGTTATATATGACATGAAAAATATATTGATTTGAATTTGCACAGCATTATTGTTTGTATAGCTGTTACGTAAAAAAAAAAGTAAAGCATATTTTGGTAAAAAAAAAAAAAGCCCTGTATTGTACAAAAAAAGGCTCACCTACTGGATTATTACAAACACTTAGATGGTGTCTCTTTGCAGCCAAGAAATTAAAAGACACTTGCACCTGGGGAGGAAAGCTATGGCAAATCTAGACAGCATACTAAACAGAGACATCACCCTGCCAACAAAAGTGTGTATAGTCAAGGCTATGGTTTTCCCAGTTGCAATATATGGCCGTGAAGGTTGGACCATAAGAAAGGCTGAGCGCCAAGGAACTGAGGCCTTTGAACTCTGGTGCTGGAGAAGACTCCTGTGAGTCCCTTGGACTTCAAGGCAATCAAACCGGTCAGTCCTAGAGGAGATCAATTCTGACTGCTCTTTAGAAGGCCAGATCCTGAAGATGAAACTGAAATACTTTGGCCACCTAATGAGAAGGAAGGACTCACTGGAGAAGAGCCTAATGCTGGGAAAGTTTGAGGGCAAAAGAAGAAGGGGACCACAGAGAATGAGGTAGCTGGATGGAGTCACTGAAGCAGTAGGCATGAGCTTAAATGGACTTCAGAAGATGGTAGAGGACAGGAAAGCCTGGAGGAATGTTGTCCATGGGGTCACGATGGGTCGGACACAACTTTGCAATTAACAATAATGAAGTACAGCTTCAGCCATAGAACCCTCTGAACCCTCTGAAAAGGCTTCAACCTGTGCAACTTTTTTTATCATCAAATGAAGGGATGGCATTCTTCCTGGGTTTTATTTACTGGAGGGTATTGTTAAGAAGTACCAGTGACTTATATTCTCCTCATGGGGAGGGGTGGGGCTTATTAAGGTAGGGGTGTCAAACTCAATTTCACTGAGTGCTGCATTGGATTGTGTTTGACTTCAGGTTGGGTGTGGCCAGGGTGGGCATGGCCAGGTTGACATCACTCATGTCAGGGATATCTGTGGTGGACCGCGGTGCCTCTGCCAGTGAAAACGGGCTCCCAATCTCCGTTTTTGGCTGGGATGGCCTCCTGCAACCCTCTACCAGCAAAAGCGAAGCTTGGGAGAGCCCGTTTTCACTGGCAGAGACACCGCAGGCTGGTCCTTCACTGTTTCCAGGGTGGCCTGTGGGCCAGAGTTTGACACCCCTGCCTTAATAAGTAATGGAAGCTTTTGATTAGCCAGATCTGCTTGGGAGGGATTAAAAAAAGTAAGAAAGGCCCATTGGATTTAAGGATTGCTTTGAATATATGCTGTTTGCAGGGGTGGGTTCTACTTACCTTTACTACCGGTTCGCAATGGGATCGCATGCGCAGATCACCTATGATGATATCTGGGGTGGTGGGCGGAGCCTCCCGCCGGTTTTACTACCAGTTCTTGGGAACCGGTCCGAACCGGGAGGCAATCCACCACTGGCTGTTTGCTTTGGGATAACTTATACTGTTTAAAGATAAGTGGATATATGTTTATTTGTTTTTATTTATGCTGATTTGATAGAATATGGTAATGATAGCATATATTTCTCATGTTTTTCACACAAGGGGACAGGCCCAGTAATTTAGGGATGGACAATGTTCAACCCTCCAGATATTGCTGAACTTCAAGTTTCATAAGTTCTAGTGTGAATGCTGGGAAGTTAGTTCGCACATTGTTCATTTCTACTATTTTTTCCCATTACCAATTTAAAAGACTATTTCTGGTTGGGAAATCAGTCTCTCTTTTTTTTACTCCCCCCCTTTTTTGTAGTTTTCGTATCTTGTTTGTTTGTTTATGAAGGTGCCTTATGAGCCATTTGTAACTAATCTTAAACAGTCTTTGCCAAAACAAAGTAAATAATCTATGAAAAAAGTTAAACAAATACAAGTCCAATATCCAGAATAAGTCAGTAATATAATAATATTAGATCAATAAAAACTTCAAAAAATTACTTGTGGATTCTCTATCACCATTTTGTAAATAAATAAATAAATAAATAAATAAATAATATTAATCTTAGAGGGGCTAGGAAGAGGCAGACATTTAAAGTTTCATGGAGGAGAAGAGATCTATCAAATGTTGCATTTGACAAGTTTCTAGATGATAAGGAAAAACCCCTCAATAGGCATGTTGAATCTAGTATCTGGTCAAGTGTGAGAGATATAACTTTGAATCAATACAGCTTCACCGAGATTCTAGCTGGTTTGCATTTTGATGTATTGAAAATGTTTGTCCAAAATACAGCAGTTCTTCTCAAGAGTGTGTTTACATAACAGTCTTGCCCAGAGGCAAATATATTACAACCCATTTGACAATGCACAGAAGCTCGCAAAGAACTCAGTGGAGTTTTTGATGGACAGCATTTGAAACCTTCAGAATGCAGAGATGGTTGGTAATCAGATCCAGCTGAACTGATCATTCCATTTTAAGACGCTTATGGGGCAAGAATTTTATTTCTCTTTATATTAAAAGATTTCAGTATTGAAACCAAATATGCAATAGTAGGGTACATTACTGATAAAGTGAGAATAGCGGGATAGACCAACCTCCCTCCCCTTTTCCAATTCTTCTCAGGTTGGTTATTATATGGCTGTCCTGTTCATTCATAGAAACTCTGCCTTTCTGAATTTGCAAACACAACTCCAATTTATTTAACCATGAGGAGATCTTTTCAAGTAGTGAGCTGTGCAGGGATTTAGAATAAGACCAAAAAGGTCTTATGGTTCATGAGTTATTGATGAGTTAATAATAATAATAATAAAACCACTATTCTGGTTTCATCTGCTGTCTTGTTCCCCTTGCCAATCTCTAACCTACCTCTGTTTGTGTCAAGTCTCTGCAATTCAAGGTATCAAACTAGAACCATGATGGCGAACCTATAGTATCTGTGCCACAGGTGGGACATGGAGCCATATCTGTGGGCACGCGAGCGTTGCCCTAGTTCAGCTCCAGCATGCATGCATGTGCTGGCCAGCTGGTTTTGGGGCCTTTCAGGCCTACCAGAAGTCATGAAATGAGCTGTTTCTGGCCTCTGGAGGGTCTTCGGGGGGTGGCTGGGGTGGAAGGCTCTTTTCATCCTTCCCAGGCTCCTAGAAAGCCTCTGGAGCCTGGGGAGGGTGAAAAATGGGCCTTCCAGACCCACTGTGCCATTGCGTGCCAAAAGCAGGGGGAGCGCAGGGGGGTCGTGTGCACATGCGCAGGGTTGAGTGCAGGGGGCCATTGAATTATGCACGACCACTCCCCCCCCCCCGCTCTCCACGCTTGTGGCACGTGACGGCAAAAAGGTTAGCCATCACTGGACTAGGAGATAAATCTTGGATGGTATAGGAATAAAGGGAAAAGTAGAGCCACTTAACAGCCACCAGTTTTCAGATATTACTTATTTAACCATGAGGAGATCTTTGCAATTGCTGAGCTGTGCAGGGATTTAGAATAAGTCCAAAAAGGTTTTATTGAGAAGTTGCTTGGGGCAGGCTGGAAACAAAACTAAGAGCTTGGAAGGCAACATAAGCTCTTGGAAATTAATATTCTTTTGCCTTGCTGCTAAGTTTATGCATGTCACTGCCAGAAATTACCTATGATGTTTGAATAGAGCTAAGAGGCTATGCCCAATTTCTCCCCCACCGAAACCTCTTAGTTACTTTTATCCTGGCCTGTTCAATGGAGAAGAAACTTTCCTGTCCTTCAAAGAGAGTGATACTTCAAGGAATAACCTCTTCTTTTGTTTGGTTTGACCCATCAATTTTCTGCTGCTTTTTTTTTTCTTTTGATGAAACTTTGCCAATCTCATAATCACGAGTACAATTCTAAAGGAATAATTGCTGAGAAAGCAGGAAAGCAGTTTAGCTTCTGCATAAAAGGTTAAGTTGCATCCTCATAGACCGGCCTCAGGGTTTACATGGACAGTTGCCAAGGTTCCTTCTGCATGTAGTGTTTTTAATATAGGCACCAGAAATCTCACAAGGTAATCAATTTAGAGACAATTTGCAGGTACAAGCTGTACGAGAAATAAAATACCTGTCTCCCCATCATCATAATTGGCCCTAAGAAACTTTGATTTTGCTTTCCCTTTCATCGATAATAATCCACTTCCTAAAATTAAAAAGCTATTGTCAAAGAATTATTCCACACTGCCATCCTTTCCTAAACCTATTAACTGCAGATAATGCTTCCCAAGATTTATTCATAACCTATAATTCACACCCCCTGTTTTTTGAAATCAAGAACAAGGTCTTCTAAGTAATGACACCCTTTCTCTTTGCTCTCCATCAGCTCTGTTTGTGTGAAATTTTTAAGGAGTTTTTTATTGCTGCTTTTCTTATGGCTTTATGTTGACATATTTCTTTTCTGCTGCTACTTGTGCTACTTATTTAATGTATATATGTATACATGTATATACATATATACATGTATTTCATGTATATATGTATACATGTAGTTCATGTATATATAAGATTTCAAATATTGCATTTTAAGCACTTTATATATGCCTGTGAATTATACGACTGTTTTAGTTAAATAAATACTTAGAAATTATTTCTAGGTCTAGAAAGAAAAGGAGTTTTACTCATATCCTATATTGAGCAAAGAAAAACTAAGGTCAGATAGTGACTGGTTCTTTGCTATTGATAAATGTACCATTTTGGTGAGGACTTGTGAAAGTTTGGTGGACAAAGAAGAAGCGACGAATTCCCAGATTTGCTTTTTGGTTTTGAGTCTCAGATTTTTTGGGGAATGGAGCATAGGAGTGGAGAGTAGACTTGGATTTGTGCTAGGTAGGGTTTCATGCAGTGGTGTGATTCAGCCAGTTCGCACCACTTTGGGAGAACCGGTTGTTAACTTTCTGAGCAGTCTGGCAAGCTGGTTGTTGGAAGAAATCATTAGGGCAGAGAACTGGTTGTTAAATTACTTGAATCCCACCACTGGTTTCGTGCTGAGTAAACCACATGGCCACTGCATTGCTACTGCCAATCAAGCTATTTGGAAGGTGCAAAAAACAGGATGAGAAGAAGCAGCAACTGAGGCATTTGTGATATGACTGCAAGGTTGGGTTCTCCATGCTGGTGAGAATGGCAGTGCAGAAAAGTAGTTTTTGCTCTGGATAGGTATCTTAAACAAGACAGCAATGATGGTAATAATCTGAGGTTACCCATTTTAGTTATGATGGAGAATTTGAATTCCTTTGTTGGTTTGTGTTGCAGTGGGATCAGGAATAGGATGATGGTCCTGAAGTTGCCATGTAGTGTAACATACTGTATAGGGAACACGTTGGTCCCTGTGTTCATTCAGTTCAACTGACACAATAAAATTCAAGTTTGACAAGTTTGTGTTGTTTAGTAGATCTCTGGAACTTACATCAGTATTTACAGAGAGTAAGCAGTATGACATTGGCAGAAATATGCCGGGTTGATGAGGAGTAAAATATATTTTTAAATTATAACACACAAATAATATTCAAAAGTGACTTAAACAGATCCCTTCCTAAATCACTGATCTATAAATAAGAGGGGGGTCCAATATAATCAAAATTATAAATTGTATTATTATAGCCAATCTCAATGAGAGTAGTTTCAGCATTAATTTCTTGATCTGATTTACCTAGTGAGGGTATGCCTGAAAATTGAAGGGTATTTGAGTCAGGCTCTGGCTGATCAATTTGGACAGATGATAGTGTTAGGTGAACTTGGGTCTGCGTGAGTCTCTCTGGGTGGGAAACAGAGATGAGAGAAATGATCAACAGGTTTGGAGCTCTTTGTAGTGAGATAGTGTGTGTTTTTGCCCCTGCAATCAACTCAGGTGAAGGGGAAGAAGGACGGTGACAAAATGGGATTGGTGGAAAAACTAAGGCCCTCTCTTGGGGAAGGGAGGATATGAGTTGGGGAGATGTGATATGGAGTGAGGGATAGAGCAGGGAATAATATTAGGCTAAGGAGAGGCATGGGTAGATATGATGGGTCAGGATGTTACCAGCTTTGAAGGAAAACAAATTCAATATTTGTTGCTGATTCCATGTTACCAGCTTCAGTGCTTGGTCTTCAGACCATCTACACCCTGATTTCTGGCTTAATTTCTGGCTTCTGTTGTGCTTAATGCAAAGTTGGTCTGCAATAAAGTCTGTTCAATCATGGATGAGAGAGGTGTGATTTGGTATGCATTAGCAAAACCTTGCGGGGCATGGAGGGGAGTGTTCTCCTCTCAGAAACCTGCCTGTGATTCCAAGTCAGGGATAATGGAGTCACTGTTATTAATGAGCCCTGGTTAATAGTGATTAGAATGCAGTATTGAAGACTAACTTTGCCCATAGCCTGGAGTTTGATCATGATGGGCTCAAGGTTGACTCACCCAGCCTTCCACCCTTCTGAGCTCTGTAAAATGAGGAGCCAGATTGTTGCGGACAATATGCTGACTCTATAAACAGCTTAGAGAGGGCTGTAAAGCATTATGGGATGCTATATAAGTCCATATGCTATTGCTATTATTTATGAGACAGTTGTGGCTGCTGCCGGATCTTATTTGCGAAGCTGGATTCAAGGGAATCAGATGAATTTGTTGCTATTGTACCAGCCTCCTTGCCCTATAGCAGCTTTCCTGCCTGATCTTTTTCATGTTGTGCTGTGGTGGAGTTCACAGATTTAATTAATCCATTTTTAATTTAACAAACATATATCTGCCAATCTACCAAAAGGAACTCTGAGTGAATCAAAAATAAAAAACACAGTACCATTAAAAATAAAAAATGTTGCAGCTCTGATAAAACTTACTTCCATAAATCAATTACACCATGCCAGTGCCATCCAAAGTGTTAACCACCAACTTGAATTTCACCCTCAGGTGTTATGGTACTAGAGGACTTCAATCTACCTTATCTGAGCCTTGATCAAAGGTAGCTTAGGAGTTCATGGCCACTATGGCAATTATTAGCCACTATGGCAATTATTAGCCACTATCATGGCCACTATGTCAAGTTATTAACAGCCTGGCTCATAACAGAGGTAACCCATTAGATCTGATTTTTGTCTTGGGGCATGGCAACATCAGGAGTTGGTGACATTATCATCAATCTCTAGTTATAAAGTGATCGCTCCCTATTTACCATGCAGTTGTTCCTTCCAGATAGAATAGAATAGAATAGAATAGAATTTTATTGGCCAAGTGTGATTGGACACACAAGGAATTTGTCTTGGTGCATATGCTCTCAGTGTACATAAAAGAAAAGATACGTTCATCAAGGTACAACATTTACAACACAATTGATGATCAATATATCAATATAAATCATAAGGATTGCCAGCAACAAGTTATAGTCATACAGTCATAAGTGGAAAGAGATTGGTGATGGGAACTATGAAACGATTAATAGTAGTGCAGATTCAGTAAATAGTCTGACAGTGTTGAGGGAATTATTTGTTTAGCAGAGTGATGGCCTTCGGGAAAAAACTGTTCTTGTGTCTAGTTGTTCTGGTGTGCAGTGCTCTATAGCGTCGTTTTGAGGGTAGGAGTTGAAACAGTTTATGTCCAGGATGCGAGGGATCTGCAAATATTTTCACGGCTCTCTTCTTGATTCGTGCAGTATACAGGTCCTCAATGGAAGGCAAGTTGGTAGCAATTATTTTTTCTGCAGTTCTAATTATCCTCTGAAGTCTGTGTTTTTCTTGTTGGGTTGCAGAACCGAACCAGACAGTTATAGAGGTGCAAATGACAGACAGACAGAGATACTCACTGTAAGGAGGAAGGACCTATTTGTCAGTCTACCCCAATCTCAGGCATCTGTAAAGAACCAGGAAAACAGATATTTTAAAAAACTATTATGCAAACAGAAAGGACAGAACCATTTCTTATGTCTGGGGAAGGGAGATAATATTAAGAAGAGACACAGAATGACTCCTTCCTGTCTCTCTAACCCTAACCCTAAGAGGAAAGGAGGAAAAGCACAATGATGTGCCAATATTGATGTCAGCTCTATGAGGTGAGCCAAATCAGGAAATCAGTTCCGCAGAAAGATCAGAGCTATACTGATTGAGATGAGATAGGCTGTAGTAACAATGACTTGCAAGTTTTCTTACGTCATAAGACTGAGATGGTTATAGAAATTCTATAAATACATTCTATAAATACATGATGGACAGTACCTAGTAGAGTGATGGCTAACTTTTTTGCTGTTGTGTGCCAAAAGTGGGGGAAGCGCGGGGATGGTGGTCGTGTCCCGCATGTACATGCCCAGACCCATAATTCAATGCCCACCTGTACTCAACCCTGCGCATGTGCACACAACCCCCATGCTCCCCCTACTTTTGGCACGCAATGGTACGGTGGGCCCAGAAGACCCATTTTTCACCCTCCCCAGGCTCCAGAGGTTTTCTAGGAGCCTGGGAAGGGTGAAAATGGTCTTCCCCACCCCTGGAGACCCTCCGGAGGCCAGAAGCAGCTCATTTCCTGACTTCTGGTGGGCCCAGAAGGCCCCAAAACCAGCTGGCCAGCATGTGCATGCATGTTGGAGCTGAGCTAGGGCAACGCTCACATGCCCACAGATATGGCTCCGCGTGCCACCTGTGGCATGTGTGCCATAGGTTCACCATCACGGACCTAGTAAGTAAGAATAATTGGCTTAACACAACAGCAGTACCTAATGGTTAGAATGGTACAGAATGGAGTTTGTCAATTAACAGACTGTAGTGTTCATCTACTTCATAATGGCTACTTATACCTTATGTTCATGATCCGACTACATTTCCCCATTATATCTTGCATCCAACTATCTCACCTGGCATAATGCAGTATCAGCAATAAGTCATGATGATGCCAAAATGACTACATGTGTATGGTGACATCACCAAGCAAATAGCTGCAATAATATATTTACTAACCAACATCTGATGTAACTATGTAAGTTATGGGATTTGTGTTATATTTGCCCTGTAGATGCCTATGGTTAGGTATTGATTTTTCTTCGAAAGCATCCTGCTGGAATGGATGTTTTTAGATAAGGTGGATGTGTCTCACAATGCAATATTTGATGGGCAATTTTTATTTATTTGCTGGTTGGTTAATTATTTGTAATTTGCCAGAATGAGAAAACAATATTGGCAGTTTATAAGCATGGTAAAAACTTTAAAAACAAAAAAATTAAATTAAATTAAAACTCACATGTCTCTGCCATAATACAATACATTTTTGATATTAGAGGGATAAGCAAAGAATATAGAAAACTAAAATCATTTTTCTATTGCATAGGTTTATAGGTGGAAAAATTAACAAGTTTGTTTAATTTTAACAAAAATTAAATTTAAAAAGTTCTTTGCATTATCAAAAACAAACAAAATAAAAGGGAGTAAAGGCAAAACGTTCTTTTTGAATTTCTGGGCACATAATTTCTAGAATACTGAAGTAGTGATATATTGAAGTGATAACTTTTTAAAAAGTTTTTAAGACAGGTCAATCAAAATGATGTCTTTTAAAAAAATAATTGTGAAATTTCAACTCCTAGAACTTTTAAAACGTGGGGTTCTTCAGTGCTTTGGATTCACTTCAAAAAAGTTGCCTACGAGCACAGAAGAGCATATTTTTTTTACTCATTAAAGGAGATCCATTTCCTTTTCCTTTTTGTTAGCCCTTTTCTGGAACACACCAGGGCATTTATTTATTTATTAAATTTATATACTGCCCATCTCGCCCATGGGTAAAATGCTCCCGGATTGGACCGGATTGCGTGATCTGGTAGAGATCGCGGCCAGTAGTTCAGCGAGCCCGCCTGGTGCGTCATTACTTCCTGGTTTTAACCAGAAAGTAATGTGTTTTTTACCTTCTGCACATGCACAGAAGGTTTTGCACATGCACAGAAGGTCTGCGCGTGCATGTGATGTGTGCACGCACGAAGCAAATGTGCATGTGAAGCGGGTGCACTTCTGAACCGGTAAGGAAGGTAAGTAGGTTTCACTCCTGATCTTACCTATCTGGGGTGACTCTAGGCAGTTTTTCATCACTGCACATACACAAAAAGTAAATTAAAGGTTCTGCCATCTTGTCCTATATATTTTTGATTCCAAGGAAGACATTTTTATGTTTTAAGTATCCCTGTTCCTGTTCTTTCTTCTTCCTCTACTCATATTTAGCTCTTTCCCTTTCGTTCAGGAGTCAGGGTGTCTGCTTCGTTGGTCTGAGACCCATATTCCTGGTTGCTCCCTAATTCTGACATACACCGACTACACAGATTTCACAGGTTCAACCAATGCCACCATGAGCAGCAGGACATTTCTCAAATGTCTCTTTGATTTATTGCTTTAGTTAATTCTCCAGGAGGCCTGCAAGTTGCCCTTAACACATAGAACCTTAGAGGGATAAATCATTTAACAGGTGGTTAACTATTCTTTAAGGTCTGGAGAACATTAGCAGAAGCAAAATTGGGGAGTGAAGATGAAATTATAAAATGAAGTAGGGAAACCACACAGAGACTTGTTATTATGTCCTGATTTTGATGAAAGGCAATGCTACAGGACCTCTGTCTTTTCATATTAGGACAAAAGATGTCCTTTAGGATCAGAACCAGAATAGAGCTGGAAGGGACCTTGGAAGGGACCCCCGATCACGCAAGAGATTCTATACCATTTCAGACAAGTGACTGTCCAGTCTCCTTTTAAAAGCCTCCAGTGATGAAGCATTCAAACTTCTGAAGGCAAGAAGTTCCACTCGTTAATTGTCCTCACTGTTAGGAAGTTTATCCTTAATTCCAGGTTGCTTCTCTCCTTGATTATTTTCCATCCATTGTTTCTTGTCCTGCCCTCTGGTGCTTTGGAAAATAAATTGACCCCTTCTCTTTGTGGCAGCCTCTAAAATACTGGAATACTGCTATCATGTCATCCCCCGCCAGTCCTTCTTTTCTCTAGACTAACCAAACCTAAATCCTGCAACCATTTTTCTTAAGTTTTAGTCTGCAGGCCTTTAATCATCTTAGTTGCTCTTGCTATTAAGCCACATAAAGGTCCATATGTGTCCAAGATTAACTTTCAGATGTGGGTATAAAAGCAAGTTTGTTGCAAGACCGAATAGATTAATCGGAAATAAGGATTGAAATAAAGTGAGGGTGTGCACATGCATGCATATGTGTATATGCAACATCCTGTGACGGAGAATAAGACAAGGTTAGAACTGAAACAGTAAAAAGGTCAATAGAATATTCAACAACTCAGCACATAATCTATTAAATACCCACCATTGAGTGTATCCCAACTGTAGAAAATTCACATAAAAGTAGCAGTTTTTAAAAATTCAAATACGGTTTGCAGTTTTACAGGATTTACTTTGGAAAAATAAAATCTGACCTTTCAAAGTCTGATCGTTCTCTGTATAACATGGATTCAGTCTTACTGAAATCAATGGGTTTAACTTATTTAAGTCATTCTAGGCCAAGTCAGCAGATACTCTTCCACATAGCCCTCCCTCATCTCAAAGGCATTTGAGACTTATTAAAAAAAATTTTTAAAAAATCCACAGAGGTAGCTACAGTATATGTTTGCTAGTTAAGATTACAACCTTAACATGTACTAGTAATGAACGTAACTGAACTCAGAAGGTCATACTTAAAAATGATATGCAAGGAGTCTGCAGCATTTAATTGAAAATCTAGCAAGCTGACTTAATTATTTCACTGAGCAAAGGGGAAAATAATGAGCTTAAAAGAGAGGGGAACATGGTCGGTTACTTGACAGTTTTAGTATGGAACTCATCTCAGTTGCCAAGAATTACAGTCCTTCTTATATTTTACTTTAAGTTGAGCAGTAGCTCTCTGCTCAGCTAGAAAACTGCCTTCAACAACATTTCATTGTCTGTTGTATTCTGTTTCTCTACTACAAGCTGTAAGTCACATTTGAAGGAGCTGACATTTCCAAGCCTAGTAGGAAGGCAGGAGAATTTTTCTTGAGGTATTCTCTTGACATAAAGCGACTGCAGAAGCATGAGCTCTGTGATCCCAGGAGTGGAATAACCTTTTCAAAAGGAGATAGAACAGCATAGTGATGTGACGGAGGGTGCTAGACCTTGCAGGATTTTAATGAAGGTACTGATGAGAGGAGGTGAGGACAGAAACCAGCTGATTCTGAAGAATAGAAAGAGCTATGGAACTGTTTCATGGTGTCCAACAGAAAATAAGAAAGGCATGTCCATTGAGTGAACAGGAAACTGCATGTAGTTTGAAGTTTCTTAATTTCTACTTTTGCAATATTATTTTTCCTTTTAACTGTTGTAATGTCAGATTGGTATCAATAATGTTCCATCTGAAAATTTAAGTTAACCTACCCACCTTTCCATTCCAGGGAGAGTTTAATTTGATCTATAACTTAATAGGAGAGGTCACTGTTTCTTAGTATTTACAAATTGCATTATCCTCCACTTTGTGAAATCCCAGGCGCAGAAGTTGGAGTTAAACAGGATAATGTTTCAAAGAGACTATAGCATTCACTGTCAAAGACAAAGAACAAGTTCCAGGGATTTTTGCTTCTCCTGGATAGAATAAGTTGAAAAGTCTTTTATTTGCCTGTTTACCTTAACATATTTATGAATAAATGGTTTTGCTTTTATATGAAGGAAGAATGCCATATATCTTTCAGCATGACCAACAGTTTTGTCTTGAATCAGAGAATACAAGTTTCCATTCTGCCCCAGCAAATATCCTTGTTCTTTTCTGGTCAGATTTTATGGAATGTCATAACAATTTAACATACTGTTAACTTATTTAGGACACTCTCAGAACAAATAAAATCCATTCCATTATGCCAGGAAATAATAGTAAAATGGTAACTAAGTTTTATTGTTGATTCAACTTCTAGCCTTAATATAAAACTATCGTTTTTTTTAAAAAAATAGAGGTGGGTATGGAAAATTAATTAGCTATGATATGAGTTATATAAGAAAAGCGGATGGCCACTAGCTTCACCCCTAAACATTAGAGAACATCAGTGATTTGATGTAGAGAAGAGTATATTCTAGCAGATGTATTTTCTAAGGTATCTGCATATAGAACTGAGAAAATAAACTAAGCTGTATAAATGGTTGTTTTTTTATATTCAAACTAGCTAGTAGGAATTCTCTTAAAAAAGATTAGTAGTGTTTCTTCTCAGGTAATTTACAATACATTAAAATCATTTACTATGTTTTAAATCCTGCATTTTCTTCATATAATTCAGGCACATAGACATATTTTTCCCCTTGTGTATCCACTAAAGCATATTTCTAGCTGTTAATCCCTGAACGCATGGAATAAACAATTATAAACAGTTTCATTCCAAATTGAAGACAAAGAGAGTGAGGGAGCGAGAGTGAAAAAGCTGCACCATTTTGGAAACGTATAAACATATTTCCTTATAGCAGTATTAGATGTGGATAGATCTCAGGTTTGCACGCTAATTTTTGCTTGTTTGCTTGTTGAACTAGAACTGTAAGATCCATCAAACAGAGATGCTAAAATATAGACTTAGAATCAAAGTTATGAATGCAAGAATTGGATAACGGTTACAGTCCTTGTACACAAAAATATAATACTGATTGCTTGTTATTATTAAATCGACACCAGAATTCATTATAACTTATTACAAATCACTCAAAGGTAGTGCAGTGGTTAGAATGTAGTACTGCAGGCAAACTCTGCCCACGGTGTGGTGTTCGATCGTGACAGGCTCAAGGTTGACCTCAGCTTCCATCCTTCCGAGGGCAGTAAAATGAGAATCCAGATTGTTGGGGGCAATATTCTGACCCTGTAAACCGTTCAGAGAATGCTGTGAAGTTCTATGGAGTGATATATAAGTCTAAGTTCTATTGGTATTGTTACTAGTTACCAATGGTCTTTTGGTCCCACTTCAAAAGGCTGGTTGTTGCCTACTGTGCTGCAGATGACTTGTTTTTCTAATTAACAATGGAAAGAGAGGCTGCTTAAACAAGCTTTATCTTCCTGACCTGCTTTTCTCCGCAGCACACACTGCTAACTAACATGTTCCCTGCTCTGAGTCGAGTACGGCCCTCACAAAAGACCCTGCCCATCACGATCGCCGAAGGAACTCTGCCCAGTCTGTTGGGACTAGACTGGTTTCGTGCCCTGGGCATGGGAGTGACTGGCATCTACAGAAGTGACTGCAATTTGAAAGACATTCTCTTTAACGAGTTCAAGATGTCTTCAAGGACTGCCTGGGCAAGTACAAGGGGACCCCTATTTCCTTCAACTTAGACCCCAGGTAGCCCCCATTAGGCTTAAGGCGAGGAGAGTCCTTTGCCCTAAAACCAAAATTGATAAGGAGCTGGACAAGCTCATAAATCAGGGGTTTTGGTGCCAGTCGATCACGCAAAGTGGGAGACGCCAATCGTCACCCCAATAAAACCGGACGGGTCAATTAGAATTTGCGCTGACTACAAGGCGACGCTTAACAAAGCCTTACAGAAAAGCGCTACCGGTTCCCGTGGTGCAACATTTATTGCACTCCTTGGGGCAAGGGCAAGTCTTTGCAAAGTTAGACTTGGCCCAAGCCTACCAACAACTGCCAGTAGACGCCCGCTGGCGAAGCCCAAACGATTGTGACGCACAGGGGGGCATTCAAGTGCACCCGATTGCAATTTGGGGTTAGTGTGGCACCAGGGCTGTTCCAAAACCTGATGGAACGACTACTGCAAGGGCTCCCAGGGGTAGTTCCCTACTTCGATGATGTCCTAATTTCAGGGGAAAACATGGAGGAATTGGGGGAGCGGTTAAGAAAGGTCTTGAGCATTTTCCGGACAGCCGGATTAAAAGTCAAGACAAATAAATGTCAGATAGGGGTCGAATCGGTCGATTTCTTGGGCTACCGGATAGACAAGAAAGGAATTCACCCTACTGAGAGCAAGGTTAAGGCAATTAGGAAGGCTCCAGCGCCCAACAACAAAGCAGAGCTGCAGGCATTCCTGGGATTGGTTAATTTTACGCGGTCTTTTAAAGAACAAAGCAACCGTTCTTGGAACCGCTGCATAGGCTCTTAGGAAAAAATACTGTTTGGTCTTGGGGAAAGTCAGAAAATAGGGCTTTTGAAGCAGTAAAGAACCTGCTCTCAAGTGATAGCCTGCTCATCCAATATCACGACTCACTACCCCTAGTGCTGGTTTGCGATGCGTCCCCTTATGGGGTGGGGGCTGTACTCAGCCATAGACTTCCAAACGGCACAGAAGCCCCTATAGCGTTCTACTCTAGAACGATGTCCTCCCCAGAGAGGAACTACAGCCAATTAGACAAAGAAGCATTAGCCATTGTATCAGGGGTCAAAAAAATTCCATGAGTATGTCTTTGGGCGGAATTTTGAAATCGTGACTGACCACAGACCGTTATTGGGACTACTGGCTGGCGATCGCCAACACCTGTGGCACTTTCGCCACGCTTGACTCGATGGACTATATTTTAGCCGCCACTCATACAAGCTGCAGCATCGACCGGAAAGAAGTGGGGCATGCAGACGCTTTGAGCCGATGCCCACTGCCGGGGCGACCGAAGACCCCACTCCGGGACACCCATCTCCTTATTGACTCGTTGGACTCTGGCCCAGTCACATCAAAGGAAGTGGCTCGGCATCATACCGACATTGTGTTAAGGACTGTACTCGGTTGGGTACAGAGAGGGTGGCCGCTGCCGGTAACAGTTCAAAGAATTTGTTAAGAAACGTGATGAGCTCTCGGCTCAAGGGGGGTGCCTGTTATGGGGTGATCGTGTAATAATTCCTGTTAAGTTAAGGGGCAAGGTATTGGACCTCCTCCACGAGGGTCACCCCGGCATCGTGAGGATGAAGGGGTTAGCTAGAGCTATGTATGGTGGCCACTCATGGACGAGAGATTGCTGAGAGGGTAGGGAAATGCCAAGCTTGCCAAGAGTCCAGACCGCTACCCCCAACAGCCCCAGTCAGAGAATGGGAAAAGCCCCAAGGGCCTTGGTCAAGAATCCACATTGACTTTGCTGGCCCCTTTCACGGCCAAACATTCCTAGTGGTGGTGGGCGCATTTTCCAAATGGTTAGAGATCATACTTATGAAGTCCACCACAGCCGAAGCAGTAATCGCAACCCTGCGCCACCTATTCGCAACTCACGGGTTGCCGGACACTCTGGTGTCCGACAATGGGCCCCAATTCACGGCAGCCCAGTTTGAAGAGTACCTGGCAGAGGAAGGCATCCGACATGCCCTCTCTGCACCTTTCCACCCTGCGTCGAATGGCCTTGCAGAGCGTTCCGTCCGGAGCGCTAAGGAGGCATTGTCCAGGCTCAAGCCAGGTGACTGGCAAACAAAAATAGACTTTTTCCTAGCCGTCCAGCACAGAACCCCAAGCACAGCCACTGGAAAAAGCCCAGCCGAATTGCTAATGGGACGGAAACTCCGGTGCCCACTTGACCGTTTGAACCCCCATTACACACCCGAGGGTTACAAGGGGGAGCTAGAAAAAACAAGGGAAATGAGCATAGGCGACCGGGTGTGGGCCCGAAACTATGGGGACGGCCCTAGTTGGCTCGCAGGACAAGTAACAAAAGTAACAGGGCCAAAATCGTATGTGGTAGAGCTACCAGACAACCGAATGTGGCGGCGCCACATAGATCAGTTAAGGAAACGAATAACTGACCAAACCGAACCAACAGAGACAGGTAATGACCAATACCACTTTGAATCCACAGCTGACAATGACCCGGGGGAGGCGCAAGACTTAGCTGAGGTCCCAGAGTTCCAGCGACGCCATCAGGTCCCCGAGGGAAACAGCAGGGAAAATTCCAAAATTAATCCAAGGCCGGATGGCCAAGAAAAAGAGTCGGCCAATAATCCAGAGCCCGATGGCCCAGAGAAAGAGCTGGGAGGAGAAAACAGCCCCTCCGACCAGCTCGAAACACCACCCAGAACTGAACCGCGCAGGTCAGAAAGAACTAGGAGACGCCCAGGTTATTTGCGTGACTACGTCGAAAAATAACATGTAAATAAATATGTAAATAAGACCAAGTGTTTTCTGGGAGGGGAGGAGTGTTATGTATTAACAGTTGTGCCTTTAAATATTTGAGCGGGAAATCAGCACGTTGCTGATTGGACGAAGCCTCCAGCAGAACTGTATAAAAGGAGAGGTTTTTCCCCCAGCCTGTTGCTGGGTTCACCATATATTAAAGAGCTGTTGTCACTACCCTGGTCTCCAGCCTCGTTACTTCCCGAACTTAACAGTCGGTTACTTGACAGTTTTAGTATGGAACTCATCTCAGTTGCCAAGAATTACAGTCCTTCTTATATTTTACTTTAAGTTGAGCAGTAGCTCTCTGCTCAGCTAGAAAACTGCCTTCAACAACATTTCATTGTCTGTTGTATTCTGTTTCTCTACTACAAGCTGTAAGTCACATTTGAAGGAGCTGACATTTCCAAGCCTAGTAGGAAGGCAGGAGAATTTTTCTTGAGGTATTCTCTTGACATAAAGCGACTGCAGAAGCATGAGCTCTGTGATCCCAGGAGTGGAATAACCTTTTCAAAAGGAGATAGAACAGCATAGTGATGTGACGGAGGGTGCTAGACCTTGCAGGATTTTAATGAAGGTACTGATGAGAGGAGGTGAGGACAGAAACCAGCTGATTCTGAAGAATAGAAAGAGCTATGGAACTGTTTCATGGTGTCCAACAGAAAATAAGAAAGGCATGTCCATTGAGTGAACAGGAAACTGCATGTAGTTTGAAGTTTCTTAATTTCTACTTTTGCAATATTATTTTTCCTTTTAACTGTTGTAATGTCAGATTGGTATCAATAATGTTCCATCTGAAAATTTAAGTTAACCTACCCACCTTTCCATTCCAGGGAGAGTTTAATTTGATCTATAACTTAATAGGAGAGGTCACTGTTTCTTAGTATTTACAAATTGCATTATCCTCCACTTTGTGAAATCCCAGGCGCAGAAGTTGGAGTTAAACAGGATAATGTTTCAAAGAGACTATAGCATTCACTGTCAAAGACAAAGAACAAGTTCCAGGGATTTTTGCTTCTCCTGGATAGAATAAGTTGAAAAGTCTTTTATTTGCCTGTTTACCTTAACATATTTATGAATAAATGGTTTTGCTTTTATATGAAGGAAGAATGCCATATATCTTTCAGCATGACCAACAGTTTTGTCTTGAATCAGAGAATACAATTTTCTCCATTCTGCCCCCAGCAAATATCCTTGTTCTTTTTCTGGTCAGATTTTATGGAATGTCATAACAATTTAACATACTGTTAACTTATTTAGGACACTCTCAGAACAAATAAAATCCATTCCATTATGCCAGGAAATAATAGTAAAATGGTAACTAAGTTTTATTGTTGATTCAACTTCTAGCCTTAATATAAAACTATCGTTTTTTTTTAAAAAATAGAGGTGGGTATGGAAAATTAATTAGCTATGATATGAGTTATATAAGAAAAGCGGATGGCCACTAGCTTCACCCCTAAACATTAGAGAACATCAGTGATTTGATGTAGAGAAGAGTATATTCTAGCAGATGTATTTTCTAAGGTATCTGCATATAGAACTGAGAAAATAAACTAAGCTGTATAAATGGTTGTTTTTTTATATTCAAACTAGCTAGTAGGAATTCTCTTAAAAAAGATTAGTAGTGTTTCTTCTCAGGTAATTTACAATACATTAAAATCATTTACTATGTTTTAAATCCTGCATTTTCTTCATATAATTCAGGCACATAGACATATTTTTCCCCTTGTGTATCCACTAAAGCATATTTCTAGCTGTTAATCCCTGAGCATGGAATAAACAATTATAAACAGTTTCATTCCAAATTGAAGACAAAGAGAGTGAGGGAGCGAGTGAAAAAGCTGCACCATTTTGGAAACGATAAACATATTTCCTTATAGCAGTATTAGATGTGGATAGATCTCAGGTTTGCACGCTAATTTTTGCTTGTTTGCTTGTTGAACTAGAACTGTAAGATCCATCAAACAGAGATGCTAAAATATAGACTTAGAATCAAAGTTATGAATGCAAGAATTGGATAACGGTTACAGTCCTTGTACACAAAAATATAATACTGATTGCTTGTTATTATTAAATCGACACCAGAATTCATTATAACTTATTACAAATCACTCAAAGGTAGTGCAGTGGTTAGAATGTAGTACTGCAGGCAAACTCTGCCCACGGTGTGGTGTTCGATCGTGACAGGCTCAAGGTTGACCTCAGCTTCCATCCTTCCGAGGGCAGTAAAATGAGAATCCAGATTGTTGGGGGCAATATTCTGACCCTGTAAACCGTTCAGAGAATGCTGTGAAGTTCTATGGAGTGATATATAAGTCTAAGTTCTATTGGTATTGTTACTAGTTACCAATGGTCTTTTGGTCCCACTTCAAAAGGCTGGTTGTTGCCTACTGTGCTGCAGATGACTTGTTTTTCTAATTAACAATGGAAAGAGAGGCTGCTTAAACAAGCTTTATCTTCCTGACCTGCTTTTCTCCGCAGCACACACTGCTAACTAACATGTTCCCTGCTCTGACTCTAATAAATTAATTGCTGTGTGCATCCTCTGGCATGTTCATGCCTCGCTGCCACTGGTGAACCAGACAAACAGCCTGTGGTATTGTATGCCTTTCAATGGGAAACAACATGGGTTGTCACCCATCCAATTCTTCACAGCCTCTAGGCACTGCAAGAGAGCAGCTATAGCATCTCTTGGATCACCAATGATGGAGTTGTAAAACTGGATATCATCAGCATATTGATGGTACTTCATCCCATGATGTTGGGTGATCTCACTCAGCATTTTCATGTAGATACCTTTGTTTTTCTTGCTTTTCTATCTACTATCCAGATTCTTGTCATTAGGGCTATCTACAAATATTGTGTTGGTAATTTACAGTAATACAGTTTGAGAAATACAGTAAATCTGGGATTGATGATAAAGTTGCAGGTGATACATTGATAATGGCATTCAGAATCTGATATTCTAAAGCAGGGGTGGCAAACTCATGTCATCATGTGACTTATCAGGACTTCCCCCCCTTCGCGAAAACAGGTGGGCGTGGCCAGCACATGACATATCTAGCCCGTAGGCCAGGAGTTTGACAGCCTTGCTCTAAAGCTTTAAAGTCTTAGAGATGCCTTAAGATACACAGCATAACTGAATCTCTTCCTATGTTCCTCTGCTTAGATGACTTCCTTCTGAAGCATCATGTTCTGTCAATCAATGTTTTATCTCCTTGCGCACAATCCATTAGATTGCTGTTAAATTACCCTTTTACGAGTCATGGATTTAAAGCAGACATTACAAAAAAAAGTATGAAAAAGGGAAGCTTTTCTTATGAGAAAATAATAGAGTTATTTAATAGCGTTAGAGCTATCTAATCAGGATCGAAACTGACCCATCAAGTTATGTATCTAGAGATCTAGAGTTTTGATGTCTGTAAAGATTACTACTTGTCATCATCAAATCTTTATTACAGTCATAGACCAGCATAGAATACTACTTGTGAATTTAGCAACTTATAGCAAGAATCCCGAGAAGTAAAGAAAAAAACGCTCCAATCTTGATTGCAGAAAATACGACTTCAGTAACAGAGTTGTTAATACTTGGAATACACTACCTGACTCTGTGATCTCTTCCCAAAATCCCCAAAGCTTTAACCAAAAACTGTCTACTATTGACCTTACCCCATTCCTAAAAGGTCTGTAAGGGGCGTGCATAAGAGCAGAAGCGTGCCTACCGTTCCTGTCCCATTGTTTCCTTTCATTATATCCAATTAATATAGTTATTACATACTTATGCTTATATATGTGCTTATATTTTGAATAGTTATTTCATGCTTATGCTTATATATACTGTTGTGACAAATAAATAAATAAATAAATCGACTCTTGAATAAGAGGTTTTTTTTAAAAAAGGAAAAATACTTAAGTAGAGTATCCTCCTGTTTTATGTTCATCTTCATCTTTCTATCTCCAGCTGTCCTTTCCTTGAGGAGAAAAGTTTCATACGACTAAATATATTTAAGACAGTTACAAATAAAAGCAACTGTAAATTTTTAAATATATTTTTCTGCGTGTATATATGTTTTATACTGTATGTTCTCTCTCTCTCTCTCTCTCTCTCTCTCTCTCTCTCTCTCTCTCTCTCTCTCTCTCTCTCTCTCTCTCTGTATGTGTGTGTATACACACACACACACACACACCACCAAAATCTGACAGATCAAAATAATATTTTAAAACTTTTTACACTGACGTAGAACGTATCCCCAGTAAATCAAAAATATCACTATAATGCTGCCAACGTGAAGAAAAAAAATCCTACACCATTAACAGTCCCTCTGCTGACATTTTTTTTATTACTGTTGCCCCTGATGAATGAATAATGAATAATTTACTGTTGGCTTTTGCATTATGAAGTGTTCTTTGAGTTTAAGTTTCCTGGGGTAATTAACTAGAGCATCAGCTGCCCGTAATCTGACCAAGAGGCAATTCATCTTCAGCACTTCATTACTGGGCTCTGTGTCACTTTGATAAATTAATGACAAACACAGGAACAAGCACAACTTACTATCATGATTTCAGCAGCTGAAATCCAAAGGAGACAGCAGAACAATTTAGTACAGAATATTGTGTACACAGATTCTTTCTCTACTCTCTTGGGTGCATATACACAATCCATCTGAACAAAGGTTATTATGGGTGAGAGGAGTAATGTTTTGTTTTGGAATGTTCATTTTCTCAAAGCCTTGGTGATTTCCATGCCCTTAATTGGGATTCTGAAACTATTATTGCTCAGAACAGCCACTGAAAAATGGGTTATGGAGAATATAATAGCACGATTGGGTTGTTACATGCACACATGTGTATGTGGTTAATGGAATGGACAAGTCTATTACTTTTCAATTTTGCCTCATTAGGATTTCTACTAGGAGGTGTTCCCACTGCCTTAAACTAAATTGCAAGACCAAAATTATTGGGTTTTTTACCCTGATTTCTTTTCTCTTTTTCTCCGGTTTCTTTTACCGACCATTTGGATTTTTTCAGGATTTCAGCTGCTGGTATCTCTCATGAAGGGAGAGTTGGGACTCCTTATTGATGAAAAATGTTCTTTAAAGTTTTTCAGTGATAGAATCAACCCACTTACAGCAACACTCCCCACCTCCCCACCACTATTTATAGAGAGACAGCAGCTCCGACCATACTTTGCTTGCATAAGCATGAAGCCGAAAGCACCAGCTTGAAGATGATGAGTGAGACCTCGTGAAACGTCGCCAAGATACTCTCAACATTAAACAGGAAAAGACCTGAATATGCCAAGACCTACCTACCTACGTATATGTATATGTATATGTATATGTATATGTATATGTATATGTATATGTATATGTATATGTATATGTATATGTATATGTATATATATCCAATTCTCTTATTTATGAAGAATGGAAAAATGGAAAAAATTGGTCTATTCTTAGTTTATTCATCTTTACCAGTCTATTGGAAACAAAGAAATGTCTTTGTACTGATCTTATTACTTTGGGGTATATAGGTACTGGAAGATCACTCAAAAGCCTACTATGATTCTTAGTCTGACAAATTTAGGTATCCATAGTTTAAACTCTGACTATTACATCATCACAAGAGAAATTAATTTATTTATATGTCACAGCATCTCTTGTTCAGATCATAACAGTTGATGTCCTTGAGAATACAATTCCACTACCCAAGCTTGGATGTGTGAGGACTGGAATGCATGTTTTTTCATGACTTCAGTGGAACAGGACAAAGCCTTGAGAAAGATTCGTTGCAAACCCATAGAAAATTGTTTTCCTTGTTAACAATGTTGTCAAGCCTGTGTCTATTTCAGGGAAACTTTTTTTTAGGATTTAATACTATGGATTTCTTTTCCTTTTCCTTTTAAATCTTCTGGTTTCCAATCAGATTTCTTACAAAAGCAATTGGTAACTTTTTGTCCTATCATTTGTAAACTGCTATTTATCATTTGTAAAGCTTTAATTTGTGCCTTGTTCTATAGCCATTCTTGTACCTGCCCTGATAACAATGGTAAAACCTAGATCATGGTTGTTTCAATTTTAAGAGAAGAAGGAAAGAAACAAAGGCACACAAAAGAATGGAGAAAGAAGAAAATAGTGCTGTATTTGAGAAGAAAGATATCCGTCCCTGGTGAACACTTCCTGTACATGCTGGGAATACTAGTTAGATTTTGCTGAATGTATTCTTTCTTTATTTTTTAAATTTACATGGGGAGATAAAATTTTGGTCTCGTGTTTATGTGTCAGTAAAGCTTTTACTTTGCTTCCTTTCTTTCTCTGTACAATAATAATGGATTATTGGCACACTCCATCAAAATGATTGACTTGATGAGTCTTTTTGAGAGATATTGGAAGAGAAGGATGGCTGTCATTCCTCTTCAAGCATGAACCATAAATTCTTCTCAGATTCTGAATGTATCTGCAGGGTGTGTATTCTACAGGGCATGAATCCAACAGCACACACCCAGAGACTTCCTCATGATAGAAAAATATTAGCTATCATGATCACTTTGATATTTCCAGTATTTGTTCCAGAACAATGTGTTCAATCTAGGTTGATATCTAGAAAGCTTTTGTGGCACAAGAACATATTTTGCTGATGATTTGACAGTGGCCAAGGTAGCAAAGTTTATCACTATTGGCATCTATGTATTATGTGACATGACTTGTTTATTTCTTTTTTATATTGTACTATATTATATTGTATACTATACACCAGTAGTTCTCAACCTTTCCTTCACTAAGGACAAGCCTTTAAATACTTAAATACCATGGACCATGGCCACAGACCCCCAAGACCAAACTCAAGTTTTAAATTATAACATTTCTTCAAGCCTTCGTGGACTTTCTGTGATGACATTGCAGCCCTCAGGGGTCCATGGACCACAGATTAAGAAGCAATGTTGTATATTGATTATTGGAAAGAATTCATTTTTATCACATTTCTTTTATGCACCAGTGCATATTTTTTCAGCAGAAGTAGACCAGGAGGATTCTACTTACAAAGTGTAGTGAAATCCAGAAAACAATTTAAATATACATTTGGTTTACAGCTTTGTTCAGGAACTAGATAACAAAAAATTTGTCAAGTAGTTGGGTTGCAGAATGCCAGTCCTGGAAAGCCTGGCACCACAATTCCATTTAGAATAGAATAGAGTAGAATTCTTTATTGGCCAAGTGTGATTGGACACACAAGGAAATTGTCTTTGGTGCGTATGCTCTCAGCGTACATAAAAGACAAGATACACTCATCAAGAATCACAAGGCACAACACCCAGTGACAGTCATATGATACAATAAGCAATCAAATCATACTGGGAAACAATATCAATATAAATTGCAAGGATACAAGCAACAAAGTTACAGTCATGCAGTCACAAGTGGGAGGAGATAGGCGACGGGAACGATGAGAAGACCAATAGCAATAGTAATGCACCCTAATATATTGAGTGAATTATTTGTTTAGAAAAGTGATGGCGTTCAGGAAAAAACTATTCTTGTATCTAGTTTTCGTGGTGTGCAGTGTTCTATTCCCCATTTATTTTAGTAATGTTTATTTTGGTTTTGAAAAGAAGTAGTTTTGCTTCGTTTAAAGAAACAGGGATACAAATAATAATAGTAGGAAAAAGGAAAAGAACTTGGAGCTAGTTCTGCTGAAAAGTTTACTGTGACCTGTGATAAACTTCTGAGGGCAATTCTATCAAGTTTTCAATGTGACTAGAATAACGTGAAACAGGACATTCTTATGTACCAAATGGACTTTCTTATTTTGTCTTAAGATTTCTACAGTTGTCTCTGGTAGAGCTTGTTATTAACTGGCTAATAAAATGCAGATCAAGGGTGAAATCTCTGTCTACAAATGTCAAAAAGAGGTGACATAGCAAAACACAAGATAGAAATATTGGGATTCGTTGCTTTGATAGATATAAATTTTGACGCATCTTCCATCTGTGGTGTCAGCATCTCTGACATTCATAATTTACTGTAATAAACAGTGAGATAACAGCAAGTCACTCTGTGGGATGCAAGGAAAACTTGAATGGGAAATGAATTATATTTTTAGTTGAGATGTTGGTTATTACTGAATAGGAATCTGGACGTCAAATAATTATTGCATAGAATTCAAGCCAAGATGTATTTTCAAGTGAATATTTAATCCCGTCAAATTCCAAATGGTAAATACTACTCAGGAGCCAATAAGAAGATGTATGCTTGGCTCCTCGTTCCCTAAGTCAGTATAGAATTCATTCAGGCATAGAAAAGACTAAATGAAAGTGCATTTTTCTGTTTAGGAATTAATTGGGTTGTGTTTCCTTCTTTCACCCTTTCTCCGTGAAATCTTTCCAAACCTGAAATATAATTTGAATAATTTTGAGCTGTACATTGGAAATAAATAATTTAATTACACCATAATTTTCAATTTTACACTCAATTCCTTTCCTTTTTTCTGGGGATTTGGATCTGTCCTAGGTCACGGCAGGAGAGGAATTTATACAAATTCATAGACAGATTTTCAGTGTCATCTAGAGAACCTAAATTCCTATTTTCATTTAGCTTTAAAAGTTAAAAGCAGGACTATCATTATCAGTTGCACTTTTCATTAGGAACTTTAAGGAAGTTCATTGCATAACAAACTGAGAACTATGCTCCAGACACAGAACAGCATGTTACTTTGTATGAGAACGGTGATGTTCATGATTAGGTAGTTAATTCTGTTCATCGCAAACCACCTAAAGCATTTAAGCCAGCTTGAAACCAAATGATGTTACCAGCTTGGAGTGTCAGCCTCCATCTGTTCAACTTCTGAATACCTTATAATTCATTGCATTTGTCATCTGTTCAACAATGTTGATGCACGATTATATTCTCTCATATAAGGTAATAAATTTTCATATTTATATCTGATCACAATCATATCCACATGCTCCATTTGTTAAATGATCATTACTGTTATATAGTAAGATACTGTATATTGGACATACTTGTGTGTCCAATCACACTTGGCCAATAAAAAATTCTATTCTATTCTATTCTATTCTATTCTATTCTATTCTATTCTATTCTATTCTATTCTATTCTATTCTATTCTATTCTATTCTATTCTATCTATCTATCTATCTATCTATCTATCTATCTATCTATGTATATATATGTATATATGTAGGTCTTTGGTTGTTCGGGTTTTCTCCCATGTAAAATTGGAAATGTCTTGGCAACGTTTCAACGAAGTCTCATTCGTCATCTTCAGGCTTCAGCTTCGTGCTTCTGGGAGCAATTTGTGATCGCAGCTGTTTCTTCCTTTTAACTGCTAGTGGGGGTTTGAACTGATTGGGTGGGAGCTTGGCTGTGCTCTGATTGGATGGAGGTTTTTTGTGCTCTGATTGGCTGGGAGTGTGTCCTGTTTGGGTGGGGGCTTGGTTGTGCTCAATTTAGTCTGTGTTGCAGGGGGATTTGAGCTGGTGAGCTGCATAGCTGTTGTTTGGCTTTGTGGTGGTGCTACATCTTCATAGTGGGTGTCAGTCTGCTGCATGTATGGATTGGAGGGGTTTGAAATGGCTAATGTTACAGCTGCGGTCTGGCTTCTGGTCCTTGGTCATGCTTCATGATCAGTGTGGGTTTGGATCTGCTTTCTGGGTGGATGTGTGGTGGTGACATCCTGTGTGGACCTCGTGAGTGTGGGTCTGGTGTCATTCCTAGTGTTAGGGACTCGTTTGTCAATAAGGGCGGGTTTCCAAATGGCTGGTAGGCGGGAGGTATCATCTCGTGTGTTCATGCTGTGTGGGCGTTTTTCTATCTCGATGGCTTCTCTGATTATTCTGTTGTTAAAGTGTTCAGTTTTGGCGATAGTTCTGGTCTTTTTAAAGTCAATATCGTGTCCTGTGGCTTTAAGGTGTTGGACCAGGGAAGAAGTTGGTTCCTCTTTTTTGACTGAGTTCTTGTGTTCTTCAATGCGTGCATTTATTCTTCTGTTGGTTTGTCCGATGTATGTGGTGGGGCGGGCGATGCATGGGATTTCATATACTCCTTGATTTTCTAACTCAATTTTGTCTTTGGGGTTTCTTAGGATGGTGGATATTTTTCGGTTTGTGCAGAATGCTGTCTTGATGTTGTGTTTGTGGAGGATCTTGCTGATTCTGTCTGTGGTGCCTTTTATATATGGGAGGAGGGCTGTGCCGTTTTCTTGTTCTCTGTCTTGGATTTTAGTGGGGGGCTCTTTTTTTAAATTTTTTTAAATTTTTTATTTATTTGCATTTATATCCCGCCCTTCTCCGAAGACTCAGGGCGGCTTACACTATGTTAGCAATATTTTTGGATTAGTTAGGTAATCTTATTTCTCCGGAATCCATTGGATGTTAGTACGTTAGTGAGAGTGTGTAGTTTGGTTTTTAGGTGTTGTTCGTCAGCTAAGCATTTTGTTCTGGAGATGAGTGTCTTGGCTATGGAGTTGATCTGTGCTGGGTGGTGGTGTGAGAGTGCGTGCAGATAGCGGTTTGTGTGTGTTTTCTTCTGGTAGATGGTGTGTCCTAGGGAGCCATTGGGTTTCCTGTAGACTAAGACATCTAGGTAGGGAAGTTGGTTTTTAACTTCTGTTTCCATGGTGAACTGTATTTTGGGGTGTAGGCTATTGAGGTGTATGAGGAAGTTGACAAGTTTTTCTTTCCGTGTGGCCAGATTATGAAGGTGTCATCTATGTATCTGAGCCAGAGTTTGGGTTTGTGATCAGATTTTTCTAGAGCTTGGATTTCAAAGTGTTCCATGTAGAGGTTGGCAATGACAGGTGAGAGGGGTGATCCCATGGGTGCTCCTTCTATTTGTTTGTAGTTTTGTCCATTATAGATGAAGTATGTGTTGGATAGACAGTGGTTGGTCAGATCTAGGATGTGCTTGGGGAGGTTATATTTGTTTTGGATAGCTGTCAGGGCTTCTTTGATTGGCACTTGGGTGAAGAGGGATAACCCCCCACTAAAATCCAAGACAGAGAACAGGAAAACGGCACAGCCCTCCTCCCATATATAAAAGGCACCAAAGACAGAATCAGCAAGATCCTCCACAAACACAACATCAAGACAGCATTCTGCACAAACCAAAAAATATCCACCATCCTAAGAAACCCCAAAGACAAAATTGAGTTAGAAAGACAAAATTGAGTTAGAAAATCAAGGAGTATATGAAATCCCATGCACCGCCTGCCCCACCACATACATTGGACAAACCAACAGAAGAATAAGTGCATGCATTGAAGAACACAAGAACTCAGTCAAAAAAGAGGAACCAACTTCTTCCCTGGTCCAACACCTTAAAGCCACAGGACACGATATTGACTTTAAAAAGACCAGAACTATTGCCAAAACTGAACACTTTAACAACAGAATAATCAGAGAAGCCATTGAGATAGAAAAACGCCAAACAACAGCAATGCAGCTCACCAGCTCAAATCTCCCTGCAACTCAGACTAATCTGAGCACAACCAAGCCCCCACCCAAAAAGGACACACCCCCAGCCAATCAGAGAACAAAAAAACCCATCCAATCAGAGCACAGCCAAGCTCCCACCCAATCAGTTCAAACCCCCACTAGCAGTTAAAACGGAAGAAACAGCTGCAATCACACATTGTTCCCAGAAGCACGAAGCTGAAGCCTGAAGATGACGAATGAGACTTTGTCGAAACATCGCCAAGACACTTCCAATTTTACGCGGGAGAAAACCCGAATAACCAAAGACCTACATACATACATACATATATATATATATATATATATATATACATATATATATATATATATATATATATATATATAGGTCTTTGGTTGTTCGGGTTTTCTCCCGTGTAAAATTGGAAGTGTCTTGGCGACGTTTCGACGAAGTCTCATTCATCATATAATATATATATGCTTATATACTGTATAATTATTTCATACTTATGCTTATATGTACTGTGTGACAAAATAAAAAAATAAAATAAAAAAATAAATAAGCAATACATTAATAGTGTTGAGATGAAAATCCAAAATAAAAGGCTTTAGCTTTATTTGTTAATGAACAACTGAACTCCTATGCACAACATTTCCACCATATTATGTATCAGTATTATATGGTTGTATTCCATAAATCTATATAAGATTAATACTCTCAGGAGAAATAGAATAGAAATAGAATATTTTATCGTAAAGAATATAGGGGAAGGAGATGTTGGAAACCAAAATAATTTGAATGTGTCATCTTTAAATTGGAATAAGAATTGATAGTTCGAATATTATGTTAGCAGAGCAGCAGAAATAAACTGCAAAATCATAAAACTGCAAAATAAGCAAGAGAACTTTACCCAGAAGGAAAATAAATAAAGAGTACAAAAGGCCTTGTCTCCTAAGTCCTACTGAAAAGCAGGGGGAAATTATTTCAGTTTCATTGCCACTGCTTGATCTAGGGCAGATTCCATGAAATCCTGAAGTTTAAGAAATGAAGGTAAAAAAGAGGTCCCTTGAACACAGCCATTTTTAACAAATCATTAAAGCTTTGCCTCTTGATTATGGGTTTAGGGATTTTTTTTAAACTGACAATTTCTGTGGCCTGAAAAAGTTTGAGGGAAAAGTGTCCCTTGTCTTGGATACTAACTGCATTTATTTTTATGGGACCCGAAGCTCAGTTCTTGGGAGAAAATGAGGAAAAAAATCCTCTCCAACCTGGAAATGAAGATAAACATCTTAAAAAAAATTAAAGTTTTATAAAAGTTTCGTAGCAGTTTTGCTACATATCTTTTTTTTGTAGTGACTTGGGAACACAGATGTCAGGAGCTGTTTTCAAACTGTCTCAAAAGCCATCTGTAGAAAAATGAGAAAACTCTTGAGGAAAAAGGGAAGAAAAAAGAAAGAAAGCCTTAGATACAAGAAGTTAGGTAAAAGTGTTCCAAAGAGGTATGAAGTTGGGAGAGAGATTATTCTTGAGAATTGAGAAGAACTTCCCCTTTAATCATGAGTCAACATTGAAAAAAGAATTAAAGAATCAAAAATGGAAAGCAGAAAAAATATAGGAAAAATGTGCCAATAGGAGTTTGCCTCTGGAATACAACAGAAAGAAGAGATAACGAAACTGTACATTTTCAGTTATTTTTCTGCTCCTTTCTGAAGGGTAAAAATATCGTCTCCTCTTCCAATTTCAAGGAATACAGTATGTCCTGAGAAATGCTGATAATATATTGTGAGTGATGGAATAACTGTTTCCTACTGAGGAAACAGATAGATACAGGGGAAACAAACATGAAGCAGCCAGATTCCAAGACAGAGGTTATTAAGTGAATGAACAGCGAGAGGAGACATGTAGTGGAATTTAATGGAGGAGTTTAGGGAAATGTCCATAATGATTTTTTTCCTCTTAAACTGGCAATGTATGTTTGGATAATTTGACTGTCCAAGAAGAGAACAAAAAGAAATAAAAATCTGTTAATGTTTCCTTAAGGGGAAAAAAACCCACAGAGATCCATCTCACAAAATCCACTGGGATGATTTGGTTGTGGTGATAAGTATCTCATGATTGTGCCAAATAATGAAATGTATGTTGTATCCTGGGACTGTTTATTTTTCAGTAATTTCATTAATGAGTTGAATGAATGGGCAAATGCTTACCAGATTAATAGATAATTTGTTAGAACTGTTATTACTAGAGAATACAAAAATAAGGTTCAAACAATCTTGACAGAGAAAAGAGTTGAAAATAACAAAATGGATTTAACGTACAAATACAAAGTTCTTCACTTAGCTATAGGATGGGGAAAACTTGATTTGACAACCATATTTGTGAAAAAGATAATAAAATAATTATTTATAAATTGAGTCTTTGGAGAAGACCCTGTGGCTTGGAAAAACTGGAAGCAATAGAAAAAGAGACATTCAAAGACAAGATCCCTAGATATAATTGAAGGTGTCTTCAGGAAAGGTTAAAAAAACAAACCAAAGTTGCCATTTTTTTTAGCATCTTCCCAAGGACATCACTGCCACTATCACTGACCTTACAGATCCTTACAAACATGGTTACAGAAGCCTTCTATAATGAATTGCTGATTATCAGGTCATGAAAAGTTAGAAGCAACTGAATATATACCAAGTATGAGACAGCAGGATAATGTGATGAGGAAAATGTAAGTTTAGGTTGCATAGTATAGTTTCCAAGTCAGGGAAAGTAATAATAATATAATAAGAGGAGAAATGACAGTGCTTTGCAACAAACCAATAGGAAAACAAATTATTCAGAGAAGTTGTGAGTTTCTTTTCAGTGCATGTGCTCAAGCAGAGTCTAGTAGGCACCAACAAGAGTTTTTCTGGAATTCCTGCACTTCAGGACTTCATGGCCTACAACAGTGATGGCGAACCTTGTAGACACCAAGTGCCCAAACCGTGCACATGCGCATGCCCAAACTGAAAGGTGTGAACATGCATGCCCAGGCGCAAAGACTACCTGGCTGGTGGGAGGCGGGGCATCCCAACACTGGCAGTGCGGCAAGAGGTAAGATCTTGATGTATTGCAATGTTTTTTGCCTTTGCGGAGCCAGCGAGAGGGTGGCCTGTGTGTGATGCATCCAGCCTGTGGGCTGCCAGTTTGACACCCCTGGTCTAGATGGCTTCAGCTGTCTCTAGCAAACTTTTTTAAACAGTATTTTATCCCACCTTTATTATGTTTATAAATTACTTAAGATGGCCAAAATACCTAATACTCCTTCCTTCTCCAATTTTTCCCCACAACAGTAATTTTGTGGGATGAATGAGAGCTCATAGTCTCCTGCTTTCTAGCCTGGTGCTTTTGTCACTAGGCCAGTCAACCACTACACCAAAAACCAATCTTCAATTCTAATAAAAAAAAACAAAACTTCCTTGCATGTATTAAAAGAAGAAGGGAAAAATTATACTTGGTTCCAATATGGGCAATTATGTGCTAGATGGAAGGAAGATCACAAAATTGGTATAGTTCAGAATGAGGAAAATTTGGTAAAGCAAATTAGAAATCAATCTCAGGAGCATATAAAGAGATTGTATAATGTGTTACTTGAAATAGATTCTGAAAGGGACTTGGTAAAGGACTGTATGATAAAGTGGGCACAAAATTTTCAGGAGCCAATATTATTGGAAACGTGGGAAAGAATTTGGGTTAGAAATGTTAAATTCACGCAGGCACAGAATCTGAGGGAAAATTTTTATAAAATGTTTTATAGATGGCATCTAGATCCTAAAAAATTATCGTGTATGTATCCAGAAATGCAAGCAAAATGTTGGAGATGTAATTGTGATGACGCTACATATTTTCACATTTGGTGGACTTGTAAGGACATAAAGGCCTTTTGGATAAAAATTTGGTGGATTTTACAAAATGTTCTGAAAAAGAAGATAAAGTTCCTGCCGCAATTTTTCTTGTTGGGAATTATTACGGATTGTACAGTAATTGAGACTAAATTGATTTTAAATCTAATAACTGCAGCAAGATTACTAATAGGACAATATTGGAAGAAAAAAGAAGTACCAACAATACAAGAATGGATATTGAAAGTTGCCAATTTGGCTGAGATGGCGAAGATATCAGCCTTTTTGAAAGACAATACGCAAGAAAGATACTTAAAGGAATGGAAAAAATGGATTGACTATATTCAACGTAGATATCAGACTAAGAGTTATCAGACTGTTTTTGAATGATTATGATGTATTATTTTTGATAGCTTTTGGGGGAAGTTAGGAATTGATGATTGTAGGGGTATAATTAAGTTGGGACGAAAACTTTTTAGCATATGTTTGTTTTACTTTTAACTATACCTTGTGCTCGTTCCGGGAAGTCGGGGGGGGGGAGGGGGGTTGTGAAGGGAAGGGGGAGGAGGGGGGGAAAGGGAAAAAAAAAATTTTGTAAAACTTTTTGAATAAAAAAAAAAGAATTTGGTGGATTTTACAAAATGTTTTGAAAAAGAAGATAAAGTTCCTGCCGCAATTTTTCCTGTTGGGAATTATTACGGACTGTACAGTAATTGAGACTAAACTGATTTTAAATCTAATAACAGCAGCAAGATTACTGATAGGACAGTATTGGAAGAAAAAAGAAGTACTAACAATACAAGAATGGATATTGAAAGTTGCCAATTTGGCTGAGATGGCGAAGATATCAGCCTTTTTGAAAGACAATACGCAAGAAAGATACTTAAAGGAATGGAAAAAATGGATTGACTATATTCAACGAGATATCAGACTAAGAGTTATCAGACTGTTTTGAATGATTATGATGTATTATTTTGATTGCTTTTGGGGAAGTTAGGAATTGATGATTGTAGGGGTATAATTAAGTTGGGACGAAAACTTTTTAGCATATGTTTGTTTTACTTTTAACTATACCTTGTGCTCGTTCCGGGAAGTCGGGGGGGGGGAGGGGGGTTGTGAAGGGAAGGGGGAGGAGGGGGGGAAAGGGGAAAAAAAAATTTTGTAAAACTTTTTGAATAAAAAAAAAAGAATTTGGTGGATTTTACAAAATGTTTTGAAAAAGAAGATAAAGTTCCTGCCGCAATTTTTCCTGTTGGGAATTATTACGGACTGTACAGTAATTGAGACTAAACTGATTTTAAATCTAATAACAGCGGCAAGATTACTGATAGGACAGTATTGGAAGAAAAAAGAAGTACCTACAATAGAAGAATGGATATTGAAAGTTGCCAATCTGGCTGAGATGGCAAAAATCTCAGCCTTTTTGAAAGACAATACGCAAGAAAGATATTTAAATGAAAAAATGGATTGACTATATTCAAAACAGATATCAGACTAAGAGTTATCAGAGTGCCTTTGAATGATAGGATGTATTATTTCTGATTGTTTTGGGGGAGATTAGGAATTGATGAGAATTGTAGGAGTATAATTGAGTTAGGAGGGAAATTTTTTTAGCATATGTTTGTTTTATTTTTAACTATACCTTGTGTTTGTTCCGGGAAGTCGGGGGAGGTTGGAGGGTTTGTGAAGGGTGGGGGAGGAATAGGGGAGGGGAAAGGGGAAAAAGTTTTGTAAAACTTTTCAATACAAAAACTGATTACATGAACTAAATCAGGGTTCTCAACCTTGGCAACTTTAAGCCTGGAGGACTGGAGGACCTGGAGGACTTCAACTCCCAGAATTCCCCAGAATTCCCCAGAATTCCCCAGAATTTCCCAGAATTCCCCAGAATTCTGGGAGTTGAAGTCCTAGGCTTAAAGTTGCCAAGGTTGGAGACCCCTGAACTAAATAATTGGCTCTATTCAAATCAAAGGAGATTCATCCCCACTCCTTATTAAGTCCTTAAGGTATTTTGCCACTTGTTTTATAAGACACTGCAGTTCCAGTCTCTCTCCACTCATTCTTTTCTTCACATATCATGCAGGTTCTTCTCTCCTATGTTGTACATGCTTGATTGGGTGCAATAGCTAATTAATAGGCTGCACAGGAAACAATATGCAGATGTTGGTATTTGTTTTAGTGCCTTGCTACAGCATAGAAAACTCAAAGCATGTAATTTTCATTATATGATATCAACATTTAATTCTAGTGCTAGATGTGTCAACCCAAATTATTGCCAGATGTCTTGACAGCTTTAGGATAAATCATAAATAATGGGCTCATAAACTCATTACGATTTATGGTCTTATACCTATAATTTTACTAGAAACCAGAGTTTTGCACTGTTTTCAGTTGTTGTTATAAAATCTTGGTGCATTTAAATGATTTCTAGCTTAAATACAGGAGATTTACCAAGAACTGAGGTGAGTGAAATGATAACAAAGATGAATTGCAATTATGAACTAAGTGATTGGCTTCTAATCAATTCCTTTCAAAGCCATTCATCAAAAAATCAAGTTGCATAATGCTACATAATGTCAAACAACGGAAAGTCTGAAAAAAAATGAAAGCTGAGATGAAAGAGGTAGGGAATAGAGTATCCTGGATAAATATGGAGAAAAAGAAAAGGGAAAGGGGTAATTAATACTGTTAATTACTGCTAATACTTCAAACAGCAAATCCTGCTTTAATTTGCATATTTGTGAAGATCTGGGAGAATGGTGAATCCAAGAAATGATATTTGGATCTGTAGGTTTGTGGTGTAAATCCCTTTTGGAATTTGATGGAGAGAAGGGGGACTTACTTCCTTGCCTTACCATGGTTTCCTTTCCTTTCTCTAATACATTAAATTGGGCTGTTCCTCCTACAGATAGTATATCTTTCTCGCATTCTTCCAGAAAGAAATATCCCTTGATCATGGCACATACTTTACTCCTTCCATAACTGACAGGAAGAAGCATGTGCATCATTGACCAGAATAATGAATTTCACAGAGATGAGGAGTATCATTCAGCCCAGCTTAAAAGAAGAGTCAACTGATAGGGGAGAGAGATAATAAACTTAGGGACAACAAGGGCCAAGTGAAGATGAGCTAATGAAAGCAAGTGGGAGTTTTTAAAAAAAAAGATATTGTAGTATCTGCTTATTCAATTTCACAAGACAGACCTTAGGAATGAGAAGTCAGGGTAATAATCGGTAAAATGACTTCTGGATAATGCTAGTGAATATAGAAAATGCTGTCATCTATGTCAGGGGTCTCCAATCTTGGCAACTTTAAGACTTGTGGACTTCAACTCCCAGAGTTCCTCAGCCAGCAAAGCTTTGCTGGCTGAGGAATTCTGGGAGTTGAAGTCCACAAGTCTTAAAGTTGCCAAGGTTGGAGATCTCTGATCTATGTAGCAGTTAATGATTGGTAGTAAGCATTCTCTTCCATTGTATCCTGATAATATTCAGAATTTGAAAGCTGTTGCTAAGTTCAGTTTCAGATCCACTCTGAAGAAGCCAACAACAGAGTATATCAGATATTCATTGCCTCACCCAGCATTACCCAGAAGTCATTTCAACAATAAATAGAGTATAGCTGTGAAAGCCTACACTCTATGAAGTTAATTATTATTATTAATTTACAGGCGGGTGCTAAGAATGTTAGCCCTAGGAGGACTGGAAGAACTGAGTCAGCTTTCAAATAACACTAAGAAAAACCACAGAAATAATGTATGGTCTGACGTATTGTATGATTTACACATTCTAACATAAGGACTAAATTGGGAAAGGACTGCAATGTTGTTTTGAAAGTGCCTGCACAGTCATAGCCTGGATAACACTTGTATCTTTAAGAATAACAAAGAAGCCCAATTATCAGTACTGTTACCAAGCTACCAATTGCACTATTTCCTGAATGATTATTAAAGAACTATCCTGCCAATGTGCCCCTTCAGACAAGACAAGTTAGAGATATAATAGGTTGGGCATTATAGTTTAACATACCCTGCTTCTAGGTATCACTTTTGGGGAAAATCGAGTAAATAGAATTCCATGATTTTTAGATTAAAGAAAGGCCCTTAACAAAAGGGTATAAAATAGAAGTTTTAGCTTCTCGCCTGGACTACTGCAATGCTCTCTACATGGGGCTTCTCGCCTGGACTACTGCAATGTTCTCTACATGGGGCTCCCCTTGAGGAGCACCCGGAGGCTTCAGTTGGTCCAGAATGCAGCTGCGCGGGTGATAGAGGGAGCCACTCGTGGCTCCCATATAACACCAATCCTGCGCAGGCTGCACTGGCTACCTGTGGTCTTCCGGGTGCACTTCAAGGTGTTGGTTATCACCTTTAAAGCGCTCCATGGCATAGGACCGGGATATCTTCGGGACCGCCTTCTGCTACCACATGCCTCCCACCGACCGGTACGCTCCCATAGAGAGGGTCTCCTCAGGGTGCCGTCAGCCAAACAGTGTCGGCTGGCGACCCCCAGGGGGAGAGCCTTCTCTGTGGTGGCACCTACCCTCTGGAATGAGCTTCCCCCAGGACTTCGACAACTTCCTGACCTCCGGACTTTTCGCCGCGAGCTGAAGACGTACCTATTCTTCCGAGCAGGACTGGCTCGATAGGGGTTTTTAATTTGTTTTAAAAGGGGTTTATTTTATATTTATATTATGTATTTTATATTTAAATTTAGGCCTTATCGAATAAGTTTTTTAAATAGTTTTTATTGTAATATATTGTATTGTTTTTACTTGGCTGTTCACCGCCCTGAGTCCTTCGGGAGAAGGGCGGTATAAAAATTAAAATATTATTGTTATTATTATTAGAAGTTTCCATGTTTCTCAGCTGTAAAAACAGTTAAAATCTCATCAAAGTTTCCAAATTGAGAGAGTTTAGTCTCCTTGCATACACTGAAATATTAAACATCAAAGAAAAATACTTTCGCTTACTGATAATGATGCACATATTAGGGCACACTGTAGAAAAATATGTGTATGTAGTGTGTGTGTATCTGTATGTGAGTGTATCCATATGTATGTCTTTCAGTCAAAACATTTTTAAAAATTATTAAATTGAGGTGGGAAAGAGAAAATAAATTGGTGTGAAGGAGACATTAATGTTGCCTGGAACTGAAATGGAGAGATTTATCTATCCCTAAGTGACAATCACAAGCACAGAGACCAGGTTTTTACTACAGGCACAAGATAGTTACTCTGTCAATACCATCCAGATGCACTGCTGTCAGCTGGTCACCTACAGCATACAGGCACAGGATAGTAATGTTCACAAACCACAGCAGGCAAGTATAAACTTAATAAGGAGACCTGGATTTGAATTCCTCATCCCAAGGCATTCTTTCTATATGTACCGAGTCCTTTTGTCATCCATTGCCTCCTCTCCATTTATAATGTAATATCAATAATCATAGTTACTGCTGTGAGGATAAATTGAATCATTACTATTAAGCATCTGGCAAAATCTAGGACTGCTAGAATAATGTTTCATAATAAAAACATCTGTCTGAATACAACATTAAATATGTTTCTGTGAAATTCTGTGAAATTCTGTGAAATCTCCCCTTTTATGTGTTTTATGATTAGGGAACTCTAACCTCCTTTCCTACCCCTCTCCAAAAAAGGCAGTAAATTCTTTTGAAATTCTCAGTCTGACTGCTACCCCAATGAATACAAATTGCCCACTCCTGCTGTAAACTTGCCCACCAGTTTTATTTTAATTGGTTCACCTTCTGGTGGCATCAGAATATGTAAGAAGAAAATAAATTCATTCAGTAAAATCAGTGTTGTGTATTACATACTTTAATCAAACAGAAAAATGGTTCTGTATAAAATGTGTAATCAGCCTAACTTAAACAAATTAAGCAGACATGCATTTGTTCATTTTGCATAATTTATTTTGCTTCTGCAAAATAGGGGGAGTGAATAAAAGCAGCAATCTGGATAGCCCCACTCCATACCATGCATGTTTTGTGAATGTTTATGCAAGATGTAATTTGCCACCATAAAGGGACACTATAGATCTCTCTTTGTTACTGTTCATCCCTCAGAGAGCCAGCCGTTGGTTTTCCATTTTCTGAAATCCGAGCAACGCAATGAATCCTTGCATGAAGGGCAAACTGCCAGCATAACACCAAACAGATTTTGTACTCAGTGTTAATCTAACACAGATTTTCCTGGAGTCCAGAGTTGATATTTGGATATCAATAGCTCATAAAACTCCTGTGTGGATTTGTAATCTAACAAATTTAGTACGCACATCCATTTGTGTATATAATATATTTAGAAAGCAAAAAGTAAGTACTATATCTTGGTGCAATCTTGGAGATTGAAACCTTAACCAAGAAGGCATTGATGTGACCTTTTCTTAATTTACTTAAAAAGTTTTTGGAAGGGACACAATTTGTAAGAAATAGGAAAATAAGAAGAAAGGTTGCCAGTTAAGACTACATCAAGATATTTGTATACGAGTGAGATGGCTGACCTGCTCTGCATTCATTTGGTTATAGCCTGGCTGGAAAACAAGATTTATTTATTTAGGTTATGGCTGGAAAATGAGAAAAGGGGATAGATGAAGTAGAAAAATAAGAGCTGTTTTTCCAGTTGAGAATACTCAGCATGTGCCAAGAGAATTCCCTTTGTTAGATGAGGAGAAGTGGTCAGTGGGGAAAGAACATTTAAATCCCAAAATCTTTGTCATCTTCAAAGCCTTTGATATTAATTGGCTCTGGTTTATCCTCATCTTTTTCATTCAGCTCCTTTGAATCGGCATCCTATTGCTTAGCTCAATTTGGGACTGTCTTCTATCCAGTTTCAGGAATTCATGATGGATAGAGTAGATGTTGCATTTCTCAATACCTGGTGGAGACTGCTGCAGAAGTTAGTTAAGCTTCTCATTTCCTATCTTTTTCTATGTCATATGATATAACATTTGCAACATATTGACATATAGATAAAAAGAGAATACTGGGGATGAAACATAAACAGGTTATATTGTCTTTTAATGTGCTTTGTTTTTTAACACAGCAATAGCATAATTCCAAAATGAGGTTATGCATGATCTGTTTTGCCATAGCTATTGATCATTATTCAATTTTCAGCAGGGATAATGCAAACCTAATCAATCTATATTAGAATTCAGTACCAACTAGAGACAGAAAGAAATACACATCAAGTGTAATAGAGATACAGGCAACATTATAGGTTCAAAACCCTGTTAAAGTACAAGCTAACACAGCTTCAAGAAAATTTCCTAATCTGGATTTATCAGGTCAGTTTGTTTCTACTGAGATCCATGAAAATTATTTTAATTTTTTTAAAACAAGAAGAATTCAAGAAATATTTGCAAGCTGAAATCCATACATTAAATTTAATACATACGTATTGTCAAATTCTTTCTTTAAAAACATGCTCATTCTTCAATGGACTTAAAAACAATACATTATTTTCTAAATAGGAGGAGAAGGGGAAAAATCACTTATAAGGTAGCTTAGGGATACACATGAGGTGTCTTTTTCTTTTACAGTATAATCTTGTCTTTGACAAGTATACAATATAATCTTGTGCAACTCCTTTGATTTCCCTAACTTCAATTAAATCCTGAGAAAGTCATTATATGAGAATTGCTCCCATAGAGTTTTTGCAGATCAGGAAATATGGCCAGCAGGAAGGCTACAGAAGGCTACAGACATGGATAAAATACCCCAATCCTTCCCCAAAAGCACTGACCTCCATCTTGCAAAAATAAAATGTCAAAAACTGACCAAAATAAAGCATTTAAACATTCTGAAGCACTCACGAATGAGCTATAAAGACCCACTGATTAAACAGCATTGCAAGTACCCAGTCTCGAAGTCAGTAAATTATGAATTGAACCTGGTGTGAGGCAGTTCTTGCCATTGATACTGTAATGATATCTATACCACTATAGTATCTAATGACAAAAGCCTCAGATTGAGGAGTATCCCACAATTTATACTTTGTTTTTTAGGAGGCCATAGTTCCAACTAAAACATGATGTGCAGTGTTGGGTTTCAAAATTTTTACTACCAGTTCTTTGGGTGTGGCTTGGTGGGCATGGCTTGGTGGGCGTGGCAGGGGAAAGATACTATAAAATCTACATTCCCACCCCACTCCAGGGGAAGGATACTGTAAAATCCCCATTTCCTCCCAATCAACTGGGACTTGGGAGGCAGAGATAGATAGATGGGGACGGGGCCAGTCAGAATTTTTACTACCGGTTCTCCGAACTACTCAAAATTTCCTCTACAGTTCTTCAGAACTGGTCAGAACCTGCTGAAACTCACCTCTGACGATGTGTATAATCTTATCCACAATAGGTTATAGTTTGTTTTTCCTCCTTTGCTGTAGAACTGAAGCAAGACACCACTGTGTGTCCAGTTGTCTTAACTGATCAGGAGCAAAAAACATGCTTTAAAAATAATGGACAATCAACTGCATAATCTCCACTAGTATCCCTCAGTTTGGTAGTTTCCAGATGTATCTGGATTGCAGTTCCCAAAGGAATCAGCCTCCGTGACTATGCAAAGTCTTTCAAACACATTTGGAGGACTTAATACTGAGGAAAGCTATATAATAGGAAGTGATTTAAAAAAACAACACCAAATTCTAGCACAACTACCTGTGCTAGAATTTTGCAAAACTAATGAAGTAATTTAGTGAGTTTCTTTTTATATTAGCTCCTGGAGCCATTAAAAGCGCTGAGCACCAGGCAAAAGGATGTGTTTTAGAGAATAAAATTGAGTTGTTATTTAGAATCCTGAAGAAGAAAGAGAAGCATCTGATTGAGTCAATAAGCATAAAGCAAATAAACCTCATACAACCACAGCACAAAACTGTCAGCAACAAAGAACAAACACAATTATACTAAATTTTTATTAGCTGTGGTATCTTGACAGCAAAGCCTTGACTGCGTGATCAGAATGGCTACAAACTGAACATCTACATATAAAAAGAGGGGATTGTTGATGCTTGTGATGTAGGGTAGATCCAGTAGAGATGAAAATGGACAAGGATGTCTCTGGAAACAGACAGCAGGACACTTTCTTCTGTCCATTAGTTTAGCTATACAAAGTCAAGGATATACGGATGAAAATTATCCTGTTTTATATTCACTGAAATCCTTTGAAAGAGCATGAGAAAATGTGAAAGGTCAACATCAGGGTTAAATAAATTTCCATGTGTCTCATATTGTCCAATCATCTTTTGTACTATCCATAGTGAACATTTTTTTTCCTTGAGGAAAGCCACTATGAAGAAAATTGAGGTTGGGATTGTACAATGTGCTGGATTCAAATTCTGCATGGTCCTAATATTAGCACGAGAGCAGGAACAGAACTTTATTTATTGCCTTATTTATTTAGCCTGAAACCAGGCCTTCTTTATACTTTCCAAGATAATCAACATTATTTACATAAATCTTTCAATTGTGTATCTTTTTAAGGCATTTTCATGGCAGATACCTGATCAAAGAAGGCACAAACTCAATGGGAATGGAATATCCAAATACACTTTCAGTAAAATTCACAGTGGATTTTTTTAAAAAAAGATGTCCCCAATCACCAAATCAGATATTTCTCCATCAGATCTCTATTCTTTTCTAGCTTAATGTCTTCTGTATTTTCTGTATATCAACTCCTATATTCCCACTCATCATAGCTAAAGTCAGTGCGAGCTGAGGAATTGTGAAACCTGAAGTCAAATATATGATAGAGTCAGATTTGTTTTTCCTTTTTTTCTTTCTTCATTCCTGAATTGAGGCAGGGCCAGTATTAGTTTCCCCAAATTCAGGCTCCCATTTCCCTATGCCAATCTTCCCCTGTCAACATTACAAGTACTCCAATTTTAAATTTTCAAGGTCTTTTTCCTAATAAGTTTATTGGGGTGGGGGATTGTCTCTTGTTGGAAATAAAGGCTGAATGATACATAAATTGAAACAGAAACTACTTTCTTAAACCATGCAGAAATTATTTGGTTGCTGTTTCATTTAAACAAAATATTTCAAGCCTTTTTCACAATTGCTCACTGAAAAGATCAAGCAGAATGTTTGTTTTGGAGAAATCATCGGTTTTAGGAGATACTAAAATGTATCTAATGGATACATTTTAGATACTAATTGTACCTTCCATTAGTAGGAACAATTAGCTATTTATTTATGTAGGACTTGCCACTTAAATTGATGCTCACAAAATCTGATGCCTGGTTAAGAAGGAAGTGTTCATTGAATATACTACTTTTTATACTGGTCAAAAGAGATCATTAATCATCTGCAACATATCTGAGAAAGTTTTCTCTTATTTGTTATGAAAATAACAAATCTTATCAGAAAATTCATTGCTAGAATTACTAGTACATTACATGTTTTGTGAACTATTTAATGATTTCTTGTTTGGTAAGTTTGCATCCAGAGGTGTACAGTATTTGGATCCAAAGTAGGCAAATGGATTTCAGATTTCAGGCCTAGGCACCTTCTCTGTAAAGTAATGGTCAAAGTGGTGGTAGGAACATTTGGAATTGTGAACCCTAGGCTGGGTGAGTGATCCCAATGGATCCCAGGAACAACATTAGAGCTGTCCATCCAGAAGAGTGCAATGTTGGGAACATCTAAGAGACAGCACCGAACCCTCAATCTCCAAACCTCTGGTGGAGAACCCAAGACTGAAGAATATACATACCACCAGAGGTGGTATTCAGCAGGTTCTGACCAGTTCTGGAGAACCAGTAGCGGAAATTTTGAGTAGTTCGGAGAACCGGTAAATAGCACCTCTGACTGGCCCCACCCCCATCTATTCTCTGCCTCCCGAGTCCCAGCTGACTGGGAGGAAATGGAGATTTCGCAGTAGCCTTCTCCTGGAGTGGGGTGGGAATGGAGATTTTACAGTATTCTTCCCCTGCCACTCCCACCAGGCCACACCCACCAAGCCAAGCCATGCCATGCCACGCCCACAGTAAAAAATTTTTGAATCCCACCATTGCATACCAACCATAAGGATGAGAAGGAGAATTTTAACACACCCACCCATCTTGCAAGGGAGCAGGCATTCATTATTTAAAATGTTACAAATGCGATTTTTCATAGCTATGTTTTACAAAGAATAAACATAGTTAAAAATTAATCTATTTATTATGTCCCACATTCCAAAGTTTGTTTTATTCCGGAAGTTTCTTTCCTATGAGGCAAACACTGTTATTTTTTCCTTGCCCTGCTTCTTTGTTTTATTTATTTTATGAGTCTTGATCATCTTGAACTGAAGTATTTTGTACATATAAAAAAGGTCAAATTCTTTAGCTAAAAATAGGGTTTCTATAACTCTTCAAAGCATTTCTGGGTCATAATAGCAATACTATATTATCTTCTCACTCACATTCAAGGCATCTATCATCTTATTACTGAAGCACTATTTGTCTTGGAAAAATCTTCAGTCTCTGGGGATCTGAATTGTGACAGCAGCACTGAAGTAGATGAAATATAAAAAGACATGATTCTACAGATACAGAGTGTGTCCTAAATAAGAAAGTACATAGATTATTGTTGAATCTTTGTGATAACAATGCCATTCATCTGTTGAATTGTTCTACCCATAGAAATCTGATGTCCTTGAGTTTAATTTCTTCCCATGATAACTAGTTTATTTACAAAGAAACAACAGCATGGGATAATGGTAGAAAGCATATGTCGAGTTATCTTCACTGATATGTAGCTGAACTGAATGCTAAAGAGAGATCTGAATAATTTTCTAGGCTAATTCTTAACTCTCTAAATTGGAGAGTTAACCTGAGAGGAAATACTTGAAAACTAAATGTGCTTTTCAGAAATAAGGAAGAAGTCATTTATTCATGCAACTTTGAATACATTACTCCAACTCCCACCACTGGTTTTTTTTCTTTTCTTCCTCTATTTGACCTAGTAGTTAAAGCACCATGCTAGAAACTAGAACACTGTGAACTCTAGTCCAGCCATAGCCATGAAATCTGATTTAGTTACTCTCTCTCAGCCCAACCCAGCTATCAGAGTTATTGTAGAGAAAATAGATAGGAGTATTATACATATATGTTCGCTGTCTTGAGTTACTTATAAAATAATAAAGGTGGGATTTTAAAAATGTATCAGTTATTGACTGCATCTGTTTTGCCCAGTAATGACTTCTATAGCCTAATAACAAAATATCACAAGGAAGCCAATTGCTTGTAGTCAATTTTAAAGTTACCACCTTATTACTCCTTTTGCTGTTGAATAAAGATGTTGAGAGAGATGCAACTAGACTCAGCATTGATGTGACAGAAACATTTAAGCCAAAATGGGTACTTTGATTGCCATCTCTCTTCTATCTCTTTGCTCTTTTTGAAACACTTTTATATGATTAATGTAACATCATTTCTTTTCAGGGACTAAAGACAACTCTCCTACAATATTTAAGGAATGTGGGTTTTGAGGAGAGAAGTTGTATCTATGTGCATGGAGGTATGCTTCTCCCCTTACTTTCCTAGAAGTCATATTTGTTCTGCAGATGGCTTGCCATATGCCAAACTCCCCCCTTGATATCACCTTGTAAGCAGATTGTCAGGTTTAAAGTGGAAAAGCTTAATTAACAGGTTGTATGTTTACAATTATGTATTTAAATATCTTTGCTTTTTATTGTCTTTGTTGTTTCTCCTTTCTTAAACTTCCATACCAATTAGAAACAACTATTCCCCCAAGCAGTATCTTCAGTTTTTTTCTTAGTTGTGAATTTCATGGGCTAAGATAGCAGTCTTGGAAACCCTCAGACAGCTTTTCAGAAATAATCTAGGGCTGACTTTTGAAACGTTAAGCGTCTCTTTGCAGGCAGAAAATTTAGAATAATACCCGTGGCAAGTAAGTCCTATTAAAAAAAGATTGGGGAATCTTTTTGCCATCTTCCACAGCAGAAAACAAACCATGTTTGGGACTTTTTTTTTTAAAAAAAAAAAACAAGATTAATTGTAAATATCTCCTTTGGGAAGCTTTGCAGTTAAGAGTGCAAAGTTCTTACACAAAGAACGGAGTTTAATAATTTTTTAAAAAAATTAATTTTAAAGTTCTCAAGTCAGTCAGCAGATTGGGAAAGCTTGACTTGGACAGAAATATTGGACTTGCACTGATGATGTTACCTAGTTTGGGCAATGAAACATCTGCAAAAAAATAATCAAGCTCAGAGAGCAACAAAGACCCCTAATTTCAACCCTGAGCTAAAAATATTCTCCTTTATTGGGAGGTATTCTTGTTCACCTCTAATTGGCAGTATATTTGCAAAACAATGCATTCCAGCATGCACTTGGAGTCTCAAGAGTTGGTTTGGCTAAAGGGATAAATTAAAAAATTGATAAGTAGACTGTGCATTATTGTTGACTAAAGTCCTAGATTTTATAGCTCTAGATAAAAAGCAAAATCAGTATATGTTGATCCACTGATTGATTACCATGTATGATCTGGCAGAGTATGTTTGATTTCATTGCAAACTTGGAAAAGAACAATGTGGAAGAAATGATAGCAATGGACAGTCAGAAGTATTTTTGAATCTCAAAGTGCCAACCATTCTGACATTCCTTTAAACATCTAATTTTGCATTTTGGAATTTCATTGATGGTGGACCCATAGGCCACAGTAAAACCAAAGCTATTATGGCCACTCAAATGTACTTCATTGTTGCACTACCAGTACAAAAATATGTGTTCAGATTTTTGGTAATATTGCAGAAAGAGGCTATTTGGATATCATTTTAGGTTGGTGTAAATAGGTATTAATGTGTATCTGCTATAAGCAGAAACATAATGCATTTTTAAAAGAACTTTTATTTAAATAAATAAACATTATTTAGGAACCTCTAATATTATTAAGTATATAAAAACATTGTTTTCTCCTAAGAATTTGTTTAAACCAGATACTAACACCCAGTTCTTTTGAGGCACAGATTGTTTATTATGATACTGGAGAAAAGCTGATGCAAATTCTAAAAAGGGTTTTGATTGTGTCTATATAGATTTATGTAAATTAGAATGTCCATCTGATTGGGATATAGTAAATTAAATGGATACAATTAGATATAGCAACATCTCATTTGTCCTGTCCCAAGCCAGACATACTCACAAAGGACTTGATGGCAAAGGCTTTACTTTAAATTGTGCAATTAAAATACTGGTAGTATCAGGGCAGGGCATGTATACAACTGTACTTACAGTTTTGAATAGTCCCAAATTTTTTGGAAACCTGCTGGGTAAAAAGTTTCCAGTAATCAAAATCCAAAGTGGTGGGCAGAAATGTCACTGGGGGACAGTTGAAATGTCTTATTTTATTTATTATTTTTAATAATATTATTTATTTATTTGCCTTTATTATTTTTATAAATAACTCAAGGCAGCAAACATACCACTGTTCCTCCTGTTTTCAAAACAATTACAGCCCTGTGAGGTGAGTTGGCCTGAGACAGAGTGACTGGCCCACAGTTGGCCAACCAGCTTTCATGGCTAGAACTCACAGTCTCCTGGTTTCTTGGCCAGGTATTTTAACCTCTAAACAAATCGGCTCTTATATATTTATATACCCTTATTATTCTTAGCATCATGGATAGGCTATGAGTTGATCCAGATTCCAAGGAACAAAAAAAGGAGGCAGAAATCAGATCCCAAATGGACAGAGTTTTCCATAAGCTGAGCAATTATTCCCAATGAGAGAAACCAGACTCACAAGTCTTCTTAAATAAAGCCCAAACTGGTGAATTCACTTAAGGCTGGAATGTCCCTCATGCGCAAGGAAAACTGTTGAATGCCATTGCTCTATTTTCTGTTGCATATGGCAGGGTTCCCCAACCCTAGTTCATGACCTAGGTTGGGCCACAGCCTGTTTGGAACTGGGCTGTGGAAATGGTGAGTGTGTGTGTGTGTGTGTGTGTGTGTGTGTGTGTGTGTGTGTGTGCGTGCGCGTGCATGTGCATAGTTGCATTTGTGAAAGTGGTGTGTATGTGAAACCATCAGGAGTGTGCTGCTGGGAGTTCGCAGGGGTTCAGGAGAACCTCTAACTAAGATTCTGTGCAGTTTGGAGAACCCCCACATCCCATTCCTGGCTGGCCCCGCCCACCCAGCCCCTCCCAGGAGTCCCCACCCAGCCCATTTTGGATGCAGGTAAGTGCAGGGTGTGCACGGAGGCTCAGGGAGGGCAAAAAACAGGCCTACCGAAAGTTTGGGGGGGCCAGAAATTGTCCCATTTCCAGCCGTCAGAGGGCCTCTGGAGCCTGAGGAGGCCATTTTTGCCCTCTGAGAGGCTCAAAGAAAGCCTCTGGAGCCCAGGGAGGGCCAAAGCTCCCCCTTGGCCATGGTGCAGGAGGCCGACTAGGCCACACCCACCATGGCAATGCCCATCCAGCAACCGGGCAGAAATTTGCTAAAATTTTTGAAGCCCACCCCTGGAAACCATCCCCTCTTCTCCCCTCCACACAAACTGCATCTGCCTCCTGCACCTCCACCAGCCTGCTGAGATGGAAAGGTTGGAGACCATTGGCATTTGGCATAATTTGTGGCTGGGCAATTTTTGTGTTTTTGTGCCAAATTGCCCAGACATTGCTTCCTTTTTCAAGTAACATCTGAAAATGCAATAACAAGCTAAATGCAATGTTTTGGTGAGTCTACTTTATGTGGTGTCTATTTGTTATTTATGCAGAGTTTTTTAGTTACAATAATTGTTCCATTGTGATCTTCCACGCGGAAGGGAAAATGATCTTTTTTCAGGCAGGATTATATCAGAAAGGAATTTGTGAAGGCAAGGACTGATATTTGAGTGGTACAGCCCTGCATAAACAGTGTGTGTCTTTTAGCTTCCAATTCCAGCAGCTTAAATCTTAACTCAATCCTGAGTACTGTACCTATTCAGAAAGATCGGTGTTAGAGCCTTTCATAGAAATGCTAAGAGATTAAAACTAAATAAAAGAAAGTTTGTGGATGTTATTCATTTGGTGTCTCTCAGCAAACCTACTTGATTTATTTTAGGTTAAAATAAGGTACAGATCAGATTGTTATTATTCAGCTGTCCAAATTGCTTTATTAAAAGCTTAGATAGATCTGCACCTGCCAAACAAACGGAAGAGAAAAGCTGTATTTTCTTCTCTCTGAGATCTTTTTGAGCAAAGGGGGGGATGACACACAATTTTCCTCCTATTACCTTACCTTCAAAGCTGATACTGATGTCTTCCCAAGCTGAGGTATATCTGGGGATAGTCCTTCAATTTCTTACAGGAGAAAGCTATTCTGCCATTTTCTTTTGCTGTCATTGAGTCAGTGTTGATTCATGGTGACTGTCTGAACTAGTTATTGCAGGTTTTTTTGACAGAAGGTTTCAGAAGTGGTTGCCACTACCTTATTTTAGGACTGAGTGATTGATTCAAGATCACCCAGCTGGCTTTGTGCCTAAGACAGGACTAGAACTCACAATCTTCTGGTTTCTAGTACGTTATTTTAACCACTAACCCCAAACTGGCTGTCATTACAGGACACTACAAAAGAAAGAAAAAAGGGCTTTGAGAAGGAAAAGGTGAAAAAGGAACTGTAACGATCAACATGGCTTCCACCACTTAAGCAGCTGAGTTAAGCACTTTCTTCAACTAGCCTTTTTAGGTATATTGGACTCATAACTTCTAACCAGAGTGGCCAATCCATATGCTTGGGTAGGAAGTTATGGCAGGAGTGACACTATGTTGGTCTAGGCAAGTGAACAGTTTTAGCTCTTGAGGAAAAAGAATTCAGAAAAAAATGAGCAGGACAGTTCCAGTTCAGGCTCATCTGCCAAACATTATTCAAAAAGGAAGGAAGGAGGGAAGGAAGGAGGTAGGGAGGGAGGGAAGGGAGGAAGGAAGGAAGGAAGGAAGGAAGGAAGGAAGGAAGGAAGGACTGTCTTAACACTCAGTGTTACATTCATTATAAAATTTCATCCAAGTTCCCTATTTCCCCAGTTTTTACCTCATAACTTACTTTTTACTAACGATGACAAAATTAAAACACTATATCAAAGCACTCCAACTAAAAATTACTGAAGTTTCATTATGTTTCACGCAGGGTGTTCAGGGATTCTCAACAAATTAAAAAAAAACCCACAAATGGAATCAAGAACTCTAAGTTGTTTTCCCAAAGAGTGGCTCATTTGCATTATTATATTAACTGTAAAAAAATGGAATTTAACAGAACTTATATTTTTGTTGCTGATTTCACCATAAAGGTCACATCAAACAAATCCAAAAGAAACAAAGCAGACATCAAAGCATCAGTTTTTGGTTGGGTTACTCTTCCAGGCAATCAGAGTCATTGTTATCAATCTGTTATGATATAGATTAATAGGGTAACCAAGAAAGGTGTCACCCCTTTCATCCCAGAGCTGCAGTGGCACAGTGGTTAGAATCAGTAGTGGGTTTCAAATCCCGTCACTACCGGTTCGCTCATGGGCGGGTCCTCTTCTGCGCATACGCAGAGATGTCCAGGTGGGTGGGCGGAGCCTCCTGCCACTGCAGCTACCAGTTTGCCCGATTTGGTAGCAACCCACCATTGGTTAGAATGCAGTACTGCAGGCTACTTCTGCTAACTGCTGGCTGCCTACATTTTGGCAGTTTGAATCTCACTGGCTCAAGGTCGACTCAGCCTTCCATCCTTCCGAGGTTGATAAAATGAGGACCCAGATAGTTGGGGGCAATATGCTGATTCTGTAGAGAGTCTGCTTAGAGAGGGCTGTGAAGTCATATATAAATCTAAATGCTATTGCTATCCTGTTTCTCTTATGTTAGAAGATTTTGTTTCTCTGATGCCAGGCGACTCAGTTAGAAAATAATATACTTTTAATGGCTTCCTCTCATTATGGTAAAATAAACAAAAATACTATATATTTCTGAATACAAAACAATTGGCCCATTGCTGGGAGAAAGTGGCAAGAAGATGACAAGCAACAGGGAGAAAGCAGATCTACTTAACTCATATTTTGCATCTGTCTTTACACAAAAGGAAAAAACAATCCAACCTATCAAAAACAGCACTACAAAAAACAGATTAGAAACACAAGTTAAAATAGGGAAGAAAATGGTAAGTGAACACCTGTCTACCTTAGACGAGTTCAAATCACCAGGACCGGATGGATTACACCCCAAGGTTCTGAAGGAACTGGCAGACGTGATCTCAGAACCACTGAACTATATCTTTCAAAGATCCTGGAGCACAGGGGAGCTGCCAGAGGACTGGAAAAGAGCTGATGTAGTTCCCATCTTCAAAAACGGAAAAACAGATCCAGGAAACTACAGACCTATCAGTCTGACCTCAATACCGGGGAAGATTCTGGAAAAGATAATCAAGCAACGAATCACCGAACACCTAGAAGCAAATAAAGTAATAACCAAAAGCCAACATGGGTTTGTCAAAAACAGATCATGCCAGACTAATCTTATCGCATTTTTTGACAAAATGACAAAATTAGTAGACCAGAGGAATGCTGTTGATATAATTTACTTGGACTTCAGTAAAGCATTTGATAAAGTAGACCATAACCTACTACTAGATAAAGTAGAAAAATGTGGGTTAGACAGCACCACCACCAGATGGATTCGTAACTGGCTGACCAACCGCACTCAACGTGTAGTCCTCAACGGAACTACATCCACATGGAGTATGCAGTGGAGTACCCCAAGGCTCTGTTTTAGGCCCAGTAGTCTTCAACATCTTCATCAATGACTTGGACGAGGGGATAGATGGGGAACTCATCAAATTTGCAGATGACACCAAGCTGGCAGGAATAGCCAACATTCCAGAAGATAGGCTCAAGTTACAGAAAGATCTTGACAGACTTGAACATTGGGCGCTATCTAACAAAATGAAATTCAACAGTGAAAAAAGTAAGGTTCTACATTTAGGCCAAAAATACAAAATGCACCAGTACCGTATATGTGGTACCTTGCTCAATAGTAGTACCTGTGAGAGGGATCTTGGAGTCCTAGTGGATAACCATCTAGATATGAGCCAGCAGTGGGCAGCAGCTGTTAAAAAGCCAACACAGTTCTGGGCTGCATAAACAGAGGATAGAATCAAGATCACGTGAAGTGCTAGTACCACTTTATAATGCCTTGGTAAGGCCACACTTGGAATATTGCATCCAGTTTTGGTCGCCACGATGTAAAAAAGATGTTGAGACTCTAGAAAGAGTGCAGAGAAGAGCAACAAAGATGATTAGGGGACTGGAGGATAAAACATATGAAGAACGGTTGCAGGAACTGGGTATGTCTAGTTTAACAAAAAGAAGGACTAGGGGAGACATGATAGCAGTGTTCCAATATCTCAGGGGCTGCCACAGAGAAGTGGGAGTTGGGCTGTTCTCCAGAGCACCTGAGGGTAGAACAAGAAGCAATGGGTGGAAACTGATCAAGGAAAGAAGCAACTTAGAACTAAGGAGAAATTTCCTGACAGTTAGAACAATTAATAAGTGGAACGACTTGCCTTCAGAAGTTGTGAATGCTCCAACACTGGAAATTTTTAAGAAAATGTTGGATAACCATCTGACTGAGATGGTGTAGGGTTTCCTGCCTGGGCAGGGGGTTGGACTAGAAGGCCTCCAAGGTCCCTTCCAACTCTGATGTTATGTTATGTTATGTTATGTTATGAATACTACTTCATAATACCATTGAAAATGCAGTCCAAGAATCTCTGGAATATGCTGCCATGGGGTTGTCTGGGCAGCCAGACCTCAGAAAGGCAAATGTGTCCTTTTTTTAAACACTGGAAAGGAGGAGCCGTGAACTAAACTCAGCGAGGCTTGCTTGTGAGTAGACTTTGCTGTTAATCTTATTGAAATGAATGGGATTTAAATGATTCAGTAATAGTTTTTCTCCATAGATGTTTGCCCATTCAAACTGCTGACCCAACAGTTTGAATGTGGGCGACTGTGAGTAGATAAATGGGTACCATGTTAGTGGGCATCTTAGTGAAAGAAGCCCTCAACGGGGGGTGTTCTGACAACAGTAATGTCACCTTTCAATCTTTTCAACCAGCGCACCCAACACAACTGTAATAGTAGTGGGAATATTAAACTGAGAAGTGCCCAAATGGTGATCATGTAATGCTGAAATGCTATAATGATCATAAATGCAAGAACCAATCATAAAGTTACCTTTTCAGTGCTGTCGTAATTTTGAATGGTTGCTAAATGAGGCAGTAAGTAAGCAAGATCTACCTGTATATTCCATTTTGCATTTGTCAATTAGATTGTAATCTTATAGATGGGGCAGCAATATAGCATTTTGACACTTTATATAAGATAATCATCATTATAATTGCAATGTTAATAACAGGCATGTTACAAACATCTAGCCTAGCTTCATATCTGATGGGATGGCAGGTGAACACAGAACAATAGAGGCTATAAATTGTTTCCCAGATCCTATTTAATGAATATTGTATTTTAGGTGATAATCTGATCAAATCACAAAGAACACTAATTAAAGTAAAAAAAACAAACTAAATTTGATGAACAAAATTTTACAGCAACAGTCCATGATTTATTTCTTATTAAGCCTTTGCCTGAAAAAGACAAGCATGAGTAGTCTACCTTTATATTGTCTAAGATACATCTATCTATCTTAGTTTATACCAGAAAGGAAAGGGATATGGATGGAAAGTTAATCCTTCATGCCTCTCACTTCTCCATGTCCAAAGTAATTCCAAAAATATTTTCTCCCAGCTACTGTAACAGTCCTCCCACTCCCAAAAAAATATTTTGGGTTTGTGAAATAATTCTGGATCTTTAAATTTCATTAGGTGCTTGAAAGTTATTTCTGATATTAGAAGTGGACATCAAGAATTATGAGATTGTCAGTTGATAAATATGATGCAGATGGCTGAGATTTACAAAGACAAATGGGCTCTGGTAACTCCTTAATAACATTTATGTAAATGCAAGTTCATCTCTATTAAATCACCCTGCCAGAGGCCACAAAAAATTTGTTGTCAGTAGGACATACCAATAAATGTGAGCCAGAGATGAGGAAAACAGCTTTAGAAAGCCATGTGCCAAACTAAATTTTGAAACAGCATCGAAAGCCACTCAGAGTCACTGGGAATCAGGGACCATATAAATTTAATAAATTATGAGCACACAGTCAGCCAGGCCTTTAGACTGGATTTGGCAATTTTGTCTACCTATTAAGTCCTGTGCAATGACCTGGGATAGTCGTATGTTATATGGTATTAAATATATTGTTGCAGGCTGTAAGCCGTCCCAGGTAAATAGACTGATGGTTATTTTGGCAATTGTCAAAGGTGTTCAAGTTGGTGCTCCAGATGTTTTGGGAGTGTTCAAGATGCCAATTACTACTAGGTACTACTTTTGCTGTCTTTTGCCACAGTTGTTTCACTTCTTTTTGCAGGTCTTTCTATTTTGTAATTTTCTCCAGTTCTTTCTCTTTTCTACTGTTTCCAGTTACTGCAATGTCCACTATCCAGACTTTTTTTTTGGGGGGGGGGTCATTTTATCAACAAGACTGGGGTGTTATGTGACAGGTCCTCATCTGTTTAAATTCTAAAGTACTAGAGCAATTTAGCTTTTTTTTTAAATCAAATTTTTTTATTTTATATTACATATACATGCAATGTAAACAGTGTGACACCTTAGTGCCATATATTACAGTACAGATAAAATGGTATTATTGATCATAGTTATCACATTCATCCAGCATATATATTTCTAGTAATAATACACATTTATATCAAATTATAATCTTTCATTATTTCATATTGTTTAAACATACATAATACTACTGCCATTCAGTTCTAAACCTCCCTCTTATCCTTGCACTTGTCTTATTTTATATAAATTTCTTATTCTTATTTCTGTCTTTATTCTAACTTTTATTCATGTCACCACTATATAAAAAATGTTCCCTTTGTATTACAATACTATCCTTCATTATTCCATTGTTCAATATTTAAATATGCAATTCTAATACCAATCACAATATTATTTAAATGATTAAAGAAGCAATTTAGCATCTTCAGTTTCATATAAAAGAGGTGGAATAACCTGGCAGATATTTTCGACGATTGATAGCCATAACCTAATTTGTTTAGTATCGTTAATAGAGGAATCAGTGCAGTAATAAACAGTAGTGGTGCATTTTTTTTTTCTTATTTATTGATTTTGCATCCAAGTTATTCAGCTGTAATTGCAGCCATCCTGTACATTAGCTTCTTTGTCTGTTTCTCGCACTGAGCTGGGGCTTATATTTGCTATTACAGTTCAGCATCTTTTGATACTAGTGCTAACTGTTTCTTTGGAAGAAACTACAGTGTAGACAGCCTTATTCTGTTGTTTATGTTGTTTCTGAGGAGAAGGCAGAAGACAGGGTGCCTGATTTGGGAATGAAAATGATTCAGGCTTCCAATCCAGCAATAGTAGGGGATTCCTTGGATTTTCAAGAACTGTATTTCTTGCAGTCAATTAATTCCACACAAATTATTTTGATTAATTGAGGCAACCATTTCTAGTTGACAGATTTACTATTTTGTTGGGCATCATTTTTCATAGGATTATTCATGAAACCTCAGGGGTCTCACCTGAAAGACAAAGTATTATATCTATGTCATTCCTTTGGACTCTGTTGTCCTTTGCACAGATTCTGATAAGGAAAAATGAATATTTTTGCACCTGCAAATCTTGACAGAAGAAACTCATTAGCAGGAGCAGGCAGCATTGGAAGATAGAGAGGCACAGGTTAGCAGTATAGAGTGGCATCAGAATTGGGGACATAGTGATAGCATAATGGCATAGGTGCAAAAGGGCTGTTGTATGACCCACTCCACAAGGAATGAGGTTGCTTTGTCAATCTTGAATATTAATGTTCTATTTACTGATATCTATAGGGCTACTCAGCATCACCTTTTGTCAAAGAGTACCTGTCAAACAGTTATGCTTTTGCTATAGGACCTTTGTGCTGGCATGGAGATATTTGAATATAGCACAGGCTCGAATCCCTAGTGCCGCGTAACAGGGTGAGCTCCTGTTACTTGTCCCAGCTTCTGCCAACCTAGCAGTTCGAAAGCATGTAAAAAATGCAAGCAGAAAAAATAGGGACCACCTTTGGTGGGAAGGTAACAGCGTTCCGTGCGCCTTTGGTGCTTAGTCATGCCAGCCACATGACCACGGAGATGCTTTCGGACAGCGCTGGCTCTTCAGCTTTGAAATGGAGATGAGCACCGCCCCCTAGAGTCGGGAACGACTAGCACATAAACCTTTACCTTTACCTTAAAGTTGAAAGAAATGGAACTCTTCTAAGGAGTCCCAAATTAGGATATTTCTTTCCACTATGGAAAATTGGAACACCGGGTTTATCACAAAAATGTCTTTTCTACAGAAAAAATAAAAATAAAATCAGAAGTAAGAGAACAGTTTCCCTAGAGATAACAATGATTAGGAGTTTTTATGTTAGACTAAAGGTGGGTAAGGAGAGATATAAGAGTGGAAAGATATATTAACTAATGCATGGCATGAAAAGCAGATGGTAAAAGTATTTCTGTTTTCTTGCAGACATTTCATTACCCTAACTAGGTAAGATCAATGCACTGAACAGGCACTGATGTTCCCTAGTTAGGGAAATGAAACATCTGGAAGAAAATAAGCAAGCTCAGAGAGCACCAAAAACCCTTCATTTCAACCCTGAGCTACAAATATTCTTCCTTATAAGTATTTCTGTCTCGGGCAGTGTTAGAACTAAGGACTATCCATTTTAATGAAGTGGAACAGGATTCAAGACTGAAAAAAAGGAATAACTTTTTCATGCAAAGCAATACTGAACAGATGTGATGGCAACCAGTCTAAATCGTTTTTAATGGAAAGGATTTTAATTAATGGTACTTGGGTATGTCAATGGCCACTAAACTTTATTCCTGTCTACTACCTCCTAAATCATAGGTTAGATACCTAAAACACCAACTTACCAGTTAGTTTCTGAAATAGTCATCATTATTGGTAAGGATTCCCCACCCCCACCCCGTTCTCTTTATATTTTCTTTCTTGACATTTTTAGAATCACATTGATTTCAATACAGGGGAGAAGAATTTTCAGATGGAAATGACTACTAAACATTTTTGGTCTTGTCTTTTGCATGAATTTGAAGTATTTATCTTTAACTGCTGTACAGAAAGGTTCTTCTTGTTAAGCCCAATGTTTTATGGTCTGGCAGAGCTTCTGTGTTTAAGAACAACACAACAAGCAGAAATTCATCAAGTGAACACAAAGACAATGACAGAAAAACTTCACCCATAGAAATTCAGTTTGTCAATACTTGCAATACTCGGTAAAATAAACTATAGCATCTGTCTCTACAAATTAATTTCTAACATTGTTCTCTTAAGACTCTCTTGCTATCTCTAGGATCCAGGCATGCATAGTTCTCCCTTGATAGCTTTTTTCTTGCACATAAAATATGTAAGCCATTTCTGGGATGGATCAGTTTGACGAGTCTGGCATCCCAAACAGTCTTCTCTGCATATTGTTGCCAGATCAACCTGAGTTTCCATCCCTCTTCAATGGTTCAATGAAGGGCTGCTGAAGAGTGGATAGTATTGAACAAGTCTCTTTAGACACCAAGGGAGGTCGTGGCTGTTGAATCTGCTATGCTCTTTGCCATCAAAGTCAAACAAAATGAGCTGAAGCAGGTACGAAGCTCAGCTGGCAGCAATCAATAAATCAATAGATACATCAACACACAAATAAACAAAACCCTGCATAAGAGAGCGAGCTAGAGAAGAGGGAAAAAAATTCTGGAGGCATGGAATACATTTAAGCAGTTTGGTTGGCTAACGTCCATTGGGATCTTGGACAATACAGATTAGAGAAGTCCTCCCTTTGGGGAAAATCTGGACTATGTTTGATTACCTGACACATACGCTAAGTATCTGTTTAGCTGGATTAGCAAGGAAGTGTGTGACTGAAAAGCTTTATATGGACTAGTTTGTATTGTTTAGCAACTTTAGGATGTGTAGCTGGCTGAGAATCCTTGAGACTTGAAGGCCACACATTTTAAAGTTGCTGAGGCTGAGCAACACTGCTTAGATCACTCTAGACAGAAGTTGTGTACAAGTTTCTTCTTAGTGCTGCGCATCTGGCCATTTGTTTATAGTGTATGAATCTGCTTTTCTTAGGCATGGTGGTTATGCATAATTTTCAAAGAAGTGTTTGTAGTTTTGGGTATGAGTAAATGTGTGTATAAGTGCATGTATGAATATATGTATGCATGTATACACATGTGTGTGTGCATGTGCACATGAGAAATAAATAAATAAATAAATAAATAAATAAAGCCAAGGAACATTATCTAACTCCTTAAAGGTCTTAGAAGTAGCTATAGCTTGACTTTCTGCATGGAAAGTGTCTCTTTGATCACTGAATCACAAACTTTCCTCATAGGATTACCTGATTTTCAGGAAAGAAATGCTTGGATCTTCAGCTAATTTTGATGTTTTGAAATTTCCAACATTTAAGTCTTCCTGGTAGCCTATAATTATTATTATTTATATTTATAATAAATAAATTAATTTATTATTATAATACACGATTACATAAAATAATTTACAAAGCACTTACCAGGTACATATGGGTTATAAAGAACAATTTTTAAACAAATATGTACAGAGTTTGCAGATCGTATGATACCCTTTTCTTACAAGTTTTATGGCATGAGTATACTTGGGTGCAGAAAAAAAATATGGAAATACATGCTGCAAATGTTGACACAAAATACAGAGGTTGAGCTAGGAAGTTTGACAGATTGCACTTGTTTCCAAAGTAGTAATAATAACATCCCCAAACCTCAAGTATAGAACTCAGTTAATTCTGTTTTTTTAAAAAAAAAAATAGCTTTTTTTCACTGGTTAAATTAAAATGCAAATGCCAGTATGGATCTCTAAATCAACAGTCTATCAGCCAGTTGTCAAAACTATTGCACAGCCTCTCTTGTCCGGAAAATGAATGTAAACTAATCAACCAAACAGTTGAAGTGATCTGCTTTGATTGCTCATTAATTAGCATTCTTTGTTATGAGCCAAATCACAGGAAGCTTTAGATAACAAGATAGAATAGCCCCTAGCAACGTTTTGTTAAAGCAGAATCAAACTTGAAGTTCTCACAGCTGGCATGACTTAAAGATAGATCTGGTATTTTAAGAAAGCACAGCTTTCATGAGTTATTGCTATCGGCCATCTCCTGTATTAACATTGGTCAAATCCTTGGAAAATTGTACATTTTTTTTTCAAGCAGGTTAAACATTTGTTAGGACACATTGTCACAGAGGGTGGCAGAACCTAGTCAACCTTGCCTGATTTCAAAAAGCTAAGCAGGATTCTGTTTAATTAGCATTTGGATAGGAGAGTGCTAGAAAATGTCAAGATTGCAAACCAGTTGAAAAAATTGAGTCCCAGTGCATCATTAATGAGTGTAGTGAACCCTCCAGGGCTCACTTTTGCTTGCTTTTGATTGAGTTTTTTTTTGTTGTTGTTGATCTAAACTAAGATCTAAAACCTGGTAAGTATACTTTTGTGTAATCACTTGTCAATCAGATCTCATGGAATGCTATATTATAAAACCTGGAAAGAAAATCTACTGAAACTGTTACAAATTTTGTTCATTCATCCAGCTATGCTTCAAGCCAACACCTTGCTGGATATGGTACCCTTGTTTTTATTATGGGTGAGTATCAGAAAGGTATGAGACTCTTGGAATGAAGGATATGGCTCAGTCTATTAGTGAACATGATTCAATGGAACAAGCTATTAGCATCTAAATACACTACTTGTAATTTGTTCTATTTATCTATGAGCCATGGTGGTGCAGTGGTTAGAGTGCAGTACTGCAGGCTACTTCTGCTGACTGCCGGCTGACTGCAGTTTGGCAGTTCAATTCTCACCGGGCTCAAGGTTGACTTAGTCTTCCATCCTTCTGAGGTGGGTAAAATGAGGAGCCAAATTCTTGGGGGCAATATGCTGACTCTGTAAACCACTTACAGAGGGCTATAAAGCACTGTAAAGCGGTATATAAGTTCTATTGCTATTTGTTGCCACTCCCTTGTTGTTGGTTGTGATCTAAATAATTCTTTTTTCTCATTTATCAGCTCAGGTTGTGAATCCCCTGGTTTGGGACCAAGAGAAACTTCCTTATGTAGAAGAACAATGCCAATTATTTCAGACTCTACAAATTCTGGATAATTGCATTAATCCATAGGGGTGGGTGGGCTAGGAACAGAGAGATGCATCTTTCTTAACTGATGTAGAGTACAATGGAACTATTATCTTTTATGATGTAAAGAAATGCTTTCCTACATGATGCAAGATTTTCTTTATCACTACTGAATATAATTCCCTTTGATTTGATTTAATCTTCAGGCCAGTTGAAATCCTTAGAATGAACCCTAATCTCATCTTCAAATTTAGTAAGAATTTTTTTCCTATCAAATTATAAAGAAGTTAAGCTACATAGAACCAAGGAAAAAGCCTTGCAGGGGGCCACCTGAAATCTCTTGTCACTTCTTTCCAAGTAAGGGCAGAACCATTTACAAGTATTTTAGGGATTTGTTGCTGTTTCACTCACCGCCTTGGTAACCTTCCTTTGAACTCTTGTCAATGTTCCTTCTGAAGTCTGGTGAGACATTGGTGGACACACAGTATTTCAAGTTGGTCTGTTCACCTGTAATTCATACATAAATGCTCACAGATAAAAAAAGATGGATTAAAGTCTTTACTAAAAGACCAATTCATGAACATCACATAGTCTTTTTTTTTAAAAATCAACATGTACTTTCAAAGCTAGAGAAATGAGGTTTGATGTTTGATTGCTCGATTCTATATCTTTCCCTATTTACATTTGATCAGATATTTGTCAGGACATCAATCCATTACTGATGAGAGATATTGCTGTACAATATGTATTGATCAGCTTTTGATATGGTGGCTTAATTTTGTCATAGGCAAGCATGGGATTCTAAATGCTTAACTGATGAATCTTTGATAACAACAAAATCTTGTTTATCAAATTCAGTTTCATTAATTGAGGTGGATGGTTATTATTAGGAGTTCTGTAGCCCCATAGTAAAGACACACTGCAAAATAACACCTTTTGTACAACCAACCTTGTGGGGGGTAAGATGATGGGTGGTGGGGAGATCATTCCAAAGGGCAGATACTGCCAGAGAAAGGACCTGTCTCCTATCTTCCATCTGATGACATTATCCCAGGGAGGAGACCTGGAGCACACCCATTTAATGAAAATGAATAGAATTGGAAGAAATGATTCAAAACTAGTAGTCCTACAAATAAGCAGAAAGAGAAGATTTGCAATCTCCATAATAATCTATTGTTTCTATATTACCATTCCTTGTAAGGAGGCATCAATGCCCCCATTCTTAATAGCAGTAACTTAATAACTTAATAGCAGTAACTGTCAGAGGGATCTGGTGGACAATCAATTAAATATGAGCCAGAAATGTGAGGCAGCAACCAAGAAAGCCAATGCAATCCTAAATTGCATCAACAGAGGGATTTAAGGAAAGGAAACTACAGCCACCTATCTCCACAACCCCCATCTCAGACACACCAACAACAGCCAAGCCTCCTACAACTGACCCCATCCCATTGGATTCACAACCCCTAGTGATCACAGAAAAGGAAGTGCAAGACCTATTTCACAGACAAAAGCCAGGAAAAGCTCCAGGCCCAGACAAGATAACTCCTTCTTGCTTAAAAGTCTGTGCTGACCAATTGGCCCCCATCTTCACCCGTATCTTCAATAAATCACTAGATATGTGCTATGTTCCTTCTTGCTTCAAATGCTCTACTATCATCCCAGTGCCGAAGAAGCCCACCATCAAGGAACTGAATGACTACAGACCACTTGTTCTAACATCTGTAGTCATGAAAACCTTTGAAAGGCTAGTGCTGTCCAACTTGAAAACCATCATGGACCCACTGTTAGACCCCTTGCAATTTGCATACTGAGCAAATAGATCAACAGATGATGCTGTTAATATGGCTCTGCGCTATATCCTACAACATCTTGAATCTCCAAAGACCTATGCAAGGGTCCTCTTTGTAGACTTTAGTTCAGCATTCAATACCATCATTCCAGACACTCTTCTAACTAAGCTAAACCAGCTACAGGTACCTGAACAAATTTGTAAGTGGATCACAAGTTTCCTAACAAACAGGAAGCAGCAGGTGAAGCTAAGCAGAATCACATCAGATTCCTACAATTAGCACAGTCCGCCCCCCAAGGCTGTGTACTCTCTCCACTTCTCTCTGTATACCAATGATTGCATCTCCAACGATCCATCTGTTAAACTACTGAAGTTTGCAGATGACACAACAGTGATCGGTCTCATTCGAGACAATGATGAATCTGCATACAGACGGGAGGTTGAATGACTAGCCTCATGGTGCGACCAAAACAATCTGGAAGTGAACACACTCAAAACCATAGAAATGGTGGTAGACTTTAGGAGAAACCCTTCCATACTTCCACCTCTCACATTACTAAACAGCACAGTATCAACAGTAGAAACCTTCAAATTTCTAGGTTCTATCATATCACAATATCTAAAATGGACAGCTAACATCAAAAACATCATCAAAAAAGCACAACAAAGAATGTTCTTTTTGCACCAACTCAGAAAGCTCAAACTGCCCAAGGAGCTACTGATCCAGTTCTACAGAGGAATTATTGAGTGTGTCATCTGCACCTCTATAACTGTCTGGTTTGGTTCTGCAACCCAACAAGACAGACACAGATTTCAGAGGATCATTAGAACTGCAGAAAAAACAATTGTTACCAACCTGCCTTCGATTGAGGACCTGTATACTGCACGAATCAAAAAGGGGGCTGTGAAAATATTTACAGATCCCTCACATCCTGGACATAAACTGTTTCAACTCCTACCCTCAAAACGACGGTATAGGACACTGCACACAAGAACAACTAGACACAAGAACAGTTTTTCCCCAAACGCCATCATTCTGCTAAACAAATATTTCCTTCAACACTATCAAACTATTTACTAAATCTACACTACTATTAATCTTCTCATCATTCCCATCACCCATCTCCTTCCACTTATGACTGTAACTTTGTTGCTTGTATCCTTACAATTTATACTGACATTGTTTCCTTTGCTTATTTGTAGCCTATGACTATCATTAAGTGTTTTAAGTGTTGTACCTTGATGAAGGTATCTTTTCTTTTATGTACACTGAGAGCATAAGCACTAAGACAAATTCCTTGTGTGTCCAATCACACTTGGCCAATAAAAAATTCTATTCCATTCCATTCCATTCCATTCCATTCCATTCCATTCCATTCCATTCCATTCCATTCTATTCTATTCTATTCTATTCTATTCTATTCTATTCTATTCTATTCTATTCTATTCTATTCTATTGAATCAAGATCATGTGAGGGAGTAATACCACTCTATAAAGCCTTAGACCACACCTAGAATAGTGCATTCAGTTTTGGTCACCACACTATAAAAAGACATTGAAACTCTAAAAAAAGTGCAGAGAAGAGCAACAAAGATGATTAAGGGTCTGGAGGCTGAAACACATGAAGAATGGTTGCAAGAACTGGACATACCTACGCTGCTGAAGAGAAGGACCAGAGGTGACATGATAGCAGTGTTCCAATATATGAGGGGTTGTTACAGAGAGGAGTGGGACAATCTATTTTCCAAAGCACTCAAAGGCCTTCAGAAGTTGTGGGTGCTTCAACACTGGAGGCTTTCAAGAAGAGACTGGACAGTCACTTGTCAGAAATGGTATAAGTCTCCTGCTTGAGCAGGGAGTTGGACTAGATGACCTACAAGATCCCTTCCAATTCTTTTATTCTGTAGAATGAAACTAGGGGCCTTCAAATAAGCAGAAATAGAAGATTTAAAATGTCCATAATAATCTGTTGTTTTTATATTACCATTCATTGCAAGGAGGCATCCATGCCAGTACTCTGGCCTGGCAACATCTAATGTGATCCTGAATTTACCCACTCTAACTACCACAGGGACAACAGCATAGTGCACTGTTGATAAAACGATGGATTTTGGTGCAGGATTTAATTGGCGAGCAGGATAAATGAAAAGAGCAAAGCACATGAAAGTGGGCAATGTAATCCAAACTAAATGAAGAAATTAAAAGCAAGGGAAAAGGATAAATTTTATTTTTAACCAAGCTCTGCTGAAACTGTGACTATAAAAGTACATGGATCCCCAGTAGCATTTTGGACTCGGCAGCCCGCCATCCTGCTGTGAAAATGAATAAGCTTTCGGCATGTGATTAAAGTAAATCACTCCCACTTCCCTTGTTTATGAAAGCTTAGGAGGCCTTTCAAAAAGAACACCTGTTAATAGGATCTGTTTAAAGATCCAGTTTGGAATACATAGATACTCTGTGTTCAGCTGATTTCCTGGCAAACAAAGGGGAGTGCTTTTCCTGTAAAATAGATTTTATTGCTGGAAGGATGAAAAAGTTCTAGGGTGGTAAACTTCTAAATGATTATATTTTAAAAATGAAAATAAGATTTTTTTTTAAAAAAAATTAGTCAGATGCGTCAGTCGTTCCAGCCTGCTCTCAAATATCCATGGCAGGACTGAGACCAACCGAAATCAACCTAAATACTTGTATTATTTCTTATTTTAAGCTTGTATTACAGAAATAATAATAATAATAATAATAATAATAATAATAATAATAATAATAATAATAATAATAATAATAATAATAATAATAATAAATAAAAATAAAAAACAAAAAAGAGACGTCCTTCAGTTGTTCCCTATAGAGATGATCTTTTTACATTTTAAAGAAGCCTAACATTAAAAAGTTTGCAGTAAAGTCAGAATGCTTGATCTAGTTTTTCAGGATGGAAAGTTGTGCAATTGGAGACTGATTTTTCAGTAGGAATATAACTAGGTAGACAGCTTGAAAAAATGAAATCTGTTTGTTTGCTTCCAAAACCACTTGTATCAGTTTGGGAAGCGTCCATTTGAGGGCAGGTAAGCTCTTAAACATCCTACCTAATGCTTGTGAGGGACCGATTGAGTGTTTTGAGACGTTCTATGCTTGGAAGAACAGCACCAAAAGTACCCAGGGATGAGGCTGCTTCCAGACAGAACCACCCTTCCCTTACTAAAGCCAAGCTCAGTTTATCTTTCCATGAGAATGATATGTGACATGAGAATTCAGTTCTTCCAATTGAAGAGAGAGTGATGGACCTGCACAGATGTATCTTAACTACATCCATGCCAGTATTTCAGTAAGTTGCATCAACTCCTTTATGGACTTAAGAACACTCCCAGCTGTGCTGGTTTAGCCACACTCTGTCCTTTTCAAAGATGCACCAATAGGTAAGTGAACAGCTAGGTAATGAACTTCATCCCATTCATGCCACCAATATAAAAAAGAGAAAGCTAACCCAGAGGGTGTACAGGTGATCACATGGATGAGACATGAAAAGATGGCCTGCAATGAGAAAGTATGAAGCAATGTCTAGAAGCTTCCAGATGTGATAGGCAACAAACAGAGCTTAGGCATCTAGTTGTCAGGGCCATAAACCATGATAATCAGCCGTGACTCTGCTTGATTTCTGCCTGGAATTTGGCTTCAGGGGTCAACTTGATGTTTGTAGCAATCTGCTTGGAGCTTGTCAGCAGGTTTGCTATGCGGCTTGAAATAAGGGACACCCAGACTAAGACTACATAAAATTCATTATCTGGGCAGGAAATTTAAGGAAAGAGGCAAGGATTTATTGTCATTTTAATAGGAGGAGGAAGGAGTATTAGATAAGACATGAGTTGTTTATAAAAACAATAAAAGTGGGATATAAATAACATAAATAAATGAATAACCTGTAGGAAGAGGTTAAAAGAAATGGAAGAGGACTAAATTAGCCATGTCTTTGGTCACAGTCAAAAAAAACCTCACAATTATACTAATAGCTATATATTGTTTGCATTTTATAATTAGAATATGATGGACTGTGAAATGACAACCAGAAATCGAAGATGGATAAGTGAAGGAGTCAAAAATGTAAACTGGTGGAGGTGGAATAAAGATAGACTGAGAAGGCTAGAGGCATCTTTTCTCTCTCACTGAATGCAGAGAGAGTTTGCTATACCAGTTTCAGGAGGATGCAGTTCAGGAGCTTGATTTAGAGAGAGATTATAAGAGCGTAGAAGTCTTTAATGTCACATAGCTAGGGCGACATCTCAATTTCCCCCAAATGGGCCTCCTGCTATCACAAATGAGAAATTCTGCCCATCCTAATCTCACCAGTGAACTTTCAATAAACAATCAGATTGCTTTAATCAGCCCAATAATTTGGAAGATGCAGACCGTCAATTCAAACGTTTCTTTTATTTATTTATTTATTTATTTTGTCACAACATCATATAAAAAGATTATATAGTATATAAACATATATATGAGTAAATATTAGGAGGTATAAGCATATATATATATATATATATATATATATATAGGAAGAAGAAAGGAAAAACAATAGGACAGGAATGGTAGGCACGTTTGTGCGCTTATGCACGCCCCTTATGGTCCTCTTAGGAATGGGGTGAGGTCAATAGTAGAAAGTTTTTGGTTAAAGCTTTTAGGATTATGGAAAGAGACTACAGAGTCAGGTAAAGTATTCCAAGCACTGATGATTCTGTTACAGAAGTCATATATATATGACTTGCTCCCAGAAGCACGAAGCTGAAGCCTGAAGATGACGAATGAGACTTCGTCGAAACGTCGCCAAGACACTTCCAATTTTACACGGGAGAAAACCCGAACATTCTGAGGTTTTCACGGGTGTTTGTATGTAGAACAAACATACAGAAGCAAGAAGCTGAAGCCTGAAGATGACATATGAGATATATATATATATATAGACACTTCTAATTTTACGGAGAAAACCGAACAACCAAAGACCTACATATATATATATATATATATATATATATATATATATATATATATATATATATATATATGTCTTTGGTTGTTCGGGTTTTCTCCGTAAAATTGGAAGTGTCTTGGCGACGTTTCGACGAAGTCTCATTCGTCATCTTCAGGCTTCAGCTCTTCTGGGAGCAATGTGTGATCGCAGCTGTTTCTTCCTTTTAACTGCTAGTGGGGTTTGAACTGATTGGGTGGGAGCTTGGCTGTGCTCTGATTGGATGGGGGTTTTCTGTGCTCTGATTGGCTGGGGTGTGTCCTGTGTTGGTGGGGGCTTGGTTGTGCTCAGTCTAATCTGTGCTGCAGGGGGATTTGAGCTGGTGAGCTGCACTGCTGCTGTTTGGCTTCGTGTTCGTGGTCGTGCTACATCTTCGTAGTGGGTGTCAGTCTGCTGCATGTATGGATTGGAGGGGTTTGAAGTGGCTAATGTTGCAGCTGCGGTCTGGCTTCTGGTCCTTGGTCGTGCTTCCTGATCAGTGTGGGTTTGGGTGTGCTTTCTGGGTGGATGTGTGGTGGTGACATCCTGTGTGGACCTCGTGAGTGTGGGTCTGGTGTCATTCCTCGTGTTAGGGACACGTTTGTCAATAAGGGCAGGTTTCAAATGGCTGGTAGGCGGAGGTATCATCTCGTTTGTTCATGCTGTGTGGGCGTTTTCTATCTCGATGGCTTCTCTGATTATTCTGTTGTTAAAGTGTTCAGTTTTGGCGATAGTTCTGGTCTTTTTAAAGTCAATATCGTGTCCTGTGACTTTAAAGTGTTGGACCAGGAAGAAGTTGGTTCCTCTTTTTGAATGAGTTCTTGTGTTCTTCAATGCGCACTTATTCTTCTGTTGGTTTGTCCAATGTATGTGGTGGGGCAGGCGGTGCATGGGATTTCATATACTCCTTGATTTTCTAACTCAATTTTGTCTTTGGGGTTTCTTAGGATGGTGGATATTTTTGGTTTGTGCAGAATGCTGTCTTGATGTTATGTTTGTGGAGGATCTTGCTGATTCTGTCTGTGGTGCCTTTTATATATGGGAGGAGGGCTGTGCCATTTTCTTGCTCTCTGTCTTGGGTTTTAGTGGGGGTTCTTTTGGATTAGTTTGGTAATTTTATTTCTCTGGAATCCATTGGATGTTAGTACGTTTGTGAGAGTGTGTAGTTCGGTTTTAGGTGTTGTTCGTCAGCTAAGCATTTTGTTCTAGAGATGAGTGTCTTGGCTACGGAGTTGATCTGTGCTGGGTGGTGGTGTGAGAGTGCATGCAGATAGCGGTTTGTGTGTTTTCTTCTGGTAGATGGTGTGTCCTAGGGAGCCATTGGGTTTCTTGTAGACTAAGACATCTAGGAAGGAAGTTGGTTCCTCTTTTTGAATGAGTTCTTGTGTTCTTCAATCGTGCACTTATTCTTCTGTTGGTTTGTCCAATGTATGTGGTGGGGCAGGCGGTGCATGGGATTTCATATACTCCTTGATTTTCTAACTCAATTTTGTCTTTGGGGTTTCTTAGGATGGTGGATATTTTTGGTTTGTGCAGAATGCTGTCTTGATGTTATGTTTGTGGAGGATCTTGCTGATTCTGTCTGTGGTGCCTTTTATATATGGGAGGAGGGCTGTGCCATTTTCTTGCTCTCTGTCTTGGGTTTTAGTGGGGGTTCTTTTGGATTAGTTTGGTAATTTTATTTCTCTGGAATCCATTGGATGTTAGTACGTTTGTGAGAGTGTGTAGTTCGGTTTTAGGTGTTGTTCGTCAGCTAAGCATTTTGTTCTAGAGATGAGTGTCTTGGCTCTGAGTTGATCTGTGCTGGGTGGTGGTGTGAGTGCATGCAGATAGCGGTTTGTGTGTGTTTTCTTCTGGTAGATGGTGTGTCCTAGGGAGCCATTGGGTTTCTTGTAGACTAAGACATCTAGGAAGGAAGTTGGTTGTTAACTTCTGTTTCCATGGTGAACTGTATTTTGGGGTGTAGGCTATTGAGGTGTGTGAGGAAGTTTTCAAGTTTTTCTTTCCGTGTGGCCAGATTATGAAGGTGTCGCTCGTATCTGAGCCAGAGTTTGGGTTTGTGATCAGATTTTCTAGTGCTTGGGTTTCAAAGTGTTCCATGTAGAGGTTGGCAATGACAGGTGAGAGGGTGATCCCATGGGTGCCTTCTATTTGTTTGTATTTTTGTCCGTTATAGATGAAGTATGTGTTGGATAGGCAGTGGTTGGTCAGATCTAGTATGTGCTTGGGGGTTATATTTGTTTTGGATAGCTGTCAAGGCTTCTTTGATTGGCACTTGGGTGAAGAGGATATGACATCAAAGCTCACGAGTAGGTCGCTGGGCTGTAAGTTTTGTTTCTTTATGATCTCTATGAACTGGAATGAGTTTTTACGTGTGAGGCGATGGATTCTGCATAGGGCTGTAGTTGTTTGGCGAGAAATTTGGCTAGGTTTTGTAGAGGTGAGCCTATGGAGCTGACTATGGGTCTGAGTGGGGTTCCTTCTTTGTGTATCTTGGGAGGCCGTGAGTTTAGGGCATCTGGATGATTTCTCTCTGGGAATGATTCTTTGTTGGATTTCTTCGCTGATGGGGAGGCTTTTATTTTGGATCTAGTGGTTTTTCTAGGTAGGTGGTGGGGTCTGTTTTAGGGGCTTGTATGCAGGGTCTTGGAGTAGGTTGGTTAATTTGGTTTGGTAGTCAGATGTGTTCATAACCACCGTGGCGTTGCCCTTGTCTGCTGGTAGGATTATTATGCTGGTATCTTTTTTCAGGTTAAGTAGTGCTGTCTGTTCCTCTTTGGGTAAGTTGCTTTTGGGTGGCTTGCTGCTGCAGAGGATGTTGGTGATTTCGAGTCTGATTTTGTTAGCGTCATCGGGGTTGATTTTGGTCAGGCTGGTTTCAACTCCGCATATAATGGTCTCAGTGGGGATGTATTTGGGAGTGACTGCAAAGTTGAATCCTTTGGAAAGGACATCGGTTTCAGCTTTGGTGAGGATCCTATCTGAGATGTTATGCACTGTTTGTTTCATGTGTTGCTGTGAGGGTGGAGGGGTTTGTTTCTGGCGTTCTTGTAGTCTTCGGACTACATATATTTTCTGAGGTTTTCACGGGTGTTTGTATGTAGGTCTTTGGTTGTTCGGGTTTGTTGGTGTGCGTGTCTGTCTTGAGGGTGGTCTGTCTTGCGTGTCTGTCTTGAGGGTGGACCTATGAAAAACTAGAAGTCCAAAGAGCTTCCATTTTATGTGACCTCGCATTCCTACGAAACTGCCGCGATCAAAATTTAATCCCCAAATGCTTCCAATTGAAATTCCACTCCAACTCTGCAGCCACCAAACGCATCCTAAAAAGAACAGAATTGGCCTTAATCAGAAATGAACTTCACACAAAAAGATTCCTCCTAGATCAAATCAACAAAGATCTCCTCACACTTCACCTCAAACTCAGCAACAAGATGCACCCTGCACTTTGGGACAAATCAAACAACTTGCCGTCTGGAGGCGAAACACAGACCCCCCTCAAGACAGACACGCACACCAACAAACTCCGAAGACTACAAGAGCGCCAGAAACAAACCCCTCCACCCTCACAGCAACACATGAAACAAACAGTGCATAACATCTCAGATAGGATCCTCACCAAAGCTGAAACCGATGTCCTTTCCAAAGGATTCAACTTTGCAGTCACTCCCAAATACATCCCCACGAAACCATTATATGCGGAGTTGAAACCAGCCTGACCAAAATCAACCCCGATGGCGCTAACAAAATCAGACTCGAGATCTCCAACATCCTCTGCACCAGCAAGCCACCCAAAAGCAACTTACCCAAAGAGGAACAGACAGCACTACTTAACCTGAAAAAGATACCAGCATAATAATCCTACCAGCAGACAAGGGCAACGCCACGGTGGTTATGAACACATCTGACTACCAAACCAAATTAACCAACCTACTCCAAGACCCTGCATACAAGCCCCTAAACACAGACCCCACCACCTACCTAGAAAAACCACTAGATCCAAAATAAAAGCCTCCCCATCAGCGAAGAAATCCAACAAAGAATCATTCCCAGAGAGAAATCATCCAGATGCCCTAAGCTCTATGGCCTCCCAAGATACACAAAGAAGGAACCCCCACTCAGACCCATAGTCAGCTCCATAGGCTCACCTCTACAAAACCTAGCCAAATTTCTCGCCAAACAACTACAGCCCTATGCAGAATCCATCACCTCACACGTAAAAACTCATTCCAGTTCATAGAGATCATAAAGAAACAAAACTTACAGCCCAGCGACCTACTCGTGAGCTTTGATGTCATATCCTCTTCACCCAAGTGCCAATCAAAGAAGCCTTGACAGCTATCCAAAACAAATATAACCCCCAAGCACATCCTAGATCTGACCAACCACTGCCTATCCAACACATACTTCATCTATAATGGACAAAAATACAAACAAGTAGAAGGAGCACCCATGGGATCACCCCTCTCATCTGTCATTGCCAATCTCTACATGGAACACTTTGAAACCCAAGCTCTAGAAAAATCTGATCACAAACCCAAACTCTGGCTCAGATATGTAGACGACACCTTCATAATCTGGCCACATGGGAAAGAAAAACTTGACAACTTCCTCACACACCTCAATAGCCTACACCCCAAAATACAGTTCACCATGGAAACAGAAGTTAATAACCAACTTCCCTTCCTGGATGTCTTAGTCTACAGAAAACCCAATGGCTCCCTAGGACACACCATCTACCAGAAGAAAACACACACAAACCGCTATCTGCACGCACTCTCACACCACCACCCAGCACAGATCAACTCCGTAGCCAAGACACTCATCTCCAGAACAAAATGCTTAGCTGATGAACAACACCTAAAACCCGAACTAGACACTCTCACTAACGTACTAACATCCAATGGATTCCAAAACAAATAAGATTACCAAGCTAATCCAAAAGAACCCCCACTAAAATCCAAGACAGAGAACAAGAAAGCGGCACAGCCCTCCTCCCATATATAAAAGGCACCACAGACAGAATCAGCAAGATCCTCCACAAACACAACATCAAGACAGCATTCTGCACAAACAGAAAAATATCCACCATCCTAAGAAACCCCAAAGACAAAATTGAGTTAGAAAATCAAGGAGTATATGAAATCCCATGCACCGCCTGCCCCACCACATACATTGGACAAACCAACAGAAGAATAAGTGCACGCATTGAAGAACACAAGAACTCATTCAAAAGAGGAACCAACTTCTTCCCTGGTCCAACACTTTAAAGTCACAGGACATGATATTGACTTTAAAAGACCAGAACTATCGCCAAAACTGAACACTTTAACAACAGAATAATCAGAGAAGCCATTGAGATAGAAAACGCCCACACAGCATGAACAAACGAGATGACACCTCCGCCTACCAGCCATTTGGAAACCCGCCCTTATTGACAAACGAGTCCCTAACACGAGGAATGACACCAGACCCACACTCACAAGAGTCACACAGGATGTCACCACCGCACATCCACCCAGAAAGCAGACCCAAACCCACACTGATCATGAAGCACAACCAAGGACCAGAAGCCAGACCGCAGCTGCAACATTAGCCATTTCAAACCCCTCCAATCCATTCATGCAGCAGACTGACACCCACTATGAAGATGTAGCACGACCACAAAGCCAAACAACAGCTATGCAGCTCACCAGCTCAAATCCCCTGCAGCACAGACTAGACTGAGCACAACCAAGCCCCCACCAACATAGGACACACCCCCATCCAATCAGAGCACAGAAAAACCCCATCCAATCAGAGCACAGCCAAGCTCCCACCCAATCAGTTCAAACCCCCACTAGCAGTTAAAAGGAAGAAACAGCTGCGATCACACATTGCTCCCAGAAGCACGAAGCTGAAGCCTGAAGATGACGAATGAGACTTCGTCGAAACGTCGCCAAGACACTTCCAATTTTACACGGGAGAAAACCCGAACAACCAAAGACCTCTATACAAACACCCGTGAAAACCTCAGAAAACAAATATATATATATATATATATATATATATATATATATATAAATATATATATATATATATATATATATATATATATATATATATATATATATATATATATATATATATATATATATATTTTCTTCAAGTATTGTTAGCCAAACAAAGGGACAGAATAAGTATTTCATTCAAAAGCAAAGCACTAGTTTTTCTTCAAGACTAGAAATAAAAATGGAATAGTTAAAAAGTTAACAGATGTCCTCATAAATTCCTAGTTCTTATGATTCAGTCATCCAAAGAAAAAGGTTTTCCCTCTTCTTTTTTATCTAAATTTTTAATTTTATTTCAAAGTAGAATTTTATAAGGGAAAAAAGTAGAAAACGTGATTCTTTGAAAAAAAATAATAGGGCAAAAGTCATTAACTTTAGTCTAGGTTACACTATATATATATATTTATTTTATTTTATTTGTCATAACAATATATACAAACATTGCATAAAGGATTATATAATATATAAACATATATATGAGGAGAAACGAGGTACTGTAAACATATATATACATAGGGGAAGAAACAATAGAACAAGAACGGTAGGCACGTTTGTGCTCTTATGCACGCCCCTTAGAATCCTCTTAGGAAAGTGGTGAGGTCAACCGTGGATAGATTTTGAGTAAAGCTTTTGGGGTTATGAGAAGAAACCACAGAGTCAGGTAATGCATTCCAAGCATATACAATTCTGTTACAGAAATCGTGTTTTCTGCAATCTAAACTGGAGTGGTTGACATTGAGTTTAAATCTGTTGGTAGCTCTTGTGATATTGTTATTGAAACTAAAGAAGTCATTGACAGGAAGGACATTACAACGGATGATTTTATGAGCTAAACCCAGGTCCTGTCGAAGGCGACGAAGTTCCAAGTTTTCTAGACCCAGGATATCAAGTCTGGTGGAATAAGGTATTTTATTGGTTTCGGAGGAGTGGAAAACTCTTCTCGTAAAATACCTTTGGACACGCTCAACTGTGTTGATATCAGATATATGGTATGGGTTCCAGACAGGAGAGCAGTAATCAAGAATTGGCCTAGCAAATGTTTTATATGCTCTGGTCAGTAGCATGGTGTTTTTTGAAAAGAAGCTACATAGAATTAAGTTAACAACTCTTAGAGCCTTCTTTGCTATATAGTTGCAGTGGGCTTTGGCACTTAAATCGTTAGATGTAAAAACTCCAAAGTCTTTGACAGGGTGGGGGTCATCTGCGAGGCAATGTCTCTCAAGCATGTACTTTGTGATTGGGTTCTTTCTTCCAATATGCAAGACTGAGCATTTACTGGTTGAGATTTGTAGTTGCCAAATTTTAGACCAAGCAGTTAGATGATCAAGGTCCTTTTGAATTGTGGATGTATTGTCAGTGGTGTTGAAAAGTTTGACATCATCAGCAAAGAGAACACAGTTACTTGAGATATGATTACAAAGATCATTTATGTATATTATAAAGAGAGTTGGTCCAAGAACGCTACCTTGAGGAACACCACTCTTGACAGGAACAGGATTTGATAGAGCATTACCAATTTTAACTATTTGTTGTCTGTTTGACAGAAAAGCAGATATCCAGTTGTGTAAGGGTCCTGAAATGCCATAGGATTTTAATTTTAGGAGAAGTTTATCATGTACTACTGAATCAAAAGCTTTACAGAAGTCTATGTATATTGCATCTATTGATTTACCTAGATCAAGATTTATAATATTGTAAACACCATAAAGATATCAGCCAAAGAAACTCGGTGTTTTAAATTATAATATCAGTCAAGGAAAGGATAGCATCAATATCAGCATTGAGGATTTTTATCTAGTTCCCTTAAATTACATTAAGACTCCGACGCGATAACTTTTGTTCATTCATTGGCATAAACATGATTACGCCATTAGCTGAAAAAATGAAGAATTATTTCTGAATTATGGATTGCTGGGTAAAACCTGATATGACATTATTTAATATATCCAGTATTAATTAAATCTTGAATTAGTAATAGAATAACTAATGAAAGATGAAGTCTTTGGTACATGAAAAATAGAATGCCTGCTCTTTATATTTATAACTAAGCTTCTCATCATCTATTCTGCAGAACGAATAATTTTTTTTAAAAAAACACCCAACACATGAAATTAACCAAGAAAGCATGAATTTAGTTGCTGTAAATATCAACTGCTATAATACAGAATGATAAAAAATTAAACCATTTTCCAATTGCCTAATCTTTCATAATACAGAATTCATATTTACTTGTACAAATTCATTACAAATCTGATTTGGAAACATGCTAGGAAAAATTGAATTTAACGTAAATGAATAGGGAGCCATTCCAGCCAGTTACTGAAAAGCCTTGTTTACCTAGATGCTGGGATTGCTGTGGAGCTGATCGTGGACAATTGGATTGTTGTCCATTCTGTCTAATTCTTTATTAGAAACATAAATCATATGCAATACCACCTGCCTTATTTAAAGGATATGTACACTCAATACAATTTAAAAGGATTGTGAAAATGTAAAGGGACTTCATATTCTCTCTCTTGCTCCTTTAAATGGAATAGATTTGTCAGGATCTTGTACATTTCTAGTATCTACTGTATCAACACACATTTTATTTAGGTAGCATAAGCACAATCTTGCTGAAACTTAGTGGAATTTCCAAGGAGGGACAAGCTGGATGTGGACAGTCAGACACACAAACTATTTTGTCATTTTAGCAAATGTAGCTCTCAGCCAAACAGTAATTCTTTAAACAAAGTAGAACTTGGATAAAACCATAATTGCTGTGCTGTAATTCAAAATATAAGGTCTCATGATAAACTGCAAATTGCAGTTTGAAAACACCAACCACAAAAGATAAAATAACTCACCGCATGCATACCTATTACTCTATTTCTTTTCAGGATAAACAGTGTCATGCCAAATACAGAACCGGAGTATGAAATAATAAACAATCAGAAATTAAGGACATGAGTTAATGAGGCGGGGAGCTAAATCTAGTTCACATTAACACTATTTTCTATACCTCTTCATACCTTCCTATCTTTGCAAATGTCCTCGCTCCACTATGTCCATGCCATGCACAGGTTCATAATTTCATTTCATTCTTTAAATTTCTCTTCTCTTTCTTTTGGAATAAGAATTCATCAATTTCATCCAGCCATATCTTTCTTGTTTTTTTCCTTTGTCTCAGTCCATTCACTCTTTCTTCATATGTTTGTTTTCCGATTTAATTCTCATTTTTTCTCTCTCCCAGATCAAATCAGCTCAACATACTTTTTTCGTATTTGTTCACTTTTGCATTTGGTCCACATTCATTCAGTGCTCAGACTTTCTTGAACTCATCTCCTTTTGTTTTACCATCTACATACCCTCTGCATTCAGTTTATCATTCTTCTGATAGATCCGGCTTTCAACTTCCACATAACAGCCTTCCCTGGACCCAGCTATTTTGGGAAACTACTGTCCAGTCTCCAACCTTCGCTTTTTAGCATGGCATGGCATGGTTGCATGGCAGCTTCCCCGGCACCTGGAGGAAGCTGTCTATCTAGACCCGTTCCAGTCCGGCTTCCGACCCGGTTACAGCACGGAGATGGCTTTGGTTGCGTTGGTGGATGACCTCTGGAGGGCCAGGGACAGGGGTTGTTCCTCTGCCCTGGTCCTATTAGATCTCTCAGCGGCTTTTGATACCATCGACCATGGTATCCTGCTGCGCCGGTTGGAGGGATTGGGAGTGGGAGGCACCGTTTATCGGTGGTTCTCCTCCTATCTCTCCGACCGGTCGCAGACAGTGTTGACAGGGGGGCAGAGGTCATCCTCGAGGTGCCTCACTTGTGGAGTACCTCAGGGGTCGATTCTCTCGCCTACCCTGTTCAACATCTATATGAAGCCGCTGGGTGAGGTCATCAGTGGTTTCGGGGTGAGTTATCATCTGTACGCTGATGATACTCAGCTGTACTTTTCCACCCCGGACCACCCCAACGAAGCGGTCGAAGTGCTGTCCCGGTGCCTGGAAGTTGTACGGGTCTGGATGGGGAGAAACAGTCTCAAGCTCAATCCCTCCAAGACGGAGTGGCTGTGGATGCCGGCAGCTGACTGTTGGGGGCGAGTTAGTGGCCCCAAAGGAGGTGGTTCGCAACTTGGGTGTCCTCCTGGATGGACGGCTGTCCTTTGATGAACATCTGGCGGCCGTCTCCAGGAGGGCCTTTTACCAAGTTCGCTTGGTTCGCCAGTTGCGTCCCTTCCTTGACCGAGATGCCTTATGCACAGTCACTCACGCTCTGGTTACGTCTCGGCTGGATTACTGCAATGCTTTCTACATGGGGCTACCCTTGAGGTGCACCCGGAGGCTGCAGTTAGTCCAGAATGCAGCTGCGCGAGTAGTAATGGGAGCCGCTCGTGGCTCCCACGTAACACCTCTGCTCCGTAGTCTGCACTGGCTTCCTGTAGTCTTTCGGGTGCGCTTCAAGATTCTGGTTACCACCTTTAAAGCGCTCCATGGCTTAGGACCCGGGTACTTATGAGACCGCCTGCTGTTACCCTATGCCTCCCACCGACCCGTACGCTCTCACAGAGAGGGTCTCCTCAGGGTGCCGTCCGCCAAACAATGTCGGCTGGCGGCCCCCAGGAGTAGGGCCTTCTCTGTGGGAGCATCGACGCTCTGGAATGAACTCCCCCCTGGCCTACATCAAGTGCCTGATCTTTGGACCTTCCGTCGTGAGCTAAAAACATATTTATTTATTCAAGCGGGACTGGCATAAATAGATTGATTTTAAATTGGGGTTTTATTAATATTTTAAATTTTAAATTCATTTTAATTCTCAGCCGTTTAGTAATTGTTATATTTTAATTCATTTTAATTGTATATATCCTGTATTTTATTCTGGCTGTACACCGCCCTGAGTCCTTCAGGAGAAGGGCGGTATAAAAATTTAATAAAATAAATAAAATAAATAAAAATAAATAAACAAAGGTGAGCAGAAGCACGTTCTTATACAAGCCATTATTGTAACTTTTCTCATACATTTATTCTTTGCAATAGGATACATAAAACCCTTTCAATTTCCATCAGCATTAGCACATCTTAAAGTTCCTTCATCCATTTCCCCATCTTTAGTAAATATTCTATCAAAGTGTATGAAGTCACTTATTTGTTTCCTCCCTCCATTTGATATACAGTATAACTTACAATCATTCAATTCACTTTCCCTTTGAAACACAACTTTTGTGTTCATGAGTACATTTATTTTTCAGATCCTTCTTACATCACGCAATCTATCTAACATTCTTTGCAAATCATTCAGTTTCTCTGACAGCAACTTGATATCATCTGCATTCAAAAGAGGAAGTGAACAACTTTACATATTCATATGTAAAGCATAAAACACTTTCCTGAAAAAATACGATCAAACATTTTTCTGTGGACACAGAAAGCAGTCATGGAGTTAACAAAGCATGTGTAACATAAATGCAATTCTGTTTACATCTCAAGGGAGTTCCCCCCCCCCCCCAATACAGATCTACGTGTGCAGTAGAGTAATATAGAAAAAGATAGGGCCTCCTTAAGATATTTTACTGGCCTAATCAAAAGGGAAGTGCTGTCTTCTTTTATGCTACACCTTCAGAAAATTATTAGCTGGCAATTTAATCTTACTTCATCACTGAGGATTGGCCGTTCTCTTGAAACTTGTATTATACTTCACTGTTTCTCAGCCTTGGCCACTCTAGGATATGTGGACTTCAACTCCCATGGCTGGCTGGGGAATTGTGGGAGTTGAAGTCCACACATCTTAGAGTGGCTAAGGTTGAGAAATAGTGTTATACTTGATATTTTAGATGATGGGAGTATCTAGGATTACCTTTCAGCAGAGTCATCTGACAAATTGGAATTCCATTTGTAATTGTAATTTAATTTGGATATTCACAATTCAAATGGCAGAGTATCAATTTTCTGCATAGAAAAATATGTAAAAAACTGTGGCTTAACAGGAGATAAATGTTTCATCCTTAGATCTTTTAATCTTCATTAGAGGCTACAAAGATACAATCAGAAATGTCCACTGGACAAATGAAATCTAACCATTCAACTAAAGTTGTATTGTCCTGATTTTCATCCTGTTATCATTAACAATTTAAAATGTAAGCTGATCAAAATTCAAAATTAAAGCTTATTATTTCTTTGTTGCTTAAACATTGTCATAATAAGGTCCATTGTTTGTGGACTGCGAGATTTACCTATTGTGTAATACTAGCATTATGCAGTACAATAACATTGACAAGCCTATATTTTACTAACACTCTCCTTTTTCTCTCATCCTGCCTAATCAGGATGATGTCCATTATTCATTTGGAACAATTACAAGCTTTGCATCATTTACACAAAATCATGCCCTTGTAGTTTGTGCTAGTTGGGAATAATTACAGCTGTCTGTACAAAACCACTAAAGCGAAAGGAAACTACTTTTCACTCACACGTAATGACCGAAATAGTGAGAAAAACCTCTTTTCCAAATGAGAGCAACTCAGAAGGTTAAGTGACCTTCTGAATATTCCTTGCTTTCTACCCACCATTATTAAGGATTTGTTTCATCTCTTTTTATTCAGATGGTTGCCCTTTTAATCATAATGATAGAAACAAAAGAATAGTCAAATGTATTACGGAATACCATAACAGTACAGCCAAATACATTTGCTATAATAGTAAAAGAGAAAGGAGATCCTATTTGACCCTTCCTGCATAAAGGTCATCTCTTGATCCAGAGGGGACAACTTCTGAATCTCCAAGCTTCCTTTTTTGAGAAAAGTTTTTTGAAAAGGTACTGGAGTCAGTTTAATTTTTATTAGATCATAAAATAGCAATGTTTTGGTTCGCTTCCAGTGAGGCTCAGACATGGGGTGGAAACATTATGATGGAAACAGTACTGGTTGTTTGGGATTGAATAACAGAACAGAGTTGAAAGGGACCTTGAAGATCTTCTAGTCCAGGGGTCTCCAACCTTGGCAACTTTAAGACTTATGGACTTCAACTCCCAATTGGCTGAGGAATTCTGGGAGTTGAAGTCCACAAGTCTTAAAATTGCCAAGATTGGAGACCCCTTTTCTAGTCCAACCCTCTGCATAAGCAGGATACCCTCCCATACTGGGCAAATGGCTGTCCGAACTCTTCTTAAAAACCTCCAGTGATGGAGCACTCACAACTTCATCTTGTTTCACTGATTGTTTCTCATTGTCAGGAAATTTCTCCTTAGGTCTAGGTTGGTTCTCTTCTTAATTAGTTTTCATCCATTGCTTCTTGTGCTTTGGAAAATAGATTGACCCCTCTCTTCTTTGCGGTAGCCCTCAAATACTGGAATATTTCTAGGTACCCCTAGTCCTTCTTTTCACTAGACTACTGTAGACATACCCAATTCCTGTAACTGTTTTTCATATGTTTTATCACCCAACCCCCTTATCATCCTTGTTGCTCTTCTCTGCACTTTTTCCATAGTTTCAACATCTTTTTTATACTGTGGTGACCAAAACTGGATGCAATATCCCAAGTGTGGTCTTACCAAGGCCATATAAATGGTACTAACACTTCATGTGATCTATTAATGCAGCCTAGGATTGCATTGGCTTTTTTGGCAGCTGCAGCACACTGCTGGTTTGCATTTTAGTGATTGTTCACTAGGACTCTAAGATCCCTCTTGTAATTATTGCTATTGATTCAGGTGCCACCTGCTCTAAACATGTACACTTAGTTTTTCTTTCCTAAGATAAACCTTACTTTATCTTCACCAGAAGCTGGATGAGAGGAATATATTCCTTTTGTACTTATTAGATTGCATAGTGGCATGCTATACTGTCAATTATGGTATCTTTCTGGACTGTTTGCAAGAAGTGGATTGGAAGCATCAATCTTTGGTGGTTCTGATCTTATTTGAGTGGGGCACTTCATTTGATGGAGGAATGAGGAAGAGTGATTCAGCTCATGGTAACACATAAATAGATCCTCTCACCAATGTACTTCAACATCTATATGAAACTGCTAGGAGTTTCATCAGATTGAGATGAGAAATCAACAGATTGGTAATATTCACCTCTCCTGCGCAGACTGCACTGGCTACCTGTGGCCTTCCGGGTGCGCTTCAAGGTGTTGGTGACAATCTTTAAAGCGCTCCATGGCATAGGGCCGGGCTATTTACGGGACCGCCTACTGCTACCAAATACCTCTCACCGACCCGTGCGCTCCCACAGAGAGGGACTCCTCAGGGTGCCGTCAGCTAGGCAGTGCCGTCTGGCGACACCCAGGGGAAGGGCCTTCTCTGTGGGGGCTCCCACCCTCTGGAACGAACTCCCCCCAGGACTTCGTCAACTTCCGGACCTCCGAACCTTTCGTCGCGAGCTTAAAACGCACTTATTCATCTGCGCGGGACTGGATTAGATTTTAAAGTTATTGGTTTTAAGGGTTTTTTTATTATTTATATTGTTTTTTAAATTCGGCAATCGAATAAGTTTTTTAATTGTTGTTTTTTAATTTGTATTTATATGTATTTTAACTGCCTGTGAACCGCCCTGAGTCCTTAGGGAGATAGGGCGGTATATAAATTTGAAAAATAAAATAAATAAATAAATAAAATAAATTCAATTATGTGTTGCCACCCTGGGCTGAGCAAGAGATAGAGATAGTAAAAAAACAAACAAACACCTGGATGTGGAAGAATAAACTCAAATTAATTCCTGATAAGGTTAGTACTTGTTCTTGCTTCTTCTTGGTTGGTAATCAGGACTTCATTTGGCTCAGACCTGTTGTTGGAACAGCAGATGGAGGCTGTGGCCATTAGGCCTCTGTCCAGCTTTGAATAGTGTACCTGTTACACCCCTGCCTGGACAGGAAATTTTGTAATGATAACTCATACTTTTATTGCCATGCAGCCAAAATACTTCATCATATTCTACAAAGGTTTACCTTTGTATATGTTTTGAAAGCTGCAGGTGGTACAATATGCAATAGCCAGCCTCCTTTTGGTGGGAGGGAACCCTCTAGTTTAGGGTAATACCTATTCTGTGGTTTCTACACTAGTAAATATTTAGTTCTTGGCTCAAATTTATAGTGCTGGTTATCTATGGTGCAGCACTGAATCTGCCTACTCTGTGGGGTCATGCAGAGTGGGTTTGGCAAGAGTTGAGAAGAATATGAAGGATTTATTTATTTATTTATTTATTTAATAATATTTGTATACCGCCCTATATCCCAAGGGACTCAGGGCGGTTAACAGCCATATAAAATATACATAAATACAAGTTAAAACCCCAATTAAAAAACTTATTAAATACGACCAAATATTAAAACCACAATAGAATAATAAAAAATCCCATTAAAACCAAATTTAAAATTTAAAAAAACCTAGTCCAGTCCTGCGCAAATAAAAAGATGTGTCTTAAGCTCGTGGCGAAAGGTCCGAAGGTCTGGAAGTTGACGAAGTCCTGGGGGAAGTTCGTTCCAAAGGGTGGGAGCCCCCACAGAAAAGGCCCTTCCTCTGGGCGTCGCCAGCCGGCACTGCCTGGCTGACGGCACCCTGAGGAGTCCCTCCCTGTGAGAGTGTACGGGTCGGTGGGAGGCAATCGGTGGCAGTAGGCGGTCCCGTAAGTATCCCGGCCCAATGCCATGGAGCGCTTTAAAGATAATTACCAAAACCTTGAAGCGCACCCGGAAGGCCACAGGTAGCCAGTGCAGTCTGCGCAGGAGAAGTGTCACATGGGAGCCACGAGGGGCTCCGTCTATCACCCGCGCAGCCGCATTCTGGACCAACTGGAGAAAGACGTACCTCTTACACACTGCATCTGTATCCCTCAATTCTAGTATTCAACTTAAGTATATTGGGGTTGCTCTTCTACCATTTCATCTCCCTTAAATACAACAACCCTCTCCTCTATTTCTTTTCCCTCCCTCCCTCCTTCCATCTACTCTTCTACTTTCGTCTTTCTTTCTCCTTCTCTCCTTTCCCTTCCTTTTCCCCACACCTTCCTTCTTCCTCCCTTCTAGTCTTCTCTATAACTGAGTTATCAGCTAGTAAGAAAATAAAAATACAATGACAGGGATGATAGGCAGGTTAGTGCATTTATGCATGCCCCCTCTACTGCCCACTTAAGTATGAAGTAATTTTGTATTGTTTGAACACTGTCTAAAATTTTAGATTGGGCAGTATCATTAAAATTATTACATAACACTTTATTAAAGTTTATTAAATAAAATAAAAAGTTTCTGAACCACTTCTGTTTATCTGATTAATAAGGAGATATATGTCATATCCTAAATCTTTCAGGGGTCTGATTTCTCATAGTAGATTACAGGATTGGTACTGAAGACAACTCCCATATTTCCACCCAACTATAAAATATGTCTTCAGTATTCAATATCTTCCATCAAGTCAGTGTTGATTTCTAACTGTTATATAGAGAGACATTCTCCAGGATGATCTATCCCCAAGCTAGCTCTTCAGATCTTCCAGTGATGAACCTATTTCCACTGTAACTGAGTCCCGCTACCTTGCCACAGATTGTTTTCTCTTTCCTTTTCAGTATTATGGATTTTCAATAATGTATCCAAAATGTGAACCTAATCATTTGTACTTCAAGTGGGAACCATGGATTGATTTGTTCTGTGATATATTCTCAAAGGTCTTCCCCAACATCAAAAGCATAAATACACTTTCTACCCGGTTCCTTCAAAATCAACTTTCGATTCCGTTGAGTGTCACAGGGAAAATTGTTTCTGGGCAGTTCTGATATGTGAAGGTATAGACATCTGAATTTCTTTTGCAAGGCCTTCATTGCTACCCTACCAAGTGCTAGACTATGGCATATTTCTTGCTGGGTGATTCTTTCGTTGCTGATAAACTATAAGGGCCGTGGGTGGCTCAGGCTGTAAGACAGCCTGTTATTAAACACAGCTGCTTGCAATTACTGCAGGTTCTAGTCCCACCAGGCCCAAGGTTGACTCAGCCTTCCATCCTTTATAAGGTAGGTAAAATGAGGACCCAGATTGTTGGGGGGGGGGCAATAAGTTGACTTTGTAAATATACAAATAGAATGAGACTATTGCCTTACACAATGTAAGCCGCCCTGAGTCTTCGGAGAAGGGCGGGATATAAATGTAAATAAAAATAAATAAATAAATATAGTTTTATATTTCATATTTGGTATTTTGGCAGTGTCTTCTATTTCACTCAAAGAATAAAATGCTGAATTATTTATAGACAGTGTTGTACTTCAGATCAGACCATTTGCTCATCAGGCCCAATCAATACTGTTTATACTGACTATCTTACTCTCTCTCCAAGTTTCCAAGCTGAAATTTATTTTCTAGCATTTGATTCTTTTAAAACGAAGATACAAGAGTTCAGTTCTATAAGATAATTTCCATTCTGTAAAACCAGTAATCCTATATATTCAATGTTTAACAATACAGAAGTTCAATTTCCTACTGAAGAACAGCACAAATTATATATTCTTTAGGACAGTCAGGTTTGCAGTATCAGGAAATTGGACACTATTAAAAATATATTGTTTAAAATACTTCTAGAGGTACTCTTTTTGGCCTTTCGATTCGAGATATAGTGTTGACACACTGACATTTTTACCATCTTGAAGCTCTTTATAATGTTTGATAAAATCTGAATCACAGAGAGCAGCAGGCTTGCCAGAACAAGATCTCACATTATCCCTATGAACCATGCAGCTGTGATACTACAATGTTGCTTGAATTGCAGGTTTGATCCTTATGCTTTCAGCTGCTGTCAAGAGGTGTGATCAGGCACTCTGAAAACTTGACATGCCTCATATTGCTGGGATAGATTTGGCAGGTGCTACCTACCCAATGTGGTGCTGGGTTTGACGGATAATTAAGGGCATGTTACCAGAAAGTCTGAGATAACATTTGAGGCAGTTGCATCTGAAATGTGTCAGTAACACTGTGTTCCATCTGTGTGCTTTTCTTTGGAAAAAGCATAAATAATTAGTGCTGCACAAAAGTTTAGAATGTATTTGAGTAGCTTCTAGTATCAAAAAGACTTAATCATGTATCCACTAAAGCAGCTTTTCTCAACCTGGTCCTTTTGAGATATGGGTTTGCAACTCCTGGAATTTGCAAGCAGGTTACCCATAATTTGCTACGCCTTCCTAAGGTGATCCGGATGCCACAAATTTATCTGTGGTCTAGGATTGTTATCTTAAGTTCATTGCTCTCCAAATGTATTTCAAATCTTTTTTTTTTTTTGGCACTGAAACCATTTTTCCCTTCTCTTTTTATGAATGATTTATATGCTCACCTTACCCATAACTTTTTTTAACAATCAAGCCAAACTTTTTTGTGCATCATAAATATACAATAAGACATCTGTCTAAGTCTACTTTGTAGGCAGAATGGAACAACTTGTTGCTGATGGAGAGCTTACTGTCAGCTGAAGTTTTGTGATACTCCTACACCAGTCCTACATCATCAATCTTATTCATTTCTGGTGGGTTAGCTCTTTCAGCAGTAAAATATACTGCTGAATAAAATGCTTTATTGGAGCTTTCTTCTACATAACTGAAGAGTGGTAGCAACGAATAGATGCATGACTATATGAAAATTCCATTCACAAATCTGTATCAAAATTTATTGTGTTTAGTCAGAAACTCATGAAAGATCTAATCAGAACAAAATAGCATAAATCAAAGAGGAAAGTGTACTTCACAATTTAAATTAAGGAAGTGAGACTCTGAATTTGCTTCTTACCAGTTCTTCAGTTCTTTGCTTCTTACAAATCTTCAGGATTTGTTATGATGATGTGAGCTTTCATCCAGGCATGTCACAAAATACTTGCCAGGTACTGATAGGCAGTATACCCTGAGCATCTTACTGAAAAGGATTGTCAGGGATTGTCTTTTGGAAAAGCTTATCATGTTTCAAGCCAACAAGGGTCTGATGCTGGACAGGGAAATGTGCTTAATGGGGTTATAAAGCTTTTGATCTAATTCCGAAAAGGTGCTTCAAAATGTGCAGCAATGCGAACATATTACCTGTGTGAAATGGCTATGTTTATTTCTGGGATTGTCTGACTTCTTTGAAGTGTTGAAGTCATTTCAGACTTCTATCCACTCTCATGTACATGAATGTGCAACTGAATGAGCAACTCTGCATAGTTGGTAATCCATTATAACAGTATAACTTTATACATGCTTCCTTTGATGAATTGAGATTATTTTTTTAAGTATACAGGTTATTGAAATATATATTTGTTCAGAAATTTTGTATTACACAAGTAACACACTTACATTTCAGTGTGAATAACACTTCATAAATGGTATTGTTTAAAAACTAAGTGAAATTAATTATCTCTCCCCTCCACACAATTTAGACATCATAACATGACTAGCCTTGATAAATGTTCTAAAATGTCACACCAAACAAATCAACCAACTATTGATCTGCTGTCAATATCAAGTTTGCAATTGTTTTATTTTTTAGAATAGAATAGATTTTTTTATTGGCCAAGTGTGATTGGACACACAAGGAATTTGTCTTGGTGCATATGCTCTCAGCATACATAAAAGAAAACATTTCAACAGACTTATTATTTTGCTTCAGTGGGGCCAGCAGTTCACTTTATATGTGTGGAGTTTTGCTTATCTACAAACTTATATTTTGAGATTTTTATGCCAGCTTTATGATGAAACTAGTACAAAGCTCAGAAATACTGTAACATTATAGAAGATGAAATCTGTAAGAGTTTGCCAAATTCATTGAGTTCCTTAATAATAAACAACCAAGCACACAAACACATAATATCCCAAAGTTGCTTTTCTCATCCAAGAAGCTTCTTCAGCTCTGACTGGACGGTGGAGAATAGAAAGTTTTATACTCCTTGCAGACAGCTGTTCATTTACATTCTTTTAGAGAGTTGTTGAGGCCTTCTGGAGGTTTATCTGTGTTGTAAGGGTCATCTGAGTAGTATAAATGGGTATGGAGCCTTCTTGGAACTGTTGAAAGGACTGTGCTGTAGACTGGAGATAGATGATGTTTTATCCCTCCCCCTCTGTTGAGAGAGGCCGGTTCAATTTTGATATAGATAGTCTCTTTGACCTCTCTTTCAAACCAGTGGTCTTCTCTGTCCAAAATGTGGACTTTGCTGTCTTCAAAAGAGTGGCCTTTGTCTTTTAAATGTAGATGGACTGCTGAATCAAGTCCTGATGGGTTTGTTCCAGGGGTGAAATCTAAAAATTTTCCCTACCGGTTCTGTGGGCATGGTTTGGTGGTCAGATGACTGGGTGGTCGTGGCCAATAACAATAAATAATAAAAATAATTAACAAAGTATAAAAAACAATAAGAGGTACTAAAAACCAACTTTCACACTTTACACACACACAACACAACACAACTGACTCACACACAATGTAAAAGCAGCTGCACTTCACACTTCACACAGCCACAAAAAGCCCAAAAACCAACTTTCACACTTTACACACACACACCTGACATATCACACACACACACACACATACACACACACACACACACACACACACACACACACACACACACAAAATGGCACATACAGCTTTCTGAGATTTTGTGTGTTTGTGTAGTTAGAGTGAAACACTACAGAAACACACCAAATCTCAGAAAGCTGCACAAATATTTTATTTTATTATTTTATTTTATTTTATTGTGGACTTCAAATCCCAGAGTTCCTCAGCCAGCAAAGCCAGCCAGTTGATCACCGAGGAAATAGATTAGCTAAGCGATTGATTCTGTCTGGCTGAAAGTAAAACTGCTTTTGGGCTGGAAAAAAAGCCATGTGTTCATCAGTAATCAGGTAAGTGCCTTAGAATCTCTACTCTTACTTGTAGAAAACATGTTTTCTACAAGTAAGAGTACAAGTAAGGTTCTGCTGATGAGGAACTCAGGTGAGATCGCCAGAGGAGACTTTAATTTTTTTTTTAAAGTTTAAAGTCTCTGCCGATCTCAGCTGAGGGGCGGGATCCTCGAAGGCTTTTTTTTTACTTTTAAAGGCATGTTTCGGCTGAAGCAAAACCGGCTTTTAAAGGTAAAAAAAAAAAACTTTTGCAGATGGTGCAGCTCAGCAGAGGCAAGGGGGCGGGGCCAGAGATTTTTCCTACCAGACCTCCAAACCAGCAGCCGCCATCGCTACCGGATTGCACGAGCCTGTCCGATCCGGGAGCATTTCACCCCTGGTTTGTTCTCCTATGTTGCAAATGTCCAGGTGTCTGCAAGGACTATAAATCCTTCCATTCCCCACCATCAAGTCAGAATTGAAGAAGCTTCTTGGATGAGAAGTGAAATGTATTCAAAGAAAAAAACCAGAAAGTCCAGTTGCCTTTTGAAAAAAAAGCACCTTTGGGACAACCATGACCTAGATGATTGAAAACCTCCATAGACACAAACACATAATAGTCTCCAGTGACTTCATGGACACATCCACCTTTCCCCCCTTGATAACAGTGTGGAACTAGTTTGTCAGTGTCTCCTTCAAGAGGCTTCTCACTTTCCAGTCTTGCCTGTAGGTTGCATATCTTTTGAAATGGCTATATTCAAATATTCCATAGATGGAATATTTGCCTTGCTTAGGTTCTGAATCCAGACAAGGTCAACCAGAAGTCTTCTGCGGCTTTTTAGTATTCAGAAAGTTTGGGAAATGCTGGGTAAATTTGGAGGTAATTTGACATGCAAGTTATAGGGGATAGTCAATAAAGAGCATCCTAGAGGCACCTCTCATGACCCTTACATTGTTTTGTTGTGAACAATAAACTCTTATTGATGTCATTGTTTTCTCTATAACATGAAGTTTTGGTGAAGGATTAAACCCCACAGGGCATCTACAAGAATCTGGTTTCTTATTTTATTTATTTATTTGATTTTTATTTGATTTTTTTTTTTGATTTTCTGATTTTAATTCCTGGTGGTTCCATTTGCACCGATCCTTGTAATGAGAAAAAGACAAGGTATGAGGTATTATGAGACCCTTGCTACCTCTCCTGCCCAAAATATTTAAATTATAAGATCCTGAGATATTTTGATTGTTTTATGTGTTATATACAAATGACAGAGGATTAAAGACAAAACAACTGCCAAACATCTATCTATCCTATCAAATGTCATTTTTTTAGCAGGGAGACTAAAAAATAATTTACTATTGTTAGGATAAATACAGCCCAATAGAAAAAAAGAGACAGATTAGGAACAGTTATAAGAAAGGCCTGGAAAAAGCACAGATTAGGTGTCATGTATGATGAGGGCGATATGTGGAAACAAAAGAATCCTACTTTTTTAAAGTGATAGCAATAGCAATAGCACTTAGACTTATATACCGCTTCACAGTGCTTTTACAGCCCTCTCTAAGTGGTTTACAGATTCAGCACATCCCCCCAACAATCTGGGTCCTCATTTTACCCACCTCGGAAGGATGGAAGGCTGAGTCAACCTTGAGCCTGGTGAGATTCGATCTGCTAAACTGGTGGCAGCTGGTGATCAGCAGAAAGAGCCTGCAGTCCTGCACTCTAACCACTGTGCCACTGTGGCTTATTCCTGTTTTATTGTTTAAAATCCTGTATTCAGGGTTTGCACAAATGATGACCTTACATCTGTATAATGGAAATGTGGGCTTGCCTGAATGGTTCTCACATTTTTACAGAATACCACAAATCCAATAGGTGGAAACTTTCGCATTACATGGTAGAACTTTCTCCATACCAGTATATGTTCTGTGAAAGCATGTGTGGAGAAAGACAAAGCCTGGGGATATATTCCTGTACTTAATTTGTCCCATATAATCATTTGTTATTTCCTGGCAAGCATCTTTATTTGATTTACTAAAATTGTCCTTCAGATCAGATGGATATTTCCCGTATTATAATCTACTGAAAAAGAACCATGCAATCTCCCCTGTTGTTGAACTATTATCCAACTGCTTCAAAGCCATTATCTTTGTGCCAGACCCAATTGTAATTTTCTTTTCCATATCCAAAAGTCCACATGCTCAAATTGAAGTATCTTCTGAACTGTTCCAGTAATTTTTCTATTACATATTATCCTGTCTTTAAACTTCCTTTACTTTCCTTCCACAAGAGAGGAAGTTTACATGCAGTAATATTGGAAAGAAACATTTTTATCAGAACAAAAAAGGTTAAGAAATATTCCCCTCACATTAATTTTTCACCACTGGAAACTAAAACAATGCCAACCAAGAAACCAAAAGACAACAGGTGACACTGTATTTATGTCGTTATTTTAGAAAAAAAAATCTATGTGGCATTTTGCCCTCCCCCCAAAAGTCTCCCAAGCCAGTTTATAAATCAAATAAAAATGAATACAAATACATCAATCAAATAAGCAGAACAGCAACATAACAAGGTCATAAAACAAATGGGTCAGTTTAAAGATACATCACCATAGTAGGAAATTAAAAGTGAGAAAAACACAGCTGCCATTAAAAAAACTCAAGAGAGAAGTCAAACCTGTTTTAGTTGCCTGATTTTATGCAACCTATCAGGAGAGTCCCTGAACTTAAGTCTTCAATATTGCATGCAAATTATTTCAGAAAAAAAACTTTCCTTCACAAAACTGATCCCACCTCCCCACAAATCATGTGTGGTTTCTTATTTAACTGTGAAATATAATGGGGTATTTTGAAAGCAGTCATAACATACAATCTTATGTATATCTACTCAGGTTCAAGTATGCGCATGAAGATAACTGCTAATAATTAGATTTGAATGAGTCAAATACAAAATTTATTGAAGGAAAGTTTGGCTATAATTTTTTGTCTGAAAGATTTAAACAAAATAGCATAACAAACTTTGTTTGCTATTCAAAATTGTTGGAAAACTCTGTGTTTCTCATGTAGGATCAAGTATGGTTTTGTTCAGGAATAAGGAAGAGGTGGGACAATACATCCAATCATGATGTTGCATGTATGTCATAATCTTCTTCCAAGTATCTGACCACAAATGAGCATCTTTGCAGCAGGATTGTACGTGCTACCTGCTGCAGTTGAGTTGTGATTACATGATTATAGGTATTTTTTCAAAATCCTGGATAAAATTTACTTTTTCATTAGTTGAAAAAGTGCCTTGAAGGATTGGAAAATGAAGTTCTTGGTACACTTTGACCTTGGTTGCTGATGATGTTACCTAGTTGGATAATGAAATATCTGCAAGCAAATAACCAAGCACAGAGAGCACCAAGGACTCCGCAGTTCAACCCTGAACTACAGATATTCTCTTCTATTGGACTGAAAAATTGAAACATGCCCACTGGTATAATTAACATCATTACTCTAATAACAACCTCGGTGACAAAACATTTGGAAAACTTTTCATAATTTATATTTTTGCTACGAATGACCTTTACACATAATTCAGAGTTTTTATCTAGGATCAATCAAATAAACACAGACTCAGAAGAAACCACCCAGGCTGTCAAATTCAACCTCCTACTCCTTTAATCAGGAATCCAGATTGAAGAATTCCAAAAGGATGCCTATCTAGCCTGCAGGAACGCATCCATTATAATTGGTACAACTTCTAAAATTAGACAGAGTGCAGCAGCTGGTTAAACAGCGGTTGCTGAAAGGCAAAGGCACAGAGTGGAGACAGAGCAGTGTGAGTGCCATTTTGTCAAATAAAGAACAAAATGGTTTTTTATTCTGGGGATAAAGGGGAGGTATTCCACAGGGCGGAGGTGGCAACAGAAGAGGCACGTTTCTGAGAACCTGCAAGGTGACAATTGTATAAGGGAAAGGCCTGGAGCATTCATACGTTATCCAATATGGTGAAATAGGAACATACTCTGGTTTTCATAGACAATAGATGAGTATTAATCAATTACTGATGGTCAATGCTATAAAACTCAAAAAACAATGGAACTATAGTCTTATATATAAGCCTCCTCAATTTAAAGCCTTTCACAGGTATTGGTCTAAAACTACAGTAGAACCATATAAAACTCTAAAAGATCAGGGGACAGACTGTTCATTTAAGGCCATCTTCTATTCTGGCTATATTCTATGTCAAGCCTCTGCTTCCCGTTTTTGGTCCAGTGAAGACAAAAGCTGGTGAACAATTTATGGGAAAGCAAAAATATTGTACATTAAAATACTCTTTGTATTATATTAATTCACTGATTATTTTTATTATTTTGGATGATGATGATAATGTTGTGATGATGATGATATCAATTCAATTGAGTCTGACTCTTGGAGATTCCATAGGCGAGATTCTTGGAGATTCTCTCAACATCTTCTGATCTTGTACTATTTCTTTGAGTTTTTTTATGTTCTGGCTAGTGTTAGCTTTGATAGTGTCCAGCCACCATGTTCTTTGATGGCTGGTTTCCTTTTACTGCTAACTCTTCCAAACACAATTGCTTTCTCCAGGGAATTTATCTGCGTGACATGGCCAAAGTAAGTGAGATACAATTCTGTGATTTTGCCTTCTAGTGACATGTTTGGTGTTATGTGCTTCAGTACTTGCTTGTTAGTCATCTTTGCTTTTCCAAGGAATATGTAAGAGTCTTCTCCAGCATCACAGCTCAAACAATTTCATTTCCTTCCTTTTTTGCTTTTCTAGAGTCCAACTTTCACAATCATAAGTAGCTATGGGGAACACAATAGAGTGAACTAACCTACATTTGGTTGTCAGGCTGATGTCTTGCTTTTTCATATTTGGCTCATGTTCATCATTGCTGTGCGACCCAGTGCAATTTGAAGTTTTACTTCTGTGCTGGCTACATTGAATACAAATTATCAAATAATGAACCAGATTTCAATGGCACAAGTGCCCTGATTAGAAAAAAGAAGATCCAGTTACATTGTCTGGTGTTGTGAACCTCCATGATTGAATTCAGTGGCGATTACTTGTAGGTTGGCATTACTACAGCAGAAAGAAATCTATTGAGAAGTACTCATCAAGGAATGTAATCACTCCCCTATTTGCAGGTTTATAAGACCACTTAGTTGTTAAGGGTTTATTGTTTGATGGTTATTTTGATGTTTCAAGATACTGAATAAATCATTTGTAAGAAAAAATGTCCTACACAGGAACAGACATTTTATTTGATCTGCTTTCAACCAAACATAGTGAACCTCAATATTCCAGCCTACCTCACTTAAGGCATTTATATTACTGTTTGTTCTCCCTTGGCTGATAGATTTGTTTCATTTTCTACACACAATGATGCCTGGTTCCTTCTTCCCAGTCTTGTAATCTTGAATACTGAGGAGTTTGATGCATTAAAATGAATCATCATATAGAACACACACACACACACACACACACACACACACACACACACACACACACACACACACACACAGTTTTTAAAGATACTTAAAAATTGTACCATGGTGACTGTAATCATAGAATTCTTTATTGGCCAAGTATTATTGGACACACAAGAAATTTGTCTTGGTGCATACGCTCTCAGTGTACATTAAAAAAAAAAAGATACATTCATCAAGATTCATAAGATACAACACTTAATGATAGGGAAACAGTCAATATAAATCTTAAGGATACCAGCAACAAGGTTACAGTCATACAGTCATGTGGGAGGAGATGGGTGATAGGAATGATAAGAAAATTAATAGAAACCATCTTGGAATATATAAATATATATATTTGCATTCCAACACACAAAATGTCTTCACCTGATTTATGTCTACTGAATTTCACAAAGTGGTATTCGGGTAAAATTCTTTTTAAAAGACTACTATAATTATTAGTATTAAAGGCTCAAAAAAATTTGAGAGTCACCCTTCAGCCATTCCTTGAATATCTGCCATTCAAAGGGCAACACCATTGAAGTCAATTGCCTAATGCATATCTGAAATATATCCAGATAATCACTTTTATTTATTCAAGAGTACTTGAAATCTTCCACTTAAGCCTCAAGGAGATAATATTTGTGCTTTGTTGAAACAATTGAAGGTCCCCTTCTTCAGACAGCTGTCAAGTTACGGTGTATAAAGAAAATGCCACACACAAAAATTATGATTTGAATCCTTTACTGCCAGAAACTAACATCCATAAAGCAATACAGGAAGATTTTGTTGGAGCTAATGCTTTGTGCTCCCCACCACCTTATAAAACTTTATCACCCAGGTGACCCTTAACCCAGCTCCTCCCTACTCATTAATCATTATTCCATTAAACACTGCAATTAGGCATTACTCCTGCACGCTCTCAGCTCGCTGACCATTCCTCCAGATTGGCCAGCATTCCAGCCATTTCCAAGCCTCTCCAGATTAGTCATCATTACAGCCATTTCCATTGTAACTCTCAGTAATTCCCAGTCTGTCAGCTGCCCTTAACAGCTGCTCAACAGCTGCTTAGTCAGCAGCTCCCAGCTGCACTTGCTGCCAAGTCCATTCAGAAATGATTGCTGCCAGTCTGAATGCCTTAAACATCTGGAGGAAGCTGCCATGGCGATGACCACATCATCAAGCGGCACCTGCAGCTGATGAGTGGTGAGGGCGCAAGCCAGGAGAGGGATTTTCATGTTGCTTGGTGGCCAGGAGGCAGCCCCGACACACGGCGGCGTGTTGGAGGTGACATGTGGACACCCCCTACCAGGAAGTTGGGCAGCAGAGTGAGCTCAAGCTCGGGCTATCCTCTCCTCTGGTTTCTCTTGATTTTGGTGATGGAATGCTACAGTTAGTCTTGGGGCATTCATATCATCCCTGGTACCCAGGAGGCCTCTGAGAGTGGATACTCTTTCCATACTATTGTATATTGGAGTCTTCCTCTGTGCCATCTCGTATCTAGGATGCCTTACACCTCAAATTGTGGTCCCTCCACCATAACAGGCTGTGGCAGTGGTACATCAGGTCCCGTCAGTGCTGAGTGGTGGATTGGCTTGAGTAGGCTGCTGTGGAACATTGGATGGGTCTTCCCCAGCAGCCAGGGCAGGCGAAGCTGTATTGTCATTGAATTTATCACCCAGACAATGGGAAAGGGGCCTGTGTATTTAGGTTCAAGTTTTTTACCAGAGAGGTTTAGCCTCAGGTACTTGGTTGACAGATACACGATTTGACCCACTTTGAACATAGGCTGTGGCCTTAATTTTTTGTCCACCTGCTGTTTGTACCTTGCCACCACATGATTCAATGCTTCTTTAACTACTTTCCCATATTTGGCCTTTGTTCAGTCTGTCCATTCCTTCATTCCGCCATCCACTGTGGCAGTTTTAGGGCATTCTGGTATTGGGATGAATTCTCATTCCATTGCAACCTGGAATGGGGTATATCCCATACTGCTATGGATAGTGTTATTGTACACTACCTAAGAAAATGGGAGTAAATCCGCCCAGTCGGTTTGTTGATATTTGACATAACACTGTAGATACCATGCCACCATGGCATTAGTTCTCTCTGAAGCCCCATTGGTTTCAGGGTGAAATGTTGAGCTTAGCCCTTGGGATGCCCTGATTCTGCTCAGGAAATCTCACCAGAATCTGGCAGTAAATTGCATTCCCCAATTAGAAATCACCCTCTGGGGGAGGGGGACACCGTGGAGATGATAGATATGGACTATGAATAACTTGGCCAACTTTTTTGCAGAGGGGAGACCGGGACAGGCTATGAAATGGGACTGTTTTGAAAATAAATCTATTATTGTCCAGATGACTGTATTCTCTTGACTGGCTGGCAGTTTTACAACAAAGTCCATAGCTATCTGCTCCCATAGTTGTGCTGGACTTGCCACTGTCTGCACAGGCCTTGTGGCATTTGGTACGTTACAGTCTGCGAATGGTGGGTGTTTACTGTTTGGAATTGGTCAGCAGGTATGATAGCTTGGACCACCTCCTCATGGGCACTTTCATATTGTGGCTTCCTGGAAAGGGCATCAGCCAGGAAGTTCCCCCCCCCCCCAGGTATGTATTTCAGGACGAAACAAAAATGCATGAAATGCAGGACCCATCTGCTTTGGTGACAGTCATCAGGGTTGCTGCAGGGCCTCCAAGTTCTTGTGGTTTGTCCACACTTTGAATGGCACAAACCTGCCCTCCAAGGGATGCCACCAAATCATCAATGCCCATTGAATCACAAAGGCCTCCTTCTCCCAGATCGGCCAGTTATGTTCTGTCTCCATTAATTTTGGGGACCTATATGCGTATGGCTGCAGCACCCCATCCTCATTCTTTTGTAAAAGAACTCAGCCATGGCGATGTCACTTGCGTCAGCCTATATCACGAACGGCTTTACCAGATCTGGGTGTTGGAGGACTGGTTTGTTCGCAAAAAGCACCTTTAAGCATTCAATAGCTTATTTGCACTCAAGGGTCTAGTGTATCGTGTGACCTGCCCAGGGCTTCCCTCTGAAGTGTTTTGTTTTGAGGAGATTGGTTAATGGTAGAGATACCTGGGCAAACGATGGGATAAACTGGCAGTAGGAATTGGCAAAACCCAGGAAGCTTTGTAATTGTTTTTGGGTCCTGGGCACCTGCCAGTCTGTCACTGCTTTGACTTAGCCGGATCCATTTCCACGGCTGCTGGTAATATGCGAAACCCTAGGTAGTCCAATCGGGTCCAGTGGAACTCACATTTCAATAGTTTCACATACAATCATGCATGTAACAGTTTCTCCAGGACTTTACAGACTAGGGCAACGTGTTTATCTATGGTCTTAGTATAGATGAGCATATCATTAAGATACACCAGTACCCTGTTATAAAGGTGTTCATGCAGTACCTTGTTGATTAGCTGCATGAACAGTGTGGGGGCACCCTGCAAACAAAGGGCATAATCCTAGACTGATAACGCCCCAGGGGACAATTAAATGCAGTCTTCCACTCATCTCCTGCCTGTATTCGTACCTGGTAATATGCTTCCCAGAGGTCTAATTTGGAGAACACTTGTCCCTCAGCCAATCGGTCTAACGTCCTTCATCAATGGCAGGGGGTACAGGTGTTCTACACACACCACATTAATCCCCTGGAAATCCACACACAGGCATTACTTCTGCACACTCCCAGCCCACTGGCCACTCCTCCAGAGTGACCAGCATTAGAGCCATTTCCAGGCCTCTCCCAAATTAGTCATCATTACAGCCGTTTCGAAACTTCTCTGTAATTCTCAGTCTCTCATCCTCTCAGCCACCCTCAACAGCTGCTCAGTCAGCAGTTCCCAGCTTCACTCACTGCCAAGTCTATTCAGAAATGCTTACTGCCAGTCCGAGTGCTTTAAACATCTGGAGGAGGCTGCCATGGCGACGACCATGTCATCAAGCAGCTGATGATGTGGTCATCGCCATGCAGCTGATGAGCACCAAGGACGCAAACTGGGAGTGGGATCTTCACATTGCTTGGTGGCCAGGAGGTAAGCTGAGGAGCCAGGATGCCTTGGGAGCTGCCACATCACCAGAACCTCTGCACTAGAATGGTAGCCCCAACATACAGCTGAGTGTTGGAGCTGACAACAGCTCAATTTGGCAAATGGCATCAATACATATTTTCAGTGGCAAATGAAGGGAATGCAAGAGACAGTACCAAACCTTGGTCTTTGTTTAAGAAGAAGTTTATGCAATTTAGGGAATGCAAGTTAACTACCCAGAAGTTGGGAGAAAGTTGGTTATGAGCTATTTATGGGGATGAGTAAAATAACAGATTTCTCTTTTGAATATACATTTTATTGATTCATTTTTTTGATAAGCATAGGAAAATCCATATCCATCTGAACAGCGTGTTGTCTGGGCATAGTTGGTTTTAGAAAGAAATATAACAATAATAATAATAACAATCATAATAAATATATCAATATTAATCACAAAGTAATAATAAAATTAGTTTATCCATCTTAAAAAATTTTCACTATAAAATTTTTTATTATCTTTTTAATTTTTTTTGTTTCTAATCTTTGTTTCTGTTAGTTAACCATTGGTAAAACAAGTCCCATGTTAAAAAATATTCTGAAAAGAACAAATTTCTCATTGGAATGAAGATGATTCATACTGAATGGGGATTCCTCCATTGTATTATGGTTGGAGGGACAGTATGTTATTGGAGAGATTGGCTTTTCCCAAATTATGACTGAAACAATCTCATGGCAGTTCTATGAATTTTGATGGAATCTCCCTTATGGTATGAACATTTTCTGATTTACACACACACACACACACACACACACACACACACACACACACACACCAGCTACAATTTGCCCGCTGAGAATCCCACCCGATCAGACTAACAAAAGAAGGTTCTTGGCAGAGATCGAGGGAAACAGTGTAAATGCTGTGATACATTGAAGTAACTGCTTTCCTGTTTCCACCCTGGCAACACCAGGGAAAGTTGAGTTTGTGGGCTTGGAAACGTCAATCTTCTTGACTTATTCAAGACAGTGGGTTTTTAGCTTACAGATGAACTAATGAATAGCTTCAGACTTTGGCTAACTATTAGCAGCAGTAATTAATATTTGCACTTCATTAGCACCTTTCATCGAAGAACTCAAGTACCTTAAAGGCATTAATTAATGAAGCTGCTCACCTATCAAGTGAACCAGGCAGAAGAAAAATAGGGAACCAATTTTCTTTGTGGGGAAAAAAGTACACTAACCTGAGTCCTCAAGAAATATTTAAAATATACTGTATATGTGCTAGAGTACAGTTAGAGCTGCAACTGGTTGTTTTTTTTTTGAAGGAAGCTTTTTTTAATGTAACAGTACTACATTTTCCTTAAAACATTATAAATGCTTGATATAAATCTCAACTAAAAAAAATATCTGTGAATCGGGTACTGAAAAAACAGATCACATCATTTATTTATTTATTCTAACAATAACAAGTTGTGGTAATTTTTGGGTGCTTGGTTTGCATTTTTCAAATCAGAATATGCATTTTCTCTAGAAGTGTAGCATCATTCTGCATACTGTTAGACAGTTAAGTAATCACCATAAATTCTTTCCTACTGAGTCATATTTACATTTTCCCCTGTTAGGGCCAAATTGGATATCATTGGGATTGAAATGCGTGTTTCAGTAATATATCCCTGTATTACAGGTAGAGTTTCTATTTTTAACTATTACACTGGAGATAGCACAGCTACATTTGTGAAATGCTAAGTGCTAAAATAAATGTTATTGGGGCAAAGAGACTTTCAAGTGAAGAAATAATTGAGTTGTCCAGCACTTCCAACCTAGCATCCATTAGATGATTTAAGATTGTAAAGCCCCAATCATCATAGCCTTTTGATAGCTGTAGCATCAATACACTTTGAGAAGTTGGAGAAAGATAGAAAAGACCATGTCCAAAATATTTAGAGGCCTAAATCTGTCTGCTATGTCTAGGTTTTCCATATGCTCAAATATTTTTAAAAGTTTTATAATGTAGGAACTTCTATTCCAATTACTCACAAATAGTAGTAGTTCAAACAAAAACAGCAGAGGACAAAAAATTAAGGCCTGGACCATTTTTTTAAAAAAAAATACTCTCAGTTTGTTTGGGGTTATTGTTTGCCTAGATAAAAGAGCCTCTTTTCAGAACATTCTTAAAAACACCATGACATCTAATTCTTTTTACATGGCAGTGTTACAGTTACATTATTTGTCCTGGTGATTCCCATCAGGCTTTGGGGAGAATGAAACCTGAAGGCCCAGTTGTACTATTTTATCTATGTCATTTCTTCTGGAGAAGAATCTAGGAATCTGGGGGGTAGGGGTGGGGCGCTTGGCACAATAATAATAGAACCCTGTTGAGAACAGCTCTTTATTCTTGGCCCCCAAAACTCAATGCATGCTGCAAGGAACAATGGGGAAATGCAGCTATTACTAAGCAATCAGCAAAATTCATGATGACCCATCAAGGACACACTGAGAAGAATACAGGCAATGGAGACTGACAAACACTGTGAAACTAGGTGAGGCAATACTGTGTTTGTTGCTCTGCTTTCCATCTAAATCCACCGTTAGTTTAATTGAGAAGGGTGGTAAAAATGGCAGTATTATAGAAATCAGGACACAGCCCAGACTTCTGGATATCTATGGAAGTAACAATCACATTACCGTTTGCAGCAGCACCAGAAAAGAGTTCTTTCTTGAATCTGACTCTGAGGCCAAATAATGTATTCACCCATTTGTATTGTCGCATATGCCAGCAGTCCTTTAAAAAGATGAGCTTAAACAAATGAGGGTTTATCTCACTCTTAGGTCCTGCCATAACCTGAAGTCTCATACAATATTTGACTTCTTGTGCAATTGTATTTTGAAGCAATTCTTTGCTGAGGATCTGCTCAGTGCTCCCATGGCTTTGTGAAAAAATAAAACAGAGAATAACTTTGTAGAAATTTTAAAGAGGTACAGTACAGAAATGCAGGAATTGATAAGCATGATGATGGCCCTCATCTTTCCCCAGTAAAGAGTCTCATGGCAGGATCACTAGTACACATAGCCTCTTAGGATCTTGCAAGATGAGAAATGGAGATTGGTCCTTTGATTGTATTCACACCACTGAATGGAGATAATAGAACAGAATGGAATGGAATGGAATGGAATGGAATGGAATAGAATTCTTTATTGGCCAAGTGTGATTGGACACATGAGGAATTTGTCTTTGGTGCATATGCTCTCAGTGTACGTAAAAGGGGAAAAAAATAAAAAATAAAAAAATACATTCATCAAGAATCATAAGATATAACACTTAGTGATAGTCATAGGTTACTAATAAGCAATCAAATCATACTAGGAAACTAACAGAACAATATAAATCATAAAAATACAAGCAACATGGTTATAGTCATAGGTGGGAGGAGATAGGTAATAAGAAGGATGAGAAGAATAATAGTAATACAGTCTTAGTAAATAGTTTGACAGTGTTGTGGGAATTAATTGTTTAGCAGAGTGATGGCATTTGGGAAAAAACTGTCCTTGTGTCTAGTTGTTCTGGTGTGCAGTGTCCTATACTGTCCTTTTGAGGGTAGAAGTTGAAACAATTTATGTCCCGGATGGGAGGGGTTTATAGATATTTTCTCAGCCCTCTTTTTGACTTGTGCAGTATACAGGTCCTCAGTGGAAAGCAGGTTGATCGCAATTGTTTTTTTTGCAGTTCTAATTATCTGTTGAAGTCTGTTTCTGTCTTGTTTGGTTGCAGAGCCAAACCAGACAGTTATAGAGCTGCAGATGACAGACTCAATAATTCCTCTGTACAACTGATTCAGCAGCTCTTTGGGCAGTTTGAGCTTTCTGAGTTGGCACAGAAAGAACATTCTTTGTTGTGCTTTTTGATGACATTTTTGATATTAGGTGTCCATTTTAAGTCTTGAGATATGATAGAATCTAGAAACTTGAAGGTCTCTACTATTGATACTGTGTTGTCTAGTATTGTAAGAGGTGGTAGTATAGGAGGGTTTCTCCTAAAATCTACCAGAAGATAGGATACCTGCAAAGCAATTTTTTAAAAAACAATGACATACCCACCAACATTCCATGGACAAAGTTAACATTCCTGTCCACATATCTAAGAAAATTATTTTTAATACACAGACTGTTGTAGACTATAACCTGATTTTCATTTACTGTAGTCATTCATTCTGCAATTATCTTTTTAATCAATTATGTCCATGTGTTGGAAAAGAGAGAATAGTTTATTTCTAAAATAACACTGGGCAGGAATAACCTGAAAATTAAGGGTAAAAGCTCCAGCCCATAACAATGAGATTGTAAATGTAACCACATAATGGTCAGCTTATTGTAAAGCAGAAAAAAAATTATGTATTGGTTTTACACCATTTTATAAAATAGTAGCTGCATAGAATGATTGAGAAGATTATACTTTGCATGGTGACTTGAAGTTCATGTGGATATAGTGGCAATACTTATGATGAATGTGCTCTTTATTCCAAGATTGAATTCCTTTTTTGCAGAAGGGGATTGATACCTATATAATGACAAATCTACCCACCAAGATTCTTCAAATCTTTCAAGAAGCCCCTCTGGACCCATTGCTTTGAATTTTGAGGCAAAAGCATTTTCTGAAAGGTCAGCATTATTTATTTCAGGACCTTTCCCAATCTTCTAAACATTCATAGAATACTCTTCTGCCAGAATTGGTCCTGATTTGCAAAAGTACTTTACTGGTTTGATGGGGACCATGTCTGATATACCACATATAAGCAATTTGGTTACATGCCAATGAATTAAAAAACATAACAGGACTCAACGAGCCCGAAATTGCATTGTGTCTCCTCTCATTTTTATTTATTTTATTTTATTTATTTATTTGTTGAGTACATATTACATAATATATATAAGTATAAGCATGAATTGAATTGAGTCATATGACTCCATTTGCTAGACATTGTATTGTATTGCTTTAAAAGAAATATCTGTGTTAAAGTATTTTTCAAAAGAATATTTGTATTCAACAATTACAACATTCTGATGGGATGACTAAAAAATCAGCTTAATTGTTTGGAATACTGCAAAAGATACAAAGCATTAGGTCAGGGATGGTTTGTGAAATTGTAGCAATACACACAGCAATCTCAATTCTTAACAATGCTATTGTTTTTATGCATTTGTGTCACCTGTATTCCATCTTTCTGTACAATTAGCAGGCTCATCATGGATTACAAAATGTTATAAGTGGGTTTATGCTAATAACATGTCATGGAGACTTTGGGTAGAGAGTCTACTTTTTCTTAATTCCTGAAGTAGCAGAGGTTATGCATTTTTGGAACCAATATCTAAATGGATGAATGATGGATGAAGGAAGATGCCTCAAAATTTGGACTGAATCTACAAAAGGTGGAGATATTTTGTACCTGACAGTTCTGGGGTTCCAGAAATCAAGTATCTTTAAATGCAGTTGCATTTTCTTCCAAGCTGCCATATTAACTTAGCTTAGCAATGTGTCATCGCAAGTTTGACACCCGTGTATAAGGGTGACTGATGTGTAGCTATTTGCTTCAAATTGGAGATTATAAATTCAAAAACAGAACAATTTGATTTGATTTGGGTTTGTACTTCAAGATACGAAGATAATCTGTTTTGATCTGAGCTCCTTTAAAATACCATTTTTACAAGACATGTGTCCATTGGTCTTAATTGGAAAGCAAAAAACCTGTCCTCTCCTCATTCACCTCACCTTATCACACCTTACCTTACTGTATCTTCCCTTCCATTCCCTTATCTTTCCCTACCTTATTTTATCACTTTATCTTACTTTATCTTATCTTGATTTCATTTTAGTTTGAATAGAGTTTAAATAGCAGGGATAACAGAATAAAAATTTCAGGCAAGTTTAAGTCTGTCAACTTTCAGTGGGAGATCTGCAAGGTTTTCATCACATTACTTCTTAAAATATTATTTTCCACCTCTTTTAAGGTAGAGATAGGGATAAGGAAAGACAACACCCCAGCTTCTGGATAATCTAGCAAAGAGTTCAGCCAATAAAATTGAATAGTCTTGTGTCTTTTTTAAGGCTGGAAGGTTAGGGGAGCCATCTAACTCAGGAAGAAAGGAGTTGCAAAGTCTGTCCCACCAGAGAAAAGGATATCATCAGGCCTCTGTTTTGGAGACTGGTAGTAAAAATGTCACCCTCTTTTGCTTTGATCTCTAGTGTTGTTCAGGTATTTGACAGCAAAAGCACCTTTGTCTAATTTTTTTTTAATGAGAAGCAAGACAAATCTCGGCAACACAAATATTTGAACAAATATTAAGGTGGTTTCTTGAAAGACTGTGAAACAATATAAATGGGGTTGAGATTGCATTGAAGGTAAAATGAAGAAATAAAGCTGTACAATTTAAGTCCTTTTTGTGAAAAAATTGCTTCCTATTAATATGATTCAACTAAATTCTATTCAAAGAGATTTCTGTGTCACTATGCAATTATCTTTTCCTTTTCACACATTTCAAATTTTGCTACATGTTTCTTCTTTTGAGATATATATAATACATATATGCATACAGTGTATATAAATGTGTATTTTAAAGGATGTTGTTTGCAAATGTGCATATAATTAAGTAAGACTTAAAATCAGCCAAGGTGACACTGAAGATAACATTTTCTTTTTCTTTTTGCTGATGGTTAGACAGTCGTTGGAATAGGCAGTCTTTTGAATAGAGGTCATCTTTAAAGCAAGGCACATAGTCAACCCATTGCTCTCTCATATTCTTTTCCATTTTATAAACAAGGAATTATTGAAGGGAGCTAGAAAGTCACATTTGAGACTGAATGTAGATCAACCCAAATTGATCATTCCCTGCAGTGATGATTGACATTGGTCTTTGAGTAAATTATACCCTTGTATTTCACTTGTAGTTTAGTTGGCCTAGTAAGTGGTTAGTGAAACAAAAGGCAGAGATTTTCTTAGAAAGAAACATTTAAAATGACTGTTACATCCAACTCATTGTTAACCCAAGACTCATCAGCTGATGCATTCAGGATTCAATCATCAAATGCCATTTAGCACCTGAAAATGAACTATATTCTCATGTGAAGCATTTAATGCTTAACATTTTATAAATGTCTTTTTAAGGAGAATGTTTTAGTTTTAGCTTTATATGCTAATAGAAAATATTGAAACGAATGTTTCAAAATGAGATTAAATCTCTGTGAGTCAGTATAGTATCAGGTTGTTTCTCCCCCTTAGAAACAAATTATTTCATTTCTAGTTGCTTTTTATTTGCTATCTAGATTTGCTACCTAGATTAAATCCAATACTATTGCCTTATTACTCCATAGTGGTTTTCTTATCATGCCATTTTATTGTAAGTTTAAAGGTATTAAAAGATTAGCAAAAATCTAATGGAGGAACATCTTTCATTTTTTCCCATTTTTATTCTAGTTTTTTTTTTTTTTGCAGTATAGCTCTTATATTGGATTATTGCAATGCTCTCTACATGGGGCTCCCCTTGAAATGCACTCAGAGGCTTCAGTTAGTTCAGAATGCAGCTGCACGGGTGATAGAGGGAGCCACACATGGCTCCCATGTAACACCGCTCCTGCGCAGACTGCACTGGCTGCCTGTGGTCTATCAGGTGCACTTTAAGGTTATGGTTACTACCTTTAAAGCGCTCCATGGCTTAGGGCCTGGGTACTTACGGGACCGCCTGCTGTTACCTTATGCCTCCCACCGACCCGTACGCTTGCACAGAGAGGGACTTCTCAGGGTGCTGTCCGCCAAGCAATGTCGGCTGGTGGCCCCCAGGGGAAAATCCTTCTCTGTGGGGGCTCCTACCCTTTGGAACGAACTCCCCCCTAGTTTGCGTCAATTGCCTGACCTTCGGACCTTCCGCCGCGAACTGAAAACGCATTTATTTATTTGAGCGGGACTGGCTTAAACTTTTTAATTCTTAATTCTTAATTTTAAATATTAATTTTAACTGGGGCTGTAATTTATATGAACTTTAAGGGTTTTTAAGTTTAAACATTTTAATTTTTTGGCCAATTATTGAAAAAGTTTTTTAATTCTCTGTTTTAACTGTACGTTGTTTTTATTTTATACTGGCTGTACACCGCCCTGAGTCCTTCGGGAGAAGGGCAGTATAAAAATCTAATAAATAATAATAAAAATAATAAAAATAATTATTAGACCATCAGTATGCCAATATTTAGAAACAGGATACTAAGAGGTGGTGGCAAGCATTGGTATATATGCCACATAGCCAACTCTATACTTATGGTGCGAGCTTATTGTTTTTTCTAGTTCTGAAGTTTGGCTCAACTACTTTTCTGGTGAGCTTCTTTAAATGTGTCCTTTGGAATCCCATGACTGATTGGGCTAGTAGGAAGAATTAGAATCTGTTAGACCAGGGGTGTCAAACTCACATTGTCACAGTATCATCACATGATAAATTGGGACTTTTTTCCTCTTCATTAAACTGGGCATGGGTGTGGCCAGCATGTGATGCATCTGGCCCGTGGGCCAGGAGTGTGGCAGCCGTGTGTTAGACCTTTCCAGATGTGTTGGGATTCCAGGTCCCAGAGTTCTCCCAAATGCAACCACTGTTTTGGGAACTATAATCCTAATACAACAAGTGAGTATCAGGTCTACATAGACATTTTTGAGGTTCAACAATATTTATTATAGAAATTACAATCCCAAAAATGACTGCTATCTCCCTTTTTTTTTAATCACTTGTTCATATTTGTTTCTTGCAATTACATGGAAAATATCAGCAATGTGAACCAGTCTACAGCATATACTGTAGACTGTAGAATCTGCTTATACAGGAAGCAGCAGTTATAGAAAAATGTATAGGGCACCATATATCTTTGCTAAATGATCTCTGGATGACAATGGTGCAACCAGGAACTGAAAAAGAGAACATTAATCATGAGGAGCAAGAAATAAAGAAGTCACAATCCTAATCATGAATGGATACATGGTAGAGAGAAGTTCAAAAGGCTTTTTAAATGCATTCAAAACCTACTTTTTCTCTTTGGAAATCATTTCTCATGAAAATTCATCCGAGTACTAGTCTATAATTAGTTGTTCTTTTTAGTCACTTTATGAAATGCAAGTCTCTAAGATCCAATATAAGATAACATTAAAATAATTAAAATGCAACAATTAACTAGGCAGCTCTGTTCGAAACTACAGTGCCTTCAAACCATTTCTCTGAAAAAAAAAAGATGCTTCATTACACATATTTCACATGGAATATATTGTATTCATGTGTATATTGCATGGCTTGTTTTTATGAAAATCTACAAAATAAAAAGCCGTTTTTATTTTTTAAAAAATCAGAATTTTCAACTGTGACACTGATGCACTACAGTACAGAGATTTCAAAACTGACCTGCCTTGGATTTTGTGTCACCCTCTAGTCCAGCCTCTATCTCCCACAATTGTGTGCTGTTCCAATACGAGCAAATAACCAACAAGAAAAATGAAAGGAATCGTAGACTTTCAAGATCAAAGTGAAAGTTCATTTCCTCGACAAAATCCATACAGCCATTTCCCAGTATGATGAAGTTGCCTGCAGATGTCAAGTGCATCTACCGGCTGGACCACGGTGCCTGGCTGGGTCTTTTTTGTCTATTTTTTTTTTAATATTGAAACATGGACACCATAGAGGAAAAAGGAAAAAAAAGTCTGTACATTTGGGGGAAATTTAGCATTTGCAAAGGACAATAGCACTTACACTTATATACTGCTTCATAGTGCTTTTACAGCCCTCTCTAAGCGGTTTACAGAGTCAACATATTGCCCCCAACAATCTGGGTCCTCCTTTTTACCCACTTTGGAAAGATGGAAGGCTGAGTCAACCTTGAGCCAGTGAGATTCAATCTGCTAAACTGCAGCTAGCAGTCAGCTGAAGCAGCCTGCAGTACTGCGCTCTAATCACTGCGCCACCTCGGCTCAATTAAAAAATAAAATTCTAGTGGGTGGGGCTTTGTTTGCTTAGGCATGCGTTTTTTCATCTCCCTTCCCCATAAGAACAAACAAATGTGAAACGACTGTACGTAACAACTACAGGTTGTGGTGTGTCAGTCTGAAATGAGGAAAAAACAACCAAGCCTGGAGGGAAATAAGGAGTGGGATTGCTTTGCTTGAGCAGAGCGGTTGGACCCTGTACACTGAAACCTTCTATTGGATAGGAACATACATGGCAACCCTTTCTTTTGGGAGAGAGAGATAATCTTAGGATGTCTCCTGCAAACATCAAGGCTGCTAATAAAAAATAAATATGCTGGAGCAAGTTAACAGCCAAGTAAATTATCCCTAATGTTGCACCAAGGGACCTGCACTTTTTCTACCCCTTCTTGCTTTGCTCTCTCTCCCTTTATCACTATCTCTCCTGCTTTTATTAGTGACCCAGTGACTCCGTCCAGGTTGGTAGTTAGGAAGTAGGCATTGTATGCTATTGGAGCACCTGGACAAGAGCTTTTCTGAAGGGAAAAAAAAGACCTAATTAATAAGCTGTTCTTGTTCTCTATTCAAGAACATTCTTCTGGGATGTGCTGCAAAGCCAAGATTGGCTACATCAAAATGAATGGTGCTTAATTTGCCAAGGTATCAGAATGTTGCAGAAGAAAGGTGCTGCTATTGAATGCCACTTGCTACTCAGACAGGTTTTTCATGCTGCAGAGCACGACACTGTTAACTGGCAATTTCAGATATAATTTTGCATATAGAATTTGCACCAAAGGGCCATAACCTGTATTTAATATCAAGGTAAAACCCTAGGGATGAAGAAGAAATCATGAAGATCATCAGCACGGAGTAAGCTTTACCTCTAAAACAAAATGCTAACAGTTTTTATTCTTTATTTCAAGTTTTAAAATTTAAATTTAAAAAATCAAGTTTAATAGTCTTACAAAGGGCTGTCTGTGTACTTTTCCACCAACCAGAAAGGAGTTCTATCTGAATAAAAAAGGATGAGAGAATGATTTCAGTAGTTCAACTTTGTTTGTTTGTTTATTTATTTTATATATTGCCCATCTCAATCTCAGGGTTACCCCAGATCGTATACATTGAAAAACATAACAACCATATAAAAATACAATAATTCTTGTCTTGATCTTGAACTGTTGAGCCTATAGTCCAGGGGTGGGTTCCAAATTTTTTTATTACCGGTTCTGTGGGCATGGCTTATTTGGTGGGCATTTCTTGGTGGTCATGTGACTGAGTGGGCATGGCCAACTTGAAGTCACTCAGGGCAAGGTGGGGCAGCAGAGACAGGGCGATTTCTCCTGAGGGACAGCCAGAGCTTCGCTGCCTCCTCTTTTCCTCAGAGGAGTGGCCTCCAAGTCCTTGCGAAGGGACACACACACACACACACACACACACAACACAACACAACACAACAGACTCATACACAATGTAAAAGCAGCTGCACTTCACCCAAAATGGTCCCTGCAACAAGCAGGAACCTCACATAGCCACAAAAACCAACTTTCACACTTTACACACACACAACACAACACAACACAACAGCCTCACACACAATATAAAAGCAGATGCACTTCACCCAAAATGGCCCCTGCAACAGCAGGAACCTCACACCACCACAAAAAGCTCAAAAACCAAATTTCACACTTTACACACATGCAACACAACACAACTGACTCACACACACACACACAAAATGCCACATACAGCTTTGTGAGATTTTTTGTGTTTGTGTAGTTAGAGTGAAACACTACAGAAACACACCAAATCTCAGAAAGCTGCACAAATATTTTATTTTATTATTTTATTTTATTTATATTTTTTAGATCAGGGGTCTCCAACCTTAGTAACTTTAAGGTTTGTGGACTTCGACTCCCAGAGTTCCTCAGCCAGCAAAGCAGGCAGATTGAGTTGCTAGCTGATGCAACTGATTACAGAAGCCAAAGGAAAGTTTTTAACAGGCTCCTCTGATGATCCCAGCTGAAGTTGCCTAATAGCAGCTCAGAAGCTCTTAAGTCAGCTGGGATCACCAGAGGAGCCTTTTAAAACCTTTTGTTTTAACAACCTCTTCGGTTGAAGAGGTTGTTAAAAAAAAACTTTTAAAGGGTTCTGATGATCCCTGCTCAGCCGCGCGATCATCAGAAGTTTTTTTTTTTACTTTTAAAAGTCTTTTTTGGCTGAAGAAAAGATGCTTTTAAAAGTAAAAAAACCCAAACCTCTGATGATCAGGGAACCGGTTCAGAGGGTGGCCAGTCAGCCATTACTACCAGTTCTCCGAATGCCAGAGGATTTTTACTACCGGCTCTCCAGAACCAGAGCGAACCGGGAGCAACCCACCACTGCTATAGTCCCATTTTAGTTCTTCTCTCTGGAATTGAGTCAATATTGATCTTAAGACTGTTATCCCCATGACAATTCGCTCATCTGTGACTGTAATAAAGATTGATAGATGATTATCCCCAGGGTAATACTAATTCAAATATATCAGAGGAAAAAAATGGGCACAATCATGGATCTTACTCTTGGGAATGGAGTTATTTCAATGTAGCATCTTGAATTATACCTGGAATATACCAGCAATCAATGCAATTTACAAAGCAGGAGTATCATATTGACAAAGCAAGGCAGTGCCCATGCCACTGCATAAAGGACTAGTTGAAGTTTCTCAGTGGTCTTCAAGGACAGCTCCATGGAAAAACATGGCAGTAGTCAAGTTGTGAATAGATTAGGACATGAATGATTGTCTGAGGGACTTCTTGATTTGGGAAAAGGCACAACTGGCACACCAGAAGAAGTTGTGCAAATGCCTTCCTGCCATAGTTGCTACCTGCTCATTGAGCAGGAGTTATCAGTCCCCTATCCCAGACTGTGTATCATTGTTGAATGGGGAACAAGACTACACCTGGCATATTCCTAATCTAGTTGGCTCTAATATCCATAGCCACTCAGCATTATTAGAATTGAAACAGAGTTGGTTTCTCCTCATCCAGGCCCATACAGCCATCAAGCAATGGGACAGAGCTTCAATAGCCCTCGCTTGGCCAGCCTGGAGTCAATGGATCTAATTGGGAGTATCATCAGTAAATTAATGATACTTACCTCAATTTATCTCAGATTACCTCACTCACTGTTTTCATGTAGAAGTTGAGCAGGAGAGGAGAAAGTATTAAGCTCTGTGGCATCTCACAAAGTGGACAATAGAACAGAAGCCATTCTTTTTGCACTTTCCTCCTAGCTTAACTTCCAAAAAGTTGTTTTTTTTTCCTTGACAGTCAAGCTGAAGAAACTTATAGCAATCATGCTTAGCCATACTATTGCTCCTTCTAGACTACAAAATATTTAACAGAAGAATCTGAAGCCTTCATTCAACTTCAAATTGATAACCATTCACTATCACATTTGTTCACAGATATATGAATACTTCCCTTTCCCAGTTCCAACTCAATGTTTTTTTATAGGAATCTACGTAAAATTTCAGCTAAATTATTTTTTGCTTTTCTGTATGTCATGTGGCAGTTTAGAGGTTCAGTTCAGTGGCTAAACACTGAGAACCAATGAGGCTATGGAAGTGTGATGTCTCCTTTCGACATCTCCTTTGACTCCTCTTCAGAGGCCGGCTCGAGGGAGAATGAGATCATTTCTAGCACATCAGGAATAGATTAGAATAGAATAGAATTTTTTATTGGCCAAGTGTGATTGGACACACAAGGAATTTGTCTTGGTGCATATGCTCTCAGTGTACATAAAAGAAAAGATACGTTCATCAAGGTACAACATTACTTACCCTGAGCTGCCACCAGAACAGGCTTCAGCTGGGGACAGCTTATAGGCCAGTGAAGAAGAGGGGGAGGAGCTGCCTGTTCTGGTAGATCTCAGAGTATGCAGGGCAGAGAAATGGAGGTCTGCCAGATTGCTGGGGAAAAGGCCCTGCTCTTCTTGATGGGCTGCACTGGGAGCTATTTAGCAAGGCAGGCAGAGGGAGGTGTTGCTCAAAGCAAGGTGTGTGGGTCATGACTGTGTGCTCGTTCATGCTTCCTGAGACTCTGAATTTCTGTAACCTATGAGCTAAAATGGATGCACTTTATGTTTTGCCTGGTGGCTTTGCGTTTGTTTATTGGATTTACTGTTTGAGCAGCTTGCTATCTGTGTTATGGACTAATTGGCCATTGCCTGGGGAATTAAACTGGCTTGCTCGTGGCTGGCTTTGGTTGGGACATTTATAAAGTTGGGTGAAGAGAACTGCTGGGGGAAGACAAATAAAACCCTCCATAAACCACACTGATGTGTGAGTGTGAGTGAGTGGGGCAGCACAGGAAGCTGTATTTCAAGAGATGTAAATTTTGCTTTCTCAAGCTTTCTCAGGCATGTGTGTATGCAGTATAAATGTAAAGAAATCCTCTGAGTTTGGGAATAAGAAGAGCTATTTACAGAAGAATGCAGAAAAAGAACAGATGGACATTCTGTTTCTATCTCATAAATGAGTAATTAACCTGTTTGTAAATCAAGAGAGAGTGAAAAAGAAGATCATGCATTAAGGAAGAACCACCTTAATATTGTCACCAAAAAAAGTAGGGCTAAAGTACAGAGTCATGTAGTTTCCAAGATTTTGTAACCTAATCAAAATTTATAATAAATAGTATGGATTTAATTGCATGGAAGTGGTTGGCACTACTCTGCAAAACAATGGAATACACTGTAATATGAGTGAGGATCTATCAAGTCTTTTGTGGCTGAGTATAATTTCTTTGCATTATGAATTGGGAGGAAGGAAGGAAGGAAGGAAGGAAGGAAGGAAGGAAGGAAGGAAGGAAGGAAGGAAGGAAGGAAGGAACTCTTTGGCCATGACATTAATCTTTGTCAAGACAATAGGTACATAGGAAAAATATTTGTGTTATTGAAAGTTATATGATTGTCAGAAGAAGAAGTTCTTATTCCCTGCCTTGCTTTGGACATAAGCTTTGATCTCATTGCTGATAAATTCAAGACAAAAATTGAATAGAAAATTCTCTGGCCTTGACTTTAGACAATGGGAAAGGAGCATCTCTGTAATGAAATTAGGACTATCAAATTCAAATCTATGATGAGCCCAGACTTGGAGTACTGTATACCATTTTGGGTCACTGCATCTTAAAAAAAAGACACTAAAGAGGGAAACCAAAATGATTAGGAGCCAAGCCCAATTCCCCTAAAATATCAACAGCTATTTATCCTGAAACAAAAACGGGAGATATAATAATGTACATAAAATCATGACTGGCATAGATACAGTTGGGAGATACATTTTCTGCCTTTTTCCACAATCACCCACTGAAATTAAATGCAAGACATTGAATTGCATTTAAAGGCAATTCCAAGTAAGTTAAGGACAGTCCAGGATTTGTGTGTTTGTTTATTCATTTAATCATTTTTATAAAGCTGCCCGACTCAGAAGATGATACATGACAGTGTACATGACCAATAAAACAATAAAGCAATAAGAACCACATAATTAAATGAAATAGAAAACAACCTAGTCCAAAACAGCAACATACAAATATATATAAAGTCCTGGGGGGAAAAGTCATCTAATGGGTCATACCTCCCCCAGACCTAATCCGCTAGACCCAATACTAGAACCAGGTCATTAATGCATTTAAAAAACAGGAGAGATCAGTATCAGTCTCATGGGGAATGTTATTACAAAGGGTGGGAACCAAAACAGAGAAGGCATACCTCAAATGGCATTGCCTAAGCAATGGGTTCCATTGTCTATCTTATTAACCGTTACTTGAACGGACAATGCAAAGATAGACAATCCTGCAAGTAATCTAGCCCTGAAGGGAAAATTGAATTGTAGCTGGAACACACTGGTAATTGTTACAGCATGAAGCGTAGAAGTGCTATATGTAGGCATATCTTGTATGCCCATATCTACCCACATGTTGCATTGTGGACCAGCAGAAGTTTGAGTGGTCATCAAGGACAATCCCAGGTATACTATCCAATTGTGAAATGATTGAGGTATGAGTGACATTCCCCAGAATGGAATCTCTCAATCCAAGAGCATAGGATAGAGTTGTGCAAAGGGTGTCTGAGCCACAGTTGTCACCCATTGTTCAGAATAAAAGAATGGAAGGGCCCTTGGAGGTCTTCTAGTTCAGTTCCCTGCTTAGAAAACTTGCTGTATCACTGTTTAAGAAACCCATTTCAGACAAATGGTTGTCCAATCTCTTCTTAAAAACTTCCAGTGTTCGAGTATTTACAATTTCTGGAGGCAAGTTGTTCCACCGATTAATTGTTCTAACTGTCAGGAAATTTCTCCTTAGTTTTAGGTTGCTTCTCTGTTTGATTAGTTTCCATCCATTGCTTCTTGTCCTGCCTTCAGGTGCTTTGGAGAAAAGCTTGATTCCCTCTTCTTTGTGGCAGGTTCGAGCAGGACCTGTGAATCTAGTTCTCTCAAATTGCACATTGGGCCTGTTTGGTGCAATGCAACCCTATCTAAAATCAATGATGGAAAATCCGCAGACTTGGAAGTCCCACAGGCATTTACAGATTTTAACACTTTGCTCAACAGTATTAGAAAATGCTCGACTGTATTGCACATTTAGTTGTTAACTTTGATTAAATCAGTTGGACTGCTCAATAAGTTCATTTAATTTTGGGAACCTGTATTTTCTTTAATACTTTTTTAAAATCTTAGACTATTGACAGTCCAGTCTGCAACTCTAATAGCTGTGTCTGCTTTCTACTTTATGACATTATAATTGATGAATTTTCTTGACAGCTTTACATTACTTGCAGGAGGCAAGTCTACCCCAAGCTGTGAAACGGTGAAATGGCTTGCATGTTTACTATTAAAAGGTAGAAGAAATCATAGTCCTGTTTAAGGTAGATCCCTGTCACTTTGACAGGTTTTTTTTTTCCTACAATGGTGAATGATGATGACATGCACCTCACCGAGGTTTCCCTCATTGAGCTGTTTTTTCCTTGCCTCAATGGATCCTCCATCCCATGGAAGAGCTATAGGAGGTCACAGCTCACAATGAGGCAAAGTCAGATCAAATGGGTCAGTCTTGTTAAAAACAGTACTGCACCATTGGGATGCAAGTGCCTCTTTTGTATGTGAGTCATGATATCATATCCCAAAGACCTAAGTATATCTTATGGCTTTCATCCTTTGATGTCAACAGCAGGAAGCCATAGAGGCCCATGATACATATCAGCCCTTTGCTAATGTATTCAAACCTTACATAATCCAAGCAGAAATGTTTGGGCATGGATCATAGATCTACAGCCTAGGGCTACCATTGTACAGTTTTCCTTGCTTTTTCTTGTTTCCTATTCCTGCTGCTTTTGCTGACCCTAATATAGAGAATTTGCCTTGAACACAAGAAAGACGCTCCTCTGATCCCATTTTAATTCACCTGTCAGTGCTCTGAGCAATGCCTATGACATTTCTATGTTTAACTGAGCACCAGTGCCTCCACTAACCTTTCGCAGTAGCAGTCTGAGAAAATGCAACTTTTTGCCTATTTCATTGCATTCACTTTATTAAAGGCTGATTGGTCTGAAGCTACTATGTGCTCTCTCAAGAGACTGTACATGTTAGGGAAGGAAGCAACACTGTTTTAGTACTAAGATCTGCTTGTTCATCTATAGAATTAGATCTGAAAGGAACTGACATTTCAGTGCCTGAAATGTTACATCTGGGAGTTCTGATAATTAACCACAGCAGTTGCCATGGCTGAACTGGTTATGTTTCAGTAGTACAACATCATGCTTGTAGATTATTCCTGCAGGTTAGAAAAGTGGTTGCAACTAATGAACAATTCAATTATTCCGTATTTCAGGTATAATGCATAATTCAATTGCCTCAACCTTTGAAGACACCTTATGATGTTTGATTGAAGTTCTGAATCGGAGAGCTGGGATGATTCTATGCAATGTGGCCATTGGAGTAGCATTTTTTTCTAGAAATACCCATGAGCAATTCAGTATTATTTTGTACCATGATTTCTAAGCTCATTCTGATTCTGGTCAGTTTGCTAGATCCCCATACTGTTGCTTGAAGAAAGGGCTTAAAGTCTGATTACAATTTAAAAAAGAAGGAAAAATCCTTCTGGTGACCAGAAAATCCACACAACAAAAAGCACAACTTCCAACTGGAATGTTCAGATTCTGAATGTCGGTGTAGAGCCACCACATATTCTTCATATGGTGAGAAAAGCTATTTATCTGGGCCGCATGCAATAAAAATAGCATTCTTAATTTTCCCTGGAACAGAGACATATCCTACCTAGATCACTGTCCCTAACACAGATAAAGGAAAATAAAACTGAAGACACTTTCTTCTTTTGTGAAACACAGAAATGAATGCAGTTATACAAATAAGCAAAATAATGAGCAGTAGCATTCTCTGATTTATCTGACACAAATGGAAAAGGGTGTCAGCCTATTCTCCAAAGCACCTGAGGGCAGGACAAGAAGCAATGGATGGAAACTAATCAAGGAGAGAAGCAACCTAGAACTAAGGAGAAATTTCCTGACAGAACAATTAATCAGTGGAACAACTTGCCTCCAGAAATTGTGAGTGTTCCAATACTGGAGGTTTTAAAGGACAGATTAGACAACCATTTGTCTGAAATGATATAGGGCTTCCTGACTGAGAAGGAGGGTGGATTAGAAGACCTCCATTGTCCCTTCCAACTCGGTTGTTGTTATTGTTGTTGCTGCTGCTGTTATTGTTAAAGAAGAGCTGAGCCATCACTAGGTAGTGCTTCTGTTTATGGGAAGGCCTGTTTTGAGAGGGCAGCTGGCATTAAGCACATGTATGAGGATAATTTTTGCCTGACTTGGACTCATTCCCTTCAGCGCATGTACATATAGAGCAAGTGAGAGAGCATATGTTTATTCTGTCATCTGTACTTGATCCTCCAGAATTGATTTCTTGGCAGAGAGAAGCCCTCAGTGGAATTTCGGAGCCACCTTCCCTCCCACAGATCTCTAAGCATCCTAATTAATATCTGCTGCATGCATTATTTATTGAGAACAGATGTTCACGTTTAAAGAGTGTTAAGAGGATATCCTTTGCTAATCAATTTATTTTAACTGGTTTATGTATTTACTGCAAACAGAATTTGGACTTTAGCTGCCATTTTTAATTACCTTCTACTCATTTCAGTGATGTGTTAATTAGAGAAGCTGTCCAACCACATTTGGTGCCACGTGGGAGCAATTTCTGGTAGTTCAGGAAATTTTCTGATCCTAAAAAATTGCTCCCACCTTATTGTCGGTTGCCAATGTTGCAAAAATAGGAGTTGCAGAAATTGTGTAAGTGGGAAGAAGGGCTGATCGTAAACTCCACAAAGCCACAACATTTTTTTTTTAAAAAGACTGTGTTTATTCAAATAAACCATAGCTGAGCCATAAGTAAATTGATTCTGTTTTTAATACAGTCCATATGGGATCCTAGATGCCTGGAACTGCTTTAAACTGTCTCAGAGTTATTTATCTGAGAGAGTCAAAGGTTAGTCACAGGTTTTGTAATTTAAATTAAGGCTTTCTCAAATTCTGATAGTTACACCATGAAATGTAGTAATGCAGTTGGAGGGGAGACCTAGATCAACATAACCATATTAACAACCTAGAATAATTTATTTTTAGGTCAGAGCTAGAAAATATAACATATGTTGCCAGCAAAAAATTCCATCTAAAAATGTTTGGATGTAAGCTTGGATCATTCTGGACAATGGCAATTCTTTCTCATATGCTTTCAGAATAAGTTGGAGTTTGTTTGTTTGCTAGATAAATAGAACTGCAGAAAAAACAATTGCTACCAACCGGCCTTCCATTGAGGACCTGTATATTGCACGAGTCAAAAAGAGGGCTGTGAAAATATTTACAGACCCCTGACATCCTGGACATAAGCTGTTTCAATTCCTGACCTCAACAAATAATATAAACAAATAATTTCCTCAACACTGTCAAACTAGTCACTAAGTCTGCATTACTATTAATCTTCTCATTGTTCCTATCACCCATCTCTTCCCACTTATGATTGTATGACTGTAAACTTGTTGCTGGTATCCTTAAAATTTATATTGACTGTTTCCTTATGACTATCATTATGATTCTTGATGAATGTATCTTTTCTTTTATGTACTCCGAGAGCATATGCACCAAGACAAATTCCTTGTGTGTCCAATCACACCTGGCCAATAAAGAATTCTATTCTATTCTATTCTATTCTATTCTATTCTATTCTATTCTATTCTATTCTATTCTATTCTATTCTATTCTATTCTATTCTATTCTATTCTATTCTACCTTTGATAATTCTAGATAGTTTTGGCTATGCAAAACTCTAAAGAAATTATACAAGTAGTCCTAGACTTATAACAGTTCATTTAGTGACCGTTTAAAGTTACATCACTCAAAAAAGAGACTTATACCTGTTTTTCAGTTATGACCAGCCTCTCCATGATCATGTGATCAAAATTCAGATGCTTGGCAACTGATTCATATTTATGACGGTTGCAGCATCCCAGTGTCATGTGATCATCTTTGGCGACCTGACGAGTAAAGTCAATGAGGAAGTCAATTTCATTTAGCCACCATGTTACTAATGACTACAGTGATTAACTTAATAACTGTGGGAAGAGACGTCAAAAAATGGGGCAAAATTCATTTAATGGCTGTCTTGTTTAGCAACAAAAATTTGGGGTCAGTTGTGGTCGTAAATCGAAGACTACCTGTATGGTGTTCATATAATCATACACTTCTGAAGTAGTTCTGCCAACCCTACTGCGAATTCAACTCTATTTGGAATATGGGCTGAAAGTAATATTCGCTTTTGGATCAAACCTTATTTCCATCTCTGATGATTGGGTCAGGTTGAAGCCTCTAAACAGTAAGTGAACATCACCTAATTAAAAATAAATACATGCATGAAATGTGCTTACTTGAACACTTCCTTTTTTTAAAGAATTAGGTATGACAGCCACCTTCTCTGTGCCTTGCCTATCTCTGATGATTGTGTTCTATCATAGCAGCCTTCTGGTGCTGCTTTTGCCATTTTTGTTTTGCCAGCAAGCCACAAACCAGACAGAATTGAGTATGGGTGGGTCCTACCTAAGAGGAGGGTATGTTTGCCAACCAGCTATGCCAACATTCCTGTCACTCCAGAAAATCCAATGAGCAAAGGCAGCAAAGCAAAGCTCAACCATCCAATAAGGTCAAGTCCATGGTGTTTCTCCCCCCCACCCCAATTCCTGCTCTGAAGAAGTCGAGTTCTCCTAGAAAGGGATGCCATAAGGCTCAACTTTCTCCCACATCTTTTTAAACATCTATTTAAAGCCATGGGGGATAAGTCGTTTAACATTTGAGGCATGGTATCAATGCACCTATGAAATCCACTTATAATCTTTACCTGAGACATATTCGGAGGTTCAGTGGAAGTTCTGACCCAGTTTCTACAACCAATAAAATTCTTGATGAGGAGGAGCAGATTCAAAGACTGACTTGACCCTGAACAAACAAAGGAACAAAGACCCAAACAGATATAAATCTGGTAGAAGAAATAAGAAGACATTTCTCCCTCCCAGGATACTATCACAGACTTTAAAGTGGCTATTTTAAAACAAGTGAACTTCACTTTAAACAAATAAGGTACGGTTTATCAAGAGGCTTAGCAATATCTCATCTGACTCAGAAAGGATTTTTTTATCGCGTTACAAATGTATTTCAGTTCGCCAGAAGCATAATATCTCTCTCCCATCCAATAGCTTATGTGAATGGCCATTATTAATAATGTAATTGTCACTTTCCATATTTTTCTCCACCCCCACCCCCCCGCCGCCATGATAGAAATATCATGGCTTATTATTTCTCCTTGGGCCAGGACAATATTCTTTGCATTGGATGAAATGGTTGTAGCCTATATGAACTTATTTCATTGACAGTACATCTTTTGGGCTTGGGATGTCAAAAACCTGGAAAGTGTGTCACTTGACCCTTCTGGGACATCTCACACACTCATCCCATCCCAAACAAAAGAGAAACAGATCTGTACATATTCATTTATAATTCAGTGCACTTCTCGTTCACATGTACACAAAAGCTATTTTCATATAATTAGCGATAGTGCACTCATTTTGGAGACTGGTTGCAAATATCCTCTGTGCTTATGCATTGTAAATGAGCTTTGTGGCACAAACTATCACTCTGTTCAACAATTGGAGGGCAATTGATCTTTGTGACTGCCATGTACCTATTGCATTTTGCAAGTTCTTCTCTCTTTCATGTCACTACAAATCTGAAGATATGGATGGTGATATGGATGGTGAGAACCCATTTTAAGCATTGGGTGGTGCAGGATCTCATATTTTTTTGAGTTTGTATTCATTGTTTGGCAACTCAAGCAAGGTGAATAGTTATTGGGCACTGGAGAATTCTGACATGTCACCCAAAATGTCAAGACATGTCACCCTTGACACACATGTCATAGGTTTGCCATTACTGGCGTATACCTTAATAAATGTATTAATCTTTAAGATGTCACTAATTTCTTTTTGTTAGAGCAAATTAAATTTCAAGCAATTTGAAGAAATAATAAATGTGTCTTATTTATAAGGTAGCTATAAAATACTTTCGACTCAATAAAAATTTGAGTTCATAAAACCCATGCATAGAATATCAATACAGCAACTAACTTCTACAGCAACTTCTACCTGTTTTGCCAGCATTACAAATACAAGGGAAGTGAACTTCATCCAAAACTCATCATTACTGAGACCTTCTAAAATGTATCACCTGAACAATCTGTTGAGGAACTAGAGGATCATTCAGGTTTATGTTTTGTCATTATTTTTAAGTTCTGTTTGGAAAATGTTCAAAGAGCAGGAGAAAAGGGATGGGGAAGGTAAATAGATGACAGCATAAGTATCGAAAAACAATAAGTGAAAGAGGGTGATCTCAGCCCACTGCCTAGTTAAGTTGAAATACTTAAAATGTAAATCTATTTGATACTAAGTTAAAGTAGGTTTTAATTAAACTACTTCAGTTTAATTGGTTTGGGATCAATGCAGTGATGAAATGCTACTGGTAGTGATAAAAACTAGCAGTTCGGGCAAACCGATAGTAAAAAAAAGTCTACTGGTTCCTCTGAACCGGTATTTCCGACGATCAGCTGTGCCACGCAATTTAAAATAGCTAGAAAGCTGGAAATTCTGCTTTCTAGTGACTCTAAATTGCATGGCACAGCTGTTCCCCCCCAGCTGTTCTACTTACTTTCCCAAGCCTCCTTTTTCTGTGCGAAGCACGTTTTTGGTGCATACTGAGCATGCACGTGCATGCAGCATACATTTGATGTACACTGCACATGTGCATGCAGTGCACATTTGGCAAGTACCGTGCCAGCAAGTTCAGATTTCAACATTGGATCAATGTAAGCTAAAAAGAATAAAGTTGAACCTGAAAGTTTCTTCTTTTAAAAAACCCACATTTTTTACTTCTTCTATAAAATGGAGCAAGGAGAGATTTAGTCTCGGATACTAATTTCCAGAAGAACTGCTACTTCATCTTCCTCATTGTCTGGAAGTTTGCAGAGTGTTAGGGTCAAACAAGGCATGAATCTGAGACCAAAGAAAGAGAGAATGAGCTGTACTCTGCTAAGGAAAGAGAAATGTCTCAATAGAAGGCCATAAATCTCTCCTTAAGTATAGCTGAAGAGCAGTCCTAGACTACTAAAAGACTGAAAAAATGAAGTAGCAGAAAGAAGACAGAAAAGAGGCAAATGCAGTTTTAGGCTTCGTCAATAGACTGTGTGTAAGAAGAGGAAATAATTCTTTTTCTCCCTTTTGCATTGGCAAAACTCCATCCTGAATTCTCCTTCCAACCCAGTTCTGGGTACAAATTCAGCAAAGTGCGACGAAGATAAACCAGAGGTAAGAAATTAAATCCTTTGAAAAGGAGATTAAAGAACAGGCTAGGTTTAGCCTTGAGAAAAGATGATTGGCGTTATGAGATGTGATAGCGTTCTTCATATATCAGTTGGTTATTTGGATTTGGATATTCTTCATATATCCAAAGGGACGGGGGAGATAACATAAAAGACAAATCCTGTATTGTCTCAGAGTGCAAGACATATGTTAGCTAGAGTTAGAGAAAGTTAGAGGAAGTTATATTCCCCCTGAACAATGAAACAAATGACTTAGCCAAAGATTTAGATTCCCTGTTTCTGAATATATTGAAGCAGAGATTGCTAGCCCTGTCTGGGATGCTGTAGTTCAGTTCCTGCTCTGAGAGGGGATTAGGCCAGGGATCCAACTCAGTGGTTCCAGAATGAACCGGTAGTGGTGGCGGCAGGAGGCTCTGCCCACCCGCCCAGACGTCATCACTGATGTTATGCCCATACGCAGAAGGTTCTGCACATGCGCAAATGCGCCGCAGGTGAACCAAGTGAGCGCGCACACGCTCCTAATTCCGAACCAGTAGTGAAGGTAAGTGGAACCCACTATTAATCCAAATAGTCTTTTTCTAGCTCTTCTAGATTCACTGAGAAGGAGGGGAAGGCAGGTGGGATTCTCCAGAATGCTTCTGCACAGAGGAGAAAACATTTGAAGGGATTTATTCAAGTTTATCCCAAAGTGATGCTAACTGAAGCCTCTGTATGGATGAGAATGCAAGCAGGACTAGGATCAAGGATCCCATAATGACATCTCATGCATGCAATTTTACCTTCCCCCACGCAAGCCCTGCTCTATTTCACATTTTAGAATAACTGGTTAAATGAAATATTAGCCGTCTATAAGACTTCTCAGAAGAGTCAATTTTGGGGAGTATAGTTTTCATTTAATTCTGCCAAGCCACACAGAAATTATTGGCAATTTCCTTCTTTTTAAAAGAGAAAATGTAAAGGTTAGAGCTCTTACTGTGTAAATACTCAGCTGGAATTTAATTGGCTTTGCTGAAGGACTGCAGAAGCTCCAGAATGTTGTGAGAACACAGAACCATTGTGCCAGTCCGAGATCAGAACAAATATCATGTGCAGATGGGGTCTTCAGGCATTTAATGGGGAATATTGTATTGGACTCTCACTTCCCATTTGGATCTGACCAACATGAAATCGCTCCATAAATACATGTTTCACTGACAAAAACAAAATACAAAAACTACCCAGAGCTTTGCCATTTTCAATCATCTCAGTAGGGCGGCTGCACATTGCAGTTGATCAAGGAAAATGCAATTATTCTTTCATAAAGCCAGACTGAAGGGACAAACAAGATACATATTATTCTAGGGTTGTTGTTTTTTTAATACTGTGCAAAGATAGCTTTCCCAATTTGGGTGGCTTAAATCAAAGCATAATTAGTGGCCTATTTTTCAGTTCAGGCCTCCTACTGTTTCTACTGTTTCTACTCCTACTGTTGTAGGAACTGGGTATGTCTAGTTTAACGAAAAGAAGATCTAGAGGTGACATGATAGCAGTCTTCCAATATCTCAGGGGTTGCCACAAAGAAGACGGAGTCAAGCTGTTCTCCAAAGCACCTGAGGGCAGGACAAGAAGCAATGGGTGGAAATTAATCAAGGAGAGAAGCAGCCTAGAACTAAGGAGAAATTTCCTGACAGAACAATTAATAAGTAGAACAACTTGCCTGCAGAAGTTGTGAATGTTATCCAACATTTTAAAGAAAATGTTGGATAACCATTTGTCTGAAATGGTGTAGGGTTTCCTGTCTGGGCAAGGGGTTGGACTAGAAGGCCTCCAAGGTCCCTTCCAACTCTTATTATTATTACGCAGCACTAAGAAAACTCGGCCAATTGTGTATGGTTCTACCTGACCTGCAAAGCTTGCATTCTGACATTTTCATCAGAAAGCTATTTTCTATTATTTAAAGTCTAATCCAGATGAAATAACATGGGTGGATATATTGTAAATGGATTATATGAAATGACCAGTCTGATGCCATATGAAATGAAGCAAAAGCTACAGCTAAATTCATAGCCTTTAGCTACAGTTAGTTATCCTTGTTCATCAGTCTCATATCCTTCTTAAAACACCTCAGGCAATGCACCAGTGCTCTAGCTGAGCCATCCCCCCTCCCTCAAAAAAGGTGCAGAAGGAGGGAGAACATCAAGAAGCAATTGGAACCATCTCCTACATTTCAAAATATAAAGGACATATGTAGCAAGTGGAAAGACAGACTGGTCCATAAAGGGGAGTATAGAAGGTTGTCACATAACTGAAAAGAAGACATTAGGAAATTTGATCCAATGTAAATGCGCATATGTCTGCACTTCTTGCATGAGACTAATCAGAATCTGATCTGGCATAGTGCACATATGTTGCTTCTCTCTGTGTGTATGTTTATATGTCTACATTGGAAAGCATAGGGTGGCTACATGGATCTGTTAAGAACAAGTCTTTTTTAATTGGAGAGCTTCCTCAGTAAAATGTGGAATGTGACAGATGTAGTATATCTTGATTGTTGAAGAGGTTCCCTGTGACATTCTGATTAGCAGGGGAATCAAGTATAGGCTGGATAGCATAAGAATCACATGGATGCATGGCTGATTTGAAATTCATACTCGGACTGTTCATCCTTATCAAACTGAACCGAGGTATTGAATGGGATACAATCCTGAGCTCTGCATGTGTCAAAATATACGAATGAAAATAATAGAATGAAATTTAACAAAAGGAAATGTAATGCTCTTTCTGTAGGAGACAGGAATCAAATGAGATGGAGGGGGCTATCTGGCTTGTGAAAACGATTTTGGAACTGCATTCAATTACAACACAAATTTAAATCAGCAATATGATGAGGTTGCAAAAAAAAAAAAAAGGCAAATAGCATTTTAAGCTGCAGCAATAAAGGTATAGTTGTCAAACCATGCAAACCATGCAAAATTGTGATTCTGCTCTGGGAACCTTAAAAAGGATTTACACTAACTGTAACACGTTCTGAGAATTAGGATGATCAGAGGACTGGAAATTAAATCCCATGAAAAGAGAATAGAAGAACTGGGAAAAGTTAGCTTTAAAATGAGAAGATTCAGTGCAGATATGATAGCGATAGGATAGCGATAGGAAAGGATGTCATGCAGAGTACAAAACCCAAACTAAGGATTCAAGCAATACAAAGGGAAATTGTGGCAGAACTATGAGGAAAAAACCCCCCTTCATAACCAGTTAGCCAGAAAAGTGATGCACTCTTCTTTGATAGATGTAGACAGCCATCTACTAGGGATAATTCCTCAAGTGAACTGTGGTTGGCTTGATGGCCTAAAGATCTTGTCTAGTCATATGATTCAGTGACTTTACAGTTCTTAATATGGAAGATTAAGTACACAAAAGCCCTAAAAGACCTGCTTTTCACTGTAGCATGTGACCCCTCATAATCCACATTGTATCATCTTCATCTAAGTGGTCAAGAACTATTGCACCTCTGGTTAGCCATACAAGATTGAAGCCATTGCTGGGCAAAAAATGCACCTACTCTCAGAGTACCGTCCACAGCCATGGAGAAAGGGCATTTAGAAACTGGAAGGTAGAAAGACTGAGAACTTATCAGGAAGAGCAGTAGAATATTAAAATGTATGCGTAAAACAGAAGGCTACACTGTAACATTATTAATTACTGCACTGGACAACAGCTGGAAAAAAATAGGTTGTAATATTGTGTGAGTTATAATTGCCTTATGTGAACATTTTTGGCATATTTTCTTAATATTAATGCTTTTCAAACCATTTCCCTCTAATATATTCGTGCATATATTTTTGGAACAGATTAATAAATTGAAGTGCTTGTATATATAATCAAGATGAAGGTTTCTCCTACCCAGACTAGGGGGTGGTACTCACCTCCATTTCCTAGCCAAGTGAGCCAGCATTGTTCGAAGGCATTTTTGTGGTCATGTAGCCAGCATGACAACATGTCAAAGGCGCACAGAATGCTGCTACCTTCCCACTGAAGTGCTACCTATTTATCTACTTTTATTTGCATGCTTTCAAACTGCTAGGTGGGCAGGACCTGGGACAAAGGTGGGTGCTCACCCCATCGCACAGTTTGGGTCTCAAACTGCCGACCTTCTGGTCGACAAGCCCAGTGTTCTTCATACTAAATCAGAAACAGTTGTAGAAACAGTTCTTCATACTACACCACAACAATTGAAAAGTGTGAATTCTAGTGTGTGTAGGCAGTGTAGTCCTCTTTTGGGGAATGTAAAGACAATTCAGGTCTTTAAAAAATTGATTTTGATTTTGATTTTGAACAAATTATTCAGTCATTGCCACATAAACACCAGTAGTTCTATCTTCTGAATAGCTGCCCTAAAAATAAAGTCTTACTTATATTGCCTTAGGAACAAATTAATTTTCTTTTGGTAATGAGTAGCATTGTGGAAAGGGAAAATCTGGCTTCAAGCTTCAAGCTTATAACATGCCAAAAAAAAAAATTGACAAAGAGAGTAAGAGAGGAAAGGAAAAAACCTATCAATCTTCTATGAATGTGTCTATTTAAAAACAATATCCTCTTAATTCTATTTACTTAATTGTTTGGTATTCCAATAAAACTTTTCTGTTAGTATATTTCATACAATATGATGCCCTGCTTAAACAGAAGAGAAAATATAGGTTATTTTGGTTGAGATAAAAAGAAAAGAAGAATTAAAAAAATATCTCCAGGGAACTTAAATATTTCTCACCAAGTTAAATATTTACAGCAACAACTGTTAATGTTAACGGTAAAAGAAATGGAAATAAAAATGAACTATGTGAAGCAAAATGATTTTGAATTCGCAAATAAACCAGAGAAATACTTGGCGTATAAATTAAGAAACAACAACAACAACAAAAGGAAAAACGATACTGAAACTTCAAAAGGGAGATACTGTGTTAATAGACAATGTGGCAATGCAAAAATCCCTTTATCGGTATTATTCCAATTTGTTTTATCAGGGACATGATATTCCTGTTGAGAAAACAAGTGACTATTTAAAAAAAGTTACCACAGATTACTTTTCTACAATGAGAGAATATGCGATTGAAATTTACAATGTGCTATATAGGCTAAAGAGAATTTTTATAAAATGGTGTAGCTTTTTAGATGTCATCAGAAAAATTCTCTAAAATGTACAGTGCTTTTTTTAACTTTATGCTGGAATTGTAAACACAATGTGTACACTGGCGACATCTCTAAGATAATGTCATCTTTGCAAGGTTGTTTAGAAAAGAAGCATGCCAGAAGTACTAGCACTACTTTATTGTAAGGTTACATTAACAGAATCTTGTAAATCTGAAAGTATGTTTCTCCCCCATCACCTTTACAGCCTAAGAAATTATAGAGGGTCTCTTCTGAGACATTTGCCATTCCCACATTCCTTCTGTGGGTTAAGTTGCCACTTACTGTATCTTTTATTATTATTATTATTTTATTATTTATTCGATTTTTATACCACCCTTCTCCCGAAGGACTCAGGGCGGTGTACAGCCAAAAGTAAAAACAGACAATACAATATACAATTAAAATACAAATTAAAAAACTTATTTTATAATTGGCCTAAAAAACTTTAAAATATATAAAACTAAAACCCCTTAAAATTAATAATAGAAAATTTAAAATCAATAAAAATTTAAGCCAGCCCCGCGCGAATAAAAAGATGTGTCTTCAGTTCGCGGCGGAAGGTCCGAAGGTCAGGTATTTGGCGTAAACCCGGGGGAAGCTCGTTCCAGAGTGTGGGAGCCCCCACAGAGAAGGACCTTCCCCTGGGGGCCGCCAGCCGACATTGCTTGGCGGACGGCACCCTGAGAAGTCCCTCTCTGTGAGAGCGTACGGGTTGGTGGGAGGCATGCGTTAACAGCAGGCGGTCCTGTAAGTACCCAGGCCCTAAGCCATGGAGCGATTTAAAGGTAGTGACCAAAACCTTAAAGTGCACCCGAAAGGCCACAGGTAGCCAGTGCAGTCTGCGCAGGAGCGGTGTTACGCGGGAGCTACGCGAAGCTCCCTCTATCACCTGCGCAGCTGCATTCTGGACTAACTGAAGCCTCCGAGTGCACCTCAAGGGGAGCCCCATGTAGAGAGCATTACAATAATCCAAGCGAGAGGTAACGAGCGCATGAGTGACTGTGCACAAGGCATCCCGATCAAGGAAGGGGCGCAACTGCTGAACCAGGTGAACCTGGTGGAAGGCCCTCCTGGAGACGGCCGTCAAATGATCTTCAAGCGACAGCCGTTCATCCAGGAGGACACCTAAGTTGCGCACCCTATCCTTTGGGGCCAATAACTCGCCTCCAACAGTCAGCTGCGGCTGCAGCTGACTGAATCGGGGTGCCGGCATCCACAGCCACTCCGTCTTGGAGGGATTAAGCCTGAGCCTGTTTCTCCCCATCCAGACCTGTACGGCTTCCAAACACCGGGACAGCACTTCAACAGCTTCATTGGGGTGGCCCGGGGTGGAAAAGTACAGCTGGGTGTCATCAGCGTGCAGCTGGTATCTCACTCCAAAGCCACTGATGATCTCACCCAACGGCTTCATATAGATGTTGAACAGAAGGGGCGAGAGGATCGACCCCTGCGGCACCCCACAAGTGAGGCACCTCGCGGTCGACCTCTGCCCCCCTGTCAACACCGTCTGCGACCGGTCAGAGAGATAGGAGGAGAACCACCGATACACGGTGCCTCCCACTCCCAATCCCCCCAACCGGCGCAGCAAGATACCATGGTCGATGGTATCAAAAGCCGCTGAGAGGTCTAATAGGACCAGGGCAGAGGAGTAACCCCTGTCCCTGGCCCTCCAGAGATCATCCACCAATGCGACCAAAGCTGTCTCCGTGCTGTATCCGGGTCGGAAGCCGGACTGGAACGGGTCTAGATAGACAGCTTCATCCAGGTATTGGGGTAGCTGTCGCGCCACAGCACTCTCTACAACCTTCGCAACGAAGCGAAGGTTGGAGACTGGACGATAATTACCCAAAATAGCTGGGTCCAGGGAGGGCTTCTTGAGGAGGGGTCTCACCACTGCCTCTTTCAAGGCGGCAGGGAAAACCCCTTCCAACAAAGAAGCGTTGATAATCCCCTGGAGCCAGCCTCGTGTCACCTCCTGAGTGGCCAGTACCAGCCAGGAAGGACACGGGTCCAGTAAACATGTAGTGGCGTGAAGCCTCCCCAACAACCTGTCCACGTCCTCGGGAGCCACAGGGTCAAACTCATCCCAAACAGACTCGACAGATGTGCCTCCTCTCCCTCACTTGGATCATCCCAATTTCGGTCCAGACCATCCCGGAGCTGAGCGATTTTATCGTATAGATAACCACTAAACTCCTCGGCACGTCCCTGCAAAGGGTCATCCCGCACCTCCTGATGAAGGAGGGAGCGGGTCACCCGAAACAGGGCGGCCGGGCGGTTATCTGCCGATGCAATGAGGGTGGAGGTGTAGGAGCGCCTTGCCTCCCTCATTGCCACTAGGTAGGTCCTAGAATAGGACCTAACTAGTGTCCGATCAGCTTCGGAACGACTGGACCTCCAGGTGCTCTCTAGGCGTCTTCTCTGGCTTTTCATTTATTTATTTTATTTATTTTATTTATTTGATTTTTATACCACCCTTCTCCCGAAGGACTCAGGGCGGTGTACAGGCAAAAATAAAACAATACAATATACAGATTAAAATACCATTTAAAAAACTTATTTAAATTAGCCTGAGATTAAAAATTTCCATACTAAAAAAACCCCATTTAAAATTAATAAAATTTCCCCTTAAAACCTTAAAACTAATTCAAGCCAGCCCCGCGCGGATAAAGAGATGTGTTTTTAGTTCGCGACGAAATGTCCGAAGGTCATCTCCCTCAGCCCCTTGGAAAACCAAGGGGCCGGACGAGACCTGCGCCGGGTCAGAGGCCACAAAGGCACGACCCGGTCCAAGGCCCCAGCCTTGGCCTGTTCCCAGGCCGCAACTAGTTCCTCAGTCGAGCCGTGGGCCAGATCCTCAGGAAATGGCCCAAGCTCCGTCAGGAACCTTTCAGGGTCCATCAGGCGCCTGGGACGGAACCAATGTATCTGACTGTTGCACTGGCTGCTGTTCTTTCTCTTCCCTTCCAAGGTCTTTCCCTCCAACCATCTTTACAACAGGTAAAGATCAGCACTCTTATTTCTCAACTCCCTTCCTGCTCCACCCCTACTCAGCTAATCCTGACATACATTAAATTATTCTTAAATTTTTCTGATTACAGTGGATATAAATGCAACTAAAAGTCTGGCTCCCTCTATTTTATTATTATTTAATAGAGCACTACTATTTGTAAGACCAGTTTTTCTTACTTCTGGAGACACATGTCAGGGTTCCAACCAAGTAAGACTCTGAGGCAGGCAGTTCCTCAAAGTTCCATTTTATTAGAGATGTCATATTGGCATATCTGGGAAAACCTGAATCTGAAAGCTCCCGGGTTTTCCCCACCCAAAGGAAAGTCAAAGTCCTATCCCCTGCACCCACAAGTCCACCACATGGTCCAATCACTCCACCACATGGTCCAATCACCCCAAAACAACTGGAGATGTTTCTCAGTCATGCCTCTCCAGGTGCAGGCTGAACGTCCTTGACTCTGAGAGTAAAAAGTGTTGTTGTGGCTATCTATCTCTACCCACTCCAAGCAACCCCCCTCCCAGTTTCCCATAGAAGACCTATGCACTAATCTCATTCAAAACAAAACATGAACAAAGAGAGTTATTTAACCAACGTCTTCTATTTTCAGTAGTCTTAAAACCTAGCAGTGATCCTCCAAATATGTTGGACTGCAACTTTCATTTACCCTATCCAGAAATGAAAAATTTAAGTTAACTACATTTAGAGAGTGCCAGACATGAGAAAGGCTATAGTATCTCCTGAGTAATCAGCTGGGTTTTTTTCCAGTATCTCCCATTAGAAATATTCTAACTGGACCAAGGTAGAAAAGATACAGCTGCCTATGATCAAGGGAAAACAAGACTGAACACAACCCTTAGAAATCAGAAACACTGCTGGAATGTTTATTTGGCTTTTGACCTTTCTCAATCAATTTTGTAGGCCTCTAGTTATATTTTTCAAATTGGATGTTACAGGTTACTGCTCACTTATTTCCTCCTCCTGACCTGGCCTCCATTGGAAGCAGCAAAAGAAACTATTTGCTTTCCATTCAGCTTCTTGTCTTAATGAGGAGCTGGACTTAGCAACGATGCCATGTTATCTCAGCCTGCACAGAAATGCCTACTTTCATCAGTCATTGTGTGAGTAGCTATGGAACATACTATAAAAAGGGCATGGTGGAAAAACAATTGAAGCAGTAAAAAAGCTAGGGTTGGACTAGAAGACCTTCAATATCCTTTCCAACCTTATTATTTTACATTTTATATTCTATTTTCTATGTTCTAAATTAGATGAATCTTCCCAGGCATGAATCATGTCAGTCCTCCATAGCTCATTCGTTGTGACCCTTGAGATATCATATACCGATCTCCAAGAAGAAGGAGCACCTTTCTCTGTTTTCCTTAGGCTCCAATTCATGGTCACCGTATTCAGAATGGATGGGCATAAGGAATGCTTTTGAAGCAGGAGATCTGTTAACATCTTCATACATTTTGAGAGCTATAATGTTGGGGTCGTGAAAGAAACTCTTAGCAAAAATCTCCCACTTTCCTCTGAGCTTAAGGATGCTGAGACTGCAAAGAAGGCACTTTCTATTGACTTCTGAAGGGATTGTGGCACCCATGATCATATTGCAAATCTACACTGGATGATGGAAAAATCTTGTGAATATCAAAATATCATTTACATGTGCTTCATCAGCTACAAGAAAGCTTTTGAGATGAGGTGTTGATCATGAGAAGCTGCAGAGAAACCTACAAGATTTGAGGAGTACCAGCATATCTGGTCAAGGTGGTGAAATTACTGCACACAAATCAGAAAGCCACTGTGCAAACACCATATGGAGACACCAATTGGGTTAAGATAGAGAAAGTAGTGTGACAAGGTTGCATTCTGTCCCCTTTCTTATACAACCTGCATGCTGAAATGATCATGAAGAAGCTAGATCTTGAAGAATAAAAAAAATGGGGTAAAGATTGGAGAAAGAAACATCAAAAATGTAGCAAATTTCAAAAACCACTACAGAAATATATGCAATCAAATAAAAACTGAATGCACCAATTACCACACCAAGCAAGAAGAAGACCTTCTGCGCACAAACTCCAATCGTGCTTTTTATAATTTTGTGAACAACAAAATTAAAGACTCGAGATCCATCCCACCACTAAAAGATTCTAATGGCAAAGAATATAATGATGAAACAGTTAAAGCAAACCTCTTCAACACATACTTTGGCACAGTCTTTGTTAACAGTGATGACTTACACCCGACATTCCCCAATCATACCAACAGTGAGTACAATGACCTAACACATATAGATTTCACAGAAGATAATGTTGAAAAAGCTCTTTGCAAACTGAAACCATCCCTATCTATTGGACCTGATGGACTATGTGCAGACGTCTTAAAAAAGATTTCTACTAATATAGCAGAACCCCTAAGCATAATTTTTGAAAAAGCTTTCATGACCAGTTCCCTTCCCAAACTTTGGTCACTTGCCACGGTCATCCCTGTCTTCAAAAAAGGAGACCCCAGCCCGGGGGTAAAATGCTTCGGATCGGACGGGATCGCGCGATCCAGTAGTGATGGCGGCTGCTGGTTCGGAGGACCGGTAGCAAAAATCCCTGGCCCCGCCCCCTGCCTCTGCTGAGCCACACCATCAGCAGAGGTGTTTTTTTTTACTTTTAAAGCAGATTTTGCTTCAGCCGAAACAGGCCTTTAAAAGTAAAAAACAGCAGAAACTTACTTGTACTCTTACTTGTAGAAAACATGTTTTCTACAAGTAAGAGTAGAGATTCTAAGGCACTTACCTGATTACTGATGAACGCATGGCTCTCTTTCCAGCCCGAAAGCAGTTTCAGTTTCAGCCCAGACAGAATCAATCGCTCAGCTAATCTATTTCTTCGGTGATCAACTGGCTGGCTTTGCTGACTGAGGAACTCTGAGATTTGAAGTCCACAATAAAATAAAATAAAATAAAATAATAAAATAAAATATTTGTGCAGCTTTCTGAGATTTGGTGTGTTTCTGTAGTGTTTCACTCTAACTACACAAACACACAAAATCTCAGAAAGCTATATTGTGTGTGTGTGTGTGTGTGTGTGTGTGTGTGTGTGTTAGTTGTGTGTGTGTAAAGTGTGAAAGTTGGTTTTTGAGCTTTTTGTGGCTGTGTGAAGTGTGAAGTGCAGCTGCTTTTACATTGTGTGTGAGTCAGTTGTGTTGTGTTGTGTTGTGTGTGTGTAAAGTGTGAAAGTTGGTTTATGAGCTTTTTGTGGCTGTGTGAAGTGTGAAGTGCAGCTGCTTTTACATTGTGTGTGAGTCAGTTGTGTTGTGTGTGTGTAAAGTGTGAAAGTTGGTTTTTGGTACGTCTTATTGTTTTTTTATACTTTGTTTATTATTTTTATTATTTATTGTTATTGGCCACGCCCACCAAGCCATCCGACCACCAAGCCACGCCCACCAATTAAGCCACGCCCACAGAACCGGTAGGGAAAATTTTTAGATTTCACCCCTGCCCCAGCCTAGCTGAAAATTACAGACCTATCTCTTTCTGCTGTGTCACCTGCAAAGTAATGGAATCTATCGTCAACCAATCCATTACCCTCCACTTAGAAACAAACAACCCACTCTCTAATAAGCAATTTGGTTTCAGAAAAAAATTATCATGTAATGTACAACTTCTTCACTGCAAAAACATATGGACTACAAATCTTGATCAGGGCAAAGCAATAGATGCAATCTACATAGACTTCTGTAAAGCTTTTGACTCAGTAGTACATGATAAACTTCTCCTAAAACTAAAATCCTATGGCATCTCAGGACCCCTCCACAATTGGATAACAGCTTTTCTATCAAATAGACAAGTAGTCAAAATTGGCAATGCTCTATCAAATCCTGTTCCTGTCAAAAGTGGCGTTCCCCAAAGCAGCGTTCTTGGACCAACACTCTTCATATTATACATTAATGATCTCTGTGACCATATTACAAGTAATTGTGTTCTCTTTGCTGACGATGTCAAACTATTTAACACCACCAACAATACAGCTATCCTCCAAAAAGACCTTGACTTCGTATCTGAATGGTCTAAAACTTGGCAATTCCAAATCTCAACCAGCAAATGCTCAGTCTTACATATTGGAAAAAAGAACCTAAACACTAAATACAAGCTGGATGGACATTATGTTACTGATGATCCCCACCCTGTTAAAGATCTTGGAGTTTTCATATCAAGTGATCTAAGTGCCAAAGCCCACTGTAACTACATCACAAAAAAGGCTTTAAGAGTTGTAAACCTAATCTTGCGTAGCTTCTTCTCCAAAAACACTACACTACTAACCAGAGCATATAAAACATTTGCTAGACCAATTCTTGAATACAGCTCGACTGTTTGGAACCCATACCACATTTCTGACATCAGTACAATTGAATGTATCCAGAAATATTTTACAAGAAGAGTTCTCCACTCCTCTGAATACAACAAAATACCTTATGCCATCAGACTTGAAATCCTGGGTTTAGAAAATTTAGAACTACTCCACCTTTGACGTGACCTGAGTTTAACTCATAGAATCATCTATTACAATGTCCTTCCTGTCGAAGACTACTTCAACTTCAATTGCAACAATACATGAGCACACAATAGATTTAAGCTTAATGTTAACCGCTCCAATCTTGATTGCAGAAAATATGACTTCAGTAATAGAATTGTTAATGCTTGGAATACACTACCTGACTCTGTGGTCTCTTCCCAAAATCCCCAAAGCTTCAACCAAAAACTGTCTACTATTGACCTCACCCCATTCCTAAGAGGTCTGTAAGGGGCGTGCATAAGAGCACAAACATGCCTACTGTTCCTGTCCTATTGTTTCCTTTCGTTATATCCAATTAATATAGTTATTACATACTCATACTCATATATATGCTTATATATTGTATAGTTATTTCATACTTATGCTTATATATACTGTGTGACAAAATAAATAAATAAATAAAAATCTTCAGTATGCTGATGATATTACTCTCCTCTCAGAAACCAAAGAAGATCTGGAACATCTGATCAAAGAAGAAAGTGAGAATTTTGATTTCTTTCTGAATATCAAAAATATTGATCTCATGACCACTGCAAGGAATGGAAACATCAAAACAGAAATTGATGGTGAACAGATACAATGCATAGAAAAATTCAATTTTGTAAGCTCACAAATTACTGAAAGAGGTGAATGCAGCACAGAAATAAAACATCAGATTGCAATGGATCACACAGCAATGATGAACATGAACAGAATATGGAAAAACAATATGGAAAAGCAAGCCTTGCAACCAAATGTAAGTTAGTTTGCTCTATTATATTGCCCATAGCTACCTATGGTTGTGGGGAAAAATGCAAGACAGACGAAAATCAACTCATTTGCACTGTGGTGCTAGGGAAGGCTACTATGTATTCCTTGGACAGCAAAAGTAAGTACAACAGGCAAGTACTGGAGCACATAACACCAGACATGTCACTGAAAGGAAAAATCACAAAACTGTGCCTCGCTTATTTTGGCCATGCCATGCAGGAGAATTTACTGGAGAAAGCAATTGTGGAAAGAGTTAGTGGTAAAAGGAAACCAGGCGGCCAAAAAAAATAATGGCTGGATACCATCAAAGCTGTCACCAGCCAGAGTATGGGAAAATTCAAAGAAGTTGTGTGAGACTGGAAAATGTGGAGAGACCCGGCCCATAGAATCGCCAAGAATCGGACACGACTGAATGAATAATATCATCATCGTCATCACTGAGTTTTTGGGGTTTCACAAAGCTACTTTTCATTTCAGTACCAGATCATTCTACAAAAAGGCAGAGCTGTTGCAAGGGTGAGTATCTGATTGGCACTCTCTAGCAAAGGAGAGCCCATGGACTGCTCTTAGCATTATTTGGGAAACCAAGGGTAACAGCAAGTGAGGAACTTATATAGCGTGAATGGGACATGATACATACCTAGTTGTGGCTGGGACTGTGATTATTTTCCCCCTCTGACTTTGAAGGATTTGTTTTTAAAAGTATTGAAATGTAATATATTAAGTATATGTTGGTATATAGTCTGTATTAAAGAGCCTAACTTGCATAAAATACAGGTAGTCTTTGTTTAGCAACGGTTTAGCAACAATTGAGACTGGCCACTCAGTCATTAAGTGGTGACTAGGTAAAACCATGACTGGGTTTATGATTTTCCTTTGCTTTTCAGGCCTTCAAAAATTGTGAATGTGAGGATTGGTCATAAATTTACTTTGTCATCACTGTTGTAACTGGGAATGGCTACTAAATGAGGCAGTCGCTAAGCAAGGGCTACCCATAATAGGAACATGCGTGGGGTAAAACTGGGATTTGCTTAGAATTTATATTGGCTAAAACGTGCCCAACTTGGCAAGTATTGGTCTCACTGTTGCAGGCAATACTGTATGAGCACAATTAGTCATGACTAAAATGTGTAGTTTGCTCTTTCTTTTTCTTACTAAAATGTATTATTCTAAAGCCTTAATTGATTAAGGCCAGGACAAGTGATGCAGGTCTTTATCACTGGGCTCTTTGGGAATAACCATCAGATACGGAAAATTGCCATTTCAAAAGTAAGAGGAATAGATGATAAAAGCTATGAATTAACTAAAGAACTAAACTAAAGAAAAGAAAGAAAGAAAATATGGTGTGTGTTTTTGAAACCAAGAGAGAGGTCAAGGATATAATAGATCTATAAATGAAGGTGATCTGACTTGTGGATATGATGAATATATGTATGGAGGTGAAGATGAAAGTTAAATTATGAATGAAAAGGGTAAAATGTATGTCAGGAAGGATGAATTGGTGCCACCTAAAGTGTTGTGAATGTGTATTAAAATAGAAAATCATAGGTTAGTTGCATATTATATCTAGTGAATAGTGATAATGAAAGTACTGGAGAGGTGTTAGGGGAGAAATCATGCACTTCTCTGAATAGATTTGTTCCAACAAAAATAAGAATCTGCTTGGTGACAGGAATGGAAAGATAGAATAAAGAAGAGAGGGTACAAAAAAGTGATCCAAAAATGAATGAGAATTATTGTGGTCCTGGAGTACAAAACAAAATGAGAGCAAGGGTCTCATAAACCAAGTTCCAATTGTTTCTTACATCCAAAATACTCAACAAGTATAGAATTTTGATGGAATGCATAACACTCAAGCTATTTCTCCAGACTCAAAATGGTCTGATGGGATATTCCAGGTGGTGTGCTTTATTCTGAGCTGGAAACAAAATGAATTTCCCATTCTGTGCATATTTCTACAACAAACTCATTTGTACAGCACTAGAATGAAGCAATGATAGGAGATCCCAGGCAGCCTTGCTTAAAAACTCTCACCTTTCAAGTGTTGCCACTGTCTGTAAAGGACCATCCTCTTTTTATAAGCCATCTTGGTTTCTTGTGGAATGTGAAAGTTGGAGAACACGTTAGCGTCAGAACCAACAGATTCTATTCCATTTTTTTTAAACATATAAAAATGAACCTGAAAGTAAAACAGTGGAACATCAGAGAAAATTTACATTTCAAAGAATGAAATTAGGGTAATTTGCATTTTTTTTTAAAAAAAAGGTTCTTAGGCAATTTACATTAATAGCTTATAAATTAGGGGAAGAAGCGTGCAAAAACTATGCTAGGAGATGCTGTGAACCTAAATGGTTATGATTTTTAATAGATGCTTTTAATGAAATCAATTTAAAAACCTTGCTGTCGTGCAATACTACCCTATTAACACAGACAGTAAAATGAACCGATTTGTATTGACCTTCATGTCCTTACTCGGGGCTACTATACATAAACTCAGGTCATTTGAGAATAACTGGTTTCAGAATTATGAAACTATAATTATTTCTTTTTTAGAATATGAATTTAAAGCATTCTTAAAATGTACTTGGATGCATTTTAGATACCTTTTTTTTTTTTGCCAGCTTGGATAACCCTGGTTTTGGTGCCAAGATGGCAACTGGGCAAAGAAAGCACTCCTGCACATGTGCAATTTCTTTCCCTTGCTACAAATTAGCTTTATAAATAGATTACCAAAATAAGTAGCATTAGGGGATGAATTACTGTGTTAGAGGATGTGACATGCATGAAGATAGAATTCAGGCATCTCTCACTTTGGTAATTAATAATGTTTCTTCCTCTTTGGAAGAACAAAAGTATGCAAATTGAATTGACAAAAAAACCTCACATAATATATTCAGAACATTAATGTTTCTTAATTTTAAAATATAGTGATACAGTTGTCCAGAAAGACAGACAATATTTTATAGGCTGAAGAAAATATTGTTAAAATAGGGATCTTTTACCTTCCAATACGAGATGGAATTCAGCTTTTAGCTTCAGTAGCTCCAGTTTATTGACTTTGCTTGCCAGAAGCTGTCTCGGAAGGCTACAAATTAGAGTGACCCAATTGTCATAATGCTGGTTACCAAATAGCAATGGCAATATTACTTAGACTTATGTACCGCTTCACAGTGCTTTATAGCCCTCTCTAAGCGGCTTACGGAGTCAGCATATTGCCCCAACAATCTGGGTCCTCATTTTACCAACCTCAGAAGGATAGAAAGCTGAGTCAACCTTGAGCTGGTGAGAATTGAACTGCTGAACTGCTGGCAGCCAGCAGTCAACGGGCGTAGCCTGCAGTATTGCATTCTTTTTTATTTTTGATTTTTTTAAATAAACATACATAAAAACATAACACCATTTTCAATTACAAATACAAACAGTGTTGGTTGGTTACAAGTCTTTTGTGCATTTTCACCATATATTCATAGTTTGTAGTTTACCTAATTTCACATTTTAACAATCTAGTATATATCCAAATATTTTTATCCTCATTGATCATTTACTTAACTATGGCTTTTTCATCCCTCACTTCATACAAAATGTTCTAAAGCAGGGGTCTCCAACCTTGGTCCCTTTAAGACTTGTGGACTTCAACTCCCAGAGTTCCTCAGCCAGCTGTGCTGTTGAAGTTGAAGTCCACAAGTCTTAAAGGAACCAAGGTTGGAGACCCCTGTTCTAAAGTTTAAGTTAACTTATATTGTATCATTCATTTCATCATCCTGAATCAATCCCATAATAACATATCTTTATGTTATATTTTGTATATTTCTACAATTCTTATATTATAAAGACCTCTACCAAACTTTATTACCATATTTTTTTGTCTAACCATTGCTAAAATAAGTTCCATATCTTATAATATTGTTTATCTTCCTGTTCTCTAATTTCAAATGTCAATTTGCTCATTTCAGCACATTCCATTATTTTTTTAATAACTTCATCCTGTGTTGGTATTTTCTCATTTTTCCAATTTTTAGCAAACACAATTCTAGTCACTGTTACTACATTCACAATCAAATTTCTCAATTCTCTATTATATGTTTCAGGTATAATCCCCAATAAGAAAACCTCTGGTTTAAAGTCTATATGCTTTTTTATCATTTTTTCCAACCACGTGTGGATTTTAGTCCAGTATCTTTTAGCTTCTATGCACATCCATCACATATGGTAATATGAACCTGGTATCTGATGACATTTCCAACATTTTTCAGATTTAGTACTGCATTCTAACCACTGCGCCACCATGGCCCAAATACTGATCCTGTGACCATGGGAATGTTGCAATGGTCATAAATGCGAGGACCAATTGTAAATCACTTTTTGCAGTGCCATCAATAATCCATCAATAGCTAAATGAATGATCATAAATTGAGGACTACCTGTACTTGCAGGCTTAATTTTTAAACATGTGTTAAATATTTAAATTGAGTTAATCTGCTTTTGATGGCCAATATCTCCTAACTAATTCCTTTAGAATTTTCTTTTTTCACCTGTCAGGATTTGTCCTACCAGGAAATTCCACTTACCTTGTTTATACATTTATTAAAATTAGCTTTCTTAAAGACAACAGTATATATTCATCTGCACTCACTTTTCGTTTTTCTTATTACTTATTATCATGAACATCAGCATTACATCTCCATTTCCCCGCAGTGTTCCTTTAACTTCCACTACATTGACAAAGTCTTTCCTAGTCCATGGACTGGCACAGGTCTGCAGCATGTCAGAAACTGGTCTGTGCAAACAAGTGAAGCCCCATCCACGTGATGCAGGCAGCACATGAAACCATGTCCTCCTCTGGTCTGCAGGAAAACCCACTTTTCATGAAATTGCTCCCTGGTGCCCGAAAGGTTGGGGGCTGTTGCTCTAACCTGTGAACGACAATCAGCTATTCTGTGTTCACCCTGCAAAAAAACCCAAAACACTGCAACACGAGCCAGGAATTTTCCTTAATGACCATGTTTAGTCTCATTTGTGTCTCAACAGATTTGAGAAAATTAAAATTACCTCTTGCTACTACTTGTGTCTCTGAAAGATTTGCAGTTTGATTCTGGAAAGGATCAACTATATTTTCTGCTTGGTTGGATCAGAAATGGTAGACATCAATAACAGTGTTGCATCTATTCAGTTTTCTACTTATTTTACCCAGATGCACTATTCAGAATGTCCAAGCTATTCACCTGAATTTCTAAACAAGGGCAGATACTTAAACATCTAGTACAAATCTTCCTGATTCTGTCTTTTTGTACTTCAGTTGCTGTATCCCAATCATAGGATTTCCCTATTCAATTATATACTGTATGCCTCCTATGTTAAGAGTTTCAGCTCATTTTATTTATTTCCTGTACCCTGAATATTAGGGTGTACACAACAAAAACTATGAACTTTATGAGCCAATGTTCTGTCTGATTTTTCAGTGAGTGGTTTAATAGGCTACACCAACACTCCTACTTCTTGTATAATGCATAAATCTTTATCTGAAGTAGTTACATTATGATTTTAATCTCCAAATGCCAATGAGTTCAGTTTAAACCGCCTCCTAATGACGTTTGGCATGTTTTAGTGAAATAAATTCTTACCAGTCCTTATGAAATATAACTTGTCACATGCTAGGAGTTCAAATAATTCAAACAGTGCTCCCAGATACCAAATACTTCCATCAACATAATTTCTGAAGTCAGTTATTTAAGTATTCTCTAGTCCTATGCTATGAGTTGCAAGAATGCATAAAAAATAATTGCATTCTCTGGTTTTCAAGCTTCCTTGCTGGATCTTCAGAACCCACAATGGTTCTGGGAGTACAATTTGATCTCTGTCGTCTACACAAAAAGATCAGAAAGAAGAAATAATTGTTAGAGAACTTCTAAAATTTGGAAGTGCCTAATCTGTGTTCCTTGCAGACAATTCATTTTCAATCCATTGGATTTGATTGTTATACATTAATTTTTGTCATCAATTATTGTAACTCTTACTTTTCTTTTTCTTGCTGTATTCCCTCTGCAATTTCTCCTGACTTCTGTTCTTTTTCCTGCTCCTGGAACCTCAGATCCTGTTTCTTCTAAAATGTCCTCAAAGCTGTTTATGAATTCCAGGAGTACAGGACATTGCCTGTATTTCTTCAAGGTAGCATTGTCATTGCTACCATTGGACTTGAAGTACTTCTTTCCTTATACAGAATTGCTTCCTCTGTTGACTCTTGTTGCAGTAATTTGACCTCCTTTGTTTGATCTGTCTTACCACTTGCGGGGTGATCATTCATTGCTCCAGTTCCTTGACTTTTTTTCCACTAAATGCTACAAGTTTGGACTTGTTGGAAAGATATGTCAGGTTGTATTGCAGCAAGAATACAAACATGCCCAACTGAGTACAGGCCATAATTCCCAAGTCATATCTCTTCATCCTCAGTATCCTAAGTATCAATAAAGATACATTATTTCTTAAAGTATCGCCTCTATTTCTTTTCACCTTCAGTTTTGAGGGAAAATAAGGCAGGGACTCTCCCATCTAAACTCTCTTGTTGGAACTCTGCTGCTAAATTCCTGTTAGTTCTTCCTTTTTGCTGACACCTTGGGAAAAGGCAACCTTATAGTCTTCCTGTAGTCTCTAGCAGCCTCTCCTTGATCAGCAAGAAAAAAGTAAATTCATCATTTTATGTGTGCATGTGTGCCTCTGAGAAATTGTTGACTCCGCATGGCTGCCTCTACTAGCCCTTGCAATTTTCTTTGCAAGGTTTTTTTAAAGTAGTTTGTCACTGCCTTCTTCCTAGGTCTGAAAGAAAATGACTGGTCCAAATGCCTTCATGCCTCAGGCGGAACTGAAATTGTTGGTCTCTAAGTTTCTAGGCTAGTATCTTAATTACTGCACCAAACTAATTCTTATTTTATAATGCACAACCGATAATCTGCCACTCTCAGAACATGTTCCTTGTAATCAGGAAATGATTTCCCTCACTCTATATCAATAAGGACATAGACCCTCCAAACACATAATAATGATTATTCTCTTCTTCCTAAGAAGCCCTCTACCTAAGTTAATTTAAGTTTTCTGTTTCCTTTCTCAGTTTCTTCCTAGAAACCATCTTCCCAAGAGCGTGGGCAACTGTCTTTGTTTGTTGAAGAGAAAATACTTGCTGTTCTGTCCCCGTCCCCACTTTACAGAGCAAACACAAAGACACATGTCTCCCAGTCTTTTTATTTGCTACAGACCTGATTTTCTTCAATTGAGGAAATACTTGGCAGTGACCGTGCAAAGGCCTGCAAGTGCTGGGTCCATTATCTCGTATCCAAGGTCCGTTGCCAAAACTCACTGACAAAAGTCCTTTAATCCTCCAACAACTGAGCTGTAGTGCACCCTTGGTAGCTTTTTTGTCCATCACAAGGGCCACATGGCAACTCCACCCACTTTTATACCCTGTGGGGTGTGGCTCAGTGACTCAGCAATCTCTGAGCCTGCCACATTTTTTCCTCTGTTGCACACGCTTATCTTTACGTCGCTGCCTTGGATCCATCCAGGATTGATCGTCAGCAGCTGGGATTTGAGGCATTGCCAGGGCGGAGGAGGGTGCGGGAGAGGGAGGCCTTGTCAGCTATTCCTCCTGGCCTGTAGCTGAAACTTGGGGCGGTGCCAGCGAGGAGGATCCTGATGAGGGAGGCCTTGCTGGGTCCTCTCCCTCACTTTCTGAGTCACTCTCCTCCATGAGAACAGGCTCGAGGGCTGGAGTCACAACACTTGCTCAAACACCCAGAATGGATAATCAGCAACTATTTGAGTGACTTTTTCAACCCCTAGAACTAATCACTCCTAGATGTGCACTCACTTTCCTCTCTTGTCTCTTCCTCCTGATGGACTTTGTTGCCAAATGGTAAGTTTTCCCTATTTACATGTTCAGTGCACAAGTGCTTTTGACAATACTGAATTTATTTTTGCATATCATTTTTCCCCCTGTTTAAAGAACTACAGGAATTATTGGCCAGTTAAAGTAATTGAAAAGTTAATGATAAGTGATGCCATATACTAGGAAGTGGTGGAAAAGCTAACAGTAATTAAAATGAAATAAAGGTGTGAAGGGATATCATTTATCACATCATTGCATAGAAAGAGTTAGGACCATAGGAAGGGCACAATAGTCCAGACATAGCAAGGAATAAACACTTCAGTGCTGCTTGTATCTCTTACATAGCATTGGAAAGAAAACTGCATGGGTGTGTCTCTAAAATCACCAATTGTTGAACTTTTGCACAATTTCTCTCCTGTTAAAAAAAAAAAAGAATTGTCAGTTTCCTGTTGCTGAAAGAAAATTTGCTTAACAAATTAAAGAATAGGAAAGTGTCAGTTACATTTTCACGGGTGAAGTTCTTGCACTTGTTTGTTTATGGAATGGCCAAGCTGTGTGTGAGAAAGTCCTGACTTTCTGCAATCATCTATTCAGCAGTGTGCAGCCTCACTAACGTTCTCTGCATCCATTAGATGTCGAAGTAAGACTTCACAGAAGACCTTGTCCCATTGGATTTGTGCACTAACACTGCTATTGTCTCCATTTAAAGTGGACTTCTACCTGTGGGAAAAAAGGTACTTAATTTCTCCTTTTTGCTAAATACATTCAGATCAATTGTCTTCTCCCAAATTTACTGCCAAAGAATGAGAAAGTTTGGGTCACTCCATAGTCCAAACATGTCTTCTGTTTCCCACCAATGTCATAACTAAATTTCAGCTCTGCTTCAACCATTAAAACTCTGACTATCAGATATCTTAATTCTTTTGTAATTGTTCTTTATTCAATATCTTGATAAGTAACATTAGCAAACATGAGAAAAATAATTTTATTTTATAGTGGGAAAAGACTAGAAAAACCAGTGTATAGTCATATATGACTAAAAAAATAGAATATTTTTAAGCTTTTCTCCTCTGGATATGCTATTTAACAGATGCTTGTGTAAAAATTTTCTCTTGGTTTAAATGATACTCATCTCTCAGCTAGAAGGCAGAACGCTGATCTGGGCTTGAGAATTGACCATGGTGAATCCTAGATTCCTAATACCACCCCACCTGTTAAATCTAAAAGAGTCAAAGTGTCAATTGGAACATGTTAAAGACTCATGTCTATCTTCATTACAGACACAGCACTACACCTTGTCACCACTTGTGCCGTAATGTTGTGATATTTCACACACCATTTCACTAGCAGCAGCTCAAGGCAATTTAGATTCATTGCTTTTCAGCTATTCAAATCTTAGGGGGAGGGTTTTTTTTGGGGGGGAATGCATGGTGAGGCTACTTTTACAAGCACCTTGTTTCCCCTAAAAGATACTTCTTTTTCTGTCTAGACTATTTCCTGGCATCTGGATACTTCTTTTTCTAGAAAAAAAAAATCAGCTGATAATGCACACTAATAGAAAATGCACATAGTAAGAAGCAGATGGCAGTTGTGCATGCAACATTCATATCCATAATCCTGGGAGTTTAGGCATCTGGGAAACTAAATTCTTCAACTATAAATTAAAAGTATGAAAGCTAATTTTCATTCTGCATGGTGACCTGCAGCTTCATCTGTTTCTCTTGCAAATGTTGTAAGGCAGCATTCATCACATGACCAGCATTCTGCTCTGGCTATATATATATATATATGTATATATATGTATGTATATATCTATATCTGATTTATCCAAGAAATCTGTGGAATACGTAGATGGATTCTATGTACTCTAAAACAGGGGTCTCCAACCTTGGTCCCTTTAAGACTTGTGGACTTCAACTCCCAGAGTACCTCAGCCAGCTGAGGGACTCTGGAAGTTGAAGTCCACAAGTCTTAAAGGGACCAAGATTGGAGACTCCTGCTCTAAAATGTCATGCTTGTGAACTGAAATATCTATCTTGACAGTAAGATGATCTCCGCCTTCAAGTGGCCTACTGTATTTTGGTACCTGTATGAAATAGAGAAATACTGCTCTTTAATATTACCCTCCCCTTCCAAAAATGCGTAGCTTCTTTTCCAAAAACACTACACTACTAACCAGAGCATATAAAATATTTGCTAGGCCAATTCTAGAATACAGCTCACCTGTCTGGAACCCTCACCACATTTCTGACATCAATACAATAGAACGTGTCCAGAAATATTTTACAAGAAGAGTTCTTCACTCCTCTGAAAACAACAAAATACCTTATCCCACCAGACTCGAAATCCTAGGCTTAGAAAACTTAGACCTTCACCTTTGACAAGACCTAAGTTTAACTCATAGAATCATCTATTGTAATGTCCTTCCTGTTAAAGACTACTTCAGCTTTAATTGCAATAATACAAGAGCAACCAATAGATTTAAACTTAATGTTAACCGCTTTAATCTAGATTGCAGAAAATATGACTTCTGTAATAGAATCATCAGTGTTTGGAACACTTTACCTGACTCTGTGGTCTCTTCCCATAATCCCAAAAGCTTTAACCAAAAACTTTCTACTATTGACCTCACCCCATTCCTAAGAGGACCATAAGGAGCGTGCATAGGAGCACAAACGTGCCTACCGTTCCTGTCCTATTGTTTTTCTTTTTTTTCTTCATATATATATATATATACTTATACTTCCTTATATTTCCTCATATATATGTTTATATACTATATAATCTTTTTGTGTGATGCTTATATGTATTGTTGTGACAAAATAAAATAAAATAAAAAATAAATAAAATAAATCCTGAAATTCAGTTCTAGGCCTGCATTTTGAGGTAGCATTACATCTGGGAATATGGGTCTCAAACAATCACACAAAAATGACATTTGAAAGAAAGACTATTGATCGGCTAGGGAAGAATACAGCTCAAGAGATTAGTTATGTTTGGCATACAAAAGGCCCCAAATTCAATCCTGAATATCTCTACAGCAAAAGAAAAGAAAATTGCTTGCCAGAAATTCCAGGATTATAATAAATGTAGACAATATTAAGTTCAATGTACCAGTTATCTGACTCAGTGGATTTCTTATAATTGGCAGTGAGTTACACTTAGTCAACTGTCCTTCAGTTGAAACTTCTTCAGTCCTATGGGTTTACATTCACAGTTTGCTACCATGAAATAGCCACCTATAAACCATTATTGTGTTACAGCCAGGCAGGAGACATGGTGGCACTTCTCTGTCTTTTTTTTTTTTTTTTAGAAAAAAGTTTTATTTTTACAATCATATCAAATATTTCATCCAATGTACAGTTATATACAATTAGTCGGGCTTGCCCAGTCACCCCCCCCTTTTTAACACTCTTCCCTCTTCTACCTTCTTTTACTTTCCAAACCTTCCTCTCCTTCTCTTATCTACATCCTCTCCTCCCTCCACCCTCCACTCCTTCTCCCTCTTCTACCCCTCTTCCTTCCTCTTCTCCTCTTTCCTACCTCCTACTCTCTTGGCACTTCTCTGTCTTGTGTTCCAAAATAACTTGGGTGGCTGTTGGTATGATGCAGCCTAGCTTGGATACGTGATAGTGGGATAGTACCTGTTGTTCTGCCTCAAGAGACAAAATGTTCTCAGCCAGACCTATTTATAGTATAGAGAAAAGCAGCTGGGAGAAAGCTGTGGCTGGGTGAAAATGACATAGAGGGGAGGAATAAAGCATTAGCGTTTCTGTCTCTGCCTCCCACATTCTATGTCAGCAGCTTTACTAACAATTCAGTGGCTGCATGCTATGTGCCTGACAATAGCTCACCAGGTAGCATTTCAATGATGAAGAAAAAAAGTGGATAATGCATAGCCCAACTTGTGGGGGGCGGGGATGGGGGCGGGATATAATGCTCTGCTTTAGTGGTAGTTCTGGCTCAACTCCCCCCCTCCTCCAATCATTGCAAGCAATGTCATGGTCAGTTGCCTTGCCCCCAAATCCCCCTACTATACTTGGTGAGAAATTTGGTATTGCAGCAGATTAATGACCTTAGCAAAATGTAATTACACAACAGAGTTCTACTCTTAATAACTACGTATTTTACTTGTCAATGTGCCTTAATTGAAACTGAGTAGGCGATACAAGTTGCAGTGGAGTTGGCTGGCAAGCCTTTAACGCTATATTAATTGTAGTAATTAGCAGTCACTTTATGTTGGAGTCATCTATAAATAGGGGGTCCATTAGTTTAGCAGAAGAGTGTGATTTAAAATGCAAATAAAAACCCAATTAGACATATAAATCACTCGCCCTCCTAAAATTTACTGTCAGAAAAGGACAGTGTGTATGTTTGTGTGTGTGTACGCATGTGCACACCCATGTGCATTCTCTCCATCTCCTCCCTCCCTCCCTCCATCCCCTCACACACACACTGATTTCTGCAGGTCAAATTGTTTGAGGCAGACTTTTTTAAAATGTCATTTGGAAATTCTAGAAGAGGATGAGAACAGCAGAAAGATTCTGTGCAAATTAGTCTCCATATAGCAATTCTGATCTATCTAATCCCATAAGGCATTACAGGTGGTAATGGAATCTCAGCTGCCTACAGTTATAAATGAAGCTTTTGAGATATTGAGGATGGTTTTCTTTGTGAAACTATCTGTGGCTTTGGAGTGATGCTGCACTAAGGGTGGGTCTCCAGTGTCAAAGGTAAAGCTTAATTTTCTGGATCCAAAAGGAAAACTGAAGTCAAGGTGGAAACCTGTGTTAAAGACTGGTGGCTTACCTCTTGGCCTGAGTAATCAAAACAGATAAGGTCCTGCACTCATAAGATTTTCAATAGAAGACATCATGTATGATAAAATTTAAAGCATGGCTTTAAAGACTGGAAGAGTTCTAAATGCAGTAACATCATGTTGGTTGTTTCTTGGCCAAAGAAAAGGAGTGGGAAAAGGCTAATGCTTTTTCCCACTTTTCCCACTCACTGGCTTTTATTTATTTTCCCAGATGGCTTGGTACAGCTCAGAGTGAGGAATTGCACTGCCATGCTTTTTCAAAGGCTTATGAATCTGACATAAGGTGACATCCAGTGCATCTCCAAGACTAGGTGGAAGGCATGTTTCTGACTGTGCAGAATGATTCATACAATGATGTTCTTATCTCTTGGAAGTACACGTTCATCTATCTCTTTCCACTAAATACCAAAATGATTTCATTATAAAGTATCTTCTCAATGAATGAAGATAAATTGATTTATTTCTTCATTCATTCTTTTCTGAATAGCTTAGCTCTTAAACCAAGCTGCAATCTAATAAACATCATCCATGAAAAAAACAAAACAGTGAATGCTTCCTCCTGTTAATATTGTACAAGTGTTGTTGCAGAGCTCAGTTGCTATCTTTGAACAAAGGAATTACGAAAACAGATTGCATTGTAAAATAGCTAACCTTGACTTCATTAGAACGCTTAACAGTATTTCTCATGGATTAAATTGGGACCAGTGATTTTTATTCATATTACAGATGCTAAGCCGTTCGTTAATGCAAGAAAGCTTGTACCACATTCAGCAAGTCTTCTATGAATGACCAGTAATTAGCTATCTGATTTCCTACATTTCAGTTCTCTTTGATTTATCCTTTCAATATTCCTCTTTTAGTTATGAAGGTGATCACACTCTTTTTGCTGAAGAATGCATCTCATCAAATGGACTATAGCCATAAAAAATTAAGTTACATTTATTAACTATAAAGGTGTCTCAAGACTCTTCATTCTCTGTATAATCTTCTTTGTATTTCTTATTTCCTCTTTTGTCCCATCATTCATGCTTTCTGTAATGTTTTAGCTCCCATTGTTGTTCTTTCTGGCTATTTTTCTGCTAAGAGATTTTATTTCTGGATATCGTAGTCACAGATCCCTCACATCCAGGACATAAACTGTTTCAACTCCTACCCTCAAAACGACGCTATAGAGCACTGCACACCAGAACAACTAGACACAAGAACAGTTTTTTCCCGAAGGCCATCACTCTGCTAAACAAATAATTCCCTCAACACTGTCAAACTATTTACTAAATCTGCACTACTATTAATCTTCTCATCGTTCCCATCACCAATCTCTTTCCACTTATGACTGTATGACTGTAACTTTGTTGCTGGCAATCCTGATGATTTATATTGATATATTGACCATCATTTGTGTTGTAAATGTTGTACCTTGATGAACGTATCTTTTCTTTTATGTACACTGAGAGCATATGCACCAAGACAAATTCCTTGTGTGTCCAATCACACTTGGCCAATAAAAAATTCTATTCTATTCTATTCTATTCTATTCTATTCTATTCTATTCTATTCTATTCTATTCTATTCTATTCTATTCAAAGTGTAAGTAATCAAAGGGCTGAAGCAGAATGGATTAGCTTATCTGAAGCAAATGTAGATGGAGTGCAGATTTGACTGCAATGACACAAGACATATTTCCATCCATCGTGGCATTTAAACTAAACACACTGTCATAGCAAATTCCTCCTTTCTCCTCCATTCTTATATCTCATCTTATGGATTGCAAGGTTGAAAATAGCCACTGTCAAATTATTTTTTTTTAATCAGGCTGCATTAGAATCCTGCTTAAGTTGAAGTACAATGTAAAAATAAATAACAACAAATAAATTTACAAATGCCATTAGAGTTGGTTTGAAAAAAGTCTGTGTCTAAATGTGAAAATGAAAATAATATCACTTAAAGGACCAGATATATATTGAGAAGTGCTGAATTTCATAAATATAATGAAATTAATAATCTTACACTGGTCATCTTTAGACTCTTTCAGAATGGGATACATAACAAATAAGGGAACATATGGTGTATAGACTGGATGCTCACAGTTATGATTATTTCCCAGGATATCCTGCAATGATCAGGATCTATTATTTCATGTTGAAATTTCATTTGGATGCAGATCTGATAGCATTTTGCTGCTCTTGATTCCAACTTCCTACTTCTCATTCTTACCCAAATGCTTGGATCCTGATGTGGCTGAAACATACATGCTAGTAATCAACTCTGTTTTGTTTTATTTGATTTCATTAGTGGGAATTGTTAGGTGTGAAGCTGTTTAGAAATTAAATTGAAGGAGGACAAAAAGGCATCAATTACTGGCCAGGAAGGGTGAGCCCTGATTGGCTCTGGTTCTCTGTCAAACATTATAGAGACACAAAATTGGTGAAAAAGTGACCTACAAATCTGGTTCTACTTTCAAGTGGAAGGGAAAGTTAAGTGACAGAAAAGAAAGTGTCATTTGGGAACTATAGAAAGAAAGAGAGGGTAAAAGATAATGGGTTTATAAGCACTGATGTATTGATATAGGAATTTGATTATATGTATGTCTTGCTTCATGAATAAAACAGTCATCCTTATTATAGGAAAGTCATTTTATTCAGATGGGAAACATTTTCCATCTGTATTTGCACGGGTGTTTATTGACATCACTTTCTACATACATTCTCAGTTGAAAGAATCTGAAGATGCCTATCAGAAAACAGGCAGTGCTGCCACTGGTACCAAAGCCATCCATCTAAATCCTGATATCAGAAACTGACTTCCCCATAGTACGCAGGAACTTTTACTAACAGGCCTTTAATAACACACTGTGCCCACTTGATTAAAAAAAAGTACATTATGTTATTAGCACAGAATCCCATTAAAGTACAAATTGTACTACCAGAGGCAAGAAACCCCAACTGCTATAGACCATTGGTTTAACAATACAAATTTTCCCCCCAGCTTGACAGTCCCTGTTATGATGAATACAATTATTAAAAACCCCTCAGTTCTTGGTTTAAAATAGGAGTGTTAATCTCAGTCACATCTGAGTTTATTGGTGCAGACTGCAAAGGATTTGGACGGTGCCGCCATTTCCCAAGGGAGAATTGGCAGATGACAAAGAATTATCATGAGGGAAAGAAAATCTTTGCTCTTTCAGACCCATTTTATGAACATGTCTTCCCCTTTCTTTTTCCATTTTAATTAAAGCTGCTTTTCTTATGACAAGCCAGGAGTGAAATGCTCCCAGTTCTGACTGGAATTGGTAGTGATCTTGGCTGGTGGTTCAGCGATCCAGTCGTGATGGTGGAGCAAAGCCATGCCCACCTGCCTGGGTTTTAACCAGGAAGTAATGTGTTTTGCACCTTCTGCGCATGTGCAAAAGGTTTTGTGCATGCGCAGAAGGTTTGAGCGCGCATGTGATGCGCGCAACGTGTGCACTTCCAAACTGGTAAGGAAGATAAGTAGATTTCACCCCTGTGACAAGCTATAGACGGATGTGGAATATTTCATCCATTCAATATTTTATCTTTAATGTTATTATACAATAGAGATGAGGAAGAAGGTGGTGAATGTACCCATCTATTTATCTGCTATTGGCCAATTAAGCTTCATGCTGGCAGATAAATTTTTTTATAGAAAGAACACTTGAACATAGGGAGGGTGGGGGAAGTGAAAGGTCACAATCCTGTGGATGGTCTGTACAGTCATTCCCATTTTGAAAATAAATCTTTTATGGGAAGATTCTTTTTTTCTATGGAGTGAGCCCAACCACATCATACAGCTGTAGTTATCTAACTGCTGCACACTTTTAATTGAATACAGACTTCTTTCAGGGTATAGACATTCAGTGGATATACAAGATGGTTGTTTGGACCAGTCCAAAGTGGTTTGCCTAAAGCATAATTTATCAGCATGCATGCATACTAAGAATGGCAGTGTTTGCTATTCCTAGCTTATCACTGATGGATCTGGGATCAATCTTTGAGCAGCTGATTCACCCACTAGCTTTATCACAGACATGCTTAAGAAAAGCATAGGCTACTCAGCTTGAAATAAACTTTACCATCTTGTAAATGGGTATTTCTAATCAATTAGCGTTTAGGAGTTGAATAGATACTTCGGCAACAAGAGTCTTTAAACATCTAAATGCATGGTATCATGATTGGGTATTTGCTGTAGCGCTATTGTTCTAGAACAAAAGCATGGAACATATCAGTTGATTAGTAATGCAGCTCTGAGCCCCATTCAGGTTGCTCTCCCTCTGAACTCCTTCATGGGAGGCAGGAACTGACTTTTGGCAAGCTAAGCTCTATTTGCCTCTCTTTTATTACAAGCATGGCACTTAGCTGCTTCTAGTTCTCATCCTTACGATACCTTCTGTTTGGTCTGCTTGCCCCTCAGCTTAGCTTCCTCAACCTCCTCCTTTAAAGATTTGCATATATTACAATTGGACAATAATATGTTTGATCATTAGTCCTGTAAACAGAAGTACAAAATCTACAATATGTCCCATATTTTTCTTTTCAAATCTGGTTAAAATTCTAACTGATAGTCAAGACAGTGACAAAAAAGGGAGGGGAGGAGAGGAGAGGAGAGGAGAGGAGAGGAGAGATTAACAGAGTTGGAAGGGACCTTGTAGGTCATCTAGTCCAACCCCCCACCCAAACAGGAGACCCTACACCATTTCTGACACATGGCAGTCCAATCTCTCCTTGCAAGGCTTCAGATGAAGCTCCCACAACTTCTGAAGGCAAGCTGTTTCATTGGTTGATTGCTCTAACTGTCGGAAAGGAGAAGAAAGGAAAGGAAAGGAATTTTATTTAAAGAGAGTATCTTATAGTCAGTCAAAATTTCAGTGGGGCGCACAGGCTAAGAGAAAGAGAACTTTGGAGTCATAACTAAAAGCAGCAATGGAGGGGGAAAAATACATGTTTTTCCACAGTTACCATCTTTGTAGCTAATGATTTTAACCACATATTTTTTTCCTTGAGAAGAAACTTTAATTCAATGTTAGGAGTGCTGATGTGTGTAGGTGTGAAGCATACTGCATCTGTATATGGTGGGTAAACTAAATGGCTGTTCATTTGGCGCTCAGCTTGTGGAAATATGGTCATTGCTCCTCACACTGAGCCATAATGCGATTTATTTATTTGAAGACATAGCAACCGTGTTTTATTTATTTATGCAGCATGAACCCTGCTTACATATGTGCCATCATGAAGGGCAGATTTATCCTTACTCAAAAGATCTTGGCTGAGACAGTTTTTCTACACTTATTTTAGAAATTTTCATTCAAAACAAGGAGATTCTATTTCCAAAGCAAGGAGAATCCATTTCCAGGAGAATATGTGATGTTCCCCCACTGGCATGCCATCATTCTTTCCCAATAGAAGTATAAGCTCTATTTTGGGGCAAAACAAGCTGTTTTGTAAGAGTTAAATTCCATTCCAAATCTGCTCTGAATCCCTTAATTATGAACCGCTCCAGTAGATATAATTTCCCATTAAGGAGACCTCTGTATTAAATGGGTAGATGGATTTAACTATCATGTCTTGTTTGGCCTAGGTAGCTACTAAATCACACACCCCTCTGTGCTCCTTAGCTTTCCTGTCTGCATTTTTTCAGAAGACTGGATTTTGCTGAAAAAGAAATCTCAATCCTGCAATGTGCTTCAAGTAAGAGAACAGGGATTAACCGGTTTAAAACGTGTATAATGAGAGTATTTGGAAACATAACACAAACGGGAAAAACCTCTCAGTTGCCGTATTTTCAGTGATCCAGCACTAATTACAGCTTCATCTTTAAAAACATGCCTCCACCCACGTTTGGCTCAGAGAGGCCTTTGTGGTAGGAACACAAATGCCAGGGCATGTAAAGAACTAAAAGATCCATCTGCTGCCCTGATTCAGCTGTGGCATTGGCTCGAATTCCTTGTTTTCCATGATTCCCAGCAGAAGTCTGTGTTTGAAGCTAATCTCCCTCAACCAAGGATGACTTTTCCGTAAATGCTATTCATGGGTCAACATAGCATAGCATTGTAACACACCCACTTCACAGTCTGTTTCTGTTGCTCCCCTCTGGGAGGAAGTTTCGAAGTATTTCTAGCAAGACTTCCAGATTTTGTAAGAGCTTTGTCCCCTATGCCATCCATCTGGTAAACTTGCAAGATTTGTTTCTCTTGCCACATGCATGTATACATCCAAACTAGACTGTGTTGTTTCTCCGTGTCATATAATATATGTGGGTACATGCATAATTCTTTCTTTCTTTCTTTCTTTCTTTCTTTCTTTCTTTCTTTCTTTCTTTCTTTGTTTATGTTTATGTTTATGTTTGGGGTGGAGCCCCTTTGAGAGATGTATGCAACGTAATTTCATTTTAATGTATGCCGATTAGTGTATATTCGAAGTGACAATAAAATATTCTAAGTCTAAGTCAACTGTATAAGGTAACACTGCAAATTCCAGGAAAGAAAAATCAGGGAAGTGGAGAAGAGACAGATAGATAGAAAGATTGACTCAGAGACAAAATGAAGAAGAAAAAAAAACCCAACCTCTGAGTTTGGTATTTAAAACTGTTATATAATAAAGAAGGGGGGGGGGGAGGGGAGAAACAAAAAAAGCCAAGACAGTATATTGCATGATTTACATCCTATAGCTTTTTAAGTATCTTATGCATGTGTCACAGATAGCAAAAACTGAAGCTTTAATTAGACAGAGGGCTGTGATCTTGGTTTGTTTGTTTTTTTGACCCTCATCCTGTAGGTTTTGTTAATGAAATTCCTCCAAACCTTTGGTTGGCTGTTATGGAAAATGACATTTATATATTATATATGATCCATGTAGAAAACAACATATGGAATCTGATGCAATGCATTTTAATAAATAGTCTTGCCTTGTTCAGGTGCCTTCCTGAACTGCAGCTAGATCCAGTGCAATATCACTATTCCAGTTCAGGCTCCCCCTACCCCCAAAATTTCAGAAAAATCACTGTGACACCCAACAGAGATTATACAGTATGAAACTATTTGTAGCAATCCCTTATGGTGTCTTCTTAAAAACAAAATAAAGTGATATTGTAGGCGATCTTAAATACTATCGCATCATGCAGGGGTGGGAAATTCCAAAAATGAGCTCATTTCATGTGATTACTGGCTTAATTTCAAAACTCTCATATAAGAAATCAGTGCTCAGAGTTATCTGTCCCTTGCTGCCTGCTGCAATTGTGGGAAGTGGAAAGGGAGTGTCAGGGAACAAAGAAGCATTTGAGTAGAATAGAGATCTGGGTCCCACACTTATTTTTACTGAATCTAACAACTACTTGTTTTACAGACAAGTAGTGCAGCCTCCAACTGATTATCTTTGAAGGAATGTGGCTTTGCCATGATTTCCCAGCACATAAGATGTTATATTTCTATAGGACACTTGATGCCCTTCTAAATATTTACACCTCTTCTTCAATATTTTACTGGTAGATTGCTACAGAGAGTTCATGGCATCAACTTTAATTTAAAAATATATGTGATTAAAACAAACACACATATATTATAAATGTACCAGTTAAGACGTTGGATTAGGACCAGCAAAATTGAGATGCCAAGTATACTAACAGCCAGGCTGATTTTGGGCCAGCCATAGTCTTGCAGCCAAAATTATCCCACGGAGTTGTTATGAGTAGAAATTGGAGGATGGAATATGTACACTGTCTTGAGCTCTTGCCCCAAAGGTGGGATATAAATATAGGTAAACAGTAGGATAGGCATCAAACCAGGCAGGTGGAAAAGAAAGAAATAAGGTAAACTGATTTTGTTCCACAAACTATGTCACAACACATTTGGAGGGAAACTCTTTTCTTTAGAGGACCGTAAATGACAAAAAAACTCTATACATCAAAATCCATCAAAATTATGATTAGATATAAAAGAGATGTGAACAATACATTACAAACTTAATGGACATTACCTAACTGACGACCCCCACCCTGTCAAAGATCTTGGAGTTCTCATATCAAATGACCTTAATGCCAAAGCCCACTGCAACTACATAGCAAAAAAGGCCCTAAGAGTTGTAAACCTAATTTTACGCAGCTTCTTTTCCAAAAACTCTACACTACTAACTAGAGCATACAAAACATTTGCCAGACCTATTCTTGAATACAGCTCATCCGTCTAGAACCCATACCACATCTCTGACATAAATACAATAGAACGAGTCCAGAAATATTTTACTAGAAGAGTTCTTCACTCCTCCGAAAACAACAAAATACCTTATACCAACAGACTTGAAATCCTGGGATTAGAAAATTTACAACTCCGTCGACTTTGACATGACCTGTGTTTAACACACAAAATCATCTATTGCAATATCCTTCCTATAAAAGACTACTTCAGCTTCAATCGCAATATTACAAGAGCAAAAAATAGATTCAAGCTAAATGTCAACCGCTTCAAACTTGATTGCAGAAAATATGACTTCTGTAACAGAGTTGTTAATGCTTGGAACTCATTACCTGACTCCATAGTCTCTACTCAAAATCCCAAAATCTTCAACCAAAAACTGTCTACTATTGACCTCACCCCATTCCTAAGAGGACTATAAGGGGCGTGCATAAGAGCACAATAGTGCCTACCGTTCCTGTCCTATTGTTCCCTTCATTATATCAAATTAATATAGTTGATGCATATTTTTTACTTATATATATATTCTTCAAGATACGTTGTTTTATCTATGACAATTGTTTATGTATACTGTTGTGACAAAAAGAAATAAAAAATAAAAAACAAAAAACAATGTGAAAGAATAAGGGCTATATATGAATCAACTGAATACCCAAGAATTAGAGCAGTGGAATAAATGGTGAAATTTTGGAAACAGATGCAAAATTTAGAAAGTGGGAAAAAAAACTTAACAGACTGAAACAGAAGTGAGAATATAAAAAAAGTATATCACTAAGCAAAGTCCACACAAATTAGTTTAACAAAATAAAAAGTGATAATGTATGATATTGTAAAAATGCTTGAAATTACTTAAATACAATATGTTATTTCTAGCTTTAATATTGTAGTAGCTTGAAAAAAGAGGTTTCCCACATATTCCCCAAACTACGTAGATATGCCATATCTGGGCTGCAAAAAATCATATTCCCATTAGATGGCAGCAGCCACAACCAATTGCTGCCATTTAGTGGTCACTACATTTTGCATCTCAAATATGGTACACCTACCAAAACCACAATTAATGATTTACCATATATTTCGGACTATAAGATGCACCTGACTATATGACGCACCTAAATTTAGAAGAGGAAATCAACAACAAAAACAACAAAAATCTGGATTCTGTGGGCCCCATTTTCAGGTATTTTCCAGTCTTTTTTTCAGCCCATTTTCAAAGTTTTTTTCTGCCCATTTTCTAGGCTTTTTGTTGGCCTATTTTTTTGGCTTTTTTGGCCCATTTTGAGGCTTTTTTCAGGCCATTCCCCCCCCCCAAAAAAAATGGCAAAAAATCCTTGGAAACAGGCTGAAAAAAGCCTTGAAAATGGGCTGAAAAAAGCCAAAAAAAAAAAACGGGCTGAAAAAAGCCGGAAAAAATGGGCCGAAAAAGTCTTTAAAAATGGGCTGAAAAAAGCCCCATAAACAGGCCAAAAAAAAAAAAAAGGGCTGAAAAAAGGCCTGAAAATGGGGCATGTGGAGGCAAAAAACCCCCAACAACGGCCGACAGGTGGGCAGGGCTTTGGCAATATTCGATCTAAAAGATAGACAGACATTTTCACTCCCTTTGGGAAACTAAAAAGTGCATCTTATAGTCTGAAAAATATGGTATATTTGGACTTATAAATCAAAGTGGTGCACTTGATAACCTTCTCAGATCAATATGATATTTAGACATTTGTTTGAATCACAGTATGGAACCAGAAGAAATTAATTAATTACTGGCTGTCTTATAGAACATGTGACCCAAGTTGCTGGTTGAGTTCATGGGTTATGTTGCTTCTTTATAAAAATATTTTGATATGAAGTGTAACAAACAGCAGCATCACCACAAAGATTATAACATGTGGTAGTTAATGCAGGTCAGAGCCACCACGTTTACCAGCTCCCACCTCTTTTTGCTTCTCTATCATTTTTCCTTTCCAAGCAGCTGCAGAAGGGCAAAAATAAATGGAATTCCCAAAGCAAGGCCTGTTTTTAAGGAGGCATTTTTTCTAGAGAAGAGGAGGGTTTAATCCTCCATCTGTGATCAAATGTCACAGTTGTCTGAAGGTTAATTTAACCCTGAACAACTCTTTTGGATTAAAGCCAGTTCCAGCCCTGATGTGACTGTGTTATGATATTCGCACAACACTTTAATCTCTCTTATAATGAGGTTAAGCATATTGTGCAAAGACTGACATAAGGTAGAATCTCCACCTATACTGAAATTCAGAAAACACTTCATGTTTAGCCAAACCTCTATGCACTGCTTGAGTTCAATGTAAATCAACAATAATCTTATTTAAACTTCTACAGCTATATGGAGCTTCATATCAAGATAAATAAAATCACAATAGTTTGAGCCTGCGGAATTAAGTGAAAAGCCTTACAAAGAGATTCTGAGACAACATCTTTTGTAAGTCCTTCCATGAATCCTGATTTTTTATACCTTTTCTAAAGGCTATAGATGATATTAATCAGAGTATTTCATACCGTGACACTGGAATTTGGAGAAATTGCATGTGAGTGCTGTATATGTGATCTGGATTTCTATTCTGATTTCACACATGGGAATGAGAGTAACTAGATGGTCAGCCATGAAATAGGCAATGTCTAAAACCTTCTGGTACTAACTTCACTAAGAGTTACAGCCAAAGATAAACAGAAGTGTGATATCAAGTCCTACTAAAAAAAATTGTCCTTGGTTGCTAGACAAGGGCTTTCTGTCCAGCCTCACTTCCATTCCTTACTCCATCACAAACCACTCTGCAATCATTCTGATTTCTTTCAGCTTTGAAATATAGGGAGAAGGTGGACCAAACAGTGAAGCAATCTGTGCCCCTTTCAGTTAACCTGTGGAACAGTACAAAAAATGTAATTTGTTCAATGACCAGGTTGAGCTGCTACAGTTCCTGGAGCAACAAAAAAAAAATCTCTTTTCCATTCTATGCAGAAAAGATAAATTGCAGGATTCTTCTCCTTCTAAAATATTTTTAGAATATTTTGTGTGGATTTCTTTGATTGCTTTCAGTAAAACTAATCATTTTCTGTAAAAGAATAACTGTGAACATACCAAACCACCAATGTGTTGCTGCACTGGAAAACCCTTTGTTATGCATGAATAACATGCTAGCCGTTTTAAAACCAGACATATGGACAACATCAAAGCTGACACCAGCCAGAGCTTAGAACAACTCAACTCAAAAAGCAGTGCAAGATCAGAAAATGTGGAGAAACCTGGCCCATAGAATTGCCAAGAGTCAAACATGAATGACCTCATCATCATGCGGAAATAGTGGCTAGAGGGGAAGAGAAGAAGAAATATATTCTAAACAGTGCTCAAAGGTAGGCATAATATATAAGATACTGTGGCTTCAGTTCTAAGTTAGTACTGAAGAAGCTTCTTGGATGAGAAACAAAACACTTTCAAAGAAAAAAAAACCCCAAGAAAGTCTAGTTGGTTTTTGGAAAAAGCACCTTTGGGACATCTCTCTTTAAATTGATTGTATCTGATAGTGGTTAAGAAAGTGAGTTTTTTGTGATTTTCATTACAAGTTGCATTGTGGTTCTAAGCACGATTGAAATCCCTTGATTCCTAGCTGTTCAACTCAGAAGTCAACCACAAAAGCCACAATTCTTGCAGTCATTTCATGAGGAACAGTTGTCTACAGTGTCTCCTTGATTGGCGAGACTCTGCCATCCCAACTTCTATGCCAAACAGCAATCTCCACCACAATTCTGACCCTACTCCTTTAGGGTTATGTAGTTCACCACTGAACATCACCTGGACACTATGCCTTCCAACATGAACATTTTCATAAAAAGTGAGGTTGTAGAGCTGAATAGTGAATTGTTTTTGAAGGAAAAGTATTTTACATATATTCAAAAACACTGGGAATTGTTTTATTCTAGATCAGTCCTGTGGTTCATTTACTTCCCATCTCGATGTCCAAGACGTTCCAGGTACTTCCTGAAACTAGGGTCTTTGCTTGCAAAGAATATCCTTGCAGAGCGAGTGGCATAAACCTGGCATGGAAAAGATGTTCTATGCTGTGTGGAGCAAAGTCCTGAGGCTGGATGTTTCTGAAATGTTCATTGCTTACTACTTTTGAATGATGTTCCTTCAAAGATAGAAAAAAAAAGCAACAAACCCCTTCCCAAGAATTTTGTTATGTACAAAATGGAATTGATCTTGTGCTTGACTTGCTCTGAAAATTGCATTTCTGCTCTCCATTTATGTGTATTAATTGAACATCTAGCCCAAGCAAAGATCTGTTTAAATTCTTGATCAATCCACCTTCAGAAGGCTGCCAAATCAATAGAATTCTAATTGAATAAGAGGTATTTGGGGGGAGAGAATTCCTTCTTATCAAAAAAGTTATCTCCTGACTAAGATTAACTCTTTTGGTAGATAGAGGAACACTGTCAAAATCGTAAAATACTTCGCATACTCATTTTCCATCATTTTTTTTGGGATTTTCTAGTCACACAATCTTATCTTTCTCTTCCCAGCAAAGTAAATATTGGACACCAGCAACCCCTGTCTGCTTCATGTGTAATGTAGCTATAAAATTCCTCTGTCTGAGATTTATATAATGCTAAAAAAAACCCGCATCTTAAAGTGGGTACCATTAAGCACTATGAGAAATAGCCCACAAAGTACAATATCTATCACATATGAAAAGGGAAAGTTTCATGTATTTTATATGGCATGTGCCCAAGACTCCAATTCTGAACAGAAGAAGTAACACAACCAAAAACACTAATCTGACACATAAGGGTGTCTGCAGGATCTTGTTGCTTTATTAGTATGACAAAAACATCTTGGCAGCATTGTGCCTCAAAATCCATCTTCCCCAACAGAGACTTGCAAAAGCATTGGGACTAAAATTCCCTAAGGCTACTTTTACCTGGCTTCAATCCCACATTCCTTGGTGGCAAGGAACTCTTTTTTACTTCCTTACCATTCTTGTACGTTTATGGACCAGTTTCATGTTATGTGCATCATATTAAGGCAGGTTTAATTAACTTATTCCATGGCAAATTATATTGACCAACTAATTTTCAGTAATAATTAACTGTGGCACAGGAGGACCCTCCTCCGAACCTTGGGGGATCCAAGGTCTGCATCAGGTGATTGCAGCATGCATAGGTCTATCATTTGTCACTCTCAATATTTAATATCTCCCCTCTCACCACCAAAGATACTGTTCTGTTCACTCTGGCCTCTTCTGTACCATCACTATTCCTTTTCCCCTCAGACCAGCACTCACTTTATGAACATTATTCCATAATGGATTTAATAAGATCTATATTAGTGTTTGTGATATAATGCCGCTACTTTGGCTAGTCTTACATTTTGGTGTCTGCTATTTTCTTTAATAGAATATAAATATATTCTTAAATAGATATTCTATCTTTTATATGACTGTTCCTTGGGTTTTGCCACTTACTGGTTTCCCACTTTAATACTGTGGTTGTGAGTTTTATTTCCAGCATTGAGATTTACTACTGTACTCTCATTAAATCTCATTAACTTTCTACCCACAAATTCCTCCAATATAGGCTTACAAAACTCATTCTATGCTCTAATGGCCCATTGGGCCACCTTCACTCATGATGACAAAATCTTGCTTTTGGCCAAATTATCATAACTCTTATTTAGCCATGTGTGAAATTCATTTTGGAGAAACATTGGATTCACTGAAGAATAGAAAAGTGCATAAAAAACTGGAGTTGGATCATAGGAACGAGGATTCATTAAGGGCATCTCTGAGTCAGCTCAGATTCAGATTTAGATCTACTTAGAGAAGAAGCTTTAATTTTACTGGGTCTCCTCCAGGTGTGACTAAGATTAGGTTGAACTCACTGCTTGGCCTTGAGCCATTGTCTGTGTTTTCTCGATCCCAATTTTCCAGCAATGATAACAATGTAATATACTACTATATAAATAATAAGAAATACTTGCATATTTGGGAGTAGGGAGGATTCATATATAATTTTTAAAAGGAAGAGGAAAGATATGGGGGAAGCTGTAGGAAACACATAAATAATTTTTTTTAACCAGTAACATGGAAAAAAGCTGATCTATATGTTTTGTTCTAATATAAATGTATTTTGAACATAATATAAATCCCATGTTATTATTATCTCACATGAATAAAAATGTATTATAAAAATATTGAAAACAAATCCACAGAACAAAATAAACATACAAACAAAAAAGTTCTGTTAGAATGAGAGTTTTCATTGACATATTGCAATGCATTTTTGGGGGGAGAACCCCCGAAGTTGGTAAGGCAAGAGTTGGTACATTCCAATGACTCTTTGCCTAACTAACTTGCTCTGACTGATGAAATTCCTTGGATGGGCAGCAAAATGACTGAAACTAGCAACAAATTAGTACAGTTGCCATGATTCAATCTTCAGACACCTTTGCCTGGATGATTGAGAGTTTTCATCAACACAGAACAAACAAAAGTAATACATTATGGAAGGTAGGCTGCTGCTTAGGTAAACAGTAAATGCTTAACAGAGGAGGAAGAGGAGGAAGAAGAGGAGGAAAGAGAAGAGGAAAGAGAGGAGGAAGAGGTCCCATATCCTTACTGATAGCTGTTGCTAGAAGACAGAAAAGATAGGCATGCTGGTGCGCTTATGCATGCCCCCTTACAGACTTCTTAGGAATGGGGTGAGGTCCATGGTAGACAGTTTAAGGTTGAAGTTGTGGGGTCTTGAGGATGTAACAACAGAGTCAGGTAGTGCATTCTAGGCATTGATCACTCTGTTGCTGAAGTTGTGTTTTCTGCAATTGAATTTGGAGTGGTTTACCTTGAGTTTGTATTTATTATTTGCCCGTGTATTATTTTGGTTGAAGCTGAAGTAGCCATTGACAGGTAGGATGTTGTAGCAGATAATTTTGTGTACTAAGCTTAGGTCAGACTGTAGGTGGCATAGTTCTAGGTTGTCCAAGCCCAAAATTTCAAGCCTAGTGGCATAAGGTATTCTATTGTAAACATAGGAGTGGAGTACTCTTCTCGTGAAATACCTCTGGTTTCACTCAATTGTATTAATGTCCAATATACAGTGGATTCCAGGCAGATGAGCTGTATTCAAGAATTGGTCTGGCAAAGGTTTTGTATGGGCTCCAGCACAAAAGGTTGAAAGACTAAACCTCTGGTTCTGGTGATTGACCCAAAATGGATCCTGCAGAAAAGATAAGATCAATCTTGGTAGAAGGAAAAAACTCTGTAGATAAGCTCAGAGTTCTCATTTTAAGGTTTTACTAAATAAAGCTCCTCAGTTATCACAATTAGGATTCCCATTTCCCTACTTCTACTGCTTTTCTAGGAATAAGATATAGGCATACAATAAATAAAACAGAGCTCTCTTGTCTCTTTCTGGTCGCCAATACCTTTGCTCACAATTCACTTGCTATAAAGGTAGATTGACTCACTGAGAGGGCACCGTGTTTGAAAAGGCTGCTATATGCTCCAATAAATACATTGGTCTTAAAAAATCTATCATCAACCAATCCATTACCCTCCATCTAGAAACAAACAACCTACTCTCTAACAAAAAATTTGATTTCAGAAAAAAATTATCATGTAATTTACAACATCTTCACTGCAAAAACATATGGACTACAATTCTTGATCAGGGCAAAGCAATAGATGCAATCTACATACACTTCTGTAAAACTTTTGACTCAGTAGTACATGATAAACTTCTCCTAAAACTAAAATCCTGCGGCATCTCAGGACCCCTCCACAATTGGATAACAGCTTTCCTGTCAAACAGACAACAAGTGGTCAAAATTGGCAATGCTCTATCAAATCCTGTTCCTGTCAAAAGTGGCGTTCCCCAAGGCAGCGTTCTTGGACCAACACTCTTCATATTATACATTAATGATCTCTGTGATCATATTACAAGTAATTGTGTTCTCTTTGCTGACGATGTCAAGCTATTTAACACCACCAACAATACAGCTATCCTTCAAAAAGACCTTGACTTTTTATCTGAATGGTCTAAAACTTGGCAACCCCAAATCTCAACCAGCAAATGCTCAGTCTTACACATCAGAAAAAAAGAACCCAAACACTAAGTACAAACTTGATGGACATTACCTTACAGATGACCCCCACCCTGTTAAAGACCTTGGAGTTTTCATATCAAATGATCTAAGTGCCAAAGCCCACTGCAACTACATAGCAAAAAAGGCTCTAAGAGTTGTAAACCTAATCTTGCTTAGCTTCTTTTCCAAAAACACTACACTACTAACCAGAGCATATAAAACATTTGCTAGACCAATTCTAGAATACAGCTCAACTGTCTGGAACCCATACCACATTTCAGACATCAATACAACTGAACGTGTCCATAAATATTTTACAAGAAGAGTTCTGCATTCCTCTGAATACAACAAAATACCTTATGCTACCTGGGTTGAAATCCTGGGTTTAGAAAATTTAGAACTATGCCGCCTTCGACATGACCTGAGTTTAACTCATAGAATCATCTATTACAATATCCTTCCTGTCAAAGACTACTTCAGCTTCAATTGCAACAATACACGAGCAAACAATAGATTTAAGCTTAATGTTAACTGCTCCAATCTTGATTGCAGAAAATATAACTTCAGTAACAGAGTTGTTAATGCTTGGAATACACTACCTGACTCTGTGGTCTTTTCCCAAAATCTCAAAGTTTCAACCAAAAACTGTCTACTATTGACCTCACCCCATTCCTAAGAGGTCTGTAAGGGGATGCGTAAGAGCACAAGCATGCCTACTGTTCCTGTCCTATTGTTTCCTTTCATTATATCCAATTAATATAGTTATTACATACATATGCTTATATATATGCTTATATATTGTATAGCTATCTCATGCTTATGCTTATATATACTGTATGACAAACTAAATAAATAAATAAAATAAATAAAGTAATAAAGTAATACAGTTTATTTTGCTTCTTGCTTCCTCCACCAAAAGTAGTGTCAGTACGTTGACATTTTTTGTAAGAAGTCTTCTTCAGTGGTTCATTATTCCCTTTTCTCCTTTCTATTTTCTCTTTATTTTTAATTGCTTGCATAACCAGTTGCACTCTAGGGGGTTGGGCAGATAGGTCCAAAAACAACAATTTAAAAAACAAATGCTTTGTTCATTGTTAGAACCATCCGGGCATATTAGAATAGGGACATTTACTCATCTTCTGCCAGATACAGGATGTTCGAATACAATGGCTGGATCATAAAAACTTGGCAAAAAATTATTTGATTTAGAAGTAAAATACAGTTAATAGATGGAAATCAATTAAATATTTTTTTTAATGGGAGTCTGTGAAAATCCAGAAGAACTGGCAATCAAGATACATTTCATTTAGAAAAAAAGTCATACCAAGACTATATTTAGAATCCTAGATCCTAAAATACAACATCCTAGCACTATCTTTATCCTTTAAGAAATTCAGCAGAAAATTCATTAGCTCCAATGTAAAATGTATGCAGATCCGATAACTACATCTACATTCTGGTAATCACTCCAGTGGCTACACATTTTTAAGACGCTAAAAAGAAAACAGCGTTTCACTTTTTTTTAGAAGTATGCATTGGGTTGATAAATGGATTCCATATGAATTCTCAATCACATAGCCTGAGGAAAAACAGCAAATAGACAAGGCAACAAAATAATCTAAAGGAAGCAGCTTTCACATAACTGACCTAGTTTGAAATTAGAACTGGATTATGACCGCTAGGTGAAAACGCCAAATCATAGAGTAAAACCAAGGTAGTCCAATGAAAAAGAAAGTAAAATCATGGCTATAAAAGGAGAATCAGATACTGTAGTGACTTACTTGGGAGACACCCTGCTGCAGCCATCTGGATTGCAATATGTCTTTTTCTTTTTCTTCAGGTTTCTTGATCTAGTGTAGTCTAATGAGTATGAGGGAATGAAAGGTTCTGTATATGAGTATGATGTGGAAATGAAAGTAAAGGAAAGACTAGACTAAATGACTATAGAGTTGAAACAGAGAGAGGATTCGGAATATTATGAAATATGGAATAAAATGTACATTTGGCTTGAAAATAGAAATCAGAACTTAGTATTGATGAAACTTAAATTAAAGTAACTGAACAATATTACATAAAGAGATGTAATTAATAAACGAATATAAATATGCAGATAAGAACAATGAATATTATAATGTGTGTGTGTATATATATATATATATACCCACACATATATCTAACATATATACTGTATATATATGTTGGAGTAATGCAATTATCCTGCTATTGAGTAGTAAATAGAAATGATAGAATAGAGAACTACAAAAGCAAAATACGTAAGTTGATACGAAATGCTGTAAAATTACCATTAATGTCATGTAATGTTTAATATGTTATATCTTGACATGTCTTGTTTTTATACATGTGTGATTATTTTTTGTGTTGTTTTTAAAGACGAACTGTTTAATAAAAAATATTTTATATATATAAAAAAGAAAGAAAAGAAAAGAAAGCCTTGCTATATTGCAATCAACAAAACTGGGAGTGTAACAAATAATTATTTGCAGGATACAAGCTGAGTCAGTCATCGGGATCAGAGGTTTATTCTTCCAAACTTTTGGACCCATACTGGAGCCTGAGACATTCTGGTGAGACAGAAGTTTCCTGGGGATGAGCTCCAGCACGAGTCCAAAAGTCCAGAGGAAGAATAAATCTCTGGTCCCGGTGACTGACTCAGATTAGGTCCTGCAACTTTATCCTGGGACAGGCATATTTGCCTTCATTTGAGAAATAATTCTTTGTGTATTGTGTTTAATTTAGTATGTATTATTCACTTATATAATATCCTATAAACATTGATAACTCACTGGGAGATGCATGAGTGCGTTCCCCACATAAATTCCCAATCATTGACCAAGGCTGCATCTCCAGAAATCTCAAGAAATTCAACTGTTCCTGAGCCATTAAGCTTTGTAAGAGGAGAAAGCTGGTGATGTCTGCCATAATGAGTATCTCAAGGAAGAATGGTTGACTCTAAGTGTAGTATAGGGGTTAAGAATCTGGCAGTTAGTGGTCACATTATTGCCAATTGCAGTAGATTTTTTTTTAAAATCTGGAGGTGGCCTATCCAATTACCTTCGCTACCATTTCAGAACTGTGAGCATGCATATGTGCATACTTTGCTTGTGCGTGGCACTTCTGTGCATGCGCAGAAACTTATGTGCATGTGCAGAGCATCTGTGATGAAGTCCGGGCGGGTGTGCAGAGCTTCCCGCCACCACCACTACTGGTTTGCCCGAACCGGGGCGAACCGGTAGAAACCCACCATTCCTTTTGATCTATTTGCCACATCTGACTCAGGTGCCAATGCTGAACTTGATGACAGAATTGGTGGATGTACCTGGACTTTCTTGGCACTCTGCATTTTTATTTGCAAATGGATGGAGGAAATAGAATCTCCTCCAAGGAAAGGATTGCTGAGTATTAAAAAACAAACAGCTTAGAACTGAGAAGGAGCCAATTTTGTTTGTTTCATGTGTAGCTGCTAAAAATAAGTAGAAAATGCCTGCGAGAAAATTGATGCATTATTAATTGAGAAAAAGCTTCTGCAGCAACAATTGTCAGAACAAATTCAAACTTTGTCAGCCTCCTGAAATACCTTAATATGCATGGAACAAGACTTAGAATTACAAGCTGAATTGAGAAACACTGTACAGAATTTAACAACCCAAATTAATGCTCTTAAAGTCACCTTAAAAGACATTGTAAAAGACTCAGTTCACATTAAAACCAATAACCTGTATAAAGTGGGGGGAAACCTTTAGTACAAAAAGAAATGCAAATTGCATTTCTAGCCACAAGGATAAATGATGAACCATGTGTGGGTTTTGATACATTTTGTTGTGAGGATGAATGTTGGGATGATAATTGTTGCAACTATATTAGGTCAACAGTCACTAGTATTACTGTTAAAATATGTTCCACTCAATATAATGTCTGAGAGAAGGATTGAAAAGTGATTACTGGATAATACATGCTGCAATGTCCATTACTGGAGCTGAATTACATCAAATCATTAGAAAATCTGTGACCACTGAAGAAAGATTTTTAGAGTGGGCTTGGGGTCTTTTAAAGGTTGCCATAGAGTATTATTTGTGTTATAAATGAGTTGAGGGTGATTTCAATAAGCCGTCAAATCAGGGACTTTTAAAATATTATTAAACAGACTGGATCTATCTTTGGAGGATTACTGAAATCAAAAAGTCCCAATAGTTATCAGGTAATTTGTGATAACAGCAAAAGCTTGTCTTGTTAATAGATATTTGTAGGGATATTTCGCTCCCACATCACATGGGCATTCCAAGCCATCTTTATTTAGGGATTCCATTGAAATAGATTGGCAAACCATGTGAAAAGAATCTGCTCCATCCTATTTTCCTGTCCAACTCAATGCCTTATTTGAAATAATTCAAGAAATTCAGCAATATCTCAATTTAGCTGAGGGATGAAATTAAACAAAAAACAAAAAAGGGGGGAACAAGATAATTGTTCTAATTCAGGAACAAGAAATATTTGGGACAACCAAAGACACAATTGCAGGGATCTAATGGTGGAAAGAGGTTAGGGTAGAAGTGACAAAAATAAGTTGGGAATCCTATTACAAAAAAAAGGAAGCTGTGGTGAAATTTTGGGTAAGCAAGAGGAGGTATGGCAAAATGAGGTGGAAAATGATTGTGAGAATTGAAGAAAGAACTGAGGAAAACTTAACACAAAAGAGAGTGAATACAACTAGAGAAAAGGCATTAAGTACAGAATTGAAATAAATTACTAACTCTTTCGAGGATGCAGATCTTACGTGATCTCTGGAACCCTTATTTGGCAGTTCCCCAGAGAATGCAGTCAGTCTGGCAAGTTTCTTGTAAATAGGATGCAGCAATAAAGAAGTAACTTTGATCAGCTCATGGTGTCATTCTAGTTCCTTGTGCCAGGCACCCCTGTATTATTTGGTAAATAAGAAATGTGTTTACCATGTTTCCCTGAAAATAAGACCCTGTCTTATATTTTTTTGAACTCTGCTTGGCTTTATTTTCAGGGAAGTCTTATTATTTCGGGGTGCGTGGAGCAAGACAGGGCCCCTCTTGCTGTCTTACCTGATTTCCAGCTCTGTCTCCCTAACCCTAACCAGAGGAAATGGCAGGGACTGGCTGTGCATGCGTTTAAATATTTTTGGGGAGGGCTTATTTTCAGGGAGGGTTTAATTCGGGGGGGGCTTATTTTAGCACATGCGCTGAAAAGCCCGATTGGGCTTATTATCAGGGGATGTCTTATTTTCAGGGTATTTATTTAGCAAATTTATATAGTCACCCAGCTCACAATACAAGGGCAAGGTACAATATATAAAAACAATAAAAACTCTAAAACGGAAAAACCCGAAATAAAAGAACAGTAAAACAGAAAACAGAAAACTTGTTTGTATTTGTCACTTCTTGAGACGGATAGCTATAGAAATCAAATGAATGAATGAATGAATGAATGAATGAATGAATGAATACATACATACATACATACATACATACATACATACATACCCAAGAGAGCAAGAAAAATTACTATTACTTGGCATCACACAACCACCTTGCTGGTTCTTCAAGGGTCCCCAGGGTCCCCAGGGTTGATTGGAAAAACTTCCCAGAAAGCAACAGAGATGGGACTAATCTCACGCAAGGGCAATGATGTTTCAGAGGGTGGGCATCACAGCAGAAAAGGCATGCTGTCTGGATCCTGCCAGATGGAACTCCTTAGCAGATGGACCAATAGCATACCTCTCCTGCTTGTCCTGATGGAATTGGTAGGTATAGAAGAGGTTATCCCTGGTCCCGTGTCATGTAGGGCTTTAAAGGTCAAAACTAGCACCTTAAATTGCACCACATTATTTTCTAATGTGGGTTAAGTGAAATAGCTATGGGAGGTTGGAAAAATAACATTTGGATAAAAATTCTTAATTTGACAGCTCGGATAAAAAATTATATGATGGATGGATGTGCCACCAAGTGTCTGCATAGTCAGGACACCAAAGTACCCTTCTGGTCACACACCATTTAGTTTTTGGATGTTTGTCAATGATATGATTGTTTTATGGACTAATGAAAATGCACAACAGGAACCACTCTCAACTGACGTACTTTTGTACATAAGGCCCACTGGTTATTTAGCTTTGTATATGTGCCAGAATCAAACTATTCATAAAAAGAGTAGACTCACTGTGATACGCAGTGGGTAATCAGATAGGTTATTTAACTATATTAGAAGACAGGATGGAGTATTAACAGAAGGTGGAGTCATTTCAAAATTAATTCTTAGGCTAAGTTTTGGGAATACTGAAAATGTGGAGGAAAGGAAAGCTTCAGATCTGTCTTGACTGGGTTAGGTATAAAATGAAGCAGAGATAGCTTTATAGGGTGTTGTTGTTTTTTTACAGTTCTGTTATGTTACCATAACCATATGAAAATATTTCCCAAAAGTCTTAGCATCTCTTGTTTTCTAATTTTGACAGAATACCCTAAACTGATGTTACAGAATTGTGGGGACCAAATGTGTTATCTCAGATTGCAAAAATAAGACAGAGACACTGAACTTGTTATTTATTTATTAAATTTATATTGCCACCTACCTTACATACATGACTCCAGGTGGTGCATAGCATTAAAAAAACCAAAAAACAAGCAATCAAAACAATTTTAAAAAACCCAAAACAGTTAAAATACAATTAAAAACATTTTAAAAACTGTAAATAGATCCCAAAACGTATGAACAATATAGCAACCACTTCAGAGGCCATATTACTTCAATAAAATCCCCAGGCCCAAAGGCAAATAAGGTTTTAACAGACTTTTGGAAGGTGAATAGGATTCTCATGGAGAATTATACTATAAAGTGTAGTGTAGCAGCAGAAAGTTTCTTCTCCCAAGTAGGGACAGATGAAGCTAGGTATAACCAGGCAGAAGTGGTCCTCAAATAATGGATAAACATGACATATGTCCTGGATATTGAGTGGCAGGGGGATGGGTAAAAAATAGTTGAGATCCCTGTAGTAATAACACAAAATCTAGTTTAATTAATACTTCTTTGGCTCAGTTAATTAAAGCTGTTGCATGTGAAAATATTCCCGGAAATGAGAATTTGGCAAGGAATAAATGATATGTGCATTTCTGAAATAAGAATACGGACTCCTTTGTCACAATTTCCAAATAGCCTTTATGTTCCTCTGGATAGCTGATAGCTAATCCTAACAGGTATTAACCTTGTCAATATCTTCAATAATTTCTAAAGCTAATTGCTTTAGAATTATTTGTGTATGTACATATATTGTATTACCTGTTATTTGTACATTTACCTGTACTTGTACCTGGTGACATTTCTTAGTCTTCTTTATATTTAATCTCACTTTTATTTTTTTACATTGTACTTCTGAATGTTCATTTCTACAGCTTGCAGACAGACACCTTACATTTTCAGTTATTACAATAGTATTATCAGTAATAGTGAATGCTACTGAAGTTTCTTCCTCCTGTTTTAAAGCCACAGCAATCTTCTTTCAATCCAGTTTCCTTAAATATGCATCCAGCATATAGCCTGAGGTTCAATAAATAAGGAGAAAATATACAGCCTTATCTTACTCTTTTGCCAACCTGTAGCCAGCATATTTTGCCATGTTTTATTTATTTAAAAGATAGTATAGATGCTCATTTTAGAGCACAACTTGGGTGGCTTATTACAACAATAAAAATACAAACATAATAAAACCTATGTTCTGTTCAGACCATAGCGTGAAGGATTCACATGAGAACAATGAGATGTTCTGAGATTTCCATTTTATTAAGCACATTCCCAGCTTGATTTGATTAATACAATAAACGGATTTCTATAATCAATGAAGCACATGTTGACTTCTGTTTGGCATTCTTTGGCTTTCTCAATTATTCAGTCTATATCAGTAATAATTTATTGTGTTTCTGTTAGGCTCAAAACCCAAGGAAGGCACACAGTTATTTTTAAGCAGTTTCCTTTATTGTTCCTCAGCTACAGGCAGATATCTTGCCAAACTAAAGCAACTTCTTGCATCATTAAAGAGAGACTCTCAGAACTTCAAGGAAGGCGCTATCTTGACCCTCTTTCTCCCAAACAAACTAAATGTTATTGTCTCTTGGTTCCCTGGAATGTAGCCCTTCCCTCCTGGGAATTCAGACTTGTTTCCACCTAGTTCCTTAGTGCTGGAAGTCAACTTGAAAATCTGCCATCTCCTTTTCCAATTTAGGGCTCTTATCTGTGTTGGATGTTTCTAAGCATTATTTTGATAGTATGTGAAATTAAGACTTTTGCATAATTTTTCTTTATATGTTGATGTTATGCAGATTGACTCCTTTTAATTTGTTGGCCATTGTATCATTCTTCAGATTTTGCTGACATACTTTAGTTTGAACCATTACAGATTCTTGCTACATCAATTCCTGTAGACTTTAGATAATGATCAGAATGCTGATTTAACTTCATCTTAATATTAGAGATTCTGGTAAATTGGGAATATCTTCTAAGATATTTTGGATGTTGATATCTCTATTATAACAGAATTTCGGTATACTGCTTCCATCTTCATTTAATCTTGGAATAATCTGATAATAATAATCTTGAAATATCTGTTGGCATCATTTAACTTGCCAATTGGAGGCCAGAAATTCCTTTTCTGAGTTCAGAGGTCTAGATTTTCTTTGTTTCTCCATGTCTTTTTCATATTTGATATCTTTATAAATGTTGTAATACTTTTCCTTGTCCCTCCTAACAGCTTTCTGAAATTCTTTGTTCAATTCTTTCTTGAGATTTCTGTCTTTTGGAGCCTTAGTTTCTCTTTTTTGGCAAGTTCCACCAATTTCAATTTGTTCCGATATTCAATTTGCTTTCTTCTGTTTCTTGAACTTTAGCAGTCTTTTCACATTCATCCTTAACAACTCTGATTTCTTTCCATACTTCCTTTAGTTCTCTTTCAATGAGGTTCAATAATCTCAGTGATTCCTAAGATTCTTTTCGAAAATGGTGGGAATATATTGTGGAAACTGGTTAGCTTTCTTTTTCTGATTAACTTGGAAGTTGCACATGAGGAATTGTGATTTATTCCATTCAGTTTCTGGCAACATCTTTGTTCTCTTCTGAGGTACCAGAAGTATGCAGTGTGATCGAGGTGGTTTAAGTTCCAAATCTAAGCCTAAATTTGATTTTAAATGGCTTTCAAAAAAATCGGTTTCACTTCTTGCTGTGAAAGGGAAGATTGGCTACAGGCTTGTAGTTGTAAGATCTTCTAGGCATGGTATTTTTAAAAGTAGCCTTAGTAAAAATACTAATTGAGTCTGAAACCACTTTTTCTTGTGAAGAAGAAATTAGAATCTCACAAAAGAAAGCTGAAAACCATCCTGCTAAAACTAATAATCTGTGAATGGCAGGAAGCCAGTGAATACGTGGTGGACCAAATTTTGTCATCCATTTTGTTCACAAAATGGACCCCCCCCACCTCTAATGCCAAATCCCCTTGAAATACATGGCAAAAAACATTCATGGAAGACTTAAAGACTCTAGACATCACATAGGAAAATGCTGTATTTTTCACCCAAGATTGAAAATGCTGGAGATTTCTTGCTGCCTAATATACTACATAGAATGGGATGATATAATGCTAATCCTAAATTTTATTCACATCTCTGGATCTAAGCAGAATTATGAAGAATGTGAATTTTAACGTCAAAATGTCTAGCCAACATATCACAATGAGATATCAAAGATCTTACATGACCTCAACAGTGAATCAGAAAAGTTCAACCACCTAGAAAATTTCTGCTGGGTTACACTCAGGGAGGCAATGTTGAAGACAAATTTTTTTTAATTACTTCCATTTACCACTACAGACTAGTTTTGATTGTTATTAATATTCTCCAAAATTGGCTTATTGCTATCAGTGGGATATGAGCTGAACAGGCTATATATAGTGAAAGGGGATTCCCAAGAGCCGTTGTTTAACTGTATGTGTCATGCACATATTCTACAGGATGACCAGACTTTAATATAGGCACCAATTATATTAGCTGGAATATCTTCTAGATTTATTGGAATACATTAGCTTCCCAATGGATTGTCTTAATAGGTCCATATCCTTACAGAAAGGAATAATTAATTGGAAGAGATTTGACTCAGATAAGAATATAGAGGTAAAATCTCTTAGAAAAACCTATTCTTGCCAAGTATAAGAAGAAGATCCAAGGTATGTCCAATATGTATATTGAGTTAGTAAGAGGTTGGAATAGACTCACAACTATTATGGCCATCATAAAATTATAAACTACACATGTCATAGTCCTAGCATACATATTGAAATTTCTCAAAATTATAATAGATAATGTAATTTATATTGAAAGTTCCCATCATCTTGGTATCCTCAGCATCAAATCCAAAGCTATTTTGACCACCTCAGATACAAAAGAATAGAATAGAATAGAATTTTTTATTGGCCAAGTGTGATTGGACACACAAGGAATTTGTCTTGGTGCATATGCTCTCAGTGTACATAAAAGAAAAGATATGTTCATCAAGAATCATAAGGTACAACACTTGATGATAGTCATAGGGTGCAAATAAGCAATCAGGAAACAATAAATATCAATATCAATATAAATCGTAAGGATACAAGCAACAAGGTTACAGTCATACAGTCATAAGTGGAAGGAGATGGGTGATAGGAACAATAAGAAGATTAATAGTAGTGCAGATTTAGTAAATAATTTGACAGTGTTGAGGGAATTATTTGTTTAGCAGAGTGATGGCGTTCAGGAAAAAAACTGCTCTTGTGTCTAGTTGTTCTGATGTGAAGTGCTCCATAGCGTTATTTTGAGGGTAGGAGATGAAACAGTTGATGTCCAGGATGTGAAGGGTCTGTAAATATGTTCACAGCCCTCTTTTTGACTCGTGCAGTATACAGGTCCTCAATGGAAGGCAGGTTGGTAGCAATTAAATAGCAATGAAAGCTATTGGGCAACAGTGTGGTTAATTCCTCAGTCTGTCCTACATCAAAAATGAATATTTTTAGAGGTTCTAACATGGACAGTAAACCTGGAAAGAGAAATACAATCTCAAAAGTTAGCCTCTACCCTCCTCTCTCATCTATTTTGATGCTGTGCTAGGTAAATGGATGGTGGTGGGCAGGGGTGAAATGTAAAATTTGTTACTACCAGTTCTGTGGGCGTGGCTTGGTGGTGGGGGGTAATGTGATGGGATGGGCATGGCCAACTTTTTTTTTTCTTTTAAAAGCATTTTTTCTACAACCTCTTCAGCTGAAGAGGTTATTAAAAAATGCTTTTAAAAGCCTGTGATGATCAGGCAACTCAGCTGGGATCGCCAGAGAAAAAAAAGCTTTTAAAGGGTTCTGATGATCCCAGCTGAGTTGCCTGATCGCCAGAACCTTTTAAAAACATTTTTTCTACAAGCTCTTCGGCCGAAGAGCTTGTAGAAAACATACTTTTAAAGGGTTCTGACGATCCTAGCTGAGCCGCACAATCATCAGAGCTTTTTTTTTACTTTTAAAAGCATATTTTGGCCAAAGAAAAAATGCTTTTAAAAGTTAAAAAAAACCTCTGGTGATCGCGCAGCTCAGCTGGGGTTGGGGGGTGGGGACAGGAATTTTTGCTACTGGTTCTCCGAACCACCCGCCACTATCGCTACCAGATTGGGTGTTCCAGTCCGAACCAGGAACATTTTACCCCTGGTGGTGGGAGGGAGGGACATCTGGATGAGACTAACAGTTCCTCAACCCATATCTTGGTTATACAAAGTGGTTGGACCTTCTTATCCACAATCAAACTACAAATGAGGGAGAACTCATTATTTACCTTTTCAAAAAAGCATATCTCAACAATCCCCAAACCAATTTCTATGAGTTAAGTTTTTATAAGATTCTGGTGATAAAAAAATTACAGAAATAAAATTCTGTTTTCCCACATGAGTCTATTAAAAAGAAAGACCCATTTTCTGAACTTTATACAGATATTGTTAAATTTCAGTGATCTGAACCAGACTTCTTAATTTTGATCAACGATAGACTACTTGTATATTGATCACAAAGTAGATAATAATGGTATCTGCATACCATATATAGTTGCTTGGCATATTAGAACATATCTTATGCCGTACCCACTTTGTAAAACTGATTTAATGTCCAAGAAAATCCATGAAATTCTCAACCACTGGATTTTAAACTGACATTGAATACTGGGTTAATATTTACTGTGAACAATGTCCCATTGGTTATTGTTTTTAATCACTGTTTGATTATGTATTATTCTTTGTTGTTAGTTTTTGGATTGTTTATTCTAAATGGTAGTTTATACTTCTTTAAGTAAAATATTTTTTAAATTTTTTTTTTTTTAAAAAAGCTAATGAACACTCAGTCATAAATGCTATTTCTTACATTTGTGTGTTATTTGGCTCATCTTATTTTTGGGTGTGTAGTGGGACGCGGTGGCTCAGTTGCTAAGACACTGAGTTTGTCAATCAGAAAGGTCAGCAGTTTGGTGGTTCGAATCCCTAATGCCACATAATGGAATGAGCTCCCGTTACTTGCCTCAGCTTCTGCCACCCTAGCTGTTTGAAAACACATAAAAACGCAAGTAGAAAAATAGGGACCACTTCGGTGGGAAGGTAACAGTGCTCCATGTGCCTTCGGCATTTAGTCATGCCAGCCACATGACCATGGAATCATTATAAGACATGCTGGGTCTTCAGCTTAGAAACAAAGATGAGCACCGCCCCCTAGAATCGAGCACGACTAGCACGTATGTGCGAGGGGAACCTTTACCTACCTTTATTTTTGTGTGAAACCTCATTTTTATCTTCCCATTTCCTTTTCTTATACTTCACTCTTTGATTATATTTGATAGGCGTCTACTCCAGTTTTGCACCATTAACTACAACTGAGTGCCTGCTAATGTAATAACTCTATGCATCATTCTAACTTAGATGCAGCATTTATGATATGAAGGTTTTCCTGCAAATTAATTGAGGGCAGACATCTTCTCTACATTCAGTGATAAAGAATATAAGAAGCTGCTGAAAACAAAGAAATGTAGAAATGGCTGCAGATACCCCACTGAAGACACAGATGCTGCTGAAGGTGAATCTTAATGATTTGTAGATTGTTGACTTTTTAACCCATTAGTAACAAACTCCTAAATTGGGCATTTTTCTTTTCAAGATTGATTTTAACAGGAATCAATAACCCAGAATGTCAAGGTGTGAATGCTGGACACTGTTCAGGAGTTTGTCCATATATTTTTAAAACCAGGTTCCTATTCCTTGCAATATTTTCTCTTCTGACCAATATCATTTAGATCAGGAGTCTCCAACCTTGGTCCCTTTAAGACTTGTGGACTTCAACTCCCAGAGTCCCTCAGCCAGCAAAGCTGGCTGAGGAACTCTGGGAGTTGAAGTCCGCAACTCTTAAAGGGACCAAGGTTGGAGACCCCTGATTTAGAAGGAAAAAGAGTTCAGAAAAAAATTAAAATCTTCTGCACAAAAAAAATGTTTTTGCTTCCAAAGCCACACAATCTGCATATTGCGTGATTTCAGCAACAACCAATGCTTCATAGCTCTTCTGAGACATGCAATGGCAGCTGACCAAAGTCCATGACCCTTCTTGCTGCACAGGCCATCAGTGACAGCTGAGCAGATCAGCCACTTGCTCTTTAGCGTAGGTTTTCCTTCAGAGGCTATTATATAGTTCTTCTCTTATGATTCTTTTCCCATTTTGTAAAATCTCATTGATCTCCCAAGAAATAATGAAGTCACCAAATATTATTAACCTGTGAAGAAGGCAGCTTGCTTCCCATTTCCAGCCTGGTAATTAGATGATACATCCCAGGGGCAAAAGGACCCTGTTGTACACTAGAAATGCTACCAGTGTCAGCTCTTAGATCACTTCATTATAGCTGAGCTCTATGGTGCACAAAAAGGTTTCATATTGAAAATAGCTATTTGGGAATCCATAAATGGCATAGCCAGAGGAGAAATGGCCTTCTTGCCCTTTACCCCTATTTTACTCCACAGGAATATTAGCAGCAATCATGAAACCTTTCCTACAGATTCCAGATAAAGTGGGTAATTCATCTATGAGACTTTGAATTACTATTTTGTCTTTGTTAATAAACACAGGAGTAGGCAACTAGAAGTTCATTCACTTGGCTTAATCATGCCTCTTCAAAGAGATTTTTAAACTCAATACAAAGGGTTGTACTGATGTAGGTAGTCTTTGCTTAATGACCATTCAAACCTATGACAACACTAAATGAGTGGTACTTATGACTAGTCTTTACACTTACATTGCTGACAGTGTCCCTGTGGTCACATGATTGCAATCTGTGTATTCGGTACTAGCCTCGCAATTATGATGTTGCAGCATCCTGCAGGCATATGATTGCCACTTCTGGCCTTTGTTGCCAGCTTCCTACAAGCAAAGTCAATGGGAAGCCAGAAGCAAACAGTAACCATGTGACATCCTTGCTTAAACACAGAGTGGGTTCACTTAATGACAGTAACCAGAAGTGCCACAATTTCCATCATAAAGTGGTGTGGTCATGTGACATTGGATTTTATGACCATGTTACTTAGCGACAGAATTTCTAGACCCAATTACTGTTGTTGAGTAAGATTTACCTTCACTTATTTCCCATTGCAGCATTTCCTAAGCTGATGTACTGAAAGGTGTAGGTATGTAATTCCCATCATTCTTGGTTGATGAACTTGCTGGTGAGAACATTGCTGTTGTCTGGAGCTTTTTGATCTAGTGGCAACAAATTGGAAAATGACTTCTCTTCTTGATCATCTAGCCTAGAAACGCACTTGTCAAAACTCTTGGCTCCCAAATAATTCGTTCTTGGCCTCATGAGCTTCAAGGAGATTATAGATAGTTTGTTGAATAGCTAACTATGACCTATGACTTCATCATATTATACTAACAGAAGAATTTGATGAACTCATGGACAGAGTAAGGCAGGAAGGCAGGAAGGAAAGAAGGAAAGAAGGAAGGAAAGAAGAAAAGGAATATCCAGCTAAATACCTAGCTTTTCAAGTAACTAGAGGTCAGTTTTCTATTGATTTATATGTAAACATTTCTTTACATACAGAAAACTAAAAGCCGGTTGTCTATTGGTGTCAATTTGGTAACCCAATGTAATTATTGATGACTATCATCCGTTTTTTTAAAAAAATTAATTCCATTACAATTTTGGTTTATCACTTTGTATTTACTAGAGTGCTCAGTTCACAGACCACACAATATCTTTATCTCCACAAAACTAAGTGGGCTCCAGAGCTATGGGTTTCCTTTATCTTCTATATGGATGTACGTCCTAGACTCAATACTGAAGGCACATCAAGCGACTTGAGAAATTTCACATGTGGGTTCTTTGCTCCATCCTTGGCATTTGTTGGCAAGGCTGTGCCTCCAACCTGGAGATCTTGAATCATGCAGAGTTCCTGATTATTGGAGCCCAGATGAGATGGCTGGGTGATCATTACAATGATTGACTGCCAAATGCCTCATCAGTTGGTCTTTAGTATTCTGCAATGATTCTCAAACTTTTCTTCACCATGTACCCCCTTTAAATATCTTTTGTGGTTATGGACCATGACCACGGACCACCCCACCAAGACTTAACTCAAGATTTATATAATAACATTTCTTCAAGCCTTTGTGGAACACCTCTGATGAAATCATGCCCCCCCCCCGGGATCTGCAGACCACAGGTTGAGAGCTTTGAAGACAGGCACCATCCAATACTGAACGGCATCATAGCACAACATCCACTGTTACTACAACAATGTAGTAACACCAGGGGGAGCGGGATGACCCGTTGCAGGGACGTGCTGAGGAGTTTAACGGTTATCTATACGATAAAATCATTCAGCTTCGGGATGGGTTGGACCAAGATTGCGGTGATGCGGGTGAGATGCTCGAGGGTGGTCTTGGGGATATTGTTTGGGATGAGTTTGACCCTGTGACTCCTGAGGACATGGACAGGTTGCTGGGTAGGCTGAATGCCACCACATGTTTACTGGACCCGTGCCCCTCCTGGCTGGTGCTGGCCACTCGGGAGGTCACGAGGCTGGCTCAGGCGATTCGATCGCTTCTTTGGTGGAGGTGTCTTCCGGCCGCCTTGAAAGAGGCGGTGGTGAGGCCCTCCTTAAGCCTTCTCTGGACCCGGCTGTTTTAGGTAATTATCGTCGGTCTCCAACCTTCGCTGCGGCGAAGGTTGTAGAGAGTATGGTGGCATATCAGTTTCCTTGCACCTGGATGAAGCTGTCTATCTAGACCCGTTCCAGTCCGGTTTCCGGCCCGGTTACAGCACGGAGACGGCTTTGGTCGCGTTGGTGGATGATCTCTGGAGGGCCAGGGATGAGGTTGCTCCTCTGCCCTGGTCCTATTAGACCTCTCAGCGGCTTTCGATACCATCGACCATGGTATCCTGCTGCGCGGTTGGAGGGATTGGGAGTGGGAGGCACCGTTTATCGGTGGTTCTCCTCCTATCTCTCCGACCGTCGCAGTCTGTGTTGACAGGGGCAGAGGTCGGCTCCGAGGCGCCTCACTTGTGGGGTGCCGCGGGGTCGATCCTCTCGCCTTCTGTTTAACATCTACATGAAGCCGCTGGGTGAGATCATCAGTGGTTTCGGTGTGAAGTACCAGCTGTATGCGGATGACACCCAGCTGTACTTTTCTACACGGACCACCCCAACGGTTATCAAGTGCTGTCCCGGTGTCTGGAGGCCGTGCGGGTCTGGATGGGGAGAAACAGGCTCAAGCTCAATCCCGCCAAGACAGAGTGGCTGTGGATGCGGCATCCCGGTACAGTCAGCTTAATCCGCGGCTGACCATCGGTGGCGAGTCATTGGCCCCGATGGAGAGGGTCCGCAACAGGCGTCCTCCTGGATGAACGGCTGTCTTTTTGAAGATCATTTGGCGGCCGTCTCCAGGAGAGCGTTCTACCAGGTTCGCCTGGTGCGCCAGTTGCGCCTTTCTGGACCGGGATGCCCTATGCACGGTCACCACGCACTCGTGACGCCTCGCCTGGATTACTGCAATGCTCTCTACATGGGGCTCCCTTGAAGGGCATCCGGAGGCTGCAGTTAGTCAGAATGCGGCTGCGGGTGATAGATGGAGCCCTCGTGGCTCCCGTATAACACCATCCTGCGCAGACTGCACTGGCTACCTGTGGCCTTCCGGTGCGCTTCAAGGTTTTGGTGACCACCTTTAAAGCGCTCCATGGCATTGGGCGGGTTATTCTGGGACCGCCTTCTGCTACCGAATACCTCTCACCGACCGTGCGCTCTCACAGAGGGTCTCCTCAGGGTGCCGTCAGCGAGGCAATGTCGTCTGGCGACGCCCAGGAAGGGCCTTCTCTGTGGGGGCTCCCACCCTTTGGAACGAACTACCCCCCGGACTCCGTCAGCTTCCGGACCTTCGGACCTTCCGCCGCGGGCTTAAAACATATTTATTTAATTGTGCAGGACTGAGCTAGATTTTAAATTTATGGGTTTTAAATTAGGTTTTATCTGTATATTTTAATTAACGGGCTTTAAAATAAGTTTTTTAAATTGTTTTTATTCTGTATTTATGTGTTTTTAAGTGCCTGTGAACCGCCCTGAGTCCTTCGGGAGATAGGGCGGTATATAAATATGATTAATAATAATAATAATAATAATAATAATAATAATAATAATAATAATAATAATAATAATAATAATAATAATAATGTCTAGAACAGTGTTCCTATTGTGCCCCCATTATATTAGAGTCTATGCTTCTAGATTGGGACTATAAAGCCACCTTTATGTCTAAAGATGAACAGCACAACAGCATGTCTTTTTTGAACCCAAAGGACTACCACAAAGGACTACCACATAGGAATGTATACAAATATCTGGAATATTTCACATTTCACCTTTTTTCATTTCCTGAACAATGTTTTGACCGGTGTTTATTAATTTATTATAAACACTTATTTTTAAGGTGTGATGCTGTGTATATGGTGAACCGTTGCAATATGAATAGGAATATGTGGGTTGATTTTGCAGAATCTCAAATAATTTCCTTGTTATTCTTTGATGTTGCATTCATGCTACTTTGGGCATTGTAAGCAGATGTATTGTGGTCTCTCTAGCTACCATTCATTTAGTTGCAATTCTCTCATTCAGGGATAGATCAGACACCTTGAAAGAAGACGAGGAAAAGATTTAAATTAATAGTCTATGGGAAAACTCTCTTTAGTTGCAGACTATCGCCGGTGTAATTTCAGCACTTTTCACTGAAAAGGGAGATGTTTTCTGCTTACAAATGTGATATTTTTCAGAGCTTTTCTGTTCATGAATGTGGGCCTATAGATAGGAAAAATAATTATTTTCAAATAGGAACTTCAGATTTTTAGAACCAGGATGAGCAATCTTTGTTGAGTGCCAGTTCCCAGAGTCCCTCTTTTTTAATTTCCAGTGCCCCTCTTTAACTGAGGATAAAAATACATGAAACCTATAGTCTAGCCTAAAATCAATTTAATGCAGGGTCTGGGTTTTTGTTTTTTTTACATTGATCTCTTAGAAAATCCTGAATGTACTCACCTGAATTATACATTTATTTGCATTATATGCCACCATTGCAACCCTAACTCCAAAGAAAAAAAATACGTTTAGCTGGGGGGTGGCACCAATTTTTTTCTTACTTTTGCTTTATCATATGGCTTTCACCTTTTTTTTTCCTAGTAATAAAACTAAAAGCAATAACATTGATCATCAATAATCAATATTTTACCAGATAAAATGCAAATGCAGCAGGTGTGAGATCCAAGTTTTATCCCACCGGTAGTTAATCTATTGGTTCTCAGAAGAATATCAGTTCTCATGCCTATCTTTGTCATTGAAAAATTTGCCTTTGTTGCAATGTACACAAGCAGTTCTATTATAGAAAACCCTTTTTTTAATGAAAAAAAAAGCCATCCCAAGTTTAAATTCTGAATACTGCAACATAGCCTGGAGCAAAATGTTCTGGCTGAATTAGTGTTTCTTAAACTGGCAATGCCTTTAGCACCGATACCTGTTGGCATTAATTTTAACTCTAGTAATGTCTTTGCACTAATTATTATTTTTAAATGCAGAAATAGAAAGGTTTAATGAAGGTCTTCTTTTTCTTTTCTGCCGCTGCTTCTAGAGTTTCATGTGCTATCCATTCTGCATTAAAACCCTCATATTAATTAACGCGGTCCCTTGCTGAGTATTTGCATATACAGGTTGAATTTGTCTAATATCAGATTCTTGTACATTGGTCCCACTATTGCATATTGTTAATTGCAAGTTTTATTTCAGTTTTAATATCTACAGTATTAATTTCTACTGTTCTTCTATTCTGGGGATTTTCATTTCTTTGCGCTAGATGCTTAACCCACCCACCCCATTCTCAACAGCGGATCTATTGTGATAGACAAACTGCTTATATAGTTGCAAAATTAACATGAGTACTTTTCAGAATTCTTATTATTGATCAGATGCTGTTACTATTTGCCAGATCCATTTGACTGGATCAAAGTAACCATGTTCAATAGCTAGGAAAATCTATAAAAAGGATCATGACATATATTTTCTGGCTCATTTCCACTCTCCCTGGGTCATTTCTCATGGACACTATTGGGGATTCAGAAAGTACACACACTTGGAGGCTATCAGGTTGAGTAGGTTGCTTTAAGCCTTTAGGGACCTGTTTGCAGTTTCAATTATCTTTTGCAGATAATTAATCCCTACTAAGAACATAAAGACTGTATAAATTTAGTCAAAGGCCTATTTCATTCAGTATTTTGTTTTAGTGCCATCCACCCAAAATACTTATGGAAAATTCACAGGGAAAATACAAATGGGAAAGCACCCACATTCCTCAAAAGAGTTATCACTTTTGATACCAAAGATTTGGGTAAATGTAATATTGACAAGTAGGAATTGACAGTAAACAAAAAATAATTTGTCAGACTTCATCCAGGCACAGTAATAAATTCCAATCTTCAATCTTGACCTAAAGTTCAGTAACAGCAGAAGCTTCACAAATCAGTTATGACTAGATAAGTTGCTTTACTGCAGAGAAGAAGTCATATATTAAAGACAATTTGTGCAGGAATTGAGCTATGGAAATTTAGCTGTTCTGTTTCTGGCCTTGAGAGTGTAGAAACTCCTGCGTTAGATAGTGTTTAACAATTTTGTCTGGTCTGAGTCTCACTAATTCCCACTTCACCAACTGCAGTCTTTCTAGAGCCTTAACAGTGAAATGGTCAAGTTTTCAAACTGAGGAGTGGCAGAAGAGGTGTGCAGTATGAATATCCATTTAAACTCCAAAAACTTTTCTTTTTTCTTTTAGACTAAAAGCCAAAGAAAAGTAATGATAAATTGCTTCCTTAACTTTAGGGGCTTCTTTGTATCCTAGAGGCTTCCTGACAGAATGAGACAAAGATGAATACCAATTACTTCAACTTTAGGTTTCAGAATGTTTATGTATTTTTTTATCTATCTATCTATCATCTATCTATCTATCTATCTATCTATCTATCTATCTATCTATCTATCTATCTATCTATCTATCTATCGATCTATCTATCTATCCATACATACACCCACCCACTCACCCACCCAAATGTTTTTAAAAGTAAAAAAAAAAAGTGGCTCTGATGATCGCGCGGCTCAGCTGTGATCATCAGAGCCTTTTTTAACCTTTTAAAAGCATTTTTTACAACCTATTCCTACCATTCGGGCAGGAAAAGTGAGTGAGCCAGAAAGAAGAGGCAAGCAGGCAAGCAGGCAACTGGGCGATTGGGTGTGCATGGGCGGAGGGGGGGCAGGGATTGTTGCTACCGGTTCTCTGAACCACCCACCGCCATCGCTACTGGATCAGGAGGTCCAAACCAGGTCCAAACCAGGAGCATTTCACCCCTGAAGTGTGGGTAAATAAACAAACAAATCATTTCCTATAATGCCTTCCGCTAGTTACACAGAAATGTCCTTGGTACCTCCTTCTGGATTGATTGTATCAATCTCTATTGTTACGTTCAAAAATCTCTATGGTTAATATAACTCTGTCCAACTGCATCTCTTGAAATGTTAGTCACTTTTACTTTATTAGATAGCCCTCCACTCTCTGACCCTAATATATTTCCACAGAAATAGCTCAGATTTTTTCAAAGGCTTCTAAAAATTATTTATAGGGGGCAAGATTGTTAAAAATGCTGAAAAGAATTTGAAATTTCTTTCAAATGAAGGGAGGGAGGGAGGGAGGAAAACTGTTTGAGATAGTGTTCTGAAATGATGCACAAATCAATGTAATATTTCATTTTTTCCCCTCACACCACTAATCGGGTCCTCAGCTGGCGTAATTCAACATTTCATTCAACTAATGCTAAAGCCAATGGTACTATAAAGCAGTACAGATACCATCTGCTCTCACTTTTTCGCTTTCAAATCCCCTTGAGAAACAATTCATTTGATTCCATTTGAAAGAAACTCTCATCTACTACTTATTCTATGATACTATTTAAATTTCTGGATTGAGACAAACATTCATTCTTACTGTGTTTGAAATGGTTTAGCCTTCTCTTCTCTGAAATAAAGCAAATGTCTTAGAATGTGAGAGGAGTTTGGGCCCAGCTACACATGAATTCAGCCATGTGATTCTGCTCTAGTGATTTACAGTAGTTTTCTTTTTCTTTTCTTTTCTTTTTCTTTCATAGACCTCTGTTCTCAGCTAAACCCTCAATGCCCCCTCAGAAGCTATTTTAAAAGTGAAATCTCTCCCCAAAGACAAAGAGGAAGAAAGGAAAAGAAAGAGTAACAAATATATAATTGAATTATATAACATGGCATGAAAGATAGTTGTAGGCATAGAAATAGTTATAGATATAACTAATACATGACTAATATATGCATTTGAAAAGCTAGGGAACTTTAACTCTATCCCTATTTTGCTTCCTATTCATTTGGTTATGGATTATGATGATGATTTGGGATAATATAAATTGCAGACATGAAGCCTCAGTGTCATATGTATGTCTGCTGTAGAGGGAAAAAGTTCCTGCTGATCTGCCAATATTTTTTGCACATATTTCTGCATTTATTCTACAAAACATCATGAATAGGTCAATGTAGTTTGGCCTTTTTCATAATCTATTCTTACCGGGGGTAGAATGCTCCCAGTTCAGACCGGATCTCCTGATCCGGTAGTGATGGTGTCGGGTGGTTTGGAGAACCAATAGCAAAAATCCCTGTCCCTCCCCATGCCCAGCAATCATCAGAGGTTTTTTTTTACTTTTAAAAGCATTTTTTCTTCAGCCGAAAAAATGCTTTTAAAAGTAAAAAAAAAAGCCTCTTATGATAGCGCGCCTCAGCTGGGATCATCAGAGCCTTTTAAAAGCATTTTTTCTACAACCTCTTCGGCCAAAGAGATGCTTTTAAAAGGCTCTGATGATCCCAGCTGAGTTGCCTAATCGTCAGAGCCTTTTTTTTTCTTTTAAAGAAAGAGGTCGAAGAGGTTGTAGAAAAAATGGTTTTAAGAGTTAAAAAAAAAAGTTGGCCACCACGCCCACAGAACCAGTAGTAACAAATTTTACATTACACCCCTGGTTCTTAGAATATTATGTCTTCATCCTCAGGTTGTGACTTTGGGCATTATGAAGGAAAGATTCACCCTCTATTGATTTTCTAAGAAGTATTACCTAGTTATTCCATATCCTTTGCTTCTCCTCCCTCATTTCTCTATCACTCCATGAATTTTATGCTTACTAAAATTGAACCAATTCATTGAAACGTTGATCAAATTGGCATGTTCTGATCTGCACACAGTGACAAAGAAAAATGGATTGTTCATTTCTCTGGTGTTTCCTTGCTCATTAGGAAAGCTAATGCTTTGGTAGCAAGGGAAACATTTTCAGTACACCTGAATGACAAAAAGATATTATATAAAAGACTCATATCTTAGAAGGTAAGTATTTCTTAACATAATAAATATCAATTTTAAAAAACCTAGCCATAAGATACCGCACAGATACCACAGGGAAAATTTGTAGCCCAAAATTCTGAACATGGCATGATTATACAAGAATGGGACTTCGTGTATTTTTGACTCCCTGTAGTTGTTTATTTATTCATTTATTTATTAGATTGTCTTGCCTTTATTACTTTATAAGTAACTGAAGGTGATGAATGCACATAATATTCCTTCCGTCCCCTATTTTGCCCACAAGAACAGCCCTGTGAGTTGGTGGGCTGGACTGAGGGAGAGTGACTGGCCCAATATCACTCAGTTAACCTTACATCTTACATAAGATTTTCCAATCTTAGGCCTTTCTTGTATGTTGGGCTACCCTTTTTATAATTCCAGTTTTCAAAAACATAGGAATTGAAGTCCAACACATCGATAAGGGGAAATATATAATACATGTTTAACACTAGGAATCAGTGTAATTCTAAAGGACTAAGAATGAGAAATAAAATAGAGAGTGTGATTATATATGATAATTTGGTTGCTTGGTCAGAGATCCCCCTTGAAATTTCCCATTTGATACTGAAATTTCACCACTCATTCTAGAATGCAGGTTTCAGATTAGATACAAGAAGTTGTGGCAAGGTTTTCTTCATCACCGACTGGTACGCTCTCACAGAGAAGGTCTCCTCAGGGTGCCGTCCACCAAACAATGTCGGCTGGCGGCCCCCAGGAGTAGGGCCTTCTCTGTGGGAGCAGCGACGCTCTGGAATGAACTTCCCCCTGGCCTACGCCAAGTGCCTGATCTTCGGACCTTTCGCCGTGAGCTAAAAACATACTTATTTATTCAAGCTGGACTGGCATAATGGTTTTTTAATATTTTAATTGGGTTTTATTGTTGTGGGGTTTTAAATTTTTTAAAATTTAAAATTTAAATTTTTAAACATTGGCCTTTTTGTAATATGTTTTATTTTAAATTTTGATTTTAATTGTATATATATTGTGTTTTATTTAGACTGTACACCGCCCTGAGTCCTTCGGGAGAAGGACGGTATAAAAATTTGATAAATAAATAAATAAATAAATAATCACTTGAGATGACATTACAAAGTATCAACAGATGCGGATTTATATTAATTGTGTGGTAACATCTTTTTTACCACACAATTTGGCAGGATGAGCACATACAAATAACCCTCACAACCCAAAACAAAGTGGCTGTTATTAAAACTGAAGAATAGTTTGAACTAAATGTAATTTAGATTAATTTTAAAATGGCTACACAAATAGATTTGTACTTCAAGGGTGAAAAGACAAGGATCAGAGAGATAAGTGGCCACAGTTGGGTATCATCATGAGATAAGGCTCAATAAGATAGACAAATGTTTGGTAAGAATCAGAAAGAATGTTGTATTCCAAGGCTATAAGGAAAAGGTGGGTGGTTCTGGAGCATCTATGTGGCTCTAGGACAAGGGATCTAGGACAAGGGTCATGATTCAGGAAGCAGCCAGGAGGGGTAGCAAAAAAGCAGGCTCGCTCCTAGAAATCCATCTCCAAACTATATTCTTATTCCATCACATGCTGTGAATATTGTAAATGTGCACAAGTTGCCAAACACTAAATCAGAGGTCAGCAACCTACGGCTCCGGAGCCACATGCGGCTCTTTGGGTCCTCCGCTGTGGCTCCCTGTCAGGTGATCCCACCACTGGTTGGCCCCGCCCCTCACCCTTCTTTCCCAGTCACTCCTCACCTGGACTGAGAAGGTAAGGACGACATCGGGAGATGGAGAAGCGGTCAGGGCAGAGACAAAGAGATACAGAGAGAGAGGGAGAGAGGGGGTGGAGAGGGAGAGAGGAAGGGGAGAGAGGGAGGGAGGAAGGGGAGACAGAGATACGTCAAAAGGATTTTGTGGTTCTCGGTGGGTAGGCATGGTTAAGGGGGGGGGTCATGTGACTGGTGGAAGTGAATGACAATGAATTGGCCATGCCCACACAGCTTTTGTAGCTCCCAGTGTTTTCTTTTCTGTGGAAAACGGGTCCAAATGGCTCTTTGAGTATTTAAAGTTGCAGAGCCCTGATCTAAATCATGGTCTTGTGACTGTGGGAACACTGTGACAGCTGCAATTTCAAGGACTGGTTATAACTCTCCTTTTTTTAGCATTTTGAATAGTTGCTAAATGAGTGGTCAGTAAGCAAGGATCACCCATAATGCTATCCATCATACTATAAGGAATGGTTCATTTTCTTGAGATTTTAGGAACTGGTTTGCTGAATCTTCTGTCAGTCTCCAAGCAAGAAGTCAAGAGTCGAGATTCCCTTCTGGCTAGAGGAAGTGCCTAGAAGGCATCTGTCATTTGAAAGTGAAAATCTGTGTAGCTGAAAGTGAAAATCTGGAAGACTACGGCAGTTGATATTACACTAAGTAAAATGAACTCTAAGACTGAGAGCTGGAGGCCTTTTAAACTAGATTAATCGCTGTGCTTTATAATTTATGAGAAACTAAACCTTCCGGATAGGCTTATGTTTGGAATGAAGGTACTCACATAAGCTTGCCCCCATGGTCTGAGCTCTGACAGCTATAGGAAAGATTAAAAACATCTTTGACTAAGTGAGCTCACCAGTATCTTGCTATCTGCTTTACCAGGTTTGGGAAGATGGAACAGTGGACCTCAGTAGTTCAGATAAGATGATACAGATGGTGAATCAACTAGGATTGATGAGTGCAGATAGTGTCAGATAGGTAGACCAGACTAGGAAATCAACTCCACAGGAAGGCTGTAACTACTTTTACTGAGATTGGCTCTAATAACAGAAACTTGCAAGTCTGATTGTGCTGTATCTCCTTCTTCTCCTTACATTTCAATTAATTAGGGAGACATCTCCTTTAGTTCCTCTATGTTATTTCATACTTCTGGACTTAATATATGCTTCCTCTCCTTTTTTCTAGGCAGCAATTCCTGCATACTTTTATCAACTTCCTTACTCTCTGTAGATATTCAGTTTGCACACAAATCAAATTCTATAGATTGCAGTTCATATTACCTGCGTATGGGCCCTCATAGTAGATATAACTTATTAAATAAATATATCATTATAGCCAGCTTGCTACTAAGAAAGAAAGAAATGATTGTTTTCTCTGAACTTCCAAATTCCCTTCAATCAAACTCCTCTGAGCAGTGCTGGTTATAGAAATGTACTAAATAAATAAATGTATTAATAACTAATTTTTAATTTATGTTTGAAATTTATATGACCACGCACTTCACAAGTGGACCTGTGGTGATGTAAGGTAAAAATATATTCCTTAATCCAGATCAATAAAAAAGAACAAGTCAGGGCTTCTATTAAAAATATATCAGACTAACATGTCACCCCCACAAATGTCAGGGCTCCATTAATTTCCTGGCCCGAGTACCTAGGGGAAAAAAACAGGTCTTCACAGTATGCTAGAAGGCCAAATAGAGGGGGGAAATCTAAGAAGCATTGGAGCCATCATTCATAGATGAAGTGAGGTGGAGCTGCAGAAATAGAAATGTCAAAACCTAGCTATGGCAGTTTTTAATCTCACATGTTTGACAGGGCTGTCTCCTGCCATGCCTGTCTGTGAAAGTGTCTTCTTTTTAAAAAGGCATCTGTTGTCATTAACACTATCACAGCAATTAGACATTCAGGCACTAAACCTTTGGATGTACAGTGTCACCCTTAAAGAAAGGCAAAAGAGAATGACTGTGTACGAGGCTCACATTTCACAGTTTAGATTTATACCTGCAGTTGGTTCCATCATTCAACTGAAAATTATTGTAACTGGGTTTAAAATGGCATCTGACATTAATCCAATGTGGTCTCCCTCCCTCCATATAAATCTTAGCTGAAAGCTAAGATTCTCACTTCTGGGAAGTGGAAGAAAGAGGTGGCTTAGGTCAGCCTTAATATTAAGACTGTGAAAGGAATGACTGACCCCCCCCCCACGTGGCCCTAATGTCTGAACATCATTTAGAAAACTGGAAACTTGTAATGGGAACAGAATGGGAAGTAGGAATATTGTAAACAGAAGATGCATGACAAAATTCATTGATATTAATATAGAAGCTTTTCAGCTACATGATCTATTCAATTTATTTCTATTAAAAAAGTTGTTTGTAACTATTTTGCTTTTCAATGAAGAGGACCAAATTTATACATATTAGACAATTACTAAGGGATGATTAGTATATAAATATAACAGACATCAAATCAGGGGTTTTCAAACTGTGTTTCTTTAAATTCAGATTTTATTAAAAATGCCCACAACTTTTATTAAAAAGTACCAGGTATTTTAATGCAATGTGCAGTAAACGTCATATATTAAGAAGTACCTGCAGCAAAAATTTATTTGTAAAATTGCCCTGAATTATGCAAGTGAGATGAGTGGTATAGAAATTTGATTAAAATAACACAATAAAATAAAAATAAAAAGTCATTGGGGATTTTGTGCAAGAGGAAGAGATGGAACTGAAAAAAATAATGATATTTCTTGGTGAGTGGACTGTTAAATACATTACAAGGATGCTGAGAAATAAAAAAATACTCTTAAAATGAATCATTCGTAGGACAATTGGAATATTTATTAACTACTTGAAAGGGTAGGCTATGGCAGGGTGTCCAATCTTAGCAACTTTAAGATTTGTGGACTTTAACTCCTAGAATTCCCCAGCCAGCCACCCCGGAATTCTGGGAGATGAAATCCACAAGTCTTAAAGTAGCCAAGGTTGGACACTTGTGGGCTATGGGAAACAGTGAGGTGAATCAATGGTTCAACTACAAATTCTTTCTCAGGCTGTCCCCTTCTTATGGTCCAATGATAGGAGTAACTCCCTTATTTGAGGACAGTCACTAAGCCCATTTTCCTCTCCTTGCTTTGGGCAGCAAGATGGAATTGCTTTACTATTGTCTTTACTATTCCAGAATTTTTCTTTTTTAAACTTTCCAGTCTATGGGACTTTCTCCCAGCCAAATCCCATGTGGTAACGTTATGAGAATGATGACAACTCATTATTTAGGTCTTGTGTAAAACAGCACTTTTTTGCCATTCGTTAAAGTGGCCTGACCTTTTTCAGACTTCCACAAAAGCCTGTGAAAAAAGGTGATGCTGCTTTAAGAGCTATATTAACTTTAAGTAACTGGATGATGGCCCCTTTTTTCAACCTCTCGCAGAAATTTTAAAGAAGCCAGATTGCTTTTATGAATAGCAGAGGTACCTGCACAAAGGTCAAAGCATTTCTTCCAAATTACTTTCAAAGTGTACATAGCTCCATTAATCAGGTCTTACCCTGCTTAGGTTTTTTTTCAGGATTAGAAGAGCCTCTCCCACTTGATGGAAAAACTATAGAGGTAGCCCTTGACTTATGACCATTAACTTAACAGTAGTTCAAAGTTAGGACAGCCTTGCAACTTGTACTCACACTTTTGATTGTCCCACCCACTCCTGTGGTCACATGATCACAATCTGGGTACTTCTCAGCCGGCTTCCATTTATGATGGTTGGCGTGTCTTGCAGTCGTGTGATCTCAATTTGCAAACTTCCCAGTTAGCTTCTGACAAGCCAAATCAATTTGGGGAAACTGGATTGGCTCAATAATCACATGATTAGCATAAAACAGTGTGAGTTGCTTAATGACTGCAGTAAAAATGGTCATAAAATCAGGTCGACTTGACTTACGACCATCATGACTTAGAATTGAGGCTTATCTATATCTGGCTGCTGATAGCATTTTTGCTATCTGAAAGGCTGAAAATATTGAAGTAGCATTTTTTAACTGACCTAAATACAGCAAATTTGGGTGGGGATAGCAGAAATATTGTGAAAACAAAGGTGAGAAAGATAGTACAATGCTTCCTAATGCTTAACAACAGAAGTTAAAATTGAGAATAATTTCAGCATGTGCAGCTTTTTTCAGCTCCTGCATAAGAGTTTGCCAAAATTCCTTCTTCTCTACAGCTATTAAAGGTGCTTTTGATAAACTCTAGGCTTTTTAATAGATATGTAGATATTTATTGCCTGATATACTGTATGTAATAGACTTTCCAGAAAAAAATATCAGGCAAAAATTATCCTGTTCAACTAACGTACTCTAGAAATTAAATGGTCTCTGATGAAAATCTTATATTTCTTATGAGATCTGGATCCAAATGAAACCTTCCTCAGGTTTCCATGGTGCCAAGCAAGTCTGTACACCCATTATGGTAAAGAAGAAATTGGTTGCTGCTTTACTAGCAAAGGATCCTATGCACTTGGCTATCATGCCAGCTCCTGATACTGAAGAAGACGGTTTCCAATGAGAATTTGGTATATTAATTTTGCAATACATTTTAATCAGGGTCATAAGTCCAATTCATGTTTTTATAATCATCATCATGACCTTGAGATATAACCGAAATTAATACCTGCCTTTTAATCTAACTTCTAATCAGGGAGATTATTCTGCTGCTTGTTGCTACCTTTAAAGGCCACCAATAATTCTAACAATGGTATTTGTAAGATAAATGTCTTTGTGAGTTAATGTCATGTACCCTATGACATTGGAGCATCTAATAGAGACAAGACAGCTTAATGAAAATACAATGATTTAGAGACAACCTCAGAAACAAGATATCCAATCTCACACATCATAATCCAATTTCATACCAAAAAGGATACTTCATACCAAGTATGTTGAACAGAATGATTGTTCTGTTCAATCATGTCCAGTGGTGGGATTCAAGTAATTTAACAACCGGTTCTCTGCCCTAATGATTTCTTCCAACAACCAGTTTGCCAAACCGTTAACAACCAGTTCTCCCGAAGTGGTGCAAACTGGCTGAATACCATCACTGATCATGTCCAATATTCTCCAAGATCGCCTGCAGAAGTCATAGCACTTTTCTTGCAAGGGTTAACAGAACTGGTTTGCTATTGGCTCCTTCCTTGGGCTGAGAAAAAAGATGATTGACACAAGGTCACCAGCAGGTTTTTTGCTTAAGGTGGGATTAGAATTCATGGTCTCCCAGTTTTTAACCTGATGCCTTAACCATTTGGTCAGTCTGGCTCTCAAGCATGCCAATGGATCAGTGTAAATGTGATACATTTTTACTATCTTGGTTAGTAAGGAAAAATTCAGTTCAATCTTTTTTCCGCTAGAAAGTATCTGTTAAAGATGCACGTATTGTGATCATTCATATTCTGTATTTTGTGCAACTTTTCCATGCAGTTTATTACAATACAGGTACAAGGCCCCAATGTATTACTTTTTAATATAAATTTCCTTGGGGTTTTTATTATAAATTTCCCCAATGTAAATTTTCCTTTTTAACATAACTATTCTTAATATGTCCATTTTAAAATGCCAAGACTCCTGATATACAATAAATGGGGAAATAATGCCTAACTTTTTCAAACTTTTGCATATAGTTTTTGTTCAGAATCTTTTACCTTATTTTTGAAAAACCACACATTTTGACCCAGTTTGATGCAGTTTCTTTTAGTGAATCTTTTAATTCATTGCCATAGAAATTTATAGAAGTTTTTGTTTACATCCTTAGTATTTTCTGAAAATTCATGAACCTGGATATTTATTTACATATTACAACAATTCTATACCACCAAACTTCAAGTAATGAATATAATACAATATAACATCATATAAAAGAGAGAACCCAGTTGCCTTCATTCATACAACCGAAAAACAATAAAATAGGTTATACATAGTACAATATTGCTTGGGTATGTTAAAAACGAAGGCTTTCAGCAACTTTTTGAATGCAAGAAGAAAGAGGGCTAACTATACTTTTTGGAGCAGTAAGTTCCATAATGTGGAGATCTCCTTTTTCATCCACTGTCCTTTCACTTTTCTCCAGGACAAGACCTTGAATATATTTTAGAGTATGCATTTTATTCTAAATGTCTTAGCTAGCATTGGGTAGATACTGCTGCTGTTAAAATGTCCCATTCATTTTTGCATGAATTATACAAGAGGCGGCACGAGATAATTCATAATTTTAAAAACTTACTAGTTCTATGGCAGGAATTTCATTGAAGATACGTTTTTGAAGAACCACTCTGAAATCAGAACAAGTTTCATTTAACTGTTTTATTTGCTATAGCCCTTTCACATGCATCCTTCCATTTCAAGGTGTTGGGGAACAGTAAAACTGTCTATCTGGACCCGTTCCAGTCCGGCTTCCGGCCCGGTTACAGCACTGAGACGGCTTTGGTCGCGTTGGTGGATGATCTCTGGAGGGCCAGGGACAGGGGTTATTCCTCTGCCCTGGTCCTATTAGACCTCTCAGCGGCTTTTGATACCATCGACCATGGTATCTTGCTGCGCCGGTTGGGGGGATTGGGAGTGGGAGGCACCGTTTATCGGTGGTTCTCCTCCTATCTCTCCGACCGGTCGCAGACGGTGTTGACGGGGGGGCAGAGGTCGACCCCGCGGCGCCTCACTTGTGGGGTGCCGCAGGGGTCGATTCTCTCGCCCCTTCTGTTCAACATCTATATGAAGCCGCTGGGTGAGATCATCAGTGGTTACGGTGTGAGGTACCAGCTGTCGCTGATGACACCCAGCTGTACTTTTCACACGGGCCACCCCAATGAAGCTATCAAGTGCTGTCCCGGTGTTTGGAAGCCGACGGGTCTGGATGGGGAGAAACAGGCTCAAGCTCAATCCCTCCAAGACGGAGTGGCTGTGGATGCCGGCATCCCGGTACAGTCAGCTGAGTCCGCGGCTGACTGTCGGGAGCGAGTCATTGGCCCCGATGGAGAGGGTGCGCAATTTGGGCGGTCTCCTGGGTGGACGGCTGTCTTTTGGAGATCACCTGACGGCCGTCTCCAGGAGAGCTTTCCACCAGGTTCGCCTGGTGCGCCAGTTGCGCCCCTTTCTAGACCGGGATGCCTTGTGCACAGTCACTCACGCCCTTGTGACGTCTCGTCTGGATTACTGCAATGCTCTCTACATGGGGCTCCCCTTGAGGGGCATCCGGAGGCTACAGTTAGTCCAGAATGCAGCTGCGCGGGTGATAGAGGAGCCCGCGTGGCTCCCAGTGACACCTATCCTGCGAGGCTGCACTGGCTGCCTGTGGCCTTCGGGTGCGGTTCAAGGTGTTGGTGAACGTCTTTAAAGCACTCCATGGCATAGGGCCGGGTTACTTACGGGACCGCCTGCTGCTACCGAATACCTCTCACCGACCCGTGCGCTCTCACAGGGAGGGACTCCTCAGGGTGCCGTCGGCGCGACAGTGTCGTCTGGCGACACCCAGGGGAAGGGCCTTCTCTGTGGGGGCTCCCGCCCTCTGGAACGAACTCCCCCCAGGACTTCGTCAACTTCCGGACCTCCGAACCTTTCGCCGCGAGCTTAAAACTTACTTATTTATCTGCGCTGGCCTGGGGTAGTTTTTAAGTTTATAGGTATTTTAATGGGTTTTAGTCTCAAATTTTAATCGTGGCCAATTTTAATAAGTTTTTTAATTGTATTTTAATTGTATTTATATTGTATTGTCTATTTTACTTGGCTGTGAACCGCCCTGAGTCCTTCGGGAGAAGGGCGGTATACAAATTTAATAAATAAAAATAAATAAAAATAAATGATATCCTAATCTTAAAGTCCAAATGGTTTTGAAATGCAAATATGGCCTCAAGCCTCTATGAATTAATTGATCTGAACCTCCTGTTTCGTGAAACGAATCATAGATTTCTAGTCTGTATTTGTCTGAACATTTTGACAAGACTCTATGCCAAAGGCTAGAGTTGAAACAATATAGGTTTAGTGAGTGTTGAAGCATAGCTTTTTTGCAATCTTTCCTGTAAACAGATGTAATTGAAATGTTTATCTTTTTTTTTTTACATTTAAAAGTCTCAAGTCGATAAGACATGGAGGACTATTTATTATTTTATTCCTTACCTGAATAATTAAATCAAAGGATAATACTAGATGTGAATTGCTAGCTATGATTGCTAATTGTGTGAATCCAAAATGAACATTTAGTAAAAACAAGAAAAACGTATGTTTGTATTGAATGCACAGCTCTTATCTTAAATAAGTGAGCCAGTGGTGGCTCACTTAAAGTGGTGAGCCAAGGGCAGTGAATAGCATCTGAGTCAAGGGGGTAAAAATAAGATCAAGTGCAAGTGATTGAAATCTTAGGAGAAAATAGGAAACAGAATCATAGGTTCACTAAAAACAACATGAGTATTTCATGCTAGCAATAGTTCAGCTAGTGGTAAAAAAACCAATAACCTTTGGGTCTCTTAACTGCACATTGTGAGTTGTGTGTATCTATTTTTGTAGATATATTGGAATCAACAGGAAATTACTCACTGGTAGCTTTAAATTCACTGATCTCAATAGATCTATTTTGAAACTAAGCCTGAATCCAATTTTACACATGCATGAAATTCACAGGAATAAGCTTTTTTTTAAAAAAATTAAACATTAAAATAAGACAGAGAGAGCCAAGTGGAGTGAGAATTGCTAATTTTTGTTAGGATGACTTGAATTTAAGTTTGCCTTCTGTTTTTAATCCTGGTATTTTGCTGCTCAGTTCTACCGCTTGGTTTTACTGTAAATATCAAGCTTTATTTGTCTCGGTAATAGCATTTCTATCCAGCCCTTCTCGAAATATTGAACATGATAAAGCCACCCCTTCTGTTCTTTGTGTAAGCTAACCAACTGGATTAGTTTAAAGTGCTGATCACATGCTTTGTGCTTTGAAGGTTCATAAATAGAATAGTGGTCAGTTTTAGAAAACTTAATCAGAAGATCTTTTCTAAGCCTCACAACAGATTTCACTGATTTGTGTAAATCTGGAGGTTTAACAAGATGAGAAATGAATTATATCACTGTTTTTAGAGCACATAATTTAGAGCACTTAAAAATGCATGTGAGTGATATTAAAAAGAGCATGTTGAAAAACAGTGTCTGTGTGGGGGAACGCAGGAATACAGAGTGGAGGACATACGGTATGCTTCTGGTCCCACCATATTTAGTAGAATTCTTTAGCAGAATACTAGAATTCTTTATTAGTCAAATGTGATTGGACACACAAGGGATTTGTTTCCAGTGCAAAAGCTCTCAGTATACATACAAACAACATTAACCATAAGATACAAACAAGTGATAAATTGAAATATATCCATAGGAGGAGGACATAGTAAGAAAGATGAGAAGATGAGAAAGTTGAGAAATGAGAAGATGAGAAGGATGAGAAGGATAATAACAATACAGTAAATATATTTAGGCCTAAAACTGCTGTGGAAATTAGATATTCAGCAGAGTAATGGCACGGGGGGGGGGGGAACTGACTTTGTATCTAGTTGTTTTGGCATGCAATACCCTATAGTGGCATCCTGAGGGAACAAGTTGAAACATTTTATGTGAGGGATGTGAGGGATCTGTAGATACTTACTCAGCCCTCTTTATGGTTTGGGTAGTATACAGATCCTCAAAGGAAAGCAGGCTTTTAATTTGTTTTCTTTCCTATTCCACCAATGGTCAGCTCTCCTGATGAGTAATCATTCTCAAATTGTGCTTGAGGTCCCCCTTCTTTGGATTTGTTTTTTCCTGCTAACTTTTTATAGCTATAGTTTGATACTTCCCTGGTGCTGCTTTTGGGCTACTGAAACAATAGAATTCACAATGGATAACTGGAAATAAAATAAATGATGAATGTTTATTTATATTTGAAGTTTGCTAATACAATCAATTCCATTGGACGATTTTTGAAAAGGAATATAATAGATGACGGCTTGGACTTGTGGGAGCTGAAATCCAATTTACCTGGGAGACATTAGGCTGGGGAAAGCTGAGTTGAACTCAGGTAACTTGGAGTTGATCCTACTGCGATGTTGATTGGCTTGAACTATTTAGTATCTGTATTTAAGATCTTTGTTTTGAACAGTTTACAATGATTCCCGTTAAAGGATAGAAGTACTGTTATAGAATAGTGTTTTTAACAGTGGTGAAATCCAATTTTTTTAATTACCAGTTCTGTGGGCTTGGCTTGGTGGGCATGGCAGGGGAAGGATACTGCAAAATCTCCATTCCCACCCCACTCCAGGGGAAGGAAACTGCAAAATCCCCATTCCATCCCCACTCATGGGGGGAAGGATATTGCAAAATCTCCATTCCTACCCCACTCTGGGGCCAGCCAGTACTCCAAAGTATTCAAAATTTCCACTATCAGTTCTCCAAATTGCTCAAAATTTCTGCTACTGGTTCTCCAGAAGCTGTCAGAACCTGCTGGATTTCACCCCAGGTTTTCAATTAACATTTTATTGATTGAATGATACTGATACATATAGATCTGTGTACATTCTAATACTGGTTATTCTTAATTGTTATTGTGGTCATTGAAAATTAGTGGGTTTCTTTTCTGGCTGTTTAAAACTAATTAATGAATCGTGCAAAAAAATCCAGATGTTATCTAGTTTCTAGTATTCTGTTAACTAGACAATATTGAAGATTTTTTAATTAGATGATACTAAAGATCTTCCCCCCCTTCCTTCCTTCCTTCCTTCCTTCCTTCCTTCCTTCCTTCCTTCCTTCCTTCCTTCCTTCCTTTCTTTCTTTCTCGAATTCAGCTTCTTTCAGGATTCTTTGTTTTGTTCATAGTAGAACTATGCAGTAGAACTATGTATAGAAAAGCTACATATAAGCCTATAGCAACATTTGTGCGTACATTAAGAAAATAAAAGTTGAGGCAGTCACTGCTCAGGGTTGGTTATGGTTCTAATGGGATTCTAATGGAATATAAGCCCTGTCAAATACATACATACAGACACATATATACATACATATTTCTTCAAATGAGTTTTCTATACAACCTTTTCTAATTTATACATTTTGGTAATATGAGTATCACTAATGTACATGTTTTTGTATATAGCTTCCTCAAATATATTTTTTGTAAATAATCCCACAAATTTGTTTTTTTAATGCTGCTTTCGCAAAAGACTGTTGTTCTTGTTCGTGTTGTTGTTGTTGTTTGCAACTTCCTCAAATAAGGACACTTTATACATATTTTTGAACTAAGAAGCATACTCTGAGGATTATATGCTTATTTGTGATGCAATAGATTTCATTTCAGATAGTTTATGCCGTTTGTCTTGAAAACAAATCTGTGGTGATTTCTTTTATCTATCTTTTATTTATTCATCTGGAACATAATAGGACATTCAACAAAGGCTGGCATCATTTACTTGTTCAAAAACCATCTAGCAAATATTATTTATTCATTAAAAATATTTTAAGGCCATTGACTATCCAGAAGATCTCAGAATGGGTGACAGTCCGTTAAAATTAAAATAAAAGCAAACAAAACCCAAGTAAAATGAATTAAACATTGAGACTACATAATGATAATCATAGTGATGTTGGCAGGTAGGCACTGAAGCAGTGTAAGCAGTCATAGCTAAATTCAGAAGCATGAAAAAATCTCTCCTTTCATAGTGGGTGCAGCAGGTTTTTCCCAAACCTCATCCTTCTTAAATCCGATAATTCTGAGTGACAAATCTTGGGAATCCATCATTGCCAAAGAGAGATCAAAATATCAAGGTACTCTCCTGTTCTCATCTATCTGCAAAAAATTTTCCTAGCTCTTCTACATCTTTATGACTGAAAACAAATTGCTCAAAGAATTTAGGAGAGTCTACTAATTAATTGTCAAGTTCTTTTTTCAACAAATTGGACAAAACTTCTGAGAACTGGATTGCTATGACAAAAATAAAAGATGAGAACAACTAAATTGCCATCTTAAACTCTGCTTCCAGCAAGAATTAAAGTAGCAGATATAATTGTAAAATTACCCTCAGTAGAACCTGTTTGAGTCTGATTTTGGCAGTGACATTTTCAGTAACCATTTGCAACTTAGCTTTAAAAAAAAAGCAGTAGCAGTAAAATACCATAAAGCTTGAAATTCCTCCTCTTGCTGTATTTCCAAGCATGGCTTGGTTGAAAATCTCAGTGTTTCCATCCACCCTCTTGGCAGAGAGCTGTGCTATTCTATGTGCATGGATATCTTTTAGTTTGGCATTATAGATTGTCATTTATATATTTCAGGTGCTGCTGAATTTAAACTTTCATAATTGCTCCAAATGTTCTCTGATAGGTTATTTCAACATTTGTACTTCCTGGAAGATGATAGATAGATAGATAGATAGATAGATAGATAGATAGATAGATAGATAGATAGATAGATAGATAGATAGATTAATCATTCAAGCACGTGCATTAAAATGTATACATCAGTATATATGTGAATTCATATGTCCTATGAATATTTTTGTTTTGCTACATTATTTCATTAATGGCAAATGTTATGAGGAACCTAGCAAGTGCTCCGGTTATGACTATTTTTAACACCATATGAAAGCATAAACTTTTCAGATTCCTTTATGGATCAGGTTCATATTATACTGAATCTGTCCAGCTAGTTCTGTATTGTCTGCATTGAACACAATGTTTCCAGTACAAGTTCTATATCCTGTTCAGAGACTGCATTTGAGTACAGCATCAGTGAATGGATTTTTTGAATAACATATGCACTACTTAAACACCATCGGCATTGGAAAAAAAATTACCAACAGTTAATTGCAAAATACAGCTTTATTTAAAACAGGTTACATCCTGCAACAATATCTTTAACACATCAACCAGTATCTCCATGTCACAAGTCTTTGGGAAGGACTTGATGGGTGGACAAAAGTACCCCATCTTGTCTAAACATCTAGCTGACTGGGCAACCAACCATAATAAATTAAATTTATATGCGCCTGACTCCCAGTGGAGTCTGGGAATGTGTATTGGTGTATTGGTGTGTATTGTAGGAACAGGGCATGGTTAATCTAGTGAAGAGAAGGACCAGGGGAGACATGATAACAGTGTTCCAATATTTGAGGGGCTGCCACAGAGAGGAGGGGGTCAAGCTATTTTCCAAAGCAGGCCAGACCTTGTCTGGCCTGCTTTGGGGGTCAAGTATTTTCTGAAGAAAATGGGGTCTTTGGGGGTCTCTGAAGACTTTGGAGGTCAAGCTATTTTCTGAAGGCTGGACAAGGAATAATGGATGGAAACTGAACAAGGAGAGATTCAACCTGGAAATAAGGAGAAATTTTCTGACAGTGAGAACAATCAACCAATGGAACAGCTTGCCTTTGGAAGTTGCAGAAGCTTCATCACTGGAAGCTTTCAAGAAAAGACTGAATTGCCATCTGTCAGAAATGGTGTAGGGTCTCCTGCTTGGGTGGGGGGTTGGACTGGATGACCTACAAGGTCTCTTTCAATTCTGTTGATCTGTAAATTTGTTGGGTATATTTTAAACAAAATGCATCTTTTCCCATGATTGCATCATTAGATGTGATTGGCAACCCCAAAAACCAAGGAAAAGGCATCACTGTTCTAAAGTGCTCCCAACAGTGCCTTATACACTGTAAGCCGCCCTGAATCTTCGGAGAAGGGCGGGATATAAATGTAAATTAAAAACAAAAACAAAAAACAAACAGGTACTATATACATGCCCAGAAGCAGCGTAAAATAGGCTTTGCTCTTTGAATCTAGATCTCTGAACAACCATACTGCAATTAAAGAAGGAAATCATTGTTTTAAATGTTTTTATTGTTTTAATTATAATATATTTTTTAAAATTGCAAGCCACTCAGAGTCATTGGTTGAGATGGGCGGCTATAGAAATGGAATAAATAAATAAATGGAAGCTTGGATTGTTCATTTGAAGCTGTGCTTTGAACAAGCAAAATCATTCTGCATTAAGAGAGGAAAAAATGAGGACTTCAAATGCAAAAGCGTGTAAGAGACAATAGAAAATTTGGCTGGTTGCAGAGGAGGAATAATGGGGCCATTAAATGAATATATTTGCTGTGCAGCCAGCCAAAACATTTCATTAGAACAGTTGCACTCCGCCCTGTCTAATAATAATTTCAGTAGAAAAGACAGATTGACTGAGAGGTTTTATTTATTGTGCAGTAGCCAGAGGTGTGCCAGCTAAAGGCTCTGAACATCCCGATGCCAAAGCACGTTTCATCTGCAAAGAGTGTGATCTGATTTGTAAAATGTACCCAAACATAGATGGATATTTTCAGTTCAGACTGGGATATCAATAGCTCACATAATCCAAATCTGATGGTTAAAAGTTGGGGCTGTTCTCATCACCGATTACTGCTCAGATTTCTAAAAACATGAACCTAGTGCTTCCTACCTTTAAAATCTTTGGTTTTTCTACCTATTTTAAAAAATTAAGATCCGTGGAAGTATAAGGTTTAAATCATGCTGTATGGATGCCTATTCTGTTATGATAGTTTGCTTAAATGGAATTAAGCTTTCAACCAATGTATTGTGGTTATTTATCTGTGAGAGATGTATGATTGATTATAATGTATATTGGCACTTTTTCCCATTTTTTTCAAACTGTCAATTTTTAAATGGAAATTCAATTTTAAGTTAGGGAGAACAAGAGAAATTTCAATGAATAACAGTAACATTTTTAGAAATGTTTCCTATTACAAATATAGCACCAGTTAGATAACAGTGTTGTGTAGCATTAGTGCATTTAGCAGACATGTTACCAAGATTTTTTAAAGGATGTTTAGAAAGAGATGGGAATCAAAAATGTTGATGTACTATTTTGATCTGCAATGGTTACTTTTTTGGGGCTAGGGCTGGGGAGTCCATTTGACTTAGCTGTGAGGCTCATAGAATGATGTACTGTATTTTTTGGAGTATAAGACACACTTTTTCCCCCCTAAAAGAGGCTGAAAATATATTCTGAATGTAGCTTTTTTGAAACTTTTTTCAGCCCTATTGAGGCACTAGTGAGTGAAGCAATCTTCCGAGCTTTGCCTGCTCCCTCTGACTCCCAGCTGTGCTTTAGAAACTTTTTTTCAGCCCTAACGAGGCGCTAGTGAGTGAAATGATCTTTCGAGCTTCGCCTGCTTTTCTCATTGTTTCTCTCTCCAAAGATCAGCTGTGCTTTAGAAGCTGTTTTTTATCCCCAAGCAGGAGATAAAAAGCGTGTGTGTGCACTCAAAACTAGCAAACCAATGTGCTAAAGCTAGCCGGATGAATACCTGGTAGGCAGATTTTTTTCCCTATTTTCCTCCCCAAAAACTAAGCTGTGTCTTATACTCTGGTGCGTCTTATACGCCGAAAAATATTTAAGTCAATAATTATCTCAAATGTGCATGCTTCTTTAAATTGTTGGGAGGAGAAAGGGGAATATTCACTACTATACTTATTCATCTTGTCAATCCATCCTTGGCTACATTTATAAGCAGAGTTAGAGCATCAGATTACCAATAGCTGGCCTTTTGCAGGTTTTTTTTTTCCATACCTGCTCTTATTCTTGGAGGAAAAAAAAAAAAGAACAAGCTGCTGAAAATTGGCCATTTTTGCCCTAGGCAGCTGTGTAGATTCTCTTTTAGCATGATTTTGGAGAAGGGAGGGGGATTGCACAGGGGTTGCAGGCAGCATGCAAATAGTAAATTATTCCTCCCTGATCTACCGTAGTTTCTATATCCAATCCAATAAGCACCAGTTATTTATCTGATTCCATTGTAAAAAATAATAATCCAGGGATTAAAACAGTGACTTTCTATATGCAATGGTCTTTCCCCCCATTCTTTGTTGTATCACCTGTATGTATCTGGAACTTCATTCTTTAACCTGCTTAAGACTTTGAGAATATTTGCTAAAATATATGGCTAAAAAAAATATCATTTAACATGAATGACAAAAGGGAATACAACCCCCCCCTTATTAATTACTACATTAATTGCTCAGAAGTGAGAGAGCAGAGCAGTCATTGGAATATCAAAAAAGAAGAGCATGGGGTTGAATCACGAACCCTTGATGCAGAAATCAAGGAATAAATAAAGCAGAGAGAGAGAGAAATCTGCTGTGGAAGTGAATATATTACCTTCTTCTGGGAAAGATATCAATCTCCAGAATTTAATTTCATAAGATTTGGAGATCCAATGTCAGAGAGATACTATTTTGAAATGAATAATTTATTTCATTCAATCTCCGGAGGTTAATTTCATAAGATTTGGAGATCCAATTCACAAAGGTATTTTTTAAATGAATAATTTATTGCTTTCTTATTTCATATTTTTTTCTATTAAAGATAGAAACTAATAATCAGAACCGATCTTTTGTCAAAGATGAAAACTAATGACAAATCTTGTGCACCATGAGATACACACAATGACATCATCATTCTTATGCTGCAGTTATATAACTGCGTCAGGACTTTTGTGGCAAGTTTTGCAAGTTGAGTAATTCATGTGATCATCTCATGATGTACATGCCATCAATTGCTCCTTCCCACAGCTACAGTTACCCATATCTAAGGATTCGATGTATGGTTATAGCACATATTTTACTGATGAAATGGCTTAAGATATCTGGAAGTAGCCATTCTTTCATTGTGCTGTCATTAATCCATAATATTTTCCCACTCTTCAATTATTTTCTAAGGAAAACCATCATCATGATTGTTCTCGTTTCATGATGAAAGAGTAAGTAAAAGCTATAAAAGGGAAGTGTGGTAATTATAACTTTAGATTAGTTCATATTAGTTGTTATTTTAGTTTTTATTAAAAAAAAAACCTTTAATAAACAAGTCTTTAAAAAGGAGGAAAGACTCGAGAAGCTATACTCTGTAGGCTCCTTATCTTTTCTCGCTTTCTAGCATCCTCTACTTTGTCTCCTAAGCTGCAGGCAAAAGAGAAGGAACAGAAAGCTCTTATCAGAGGCCTAGTGATCTTATTGAAAAGTTTTGAAATTAGGCTGAAAGCTCATACCAGTAGCTTGAGGGCTGCATGCTGCTGCCTCTGTACTAGCAGGAAGCTGAAGCTCAGCAGTGAAGTCCATGTTTTTCACACACAAGTTTCCAAAGTCTGAAAGACCTTAAAGAATAGAATAGAATAGAATTTTTTATTGACCAAGTGTGATTGGACACACAAGGGATTTGTCTTGGTGCATACGCTCTCGGTATAAATAAAAGAAAATATACATTCATCAAGAATTATAAGGTACAACACTTAATGATAATCATAGGGAACAAATAAGCAATCAAATAATATTAGGAAACAGTCAATATAAATCTTAAGGATACCAGCAACAAGGTTACAGTCATACAGTCATAAGAGGGAGGAGATGGGTGTTAGGAACAATGAGAAGATTAATAGTAATGCAGAATTAGTAACTAGTTTGACATTTGTTTAGCAGAGTGATGGCATTCGGGAAAAAACTGTTCCTGTGTCTAGTTCTGGTGTGCAGTGCTCTATAGTGTCATTTTGAGAGTAGAGGTTGAAAGCAGTCCAAATCAGTGTAGGCAATAGTAAACTAAGTCATTGCAGGTTTGCATAGATCATACACAAGGAACATAGTGCCCTTTAAGTATTTTGGATTACAGTTTCCAAAATACTGATAAAGGAGAATGTTTGTAGCTCAGGGTTGCAATCAGGAGTCCTTGATGCTCTTGTAGCTTGGTGTTCAGAAAGCACCAAGGACCACTCAATTTCAAAACTCTTAACTATTTTGCTTAAGATATTATATATCTTAGCTGGAATTCTCCAGGACTATGTTGTCTAAAAAGTCTGGGGAATCTATGTTTCTCTGGGATGCAGAAAGCAGGGGCGGTTGTTCTTTCTTGCAGGAGAAAACTGCATTTATTGCTATTTGGATAGGTCTTCTTTTCCTCAAAAGGAAAAAAAACAACATGCTGAAAATTCTTCACACAAGTACATGAGAAGATCATTTCAAGATGTGTTTGTTCTTGCTAACTTAGTATCTTCCATCCCGTTTAATTCTGCATAGCTTTTATTATAAGATGTGGGCAATATGACTCTTACCTGCTATGAACCACATATTCAGATCCCTTTAGTGGCAGCTGCCCTGGCAAATACAGATGCTTAGTTATGCATACAAATAAAGCTACATTGGTGGGCTTTATTAGAATTATTGCACAATTCCTTGTTGGGATATTTCCAATTAAATGTATTTCCAGTTAAAGTTAGCATCTTTTTTAATCACCTGTGTGTTCAGAATACTAGACTTTATGGAAAATCTTTTTGATCTTAATAGATGCATTGATTGCTAGCTGGTGGGATTACATGCTTATATTTCTGTGTGTGTGTATGTATGTATGTATGTATGTATGTATGCATATGTACACTGGCATTATTAGAATTGGACTTTGAAATATAGATCTTTGGCCTGTGGAACCTCCAAATAATTCTCAAGTCAGCAGTGACAGCAGCAGATGTGTTATAAAAAGAAGCTTTATGAAAATTGGCCAGGGAAACACTAGGGCAGGTCTTTCACAAGTATAATGTACTTTTTTTGGTTGTGTATTCATAAAGGTTCATCTCCCTACTAGACTGGGCAAATAACCTGCATTATAATGGTGTTCCACAGTAGTGCAGTGTTGATAAACAACCTTGATAGTACTTTCATTTATACAATTCCAGGAGTCTTGAGTCTGGGGTAGTTGCAGGGAGAGTTGATGAATCAGTAAATAAAAATGATGGGAGAGAAAATGAGTATCCATAAAACCATTTCTGTTGAATCCTCTAAGCTACTGTAAAAACATGGTATTTTCCTGTGGAAAATATAAATAAGTGTGTGGATGACATAGTTCAAGGGCGTCCTTCAGCAAGGAAGATAGTCTAAGCTAACACAAAGTGTAGAGAGGTGGGCTGTTTTTGTTGTTGTTGTTTACAGACCACACTGTATAAGGTAGTTTGTGCTTAGTGGCTAATAGCATCTTCTAACTATCATCCAATCGTCCTTGTGTTAAAATAACAATTTAGAGACAGGCTTTTCAGCACTTTAGTAAAAGTTGGGTGATGCAATGCAGATACTGTAGTGTAAACCCCTGGGTTGAGAAATAGCCTCTATACTGGGTAAAGAATGAGCAATGAGGCCAATTCCTGTTTGGGACAAACTGTTGGTTTTATTTTTTAAATAAATATGAATTGCACTTAAAATGTACAGGTTCAACCTTGAAGAAATTGATTCCTTTTTTAGGGCACTGCAAAGAGATTAGCAGAATTAAGGCAGCCTTTATGTGAGGGTCTTTTTCTTATTTGAACAAATCCTCCTGGAGCAAAATCCTTTCTTGAAACAAATGTCTGACAGGCTTTTTCAAAACTCCATTCCACCTGTTGCCAAATATTTTAAAGTCACGGGATGAAAATATATGGATAAATTTTGGAAGTCATCAGACCAACATTTAGGTCTTTTTATTTTCTCTGAAGTGGAAAAATTAAAGGAAATATTTCAGGTCCAAAAAATGTGGATACATTGATAAAACAGAAGTATTTATTTTATGAACAAACCTATTTAGGAGGAGGGGGAAAAATGGAAAGGGAAAGAGAAGACATTGCAACACTAATTGTAACAAGGAAAATAGTGGCAACCCTCAAACTGCTACTGCGAAAATGCATGAAGCTTTAATTAAATAGTAAAAAGCACGATCATTTTGTAAAACCTTGCTCTAGGGTATAAGAATTCAATTTACAACTTACCTCACTATTAATATTCAATAAATGAAAATTCTGTGGCCCTAGAAAGGTTTCACTAAAATATCATAGGCATTATATCATTTTATTAACATTGAACTTTTGAGTATCATCGAAGAATTTGAGTATGATTTTGTGACCCTCCATTCTTTATTTTCTATCAAGAGTTAGTAGAAGCTGGTACTGTAGATCTTGTCTGTTGTTAGAAGTTAAGCAGCGTTGATCTAGTTAAAATTTGGGTGGTTATTAAGGACTGTCAGACGGATTGGAGAGTTAAAAGAATTTCCCAGAAACATAATTCTACCAGGAAAGTTTCATGGAAGTACTCACCATGAGACTAACTTTACCCAGTATGGTAGGCTAGAAAACAAAGGTATTATAAGCTGAGTATTTGTAGACACTCCAGAATAAATAATCCAAATAGAAAATGTTTTCACATAAGAAAAGATGGCTTAGTCTGATGACAAGACCGGCAAACAATATGAATTTCATTACGAGAAACGAATAACTTTTAAAAACTTAATTCATGTAGTTTAGTGCAATCAGTGACAATTTCATGTATGAAACTTGAGAGGTATTCCTGCCTTGTAAACCAGGGGTGGGTTTCTACCCGTTAGCCCCAGTTTGGGTGAGCCAGTGGCGGTGGTGGCGGGAAGTTCCGCCCACCCGCTCGGATGTCATCATGGACAGTCTGCGCATGAGCAGAATTCTCCCGCATGATTGAAGCAAGTGAGCACACATGCGCACAGTTCCAAATTGTAGTGAAGGTCAGTAGAACCAACTACTATTGCAAACACTTGGTTATCTTGATAAACTAATGTTATCTTGCCTTTATAAAAGACATCTTCCTATATAGCTATTGGGGCATTTGCTTAGGAGGGTATCAAAAATGTTTAAATGATACGTGTGACTGTATAATTGAAGCCCTTTTTTATCATAAAGTTACAGCAGCTATCTTGATTTTTCTAATATTCTCTCCTCCCATGGATGACCCTAAAATATCTGTATGTGCCTATTATCCACCTGATTTTGTCTGAGCAGTTCAGCAATAACTAAGCAGGTACTTCAGACAAGGTAATTCAGGCTTTAACAACCTTTATTTAATTTTCACTCTTTTTTTTTTACTTGTCTTCCATAGCCAAAAAGTTTGGGATCATTTTGTTTCTCAGCCGATACCCAACTTTCTGAAGAAGCTAAAAGTTAAAATGGATATACTTGTATTATACGCCTTATTTCTACAGTTGAACACCAACTTATTTCCTGTCAAATTTTAAGAGCACTATTTTAGATATTCCAGAGATTGCAAAGTGAGAACTGAGAGCTCCAGAGTGAATGAGAGTTTGAGAGCCAGTTTGGTTTAATGTTTAAAGTATATGGCCAAAAATCAGGAGATGGAGTTCTAGCCAGTGGTGAAATCCACTTATCTTCGCTATCAGTTCAGGAATGGGAGCGAGCAGGAGCCTCTTCTGCGCATGCAAGAGGATCAAAAACAGGAGGGTGGGCAGAGCCTCCTGCCACCGCCGCTACCAGTTCGCACAAGCCGGATAGATCTGGCTGGATTTCACTGCTGGTTCTAGCCCCCTCTTGGGCATAAAACCAGATGAGTGACCTTGGGCCAGTCACTTTTCTCTGTCAGACCTGGAAGCCATATTTCTACTTTTGAGCCTTCAGGCATCAGGCCTGCCACAGATTCTATTGTGGGAAAATGGGAGGGGGGATTGCATAGAGTGAAGAGGATATGTAGTCAAAATAAATTTTTTTCTAGAAAGTCAAGGCCATTGTGACGTGCAGCTGTGCTGAGAAGAGTGAGGAGGTACCTTTGGTTCCGAGGGTACCTGATTGGTTCATGGGGTAGACATGTGGGTAAAGGGCGAGGACTTGAACTTTCTTTTGGGTAAAGAAAATCCGGATGCTTTCAGATTCAGGTTTTCCCAGATGTGCCAATATGACATCTCTAATAAAATTTAGCTTTGAGGAACTTCAAGCCTTGGAGTTTGATTTCGTTGGGGGTGTTACTCGGAACCCTGACACTCTCATCCCTAGGAAAGACACAAATGGCAAACCATTTCTGAAAAACCTTGCCAAGAAAGCTGTGGGGACTTGTTCAGGATCACACATGATTGAACAGAAAACCAAAAATCTAGAGCTGAAAATCAATGTATTCCCTGCCAAATTTTAGCAACACCATTTCTGCTATGCTCCAGGGGTTGCAAAATGGGCACCCAGAGCTCCAAAATGAGTAATTTAAAAATAATTTTAAAAAACCATACTTCAGCGCAGGCTCTGGGCAACAAGGGCTGCTGAGGTCTGGTAATTGTTTTGCACAGAATTGCTTTACACTACAAATATAATATTCTACAAAGAGAAATTTCTGAGGAAGAGAAGTTTACTGAACTTGTATTCAAGGCCACATGATTATAATTCGTGATGATTTCACTAGGTACATTCAGGTCACCTAAACCTCTGTTCTTATGCTGAAGCACATAACATGGTCTATGTATTGTTTTCTTTTAAAATTTAGACAGTTTGAATGATCTGCAAATAGCCCTTGACATATTGCCTTTGTTTCTTGTGCTGGGTCATTACAGGTTATTTTGTTCTCTTTGTCCCTGTTTACAAGTATGGCATAAACATTAATTTCTTCCCAGTCAAAGTTTAGAAAAATGTTCCTACACTACTGTATGATGCCAGTAGTAAATGCTTGATAAGTTAGCAGTATAATCAATTTAAGAAGCTAATTAAACTTAGGGAGAGGCAAATCTAAAATGTTCCAAATGAATTGATCAAATAAGACAAAATGAATTTGTGAAGCTTGAATTTTGTGATTAATTTGAGATTACAAAAAGTAAATTAATAAAAACTGCCTATGTTCTCTTCTCTTTATACAACTTGTTTCTTTCCAGATCAAGAATGTGTGATTTGCAACTTTGACATTGAATAGATACATGCAAAGTTGTGTAGATGGATGGGTGGATTGGTAAAATGCAGAATCCGTAGCCAGGAAAGTATGGCGCACTATAGAACTGCACATAGTTTCCAGGGTGCTTTAATTTGTCTTTAAGTATCTGAGATTCCTAAAGGGCTCAACAGTATCCATTTTGATTAAACTGAATACTTGATGAATTCCCACAGATAGTTTTATCATATTATTTATTCACCCATCACATTTAGGTCCTAGCTTTTCTTTTAAGAAGTTTGAAGAAGAACGGATGAGGATTTCTCTCAATTTATCCACACAACAACTATGCAATGGGTTAGACTGAAAAGGAATAAGTGTCCCAATGTCAGATTCATAACTGAGCAGACGTTCTAAACCTGGATTCGTTGTACCAAATTCAGGGCTCACCAGTCTATCACATTTCACACACATCCCACCCCCGCCACACACTATCTGTTGTAGTCCGTCAGCAGCCTACAGAGCTGGCAACGAAATCAGACAGCAATGAGGCTGAGGTATGGACTCCAGAACTTTCAGAGTCTGTTATTAGTGAGGAAGAGGAACAGGAGGAGTCTGTTCCTAATGCACACATGAAAAGAGCTGCCAGAAGGCAAGAGTAGCTCAGGCAGAGAGGACAACTCGGGAGTAGGGCCAAGAGATGATTGGCCCCTCCCATAAGGCTTAAAACAAGACCAGCACCGGTGTTTCAGCTTTGCTGGAAAACAACATTGTAGCTGCGTTCTTTGCTCCGTTCTCTGCTCTGACTTCTGGACATTTATCAGGAAGGGCCTTTGGCAGTTTGCCTAATTGGACTCAGGTCTGTGATAACCGAAGAATGTTTATTTGGGAGGCCTTTGTTTTACTTTGAGTTGCACTACTCTGGGAATGGAATAATTCCCAGATGTTCGAATAAAGTTTATTTTATCACGATCTGAGTTTGTTGCTACCTACTTGGGTCTCAGTCACAACACCATCACTCAACGTTGGATTTCTCATCAAAAGCATAAAAGAATAGCAACCCCAAGGCACCAGAAACCTTGCAGACACAAACAGCTCAGTTCTTTTCCTATTGAACTCAGGCACAATCTTTTATTCCCCAGACTTTTATAATCAAGATACATAGAAGCTTTTAGACATGAATCACATTCTCGGCCCAACCAGACTTAGCTGCGAACAAGGACGTTCAAAAACACCTGATTCCCACTTAAAAAGAAACCCTGCCTTCGCTTGGATCAAGCTCTATCTGCCTCTTATTTCATTAGCACAGCCTTCCTTCATCGTTTGTTTCCACTTCTATTCTTGCTACTTAGCGGCCTGCTTTCTTTGAAAACTCCTGGAAGCCAGCTGCTGGCCAGGATCCGTTCTTGAAAGATTATTAAAGATAGAAGAAACTAGAAAGGTCCAGTGTGTCTCAATTTTTTCTGATGCACTGTGCTCCCAGGGTAGCATTTAATTGCTTTTGCAATGATCCCTTAGTCCATGCCAGATCACCCAAGCATTACTGATATTTATTAATTTGGGGAATTTTTTTTTCTATTACTGCTCTTCTCTTCCAGGCCCCTTAGCTTCAGAGTCCACTTCATAGTTTTCACCATTGTACTTGATGTCTTTCTCACCCTTCCTTTGATCAGTAGTAAGAGGTTTTTATTCCAAATATTACACAGTCAATTTAGTAATGAATTAGTAATTTATTTACAAATGAGTGAGGAATGCTATGCACAAGCATTAGTGGACCACTAATCAAATACCTAAAAATCAGGTGGCTCCGGGTAGCATACAACAAAATGAAAAGAAGTATATACAAACTAATATTAATGTAATTACTTTTATAAACTTTAAAATTATAAAAGGCACAAAACTGGATCACATAAATCCATCAGAAAGGCAACTGCTTAGTATCCATCAAATGAAGCTCCTTAGCTGGCAGGAACCATAGCATGCCTCTCTACTGGACCTGGTGGGATGAGCAGATGTAATTCATGTTATATATTCTAGGCATATGTCCGCATCCATATCCACATCCATATCATATCCACATCCACATCCATGTCCAGATACAAACATGTTGTCACCTATTGCAAACCTATTAACAAATTTAGCAGGAAGAGAGATTTCTTGCAACTGTATCTTCTCAAGTTTCTGTATCAGAGTAATATATTTGGTGTAGAAGCTTTTGTTTCCATTTCTAAACATTTTCCTTTATTTTTTAAAAACACAGTTTTTGCTCTAGTAGAGATATGATGCAACTGATGCGTTGAGTAGTTCTATTTTTTTGCTGGAATTCATGTGCTGAGAAACCAGCTAAAGCTAATGTTTAAAGAACAAAGCCACCATGTCTACCTTATATTTTTCATTTCATTAAATCTGTACTTGTACTCTGTTTGTCATAGCTGTTGAAACATCTGTGCTGGGTTATTGATTTCTCATTATCAACAATGGGCTTCAGTTTTCTTGTTCTGTTTAATTAAAATTGCTTGGGAAAAGATTAGGGAGTGGCAGTGAGAGATGGGTGATTTTGGAGGTTTAGAAAGGGCATTTTGCTCTATGTGTTTTGACAGAAGAATCAACATTGATTTTCTCCCAAAAGTTTCAAAAGCTTTGTCCACTGCTAATATGTCCATAGAATCATGAAATGTGATTTTGAAACTTTGGAATCTTAACCTCTTCAGAAAGATGTTCATATATTAATTCCTAGTAAATGCATATTCTGGTTAGAAACACTCTTTCAATTCCATTGCCTTTTGCTGGGTGTTATTGTGTTATTGTTGTGCAGTGCTTGCTTTTGGAACCAGTATCTGAGGGATCACAACATCATGCAGAATAAAGAAGCATTCTAATTTTGTTTTCCTATTGCCAATTTCTGGTTAGAGAGACATCAGGTAATAGTAACACAGTTGGAAGGGACCTTGGAGGTCATCTAGTCCAACCCCCTGCTCACACAGGAGACTTGTACTAGGGATTTGAACCACCAAACTGCTGACCTTTCTGATCAACAAGCTCAGTGTCTTAGCCACTGAGCCACCTAGTCAGGCTATCAGCTAGAAAATACATATATAGAGGGGATGAGCGTATTTTGAGCTGTCTGCATGAGTAATAGAGAAATAAACAAAAACAATTCTTGGATCATGTAAGGTAATCCAATATATGTTTTCCTCATCCTTTGTGATGAGGGAGCAATTGCTGTGTGGTCAAGAGAAAACTCTGATATAAAATTTGGGATATTTTCTTTTCTGGTATACTGTGCCAACCCCAAAGTGCAACAATGTGATAGAAATTGCAGGATGTTATCTTATATGGTCATTGAATAGAATAGAATAGAATAGAATAGAATAGAATAGAATAGAATAGAATAGAATAAATTTTTTTATTGGCCAAGTGTGATTGGACACACAAGGAATTTGTCTTGGTGCATATGCTCTCAGTGTACATAAAAGAAAAGATACGTTCATCAAGAATCATATGGTACAACACTTAATGATAGTCATAGGGTACAAATAAGCAATCAGGAAACAATCAATATCAATATAAATTGTAGGAATACAAGCAACAAAATTACAGTCATACAGTCATAAGTGGAAGGAGATGGGTGATGGTAATGATGAGAAGATTAACAGTAGTGCAGACTTAGTAAACAGTTTGACAGTGTTGAGGGAATTATTTGTTTAGTAGAGTGATGGCATTCGGAGAAAAACTGTTCTTGTGTCTAGTTGTTCTTGTGTGCTCTATAGTGTCATTTTGAGGGTAGGAGTTGAAACAGTTTATGTCCAGGATGCGAGGGGTCTGTAAATATTTTCACAGCCCTCTTTTTGACTCGTGCAGTATACAGGTCCTCAATGGAAGGCAGGAAGGAAAGAACTTATCCTGCAATTTTAGATGAATGGTATAATATTAAAACATTTATAATCTGGCTAGCAACACAAAGGCAGAAACGTGGACCACATTATGCATATCATTGTTAGATGGTTATCATGGTCCCTAACAAATAATTAAAATTGTTTCTTATTGTTGTCAGTCCTTGAATCCTCCACTGATATAGTTTATCAATCTTGTTCAGTATAAAACCAATACATCCTAAAAGTGATTATGTGGCCTTTCTGAATGTAGATGAATTTAGGCTTCACAGGCCTATATATCTATAGGTTGGAAATGAGAGGACTGATATAATGAAGAGTCCTTGTTTGGGAAGACTAAACCTATAATATAATACTGCTTGAAAATATCCTGACTCTTTAGCCAGGAGATGAATTGCGGGAGATTCCTCTGTCTATCGTCTCAAGTATCCTACATGGCAAGTTGTGAAATATATTCACATGCCCTATAAATTCCTCTCTAGTTTGCTTGCACCTGCTTTTAAAACAACAGCTGAATAATTTCTTCTGCATTGACACATATATCTACCTGATGATGTTTAAGTGAGAAGAAAATGTTTCAGGGTTGAGGAAGATTTTGGGTACAAACATAGATACAAATCTATGTACTAGGCCCTCACCAGTGTTGAAATATTACAGACCCAATACGTCAGACATTGAGTCATCTATAGAATAGCTCCAGTTTTGGAGCTGGTCCAAGAATGAACAAGCTGTAGAAGATTAATATCTCAAAGCAGGTCAGTGGTGAAAGGAATATGAATAACTTGATAGTATCTGGGGCTTCCGTCTCCTGGATCATCACTGGATATCTCTCTCTCTCTCTCTCTCTCTCTCTCTCTCTCTCTCTCTGTCCCCCCCTTCCTTCCTCCCCATCTCTCTCCCTCTCTCTCTCCCCCCCTCCCTCTTTCTCTCCCCTCTCTCTCTCAATTGTCTGTATCATCTACAACTACATCTACAGCATCTGTATCTTCTATATCTATATTTTTGTAAGTATATATATAATTATACATCATATTAATATGATAGCTCCTGATGCAGCAGCAGTTTCACCCCCCTCTCTATTTGAATATATTTCAAAGTAGACAATTGCTATCATTTAAAACTAAGATCTATATTTTTGTCAAAATCATAAAATAGCTGTGGAAAGTTCTTTTACTCATTCATTTATAGTCTAGTACAAGACAGAATTGTGTAGTTGCACAAGTTAGACATATGCTGTAACTTAAAAGTCCCTCCTGACAGAATGTTATGAATATTCCACAGTTCTGCATCACAGCCAGTGGCTATTGAAATGTCAAGATGATACATAACATGGTATCTTATCTGGCATTTTCCAGGTCACATAGTTGTAGCAGCACTTCTTTCTTCATTCCATCACTAAAGGAGTAGTACATGGGAGATGGAAAATAAAAAGAAACTTAAGATCCCCCCACCAAAAAAACTTTTGTTTTCCGGACAAAGGAGACTCAATTTCATATTTCCAAACTAGAAAATATGAAACTCAGAAACCCTATTATTGTAAACTTGCTCGTGGAGAATGCACTAAGAAATCTAATTCCACAATAAAAATAAAAAGATAGGAAAGAATAATAAAAAAAAAGAAAAAGAAAAGAAAAGAAAAGAAACAATACCAACTTCACATATTACTTCTTCTTACAGTCCATTTTTAAAATTAATCCATCTTCTCAAATTCAATTTTTTTTTCCACTTGTATATTCCTTCAAATTTCATAAGTCCATTTCTCAAATTACAGTCCATCTTCTCGAACTCAAATTTTTATCACTTATATATTTCTTCAATTGCCATATCATTTAATGTCCATTCTTCTTACAGTCCATTTTAAAAATTAGTCCATCTTCTAAAGTTCAAATTTTTTCCCCGCCCACTTGTATATTCCTTCAAATTTCATAAGTCCATTTCTTAAATTACAATCCAGCTTCTCAAATTCAAATTTTCATCACTTATATATTTCTTCAATTGTCATAAGATTTAATATTCAATCTTCCAATACTACTCCATCAATCAAATATCAAGCAAATAATCATTTAAACTACATCCACAATATAACAGTAAACAGTTAAAATCATTACATCCACATTATCTAAATTCATAAATTTCACTTTCCATCCTTCACAATTGAGTAATATCATCCCATAGATTTATACCATACAAATAGCAAATAACAAAATCCTATAATTTATATCCTAAACAAATCAATTCCAAAATTAACCATAATCATCATATTCACATCTTAAACATTCCTCCCCTCTCCCATTCTATTTTCCATCATTTCCAAACCAGTTAACTTAGCATCTAACAACAAAGGATTCCCACTCTTTAAAACATTAATATAAAAATGTCTCGCTTTCGTAACTGAATTAAGAAAATACTTTCTACCTCTAAAATTCACTGACAAACCCATTGGGACTTCCCATCTAAAATATATCTGATATTTCTTAAACTCATCCACCAAAAAAGCAAATTCTCTTCTGTTTCTTAACATTTTAGGAGGAATTTCCTTCATCATTTTTATATCTTGTCCCAATATCTGAAATTTATTTTTATAAAAGGCTTGCAAAATTTCATACCTAACCTTTTTAGTTGTAAAATAAATAACCACATCCCTAGGTACTCTATTTTGTCTTGCCCACCAAGAATTAACACGATAAATTCTTTCAATATTAATCTCAAAATCTTCTGGCTCCACACCCTTTATCTGAGCAAAGGCTTGCGTAAAAATCTCCTTTAAATTTTCCTTCCTATTTTGTTTCAACCCCCTCACCCTTATAGCATATTCCATTAATCTATATTGTAATATTACTCTTTCTTCATCTGCCCTATCTACCTTTGCCTTTATAACTTCCATCTTATTATCTAAGTTCCAATTGTTTTGATTTTTTTGAATTTCTTCTATTTTCCTTTGCAACTCTAAATTAGCTTTATTAATTTCTGCAAGATTTATTTATTTATTTATTTATTTGATCATATTTATATACCGCCCTATCTCCCAAAGGACTCAGGGCGGTTTACAGGCACTTAAAAAACACATAAATACAATATAAAAACAATTAAAAAACTTATTCTAAAAGCCCAATAATTAAAAATATAAGAATAAAACCCAATTTAAAACCCATAAATTTAAAATCTAACTCAATCCTGCGCAATTAAATAAGTATGTTTTAAGCTCGCGGCGGAAGGTCCGAAGGTCCGGAAGCTGACAAAGTCCGGGGGGTAGTTCGTTCCAGAGGGTGGGAGCCCCCACAGAGAAGGCCCTTCCCCTGGGCGCCGCCAGACGACATTGCCTCGCTGACGGCACCCTGAGGAGTCCTTCTCTATGAGAGCGCACGGGTCAGTGAGAGGTATTCGGTAACAGTAGGCGGTCCCGTAAATAACCCGGCCCTATGCCATGGAGCGCTTTAAAGGTGGTCACCAAAACCTTGAAGCGCACCCGGAAGGCCACAGGTAGCCAGTGCAGTCTGCGCAGGATGGGTGTTATGCGGGAGCCACGAGGGGCTCCATCTATCACCCGCGCAGCCGCATTCTGGACTAACTGTAGCCTCCGGATGCCCTTCAAGGGGAGCCCCATGTAGAGAGCATTGCAGTAATCCATCCTGCATCTGAATACATCCTGCATCTGAATATCATCCTGCATCTGAATACAAGAGCTTAATATTTGCGCAATTGCATCCTTTACCATTTTCATTTCCCTCTTCTGCTCTTCCACCACTTCCTTGAAATCCAACATCTCTTTCTCTATTTCGTCAAATTTTTGATCTATTTCTAAAAAGTGACTCTCCAAAAACTCCTGTAAAGAATTTCTTACTTCCTTTTTGATTTCTTCTTTTAATTTTTGAATCTGAGCTGAAGAAATTTCAAAGTTTTTAATGACTTTTGGCACTATTTGCTTAAAAGCCATTAAAAAAAAAAAAAGATAGCTTAATAATAGACCAAGAAAAAGAAAGAAAAAAAAATTAGAAAAGAAAGTTTCAAAAAAACTTATCTTCTAAATCACTATAATCCCAAAGAAGAAGAAAAAATATAAATCATAAGATTCTCATTTCTTCCATTTAGTCAGTATCTTCCTATATATCTTCTATTTCAACACCCTTTTGGCACTATTTGCTTAAAAGCCATTTTTTAAAAAAATATATAACTTAATAACAGACCAAGAGAAAAAAAAAATACTTAGAGAAAAAAAAAATTCAAAAAACTTTTCTTCTAAATCACTATAATCCCAAAGAAAAAGAAAAGATATAAATCATAAAATTCTCATGTCTTCCGTTTAGTCAGTATGTTTCTATGTATCTTCTTTCTTCTATTTCAGCACTAGCCGTTAGTAAGCATTTCTACTTTCGTTTTCAGTACACACATTCCACAAAACCGCCATTTGCTTTCTTCTCTCCTATCTTCACAGCAAATAAATCCTCAGGGGCTTACAATCTTCTTAAAAACAAGTGCTAGAACTCCAGTTTCTGCTCTGTCCACGTTACAATCCATCATAAATCAATTCCTGCCGTGGAAATTGGACGCTTCGTTTGTTTGCCATAAAGGCAAATGCCTCACCCAGCTTATCAGGTTATAGAAGGAGAACTTCCCGCAAGCTTTAAAAGCTTATTAGGGCATCTCAACCTCAACCTAATTGCTCATCTTTCCTTCTTTGCCAGAAGGAAAGAATTCCAAGCTGTCGGACCCAGATTTACGATGTCTTGACAGCTTTACAGACTAGGGAGTTAGCAGCTAAATCATAGCTGCTCTCCATGAAGCGGAGCCAAACCGGAAGTCCGGTTTTATTTTTATTATGAGGGGATCTATAGTTTTAAATTTTTTAAGGTGGGAGGTTATGTATATTTTGTATACTTTAGCTTGTGATTGTTGGCCATAATACCCGGTATTTGCTCTGGGAAGTCTGGGGGGGGGAGGGGGAGGAGGGGGGGAAGGGGGGGAAATGATACATGGATTGATTATTAATGTACAGTAATTTTTGAAGATATGAAATTAAAAAATTTAAAATGATATTGGGGATGCTCGACTGTCATTTCAGGAAGAAAAGGAGAGAGGAGTAGAAGGAGGGAAGAAAGTAGGTAGGAAAGTGTAGAGAAGGAGGAGGGGAATAAGAGGGTTAGATAGGGTGGAAGAAGGGAGGAGTGGAGAAGGAGGAGAGGAAATAGTAAAGTGAAGGAGATGAAGGATGGGAAAGTAGTAGAGGGTAGAGAGGGAGATTGTGTAGTAAGGAAGTGGCAGTCGGGCAGGCCTGAATCAGTAATAAATAAAAATTAATGATTAATGATAAATAATAATTTGTACATAAATATGATGTTGAAAAATGGAAATAAAAAATTATTTTAAAAAAAGAAAAAGAAAAAGAAATCTAATTCCACTGGGCTACTATATCTCTATTACAAAATTTTAGATAACCACTATATGCCAGTAAAGAAGTTCAGTCTAACCCTAATACTCATCTGGAAGTTTGCAGCCCAGATGTGATCACCCTAAATTTCACCTAATTTTAGAGGATAGACATATATGTATAAAGAAGCACAGTTGGGACCGGGTGGGGTTTTTTTTGGGGGGGGGGTGTTGCTGTCATTTTACTGAAACAAATGGCTGAAATAACATTCCCAGGAGCACAAAATGTGGTTTACACAAAATTTCCCACAGGAAAAGTAGTTTTCATCTATTTTGTCAAGAAGATGGAAATTCTGAAGTTGTCAGAGGGAATTAACATTGCAAACCACAACCAACCTTTTCATTGCAACATGATAATAAAAATGAGAAATCTGATTAGACATGTCAGAGTGCCTTCAGGCTGCATTGCTTTCTGCTGGGGCCAGTTTAGCTATCCTTCCAGGTCTTCTTTTGCCTTTACAAGTATGTTTAGTTGTCTAAACCTGAAAAATAACTTATCCAAAATGTGGGATGACAGCTCTTGCCAATATGTTATGATTCAAAGGTCATCCTGCCAGTGACCCAGACAGGCAGATGATGGCTGAAATCCTGTAACATGTATGAAAACAAACAAAAGGCATATTGTGGTTAAACCTCTAAAAAACTTCAAGTTTATTGTACTAAAGAAAGTAATTGTGTTATATTGTAGGGATCGCTGATCACTGATGAATATGTAATCTTGTGCTGGGATCTTGCTATAGGTATGAAGGCATTCTCCACTGTTCTTCTTAAATGGAAACATTCAGAAAAGAATAGATACAAACAATAGTTGCAAAGACAGATCTTGAAAAGGAATCCTCCCTATTATTAAGCTTGATTGATTTCTTATGTGCTATGAAGTTAGAGATCATGTAGCTAGATTTTCTTCAGGTGGCTCTATCTGTAACATTTATACAGTGTTCTGACCTGGGCTTTCCAAGAGCATGAAACAGCTCCTTGAAAAAACCCTTATTTATTAAATTACTGTGAATTCCTTTCATTCACATCCAGCAAAGGCTTTCAATGGAGAATTTACAGTCACAGACCTTATCTGGCTTGGACAGCTGCCAGGCCGATAGCTTCAAAACTTGGCAAGAAGTCTCTGAGAGTCACAAACCAATTAAGCAAACTAATTGTCTCTTGCAAACTCCCCTCCCCTTTCGCTCCTCTTTATTCCCTATGGGAGGGGCCATTCACTGTCCACCTGTGGCTTTGCTCCCAATTTGACCCTTGTTCCTTACCTTTTCCCTTTTCCTGGCAGCTTTCCGCTGCACACACTGGGAACAGGCTCCAGCTGTTCTTCTGCCCCACTAATGTCCGACTCCGAAGGCAGCTGACAACTGTCAGACGGCCCTGGCCCCATCTCTGCCTGTGACACAGAGCACTCATCAGAGCCTTCCCCAGACTCCAGGACTGGTCCATGTTCCTCCTCAATCTCCTCACTGTCTGAGTCTGCCACTGGCGGGCCACAACATACAGTCATAAAAATTACAAAATCAGTGTGGAAGAGCAAGAGCCCAAATTAGAGTATTTCCAATGAACAATCTGAACACTTTCAGTGAAGAGGAACTTCCATATCTGTAAGTAATTGGTTCCAGTGTCAAGTCACTATTCCTCCCCTCCCTCCAAATACTCAGTTGAAATTTGTCTTTCCATAATTTCCTGGTACAATATACAGTAAAATAGACAATAGAAAGGCGAAAATGGAAGCAATATGCTCCATCCCATAATTGGGTAGATTAGGTTGCCCTGATAGACCGGTCCCATTGGAGAGAGAGAGAAAAAAAACACTTAAAAAACACTTAATTGACTCCGTCAATTGCCTGACCTTTGGACCTTCCGCCACGAGTTGAAGACATACCTATTTATTTGCGCAGGACTGGCTTAGAAATTTTTAGTAGTTTTTAATATTTGGATGTAAATTTTATGGGGTTTTATGGTTTTAAAGGGATTATAATTGGGCCTTATATTTAATAAGTTTTTTAATTATTGTTTTATTGTGCACATTTTATTGTTTTATTTTGGCTGTGAACCGCCCTGAGTCCTTTGGAAGAAGGGCGGTATAAAAATCTAATAAAATCTAAAATCTAAAAATCTAATAGACAATAGGATTTGTCCTTCTTCTGCATGGCATCCTTTTGGATATTTTACAAATGATGTTCTGTCCCTATTTAGCCTTCTCTTAATGTTCTACTCCCTATTTCACTTCATAAGGCTTGGCTTCTTCATTGTCCTTTTCTGAAATCAAAGTAAAAAGAAAGAAAAATGTAACTTTTATAGGTTATACGACAGGCTGATACAGATGAAATGGCCAAGATGTACAGAAACATATGACTGTGGTAATTTGATAAGGTCTGAATTTTCAATCCTGTCTTGAGCTAACAGGAATATGAAGTATTTTAAGAATTCGTGGAAGATCCACAACTGAATTGGGCAATGTGATTGTTTTTAAAGGATTATAAAGGCATATGGAAATTATATGTGTAAATTACCAATATATGTTTCTGGTTTGGATCAGACAGTTTTATCTGGGAAACAAATTGTAGTGGCAGAATGTAAATATTAATGGGTGAAACTCTTGTCTACCATCTTGTTGATTTTTTTTTTTAATTTATATCCCGCCCTTCTCCGAAGACTCAGGGCGGCTTACATTGTGTAAGGCAATAGTCTCATTCTATTTGTATATTTATATACAAAGTCAACTTATTGCCCCCCCCCAACAATCTGGGTCCTCATTTTACCTACCTTATAAAAGATGGAAGGCTGAGTCAACCTTGGGCCTGGTGGGACTCGAGCCTACAGTAATTGCAGGCAGCTGTGTGTTAATAACAGGCTACATTAGCCTGTTGAGCCACTTCCCAGCCCTTTTTGAAGGGCTTTTTGGGATTTTTGAACTTTCCCCCTACAAACCCTACTGTCTTTGAGTAAAACTGCCTCAACAGAGAACAGGAGCCAAGCTCTTTGTTAACACCTCTTCCCACTAGGCCAAGCAATTAGGGACTGGATAAACTGGCCAGAACTCCCAGTTTCTGACATACACAACAACCTGATATTTCATTTGCTCTTTTTTTTTTAAAGGCCAACGTTTGTAAGAGACACATCTGCTCTTGCAACATAGGTGAATTTTCCAAACTTGGCAATTGTCTGGCAAATTGATTGCCTCATTTAGAACTCCAGAATCATGCATCTTACTTTGCAAAATACAGAGTAGTTTGGTTGCAGAATTAACCTTTTTAAAAAAAATAAACTCTATTCCAGTAATCAGGCAGTACCAATGAACACTACCCTTGCGCTTTTGAGAACCAGTTAGAGTAGTACCGACAGCATGGATACATCAAAGTTGTTTCCTGTTCTCAGATTAATTTACCAGCAACTGTGCTTTTTCATCTTCAAAGCTAAGGGCAATGCACCTGGATTATCTTTAGATATTAGAAGCTAAGTGCATTCATATTCCAAGCCCATTTTCATTGGAATATGTAGCATTATTCTTTCTAATAACATGTGAAAGAAAGCTATAGGACACAGAAATATTGAGTACTTGGATTTGATAATATTTTAAAAGAACTATCTATTTTCCAACATTTTTAGAAGGACTAAAACTATTGCCGTGACTGCAAAAAAGTGGCAAGAACATTTTTTCTAGAAAAGCTTAATGTTTATTTTGAAACCAAAGCGCATATTATTTCATAAGCATTGCTATTTCAATATTATTTGTTTTTTAACATCATTCCAACTTACTCAATCATTTGCCTCCATAAAATTTTGTTTTTGAACCAAAAAAAAAAATAACCCATACACAAATGGTGCCAAAATGCAAGGGGGAAATAAATAAAATGATTATATTTGCTACACAGCTGCCAAACAAGTCAATAAGTAGGGTACAGCTAAACCAGAACAAAACCCACCACAGCATTATGACACTTTAGCACAAATTTAGGAAACAAACAAGTGGGCCAATGCCTGCTATGTGGTAAATGGTATTCATCTATTGTGCAAGCCGTTGAAAATTTCATACTTTTTCTTAACAATATGAAAAGTCAAGGGGGAGTCAGGTTTGCTCAAGTAGTTTAAGAGAAAATTTAATACCACCTTCCAACCATGTATTTTTACCAGAATATAGAAAGTGAAGACAAGTAGCCATTAGAAGCATTTATAAAGATTGAATGACACAACCCTTTTTTGTGGCTGCATTCCTTTTGAATGCAGGCATGAAATTCAGTACCTCCCAAATGGAAAAAATTCTACATGCTGCAAACCAGCACATCAGAGGAAAGGATAAATATACATTTATTTATTTATTTATTTATTTATTTATTTATTTATTTATTTATTTATTTATTTATTTATTTATTTATTTATTTATTTATTTATTTATTTTGTCACAACATCATATAGAAAGATTATATAGTATATAAACATATATATGAGTAAATATTAAGAGGTATAAGCATATATAGGTATATATATATATATAACGAAGAAAAGAAAAACAATAGGACAGGAACGGTAGGCACGTTTGTGCACTTATGCACGCCCCTTATGGTTACTTTCTATGGGTGAGATTTCAATGGATGGGAATTTTCACAATGGTGCACAATGGTGCAATCATGTATTGTGATCATAAAGTCCCCCATGGTTGTGTAATCTGATTTGCTTTGCATTGTCTCTTTTTTGTTTTGTTTGTACAATGCAGATAGTTCCATGGTCTGCGAGGCTGGATAAGCCAAAGTTTGGAAATACAAAGCAGAGACATCATGGTGCGGGGGATGTATCAACTTGTAGATAGCAGCTTGCAATTGTGCCGTGGATATCATGCATGTTTCTGTGGGCTTCTTTAACCTTCCCTTCACCCTGGAAATGCCCCTGATGCAAAGTAAAATAATTGTTACTGTTGTATAGAGAAGACTGAAAAGGAGAACTGCAGTTGTAGGAGTAAATAATATCAAAATATATTGCAAGTGTATGTGCAATTATAGAATGGCTGCCATCACACACACTCAGTTTGGTTACAGAATTAACCTGTTCTCCGGAGGGACACAATACAAACCTTTCCCCAAATTCACAGAAACCAAAGTCAGCATGATCAACATGTTAGTAAGCTTATAGTTTCGTATGTTACATCAATACAGTCATAAGAAAGCAACTTAATGGTAAGAAGATGCAGCCATTGTGGGAAATATTGCCAAGTGCAAATTCACTTAAAGGCATTTTAAGGGGAATGCTCCTCCAAAAGACAGAGTAATAAAGGAAAGGCACAGAGTAACCTGACAAAGCAAGAAATTTGTTGATGTTGATTGTAAAATGTTAGCTGGAGAAGTATAGTTGAGAAAGTCAGTCCCATAGAACCAATGATGATTACTGAGAAAGCATGTAGCATTTCTGCAATAGCAATGAAATATCATACCAAAGACAAATAACAGTCCACGGGGAGGAAAAGAGAGTGGGATAAAAAAAAAAAGGTATGGGACTTGAGTATATAGATAATTTAGCACTAATTGTGTAATTATTTTATTACATTGTCTAAATCACCACCGAAAAGGTATCCTTCAAGTCTTAAATTTCCCCTAGTGAAGAATAACTCCATGTTTGGAAACACAGTAATTATTTCTGGAAAACAAGTTCTGGGCTGAGTAATTTGAGAGTTTTATCTCCGGGATTCTGCTGCATTGTAATAGAGCAAGTGGCAATAAATCTTATACTAATAAAGTTGGTAGATTCCATATTGGGGGGTGGGCGGGTGAGTAAAAATACATAATCCTCTTTATTACCTAAAGTTGGCATCTTAAAAGGTGCCTGAGAGGGTCAAAGTTTCATCCATCTCACCTAATGATGTATTCTCAGCATCAGCACATGGGATGGTATATGAAAACCAGCAAGAAGGATTTATGAGCTAACCCACCTTCAGAGATAGTTTTCTTCCCTTTCCCCTTCTGCCTTCTCTCTTCCATTTTATTTATGTTTGCCTTTCTGCATGAAATCAGGATGATCTTCGTCCTTTTCAAAAGCCTTGTGTAATGAAAATCCAAAATTGTATGTCATAAATAGCTTCCAAAGATTAATTTTAAAAAAAAAAAATCTGCATAATCTCTTCACTTAGAATTATCTCTTTGTGGAAATCAATTTTATGTGCTAATTGTTTTGAGCATGAAGTTGACACTTTCTAGTAGTTCAATAAAGGAGCAGTTCAGTGAAAGAATGCGACCAAGTCTGTTAATTGCAGTAACTAGGAATGGAGAAATATCTTGTTTAATTCTCATTTCTTAAATCAATATGAGATCCACAATGCAGCCATCCTTGGTATTTGGTAGCAAACTTTTTGATCCAATTCTCTGAATAAAATATGCATATAGAAGAAATTTATGAAGGGTCATTCATAATTCATATTCCTAGAATGACAGAGCAGCTTTGAAGATGAACTGAAAGCCACAAATGGTTCAGAATGAGTTGGCTAGCAGAATAATTACCTGATTTTGCAGTCACCGCATTGGCTCCCAGTAGATTTACGGGCCCACTAAAAAGAAATAACCAGCATATTTTAGGAACCGTCTTGCCAAATCTGACTCTGATTACCTGGTTCAAACAACTATAGAGGACCTGCTGAAGGTCCCATCTCAAACAAAAGGCAGATGAGGTGTGGACCAGGAGGTAGGCCTTGTTGGTAGTAGCTCCCATTCTTGGAACATAAATTTCCAATAGTATCTTGATCACAATCTTCCTTGCATTTTGCAAACCACTAAATATCATCCTGTTCAAATATGCCTTTGATTTGGGACAACACAGTTACCCATTATTAATTGAATGTATTATTTTATGGATATGATAGTTTATTATTGTTTTGTAAATGTAGAAATTACTGTAAATTAAAGAAATTCAATTTTATTCACTTAATAAATATTAAGCCTCAATCAAATAAGTCATTTCTTCTAGTTTTACACACAGATACGTATAAATAATAAGATGACACAACACAAAACAACAAACGTGCCTACCGTTCCTGTCCTATTGTTTTTCTTTTCTTCTTTCTATATATATATGCTTATACCTCCTTATATTTACCCATATATGTTTATATACTATATAATCTTTTGTATGATTCCTACATATATTGTTGTGACAAAATAAATAAACATAACAAAACATAACATGGTAATAGCTGTCATGCCCCCATGGGAATCGGAATCTGCGGTGGAAGATGAGCTGGAACAAGAACTGACAGTGAGTGAGAGGGCAGCTCCATTGGCCTTGGAGGAAACTGGGGAAGGTCAGAGTCAGGCCAGGCAAGGCTGTTTGGAATTAGCAAGGCCTGCAGGCAGGGAGGAGAGACGGAACTCAGACGAGGAGCAAGAACTCCCCTCTCCTGATGCAAGGGCTAGGAGAGTGCAGAGAAGGCAGGATCAGTGCAGGCAGAGAAGGCCACGTGCGAAGATAGTGCCCCACTCAGTTTCACCAGGAATACCTGGGGAATGAGACTTAAGGGAGACGCCGTGGGGAGGCCATTTGCCTGGTAGAAATGCTGAAGTGGTGTGTGCCGACATTTGAACGCCAAGAGTCCTTGCATTCTTTCTTGGCATTCTGGACTACCGTATATACTCGAATATAAGCCGATCCGAGTATAAGCCGAGGTCCCCAATTTTACCCCAAAAAACTGGGGTAAACTGGGGACTCGAGTATAAGCCGAGGGTGGGAAATGAGGCAGCTACCGGTCGGGGAAACCCTCCCTCCCTCAGCCGAGAAGGCTGGCGGCTCCCCCGCCCCGCCCTCTCACTGCACCGGCAGGGCTTCCCCGCGCTAATGCAAAAGCCCGCCAAGCCCGGTATAATGTGAAAAAAAGAAGAAAAAAAAAACTCGAGTATAAGCCGTATATACTCGAGTATAAGCCGAGGGGACGTTTTTCAGCACAAAAAACGTGCTGAAAAACTCGGCTTATACTCGAGTATATACGGTAATTAGCTGGATCTTCTGCTCTCTGAACTCCTGGCTTGGCTCTTGTTTTGCCAAATACATTTGGAATTTATTGTCGAGCAGCCTTGATGCAGACAGAGCTGGGCTGGACTAATTGCAGCCAGAGGTTGCTTGAGGTTTGTGGGGGGGGAGGTTTGTCCTGAATTTTCCAAATTCAGTCAGCACTGACTAGGTGCTACCATTTTCTAAAGACACAGGGACAAATAGCCGCTTCATATGGAGCATGATATCAGTCAGTATGTGAGATTGTATATGTGTACAGGGAAACAATTCTCTCTTGCTATAACCAAAGTTTCAAGCAGAAAAACATGACTGTGCCTTTGATCTTAAATCCCATCCATGATTTGCTCAACAGTCCATCTGTTGCTCATGTTTAGCTATTAGAGCCTTTGCTTACATATACAAAACAGCATTATCCATATCAGGGGTGAAATGCTCCCGGTTCGCACAGGCTCTCCCGAATAGGTAGCGATGGCAGCTGCTGGTTCGGAGGACCGGTAGCAAAAATCCCTGGCCCCACCCCCTGCCTCTGCTGAGCTGCACCATCAGCAGAGGTTTGTTTTTTTAACTTTTAAAAGTTTTTCTTCAGCTGAAACATGCCTTGAAAAGTTTAAAAAAAAAAACCCTCTGATGATCGCGGGCTGAGCAGAGATCATCAGAACACTTTAAAAGTTTTTTTTAAAAAAAACCCTTCAGCCGAAGGGGGAAAAAAAAAAGAAAAAAACTGGAGGTTTTAAAAGCCTCCTCTGGCGATCCCAGAGGAGTTTCCTGATCCTCACAGGTTTTTAAACTCACTTTTTAACAGCCCCCACTTACAAGAGCCCCCACCCAAGCCCAGCCATTTCCCCCTCCTCACTTACCTATAATTACTGCTCTTTTGGGCTGGCAACGGCATGTTTTCTTCAGCTACTGAAGAAAAAAAAAAGCTTGCTTTGACTTCCTGCTTTGCTGGCTGAGGAACTCTGGGATTTGAAATCCACAATAAAATAAAATAAAATAATAAAATAAAATATTTGTGCCACTTTCTGAGATTTGGGGTGTTTCTGTAGTGTTTCACTCTAACTACACAAACACACAAAATCTCAGAAAGCTGTATATGGCATTTTGTGAGTGTGAGTTGTGTGTGTGTAAAGTGTGAAAGTTGGTTTTTGAGCTTTTTGTGGCTGTGTGAAGTGTGAAGTATGAAGTGCAGCTGCAGCTGCTTTTACATTGTGTGTGTCAGTTGTGCTGCGTTGTGTTGTGTGTGTGTAAAGTGTGAAAGTTGGTTTTTGATACCTCTTATTGTTTTTTATACTTTGTTTATTATTTTTATTATTTATTGTTATTGGCCATGCCCACTCAGTCATCTGACCACCAAGCCACGCCCACCAATTAAGCCACGCCCACAGAACCGTTAGGGAAAATTTTTAGATTTCACCCCTGATCCATATATAACAAAAGAATATTAGCAAATTGAGGGTGAGGCGGACGGGGAGGGTGAGGGAAAGCCTTGAATTTTACAGTTTTCCTAATTCTTTTGGCTAAACACAAGGGAAAGAGAGAATATATGGAAAGATATATGGAAATTTTTTTACAAAGCACCCCATTAATCAGGAGCTTTTAAAAAATCATTTGGAAGGCCTTTAATTAGTTAAATGTTTCATCTGTAGAAATAGCTAAGTCATTTTCTGTGCTTTTTATTTCACAATACTATGAACAGTATCCTTCTAGCTGTGTCCAACGAAGACGACTGCGAGAGCCATTAAAAACAATGCCATAAAAATGTGCTTCCATCTCATAGCAGTTAATTCTACAGTAATATGTTCTTAGTGTTCAATTAGCATTTATGTAACACAGAAAAGGATTACCCTATTAAGTCCAAATTAAGTGCCTCCTTCATTAATTAACATTTCTTATTTCAAGTGCTGCCAACATTTCTCCAAGGAAACAATATTTAAACTATACGAAATATTCACAAAACAAGAGAGGGACACTCTCCTTTTAGTTTTCTTGATCACTTAAAGATGTGGATTCATTGAAGATTTTGCATGGATTTTTCAAAACCTTTCACTATTTTGGAACAGAGAACTTCAAGACAATACAAAAGTAATAAAACCACAAGTGAGGCTTTATGAGTGCTTTCAGTTAAATTTCATTTACAGTTTCATAACTTGTGTTCTAGGGCTCTAAAGAAAGGATGTACAATGAATTTATAACACTCTTATACTAAGGAACATATGGGATATTTTTATTCCTTTTTTACCACAAATTAATTTTCTATTTTCTATTATTTACAGATATTTCTCTCCTGAATAACCATGTAATCTGTACAGGTTGGAGATACTCTGAATACCAAACACATTTCTAGGTGGATTTTTTTCTTTTTTTTTTTATGAATAGATTGTGCTTTGCTCCCCACTATATATACATGCCTTTTAATAATTTGGCATATTGGGGCTCCCCTTGAAGAGCACCCGGAGGCTCCAGTTAGTCCAAAATGCAGCTGCGCGGGTGATAGAGGGAACGGTTCGCAGCTCCCATATAACACCTATCCTGCACAGACTGCACTGGCTGCCTGTTGTCTTCCGGGTGCGCTTCAAGGTATTGGTTACCACCTTTAAAGCGCTCCATGGGTTAGGACTGGGTTATTTACGGGACCGCCTACTGCCATCTTGTACCTCCCACCGACCCGTGCGCTCTCACAGAGAGGGACTCCTTAGGGTGCCGTCAGCCAAGCAATGTCGGCTGGCGGCCCCCAGGGGAAGGGCCTTCTCTGTGGGGGCTCCCACCCTGTGGAACGAACTTCCCCCTGGACTTCGACAGCTATCTGACCTTTGGACCTTTCGCCGCTAACTTAAGACATATTTATTCTCTCACGCAGGACTGGCTTGAATTTTAATTTTTTAGATGATTTTATGGGGTTTTAAATTTTAATTAGTTTTTTAGGGTTTGAATGTATTTTAAAATTTGGGCCAAATTTAATAAGTTTTTTAATTATTGTTTTTAGTAATAATGTATGTGTCGTGATTGTTATTTTATTTGGCTGTAAACCGCCCTGAGTCCTTCGGGAGAAGGGCGGTATACAAATTAAAATATTATTATTATTATTATTATTATTATTATTATTATTATTATTATTATTATTATTATTATTATTATTATTATTATTATTATTATTATTATATGATTAGGAACATTTTTTTAAAATCTAAGTCTTCCATTCCTCTGTAGTCAACAGCTTATTAAACTGAATATTCGTTTATTATTTCATTCTTTTATTATTAAATGTATAAGTAACAAGATGGTGAAAATCAAAGGTCAATATAGCTGGACGTCAACTTAGGGTTAGGGTTTCTTATACTATCTTATATTTAGTTTCTTATACTAGAAGGAGTAAGATCCAATCATACCTATTTAGCAGTGGTGGATTCAGCCAGTTTGCACCACTTCGGGAGAACCGGTTGTTAACTTTCTGAGCAGTTTGGCAAATTGGTTGTTGGAAGAAATTATTACGGCAGAGAACCAGTTGTTAAATCACTTGAATCTCACCTCTGCTATTTGGTTGTTGACAATCATAGCTTAAATATAGCATGAAATTTAAATTAAAGAAATGCTAGGTATAAAAACAAATTATTTTTCCAAAATAACTGTGCTACAAAACCTAATTATCTAGGCTGAAGTGCAGTATAGGTTCTCAAAAACAACTGCACAGCAAGCATTTCATATTGCATTCAGTTGATACTTGTTAGTATAAGTCGGAGATTCAGCTAACACAATTCACTGTTTTTGTCATTTGATAAAGCAAAGAGACACACAAAACAGGCAAGCAATATATATACATACATACATACATACATACATACATACATACATACGTGTGAGTATGTCCTGAGTCCTTCGGGAGAAGGGCGGTATACAAATGCAATTAATAAAAATAAATAAATATGTATGTGTCTCTTTGTTTTTCTTTCCTGTTCGTTCAGATCATATTACTGAGAAAAATATATGGTTAAAGGTATGAACCAAGACAATCATAGTTGACAGAGTGAAGATCCTAATAGCAAGTTGCAGACAGAAGCAACAGGATCTTTCCAGAGAATAGTCTTGAAGCTTTGCAATTCTAAAGAGCATAAGAATGCAAGGCCTTTGGAAAATTTCAAAACCAGGCACATTTTAAATGAAGCATGGAACATACTGAGGAGTAGAGTTATGATTTGGGAATATTAGTAACAGAACATAAGATTAGAGAGAAACAACAAAAACATTGTAAAGTATTTTCCCCCCTGATATATTGAGTCATGTTAAGTTTATTTTTTGGTAGGATTTATATGCTTCACTACATTATAATGTGATTTGTTTTGTTTGGTGTGATGTGATGTGATGCATAGACCAAGCAATTTTATTTAAGATGTTAGGTCAATAATAGTAAAACAAACTTTAGTTTGCTTAAGGAGTAAACTCAGTTATGCAGATGAGTGGACACCAAATATAGCTTAATATAACACAATACAAAATCTTGTTCATTATAAAAACAGAGATATAAATCTGAATTGGCACTCTTACTGCTGGAAACACATACTGTACATCATTATATTGGTAAGGATAGGAAATAAAACTTCAATTCATATTGCAATCTGCATTTTCTAATTAATTTATATTCAAATTAGAATGCAATTATTTGCAATTATCTGTACTTTTCTGAATATCATGATTTTTTAATTTTGTACATTTTTAAAGTGTAAATTTCCTTCTGCAAAAGAAAAATTGATGTTAGAGAAATTCATTGGTAAATATGCATATTAGAAAAATGAATATGTGTTCATATAGAAGCAAACTAGTGTAAAATACATATTAATTTCATAATTAATATTTCATAATCATAAATTCATATTAATATCCAGATCTACTATGAATGCTTAAAGATTAATTAAAAAGAGAACAAACTTAAGGAATGAATTGAAGGTTGGAAAAATCAGAGTCACACTTTTCTTTATCTGTGATTAAACTCCACTTCTGACCTTTGTGAACATAATACAAAAATAGCTGAAAAGTAGAAGGGCATATTTCACAGATGTGAAGTCTTTACCCTACTACTTGATATTGTATAAAAAAAAAAAAGCACAGAAATCATATATGGGTTGCTTATTGGGATTGAATTAGGTCTGAAGGCCTAATACAAAGATGGCTTCCAGGCCTGACATGGCGCTTATCCATTGTGAATATGTGTCATTGACAGAGCCCAATCCCTCTGTAAGATTAGAGTTAACAGGTTACTCTCTGGTTTTCTGTAGCTGCGGTCTAGATGACTCTGGGATTGTGAAGGATTATTTTTTTCCTAGTCTCACATTTTTCTCTTTATCGGATTGATTATAACATTATAATACTCCTATGTGAATGACACAGCATTTGCCAGAAACATGATTGATCCTCAATTCTTTTCCTTTCTCTTTCTTGATGGCTCATAGCTGAGTCATTCTTCAGTGTAGTTCCACTTCTAACCTGGTAGCCTTGCTTTAGAAAAAAAATATGATTATTTTCTTTTGCTGTAAACACAATAGAGTTCATGCTTCTTATGGAAATCAGAATGTATTTTCTTTAGCTCATAAAGAGCCACTTCAATTTATTCTTCTTTCTCTATAATCAAAACTCATATTATAAGCCTGTGTTTCTTATTATTCATATGCTATTTCCAAGCTTGAGAGTGGTCATTTAAGAAATAACAACAACAGCATGTTCAAATAATTTCCCTGCATTTTACTCCCTGACTACTAAAAGAGTCTCTCTGCTTCTAACTGTGAGGTGTTTAGAAGAACTTAGGTTCACTAGACAACCAGTGTCTGGAGTTGTCTGCAGGAATCTGGGATTTGGCTTTATGCAGCCCGTGGCAGGGTATTCTGCAGCAGCAAAGACTTGGGATGTTAAATTCAACCTTGGCTGTGCAGGGAAAAAAATGAAAAGTTTCTTTCTTCCATTTGTTCCAATTTTCAAAAGTTCATTTGTTTGGTCTTCATTTCCTTGAATTGCATCCACATTTGTTTCTTCTTACGCTCCATAGATTTGTATAAAAAAATTTGGCTAGGTTTGACTTTGCTATTTCTCATCTATATGGCCTCAAGTATATCATATTTCACATGGAAGGCACTAAGGCATTTGAAAAATAAATGTGCACAGTTGCAGCATTATTGGCAGCTAAATTGCACTGCCTGTTGTGGTCCACAGCAGCCTGCGGAGCTGGCAGTGGAGTCGGACAGTGAAGAGGCTGGAGAGGACGTCTGAGGCAGTGATAGGGCCAGGGCCATCTGAGAACAATGCGTGGACTCCGGAGCCTCCAGAGGCGGACAGCAGAGAGGCAGAGGAACAGGAGGACCATGTTCCTAGTGCATGCATGCGAAAAGCTTCTAGTAGGCAAGAGCAGCTAAAGCAAAAAGGATGACTCAGGAGTAAGGCAAGGAGATGATTGGCCCCTCCCATAAGGCTTAAAAGAGCAGCAACGACTCTTGGGCTCTTTGTAGGAAAGCAACGTTACTCCAATTGTTTCTAGCCGGCGTCTCTTGTTTCTGAACTTTGTGAGGCTTTGCCAAGAAAAGCCTTTGGCAGGTTGTCAAAGAAGACAAAGGTTTGTGATAAGGCCGAAGGACTTTTTCTGAAGGATTTGTATTGGAATTAATTTGGACTAAACTGAGAATGAAGTAATTGTCAGCTGGACAGGACAGGGACGATAGGCACGCAGGTGCACTTATGCATGCCCCTTACCTCTTAGGAATGGGGTGAGGTCAACAGAAGACAGTTGAAGCTTAAAGTTTTGAGGGTTTGGGGAAGAAACTTAGCCTGCAACTGAAACTTAAAAACTGAAACTTAAAAACGGAAACGGAAACGGAAACTTAGCCTGCAACCTCCTCCAACATTCCTTATGAACCATAACTTTGATTATAACTACTTTCTCATTAGGCAATATAATTTGTATTCTATGATTTGTCTTCTATTTTGTCATCTACCCCAGATGAAGAGTGCACAGTATTTTCAGATGCTTTGGAATACTCTCTTGATGTCAAAAATTATGTGAGATTCACAGATTTAAACATTGCTTAATCTGGTCGTTACAGTTTAAGTACGCTCCAGATATCATAGCGCTAGTTTTCAAAAATGCTGAATTTTATATAAGTTATTCTGCAATTTTTAAATATTTTTAATCATTCATATTCTCCAGTGGATAAAGTTGGAAGAAGTTGTGACCCGGCCCAAGTAGGTAGTAATAAATTTAGTCCGTGGAAAAACAAACAAACTTTATTCAAACAGTTGGGAATTACTTCATTCCCAGTGTTGTTCAACTCAAAGTAAAACAAATGCCTTCCAACACAAATTCCTCAGTTATCTCGCAAACCTTGGTCCAATTAGGCAAACTGCCCTTCCTGGCAAATGTCCAAAAGCCACAAAAACAAAGTTGTAGATGAAGCAGAAGACGAAGCAGAAGACATAGCTACAACGTTGTTTTCCGGCAAAACTGTTGTAAGCCTTATGGGAGGGGCCAATCATCTCTTTGCCCTAGTCCCGAGTTGTCCTCTCTGCTTGAGCTGCTCTTGCCTTCTGGCAGCTCTTCTCATGCGTGCATTAGGAACAGGCTCCTCCTGTTTTTCTGCCTCACTACTATCAGTCTCTGGAAGTTCTGGAGTCCGCACCTTACTTCCCGATGGCCCTGACCTCACCTCAGCCTCATCGCTGTCCGACTCCATTGCCACCTCCATAGGCTGCTGATGGACCACAACAGAAGCAAGGGCCTCACCATAGGACTTAGGTCTCTTCTTCTCTAGTCCCAAATCTTGGAAATCTTATTCATTGACATTTTGGGGAACTGGGTTTTTAGCAGCTTCACCAGCTGCATTTTCAAACATAGCTTCATAGCTTATCTTTTTCCCAAAACAATTTCTATATTCATATATTCTATATTTTGCTTTTCCTATGTTGCTGTGCCATGGTGGCATAGACCTCACTGAGATCTCTTTCTTAAGCTATAGCTTTAATCCTGTCAAATTTTGATGGAAAACAAGGAACAGGTGAGGTATATATTGTTTCGTTCTTGACCATGTTGTTTTCCCATGTAATGGACAGATGTTTATTTCCTTCAAAGAACCTGCTCCTCTTGAGCTTGAATAAAAGTTCACTAGAGGTCATGTTCAACCCAGAAATCCATCAAATGTTCTTATCCCTTTGAACGGCTGAAGGAAATCTGCTCTCTGATTATTTTTCTGGCAGTGGGGCAAAAAAATAATATGAAAACAGTTTACTGGCAATTTCCTTGTCAAAAGTTCCTGTCTATAAATAAAATCAAGATAAGACTGACATGTCTAATAGTCCTTTCTGTCTGGAATGAATTATTCAATTCACAACTGATCCTCTCTAACGGGCTTATATTGCTTCTTCCCTTTCTTTTTTCATTTTTTCTTTTCCTTCTTAACTTTATTGAGTCCTGTTGAAAACCGCTGCCAGTGAGCTAAATTATTCCAGGAAATACTAGCAGTTACAAAATCCTCCTTTTTCACACCTCTCAGGTCCCTCTATTTCAGAGTTAAGCTGCTGATGGCTGATGGATCAAAGCACATTCTATTTAAGCAGCCTCCTTTACTTATGCATACCTTTCAGATGAAAATCCATGCAATATTCTTACCCTTTTGCCAGTTAAAAGGGAAGGAGAATTAAAACAACCTGCCCTTTAGAATGCAAATGTCTTGCTAGGTCACCAAGTTACGTAACCTATTCTAAAATGGATCACATTAGCAATATTACTACAAGTCTTTTTTGAGACTTCCTTTCATGCAGATACTGTATATAAAAGCAGAATTGGAAGGGTAAAAAAATAGATCAAAAATTAAAACAGGTATGTATGGGGTCAATGTGGGTCACATCTACAATTCAATCTATAGCATCACTAGATTACTGAATCAGGTCATTAGTAATGAGAAAACTTCTGCCTCAAATTGGAAAGCTAGTCTTCCTATATAGCTGGGACAGAGAGCAAAACATGACTTGAAGCAGCTGAAAAGTTCTGTCAGGAGACTCCACCAAATAAAATGGAACTAGCTTGAAAACTGGGTGGAACAAGCAAAATCAATAACTTGTGAATTCCCAAGAATCATTCAGATGGAACATATTGATATTCATCACATTAGCCGTCTTTCAGAGGCATCCAAAACTACTGTCCCTGAGGTAAAAAAAAGGCAAGCATGATGGGCGATCAAAGCCCCACCAATTTTCAAATATATGCAATCATATTAAAAAGGCTCAGTGCTTTGATTACTTGGTTCCATCTGTCTTTTTAACACAGTTGAACCATTACTGTAGACATCCCTGCTATCTTTAAAACAAAGACTTTTCTTTGACATTGATGTTTACTAATAATACGGGAAGTATGTATAAATATGTATACATATCTCCTTTAGTACGTATGTCTGCAATATATTTTCTTGTGAACACATTTTTCCAAGCTTTTTTTTTTTTTTGAGGGGTGTGTGTGTGTGGAATACTCTAGTGGTGTTCACACTTTTCTCTAATAGATTATAGAGGCACATATTTTCCTAATATATACATTTTCATAATTGTATAAATCATAAAATCGTAGAGTTGAAAGGGACCGTGGAAGTCATTTAATCCAACTTTCTGTTCAGTGCAGCATCTTCTAAATAATTTTGGTCAGATATCTGTTCAACATCTGTTGAATATATACAGTGAAATAAGCATATTATTTTATGGGGCAGTTGTGCTGTTTAATAATCTAATTAAAGTCCCTGCCTAGTATAGTTTTGAACTGCCCCATTTGTAATTCATTAGAAAAAAAAACCTTCTTCAATCAATGACAGGGTAGTTGAAATCTATCCAATGTCATCTTTTTAAAAAATCTGGACATCAAAAAAACTCATCCATATTTTTCAGATTTTTAGTCTCTTATAAAAAAACTCCTATAAAGAAATCACCACTCTTTCTCTCTCCCTTTATTCTTACCCAAATGTTCTAAACAGAATTTTCATGGTCCAATTTGTGTATTTCTGTGAAAATATTTGCTTTCTTTGTAAACATTGCAACTCTCCCTCCCTTTCTGTTGAGTTTATTCCTTTTGATTAAGTTGTAGCCCTTCAAGTCTTATATAACCCTGAATAGTCTGTTGCAGGCTTTTGCCATGCTCCCTCTTTTGCTCTGGGTTAATATTTTCCTGATGGGACTGGTGAAGGGCCCATCAAACACATCTTTCACTGCTTTTATAAGATGTATCTCTTATCAGGATTTCAGATGGAAAGTGAAATCCATGTTCAACAAACCAAACTTTTCTCAACAGCACCATATCTCCAGTTGTTAACAGCCAGCCATTTCCCCCCCCCCCACCCCAACAATCTCTGTGGAGTTCTAGCATCAGACTAAAAAATTAAAGTTTTGTCCATTAAACTCTTCTGTAACCAAGCTTCATAGTGCTTTACTGCCTTCCCTAAGCAGTTTACAGCCAGCATATTGCCCCCAACAATGTAGGTCCTTGTTTTACCCACCTTAGGGTAGGATGAAGGGCTGAGTCAACCTTGAGCTGGTCAGGAGCGAACTGCTGGCAGTCAGCAGAATTAGCCTGCAATACTGCGTTCTAACCACTGTGCCACCATAGCTCCTAAGTAGCTTTCCAGTTGATCTTGTTGCTTTAAACATGCCTTAGTGGAAACCAAATGTGCATATAAATAAATAAATAAATTCCCCTGCAAGGTTTATAAACAAGTAAAATCAAACTCAAATAAAAAAAGATTGTGCTCTTTAAAAAAAACCAGATATTATCCAGAAGCAATTCAATTATGCACAAGATCAGTGCTACTGGTTGGAGCTCACTTCTGAAAGAAAACTTCATAAAATGCTAGTAAGATAAGAGAAGGAAGTGATGAACAGAAGCAAAGAAGAAAATTGAATTTCAGCCTAGATATAGGATAAAAATATTAAGTACTGTAACAAAAATAATCACCTACATCAGCAGACTAGAGAGCGGCTTAGCCCTGTTTAGCTGAACCCAAATTAAAGATTGACCTCAGAACCAAGGATTCAGTGTTGAATAGAATGGTTGAAATGAATGGTTCATTTTATATCTCCCAAACTGTCATTCCTCATTCACGTTCTAGTAGAAACTTTTACCTTGTTTTACAAGTGAGATTTCTTTTAGATTCTCAATGCATTTTTTTTATTTATTTTTTATTTGCATTTATATCCCACCCTTCTCCGAAGACTCAGGGCGGCTTACATTATGTTAAGCAATAGTCTTCATCCTATTTGTATATTTATATACAAAGTCAGCTTATTGCCCCCAACAATCTGGGTCCTCATTTTACCTACCTTATAAAGGATGGAAGGCTGAGTCAACCTTGGGCCTGGTGGGACTAGAACCTGCAGTAATTGCAGGCTGCTGCTGTTAATAACAGACTGTCTTACCAGACTGAGCCACAGAGGCCCTTTTTAAGGGGGGACAGAAATAGATGGGGAAGGAAGGGAGGAAGAAATAAAGACAAACGCTGGACACACATCTCAGTATTGACAATATTTTCCTGAAATTTATAATTAGTATTTTGAATAACTACATTAGATGTAGATGATCACCTCCCATCAAAATAATAAAGCAACCGGAAAATGTCCAAACTGAATTGTCTTTCTCAGAGATGTTTGACTTCTTGGATTTTGTAGACTAGAGACATTAAAATGTTAGAGACATTTGCTTGCCTGCTTCCAAAACCAAGAACCCTTATTGAATCAGGCAGCAAATTGCCTTTCCTAGCATTCTATGTCTAACCACCAAAAATGTTAAGGAAACCTGCAAGAGGGATCTTGTCCTTTCCCCCCCTCTTAATGTTTCACACTCAGAGATATATATTACCCATGAATATAGAGAGTTTCTAGTCACAACTTTTAATTGTTTTTTTCCCTTGAAATTCTCAATTTATTCAAAAAAGAATATTTGCTTCAGAAATTATTTCAGGGGAGATAGAAATATGCTACTCTTATTTTTATTTAGTGATGAAGTGGTCAAAAGATGGATGAGTTGGAGCATCCTGTTTTCCATAATTCAGTTATCTACCCAGTTGCCAGCTGTAGGTTCTTTTAAGCTTCTCAAGTTTTATTAAATGCCAGGAAAAGACCTCCTAAGGTCTTATCATTTTTTCCTCCTTCAGCAGTACTTACTGTCATTGCTATTGGAGACATTTGCTCTTCAGAAATGGGCAGAGAATTGTTTCTAGGTCTCCTGGAAAAATTCAAGAAAATTGTTCGCTCAAGTTCTTTCCCCACTAATTTGGTGGAGATTTTTTAAAGGCCATTTGCAACCAGCTTCATTTTTAAAACCATTTCAGTGGTTGCTTTCATAGCCTATCAATCAGATAGTACTGAAAAAGATTTTGAATGGTTCACTATGAAGTTTCAGTGACCTCTATGGTGAAAACTGGGCTTATTGGCTTAATAGTATCACAACTGCTTATAAAATTCTTTTGGAGCTAAATAAATAAACTTAAAAATCTCTTTGTCATCACTCCAAAAAACAGAAATTGAGTTCTTATATTAATATTTGATTTTATATTAAAGCTAATTTCTTTCTTATTATTTTCCCCTCCAACAGCATATTTTAAAAGGAGAAGAGATAAGCATTATTATATTGGATGCTCGCCTCAGATCCAAAACTGACAAGGTGCTTTGGGAAGGCCTGGGCTAACTATACTTGGTACCTTCATTAAGAAGTTGAAATTTTTCCAGTGCTCACACAGTATCTGGGCAATCCTAGGAAAATATGTGTTAGTGCTAAAGAGCTGTTACAAGACTAACCATGCCCATTCCAAAGCATCATGTTGCACTCTGTTGGCAACTCCTTAAGTGCGTAAATCCCTGGGATTTGGAGACCACATTTAAGTCCAAGAAAAGATGTGCCTTATCTTCCATTGATTATGAACAATTAACAGTTTAAGTTGTTTGAACAGGGAGTATAGGACATACAGCGAGTTGGTTCTTTTAATATAACATAATTCTGGGCTTAATTCCTAAATTATCATTTAATTTCTCACAAAAGTTACCAGTATTTCTCTTCCTTTTTGCTTTTATATACTGGTTATTTCCTTTTCTTTGATTTATATTTTCCATTTGTTCACTGCCTTTGCCCTCTCAGCTTTCTGGATTCTCTTCTTAAAAGAAAATAGCTGGTTAATCTTTTATTGACCTATACATGTACATTGTACATGTATCATTGTACACATGTTGTGCATTGACAATAAAGGTTTGATTTGATTTGATACCAAAGAAATGAACTACTGTTAATAACACACACACCCTCAATAATGTCTTGTCCTGCTTCATGAATAGGCAAAGTGGAATATCTATATATAGATATTCAATATATTTAGTATTGCAAGATAAATCAAGAAGTATACAAGAAATTATTCATATTTCACACTATGAGAATTTTGATGACATCACTTCCCTTCGGTTTCCTGGTTGACTAACTGTACTCTGGACTCGTTGCTCCTGTGAGTGCCCCCTGGTGGATCCGGAGGAAATTACAAGGATACTGTGCTTGCCTGAGGATTTTGATTCTTTTTTTTTTCAAATGGCAAAAGGTCAGAGACCAACTGCTGGAGAGATGGAGAGAATTCTGGAAAAGTTATCCAATATGGACAAGAAACTGGATGATTTGCAAAGAGGCCAAACGGAAATAAGAGAAGAAATTGTGACTATCCAAAAGGATTTAAAGGATACTCAACAAGTCTCAGCAGAAAACAAGCAGAAAGTGGAAGGTCTGGAGGGTGAAATGCGGGCAGTGCAGAAAAGAGAGGAGACGACAGGCAATGCTGTGCTTGGACTACAGATGGATAAAATGTCTTATTTCCTTAGGTTTCAAAATTTGGAAGAAGTGGACCAAGAAGACTTGAGAGATGTTGTGACTAAATTGTTGGGAGAATTTCTTGGGAGAGGTGTTGATTTCATGAATTGGGATGTGGATCGAGTTTATAGAGTTAATTGCAATATGCACGCACGCATGCAGTTCCCAGAGAGGTTCATGTCAAATTTGTGAGAAGAGAGACGAGAGATGAAATTTTAGAAAACATAGGAGTGGGGCACTGATTTACAGGGGCAGGGAGATAGCCATTCTGAGGCAGATTCCCAGACAGGTACGTGAAAAAGAAAGAAATATTATTTTTGTCAAGCAAATTGTACCAGAAGGAGTGGGCTTCAGATGGCTGATGCCAGAGGGATTGATGATTTTCCGGGAGGGCATTACGAAAAAATCAGTACAATTATGGAGGCTACGGCCTATGTGGAGGAACACAAAGCCTTCCTGGAATCAGATGACCCAGGAATTGAAGAAGGGAGGTAATAGAACATGGGGCTGAAGCGGCTGCCGCTGTTGCGGCCCTGGAGTTGGGTCAGGCTGAACCCAGAGTTCTGAGATCCAAAACTAGGAAGTGATAAAGATATTTGGGATTGTGTTGGTTTTCCTTATTCTCTTTTGTACGATATTCTGTTTATTCTTGACTCTTCTTTATTACGTATTTAAAATTTGCAAACTTTGCTACTTCGTGTCACCTGCTTGCCTTATGGCTGTTGTATGTGTTAAAAAATTTGAGTAAAATTCTTATTTTAGATAAGAAAAATGAAAATTTACCATACCTGATATGTATTTGTATAAACCTTTTTTGACTAATAAAAACTTTTTGAACAAAAAAAAAAAAAAAAAAAAAAAAAAAAGAAATTATTCATATTTCTTAAGTTGAAGAACATAGAACAAAATAATACATTCCCAGGATGCAGATTTTGTAAAAGGAAATTTAAAAAGGCATGGAAAATAAAGTCTCTTGTGCATTTTACTGCTTTAAATGAGCACATGGCAAGGGAAATATCATTGTGTACAACATTTTGCTCAATGGCCTTACAAGGTATCTGTGTACAGAAAAGGACAGGAAGGAAGGAAGGAAGGAAGGAAGGAAGGAAGGAAGGAAGGAAGGAAGGAAGGAAGGCCACTGTAAGGATTTGTTGGAAGGTGTGAAAAAAATGTGGTGGTGTTTGCTTTCACTTGTACTTTGCTTAGCATGATGTACAAAAGTCATTCTATAAATTCTCATTTGGCATATAAACCATTGTTTCTTTTTTGGGATAAATTCACATGGCATCTTAAGCCAAAATAAATAAGCCACATTATGCTTTAGCAAGTACTGCATGTGAAGCAGAACTGAATGAAGCAAAACAAACTAAAACCACCCTAATAAATAAGTAAATAATCTGACAGTGGAATTGATTTAGGAAGCGCTGCTGGCTTCCTAGAAGTAAAGGATGAATTCTTTTTTAAAAGCAATTTTAAAACCCTTTCATTTGCTTTTTTTAAAAAAAATTTAAGTAAGAAGGGGAAAAAAATAAACTGATTTCTCTTTGGATAATTTCTAAGGCCTCCAAGTGCATTGTAAATGGATGCCTTCATCCATAAGGCAATTTGCTGAATTTCATAGACGGCTTTTGTATTTCTGTTTGCCAAGCAGCGACATCCTCAGCAGAAATCTCTCATGGTTTAATACTCTCTTAACACTCTGCATAATTGCTGGGTTTTGTCTGTTCACTGGAAAGGCTGTAGCATAAAAGGAGGGGGCGAGGCAAGCAGTGGGAAAAGAAAAGGGGAACAGAAAAACAATTCATGACGAGTTCAGTTAAATGCATTTGCTGCAAAGGAATGCAGCTTGAGGACCATGACCAAACCTGTAGCCTCTATCCTGACCTTATAGATGGAGAAAATGTTATATTTGCAAATGAATGAGATATATGAATGACAGCCAAAAATCCTATTCATACTGAATAAATGTGGTTATTGATAACATTGCTTGCATTATAAATATCATCAGCCCTTAACTAGCTTGCTAAGAATTCCATCTTTATTACCACAATACCATGTGCTTCACAGCTACTTGATATTTATTTAGCAGGCAATGAGTCCAATACTAAATCCATGTTCCATGCATAGTGATGGGAAATGAATGGCTCAGGGGAGCTGAAAAGCAATGAGATGCAGAGCTTAGTGCCTCCATTCAGCCCATAGTTGCCAAAGAGAAGCAATGAGCAATGGGAGCAGCTTTGATGCAGCCCATTGAAGGCCACGTACGTTGTTTTTACTGACACAATTTGCAAGCATTAGAACTAATTACAAATAGGAATTAGGCAGGGATTCATCCACCATGATTCCATTAATAGATGCCAGAGGCATATGGTGACTGATAAGCATAATTGCAAATATACACATTGTCTTGTTCAGCCAGACTTGTCTTAGACTAACATTCTCTTTCTACTGCTGATCACCATATATATTTCCCATAGAAAACCCAAAGAGACAACCTGGTCTTTGCTCTTTCTTCTGATGATTGGGGCTCATTGTGCTATGATGGATCCATCTGGCTTAACATAAATGGAAACATTTCCTGAAGAAAAGGGGGAGAGTTCTCAATAAATTGGGCCTCTGTGGCTCAGGCTGCTAATGCAGTCTCTTATTAACAGCAGCAGCCTGCAATTACTGCAGGTTCTAGTCCCACCAGGCCCAAGGTTGACTCAGCCTTCCATCCTTTATAAGGTAGGTAAAATGAGGACCCAGATTGTTGGGGGCAATAAGTTGACTTTTTATATAAATATACAAATAGAATGAAGACTATTGCTAACATAGCGTAAGCCGCCCTGAGTCTTCGGAGAAGGGCGGGATATAAATGTAAAAAAAAAATAAAAGTTTCCATTTGATCAGTCTGGGAAATAGGCGGCCATTGTTCAAGAACAAAGCAGATAGAGTGGAATGGATTTAGAAAGAAATTATGAAAATTATTCTATAGGGCGTGTACAACTTTCATAGAAGTCCTCCACCCCATTCAAAGTAAAAGGAACCATGTACTCTAGATATATTCTAGATCCAGACCAACAAGAAAACAGAGGCACCAGAGTGTATTATCGGGATTCCCTGAAGCAGCTTGAACAGAATTGAAGGACTCAATCCATCATATAAATGGTACATTTCCTCCAAAAAGCAGGTTTGCAAAATTAGGATGGAAAATTAATTAGGAATTGTTTTTACTTTGGCTTCTATATTAAACTTACATGCATTATATATATAATGGGGAGAGGGAACACTGTAAGAGACCAGTCTTCTTGTTAACTATTAATATTGCTCTTGTACAACCCATTTTTGCTTTCAGGTTGAGGAAACAAGGAAAGTGATGCAAGATGCAAGATGCATTAAGAAACCACCACCACCACAATCACCATTCAGCTCCTGTCCCTCCAGCAATGATGACATCCCTCTCTTTTTTCCTCCACTATCATGGCTGCCACTTATTTATGTCTTCAAAATTATCTCCTCTCCCATCAATCTCACCTGCCATCCCCTCCACCTGACCCCATGCTTACTTCTCTTTCTTGCCTCCTTTGTTGGTCTCCATTTTCTTGCCACTTTTCTTGTCATACCTCTCCTTCTTCACGGCCAACTAGATCAGAGGTGTCAAACTCACATCATCGTCATGTGATCAGGACTTTTCCCCCTCCCTTCACTAAATTGGGGGTGGGCATGGTCAGCATGTGACGCATCCGGCCCATAGGTCACGAGTTTGACATCCCTGAACTAGATGTTTCCTCAAGCAACTTATCAAAAGAAAGTTCTGCAGTCATTTGCTAGAAGCTGCAGCTGCACATGACTTCCTAAAGGAAATCTTATTGAGGGGGTGATTCTCAGGGACTAATCTGAGTCCCCAGCACAATTCTGCATTTCTCTTTAAAATTTGACTGAATTCATCCTCTTAGAAGGATCTACCATGCCTAATTATTTCATCCAATTCTGTATAGGCAAAAACAACCTCAAAGTTTAATCGCAAAATAGAATCTAATTTTTCAACCCCTCCATCTCCCTATTTATCTGATAAATGCAGGTTAACCCCATTTCTCAAGCTTCAGTCTAGAAACCTGTATTGGAGACTGGAAGCATTTAGCATGACACAAAATAATTCTATTTACTGAATTGAATTGTCTGTTTTTGTGTCTTTTTCTTCTCAGACAGTATGCAATTTATTAAATATATATGCTGCCCATCTCACTGTCCTGAGTGATCCTTGGTGATTTATAATAATGTGAAGGCTTTAATATAAAAACATTAAAAGTATTAAAATTAAGATTAATCACAATTAAATAAAAGGTTAACCAACATAGATGGTACGGTGGTAAATTTTTCTCTGTTGCTCAGTCTTCTAGTTTAATGTGCTCCCATTGAGGCCCAAAGCCAACCAGCAGAACCAGGTTTTAAGGCAGTTCTGAAAGACAAGAAGGGTGATAGTGGATCTCTCCTTGGGAGGCAAGATGTTCTGGGGAAGGCACAACAGAAAAGGCTCTCCTCTTGATCCCTCCCTAACTGAAATTCCTTGGCTGATGGTGCCCAAAGAAGGCCTCTTTTGCTGACAGGATGGGGCAAGTTGTATGGGGCCTTTCTTTGGAGCTGGAGGCCTAGTTTCCCTTTATCACTTATTTCAATAACAGCTACCTGTAGTTTCATTTTTTTCCCCTCTGACAATGGGACACACCTCCAACTGAGACTGAGAATGTCATATCTCTCTGACAAAAAGTTTTTCTGACACACTGTCGGAATTATTTTTTAAAAAATATTGACAGGCTACTTCTCTATATCCTACCTCTATAGGCCAGCCTCTGATTTTCTTAAGCAATATTCTGCTTCAGAGCTGAAATAAAGTGGGTCATGATCATGCCTAAAGCAATCTGAATCCAGTGGCCTATTATCCAAAGTACTAAAGCAGGGTCCATACTTAATTTTGCCTTCAGTGCATAACTCCTAATTAACAGCTTGTGCAGCCTGTTATTAACCATCATTATCATCATTGAATTCACCTATAACTCTCTGTAGCAAACAATTGGTATAAATAGAATAAAAAGATGGGGATAGCCCTGCTGTAAAAGGATCAACCTTGATGACTTGGAAAGGAAAAGACAATTTGCACTTGAGCAAAACAAGTTTGTACAGACCACTGTTTCTCAACCTCAGCAACTTTAAGAAGTATGGACTCCCATAATTCCCGTCAGAATTTTCCCACTTCTTTCTCTTGGAGCTGATTGGCAGAAATTTCTATGCAGTTTTGCCATGCTATAGGTTTAGGAGATGATAGTTTAGGAAGATTTTTCTTTACTGCATAAGGTATCCTTGGTCTAAAGTTACAAGAGCTACTTTCAAAGGAAGGGTTAGAATGGAATTTGTCCAGGTGTGGAGGTACAGTAAAGGTAAAAAATTTCCCCTGTCCAGTCATGTCTGACTGCTCATTTTTGTTTCTTAGCCGAGGGAGCCAGCATTGTCCTAAGACATTTCCATGGCCATGTGGCCAACATGATTATTCACTGAGGTGACACTGTTACTTTCCCACCAAAGCCATGCCTATTGCAGATGCATGCTTTCAAACTGCTAGGTGAGCAGAAGCTGAGGCAAGTAACAGGAGCTCACCCTGTTGTGTGGCGCTCAGTTCTCGAACCAGAGAATTACTCTCTTCAAGTGACAAGTTTTGCATCTTTAACCTCTGAGCCATCACACCCCTTGTGTAGATACAATAAATGGATGTTTTTCTCCTTTCTCAACCTAAAGAATTATACTTTCACCAGAGTTTTGTTGTTTAGCTGTTTAGTCATTTCCAACCTTTCATGAAAAACATCATTTTGCCAAGATTGTCTGTCCGTAACAGCTTCTTTGTGCTCTTGTTATCCCATTGTAGTTTCCCATATAGGAAGATTAATAATGCTGTGAATGCTGATTAACCTAGTTTTGAGTCTTTCACTCTTTATCTTTTTACTACTTTGTCTCCATACATCCAATTTAACTATAATGGCTAAAGTCTGTCAATAGAGCTATTTCCCCTTAAAAGGATCTTTCTTTTTCTCTCTTTGTGTGTTTCTTTTAAGTAGTCCAGTCCGGCAGGAGTGGTTCACTCAAGTACTGTAGAGCAGTACAAAAAATGCCACCTTTCCAGGAATTAGAATATCATTATGTGGATTACTACAGAATTATAGTAAAATTTTATAACATTAAAAGCTAATTGCAAGAACTCTATTTGGTGTTTGTATTAAAGTAATTAAGACTAAAATGTGATACAGTATAAGCAATTAAGCAGAATGACATAAAACAAAACAATACATTGGAAATAGTTAAGAGAATTAAAAAATCTTGTATATTGTGATGTATACATTTCATAATATTAGTAATTCATTGGTACCATACACATGCTACATAAAATGAAATAGAATTAAAGACATAAAATAGCAAATCAATGTCAATGTTTAATCTGTTACCTTATACTTTACTAAATAAAGTTTAGGGAAAGTTGGAAATACAAAGCTGTGAAACTTAAACCCTAAAATCTAATGATAGGAATGGAACTTACCACTAACTTTAGGACTCAGGAAGTTATAATATGGCTATACTGTATAGAAAGTGTAGCAAAAATAAATAAAACAAAACTAATAGTGATTAGGTGAACAGTCAATCACATTAAAATTAAAACTATAATTAAAATATAGATAAGTCAAAAGAATACCTTGAGAGCTTTTAGCTATAACTGCCATATGATACTTCTTACCATATGTTGTATCTCTGACCATTCTCTGTGTACGTAGGCTAAGCACTGATATGCAGATGTCTACTTTTTTACTTTCCAGAAATATTGATGGAGCTTATTGGGACCAAATCATTCCTGGAAGTATGTATGATTCTGGAGGCTTGCCCCTATGCAGCCTATGCAGCAAATCTGTTTCCATTTTATTCTTAGTTTGCAGAGCAAGCAGATTGGTGCATACTGTGATGAAGAGTGGGTTTGATCTTTTTTTAGGGTGTCAGAGGAGAAGAAAATAGTTAACTGGCCATTGATAGGTACTATTCATGGGCACATTCTGAAACAACATACTGGAACAGCAGGGAGAAATGATGATGAAAATAATACTATAATACAATGACTATACACTGAAAATAAATCTTAGGAGGATATGTAAATTGGAGCAAAGGAAAGGATGGTGAGGGGAAAAAACAGAAAAGACATGAAATGGTAAAGCCACAAAGAAGACTGGAGGATGGGTATCAGGAAGGAGAATAGAAGAGCAATACCCAGGTTAGGGCAATGAAGACAGGCTCTGTTTATTATCTTTCTGCCTCACTGCTTTTGATGCAATAGCTGAGAGATCATGGAGTTGCTAACAATATATTAAAGTATTCAATGTGCAAAGAATCCAAGGGGGTAGGAAAATGTCCTTCTCCTGTGTCTTAACACTTAATTGATGAGATAAATGAGATTAAGTGCAAGGAGTACATCAAAGATGTGAATGGATGCTGCCCCTCTTTTTCTTTAAACGCCCCAGCCCAGGAAGGGACATTCAGTCCATTTTTCATTAGGCTCCTCTAAATCACATCAACTCTTTCCTTTCTCTTTGTTCTGTTTCTCCTCTATTTACAGCTGTGTTTGCAAGTGACAGGATCACAAATCACTTAATATCCATTAGTGCAGCTCTCACCAGACTCTCAGCTTTATCATTTTATCTATTATAAATCCCTATTTGCTGGGTTTCAAACTCTGCTATGGAAATTTGCTCCAGCTTCCATTTTTCTTTTGGCTGGATCTAGCTCTCAGTTTCTCCTAAATGTTCCAATAATTGTTTCAGAGAAATATGCTTCCTTTTCTCTCTCCTCAGTTTTACACTAACGAAGAGTACCATTTATAACTTTAGAACATCATATGAATAATTGTATATTAAATAACCTTTTGAAACTTATGTTGCTGTGGTTCAACTAGCTTTTAGATAACAGTTCACAAGTATCCCTATTTTACAGATGGAAAACTGAATCTGGAAAACCAGCAGATAGTTATTTAGTTACAGTTTTCTATTTTGTACAGTTTTCTATTTTGTGAATATTTGAGTAAATCTTTGAGTCAGTTTTCATTTACTGTACAAAATAGGAATGTCTTATTTAATATAGAGCTGCAACAAGAGTGAAGAAATTAAATATTCTGAAACACTCATATTCTGGATCAACTGAGTTGGATTGTCAACCATCACTTTAGTCACAACTAATTGGAGAAATATCTAAGGAGTTTCTTAATAATTTAGGTTAAGGTTGTCCCAAAGATATTTTTTTCAAAAGGACTTTCAATTGGACTTTCTTGGTTCTTTCTTTGAAAACATTTCACTTCTCATACAAGAAGTCCCAAGAAGGTTCCACTCCCATTTACACTCCGATTCAGGTAACTCAGAGGATATAGATAAACCTCCAAGTGGCCTCAATTACAGTCAGAATGCAAATGACCAGCTGATTGCAAAGAATATAAATCCTTCCATTCCCCATCAGAACTCTAGAAGCTTCTTGGATGAGAAGCAAAACATTTTCAAAGAAAAACAAAACAAAGTCCAATTGCCTTTAGAAAAAAGCACATTTGGGATGACAGATTGGAGATTTCTAATTTCCTTTTTAGAGAGCTATAGGAATCTGACATGTGGCATGTTCTTAGGCTTCAGGATAGATTTCTCAACATTGGCAACTTTAAGATGTGTGGACTTCAACTCCCAGGGGAATTTTGGGAGTTGAAGTCCATGCATCTTAAAATTGTTAATGATGAGAAATAGGCTTTAAGGCAGAGTGCTCAACTTCTTAGGACTGAGAACTGTACCAGGTTTTGCATAGCTCAAGATCACAAAATCCTAAACTTAGAAGTGATCTTAATGATCATCCAGTCTAATGTCAAAATTACTACAAGATCCACTCCAGTAACTCTGACAGGTAACTATTTAGATTCTGAGGATCTCCAGTGAATATTGCACTCCAAAAGTAGGTGAGGCAAGTCCCCTTTTAAAATTCATTACAGGAATTTTAAAAAGTAAAATAGGTGCCTTAAGCAAAGTCAAGGCTTGATGCATCCATAGTGTTCCTTAAAAATTCCCCAAACATCATAGAAATGCAAAGAGGACAAGTAGTTGGACCTACCCACTCCGGGCTGCAATTTTTTTTTGCACCCTTTCTTTAGAGCATGACAAAATGGGAACATATTTTAAATTAAACCCATTTAATGTCTGATTATGCTATTTCTATGTCTAATGCAATAGTTAAATGGCTTTTCAGTGCTGTGGAAAATGTTCCTTTCTATTGAGTCCTTGACTTTAAAGGAAGCCTTAATGAATGCTGAATTCTAGTGATAAATGTCCCTGTATCAGAAGGTGATGAGGCTCTGAAAATATGCAGCAAACATAATTGGACATTATCAGGTGCAACTGCCCTCCATGCACTCTTTAAACAAATGCCATTCTGAATGACTAACTCATATATTTTCAATAGATGACAAGGCTATTTTGAATGTCTTTGCTTCGGCAGTTAAAGTAAAATAAAGTAACATATAGAGACATTTCCTGTATTTTATATTCTTCATATGCTTCTGCTGCCCAATTACATTTTTTCTAATAACTTGATCTAACTCCAGCTAATTAATCTTTGGATAATGTAAATAGAGTATTTTTAATATGCAGTACCACTCACTATGCAAATTTCATCTAGGTCATTTCAGAGTTAAAGCTTTTCTGACCATTTTTTTCATTCAAGAATATATCTCCCAAAACAGATGAGGATGTTTGGCTCTCTTACTTCTGAGAAAGAAAGTTTCGAATTGCCATAAATGTAAAATACCATATCAGTATAGGCTTTTCAGCCAACTTTTAAAGTTCGCTAATCCAAAGATTCCTGGAAAGTATTACATATTTGCTCAAATAAGTACAGTGGGATTCATAAAAAAATGTCTTAATCTATCATCCTGGGATCCTAGAACTATTCATTTGTCTCAGTTCAAGATACAGTTCTAACTTTGAAGAGGATAATCTGAACGAGGTTCTGTCCCTATCTTACCAACCCTCCTTCTGTTTGGGTAGTCCTTGACTTACAGCGGTTCATTTAGTGACCTTTGAAGTTACAATGGCATTAAAAAAGGGACTTATGACCATTTTTCACATTTAGAACCTTTGCAGTCTCCCCCTGGCAAGGGTGAAATGCTCCCGGTTCGGACTGGCTCAACCGATCCGGTAGTGATGGTGGCAGGTGGTTCGGAGAACCGGTAGCAAAAATCCCACCCACCCCCAGCCATGCCTGCCTGGTCCGCCCGCTTGCCGCTTCTTTTAAAAAATGTTTTTGAAAGGTAAAAAAAGGCTCTGACGATCACAGCTGAGCTGCCTGATCATCAGAACCTCTTTTTTTTTTACTTTTAAAAGCATTTTTTAATAACCTTTTTATCATCCCCCCACATGCTGTTCTACTTACCCCATGCCTTCTTTTGGTGTGCACTGTGCGCGCATGCCCAGGCACCTCGCATTTGTTGTGTGGTGCGTACTATGCATGCACAAGTGCAGCGCACATGCATGGCCAGAGAACCGGTAGAAAACCAGTTCAGATTTCACCATTGCCCCATGGTCACGTGATCATAATTCAGATGCTTGGCAACTGACTCGTATTTATGACAGCTGCAGTGTCCCAGTATCATGTGATCCTCTTTTGTGACCTTCTGACAAGCAAAGTCTTTGGAGAAGCCAGATTCACTTAACAGCTGTGTTACTAACTTATCAACTGCAGTGATTCACTTAATAACTGTGGCAAAAAAAGTTGAAAAATGGGGAAAAACTCATTTAACAACTGTCTTGCTTAGCAACAGAAATTTTGGGTTCAATTGTGGTCATACGTCAACTCCCTGTAGTTTTCATTTTAAACAATCAAGTAATCCCAGTCTGGAAAGAAAAAGCTAAGGATTGAGTTGCTCTAATCCTCTCAACCACTTATGCAAAACAGAGGGAAAAATAAACCAGCCATTTGACTGGACTAATTTTTATCTAAGATAGCAATGTTTTGTACTTTTTTCTAAAAAAAAAAAAAAAAAGTCCCCAAAGGGCCCAGAAAGAAATTCTTCCTTTCCTTATTTCTTTCGAAATAAGAGCTTTAGATTTTAATAAATTAGAACAATTTTGTTTTTAATTTTCACCCTCACCCTCATTTTTGTCACTTTCCAAAAATATATTTGCAGATCCTTTCCCTTCTTTGCCATTGATTTACTAAAAATCTTTGGAATGCCTCATTAAAATAAACATTAAAATAAACAGGGCCCTCACATCCTGGACATATACTGTTTCAACTCCTACCCTCAAAATGATGCTACAGAGCACTGCACACCAAAACAACTAGACAAGATCCTGAACACCATCACTCTGCTAAACAAATAATTCCCTCAACACTGTCATATTATTTATTAAGTCTGCTCTACTATTAATCTTCTTATCGTTCCCACCACCTATCTCCTTCCACTTATGACTGTATGACTGTAACCTTGCTGCTTGTATCCTTACGATTTATACTGATATTGTTTCCTGATTGCTTATTTGTACCCTATGACTATCATTAAGTGTTGTCCCTTATGATTCTTGATGAAGGTATCTTTTCTTTTATGTACACTGAGAGCATATGCACCAAGACATATTCCCTGTGTGTCCAATCACACTTGGCCAATAAAAAATTCTATTCTATTCTATTCTATTCTATTCTATTCTATTCTATTCTATTCTCCAAATGCTCTATCACATAAATATAAAACTATTTCTTTTTATCCCGTTTCCAGGATAATATAGTAAAATTTGAAATTCTGTATTGTTCACACTCAGATCAGCCAGTGGTGATAGTTTATTAATTTTATAGCTAATCCTATTCTACATTGGGCAAGACTTTAGGAAAAAGATTTTCTAATGCGAGTCACTGCAGACACATTGTAGAAAACATTCTAGTGGGAATCTTTTCAAAAAGGCCATAGACAAGAATGCTAGTAACAAAGAGACTCTTCTTATGGTAGTAATCAAAGGCAGAATATGATCTAGCCAGGGCTGCAATTATTGGTAAACAGAATATTTCACAAGTCTGGTTGTGCAGACTTTTAAGAAAGACAAAAACTTAAATTGGAAAAAGACTGATTGCTAAGGATATTTCAGCATGATCTACAAGCAGGATCATCAGCAGGGCTTAGAAAGGCAGGATTTTCCATCGTTAGGCTAATAAAACAATTATAATAAAATGAACATGAAGGAGACTGAATGTAAATCAAAAAGCTGTGATAAATCCATATATCCTAAAATCTCAGCCCTATAATAGTAAATTAATCATAGGTCTTCCAGTGGACATCCACAACCATCATTTCATGCCTACAAGAAAGCACGTTTAATTATAATTAATCCAGTTGTTCTTTTTTAATAAGTTATATAAATGCTTTTATAAAGCTTAAGGAGTATCCCTGAAGATGAATCAAACTATAACTTGTTTGTGCATAACTTTCTTCCATTTCAGGTAATAAACTGAGGATCATCAATCTCGTGTTTTTATGATATAGTAATGTACTATATTAATGGTATATTAATATAATTACCATATTATTGCTTCTGTTAACTGTCTTTGCCTGATTGGGCCACAGCAAGGGACATTAGATTTTTTAAAATCACAATTCCACAAGCACCAATATAATGAAGATTGGAACTTTATCCACAGGACTACAGGATAGAAGAATAAAAATGTCCAGAATCTGCCTTCCATCTTAATATGTAAAATTTTGCTTTTGAAAGAAGTCTATGAGGCAGACAACAGCTACTAAATGATTCAGTAAAAATGGATATAAAACCAAACATTAATGCCACTGCCAAAGACACATTAAATGAGTAAAAGTGATGAGCATTGCCTATCATAACCCATAATTTCTGAAGAATGTAAATAATGAGAAGTAGACATAATTGGCTGCCAGGTTTACCATCCCAACAATAAGAGTAGGAAAGAATCAGAAAGCTTTCCTGAGAGTCAAGGAAAGAAAAAGACATAAAGTTACTATCTGCTTATCACTTGGATTAAGCATACTACATTTTTAAAGCACAAAGTTAGTATTTAAAGTGGTTTTATATACCTACATTGAAATACTTACTTCAGGGTTGGGTAGGGGATTAAGCAGAATGTGATGAATACATACTAGGGTATATACAAGATCAACTGAACATGCAGAATTCCAATAGCAGTTAATTCTATTTTATAAATCACTATGTTAAAGCTAGACATCATCAAAGTCTACAAAGGAAGAAGCTGTACAAGATTGGAAAATGTGAAATGCTGGTCCATAGAATTGCGAAGAATCAGATATGATTGAAGGGATAGCAACATCATGCTAAAGCTAATTATAGTAAATATTCCACTTCAGTATTGAAGAACTACTACTACTACTACTACTAGGTTAGTAGGCTCTCTCAAAAAAGAAAAAAAAATCCATAGGTTTTCAGGAAGGTCCTTTCCAGTTTTTAATATCAAGATATATAGACTTAGTATTTGGGATTTGATTTTATTTTATCACTGCTTGTATTTTGAAATTTAATTTCATAATTTTGGCACTTTATTACAGTTTTCCATGGTAGACAGAAAGTTGGCAATTATGAACAGGTGAATAAGAGGCTTAGATTTAGGTAGAAAGTGATAGTAATTTGCAAGAAAAAAAATACAAATATGAGCTTTACTAAGTTGTGTGGGACATTTAATTTTCTGAAATCAGTTGGAGTTTCACTGAAACTAAATAATTCATCTAAAGAAATTCCACTCATGTGCCTACAAAGCAGTGTAATGGTTTTGGTTTCCTAAACACTGGCTAATCATGTTCAGGATCTATTTTAATTAGGAGCTGGAGAACAACTTTAGAAGAAACTGCATTCGATTTGCAATTCATGAAAACATTACAAGATGGATAAATTCATTTGTGAATGGACCATAGCTCATTGCCAGAGCACATGCTTTGCATAAGGTTCTTGAATCTGTCCCCGATGATGAGTCTATCCCTCTTTCAGTTAAAAGGATTAGGTAGAAATTGTTAGAAAAGCAAGTGATCTTGAATTCCCACTGCTGGACAATAGTGGACAATATTAGAGGAAAAATAAGTTTGGTACAGAAGACCTAATTAGGTACTTATTCATGTTGTACCATCACTAATAAAATGTTTCTGGAGTTATTATTTAATCATACATCCAATGGGAGATCTAACTTTCTAAACACTGACAATATTTTTTTTGTGTAAGCAGTTGTGATTTCAAAGACACTAAGGTAAGGCAAAATGGCATTGTAGACATACATTAGCCAATCCTATTTGTATTCTAATACAATTGATTCCAATGTAGAGATTATAAATTCCGTATTCCATCTATACTGGCATCAATATAGAATAGGTGACTTTTAAAACTGACTTAGAAGAAAAATCATTTATAACTCCAGCTTGTCTCTTAATGCATAGGTTAGGAAAAACTAACAGTTGACATATCTTTTCTTGTGCAGCTACTTGCAGGCATGATATTTTTATTGCAAAACTGTCACCTTAATGGCCCAATAGAATCCTGCCATAATGATGATGCCAGGCTATTTGATCACAACGATTCTATATGTAGGTACATAAAAAGAAAAAAAAGTTGGGTGCAGGAGAAGCAAATTATCCCCTGACACAAACAAGAAGGAAAGGAGCTAGCATACAGCCTGGGAGAAAATTACTATCTAGCACCTGGTGAATTTATCAGCTTTTAATTACATTTGACGCTAATTATCTTGGTACATGGGGGAAGAACAATAAATGGCTGGTGCTCTGCTCATGTAGGAAACTGGCAAGAGAAGGGAAAGCAGGCATTGCTAATTTTTTGAAAGAATCTGTCATTTCAGGTTTTGTCATTTCTTTGGAAACAGTATGCTTATACAGCTGCACAGAGAAAATGTATAATTTTGCAGGGTGGTGATGGTGTTTTTATATGTGGTATAATGTTACCTTTACTTTCTCCCTGAAGCATTGTTGTTTGCCAGGACAGAAGACATTTTGGCCTTACATCTACTTCACATTACTTAATCTAACTTTTGTTGGCTTCCCATCTAATTAACCAGAAGCTTTTATTTTGGATAGAACTTACTAAAAGTATAGCTGTTCCAGAATATTCATAAACTTGGTTAGATTTTCTCATTGTACCAACAGACTTGTGTTATAAGCACAGGGCTTTAGAAATCAAGTCTCTACAATCCACTGAGGCAAGAAGGTATCTTCCAATGAGCTGGCAGAACTCAGAGAAAAAGCAATGCTGCAGCTGAAGAGTGGATCTATGGATGCAAAATTGATGAAACCAAAAATTGAGGTGACCGTTCAGCACCATGGCCAGATCCACAAGAAGGATAAAAATCTCTTTACAAGAAAATAAAAAAACTGCTTCAAAAATATTATATTCATGAACTGAGAATTCAAATTTGATTTTTGGTCCTGTCCTCTCTCAGGAAAATCTTAGGTTTATCTATCCCTTGAAATCTGTTTTAGAGGATTTGAGGAATCTTTAATGATTGAAGAACAGAAGAGAACTTCAGGTTCTACCTCTCAAAAGTAGATTGACACACATGGTAGAACCAATATATAATTTTTTGTCTTTTCTGACAATAGTTGCAGTTGCATTGTTACACATTGGTGCAATCCCCCCCCCCTCCTCAAATGGTTCAAAGTCAAAGCATTCCATTTCTGAAGAACAGGGCAATGTCTTCAAGCTATAAGGGTGGCATGAGGCTCCTGGAGGTTTCTTACAAAGAGATTCCTGATGGAGTAACAATTGCCTGAGAGAAATTTTCACACCAGTTTTCTTCCTTCTTGTTAGATATAGATTAACTTCTTGCAGTTTAACATTCTCCAAAGCATGTTGGCACTGCAATGATCACTCTGGCTGGGAATTGCACTTTCAGCATACCTAAAGACCAGCTGGCTAAGGAAAGCTAATTAAGGAGATTCAGCCTTTAGGGCAGGTCTATAGTTGATCCTATAGTTGTATCAGGTATTATCAGATATAATATATTACTAGCAAGCACAAAGAATGTCAATATCTTTCTTATTCCAAATGATCTTCTATTTCATTTGGACTACCTTTTTATAATGTCTGCTTTTCTTTATCTCAATTACCTAAATTAGGCTTCAATTAAGGCATAGGCCTTATTATGTATACAATCTTCATCCACACCCTTTTTCATTTCATTGTCCACTAAACACCCTTTTTTCATATATTTGTTTGTTATCATATTTCTTTGGTTCTACTTAATTACAGATTGTTATAAGGAGCCTCCACATTAACTTTACCTATGTCAACTTTCCATTTATTTTCTTGGGAGATTAGCTATCATAGGATCACAATGTTTTTTCCATGCTCCATTTTCTCCAAGACGCATTGCTAACACAGTTAAAAAATAGACTATTCTACATTTAGCACCTTTCATCTTCTTTGTATTCTAATTCTTAATCATAAACAAAAAAAATCAATCATGCTTCAGCTTTTATATTAACTTTTGCCATGTATATGCATGAATAGATTTATATTTGAATTATGTATTGAAAACAAGCCTGCTTTTTTCTAAATAGATATTCATCAAACAGAAACCACTACTGTTATTGGCCCTCCAAATAACCCATTTTTCCCCCCTGCAGCCTCGCATCTCACTCCTATTTTTCCAATTGTGGCATCTATCAGAATGGTTTTTTTCTCTTCGACATCCTGAATTGCATTAATTCTGAACATTGCACGAATTAATTTCTGATTCATTCATTATTACTATTCACTAGAACAAATCATATGACTTCCACCAGCATATAAATTTCTATTTTTATATTCACTCACAGTAATCTAGGTCAGATGACACAATTTCATATTTTCTGACATATATTGTGTACTGTACATTTATAATGTGTGTGTATGTATCCCTCTCTCTGTGTGTGTATTGTGTGTGTGTATTGTGTTTGTGTTTGTGTGTGTGTTTGTGTGTGTGTGTGTGTAATATGTATATATTTATAATTAATTTTGTAATGTTGCTTCCATGCTTGTATTCATCAACTCCAATTCATAAGGTCAACCATCTTCATTTAGAAATTCCCTTTTATTTTACTTTGATTTCTCAATTCATGCTTTTTAACATTTCCTATATGCCAAATTGCAACTTTCCATATCATTTGTTCATCTCCAATTAGCCCTCACAGATACTGCCTATGCCAGTAATTATGACCTTAATAAGCTGACATTTTGAGTATAGGGAAAGTGTAGATCAAGTGTGGCCTGTATAATAACATACTCCACATACAACATTCCTTGCTAGTGTTACAAACAGTTTTGGTGCTCTCTGATCTTAGTTATTTGTTTGTAATTGTTTTATTACCTGACTAACTAACATTATCAAAGCTAGTAAGCATGGGATTTGCTCCCTGTTTAAACATTTTTCTCACCAAGATTTTAAAAAAGATGTTGAGACTCTAGAAAGAGAACTGAGAAGAACAACAAAGATGATTAGGGGACTGTAGGCTAAAACATATAAAGAATGGTTGCTGGAATTGGGTACGTCTAGTTTAATGAAAAGAAGGATTAGGGGATGACATGATAGCAGTGTTCCAATATCTCAGGAGCTGCCACAAAGAAGAGGGAGTCAAGCTATTATCCAAAGCACCTGAGGGTAGAACAAGAAGCAATGGTGGAAACTAATCAAGGAAAGAAGCAGCCTAAAACTGTGATGACAAACCTATGGCACATGTACCACAGGTGGCATGTGGAGCCATATCTGTGGGCATACAAATGTTGCCCTAGCTAAGCTCCAGCTGATTTTTGGGCCTTCAAGACCCACCAGAAGATGGGAAATGGGCTATTTCTGGCCTCTGGAGGGCTTCTGGGAGGGTGGGGAAGACCGTTTTTGCCCTCCCCATGGGGGTGGGCATGCACCTACATGACCCCCCTGTGCTCTCCCGCTTTTGGCATGTGACGGCAAAAAGGTTAGCCATCACTGACCTAGAACTAAGGAGAAATTTCCTAACAATTAGAACAATTAATCAGTGGAGCAACTTGCAACTTGCCTCCAGAAGTTGCTCCAAAACTGGAAGTTTTTCAGAAGAGATTGGATAACCATTTGTCTGAAATGGTATAGGGTTTCCTGCCTAAGCAGGGGGTTGGACTAGAAGACCTCCAAGGTGCCTTTCAATTCTGTTATTCTAAGAAATTCTAAGAGATAGTAGCTTGCCCTGCCTGTGTTGGTAATAGTGGGGTTTTCTTCTTAGTGATTCCTTGATTAGGTTGTTGTTTTCTGCTTGATTGTTTGTCTAGTGTTAATCCCTGCTCATCTTAATGTTGGCTACTGAGGAGGATGTGTTCTAGTCTTTTTGCTTCCTTCCTAGATTTTTCTTGTCTGATTTGAATGGTTTGTAAATATGGTTTATTTTTATGTGTCTATTGATGGTTGATTAATCTGAATACCAGGTTTTCAGGAATTCACTAGCATTTTAGATTTCACCTGGCTTCCAATATCAAATTAACAACTCAACTTTCCACAAGAGTCCATATGTGCACAAACACATTTCAGCAACCCAAAACACCAGAAGGAAAAACAAAAACAAAGAGACTGTCCATACAGTATTCCATTTCCAACAAAATGGAAACCCACGCAAAAAGAACCTGATCAGTCACTCGGTCACTCTACTACATGACAATCAATATAAGCTATCTAAAGGGTAACATTACTATACACCAAAAATATCTCAGAAACAATCCATAGACTATTACAAATACATGGCATCACCATAACACACAAACCAACCGAAGCCCTCCAAAACATTTTAAGTAAACCGAAAGAACTAATCTATTGAATACAGATTGCAAACCAAACTAACCAAACAACTCACTAAGCAGAACTACATGTATATACTGATATACACTCAGAACGTAAATCATAATTTTATTTTACACTTTGCATGTTTAGTCCAGGGGTGAAATCTAATTTTTCCCCCTACCAGTTCTGTGGGTGTGGCTTAATTGGTGGGCATGGCTTGGTGGTCAGATGACTGGGTGGGCGTGGCCAATAACAATAAATAATAAAAATAATAAACAAAGTATACAAAACAATAAGAGGTACCAAAAACCAACTTTCATACTTTATACACACACAACACAACACAACTCTCTCTCTCTCACACACACACACAAAATACCACATACAGCTTTCTGAGATTTTGTGTGTTTGTGTAGTTAGAGTGAAACACTACAGAAACACACCAAATCTCAGAAAGCTGCACAAATATTTTATTTTATTATTTTATTTTATTTATATTTTTTAGATCAGGGGTCTCCAACCTTAGTAACTTTAAGGTTTGTGGACTTCAATTCCCAGAGTTCCTCAGCCAGCAAAGCCAGCTAGCATTAGTTGCTCAGTGATGAAATAGATTAGCTAAGCAACTGATTCTGTCTGGTGCTGAAAGTGAAACTGAGGCTTTCGGGCTGGGAAAAAAGCCATGCGTTCGATCAATAATCAGGTAAGTGCCTTAGAATCTCTTAAAAGGAGGTTTTTCTAAGGTTCTAAGGTTTTTTTAAGGTTCTGCTGATGAGGAACTCAGGTGAGATCGCCAGAGGAGCCTTTAAATTTTTTAAAAAATTTAAAGGCTCTGCCGATCTCAGCTGAGGTGGTGGGATCCTCAAAGGCTTTTTTTTTTTACTTTTAAAGGCATGCTTTGGCTGAAGAAAAACTTGCTTTTAAAAGTAAAAAAAAAAACCTCTGCTGATGGTGCGGCTCAGCAGAGGCAGTGGGGGCAGGGCCAGGAATTTTTGCTACTGGTCCTCCGAACCAGCAGCCGCCATCGCTACTGGATCACGCGAGCCGGTCCGAACCAGTAGCATTTCACCCCTAGTTTAGCCCTTGGAAACAGATAACCGAACCTCAGATTTCTCATGCCGCTGTTGGAGTCTGAATCCAAAGGGGAAGAGGAACAGCTGATAGAGAGTGAGAGTGGATCCATTGGCTGTGGAAAAAACTGGGGAAGAGCAAAGTCAGGTGGGGCAGAGTAGGGGAGAGGTAGAACAAGGGAGAAGGGATTCAGATGAAGACCAAGGCCCACCACCTCCTCATCCTAGGCAGTGCAGGGAGGAACGGAGAAGAGAACAACGTGGGCTGCATGGTTTATGAGGGAGGAAAGGGACCCGATCCTCTTTATGAGACACAGGTGCTGCTGGAGTTTAAAAGGAAAGGCACATGGGAGGGGCGTTTGTCAGGAAAAAACACTGAGTTTATCTGGTGTTTCTTTGAATCCTGGCATCCTCCCAATTGGCTTGATTTATTGCTGTGCTACTTTACTTGTGGAATTCCTTATTTTGCTTGCCCTGCCGGATTAATTACCTTGTCTTGCCTTTGGATTTTAGTTGAAAGTTTTCTGCTTACAACATTTGGGACAGAAGTATTGCCAGCCAAAGACTATTACAGGTTGGTGGAAGAGCTCCCTCCAAGCTGGAGAGTTGAAAGGGGCACAGTTGGTGATAATAAAGGGATTCATATCAGTTCTCTGGCTGCGTTGCCTTTGTGTCACACCCCAGGTCATCACAAGATTGTTCTAACTTCAGAAAGGAGCAGGAAACCCAAAAACTTCAATAAAGCATTTGATGAGTCTGATTTTTGAAGAGAAACCAGAAAGCAAACAGTACAGGTCTGAAAACCTACTTCTGAAATGATATTAAAAATGAAAAAAGATAAAACGCATTTTGAAATATAGGACAACTTTAGCATATTAGAAAATTTTACTTACAAAGTTCAACCGTGAAGCTCAGGTTCAGATCCAGTCTGGTATTCATATAAAATGACAGGATCTTATAAAATCTAGAATGATTGACAGCTATCATAACAGCATGTGAATTAAAGGATCATTGTTCTGACACCAGTAGTTGTAAATGTCACAGAATATTAGCCCAGTGTATCTTGAACATTGTCTTCTTCACACTAAATACAGATAGTTTAAACTATTTAGCTAAAAATAATGTATGAGTATGAGGGCTGTATGTGTAAAATAAGAAGTTCTTGAAATTATTCAGTTTTGCCAGATTATTGGGACAATAAGTATCCTCACTGAAATCATTCAGTACTCAACCTCTTACTCTGCCCAAGAAAACTGATGTTACATGGTGCCCATACTGTAGGGTATTGATTCCACTCCAACTCACATTCTGTGATGACCCGGGGTGTAACACAAAGGCAACACAGCCAGAGAACTGATATGAATCCCTTTATTATCACCAACTGTGCCCCTTTCAACTCTCCAGCTTGGAGAGAGCTCTTCCACCAACCTGTAATAGTCTTTCGTTGGCAATACTTCCATCCCAAACATTGTAAACAGAAAACTTTCAATTAAAATCCAACAAGGCAAGACAAGGGAATTAATCCGGCAGGGCAAGCAAAATAAGGAATTCCACAAGTAAAGTAGCATGGCAATAAATCAAATCAGTTGGGAGGATGCCAGGAACTCAGATAAACACCAGATGAACTCAGTGTTTGTTCCCAACAACTGCCCCTCCCATTTGCCTCTACTTTTAAACTCCATCAGCAGCTGTGCCTTGTAAAGAGGATCAGGTCCTTTTCCTCCCTCGTAAGCCATGCAACCCACGTTGCTCTCCTCTCTGTTCCTCCCTGTGCTGCCTAGGATGAGGAGGGGTTGAGCCTTGGTCTTCCTCTGAACCCCTTCTCCCTTGTTCTACCTCTCCTCTGCTCTGCCCCGCCTGACTTTGCACTTCCCCAGTTTCATCCACAGCTAACTGATCCACTCTCTCACTCTTTGTCAGCTGTTCCTCTTCCCCTTTGGATTCAGACTCTGAGAGGGGCATGACTCATTCCCATTCCCTACCCAAATTTTAAATATTTAAACTTATAGGAGACTATTTGAAACTCATGAGATTTCTGAGGATCAGTGAATTTATGAAATGTCACCATCTGTTAAGGATTTGGGATGAGAATACCTGGAGTTCATTATGTAAGGCCTAAAAAAATTCTCCCCCCAAAGAATGTCCATTCTAAGATGTGTTCCAAAAAGGCAATGTTTTATGATACGTGCAATTAGGTGTCCTCAGGAAATTGTTGAGAGCCAGCGCCCTGGTTTTACTGCTGCCCTCCTTCTTGCACTCAGCTGGCTGTTGTTGTGAAAGCCATACACCACTTTAAGTTCTCACAATGTCTCTGTGTTACAACATCCCTCTGAGGCACTGAAGAAATGGAACATTTGATTCCAAAATGCTTCGAACCATTATTGTTGTTTTTATTAGTTATTGCAACTGAAATCACAACAGGTACCATGGCAACCCTATCCTTCCTCCCAAATAAGTCTACTAAAATATGTTTTCAAAGGGCCCTCTCAGCCTTAGGAGCTGAGTCTTAATTAGTCAATTCCTAAGAAAACAAGAGACCTACTGTTTTGAAGTGAATTCCAAAAGCTTTACTCAGATTTTAATGTTGCCATGGACAAAGGAGCTTCTCCTCTAGTTATCTGTCATATGTAGAAAGTGGAAAGAACAGCAGATTTAATGTGCTAATCCCTGAATGCCCTCCTTTTGGGTTAGGATTACATGAACAAAAAGACTGAATAATGCAGTGCACATTGCTGTCACGTGACATATCACAACATTTTTTTCCCCTTTGTAGAGGTGGTGTGGGCGTGGCCTGTGTATGATGCATCCAGCCCGTGGGCCACCAATTTGACACCCCTGTGTAATGAAAGGTGAATATTCTGAACCTTTTTTGGGGGGTAGCAAATAGCAGGTCTATTCTGGGCTGCAGAACTTTGATGTAAGCAGATAAAAGCCACCCTAGTTTTTTGTGCATGCACAGGAATACACACAGAGAGGAAGAAGTGGCAACATGAGCCTTCCAAAGGACATGGCTGCCCAACTTGGGTTTTATAGCCCTAAAAATTTAAATGCTTATCTCAACCTTTAAAACCACTAAATTCAAACAAAGTCATGTTTAATTCTTTCCTATCTTTCTGATCCTTTATGCTTATCTCTCCCTCTTGATATCTCTCAAATCAATTTATATACGGAAAAGCAAACAATAACATAAATGTGAAAGCTTAAATAAATTAGTATTCTAGAGGTAAAGATCTTAAAATAATTTTGTTTTACTATAATGGCACTTTAAATCTAGAGCTATTGAAAATCCAATTTGCACTTAGAGACATTCAATTTGTTTGCAGGTGTTTTTCCTTTAAATTGTGTAGATTAGTTTAGTCTAACACAGCAAAAACCAAGAATCTAGGACCTATGCTAAGATACAGCTATCTGGACTGTTTTGGGTCCTCTGATCTGGATGATGCTTCTCCATGGAACAAAATTAATTTATCAAGTCCAATAGACTTTCTGAAATATTAGGTTGGTGAAATGAACTTTGCTAGTGTTCATATAATTCCATTCACATTCATTTTAATAACTAGGCTCTTTGTTTATAGAAAAAAAATAAAACAAATCAAGATCAACTAAAGATTTAGGACAAACTTTATATGTGGTGCTGAACTCTTGAAGTCTTAACTTGTAAAATAAGTTCACAAAATTATTAGCACATAAATTTATTCTAGCATATTTGCTTAGACATAAAATTTGCATAATCGGTGATAGAAAGCAATATGCATTACTTTATTTTATTGCACGTTTGTATAAATTAGATGTGTGTGTGTGTGTGTGTGTGTGTGTGTGTGTGTATGTATAAATCAGGAAAGGAAAAATGACAAAAGAAAATGATAAAAGACTAGGGTACAAATGAGTAAATAAGGGATTTACTAATGTCACAGGGATTATAATTTTCCTGCAGATCATTAATTAATTGTGAATAATTGAAATATTATTTTAAAAACTTGACAAACCCTTTAAGCTGTAAGGAAACATAAATTTCAAGAACCATGATCTGCACTGTATAAATCATGAAATGAAATTATGAACTGCAGTAAATTCTGTCCATACTACTAAAAATCTATTCTTAGAAGTCCTATAAAATTAAAATATAGATTTGATACAGAGAGAATTCCAAATTTTGGCTGTGGTACAAATCCATGTATTGAATACTAATGTAGGAATGGTTTCCAATTTAAATTAAATACTGTTGTCAGGATTACTTTTGAGATACATTGTTTTTCACTATTTCAATACATACTCCCACAATTTAGGAGTTCTTCCACTGAAGGGATCAAATATCCTTTCTAACATGTAATATCCTTGCAACAGTTATCATGTACAAAGCTAATTAAATGTACATTATGGGAATATATGGTTAGTGAAGTTTAGTAAAAACTAGACAACCCATGATGCATTGGGCCATCGTTTCAGATATATTTCCTTACCTAAACAAAGAAACAGAATAAACACAGGCTTTCCTATTGACTTAAATGAGAATCATGAAGCCAGCAGGAAGTTGCAATCCAAAGCCGGCAGGCAGGTAAATGGCTGCTACCAGGTGAGGGAGGGAGGGAGTGGTTGTGCAAGTGTGTGATGTGGAACAAGTCCAGAGGGATCGGGAAAAGTCAAACAGATTGTGATTTTCACTGCCATCTCCTCATTTACTATTTTCCTGCAAGTTTCTCACAAGCCATTATTTTGCTGTTGGGAAGGTTGCAGGGAGATTTGATTTCTAACTAAAATAAGTATGGAGGAAATTCATTAATTTTAAAAATATTGTCTGAGGATTCACCTTAAAGGTGACAATAACATTTGAATTCCAGACATTTTCTCTAGTGCCAAAATGGCCTACTTAACAAGATTCTGCCTTCATGCAATTTCCTAATTAGAATAGAATAGAATAGAATAGAATAGAATAGAATAGAACAGAGGTGGGTTCTAAATTATTTTACTACTGGTTCTGTGGGTGTGGCTTATTTTGTGGATGTGGCTTGATGGTCATATGACAGTGGACATGACTTGGCCATGTGACTGGGTAGGTGTGGCTTGGTGGTCATGTGACAGGGTGGGCGTAGCTGGGTAATCATGTGACTGGGTGAGTGTGGCAAACTTGATGCCACTCACTTCAAAGGTTGATGTCACTCACGTCAATTTTCCTGTCTATTTATTTACTACTACTGAACATCCAAAATATATTATTAAATCCTATGTATATATGCAATATGTGTACATATATTACATAATATAGCGTGTATAGGCACACAAAAAGATACATTATCTACTATATATATACTGTATGTACATACACACACACACATAGACACCTCTTCTAAAACTATACACATTCAACCTCACTTACTACATTTGGAAAAACACACCTAGAGTCCACTTTCTGCCACACATTTAATTATAACTATTGTTGGAAGAAATGTCCATCTGGGTTCAGTTCCAAGTGGGGACAAAGACACTGGAAACATGGAGACTGCTTGGAAAGATGGTTTAATGGTGATCACATGTTTCAAGGTATTGGGTGAAGCACCAGAGAGGAAAAGAGAAGAGAAGAAGAAGGGCAGAGAAGGGCAGAAGGGCTGCTGAGTTCCTGTTTATACTCTCTGTTTATACTCAGAGAGTATAAACTTGGTGTTTCCTGTTCCTGGATAAGAAACGTACCCTGACTGGTTGTCAAACTCCCAGGTGGTCTAGGGGTCTTTGCTAACTTTTTAGGTTGTCTCTCAAGCTTGCTTGAGCCTTGCCATGTGGTGAGTTTCTGTTGCTAGATGGGTCCTATTGTGTTGCAGATGATGGCCCATTGACAAAGGTGGGGGGAATGAGTGAGCTTGGCTGAGGTCTTAATGGCCCATTGACAAAGGTATGAGGAGGCAGGAAGCTGTTTTGTCTTTAAAACAGGTTTCTCCATTTCTCATACTGCTCTGCCCTCTTCAATATCCTCCAAAATATTTCATTCTTCTAGAAGTGGGGTGGGTGCTAACTTCTTATAGTTTGTATTGCCTGTATTGTAAAAGTAGTTGCTTGTGTGTGTGTGTGTGCATATGGGCTTAATCTGGATAGCAGTGGGATATCACCTCTCTGACTGATCCTCAGCCGCACCTCTGCCTGTTGCTAGCTCCCCCAAGCAGTAACCAACAGGACGGAGAAAGCAAGGGGGGATTGCCAGATATGAAGTCTCCTGTTTTAAGGAAAGGAGCCAAGTGAAGCATGATTGCAAATGCTAAGAAATTGGAAGGAACCCTGTGTCTATCACTAGAAGCAAAGCCCTGAACTCTAGGAAATCTGGAAAAAATTAGATTAAATTGAAAGGAGCGCCAGTACTTGCCTGCAAACAGCAACAAGTCCTCCTGGATTTGAACATTTCCTTTCTTTCTCTTTTACTTTCTTTCTCTTTTCTTTCTTCTCTCCCTTTCTTTCTCTTTTCTTTCTTGTCTCTCTCTTTCTTTCTCTTTTGCTTTCTTTCTCTCTTTCTTTCTTCTCTCTCTTTCTCTTTTTCTTTCATTCTTTCTTTTCTCTCTCTCTCTCCCTCTTTCCTTCCTTCTTTCTTTCTTTCTTTCTTGTCTCTCTCTCTCCCTCTTTCCTTTCTTCTTTCTCTCTTTCTTTCTTGTCTCTCTCTTTCTTTCTCTTTTTCTTTCTCTTTTGCATTATTTTGTGCCACAAATCAAATTGGATTATTTTGTGCCATCAATTAACCATCCATGAATCTTTCTCTCTCTCTCTCTCTCTCTCTTTCTTTCTTTCTTTCTTTCTTTCTTTCTTTCTTTCTTTCTTTCTTTCTTGTCTCTCCCTTTATTTCTCTTTTTCTTTCTTTCTTTCTTTCCTTCTCTCTCTTCCTCTCCCTCTCCCTCCCTCCCTCCTTCAAAGTCTAGGACAGGGGTCTGCAAACTTTGCTCATTTAAGACTTGTGGACTTTAGTGGTAGCGTTAGGGGTGGAGTCCCGGGAACTTTTCCTGCGTGGCTATTTGCCATGGCAGCCGCGGCGGGCCATCCCAGTATTCCCAGGGAGTTTTCCTGGGCGGCTTTTATCGTGGCAGGCATCAGCGGCAGGCAAGCATGGCAGGGCCACAGGAAAGGGAATAGGCTGCTAGCTGCCTTTCCGATGGCTGGGGGCCCAAACATGCTTGCCTGCCTTCCATGCGCCCTTCCTGGCGATCCCGTGGCAGGCCTGTTTTCCTGCCTTCCTCCACCACCACCACCTCTTTGTTCGGCTGCTTACCTTCCTCAGCGGCTGTCGGGAAGGGAAGCTGACCGGGAAGACAAGTTGACTGGAGTTTTCTGCCGCTGCTGGAAAGCCATTTTCTCCATCATGTTCCTTGTACATGTGCATCCCATTAGTCTTGCAAGGCAATGGGATGCACATGCATGAAGAATCTGACAGCAACAAACATGGTGGCCAGGACGAGCGACCGGTGACTGGTTCGGGGGCGTGGTCAGCCATCTCTTACTACCGGTTCTGCGAACTACTAAACTTTTTTACTACTGGTTCTCGCGAACTGGTGCGAACCAGTAGCAACCCACCACTAGAATAGAATAGAATAGAATAGAACAGAACAGAACAGAACAGAACAGAACAGAACAGAATAGAATAGAATAGAATAGAATAGAATAAAAAAATTATTGGCCAAGTGTGATTGAACAGGGATGTGGTGGCTCAGGGGCTAAAACGCTGAGCTTGTCAATCGAAAGGTCGGCAGTTCAGCGGTTCGAATCCCTAGGGCTGCCGTGTAATGGGGTGAGCTCCCGTTACTTGTCTCACCTTCTGCCAACCTAGCAGTTCGAAAGCATGTAAAAAATGCAAGTAGAAAAAATAGGGACCACCTTTGGTGGCAAGGTAACAGTGTTCTGTGCGCCTTTGGCATTGAGTCATGCCGGCCACATGACCATGGAGACTTCTTCGGACAGTGCTGGCTCTTCGGCTTTGAAACGGAGATGATCACTGCCCCCTAGAGTTGGGAACAACTAGCACATATGTGCGAGGGGAACCTTTACTTTTACCTTAGAATAGAATAGAATAGAATAGAATAGAATAGAATAGAATAGAATAGAATTTTTTATGTGATTGAACACACAAGGAATTTGTCTTGCTGCATATGCTCTCAGTGTACATAAAAGAAAAGATACCTTCATCAAGAATCATAAGGTACAACACTTAATGATAGTCATAGGGTACAAATAAGCAATCAGGAAACAATATCAGTATAAATCGTAAGGATACAAGCAGCAAGGTTACAGTCATAAGTAGAAGGAGATGGGTGATGGGAATGATGAAAAGATTAATAGTAGTCCAGATTTATATCATACTGACAGCCTCAAATATTGCAAAATTATTTTTGAATTTTTTCCTCACACTATATCTGTAACTTATAATGCTTTCTAATTTATAAGACAGTAATGAGGAATCCAATTCCCACCATTATCAACCTTCCTCCAACTGAGATTTTAAATATCGCACTTTTGGGGAGCTTTTGACTTTTATGGGAATCATTTTGATAATCTTAAATGAAACCAAAGCTGCTGCATTTTTAACAATATTCTGAAATGATCAGGAGTTCACACAAAGAAATTAAGTGTTCCTTGTTTAATACCGAGCAGCACATTTCAAACTCATGAATTGCAAAGTGCAAATAAGAGAATTTTCAAATAAGTTACAAATAATGAGCTGTGAAATCATAAAGAGCTAGTTAGAAGAACACAAATAATAAATGGATAAATATCCCTGGAAATCACCTTTTCTTCTTGTTCCTATTCCTGGAAAGTACCTGTTCCTTGCTCTGTTATTAGAGTAAAATCAATTTTTCTGTTTATTTATTTATTTCTGTACTCCTTACAATGTCCTTGTAAGCCTCTAAATCATAGTTTCAAAGCACTTCAGTTTTGATACTTGATATTTAATTGCTAGCTTCAAGGCATAGAAAACCTGAGTCATTTATAAATACTGTAAAGAAATAAATGAGAGGATGTGGACCCCCTCATCTGAAAAAGCAGAATTCAAAAATATCTAGTAATCTTTAATTACCCAGATGACCAACATGTGGTCTTCCGTTAAGATCTATAATGCTGCACAACCAACTACAGAAGCAAAATTGTAAATTCCCCCTTCAGAATGAAATTGTATCTCAAATGAAACTTCTGTTCCTGGCTATAGCTTGCTTCATGCATAAAACTAAAACAGTGCAATTGTTTGCTTTTAGTTGTATCTGATGTCCAGTGATTTATGAAGAAGTGGACTTAGTCCAAAGCTATCACTTTATAGTTTTTAGTATTATTTATAGCAAAGTAGTAACTTCTCCTTTCCCCAAATGTGCAAGTAATGAAAGATTTTCTCTCTCAATAATACCAGACCATCATCAAATCATACTCAGAATGGCTCTTTTAGACAGATGGGGTTTGGTCTCTTCAGATCATGTGTTAAGATATAGGAGGAGATGCTGTAACAAAGCAACAACAAAAAACTTGTCCATCATGGAATCTCTCCTGAAATACCTGAGGCTCTACATATTATTAATTCGCATATGGCTGTTACCTGGCTTGGAGTTACAGTGTTGCCCGCTTTATTAGGTCTGTTCTGGGCTGCAGAACTTTCATGGAAAATATGTTCCTATGTCTCTTTTTCCCCTTTGGTGGTTGTGAGGATTTTTGTGGCCAAGATCTGACTGCTCTTGCTTCACCCCTTATATGTCTTGTGGAGCTTCTGAGTACAGGTAATCCTCATTTAGTGACCATAATTGGGACCAGCAATTTGGTTATTAAGCGAAGCAGCCACTAAATGAAACTGAAGCTGAAACTGAAGCTGAAATATGATTTCACTTCAGATTTCCTTTGCTTTATCGACCTGTGAAGATAGTGTGAGGATTGGTCATAAATTTTCTATTGATCACTATTGGAAATGCAAATGGTTACTAAATGCAGCAGTCTTATCAAAAACTACCTGCATGACAGTAAAAGATATCTACTGGAGTGAATCTTATTACTCTGCTGTTCCCAAAATAGGATGCAACCATTGTGTTTTGTGGCAGAATTTTGAATAGAAGAATAGAATTTTTAGAATAGAATTTTATTGGCCAAGTGTGATTGAACACACAAGGAATTTGTCTTGGTGCATATGCTCTCAGTGTACATAAAAGAAAAGATACGTTCATCAAGGTACAACATTTACAACACAATTGATGGTCAATACCATCAATTGTGCCAGTTTATCTGGGAATCATTCCTGTGGATAGCATAGTAAGGAAAACTAAAAACATTTTAGGATAACCTATGCCTTCTTCTAAGTTATGAACTATAAAGTTAGTTTATAGATTTCCTAATTGGCTTCTTCTAACTAGAAGTGGATCTCATGAAAATCCACACAAAATAGTCTTCACAAAATAAATTTTAACAACTTTTATTTATAATGGTGTGTCAAGAGGAAAGTTTGGTACATTCAAAACTAACTTGTGAATTATGCAAAGAAAAGTTATACATTTCCTTTTTAAAAAAAATATAACTATGCTTATCTGTTGATAAAATTATCAAATTAAATATTTAAAATGTTATTCCTACACTTTCTAAACCCAGTAACATGTACAAATGGAAATACAATGAAAAAGTTCATATATTAACCTGCAAATAACGACCAGGCAAAGGAATTCACAGAAATAATTATCTAATTTCACTTTGGCTGGAATTCAAACAGCTTTGTTGCAACTGAGCATTTAGAAAGGCAAGTTAGAATACAGTTACTTTTTTTCCATCTCCTGTCTTACTTCTGTTTATTTATTTATTCAATTTCCATAGCTGCCCAACTCAACCAAGTGACTCTGAAAGGCTTATAATTCTAAAATAATTAAAACAATTTAAAAGACATTAAAATAATAAAAACATCCACAACATAGATAAGTATAAACAGCCACCAAGGTGATTAATCAATTAATAGTCAAGCCAAGTTTTGTGAACTTGTTGCCCCTTGCATTTGTCTGTGACACTGTTCGTGCCCTTCCTTCCAAGCCTGGAACTGGAAAACCTTAGTGTGACAACTGCTGCTTGTGCAACAACCGGCAGAGAAAAGACAGCTGCTAATCCCAAGCAAAGTGCATGCATTTTCTGGACATACCATGCCTGATTCTCCTTTTATGTTCTGCACTTTTCTTAAGGCCTTGCAGGTATTGATCCTGCAAATGCTTCTTCACTGGAGCCTGAAAGCAAACAACTTAAAAAGTCCAGCTGAGTCTGAACCTTTCAAATCATGTTGACATGTTTAGAAGGTGCTGGATGCTTCATCGTCTCTTCCCTGATATGTAATTATGTAAGTGTCAGAGTGATATAGGGGCTGGAAGTGGCTATAAAACCCTAGAGGCTCCTACAAGCTGGACTCTGCCATTGCAAAATATCCAAGGGAGCACTGCTGCTGATTTCTCTTTATAGCCGAGCTAAAGGGGGACAGCACTTAATAACTGTGGCTCTGGAGCAGAGCAATAGAAGTAAGCATCCCAAGCGGAAGTGGGTGGGGGGGAAATGTGAATTACAGCTGTGCCTCCGGGAGCAACATAGTTTCTTTACTCTCCCAGATTTCAGTTTGCTTGGCCAAATGCTTTCTAGATCGATGGGCATTCTAAACATTCGTGGCAAAACTTTCCTGCTATCAAGAAAAAAAGATGTTCAAGTTTTGTGTGTGGATGAAATCTTTATTTTTATTTTAGGCCTGCAAGGAAAAAAAAATACGATGGGAAAAATACTTTTTCAGCAATAAAACAGAATAGACATTCAAATCGGATCAGATTTTATTGGGTTCTTTACTTTGACATGTAAATATTTTGTACCACGAGCTGAGATCAGTAAAACAAAACAAAACCAAAATCCACTAGTACTGGAATTAGCAATAGGAATAGCAATGGCACTTATATACTGGCCCACAGTGCTTCACAACAGGGGTCTCTAACCTTGGCAACTTTAAGCCTAGAGGACTTCAACTCCCAGAATTCCCCAGCCAGCAAAGCTGGCTGGGAAATTCTGGGAGTTAAAGTCTGCCAAGCTTAAGATGCCAAGGTTGGAGACCCCTGCTTTACAACACTCTCTAAGATATTCACAGAGTCAGCATATTGCCCCCAACAATCTGGCTCCTCATTTTACCGACCTTGGAAGGATGGAAGGTTGAGTCAACCTTCCCATTGACTCAGCCTTCGAGCCTGTCAGGATCAAACTCGAGACTGTGGGCACCTGCATCACCAGGAATTCCTCCAACCATGTATCCTAAAATGCTACCTCAAATACTTAGAAGTTGAGGTTTTGTAAAAGAATTAAATCTATAAATTCTGAATGAAATATTGGAATTTTGCTTCCTAGAACTATTCAAAAAAGGAAAATCTGGGGGGGGGGGGGCTCGGGGTTGAAAAAATAAAAATGTGGCCACACTCATATGATTAAAGCTCCCTATCACCCATTTTGTATGCATCACACATACAATGTATATAAAAAGGGTTCTGTTGCATGGTTACAACCCATCCGCTTCACTTTTTTGACATTTCATTGGACACATCTAATGGACACTGAGTGTTCTAAAATGACTTTATGTCTTCTTTGTGCATTTCAAAATGAAAGATAAACTCAGGATACTTTATTTGAAGTTGGAAACAATCTACCATTACTTGTCTCTCCGTGAAACAAAATACCAAACAAAAATATAATTTATAAGAATGTACAATGTAGTATAAGAAAGAATGCAACTCATTAGAATTTTATTTGAGGTGCTGCTGTGAAACTACCTTTCCCTTGTGCTTTTCAAATATGTGCTTTCCTTTAGTGCAATCAAAAGCTACAACAAGATGCCAAGATATTCAAACTGATAACTACTTTGAAATGTATTTCTGATCCTTGCCAGGAAAAATAAATAAACGTCCGATAAACAAAACACTGGTATGTAGGGTCAGAGTTTATGGGTTCCAACTTTAGATAATTAAACATTATTACTTTCTCTGTGACTTTCCTCCCTCTCCACCAGCTGTTCCCCTGTCAAGGAAAGATAGGGGATACCGAGTCATGTGGATTGCTGGGGTGTGTGTGTTAAATCTAAAGAGCTGAGTTGTCCTTGCAGGACCTTAGATGTCCTTGGTGCAATGGAATTCTTCTCAGCTTTTACTCACCCTGAATACAATGAGATGGCCATAAAATGCCAAATATTCCACTAATTCTGGTTCTTCCTGAAGATTTTCTGCTCCTGATTCGATAATTATCATTCAGGTTGGGACAGGAAAGAAGAAAAAGCAAATAATATCTGTTATTTGCCATTTATTAATATATATCTGCTATGAAATAGCTTTGAGTCAGGGAATACTTTAAAAATAATGTTCCCCCCACCCTTCTTAATACTTTTCCAGATTATAACAATCTAACTCTTCTGAGGACATTCAGTAACTAAACTTTGCTGTCTATTATTATTACTCTTATGTTATTCTTATTTTTGGATTGGATTATTATAATTCCAAAAATGACTGAGATTTTCCATCATGGCTGTTTTAATTATGTACCATGGGTGTTATAGCTGTAATTATAAACAGTTGGGAGTCCTTAGCAAATTTGGCAGGATAATAATGCAATAAATAAATAATTTTTCCCGTGTATATTTGAGCTCCAAGAATTCCTTCTCTACTGCTTTTGAAATGGCAAGGTGTGGAAGACAGGATTCTTTGGTTTAAGAAGAAATAACCAAATTCATATTTCTCAAATCGGTATGCAGACTAGAGAGCCATTATCCTTAGAATGCACATTTTTCAGAATTTTGTGATATGCATCATTATTCCATCATCTGTCTGTTTGTTTATCTGTCTGTCTAGTTAAACACACAAACACACACACACATTAAGGAAAAAGAGAAACAAAACTGCAGTTATTTATGACGGTAGGTGAGGAAAATGTACAGAATATTTGTATTAAGAAAATAGTACTTAAAAGTACAATTATTATACTGGTGTTCTTTTCCAATCACATATGAAAATAACCTTAAGGCGGGGTGGGGGATCAGAGAATGTAAAACCAACCGATCTGTAGGTACAGTTTGAAGATCCTTTGGGAAGAGATGGCTTGTTTTTGCTTTTGCTTGGCCTGACAACCAAAACAACCCATACGCAGTGGTGGGCTGCTGCATGGTCGCAAAGGTTCCGGCGAATCCTTAGCTCTGATCGCTAGCTGGGCCTGCCCCTGTTCTATGCTATCTATTTATAACTTACTTTCTGGCTCGTTGGCTGGCCCAGCTGCATTCGGTGCTGCCCCTGCTATTCTCACTGGAACTGCCTGAACTGATTAGGAGGCTATTTGAAGCTCTTTCTCTCCCAAAGGGATACGTGAGCTCACAACCAGTGAACCCTTTGTAAAAGAAAGTACAGCCCACCTCTGCCCAGATGTGCAAATATTTCCCTTCTTCTAAGCCCCTTCAGTTGGTTTCAGAAATACCCTTTTAACAAGCCACTGAACTCTCATGTTGCTAGTATTCTAATGTGACTATCATTCTTGTATATGAGAGCTAGTTGTGATGTAATTTAGGTTATCAGGCTAGAAACCTGGCAGTTGTAAGTTCTAGACCCATCTTAGGCACAAAGCCAGCTGGGTAAGATTGGGTCAGTCACTCTTTTTCAGCCCTAGGAAGAAGACAATGGCAAGCCACTTCTGAAACGTTGCCAAGAAAACAGCAGGGACTGACTCAAAGGCACGAACCAGTGATGGGATTCAAATAATTTAACAACCGGTTCTCTGCCCTAATGACCAGCTGGGTAGGCGTGGCTCGGTGGTCATGTGACTGTGTGGGCGTGGTCAACTCAACATCACTCACATCGATAGGTGCTTACCCTTAGCTGTTACAATGTAATAAGGATTAACCAGAGAGGCAGCTTCTGTAAGCAAGGCAATAAAGATTAGGCTAGAAACAACGCCAGAACGTTTCCTTCCTGCCTTCCTTACAGGATTAGCCCTGTAAAGTGGAAAAAAACAAAAGGAGATTTCTTCCAACAACCAGTTCTTTGAACTGCTTAGAAAGTTAACAACCGGTTCTCTCGAATAGGTGCGAACTGGCTAAATCCCACCACTGGCACCAACTGATTAAAAAGATCACTCTTGTATGCCTTTATTCCTCCCTTTAGTCATGTGATTGCTTTTGTATGGAAGGTACAGGTAGTTCTAAATTTACAACGGTTCACTTAGTGAGCATTCAAAGTTACAACACATTGAAAAAAGTGACTTATGACCATTTTTTCACACAACCATTGCAGCATCCCCATGACCATGTGATTTACATTTCAATGCTTGACAACTGATTCACATTTAGGACAGTTGCAGTGTTCCAGGGTCATGTGATCCCTTTGTGCAACCTTTTGACAAGCAAAGTCAATGAAGAAACCAGATTCATTTAACAATGTTGCTAATTAAACAATCACAGTTATTCACTTAACAAATGTGTGGCAAGGAAAGTCGTAAAATGGGACAAAACTCATTTAACAATTTTCTCACTTAACAACATAAATTTTGGGCTCAATTGTGGTGGTAAGTTGAGGACTACCTGTATTAGCTTTTAACCTGAAAGGACTGAAGGTATCTGCATCTCATAGCATTAGGCCTCTGTATTGATTCAAATCTGAATTGGAAAAGTTGCTTTGGAACATGTGGAGATATTTCTGTAACAGTTGTCTTTAAAGCAACTGTGTCTGTTTTCAGGATTGCACAGCAGCCTCTCATAACTACAGTACAATCCCAGGCAAAAGAGCCTTTAGTTTAAGGCATGTCCCAAAGCGACCTTTGTCACTTCAGATCCAAAATTCATCTCTCTTATTGGTCAGCTAGAAGGAGCACACTGGTGTTGAGATCTACTCTACGTAGCAAAATCTGTTCTTTGTTCGATTTTCCCCATCGCTGCTCATGAAGTATAGTTTTTCTCCTCTGATATATCTTTGATTTGATGAGCTGTCGATGGCAAAAGAATTTAATCTCTCATCCTGTCACTTTTTTTTCAACTGCAGTGAGATGGCAGTACTTTATTACAGAACCACTCAACTGTCCTTTTCTATTGATCACCCTTTGGCATAGATGGCCTCAGATCAATATGAGAAGGATTATTTAGTGCCTTTTGGTCTACATCAGATGCCAAATTGAACTGATGGCAGCCATACATATGTTTAATTACCTAAATCTGTTGTGGTAAAAAAAAATGGTGTGGCTGGATTTTGGTGTGCATTTTTATAGTAGGTTACTAGAGAGAAACATCTACTACAGTAAGGAGCAGATATTTTACTGGAATTAGCAGTTGGGATGCAAGCCCAAGAGGGGAAAAAGCTCCTAGAAACACACAGTCAAAATCAGTGAAGCTTCGGGCTGAAGTATGCATAGTAATAGGCTGTATGGAGAAGATAAAATATATTGGTCTTCTTTTAAGCTCTCTTAATTTTAACCCTTCAAATATGCTGTCATGATCTGTGCTGTTCATTATTATAATTTTTAAATACAAAAAGTATAACAGATTTAAAAAGGTAAGAAAAAGAAAAAAGAAGAAAGAAAATATAAAATTATGACTTCCACTCTTCTTTCAATTGTATAGTTACTATCTTACTTGTTCCCTTCCCTCTTTTTTTCCCCCTATTACATTGTAATTCCCTTACCCTTCTCTTTTAACCCTTTTTAGTCCCCAAATCCATAAATCATCAATTTGGTGTTTTCTTCTTTCAACAAAAAGTCCATATAAGGTTTCCAATCTTTCCAAAGCATCTTTATCACATAATTTTGATAGAACTTTCCTCTTCCTTTTCACACTTCCAAAATTGGTTTGACATTCCTTTATACATTTTTGACATCTTGACTGGTGTCATATACCAATGAGACATCATTTTATAAAACGATGAAGATTATTTATCTTAAATAATCATGTAGTCCTGTTACGATCTGTTGATTGTAAATAACCTATATGTATATCTCCCTTGAAGAAATATCTCAGCAATTATTGAAGTACATCCAACCTCTTTGTAAATGTAAATTACTAAAAATGTGCAAATCTTTACAAACAAAAGTCTCTACATTTGCTGGACAGATGGACAAACTCACAGATTGCAGTAGCTTGGTCAAGTATTTCTAGAATTCTTGTGTGTTTGAAAAATGAAAGCTTGTTAAAAGATAATTATAATAGTATACCCACTGTGTCTATTGTGTTGTTCTTTTAAAACAGCATTTGCTGCTAGCCTGCCCATCTCTATGTTTCTCATTATTATAGCAGCAAAATTTCAGCCTGTTTTTTAAGCTCCAATAATATCCGTTATGCATCAGGGAGAAAAATCATCATTTTTTATTTTCCATAGTATTGCAAAGCAACAAATTTGATAAATTGAAGTCTTTTAAACAAGGGTGGTTATAGCAGATGATTTCAGAGCCCTGACATCCTATCCTCACATGCAACTATCCTTCACAGTATGAATAGCCATTCAATCCATTTTAGCGGAACAGAAGTGAGGTTGTTGAGAAGAGAAGATAATTAACATGGGGAAGCCAAAAAATTTCACTTGTGTTTTTACAGCCTCTCACCCTATTAGACCAGTTATTTGGAATCCTGAGAGGGCCATTTCTTGCCAGAATGGATTGCAGTTGAGTTGAGTTTCATTATATTTTTAATTAAGAGAACAAAGAAAAGGGTGAAAAAGTAATACAGTTGTTACAAACTTTGGAAAAAGTTTTAGAGATTTTTCAATGTATCCATCTGGTTTAACTTTCTTCATTTTTCCCCAGTCACTTTCCAGCTGGTCACTGATGGTAGGTAGAGCCTGTAAAAGGCAGAATATCCAGGGCAGCAGTCAATAAGATGTGTAAGAGGACTGCAGGTGGCAAGGCAGTGGGATGTTGGTCAAAATTATGTTGATCATAATTTTAAAGGCAAGTCATTTTTTGTATATTAAAGGTCTGAAATGGTACCACGGCAGGCATGACATTGCACCGCTAGCTTGCAGATTTGGAAAACAATACAGTTCAAACATTGCTGCATAGGGTAAAGTGGGAATGAAGGTAACTGAAATTGGATCAAAATAAGTCTGCTTTCAAATGTGGGAAAGAAAAACAGAAAGAAATCTACAGCAAGATAAACACAAATGTATGTTAAATAGAGATGCATTTTTTCATTATATTTTGGTAGAAAAATAAATGAGCATTTTGACAAGTACCTTATATGCTTTCAGTGGCAATTATTGATGCTGTTGTTTACTCATAACTCATATTCAAAGATTCTTTTTTTCTCCCAGTCTCCTATTTTTAGCTTTATTTTCTGTTATTATCTTTGGAATGGATGCTAAAAGGTTATCTGTTTTAAAATGCCCCAACAGTGTCTTGTGAGGAAAGGAGGACTGCAAAATAGTATTTAGATTGAGACTCAACTGAAATTCTGTAGCCGATCTTAATTTTTAGCTGTGTTGGATTCAGAAGTGCTCTAATTCTTCCTGAATCATTCTGTGTATTCATTTTTAAGGAATATGTACCATATCTGGTGATGTCTCCTTGCATACTGTATTGAAGGAAAAGTGCTCTTTCTTATCTGTCACCTGCACTGTCTCAGAATCCTTTTGCTAAGTGTCTTTTGTCTGCTCATGAACTGATAAGATGTTGGTAATCCACTGATGGTTGATAATGGGAGCAGGTTTGCCCTGGCCTGCGTAGATAAGAAAGCTCTGTGCAGCAAATGAAGGGTGATATAACATAGGGAAAAGGTGACACTCATAGCAGTGAATTGGTGTCAGAGTCTTACAAAACCTGTCATGACGGATTCTGTAGACAGGTAACCCTCTCTGAGCACCAGGGCATCTGATCTAACTTCTGTAATTTAAAATCAAGATATTCACATAATTAAAATTAGTTCAAGGCAAGCATCAATCCTATTTTCAGAAAAATGTGCAGGGAATCAGGCTGATGGAAACCAGTATTACTAACTCTTATTAACCATTCAGTGAGAAGAATAGGGTGCCACTTGCCGGAGGAAGAAGAATTGTACCAGGGGTGAAATGCTACCAGTTTGGACCAGTTCAGCTGAACTGGTAGCGATGGTAGCGGGTGGTTCAGAGAACCGGTAGTAACGGCAGTGTGAGGCTCCGCCCACCCACTGGTTTTAATGAGGAAGTAACCTGTTTTTTACCCTCTGTGCATGCGCAGAAGGGTTTGCACATGCACAGAGGATACGTGCATGCATGTGATTTCCGTGCACATGCACTTCCGAACCAGTAGGGAAGGTAAATAGATTTCACCCCTGAATTGCACCCTACATGGGTGAACTTTAATCATTTTATTGCTAGCTACCAAAACCGTGTTTTTTTTTAAAAAAAATAGCAGATTAGCATCAGTGTAGGGGTATCTCCATCTAAATGCTATTTTTACAGTCCTCTTTTCCTCACATAACACTGGATTAATTTTTCTATATAATTGAAGCTCCCCCCCCCAAAAAAAAAACATACAAGCATAGTGCTTCATTGTGGTGGGTAGGGGATATTACTGGGAAGGGATAAAGAAAGAATGCCAGGAACATATGTCAAGGTTATAAATTCCCAACAGGGTCATCCAAGGTATGTGGGAGAAGACAGTGGTAATGCACTCCTGCATTTTTACCAAGGAAGTTACATGGATGGAAAATATAAAATGATTGATATGGTGTTGGATGAAGGACCCTTCATGTGGGATGGCACTCGCCATACTATTGAAAAAGAGCTAGGAATTTTTTGGAGTACTAATAGTGTTTATGATATGATTTGATTAAAGCCTTCAGGGTATTTACTTGTTACTACATAATGGTTAGAATACAGTACTGCAGGCTCCTTCTGCTGACTGCAATTTGGCAGTTCAATTCTCACCGGCTCAAGGGTGACTCAGCCTTCCATCCTTCTGAGGTCAGTAAAATGAGGCCCACATTGTTGGGGGTGATATGCTGACTCTGTACACCATTCAGATAGTGCTGTAAATCAGTAGGTATATAAGTCTAAGTGCTATTGCTACTATAGCCATATAAGAAAAGAAAATCAGCAAAATGTAGCACAATAAAAGAGGATAATTATAACACACTGCTAAAACAAATACAAAAAGATTTGGAAAATTAGAATAAATTACAGATATCATTAATTGGCAGAATTTCAACAATCAAAATGAACATATTAGCTAAATTGCTATTTTTTTTTTTCAAACAATACCGGTAAAATTAGAGAAGAATTTCTTTGAACAATTAAATAAAATAACATCCAAATTTATATGGGCAGGGAAAAAAACCCATATTAAATTTAAGCTTTTACAAGACAGCAGGAATCATGGGGTTTATACAAGTTTCAGTTTATTACAGCCATAGGCCAGAACAAATAAAAAACACTCAGTAAGTATACAATTAAAAATTCAAGAATAAAATAATACATAACATAAAATCTATGATAAAAACCAATTATCTGTTAGGTAACTTAAAATTAAAATACTACTGACATCAATCGTGTATAATACCATTCCTATAATTAAAATACATGATCTCAACCAATAGGGTCTCTTCCTAATTTACATGCGTGGAGAACCGTCAAGTATGTGAGTAAATGCATTTTTCCCATAACTGTTATATAGATCTCCAAAAAGTTGGCATCAGTTGACATCTATAATTCGGTAACCAATTTTTTTCTTGTGGACATTGCAGTGACACAAAATTTTGCCACTGCACGTGTGGTAGCCGGATTTGAGTCTTGGAGGACAAAGTCTACATAAAAGTCGTCTGTCCTCCCTGGCAATCTCACTAGTAAGGGGAGAATATATATTGACCTACATACTGTGTATAACTCATGGTACAATAAGACATGTGAGATATCTTCAACTTCTCCTTTACTACATACACATTGTGCTATTGGTGTTTTCTTGTACCTACCCTGGAGAAGTGCTGAGGGGAGAATATTAAATCTGGCTCTGAAGAAAGCTATTCTTTGTTTTGGGGAGCTCAGATCATTCAGATATCCTGCTGATTCCCATACACCCTGTTTGATTTTGTCCCTACTGTGGAGAGGCAACCTGTTTAATTCTTCTTGTAACTCCATGGCTTTCATCCTATCAATTACCACTTGCTTTGCTTTGTCAAAGCTTAGGGACATTAAGAATATTGGTGAGAGCCCATAAGAGCCCAGCTTGTGATCTATCGCCTGTTTCCAGGGGGAGGGGATGCTGTCTATCAGCACTAGTGGGGACAGTCCCTCTGGGAAGAAATGAATCTTTAGCCAATAGATGATCATCATCTTCCAGGCTGTTACCTGAATTTGGGGCATACCTGTCTCAATCCTTAAATGGGCATTTGGAGTTCCTTTGGGTGCAGCTAAAATGGTTCGCAGGGATTTGGTTTGTATAGTTTCTAGCAAGTTTTTCTTTGCAAGGATTTCTGACTGTGCCCCGTAAAGAATCTGCGCCAATGTTTTGGCCTCAAAAGTTTTAAGGCAGAAGGTACTAATTGACCTCCGCCCGTATAAAAGAAGTGTTTAATTGCATCTGAGGACCTATTGGCTGCTTGCAATGTCTGCTCCAAGTGTGGCTTCCAGTCCCTTGTGAGTGGAAAACCACCCCCAGATATCTAAATGTCCTAACCTGTTCCAATCTGTGTCTTTCAGTTTTCCAAGAGTATTGTCTGGGTCTTCTAGCAAAAACTAAAATTTTTGATTTATCAAAGTTAAGGACCAACTTATTCTGTCTACAGAAGTCAAGTGTTGCCCTAATTGCTCTCTTCAATCCTATGGGAATTTGTGAAATAATAGCAGCATCGTCCACATACAGGAGAATCATGGGGGTTTGGCCTCCCGGACTGGGAGCTATACTACCAGGCAGCCGCCTTGATTTGGCTGAGGGATTGGATACAACTTAAAAACAAAAAAATATTAGTGTTAGAAGGACACGACCTTCAAACAGGTTGGCACAGTTTTCTCTGGGAAGGAGAAAATAAAACACATCCACATTTTCAGAGACGTGTTGTAAGGAATTACCTCTTTAAAGAAAACTTCTATAAAATGTTTTATAGATGGCATTTGCCCCCAGCGAGATTGGCCAAAATGTACCCAAATTTATCCCTCAAATGCTGGAGATGCAACCACAAATTTGGAACATTCTATCACATGTGGTGGACGTGGCCCATCACAAGGAAATATTGGTGCAAAATTTAAAAATGGCTGGAAGAAATTACAGAGCAAAAAATAGATTTGAAACCGGTACTATTTTTATTAGGAATACTGGACCCAAAAATGAATTAAAAACTCCAATACATCACATTACACATACTCACTGTAGCAAGAATCATATTCGCACAAAACTAGAAAGAAAATAATGTACCCTCAAGACAAAATAGTAATTAGGAAAATTCTTCAATGCGCAGAAATAGATAAAATGACTATGGAGCTCAAAGAGAGGGATGATTCGGACTATTATGAAGTATAGAATAAAATGTACAGTTGGCTCGAAAATAAAGACCAAACAAGTTTTACCTAGTACTGATGAAACCTAAATTGGAGTAACTGAACAACATTAAATAAAGAGATGTAAATATAAATGAATATAAATTGGTAGACAAGAATAATGAATACTACTATATATGTTAATATATACGTTGAATAGAATAGAACAGAACAGAACAGAATAGAATAGAACAGAACAGAACAGAACAGAACAGAACAGAACAGAACAGAACAGAACAGAATAGAATAGAATAGAATTTTTTATTGGCCAAGTGTGATTGGACACACAAGGAATTTGTCTTGGTGCATTTGCTCTGTGTACATAAAAGAAAAGATAACTTCATCAAGAATCATAAGGTACAACACTTAATGATAGTCATAGGGTACAAATAAGCAATCAGGAAATGTTGATGTAATGTTATTATACTACCATCAAGAAGTAAATAGATATGCTAGAATAGAGAACCACAAAAGCAAAATACGTATGCCAAGACAGAAAGCTGTAAAATGACCTTAGATGGTATGTATTGTTTGTTGTGTTTTGTTTTTATGTATTTGTTGTTGTTTTTTATGTTGTTTTTAAAGACAAAACTGTTTAATAAAAATTATTTTTTTAAAAAAGTAAAGAAAACCCAAAGACAGAATTCAATGGGAATATGGAACACAAAAAACACAAACATGGGAAAGCTCAGCACAGTGAAAGATGAAATGAAGGTACTACAAATAGACTTCTGAAGCATGAGCAAAATGAGATTGGCTTGAATAGGACACTTTTAGTCAATCACACTGTTTATTACTGAAAAAAGAAAGAAGAAATAGCATTGCTTCTGTAGTTAGGAAAGGTATGGAAAGAGCCGTACTCAGCTACAATATAATTAATGAATACCAAATAGACTTCATTGGCAGCCATTTAATATGATAATCATACAAGTTTACCCTCTAACCATAGATGAAAGAGAGGAGTTTAATGGGTTTTATTATTAATTTGAAATCTATAGAACATTCAAGCTATATATGATGCTTGTGATTGGAGAATGCTAAAGTTGGAAATATTAAGGAAGTTAAAACTGAAGAGGAAAATAAGCAAACAATGTGTAATGTATTTGAATTTCAGGAGGGAAAGTTGGGCGGGAAAATGCACGTTGCTGATTGGCTGATGCCTCAGCCAAAATCCTATTTAAAGAGGGGTTTTTGCCTGTTGGCTTTTGCTGGAATCACAATAAACCAAAGAGCTGTTGTCACTTGTATCGTCTCCTGCCTCTTCATTGCCCGAACTTAACATTGGCGACGAGGATGGGATATTGAAGGCAGTGAGACCGGGAAAAGAGCTGAAGGAGCAACTTAGTTTAAAACCCAGCCAGTATCAGGAGCGGATACATAGCGATGTCTAGCTATACGCCGCCAGCGCCATTCGACCCAGCCAAGGAGAAGTGGGGGTTGTACATGGCTCGTTTCGAGTGTTTCCTCGAAGCTAACGAACTGCAAGGAGTATCGGATAATCGCAAGCGCGCTTACTTCCTGAGCCACTGTGGGCCAGAAGTTTTTGATACCGCCGAATCGCTGTCGGAACCAACGCCTGTACAGTTGGTGCCATGGCAAACACTACAGACGACACTAAGAGCACACTACGCGCCGGTACCATTGAAGTTTGTACAACGGTTCGAGTTGAGGTAAAGAGTTCAGCGAGAGGGCGAATCGATAAGTGTGTACATGGCCGCATTAAGGAAAGCTGCAAACCACTGTGAGTATAGAGACTTAGAGGATTCTTTATTAGAACAACTCATTTGTGGGGTCAGGGACATCCGACTACAAAGGCGGCTACTGTCGAAAAGCAACCTAACCCTGGCGATAGCTCTGGATGAGTCCAGGGCACACAAGATGTCCAACAAAGCGGCAGAAACCTTACAAAAGCCGAAAATGCCGAATGCTGCGGCGAAAGCAACGCCAGTCCACAGCGAAGAAATCCAGGCCGAATCGGACGGTGAAGAAGAGGAAGAGGTTTTCCACACCGGGAGGCCGGAGAGAGGCAACAGGGACGAGTGCGTGAGTTGCGGAGGCCAACACCAACAACAGAATTGCAGGTTCAAAGACACAATTTGTCGGCGGTGTGAAAAGAAAGGACACATAGCTCAGGCTTGTCGAGCCTCCCAACCTTCCCGCCAAAAATTCAAACCGGCCAATCAGCAGGGCGCCGGTTCAGCGAAGCGGCCAGGGATTGGCCAGTTCAAAAAAGGCGCAAAGTCGAATCACACCACTGTGCGAGTGGGCCACGCATCGACATGCATAGAAAAGAAAATATTCACTAAGACCTACATCGAAGGAGTACAGTGTAAAATGGAGGTGGATACTGGCTCGTCAATCACGATTATGTCCTGGGACACGGTCGCACGGGACCTGCCAGAAGTCGCGAAACAACAGCTACAACCCCAAAAGCTGAGAGTGCAAGACTACCAGGGAAACCGGATCCCCGTAGAAGGAGCCACAATGGTCAGAGTAAGATATGGACAATTCAAGAAAACCCTGCCGATCACCATCGTTGATGGAAACCTGCCTAGTTTATTGGGACCGGACTGGTTTCGAGCCCTAGGAATGGGCATAACCGGGGTCCACAACAATGGAGTCAACCTGAAGGACGAATTGTTGAAGGAATTCGAGGACGTTTTTCAAGACAGCCTGGGCAAGTACGTGGGGACCCCCATTTCATTCATTCTGGACCCCCAGGTGACTCCCATTACATTAAAAGCTAGGAGGGTCCCGTTCGCCCTCAAACCCAAGATTGACAGGGAACTAGATAAGTTAGTAAGCCAGGGAATACTAGTCCCCGTCGACCATGCAAAATGGGAGACACCAATAGTGACCCCAGTCAAACCGGACGGATCAGTCCGGATTTGCGCAGACTATAAGGCAGCGCTTAACAAAGCATTGCAAAAGAGTGCTTACCCCGTTTTTTTTTGTTTTTGTTTTTTTTTGTGTTTTTTTTTTTTTGTTTACATTTATACCCCGCCCTTCTCTGAAGACTCAGGGCGGCTTACAATGTATAAGGCAATAGTCTCATTCTATTTGTATATTTTTACAAAGTCAACTTATTGCCCCCCCAACAATCTGGGTCCTCATTTTACCTACCTTATAAAGGGTGGAAGGCTGAGTCAACCTTGGGCCGGGCTCGAACCTGCAGTAATTGCAGGCTTTGTGTTCTAATAACAGGCTTCTCTATTGCCTGAGCTATCCCGTTCCCATAGTGCAACATTTGTTGCACTCGTTAGGGCAGGGACAGGTCTTTGCCAAACTCAATCTGGCTCAAGCCTACCAACAATTACCGGTCGACAATGGAACGGCCGAAGCGCAAACGATTGTCACACATCGGGGCGCTTTTAAATGCACTCGACTTCAGTTCGGAGTTAGTGTAGCCCCCGGGTTATTCAAAACCTAATGGAATGACTCCTACAAGGTCTACCGGGAGTAGTTCCATATTTCGACAATGTACTGGTATCAGCAGAAAATTTGGAAGAATTAGGGGTCAAATTGCGGAAGGTTTTGGGCATTTTCAGGTCTGCGGGGGTTAAGGTTAAACTCAACAAATGCCAGATAGGAGTTGAATCTGTAGAATTCTTGGGTTACCGGATAGATAAGGAAGGCATCCACCCAACGGAGAGCAAAGTGCGAGCCGTAAGAAGAGCTCCAATCCCAAAAAAAAAAACAGAATTACAAGCATTTTTGGGGCTTGTAAACTTCTATGCGGTATTTTTAAAAGATAAGGCAACGGTAGCCGAACCGCTACATAAACTGCTAGCGAAAAAAACTGTGTAGACTTGGGGCAGGGTTGAGGCTAAGGCATTTGAAGGAGTTAAGAATCTCTTGTCCAGCGAGAGCCTTCTTATTCAGTACAATGGGACATTACCACTAGTACTAGTTTGTGATGCATCACCCTACGGGGTAGGGGCTGTCCTCAGCCACAGATTACCGAATGGTTCAGAAGCCCCTATCGCATATTTTTCCCACACAATGTCTGCAGCGGAAAGGAACTATAGCCAACTAGACCGGGAAGCCCTGGCTATAGTTTCGGGGTTAAAAAATTCCACAAGTACCTGTTTGGGCGACAATTTGAAATAGTCACAGACCACAGACCTTTATTGGGACTATTGGCGGGGGACCGTCCAACACCAGTTGCATTATCACCCAGGCTGATCCGTTGGACTATTTTCCTGGCAGCATATTCTTACAAACTGTCTCACTGACCGGGCAAGGATTTGGGACATGCGGACGCTTTAAGTAGATGCCCGTTGCCAGAGACTATTGAAGACCCGACCCCAGGGACGCCCGTCTTGTTGATTGACTTTTTGGACTCTGGCCCAGTCACATCTGCGGAAGTGACTAGGGCATCTTACAAAGACATTGTCATAAGAACTGTGATCGGTTGGGTGCAGAGGGGATGGCCCGCTGCACCAGGGGATCGTTTCAAAGAATTTACAAAAAAGCGTTCGGAACTGTCGGTACAAGGGGGTTGTCTGTTATGGGGGGATAGAGTGGTTATTCCGGAGAAATTACGAGGGCATGTGTTGGAACTATTGCATGTGGGCCACCCGGGGATTGTGAGGATGAAAAGCCTAGCGAGAAGTTACGTGTGGTGGCCACAAATGGATAAAGACATTAGCGACCGGGTAGGGAAATGCCAAGCATGTCAAGAATCAAGGCCACTACCCCCAACAGCTCCCATTAGGGATTGGGAGAAATGCCAGGGTCCTTGGTCCAGGATCCACATAGATTTTGCTGGGCCGTTCCATGGGCAGACCTTCTTAATTGTGGTAGATGCCTACTCGAAGTGGTTAGAAATTTTACTCATGAAAACCACAACAGTGGAAGCGGTAATCACAGTCTTGAGGCATCTATTTGTGACACACGGGTTGCCTGACAGTCTAGTGTCCGATAACGGCCCACAGTTCACGGCTACTCAGTTTGAGGGGTACTTGGCAGAAGAGGGCATCCGACATGTCCTCTCGGCACCTTTCCACCCGGCGACGAACGGACCTGCAGAACGTTTCGTACGCAGTGCCAAGGAAGCGCTATCTAGAATTAGCCCAGGAGATTGGCAATCCAAAATTGATACCTTCCTGCCAGTTCAACACAGAACTCCCTGTGTGACCACCGGCCGCAGCCCATTGGAGTTATTAATGGGTAGAAGACTCCGGTGCCCCCTAGATCAGTTAAACCCAACATACTCCCCTGATGGGTACCAAAGCACAAAAGGAAGAACCAGAACAATGACAACAGGTGAACCGGTATGGGCACATAACTATAGTGAGGGCCCAGCGTGGCTTAAGGGAACAATTGTAGGAGTGACGGGCCCAAAGTCATACATAGTGGACATGGGGGATGGCCGAGTATGGAGACACCACATAGATCAATTACGAAAAAGAATACAAAACAATCCAGAAACCAAAGAGCCAGACCCTGACTACCCAATATTTGAACCAACAGCTAACTCAAGGCGATCGGAGGACTTAGCTGAGTCGGAAGAAGTCCAGCGACGCCAACCGGCTCCTCCAGAGAACAGCAGGGACGACTCTGCCAATAATCCAGGGCCGGATGGCCCAGAGGAGGAGCTGGGAGGAACAAACAGTCCCTCCGACCAGCTCGACTCACTCCCAGGGAATGAATTGCGCAGGTCAGAAAGAGTTAGGAGACACCCTGTCTACCTGCGTGACTATGTGGAAAAATAATATGCAAAAATACTATGTAAATATGGTGAAATGTGTTCTGGGAGGGGAGGAGTGTAATGTATTTGAATTTCAGGAGGGAAATTTGGGCGGGAAAATGCACGTTGCTGATTGGCTGATACCTCAGCCAAAATCCTATTTAAAGAGGGGTTTTTGCCTGTTGGCTTTTGCTGGGATCACAATAAACCAAAGAGCTGTTGTCACTTGTATCGTCTCCTGCCTCTTCATTGCCCGAACTTAACACAATGAAACAGATTTAAACCATTTGGTCATTTCTTTCTTGTTTCATATTGTGTTTGGCACCCCCCCCCCCAAACAAATAAGATCTCCCCCCCCCCATTTATAAATACATATCACAATGACAATCCACTAAAGAACTGGGGAATAGGTATCTTATGTGTCTAAATCAAAATTTTACCATAACTTTGGGAACAATAGACTATAATACCATCATTTTACATATTCCAGATGCTTGGATTGTTTTAGATCATTTTTAGATCTTTTAGATAGCTGTTTTACTCCCGAGCTATGGGATTTGGAGGAGGAATGAAAACTGGAATTTGACAGAACTGGAAGGCACCAGGATAGAGAGTATGGCTTTAAGCCATGTGCAGACAACCAGAAATCTGCAAGGCCCTCTGTCTGAAAGTTGCACTCATTTATTTCTGCTGATCAGCCTATTTTGCAGCTGAGTGGTTAGTGAAATAGATTTCTGTCCCCCCATTGCTAATGTAACAGGATCTCTGAGATGGAAGAAAGGAGTTTTGTCTTTATCTCCTAGCAGGGGCATCCATGGGGGCATCAAAAGGTCAAGATGGTGATCATGATTTTGTTATCAAAAATCTTCCCTTTATTTGTATGCATTACATGCATGATACCTTTAAAAAGAAAGGAGCAAGAGTGTGCTTTTTTTTTTACCCACCTCCCTACCTCCCAGTGACTTTGGAGACAATTGCCTGCTTCTAGACTCTGATTGGCACCAGAGAATTAACAAAATAGAATAAATGAGTCAGGAGAGTGTGTGTTTGTGATGCACTGTTTGCAGGTGTGTGCATTTGTAATCTATAAAACCAGAACAGACTGCAGTCTTTAGGACTGAAATTTTGCCTACCTTCATATCTCCTAATGATGATTTGGATTAATTGGAACTTTTCTTTGAACGTCTTAGATGCTTTCACAATACTACACATATCCATGTTCCAATGGTGTTTTCTCTGCCTCAGATGTTTTAGTGGGATATTTATATTAAATTCCAAAGTGCTTGAGGGTCACACAAAACTAAGGATCTGCAGAACCTTATCTGTGAAATGTTTCTAGCATATCCAAAACTGGCTTCTCTGAAAAATGTTCAGGTGTTTTCACTTGAGGATGAATTACCAAATTCTCTTTGAATTTCACAGAAACCTTGGAAATACCTTATTTTATTCTTTTACTTTTTTAGTATATCCACATGATGTTGCTGTTAGGCATAGTGGTGTTTTCTGAATAATCTTCTGAAGTTTTTTTCCCCTCTAAGCCCCAGGGCTGATTTTGCAATCTCCAAAGTGCCCCGAAATTAGTCTCTCTGGAATACTCTTTCTGAATTTTTTGAACAGGGAAAATAGCAGTAATAATTAATCCCCAGTTAACTGCTCCACAATGTCATCCAATTCTATAAAAAAAACATGTTATACTTTGCTTTCCCTTTTATTAGTAATACATGCTTACTGTATTTTATTTTACAGAATTTCTAGACTGTCATTCTGTGCTAAATCTCCAAGGATGAGTTCTAATACTGTTCGGATAGTTGCCTAAAGATGTGATGTGAAAATAAGAAAAGAGTAAGCCCTTATGCTATACAACCTCTGTATACACCATACCTTCAGATAGAAGATGTAATGAGCAATTGTAACTGGCTTTCAGGAAAAGTAAGAGGTGAGACAAGTATATACACCTCATATCCACAGAGGAAGCACATATGTTTCAGCTAGGATTCAGATCAGACTGAAATCACATTGGTCACACAGTTGGATGACTTTTGTTAGTACTTGGATGAGTGTAAAGTAATTCTCACCTTGGAGAATGAGCCATTAAGGAGGGATTTGGACAAGAGTATATGAAATCCAGAGATAGAAGAAAGCTTGAGAAAGAAACTCAAAATTACCTTGCCTTGATTTTATTTAGAAACGAAAGCCTTTCTAAAGAAAGAAACTTGGACTGATTTCCATTAAAAGTTTCCATTATTATACCTTACAGCAGTGGTTCTCAACCTTTATAGTGCTGCGACCCCTTTAATACAATTCCCCATGATGTGGCGACCCCTTTAATACAATTTCCCACGATTTGGCGACCCCCAACTGTAAAATTATTTTCGTTTTGAATTTATTGCGCCTGAAGCCGTATTGGCTAGCAATCTGAACTGCTTGCGATTGCCTTGAGGTTCGAGGCATTAAAGCGGAGACTCCTCCCCTATTGGATGATCTCTGGAGGGCCAGGGACAGGGGTTATTCCTCTGCCCTGGTCCTATTAGATCTCTCAGCGGCTTTTGATACCATCGACCATGGTATCTTGCTGCGCCGGTTGGGGGGATTGGGAGTGGGAGGCACCGTGTATTGGTGGTTCTCCTCTTATCTCTCCGACCGGTCGCAGACGGTGTTGACAGGGGGGCAGAGGTCGACCGCGAGGTGCCTCACTTGTGGGGTGCCGCAGGGGTCGATTCTCTCGCCCCTTCTGTTCAACATCTATATGAAGCCGTTGGGTGAGATCATCAGTGGCTTCGGGGTGAGTTACCAGCTGTACGCTGATGACACTCAGCTGTACTTTTCCACCCCGGGCCACCCCAATGAAGCCGTTGAAGTGCTGTCCCGGTGTTTGGAAGCCGTACGGGTCTGGATGGGGAGAAACAGGCTCAAGCCTAATCCCTCCAAGACGGAGTGGCTGTGGATGCCGGCATCCCGATTCAGTCAGCTGCAGCCGCAGCTGACTGTTGGAGGCGAGTTATTGGCCCCAAAGGATAGGGTGTGCAACTTAGGTGTCCTCCTGGATGAACGGCTGTCGTTTGAAGATCATTTGACGGCCGTCGCCAGGAGGGCCTTCCACCAGGTTCGCCTGGTTCGGCAGTTGCGCCCCTTCCTTGATCGGGATGCCTTGTGCACAGTCACTCACGCGCTCGTTACCTCTCGCTTGGATTATTGTAATGCTCTCTATATGGGGCTCCCCTTGAAGTGCACTCGGAGGCTTCAGTTAGTCCAGAATGCAGCTGCGCGGGTTATAGAGGGAGCTTCGCGTAGCTCCCACATAACACCGCTCCTGCACAGACTGCACTGGCTACCTGTGGCCTTTCGAGTGCACTTTAAGGTGTTGGTTACGACCTTTAAAGCGCTCCATGGCTTAGGGCCTGGGTACTTACGGGACCGCCTGCTGTTACCGTATGCCTCCCACCGACCCGTACGCTCTCACAGAGAGGGACTTCTCAGGGTGCCGTCCGCCAAGCAATGTCGGCTGGCGGCCCCCAGGGGAAGGGCCTTCTCTGTGGGGGCTCCCACACTTTGGAACGAACTTCCCCCGGGCTTACGCCAAATACCTGACCTTCGGACCTTCCGCCGCGAACTGAAGACACATCTTTTCATTCGCGCGGGGCTGGCTTAAATTTTAAATTTTAAATTACATAAATTTTATCGATTTTAAATTTTTTACTAATTTTAAATGGGGTTTTGGTTTTTATAAATTTTTAAAGTTCTAGGCTGATTATAATAAGTTTTTTAACTTGCATTTTAAATTGTATACTGTAGTGTCTGTATTTTATTGTTGCCTGTACACCGCCCTGAGTCCTTCGGGAGAAGGGCGGTATAAAAATCAAATAAATAATAATAATAATAATAATAATAATAATAATAATAATAATAATAATAATAATAATAATAATAATATTAAGTTTATCACACCTGAAGCCAGATTAGACTAGCGATTGGGAGTGATTGCAGCTGGCTTGAGAGGGAGACATCAGAGCAAAGATTTCTCTCTTTTTTAATTCATCGCGCCTGAACCTGAATTCGGCTAGCGATTTGAAGAGCCTGCAGCTGGCTTGTGGAGTCAACCATTGGAGCGCGATTCTTCGACTCGTAAGTATACTTCCCATATTTCCGATGGTCTTAGGCGACCCCTGGCAAATCGTCATTCGACCCCCAACGGGGTCCCAACCCACAGGTTGAGAATCGCTGCCTTACAGCAATAAATGAAGCAACATTCCTGGTATCTCTGCAATGTCTGTTTCTTTAGTTGAGATTTCTACCTCAAAACATTCCAAGGTTCTCTGAGCTTCCTTCTTTTAATCTCTACACTATTGTCCAAGCCCTTTAACAATAGCACTTAGACTTACATACCACTCCATTGTGCTTTACAGCACTTTACAGAGTCAACATATTGCCACAGCAGTCTGGATCCTCATTTTACCAGCCTTGAAAGGATGCAAAGCTGAGTCAACCTTGAGCCAGTCAGGATTGAACTCCTAGCAGAGGACAGAGCTAGCCTACAATACTGCATTCTAACCACTGTGCCACCAAGAGTCATCACAATGCTTTCTTCTGCTCATTCTTGCTTTAGACTTTGATTTTTCTTATCAGAAAAGGCTGTTAAGCAAGCTGTTGCTTTCCTCCAGTCTGTCAAGATTATTCTCTTAGCTCTTTAAACACACACACACATATTCCACACCCTTGCTGACATGTATTGGCCAGGAAAATACAGTACTGATACTGTGGCACTTAGAATGAAATTCTGATTGTAAATCAAACTGTTTCTTTTGGCTATAAAGGCCTAAGTGGCACGACTATTTCCTTGTATAAGGAGTCCTTGATTTAGACTGTAATGGAGTCTGCCCATTATGGTTATAAGTCATGATGGTTGTAAATTGGGTTACCCATGTGACCAATTTGATTTTATGAACTTTTTTTTGCAAAAAAAATGGTTCACTACAGACTGGTTTTGCTGAAAACTGGAAGTAGATGTTGGTTTTTGGCAAAACCATTGTAAAATATGGTCACATGATTGCAGGACACTTCAAATGGCCATAATGGCAGGCTAGTTGATGAGCACTCAATGTGGTCATGTGACCATGGAAATGGATTGCTGTTGGAACTTCATAAGTACCCCCAGGGAAGTCCATTGAAACTTTTAATGGTCGCTAAGCAAATAGTTATAAGTCAAGGACTACCTGCATCTGAAATGATACATGCTATATACTCATCCCAGGAAAGATTACTGATTCTTCCACAATTCTCTTATGTGAGAAATAGTGATGGATGTGCTATTTCTGGATTGGGCATTGATTCTATGGGGAAGTTTCCCTTCCCAATAAAATTGTTGTTTCTTCAAACTACATTAGAAAAAGAGATGAAATTGGAATTATTCTGGTTAGCATTTGTAGTAATTCCTCACATTTTTGTATTTGTCATTATAGTTGCTTTGTTGGAATGGCGGATAATGTTCCATCAAATTATTATAACTGTATTTAAATATAATCATTTAAATTTTAGTTTATTTACTGTGGATGCTTTTACTATATGCATATCACGAATGTCTTAATCATCAGTTATGAACTGCTTTGAGTTATAAACTGCTATGAGTCTTTAGTAGATTTGGTGATATAGAGATTAATTATTTAAATTATTGCTTAAATTAAAATGTTTCAATTTTAGTTTATTTACCATGGGTGCTTTAACTATATGTGTATCATGAATGTCTTAGTCATCTGTTATAAGCTGCTCTGAGTCGGTAGTAGATTTGGTACTTTGGAAATTAATTGATTTATTTTTTCTGTCATTTTTTAAAGTCTTAGGCAAGTGTGGGAGGGGAAAAATGCTATTGCTGATTATTCCCTCATTTATAAATGTACTGATGGTACACTAGTACGGTGTTCTTTCATACCTGATCACCAGTTATAGGAAATCAGCTATTTTGGTAAATATATTTGGAATGTTATTCATTATCCATTACACTATCCTGTAAGAACTGCAACATGACATCCCCTGGACCTTGCTCTAGGTCAATAATTTCATGGTTGCAACTGCTACCAGGAAGGAACTGTAGACATGGAATAACCACCTTCGCCAATTTGCCTGCACCTCAACATCAAGTAGACTGAATATTTAGAGACCAGCCAGAGCACCTTTACCATTTTACCAGCAGTAAGATCTAATGAAGACCAACACTTTCCGTTACTTAAGATCCCATCAGCAAAGTGATGGCAGCATTAATGATGAAGTGAACAAAGCATGGCTACGATGAAAAGATCACTGAAATGCTCTGTGATCAACACATGCCAACCTATCTAAAATCAAAGATATATAAAACAATGGTACACCCAGTAGCTTTATATGGCACTGAGTGCTGGCCGACCACCAAATACATTGAGAACTCTTCACATGCAGTAGAGATGTGCATGCTTTGGTTGTTAGGTGTTTCTCTTCTTGACCATGTCAGCAATGACCCAGTCCTTGCTGCGGCAGATGGGTATTTGCACCAATACCTGAGAAAATGCAGGAGAAAACGCTTACAGTAGTATGGTTACATCCTATGAACAGCACACCAGACAGTTGCCTGCATCACCTTCCACTTTAACACAAATGGAAAGTGTCTGTGGGGAAGACTGAAGTGAAAATGGCAAGACACAGTAAATGTAGACATAAAAATTTCCCAGTTGGACGTGGATTTGTTTGTGCAAGAAGCCATTCATCGATCCGAGAAGTGGACTCTGAACCTGCAGGAATAATGCTAGGAAGATGATGCTGATGATTTGAAATGTTATTTTCAGAATGTTAATTAAAAAATAATTTTGACACAAATATTAAGTGGCCAGAAAACCCTTCTTTCTTTGAATCAATTCCTTTATCCAAAGTTCTAGTAATTCTGGAAGTAGCAATTTGATTTAGGCCCATACGGAATAACTGTGGACTCCTGAACTCTCTATTTCTGATTAGCATAAAGTCAAATCTTCTAAACAGAGAGAACTGGTGTACTGTGTATTTTCATACTGGCTTTGACAGTCAAGGGGGAAGCAAACCGCAGTCATTCACAGGCTCTTTACTTCTTATTATAGAAGTGAGAGCAAATGAGAGCAATTTGTGTAAACCAGTGATTTACAACGCCTTGCACATGGCCTGCATTTTATTTAGCGATCAGAAAATGCTCTGGAAATGAATGCAAGCTACAGTCCTGAAATCACTCAGTGTAATTCAGATCAGCAATTGCACTTTCCATTTCACTTGTTAATAAAAGTGACAAGAAACGCATTTACACTGCTTTATTTCCTTAGGGGAAAGGGCAAGAATGAACTGTTTTCTTTGGCAGGAATAAAAAAAAAATACTTACAGTTACAAAATCTCTTTGCCTTAATTAAATTTCTCCAAACTATCCTTAAATGTTGTGAGCCTCTCTTAACTGAGATAATATTGATTGCATTAATAGAAGCATGATGACAGTTAGTACTGACAGGTTTGGTCATTTTGACAAGACACAGTTCTCACTTGTAAAATTATCTTGATGTATTGTGCCCATGGGCATCAGCAACTGATCTGAATAGAATGGGCCAACAGTCTTACTTCTATATCATGGCACTATTTTTATTATTTCTTATTTACAATAACTTTTCCCCAACCTGATAATGTCTAGATCGGTGTTGGCAAACCTTTTTGGCACTGAGTGCTGAAACGGGAGCACACTGGCTCTGCCTTGCCTTTCAGGAGTCCTTGCACCTCCCTGCTTGCCCCCCTGGTCCTTGTTGGGGTGGTGGGACATCCCCACCGATGACCTGGTTCCGCAGCCACGGATAGGGAGAGAAGGTTGGGCAGGGAATGCCGCCTCTTTCTGCTGGAAAGTCAGAGTCCCTTCCCGACGTTGGAGGTAAGGGGCATTGGCATTCCCAGAGCTCAGCTTGAGGGGCCAGCAGGCGGGAGAGCTTCATCCCAACTCTGGCTGGGATGAAGCGCTCACCCGTAGCCAGCCACAGAGAACAAGCCAGCGCAGACCCCTCTCTTATCCTCAAATAAACAACTCCCATGCCATGTAGCTCTTTAAAAATTATGTCACATTGAATTGCATTCAGAAGTCTATTGGGAGCCACAGCACATCATGTAATAGCAGTGTTACTTGGGTATATGAAGAAGAACCCAGAATTATTTACACCACTACGTTCTGGATCAAGTGAAGTTTCCTGATGATTTTCAAGGGCAACCTCGTGTAAAATACATTGCAAAGGCCAAAGTGGGATCAAGACATAAATGATCATGTGAAGGCCTTCACAATCCAGACATAGATACCTGGATACCAAGGCATAGTTGTGCAAAGGTCATCCTGTTCTTTCGGTAGGAGCTGTGAGTCCGGAAGAACTCCCAGAATGACTATTAATACTCTTGCAAAAACTTTACAAGGAGCTGAGCTGCTTCTGTAATAATGGGAAATTCCTTTAAAGGACTTTATTCATTAGAGTTCCCAATTTTTTCAATGAAATGATCATGTAAAGCATTCTATCATTTATTGTGTTTGTCATCAAGCAATTTTGGAGCATATTTCATTAGCTGGGGAATTAGGTGGCTGAAGATCACCTCCAATGTTAGTTGAACTGCTCTTCTAAATAGATTTATTTATCTAAATAAATTTATGTACACTGAGAGCATATACACCAAAGACAAATTCCTTATGTGTCCAATCACACTTGGCCAATAAAGAATTCTATTCTATTCTAGAGATAATAGAGATATCTTAAGCAAATGGCAACTTTTTTATTTTCTCCCCCCCCCCCAAAAAAATAAGTTATGCTATCTCTGGATGATTACCATCCTGCTCTGATACCTTTTGCATGACAGCTGTCTTGCCTACAGGTTCCCCCCCCCCTCCCAAGATCATTCTCACATGCTGTAATCACTGTGGGAGGTGGAGCTCCTAGTAGCCTTGAAAACATGCTATTTCATCCCTGCCTGGGAATTTCCTTTTTTCTTTTAAATTTGGTTCTGTTTTCATTTTATTCAAAACAAATGTTAAAACAGAAGATTTCATTTTTTAAAACAAAAACACACAAAAAACCCGATGTTACAAAATAAAAGAAACCTAACACATATTATCCCTCCTAGGTGAATACATTATTACAATATTAGTTTTGCACCCCTTGCAAAACAGTCCCCCCCCAATTTTTAAACCATTAAATTTATTTGCAAACCATCAACCTATTATCTATATACTATATTAATGACAAAACAGTTAAGAACAGTAATAATAAAAAGACAAAAATAAAGTTTCAAATGTTCTGAATCAGTGCAAGACCTAGAGTCAGTTCAGGCATTATCTTTAGCGTTCAGTTTTCGGGAAAATACTTTCTCTGCTATCAGGTAGAAATCCTTTGGATTCAAAATATAATATTGGTTTACAGCTCAAAAACAAAAGCAGGCTCATGTTATCAGCCTGCATGGTTTTCCAGTCACGAAACTATTAATAGGTTTTGTGGGGTTGGTTTTCCCCCAGCATGAGCCATCAATGTAAATACATATTTACTAGAACAGGTTTCTTACTTTTGCCAAAAATTCCTTTGAGATTTTGATCAAATTACTCTTACTCACTCTGGACCTCAAATTTCATATAGCTTCTCTAGAAATGATGGGTTTTTCTTTTTATCTTTATTATGGTGGTGGTGTTATTTTGTGGTTGGTTTTTTTTTTATAAAGCATAAATAAAGAATAAAAAGGCTCTCAGAATATTTTTGAGATACTTTCAATTTTAATTTAATTCTATATAATCAAGTGAAACATATCATAACACTGCTATAAATGTGGAATAAGTGTTCAGTCTGAGTATGCTTGTATGTGACTCCAAAAAGAACTTTGGAGAGTATGTGGGTATGAGCATCACACCCTGCTACAAATCCTTAAGGAGTTGTGGCTTTTCCCAGGATGGTTCAGCAACTATAAAGCAGGTATTCTGTTTACAATCTCTATAAACCCTGTTTAGAAACTCCTGCCCTTCTAATGCCTACCAGGTGTACATTCCTTCTGAGGGATGTTAAATATTCCACAAGATTTGGAAGGGCTATTCTTGAATATACCCTTCACTCCCCCAAAACATGCCTTGGCAAGCTTGGTTCATTCAGAACAGTACATTGTCTGTACATTTCATTCAGTTTTCATTAAAACCTTCCAAAATTCTGAACCCACAAATTAATTATCAGGAATTTCCTCCTAGAATTAGATGTTTATACTGGGGCTAGATGAACATATCACACAGATATTCTACCGCAGCTGGAGGTTTTTAAGATGAGATTGAAGATCCATTTCTCCAGAATGGTATAAGGCAGTGATGGCTAACTTTTTCCGGACCGAGTTCCCAAAGTGCATGCAAGCATGTGTAAATGCATGCGTGTGCTCCGAACCCCCAAAATGCAGTGTGTGCGTGGCCCCCATGCATGCATCGTGCCTCCCTGCACATGTGCGTGGGCCCCCCCGCACATGCCCTGCCCCCTGCACATGCACACATGACCCACTTCCCACACATGCATGCCCCCTGCAACCCCCTCCCCCATGCATGCACACACGTCCTTCCCCCCCACGCCCCGCCCTTTATGCATGTGTGTGCCCTCCGCATGGACCCTACCCTCCATGCATTTGTGCGGCCCCTGTGCATTTGCGTGCCCCCGAGCATGCACACATGCCCCCCGCATGTGCTCCACCCCATGCATGGCAGAGACCTGAAGACTAGTTGGCCGGTGGGAGGCACACACACATGCGCATCAGAGCTGAACTGGGGCAATGGCTCATGTGCCCACAGAGAGGGTTCTGCGTGCCATCTCTGGCACACGTACCATAGGTTTGCCATCGGTATAAGGTCTTCTGCTTGAGCAAGGGGTTGGACTAGAAGATCTCCAAAATCCCTTCCAACTCTGTTATTCTCTATTTAATAATACTTGAAATAGCATGTTAACTGGGGAATTCTAGACACTGAAATCCGTGCGAAGCTGTCAAGTTTGAAAAATACTGGTCTAGTGAATTTTTGCACTGAGCAGGGGGTTGGATTAGATGACCAATGAGGTCTCTTCCAACTCATATATTATCAGATTTGACAAAATGATTGGTATTGAGATTAAAGATGTGTTAAAGATTAAAGATTACAATATATGTGTAAACCTATCAGGGCTTCAGATCCACATAGAATGCAATTTGATCTTTTTTTTAAAACATCAGCTCAACCTGGATTCAGTTTATCTAAAAATTACAGACAAGCATAAGGACTGCATGGAAGAAGATATTTATTTAAGTGCTACTCTCCTGTTGTGAATAATCTGTTTAGTTTTAATCTGTTCAGTTGTTTGGAGACAGGTATGTCAGATGAGAATTTATTGAGGCATAAAGTAGTTCATTTAAGAGGATATAGGTTGTCATGGTTTTTACAGAATAGTATTATACTATCAGGGCTCTTGAGCTCTCATCTTGTTTCTTCTTGCCCTTTGCAAAAGTCTCTGCTAATCAGGAGACCCATCTCATAACCTGAGTTTCTATCCATTGATGAAAATGTAGAGGAAGCATGTTATCAGAATAGACAATTATCTTAACAGTGTTACTTCTTTAAAAAGTATTGTGGAAAAGGTAGCAAGGGGGAAGGTGTGAAGAAGATAAATTAAGGACATAGTGATGTTAAGTAAAGGTAAAGGTTCCCCTCGCACATACGTGCTAGTCGTTACCAACTCTAGGGGGCGGTGCTCATCTCCATTTCAAAGTCAAAGAGCCAGGGCTGTCTGAAGACGTCTCCGTGGTCATGTGGCCGGCATGACTCAACGCCAAAGGCGCACGGAACGCTGTTACCTTCCCACCAAAGGTGGTCCCTATTTTTTCTACTTGCATTTTTATGTGCTTTCGAAACTGCTAGGTTGGCAGAAGCTGGGACAAGTAACGGGAGCTCATCCCATTACACAGCAGCAATAGGGATTCGAACCGCTGAACTGCTGACCTTTCGATCGACAAGCTCAACGTCCTAGCCCCTGAGCCACTGCGTCCTTATAACGATGTTATCCTCCCATTAATTAAAAAATAATAATCTAAAACAGGTCTGGAACTCCTATCACTGAAAGAACTATATAGCAATCTGCACCTTTTGAATCCTTAGTGCTTTGAGAATTACAATTTACAAAGCAAATTGTTGGAAGAAATATCCTTCTGGGTTCAGTTCCAACTGGGGAAAAAGACACTGGATTCATGGAAGTTGCTTGGAAAGAAGGTTTATTGATGAACAGAATCACATGGCTTGAGTTCCTGAGCAGAAAAAGGGCAGAGATGCTGAGAGTGGTTTTGGGCACTGTTGGGCTTTGAATTTGAGCTTGTATTCTGATTGGTTGTCAGACTCCCATGGGGCCATGCAGGGGCAACTCTGTAGTCTGTTCTGTATGCTAAATTTTGTTGAGCCTGGGTGGGTGATGCAATCTTCCCAGGTGCCATGTGGTGAGTTCTGTTGCTAGATGGGTAGAGGGCTAATCCTATCTTTGTTATGTAGAATGGATTGGCTCAGGCCTTAATGGCCCATTAACAAAGGTGTGGGGGCTGAGTTTCTGCCTCCCTTTTAGGGAAAATATTCTGCCCTTTTAATATATCCTAAAATATCTCATTTTCCTAGGAGGAGGGTGGGTGCTAACTTCCTATAAATGTGAACACTTTCTACATATTTTCTCAGGTGTTTTTTGTTTTTTTTTTGGCAAAATATTATCTAAACCAAGTTTTGTTACTGAAGGAAAGTTCTGCATCTTTTGCCATTCAGAATTTTTTAAAGTATGGAGGTATAGCAACCCATTGCTGCATAACTCTGCTCTATGTCTCAGAATGCTGAGTTAGAGGCCAGTTCTAGCTCAATCTTTACCAAGAAATAGAAATGGGACCAGCACAGAGAAGAAAGTCAATCACTAATTATATTCCATGCTAGTAATGATAGCTTTTTAGAAAATTCTGCAGCTCTTCGCGAGACTCAACCAGCCTACTCTTTTCAAAATTTATCTGACAGCACTCAACAAAACATCTTCTACTTCTTTCACCTTCTGCCCGAATCCTGTTTTATATTCTGGATATATCCAAGCACAAATATAATCTCAACAAAAAAAGATAAATTTATTTATTTGTAAATATATAACTTTACTGAGACAGCTAGATTTATTTCTGTATTGATTTGTATTTTCTTCTGAAAGTCATAGTTTCTTCTGCATTTTCTATGCAGCCAATAAAAGAGGCATTGTGGTGCTTTTCAATAAAATGGATTTCTTTTATGAAACCCTCCTCTTAGCAGTCATAAGCCTACAATTTAAAGAGAGATATAAAATCTTGTAATGAATCCCAAGAAATATTTGCTTTGTTTAAGACCAGTATGATAGATGATTTCTTTTTAAGATTGTTTCAATTGGTTAATCAGAGTGTCATGTATTACTGTTACATGCATTGTATTAACTATGGATATTGTCAAAAGCTAAGGAGAAAAAGATCAATTCACATGCCTTCAAAAACAATCAGGTTAACTACAAAAGGCATTAAGATTCTATTTTCTCTAACAAATCTTTTACTATTTACTATGGCGGTGCATATCAGGGTGAATCCAGTCTATGTCAGAATTACACGTATCCACATATTATACCATTTCATAAAATCTTTCAGCAATAGTTTTTTTAAAAATACCCAAAAGTGCTTTTTTAGGACTTTTTTGTTTTTTCTTTGAAGATGTTTTGCTTCTCATCCAAGAAGCTTATTCAACTCTGACTGGATGGTGGGGAATGGAAGGAAAACCATGATCTGGATGACTGAGAAGCTCCATAGACATTTTGTAAAAAAAAAAAAAATTATCACAGTTGTGCAAATGTGGAATATATCTTTCAGCAATATATGCAGTGGTGGAATTCAATTTTTTTTACTACCAGTTCTGTGGGCGTGGCTTGGTGGGCGTGGCAGGGGAAGGATACTGCAAAATCTCCATTCCCATCCCACTCCAGGGGAAGGAGACTGCAAAATCCCCATTCCCTCCCTACTCCTGGGGTAAGAATATTGCAAAATCTCCATTCCCATCCCACTCTAGGGCCAGCCAAAGCTGGTAGTTGCCAGTTCTCCGAACTACTCAAAATTTCCGCTACCGGTTCTCCAGAACCTGTGAGAATCTGCTGAATAGCACCCGTGAATATATATATATCTTTTTTTTTTTTACCAACTTAGCAGTGAACACTTTTTAAAATTATCCTTGTTGTACCCATTTGCTCCCCTCAAAGCTTTAATCTAGATGCAACCTTATCCTAACATATGTTTTATACATTTTCCTAAATACAGGCTTGTTTTGTTTTGTTTTTTACAAATGTTTCTAGCTGAGAAAGAGAAGGATTTAAATGTTCCATTCACTGCTGACTTCTTTGCTATGACAGAACTCACTTTAGATGATCACATCATTGTGGATTTGAAGAATTCCTTGATGGATTTCTTTTCCATCTGTATTATTAATTCACTGTACAACCAGAATCCCAGTGCAGCTCTGTCTCCTCCCCTTTGCTTGAAATAATTCCAAGCTGAGAGTATGAAAGCTAGTGAGAAATGCTTTTGAGGAGAGGAGAGGCATGAAAACACAACCTACCGCTAAGCAATTATATAACACAAAGGGTGTGCAAACTCTTGCACAGTACACAGGATTTATATTTCCTGCATAAACTACTGTATGCTCTTGTCTGTGATTAATTTCGCCACAGTGGAAAAGGACAAAATTTTCAAACCTAGTTTCTAATATATTTTGTGAGGCTAGATTTCGTTTTTGAAAAGACAAGGTGAATTCTTTAGCTTACAGCCTCCATTGAAATCTTGAAAAAATATCAATACTTCTGATAAATCACTTCTTTCATATTAGGGGAGTTTTAAACATAAAATGGTGACTTAACGCTCTGCAAAGCTAAGGATCCTGCTTTGAATATAATAATAATAATAATAATAATAATAATAATAATAACAACAACAACAACAATAACAACAACAACAACAACAACAACAACAACAACAACAACAATAATAATAATAATAATAATAATAATAATAATAATAATAATAATAATAATATTTTAATTTGTATACCGCCCTTCTTCCGAAGGACTCAGGGCGGTTTACAGCCAAGATAAAAACAGTAAAGACAAATACAATACTAAAAACATACATTAAAAAACTTATTAAATTTGGCCCAATTTTTAAAATACAATCAATCCCGATAAAAATTAATAAAATTAAAACCCATCTCAACTAAAAAATTAAAATTCAAGCCAGTCCAGCAAGACGGAATAGATAAGTCTTAAGTTCGCGGCAAAAGGTCCGAAGGTCAGGTAGTTGTTGAAGTCCAGGGGGAAGTTCATTCCACAGGTAGGAGCTCCCACAGAGAAGGCCTTCCCCTGGGGGCCGCCAGCCGACACTGTTTGGCTGACGGCACCCTAAGGAGTCCCTCTCTGTGAGAATGCACAGGTCGGTGGGAGGTACCAGACGGCAGTAGACGGTCCTGTAAATATCCCGGTCCTAAGCCATGGAGCGCTTTAAAGGTGGTAACCAATACCTTGAAGCACATCCGGAAGACAACAGGCAGCCAGTGCGGTCTGCGCAGGATAGGTGTTACATGGGAGCTCCGAACCGCTCCCTCTATCACCCGCACAGCTGCATTCTGGACTAACTGGAGCCTCCGGGTGCTCTTCAAGGGGAGCCCCATGTAGAGAGCATTGCAGTAATCCAAGCGAGAGGTAACAAGAGCATGAGTGACCGTGCATAGGGCATCCCGGTCAAGGAAGGGGTGCAACTGGCGAATCAGGTGGACCTGATAAAAAGCTCTCCTGGAGACGGCCGTCAAGTGATCTTCAAAAGACAACCGCCCATCCAGGAGAATGCCCAAGTTGCGCACCCTTTTCATCGGGGCCAATAACTCGCCCCCAACAGTCAGCCGTGGCTGCAGCTGACTGTACCGGGGTGCCGCATCCACAGCCACTCCGTTTTGGAGGGATTAAGCTTGAGCCTGTTTCTCCCCATCCAGACCCGTACGGCTTCTAGACACCAGGACAGTACTTCGATAGCTTCGTTGGGGTGGCCTGGGGTAGAAAAGTACAGCTGTGTATGATCAGCGTACAGTTGGTACCTCACCCCAAAACCACTGATGATCTCACCCAGCGGCTTCATATAGATGTTGAACAGGAGAGGCGAGAGAATCGACCCCTGCGGCACCCCACACGTGAGGCGCCTCGGGGTCGATCTCTGCCCCCCTGCCAACACCGTCTGTGACCGTTCAGAGAGATAGGAGGAGAACCACCGATAAACAGTGCCTCCCACTCCCAAACTCCCCAGCCGGTGCAGCAGGATACCATGGTCGATGGTATCAAAAGCCACTGAGAGGTCTAATAGGACCAGGGCAGAAGAATAACCCCTGTCCCTGGCCCTCCATAGATCATCGACCAACGCGACCAAAGCCGTCTCCGTACTGTATCCGGGTCAAAAGCCGGACTGGAACGGGTCTAGATAGACAGTTTCATCCAGGTATTGGGGTAATTGACGTGCCACCACACTCTCTACAACCTTCGCCACAAACCGAAGGTTGGAGACCGGACGATACTTTCCTAAAACAGCTGGGTCCAGGGAAGGCTTCTTGAGGAGGGGTCTCACCACCGCCTCCTTCAAGGCAGACGGAAAAGCCCCCTCCAACAAAGAAGCATTTATAACCCCCCGGAGCCAGCCTCGTGTCACCTCCTGCGTGGCCAGCACCAACTTGGAGGGGCACGGGTCCAGTAAACATGTGGTGGCATTCAACCTCCCCAACAACCTGTCCATGTCCTCGGGAGTCACAGGGTCAAAACTATCCCAAACAGTCTCAACAAGATGAGTCTCGAACCTCTCGCCTGGATCTACCCAATTTTGATCCAATCCATCCCGAAGCTGAGCGATTTTATCGTATAGATAACTGTTAAACTTCTCGGCCTGCCCTTGTAATGGGTCATCCCGCACCTCCTGTTGAAGGAGAGAACGGGTCACCCGAAACAGGGTGGCCAGGCGGTTATCTGCCGACGCAATGAGGGAGGAAACGTAGGAATGCTTCACTTCCCTCAGTGCCACTAGGTAGGTCCTACTATATGACCTAACTAGTGTCCGGTCAGCTTCCGAACGGCTGGATCTCCAAGCACTCTCTAGGCGTCTTCTCTGGCGTTTCATCTCCCTCAGCTCCTCAGAGAACCAAGGAGCTGGTTGAGACATACGCCGGGTCAGAGGCCGCAAAGGCACGACACGGTCCAAAGCCCCAGCTGCAGCCTGTTCCCAGGCCGCGACTAGTTCTTCAGCTGTGCCGCGGGCCAGATCCTCAGGAAACGGCCCAAGCTCCGTCAGGAACCTCTCTGGGTCCATCAGGCACCTGGGACGGAACCAACGCATTGGTTCCATCTCCCTGCGGTGTTGAGTAGCGGTCCGAAAGTCCAGACGAAGAAGAGAATGATCTGACCATGACAAAGGCTCGACAACTAAATCATTATAATATATTATATTATATTCCACCCTCTACCCCAAATAGAGAAACAAACCTTAAATCCTGAAATAAGTAGCTTCAGCCCCATTCTAGTGACTTTCCCATATCCCTGGGCAAAAAAGAAAATATAGACTTTTCCCAATCACTGAAGCTGCCCATCCTGCTCTGCAAATTAATTTTGATTCAGAAGACACTTTGTGCTTATAGTACTGATTGTCCTAAGTATAAATAAATCACAGCATGTACATTATTTCATAAGCAATCATTCAATTTTCTATTATAAATTGTTGGCATCAATGCTTCACTTTACCAACCTTTTCTTTATCCCATTTTATTGACATTCACTAAAAGGTTGATAATATTTTTGTGCTCTAACAGTTTGTAAAAATTTCTAATAAAAATATCCAATTTATTGTATCATCTAACTCACCTGCACCCTGTGACCACTATCATTCACTATAGGAAAGTGCACTATAATGTGGAAAGGTCGAAAAAACCTTTAGCGGAGAGGGAACATAAAGAGTCCTTGATTTACAACCACAATTGAGACCAAAATTTATATTGGTAAACGAGACAGTTGCTAAGTGAGTTTTGCCCCATTTTATGACCTTTGTGGCCACAGTTGTTCAGTTGTTAAGTTAGTAACATGATTGTTAAGTGAATCTGACTTTGCCTTTCAGAAGGTCAGTGACCCCAGGACACTGCAACTGTTATAAATATGAACCAGCTGCAAAGTGTCTGAATTTTGATCACGTGTCCATGGGGAAGCTGCAATGGTTGTATGTGTGAAAACAGTCATAAGTCACTTTTCTCAGTGCCCTTGTAACTTGCAGTGCCCTTCCTCAGCAAACAAATAGTTGTAATTTTATGACTACCTTTCATTCAGTAGTGGGTTCCACTTACCTTCGCTACCGGCTTGGAACAGTGAGCATGCATGTGCGCAGAACCTTATGTGCATGCGCAGAGTGTCCATGATGATGGGCGGGTGGGCGGAGCCTCCCACTGCCACCACTGCTTACCACCGAACCGGGGCAAACTAGTAGAAACCCACCACTGCTCTAATTCAACCTCAAATTTATGGCATTTCATCATGATCCATGACATTTTTCCCTTGCTGCACTGTTTTAGAATAAGGCTGCATCCAGGAATATCCATGGAATGGGGGAGGGTTTGATTTGCACAGTGGTAGGTGTGAAAGAGTCCAAGCTCTGCTGATTTTCCCTAAACTTTTGTTTGTGGATGTACAATATCATGAACCACTGTCTGACAAGATTTTGACACATACGTGCACACTCTGCAGCTGCTGTTGCTTGGGTCTGGCTATATGTCCTGACAATAAAGAAAAAATTTGGCGCCTTCCCACAGAGATTTCACACCGAAGACTTTCGTGTCTCTCTAGATCTGAACTTACTCTTCTCTACTTCACTGACCCTTGTGTTGCCAGTTCAAAAAAGAAGCTGAAATCTGGACCTTTAATCACTTACATGGCAGCATAACAGAGGCAAAGGGTGAGACCCAGAGAGTGTTTGACTGACAGATTAATTAATGGGAAGAAATAACACTAAGTGAGTTCTGCTTAAATGCACACTTACAATATACATGTATCTGTTCTGCCAGAGGGAGAAAAAATAATCTTTGCCACTGTCTTCACATTTGGGAGTGGCTCTGACTCTGAATAGTGGGTCACGAGAGAAAGATGCCCTTTAACACAAACTTGGGCAGGATTCAATATTTCATAGACATGGAAATTAGTAAATCTGTTTCTTTAGCTACAGTGAAACTGCCTGAAAATCATAATCTAATCTGCCTGCTAATGATAAAACTAGTCAGACTGACTGAGATGTTTTAACACTGCTATGAATTCACCCCCTTCTGGCTGCTGAATGAAGATACATTTGTACTTTCTGTTCAACTTTTCCTCCTTCCCCTAAAATACTTGGAGGATGAGGTACTCTGGATGTGATTCTTCAGGTATTAGTTACTTTCGGAATTCTGGTGAGATCTAGATTAATCATCTAATATAGCTCTAAAGTTTATATTCAACTGAAGGTCACAATAAATTTTGCATGCCGTGTCCAGGGCTCCAGCATAAAAGTGGTTGGAACTAAGATCCATGGCAGAATCAGAGTTTTAAGAATGAAGAGTTCTGTCTTTTACATCCACCCCTTCAATATGTCAAAGAAAATAAAAGACGAAAGGAAGGAAAGGAAAAGAGTCCCTGCAGATTTTTCTCTGCTAAGTCATTGCCAATTAGAAAGGGTGTGCCCATTTCCATTTTGAGGCCATGAATCAGCACTATCCAAAGATGTTTCCACAGTCATGTGGCCAGCATGACAACACAGAGCACTGTTTCCTCCCTACCACATAGTACCTATTTATCTACTTGCATTTGCATGTTTTCAAACTGCTAGGTGGACAGGAGCCACGGAAAGGCAGGCGTCATCTCATTACACAAAACCTGAATCTTGAAACTGGGCTGTCAGCTTTCCAGCTGACAATCCCAAGTCTTAACCACTGAGCTATCATACCACCTATAAGAAGAAGGATGAAAGGGGGTAATGAAATGTTTGACTACCCATTCAGTTCTCAAGTATCATTATTGCACCTCTTCTCAGGAATATCTGAATAGAATTAGAATATATGGAAGCATATAAGAACCTTTTTGCTCAGTATATAGGAAAAAGTCAGAAGACCAGCATAGGGTTCCTTCAGTTGTCAATTATTCTTTCATTCATTCCACATAGTTTTCATTCTGCTCTATGATAAAATTCTAGATAAATGTTTGGGCCACCAGAAACTCAAGCCCTCCATAGGCTATTTGTGATTAGCCATCATGTAAAATTTGTTTACTATTTTCTTTTCCAAAAGCAGAGGGAAAGCTGTGTGTCCTTTCAGATACTGTTGGATTCTAATTCCAACATGACTAATTACATTGGATGATGTACTCCAACAACATCTGAATTACTCATTCAAAGTTCTAATTTAATAGCTTTCAATTAGGCTTTTAAATTTGATTTGTTTATTGAATATCAAGATATTCCAGTAAACACAGTTTCCTGGGTCCTGCATAAACTAGTCAAAATATATAAAATAAGTCGACTTGGTATCAAGCAACAAAAACATTCACACAATAGAGATTAAGATGCTTTAAAATGTAAGCCATTACCATCATCAGAGAAGATGACATTTTTATCAAAATAAAAAAGACCAACAAAGAACATACACAAAACCACTAACATCTTCAAGAGAATAAAATTCATCAGGGCAGAAGAAAACAGCAACACATTACCCTCCCCATCAGCAAAGGCAGTGGATGGCAAATTAAAAACGCAAGCCTATCATAAAACTACCCACACCAACCAAGTGCTACCAAAGTAACAACCCAGCCTTCCACAAGAGAACCTATATAAGAACACGTTGCAGCAATCCTAAACATCAGAAAAACGAAATAGAATTGCCTATACAATATATTTTAGCAAAATAAATATTCACGCAACTTCATCAAAAAGTGCCTGACAAAAACTCCTTAATTTCACAACATATGGACAGATTTAATCATAGTTTCAATTGGGAAATTGGTAGTGCAGGGGTGAAATCTACTTACCTTCCCTACCAGTTTAGAAGTACACACGCCGTGCGTGTGCTCGCTCCGCATGTGTATGTGTTAAGTTCGGGAAGTAACGAGGCTGGAGACCAGGGTAGTGACAACAGCTCTTTAATATAGGGTGAACCCAGCAACCAGGCTGGGGAAAAACCTCTCCTTATATACAGTCTAGCCGGCGGCTTCAACCAATCAGCAACGTGCTTGTTTCCCGCCAAAATATTTAAAGATACATTACACTCCTTCCCTCCCAGAAAACACTTTACCCCTATTTACATGGTATTTACATATTATTTTTCAACGTAATCACGCAAATAGGCTGGGCGTCTCCTGACTGTTTCGGACCTGCGCAGTTCATTCCCTGGGAGTGGGTCGAGCTGACCGGAGGGGCTGTTTGCTCCTCTCAGCTCCTCCTCTAGGCCATCCGGCCCTGGATTATTTGCAGGGTCGTCCCTGCTGTTTTCTACTGGAACCTGTTGGTGTCGCTGGACCTCCCGGAACTCAGATAAGTCCTGCGAGTTTCCCGGGTTTGAGTCAACTGTGGATTCAAACATTGTATAGTCAGGGCCTGTTTCGTTTAGATCGGATTGTTCGGCTATGCGTTTTCGTATTTGGTCTGTGTGGCGCCTCCATACTCGGCCGTCCCTTAACTCCACCAAGTATGATTTTGGACCTGTTATGTTTAAGATTTGTCCTGCTACCCAGATTGGGCCTTCACCATAGTTGTGTGCCCACACTTTGTCCCCTATTTCCATCCCTCTAGTTTTTTCAAGTCCCCCCTTGTAATCCTCCGGTGTATAGTTTGGATTTAACCGGTCTAGTGGGCACCTGAGCTTTCGGCCCATTAATAATTCTGCTGGGCTTCTGCCGGTTGTGACACAGGGGGTTCTGTGTTGGACGGCCAGGAAAACATCGATTTTTGTTTGCCAGTCGCCTGGCTTGATTCTGGACAATGCCTCTTTTGCGCTCCGAACGAAACGCTCTGCAAGGCCATTCGTCGCAGGGTGGAAAGGCGCCGAGAGGGCATGTCGGATGCCCTCTTCTGCCAAGTACTCCTCAAACTGGGTTGCCGTGAATTGCGGGCCGTTATCGGAAACTAGGGTGTCGGGCAACCCATGGGTTACAAATAGGTGCCTGAGAACTGAGATCACGGCCTCGGCTGTCATTGATCTCATGAGAATGATTTCCAGCCATTTGGAGTAGGCATCGACTACTACCAGGAAGGTTTGGCCGTGGAAGGGGCCGGCAAAATCAATGTGGATTTTCGACCAGGGCCCTTGGGGTCTCTCCCATTCCCGAACCGGGGCCGTTGGGGGTAGCGGTCTGGACTCTTGGCAGGCCTGGCATTTCCCTACCCTTTCAGCAATTTCCGAGTCCATTAAGGGCCACCACACATAGCTTCTCGCTAGACCCTTCATCCTTATGATCCCTGGGTGACCCTCGTGGAGGAGATCCAACACCCTTTTCCTCAATTTCTCTGGGATCACCACTCGATCCCCCCATAGCAGACACCCCCCTTGAGCCGAAAGTTCCCCACGTTTCTTTACAAACTCTTTAAAACGCTCGCCCGGCGCAGCGGGCCACCCTCTTTGTACCCAACCAAGTACAGTTCTCAAAGTAATGTCCCGGTATGTCGCCCTAGCCACCTCCTTTGACGTGACTGGGCCAGAGTCCAGGGAGTCTATTAACAGTACGGGCGTTCCCGGAGTGGGGTCCTCAATCGCCCCTGGTAGTGGGCATCTGCTTAATGCGTCCGCATGTCCCAATTCTTTTCCTGGGCGATGCCGCAGGTCGTAGGAGTAGGCGGCCAAAAAGATAGTCCATCGGGTCAATCGGGGCGAAAGTGCCACAGGCGTTGGGCGGTCGCCAGCCAGTAACCCTAACAATGGTCCATGGTCTGTAACAATTTCAAAGTTTCTACCAAAAACATATTCGTGAAACTTTTTTACCCCTGACACTATAGCTAGAGCTTCCTTATCTAACTGACTATAGTTCCTCTCTGTCGAGGACATCGTTCTGGAGTAGAAGGCTATTGGGGCTTCTGTGCCATTTGGAAGCCTGTGGCTGAGCACAGCCCCCACTCCGTAAGGGGAAGCATCGCAAACTAATACCAATGGCATTGTGCTATGATACTGAATTAGTAAGCTATCGCTCGAGAGTAGGTTTTTACTGCTCGAAAGCCCTAGCTTCCGTCTTTCCCCAAGACCAAGCAGTATTCTTTCCCAGTAACTTATGTAGCGGCTCGGCAACGGTTGCCTTGTTTTTTAAAAAGACCGCGTAAAGTTCACTAGACCCAGGAATGCCTGTAGCTCTGTTTTGTTTTTGGGCGCTGGAGCCTTTCTTATTGCCTTGACCTTGCTCTCAGTGGGTGGATTCCTTCTTGTCTATTCTGTAACCCAAGAACTCTACGGATTCTACCCTATTTGGCATTTGTTCACTTTAACCTTTAGACCGCTGACCGAAAATGCCCAGAACTTTTCTCAATCGTTCCCCCAATTCTTCTAAATTTTCGGCTGATACCAATACATCATCGAAATAGGGGACTACCCCCGGGAGCCCTTGCAGAAGTCGCTCCATTAAGTTTTGAAATAGACCAGGAGCCACACTCACCCCAAACTGTAACCGGGTACACTTGAAAGCACCTCTGTGAGTCACAATTGTCTGGGCTTCGGCTGTGTTGGCGTCTACGGGCAGTTGTTGATAGGCTTGGGCCAAATCTAATTTGGCAAAAACGTGCCCTTGCCCCAGCGAGTGCAGCAAGTGTTGCACCACGGGGACCGGGTAAGCGCTTTTTTGCAAGGCTTTGTTTAACGTTGCCTTGTAATCAGCACAGATTCTAACTGACCCATCTGGTTTCACTGGGGTGACGATTGGCGTCTCCCACTTTGCATGATCGACTGGCACCAGTATCCCCTGACTGATGAGCTTGTCTATCTCCCTGTCGATTTTGGGTTTAAGGGCAAAAGGGACCCTCCTTGCTTTTAACCGTATGGGGGCTACCTGGGGGTCTAAATTGAAAGAAATAGGGGTCCCCTTGTACTTGCCCAGGCAGTCCTTGAACACATCTTCGAATTCGTCCATGAGTGTGTCTTTTAGGCTAAAGTCGCTTCTGTAGATGCCAGTCACTCCCATGCCCAATGCACGGAACCAGTCCAGTCCCAACAAACTTGGCAGGGTCCCCTCGACTATCGTGATGGGCAGGGTCTTCTTGTGTGGTCCGTACTCGACGCGGACGGAGGTGGTCCCTCGAACAGGGATGCGATTCCCTTGGTAGTCGTGAACTCGTAGCCGCTGTGTTTGCAGTTTGCGTTTGGCGATTCTCGGCAAAGCTTTCGCAAAAGTGTCCCAGGACATGATTGTGATCGCTGACCCAGTGTCCACTTCTAGTCGGCACGGCACTCCTTCGATTTTCAGTTTTGTGAAGATTTTCTTCTCGACGCGGGTTGCTGCACGGCCTATTATCACAGTCGTTCGATTTGAATTCGCGCCCTTTTTGTTTTGACCAATTGCGGGTCGCCTTGCCGATCCTGCGTTCTGATTGGTTGGTTTGAATTTTCGGCGGGAAGGTTGGGGTGCTCGACAAACTTGAGCCAGGTGCCCCTTCTTCTCGCACCGCCGACATGTAGCGTCCTTGAACTTGCATCGTTGACGCTGGTGTTGCCCTCCGCAACTTCCGCATTCATCCCGGTCTTCTTTGCCCCTTCTCTCAGTGAGGCAAACTCCTTCCTCATCCTCGCCGTCTGATTCGGTCTGGATTTCTTCGTTGTGGACCGGGGTTGATTTCGCGCTCGCGCTCGCCGTTGGCGTGAGTGGCTTTTGTAGGGTTTCCGCCGCTTGGGTGGACATCTCATGAGCTCTGGCTTCGTCCAGAGCGTTTGCCAGCATTAGATTGCTTTTTGATAGCAGCCGCCTCCGCAAACGAATGTCTCTGACCCCACGGATGAGTTGCTCTAACAGCTCCTCATCCAAGTCTCGGTACCCACAGTCCTTGGAGGCTTTTCGCAGGGCAGCCATGTAATCGCTGATGGATTCGCCCTCTTGCTGTCTGCGCTCTCCAAATTCAAAACGCCGTACGTATTTGGACGGTGTTGGCGCGAAATGGTTCTTCAATAGATTTTGCAGAGTTTGCCACGATACCGATTGTACCGGCGTTGGCTCTGCCAGGGCTTCCGCGATGTCGATGACCTCGGGACCGCAGTGGCTCAGGAAATATGCCCTTTTGCGGTTGTCTGGAACTCCTTGCAGTTCGTTTGCCTCTAGGAAGCTTTCGAAACGGGTCATGTACGTTCCCCATTTCTCTCTGGCTGGGTCAAACGGCGCGGGCGGAGTGTAGCTGGCCATCTCCGCGTTTCTGCCCTGAGTTTGCTGGGTTCGGTTCTTCCGTGCGTTCAGCCCGTTCCTGGTGCTCTTTAGCCTCGAGATCCCACCTTCGTCGCCAGTGTTAAGTTCGGGAAGTAACGAGGCTGGAGACCAGGGTAGTGACAACAGCTCTTTAATATAGGGTGAACCCAGCAACCAGGCTGGGGAAAAACCTCTCCTTATATACAGTCTAGCCGGCGGCTTCAACCAATCAGCAACGTGCTTGTTTCCCGCCAAAATATTTAAAGATACATTACACTATGCATGTCATGTATGTGCGTGGACCCTCTGCGCATGCACAGAGGGTAAAAAACAGGTTATTTCCTGGTTAAAACCAGGAAGTAATGACAACCGGGCGAGTGGGCAGAGCCTCACGCTGCCGTCGCTACTGGTTCTCTGAACCACACGCCACCACCACTACTGGTTCGGGTGAACTGATCCGAACTAGTAGCATTTCACCCCCTAGTGTCTTAAACCAAGCAAGCCTCAAAATGGTAGAGTTTCTGGAAGCCTGACACTGAGGTAAATCTGCCATCAACAGGCATATAGATATAAACAATATCTACATGCTATTTAAAAGAGACAATTAAAAAACCGAAAAGGAAAGCAAAAGTACCTCACTAGCAATCAACATCCAGATGAGCAGACATTAATAACATGGTTAACATTAGATCTACAATCAAGAAGCAAATAATACTTCAAATAAAGAACTACCAATTCAGACAAAAAAAGCTAATAGTAAACCACAGCCCAATCAAGGAGCCAAGACCACTCCCAACAACACTGATTGGGCAAACCATTATGGTAGTATATAAAATGAGAGCATACTCCACTCCCTACTAACACTGATGAAGTTATCTAGTTTGGTAATGAGATATCTGTAAGAAAACAACCAAGCTCAGAGAGCACCAAGAACCCTGCAGACATAATCTATATTGGCTTTAATAGAATAAGCCCCTATTAATCAATTAATTTGGCTTTATAGTTTGTCTGGATGAAAACAGGGTCCATCGTCAATCTTCAATTTCAAACATGGCTTCTTGGGTTTCTATGTTTGTTTGCTTCTCAATTATTTGGTGTCAACTGCTTTTTAGCTTGCTTGTTTTCTTGCTTGCTTTTTTTTTTAAAATCCTGCATCTGGTACATTTGTAAAGGGAGCTGCCATGATTCTTTGCTCAAAATGAATTTAGCAAATAAAGCCATGAGCACTCGGGTTCTGTTCTACAATCTATATTGGATGGACAGCTGAACATAGATGGACAGCTGGAGTGTGCGTGGGGGTGGGAGGTTGTTTCAAAGATGAAAGTAGCATGTGCCTAAATATCCATTAACTTTCCATTAAGGTAAAAGCTTTTGGGTGTGATTACTTAGGCATGGACTTCACTTACTTGTGCTTGTGCTTACCTGCCAAATTGGCTTGTTCTTTGGTTCTGTAAATTCCAACTTGATCCTTTGTTGGATAGCTAATGTTAGTTAACCATAAGAGCTAACGATTCTCTGGATAACTTTCTCTTCATTCCTGTTCTCCACTTTTCTCCAGATATCTTTCCCTTCATTCTCCTGTTCTCGATAACCCAAGATAAATGTTTAACATAGCAGTTATCAAATATGATAGTAGCATATAAATACATTTTTAAAAACTAAAAAACATTGAAGGAAATGGCAGGCATTTAAATTGGGCTATTTTACCTGGATGACATCATCTTACTAAAACCATGAACTCAGTGTCTGAAGCTACATGTGCTTATCTGAAAGAATATCCCTCTAAATCCAGCAGGATTTATTTCTAAATAAGGAATTTACCCGAACAACATACACTTTTAAACAGGGCTGTCATCTCAGATTTTCTAAGAATACAAGCAGGAGAGACAAATGCTGTATTTCTTTTCCTGTCTCATATTTCTGTCTTTCAAGTTAGTCTCTGATCAAATTCATGTGGCTACATTCCCTGAATAAAAGAGAAAAGATATTGTTTTCAGGACCAGGAAAATCAGTAGATATTTTTGCATAATGGCAGTCCTAAAATGTTTAGTAAGCACAATTGATATACAAATGGCTTGCTCTTCTCTAAACATATTTAGTTTCTGCATTCATTAATTTTCCTACATAATATACAGAGAAGTGATTAGCAGCAGATGGAATTTCAGAGAGGCTGAGTATTTTCAAAAGGGACTTTTGCCATAGATAAAAATATATACATAGAACCACTTTCCCTAAAGATGTATTGTCACATTTTTCTTTTGGCCTACTTTTATTACCTACCATTATAGGAACTAAATAGGAAATTGCTTCCCAACCTTCATTGTCCTATGTAATGGGGAAAAGGAATATTTGTGGGGATTGGAGTGGAAAAAGAAATATTCAGCCTAAATTTCTAAACACCATGTTGATTAGCTCCATAAGGTGTTTTCAGACTCAGCATTGTAAAAATGTGTATGGACTGTAAACAGGGAGTCCTTGCTTGGTCACTAAGCAGAAAACCATGTGGCCACGAAGGTGGCTAAGTGAAGCAATATGATTTTACTTCTGCCTTCTGTATTATTTATTAAATTCAGGTACCACCCTACTCACTCTCAGAGTCGCTGACCAGTGTAAAATAAACACTGCTTGTTGCAAGTCAATTGCAGAATATGCAAACAGTGATTACATGACTGAAGGATGCTGCAGCAGTCATAAATGCACACCAGTTGCCAAGTATGGAAAAGCAATCATTTGATTCGGCAACCCTGTCATGATTGTAAATGCAAGGATTGGTCACAAAGTTGTTGTTTTTTTAGCATTGTTTAACTTTGAACAGTTGCTGCACGAAGCAGTTGGTAAGCAAGGACCACCTGTAAAGGCATCTGACCCTATTTTAAAGATAACCATTTTCAATGCTGAATCCTCCAGTGACCTTAAAGCACTATGTTTATTGTCCTTGACTTTTGGCTTGCTGACACAAGAAAATGGGAACCATAAACTCAATATATTTGAAGATATAATATTGGGAGAGCCTATACTAATGTCTTTGATGCTATGAAATAATTCCTGGAAGTGTTGGGTTTCTAGTTATGTTGCAGGTGATGGAGGGTTGGCCTATAAATTTGAGACCATCCAACAAATGGGTACATGCAGAAATCTGCAAATGTTAGTATGTGATCATGCTCAAAAGCCCAGCAATATCTTTGAAATGAAGGAATGATATACAATGTGTTAAAGCTGTCTGTTTTACAAAGTGTATAAACCTGGCAGTACCCCTGCCCCAGGGGATCATGTGGGGTGCAGCTTTAGATGGCCCCATCCTTCTGATATGCCCAGACGGTTGGCCTTGACTGGTTATCAGCACGCCTCCCAGCTGCAGAGAAAACGCTGAGGGAAAGTTCCTCCAATTCACTCCCTGTTACAAGACATCTCCACCAGCTCGTTTTCTCCACCCATCCCCCTCCAACAACCAAGACAGCTCCCCCCTCCCCCCCCTTACAATGGTAGCCGTAGCAAGCAAGCAATATAGAAGCGGAGGCTGACAGTCCCTTCCAACTCTGTTAATCTGTTAGATGGCAAACATGAGCCCTTCCAAACACACCCTCCTAAAATTTACCAGCTTAGATAAAGTGCAAAAATTGTCAGGGGCACCAATATAAAAACCAGCCCTGAGCAACTCAAATTATTTTGTTTCTGTTATACTAATAACTTAGGGGAATGACAATCCTTCAATCTTTTAAGGGGAAGATTTAAAATATGAAGCATACAGGTGGAGGCATACATGATAGGGAAGAAATAAAATAAGGGAGTTTAATTTGATTGATTTGGGTAAGGAATAAAGCAAGGGTGAGCAACATTTTTTTTGTTGGTGGGAGAACTAAATAGTGAGAGAGGAAAGACTGCAAGGAGTAAGTGATAATGCAAAGGAGAGAGAATCAAGCCAGATGTGTGGGTTGACTTGGGATTTTTCATTTTGCGTGTCTATATGTGGGAAGATGTTTTATTGTGTTTCACACAAAGAAAGCCAATAAAAGTACAATATGCCACTACTTACAAGAGGTAAATGACAAAGCTGAAAATCAAGAATGTGAAAAAATGTGAAGTGGAACTATATAACAATAAACTCAGAAGAATGTATGCCTAATGTGTAAATAAAATTATTTAAAGTACTTATCCCATATTGAACTGGACTGCAGATAGGAAGGTTTCATTTCTTTTGAAAAATAAAGAGTTACAGCAACCAATAGTATATTCTAAAATAAATGATACATGCACAATATAGAGAATAAATACATTCATTTGTAATTAGTTGCAGTTTAGATTATGAAAATATTAAAATATTTTTGAATCGACATCTATACTTGTGAATATATTTAATATATTGTGAAACTAGTAGATTTGTATTAGTTAATTTTTTTAGTGGCTACTTTATAACTATGTTGTATTAAATGTACAGTCAGAATTTAATAAGTAGTGGTGGATTTCAAATTTTTTTACTACCGGTTCTGTGAGTGTGGCTTGGTGGGCATGGCCGGGGAAGGATCCTGTAAAATCTTGCTTCCCACCCCACTCCAAGGGAAGGTTACTGCAAAATCCCTATTTCCTCCCAGCTGGGACTCCAGAGGCAGAGAATAGATGGGGGCGGGGCCAGTCAGAATTTTTACTACCGGTTCTCCGAACTACTCAAAATTTCCACTATCAGTTCTCCAGAACTCGTCAGAACCTGCTGAAACCCACCTCTGTCCTCTAGGCACTGTACCATTTTTGTCTACAATAAGTACATGCTTTTTTAGCTATTGCTGAGCTATGAGCAGATCTTCTCTTTATACAAGTGTGATCTATCTGGTACTTGAAAGACATATGATGGCATATCATGCTGTTATTGGGAATTTATTTTTTCATAATGGTGATCTCTGCAGGAAATTGTTCTTTATGGTTTACCTGCTTGATTGTCTCTGCTGGGATTAGATGGCCAAAGTTAAAATAAGAAAAAAGATAAACCCATTTGTTTCAGAAAATCCTTCCTTCCTTCCTTCCTTCCTTCCTTCCTTCCTCTTTCTTTCTTTTCTCCACCCAATATGTGAGGCTAGAGATCATTGTGTTTTGGTTTTGTATCAACACCTCTTTTAAAGGCAGCAGTAGGATATAGTTTAAGTAGAAGATGCACTGTGGGATCCAGGAACAGGATCAATAATTTGGTGAGTACTCTGAAGCATTTTTAAAAAGAGGGTGGTGGAGGTGGTCAGACCTACTCTGTCAAAACCAGAAACTTAGTAAATTACTTGTTTTTTCCAATCTCATCCATACAGAGTCACATGAATTATGAACTGAGTAACAACTTCCTTAGGCCCCAAAGCTGGGGGACTCAATTAGAAAGACTGAAAATGAAGATTAAAGTTTTTGTATCTCAACTTGCAATAATACATACATTCACACAAGAGTCTGAATTAGTTAGCTTGGCTGACCCCTTGTCATTTGCAGGTTCCTCTTGGAATATTTAATAAAATTTGTTCACCGTTCAGTCCCATCTACTGAATCTCAGTTCTGTCTTCTAGATGCAATTAAACTTTGCCCCTTTATATTCTTAGGAGAGTTCTGATATGGCCAATGAAAAATAGGCCTAGTGCTGAAATTCCCATATGTCAGACTTTGGATTAATATGGAAGGCTGAACTTTCACACAACAGTTCACTATTTATTCATCCTTTATTTTCTGGCAGGCTAATTAAAGATGCAATTCTTTTGTTAAGGATGCAGAGGAACTTGCAGATGGAAACTTCTGTGTGATTTTATGCTATAGCAACTTTCATTTTGTGTATTCCCACAATAATTTATAGAAAGTCTATACATGCCAAACTACTTCAATTAATATAATAAATAATTCCATCTGATTATTTTTTGAAGGGGCAATGTTACTTTTTGCATGGCATCACTGATTAACTTTAGCTATTAAATGGCTGTTTACTATTTCTCATCCACTACCAAAAAATAAGTCTCAGAAGTACGCTGACTGCAAGCAGTTATCTATATACTTTCAGGGGTGGGCTTCAAAATTTTTAGTGAGGGGTTTTCTTCAAGCCTCCAGGAGGGCGAAAACAACCTCCCCAGACTCAGGAGGCCTCTAGAGCTAGAAACGAGCCCATTTCTGGCCTTCCTCAACTTCCGGTAGGCTCATTTTTCACCCTCCCTGAGCCTCCATGTGTGCCCTGTAGTTGCCTGCATCCATAACAGGCCGCCTGGGGACTCCTGGGAGGGGCCAACCAGAAGTGCGATTTGGGGGTTATCCAAATTGCACAGAATCTTCTCCTGAACCCCTGTGAATTCCAGCAGCCCACCCCTGCATACTTTCCTAATAAACCTGTTTTAGGGTTTACTAAAAATTAAGGTTGCTTAGTTGAGAAAAGGTAGAATAGAAGGGAGAAATAGAGGTAAGGAAATGCGGAAGTACGTAGAACTACAAGTGCTGTTGAATTTCAGCTCCCAATATTCAGGAAGGGAACCGGAGAACCGCAAATGAATTGTTTAAACTGATTAAAAGAGCGGGCAAGCCTTCTAACAGCTTAAGCTCCAGTTTCTAATATTGAAGGATTTCTGTGTAAACATAGCAAAAACTCAGTTATAAATGAAACTCCAAAGGAGAAAACCAAGGCTCAGAAGGCAAAATCCCTTCAAAATGGCAGAATCAGAGGAAAAGCAGAGAAAAGAGACCTTTGGGAAAGCAAAGGAGGGTGAAAAGGCAAGATGATTTCTTATCACTGTGGCAAAACAGAAAATTGGACTAAGGTCTTCCCCAAGAAAATGTCCAAAAGCACCATCTTAGTTCTCCAACAGTTCCCAGCAAAAAGATAAATAGCACTCACAGAAATCAATAAACAGGAATAATTTAGGATGCGGAAACTTGTCAATGTTACACAGAATGCCAACACATAAAACCCAAAATGAAGCTTTGTTTTTCTTTGCTGTGTTAATAAAAAACAAACACATTCAGATGTAGTGTCCTATATGCTGTGTGCTAATACAATCCTGCGAATCCATTCCATAAAGGATACAAGTTTCTTGATTAGTAGGACAAATAAACGGAATAAAAATCAAATGTTCTTATACTTAATTTATGGAATTTATGACTACAGGATATGGGGAGGATAGCAATTTAGATGGCTTTAGAGGGGAATTAAAATAAATTCCTAGAGGATAATGTGTTTCTACCGGTATATATAAGTTACCTGTAAGGAAGTCAAAATTTCCTTTGAAGTCTATCTATTTTAACTTATCATGCAGAACCACAAAGTTCATGTCTATAATTTACAGATAAAAAGTTGCAGTCGTTCTTAGTAGTTCTGCATGTTTCCAACCTATATGGTCCTGAGCTTTCTTTTGCCAGTTGGGCTCTCCATACTTGCTGATGCTGTCGATCTATCTTGATTTAGGTCTCTTTCATGGATGCTTTTTATCAAGTGGGATCCATTCTATGACTGTCTAAATCCACCTGCCTTCAGTTCTTCTTGCTGTAACCAGCCCATTTCCATTTCAATTCTTTTATTCTCTTGATGATATTGTTTACTTTCGTTTGTTCTCTAATCTATGTGCAGGTCTTTCTATCTTGTCTTGTAATGCTGAGCATGTATCTTTCCATGGCATTTTGTGCAACTATAATGGTTTTGTATCTATTATGAAGTTAGTATCTATGTTACTGATTCCGTTCCCATAAATTAAAAGGGATTAGCAAACAAATAATCAAATAGAAATAAGCCTCTAAATAGAATTATAAAATAGTCTACATACCAGAGATCCAAAACTATCAATGCTGACTCAGTGAACATATCTTCTTCTTGTTTTCTTCTCATTCTTATCCTTTACATAAATATTTGTGGATCAAATTTGTAAAAAAGATGTATTACCCACATTCTGTAGCACTTATACATTAAAATCTGCCAGTCTAATCTTTCTCTCTCTCTCTCTCTCTCTCTCTCTCTTTTTTTTGTATTTAAGGAATTAATTTTTGTCAGATAATAAGAGAAAAGTAATCCCACAAATTCATGACTTGCTTCCTTGCATTTCTGTGAATGCTTTAAACTGAGATTTACTAAGAGAGCTTCTGCTGTTTAGGTATTCATTTAAAGCATTTATATAGCCACTCATCGTACACTAAACTTTGGACAGCGCCCAATCAAGAATTAAAACAGCATAAAAACCAGATTCAAAATATTAACACCATAAAGATGAAAAATAAAAACTTGGCAGCAAGACAAGCTTCCAACATGCAGTCAACTCATCCTTTTCCAGTGTTTGGGATACTATGTACTTTTCAGGAGGCTATGAGGATGGAGACCTGCCAGATCTAACCAAACCCTGCCAAAATGGGTCTGGATGGGGAGAAACAGGCTCAAGCTCAATCCCTCCAAGACAGAGTGGCTGTGGATGCCGGCATCCCGGTACAGTCAGCTGAGTCCACGGCTGACTGTTGGGGGCGAGTCATTGGCTCCGATGGAGAGGGTGCGCAACTTAGGCGTCCTCCTGGATGAACGGCTGTCTTTTGAAGATCATTTGGCGGCCGTCTCCAGGAGAGCTTTCCACCAGGTTCGCCTGGTGCGCCAGTTGCGCCCCTTTCTAGACCGGGATGCCTTATGCACGGTCACTCATGCCCTCGTGACGTCTCATCTGGATTACTGCAATGCTCTCTACATGGGGCTCCCCTTGAGGGGCATCCGGAGGCTTCAGTTAGTCCAGAATGCGGCTGCGCGGGTGATAGAGGGAGCCCCTCGTGGCTCCCGTGTGACACCTATCCTGCGCAGACTGCACTGGCTACCTGTGGCCTTCCGGGTGCGCTTCAAGGTTTTGGTGACCATCTTTAAAGCGCTCCATGGCATAGGGCCGGGCTATTTACGGGACCGCCTACTGCTACCGAATACCTCTCACCGACCCGTGCGCTCTCACAGAGAGGGACTCCTCAGGGTGCCGTCAGCTAGGCAGTGCTGTCTGGCGACACCCAGGGGAAGGGCCTTCTCTCTGGAACGAACTTCCCCCAGGACTCCGTCAACTTCCGGACCTCCGAACCTTTAGTCGCGAGCTTAAAACACACTTATTCATTTGCGCAGGACTGGATTAGTTTTTAAATTTGTATTGGTTTTAAATGGGTTTTTATTATTTATATTGCTTTTTAATTCGGCTTTGTAGAATAAGTTTTTTAAATGTGGTTTTAGTGTGTATTTATATGTCTTTTACTTGCCTGTGAACCGCCCTGAGTCCCTCGGGAGATAGGGCGGTATATAAATGTGATTAATAAATAAATAAAATAAATAAATAAAAATATGTACCATAGGGCAGGGGCTGCCACAGAAAAGGCACACTTCTTAGCTCCCATAAGGTAGCAAAAGGGAAGTTTTACTAGGAGCTGTCCTACCCTCTGTAACCTGGTAGGATGGTTAGATGTTCTTAGGGAAAGACGGGCCCACAGATAACCTGCTTCTGTGCCATAAGTGCTTTAAAAGTGATAAACAACACTTTGAAATGACCTGGAAGGAAACAGAAAGCTGGTGCAGCTTGCACAACATAGGTGTTAAATTATAAACCGAGGGGCACCTATCACTACACCTACCTCTGTGTTCCAGGTTCCAGTTGAATCTTCTGGATCAGGGGTCTCCAACCTTGGTCCCTTTAAGACTTGTGGACTTCAACTCCCAGAGTCCCTCAGCCAGCAAAGCTGGCTGAGGAACTCTGGGAGTTGAAATCCACAAGTCTTAAAGGGACCAAGGTTGGAGACCCCTATTCTGGATGATTTTCAAGGGCAGATCCCTGCACACGATATTGCAGTAAGCCAAATAAGTGACCCCACAACCCCACATACCCTCCATAAAATACTATAATTCTCAAAACAGCTGAGAACACAACCCCTGCATCCATCTTGATGCCATCTTGACTGCCGGAGTTTCACTGTTGAGTCACTCCACCCTGCCATATTACTGCTTGTTATACTGGATAAAAATAAAACATTGAACAACTGATAGTCATAATTCTGAAATGCAATGGTCTTATGCATAATAAAAGTACATGGATGGAAATACCAGGCTTATTTATAATATATGCAAATTTTTAACAAGTCCCAGGTTTTAGTCAGGAGGCTTAATTAAACTTTCCCCAACCTGATATTCTCCAGATATCTTGAGACTACAGAACCCAGAATGCATACCCAATAAGACCCATTCACATATTAACTAGAATTTTCTCATAGCATTTTACTACTCTGGAGCAGCTGCTAAAGCTTATCACCAACCTCAGTTGAACAACAAAAGCATTTTAGTTGTTTAATAACTACTGTTGACACATAACAGTAAATGATGACTGAGTAAAGTGGATGTTTTCGATGTCTTTTGTACCATCAGTTGTTGGGCAACTGATTCAATTGGCTTTTGATTGATTTTTTATAATCTGCGCATTTTCCCTTGAGACAATGCTTTTGTTCTGAGAAAACTGCTTTCTTGGCACTCAAAGAACTATGTTTTATATTTGGGCAGAAGGAATCTAATGCTTCTCTTAAAAGATCTTAGATCTTGTACCTTTCTCTCCCCCACTTTTTTTTTCTTTATCCTTACATTGTGCTTGTTGAATTTCTACTTGAAATTTACAAAAGGTACTGTGTATATGTCAGGAAAATACATACTGATAACTTGTAAATGGAACTGCTAGAATTACAGATAAAAAATTTCGCCTTTTTACTTCTGGTTTTAATAGCAATACAAAATCAAGATCTGAACAATTGAAGGTGCTAATTAACTTGGTATGAAAAGCTTTCATTTCTGATAGCTGCACATTCAATTCTCAAGAAAGTAAATAAGGTGGTTGTTTTTTAACTGTTTGGTTGGAAATCTTATTGATTTCTTCTCATAGGTTGACATACGGTGAGATACCAGAAGACCTTTTTACTCTTTACACATCTCAGACTCATAGTCGATCAATAGTGGAACAATTTGCTCCATCTTCCATTTTCACATTAGGGGTGAGTTAAATTAGGGGTGAGTTAAATTTCATGGACAGTACAAAAAGGAAAAAAGATATGACACTGGAAGATGAGCCCCTCAGGTCGGAAGGTGTCCAATATGCTACTGGGGAAGAGCGGAGGGCTAGTACTAGTAGCGCCAGAAAGAATGAAGCGACTGGGCCAAAGCCGAAAGGACGCTTAGCTGTGGATGTATCTGGTGGTGAAAGGAAAGTCCGATGCTGTAAATATTTTTTCTCCATAGGAACCTGGAATGTAAGATCCATTAATCAAGGCAAGCTGGATGTGGTCAAACAAGAGATGACAAGACTGAACATCGACATCTTAGGAATCAGCGAACTAAAGTGGACAGGAATGGGCAAATTTAATTCAGATGACTATCAGGTATACTACTGTGGGCAAGAATATCTCAGAAGAAATGGAGTGGCCTTCATAATCAATAAAAAAGTAGGAAAAACTGTGAAGTAGAGGTGGCAAAATTACACAGAAGAACTATACAAGAATGAGCTTAACATCCCTGATAACCATGATGGGGTGATCACTAACCTTGAGCCAGACATTCTAGAATGTGAAGTCAAATGGGCCTTAGGAAATCTGAGCAACAACAAAGCTAGTGGAGGAGACAGTATTCCAGCTGAGCTATTCAAAATCTTAAAAGACGATGCAGTAAAAGTGCTACACCCAATTTGCCCACAAATTTGGAAAACTCAACAATGGCCACAGGATTGGAAAAGGTCAGTTTACATTCCAATTCCAAAGAAAGGCAATGCCAAAGAATGTTCAAACTATCGCACCATTGCACTCATTTCACATGCTAGTAAGGTTATGCTTAAAATCCTACAAGCTAGGCTCCAGCAATATGTGGATCGAGAACTACCAGAAATACAGGCAGGATTTCGTAGAGGCAGAGGAACTAGAGATCAAATTGCCAACATACGCTGGATAATGGAGAAAGCTAGGGAGTTCCAGAAAAACATCTACTTCTGCTTCATTGACTATGCTAAAGCCTTTGATTGTGTGGATCACAACAAATTGTGGCAAGTTCTTAAAGAGATGGGAGTACCAGACCATCTTATTTGTCTCTTGAGAAACCTGTATGCGGGTCAAGAAGCCACAGTGAGAACTGGACACGGAACCACTGATTGGTTCAAAATTGGGAAAGGAGTCCGGCAAGGCTGTATACTATCACCCTGCCTATTTAACTTATATGCAGAACACATCATGAGAAAGGCAGAGCTAGATGAATCAAAAATTGGAATTAAGATTGCCGGAAGAAATATCAACAACCTCAGATATGCAGATGATACCACTCTAATGGCAGAAAGCGAAGAGGAACTAAAGAGTCTCTTGATGCGGGTGAAGGAGGAGAGTGCAAAAGTTGGCTTGAAACTCAACATTAAGAAAATTAAAATCATGGCATCCATCCCTTTCAATTCCTGGCAGATAGATGGGGAAGAAATGGAGGTAGTGACAGATTTTATTTTCCTGGGTTCCAAGATCACCGTAAATGGGGACTGCAGCCAAGAAATTAAAAGACGCTTGTTCCTGGGGAGGAAAGCTATGGCAAATCTAGACAGCATACTAAAAAGCAGAGACATCACCCTGCCAACAAAAGTGCGTATAGTCAAAGCTATGGTTTTCCCAGTTGCAATGTATGGCTGTGAAGGTTGGACCATAAGAAAGGCTGAGCGCCAAAGAATTGAGGCCTTTGAACTCTGGTGCTGGAGAAGACTCCTGCGAGTCCCTTGGACTGCAAGGCGAACAAACAAGTCAGTTCTAGAGGAGATCAACCCTGACTGCTCTTTAGAAGGCCAGATCCTGAAGATGAAACTGAAATACTTTGGCCGCCTAATGAGAAAGAAGGACTCATTGGAGAAGAGCCTAATGCTGGGAAAGACTGAGGGCAAAAGAAGGGACGACAGAGAATGAGGTAGCTGGACAGAGTCACTGAAGCAGTAGGCATGAGTTTAAATGGACTCCAGAGGATGGTAGAGGACAGGAAGGCCTGGAGGAATGTTGTCCATGGGGTCGCGATGGGTCGGACACGACTTTGCAACTAACAACAACAAATTTCTATCAATTTCTATCTGTTGCCCTCATGCCAACAGGAAGAATAGCTAAATAACAGAGATTGTCTTCTTATTGACAAAAAAGTGTATTGCATTAGTGAAATAGATGCTTTTGAGAAACCTAGAATGAAGTAAAAAGGCTTTTCCTTTTTTGTCTATGTTTGAGATACCAAACGTGAAAAAGACCAGAGCTCCTAAATCGTTTACATTATACAGAGAATGGATATGGCTCAGTGATAGTCCATTACACAAGCTTTACTGTGTATTCCAAGAGTTTATTCTCTGCTAGGACCAACTAGCTGAAAAATCTCAATTGACATAGCTGGACAACACCTCTAACTGAGAGAATCCTAGAAGTTATTGTCAGTCCAAAGGGACAATACAAGACTACTAAGTCAATGATTGAAATCTGTTGCATGTTTTCAATTTGTAAACAAACAATTTTGATAGGCATGGAGCTTTTAGACATTCTCATAAATACTATTAATTACAATCCACTTTTGATCAATGTATTTATTAGATGAATGCCCTGCTTTAAATTTATAGAGCTCAAATGTATTTAGCATAAGAACACTGTGGGGGTAGTTAAGGCTGGTCATGACTGACCCCCCAAATACCTAATGAGTTTCCATGACTAAATAAAGTATTCCTATCAAAGTCACACTGTTCTATCCAGCTGGTTGTGTCAAGGTGTTTATCAAAGCTGTGCTAAGATTCATGAGTCAAAGCGCTGCTATGGTGATGCTTTGACTGAAGCACCCCTTCATAGTTGCTTCATGAAACAATCCACCCCTTTGCTTCCATAGAGGGAAGTGAAGTGGTTTTGTTTTTTGCTCTACTTGTTTGGAGGACTCCTCCTATGCATTCAGTAGGCAGAAAAGATTTCTGCACAGTGCTTTAGGAGATGGCCTTGGAATGGCATGAAGTGCCTTGATGAGGCAAACAACATAATCAGTGTGCTTCACTGTGTAAATCACAATGCTTCTTCTGTGCAAAGCACCTCATTAAGGTGAATTTCAGCTGCCTCAATATATGGAGAGATGAATGGAGGGCTTTAGGAATAATACTATTAGCAAATTAGTGGTCAGAAATAAAGGCACAGAATGATGTATTATTTTTTCATTGACATCAGTGGGAGCTGTTGTTTCCTGCACAGATGGCCTAAGATTGCTAAGCATGTCTAAGTGTTTTTAAATGGTTAAAAGGAATGTCCACTCTTGCCTTGAAACCCAATTTCCAAAATATTTGAGAACATCAATAGAAAATCACTTATTGGGTCAAGATGGCTCCAGATGCCTAAAATGTGAGTTTACTTTTCTCCATTTTAAAATTTATTTTCATTGGTCCTCTTCAGCAGCTAAGCTCTTATTTATTGAGTGGAATTCATGGAATTATTTGAAATGTTCTAGTATACGCTTTACAGCTGGTGTAGAACTTTTCTGATTCAGCTTCAAAATATGCCAGCACATTATCAAAAAGTAAATGTACAGATAAATCCTGATATTGCTATATAACAATAAGAATTGTTCTAAGAATAACATTACACCAAGATTCTTTTTGTGACCTGTACATCCAATTTTAACTGCATATCATTCTCATCAATTAACTAAAAATGTAAAGATGCCCTTGAGTTGAATCCAAATATTTTAGCAGTATTCATGCAGTTTTCTTGGTCAGCAACTGTGTTCTAATTTTTCCAACTTCCCAGTCTATCCAATGGCCTTGGAATTTCCATATAATTTCTCCATCCATATACAAATGTAGATTAACTACTGGGACATACAAACAAAACCACCTTGAGAGTTGGGGCTATTTTATTATATTCTACCAAGCATCATGCATATTAATGACATTATATAAATAATAAATAGTAATGCAGATTTTGAACTCCGCAATTAGTGCACTGTGAAGCAGCTGGACTGCCAGCAAGGCTTGGGTATTGGAAATATTTTATGCCAATGATTATGGGACTTCACCGCCCCTCAATCTGTTCATGAGCAAAACTGAAAATATTGGTGTGTAGTGCAGATACAAGAAACACCAAAAGCAAAGTAAAAGATTCTGTATGTTTAGGAGAGTGATATGCAATTTTTAGATCACCAGCAGCCCTCCACTCTAGTTATGTAATTTCCAGAACCCCTTTTCTAAAATCATGCTGCTGAAATTTGGCAGTAAACCACATTTGGGCAAAATATTTTTTTTAAAAGAAATAAATAAAAAAACAGTGCATTTAGTCACTATTTGGTGATATTATCACATTACTCCTACATCTCCCCTGGTCCTTAGAGATTAAACAAATTAATAATATGAAGGCCCAAAAACATTTCCTTATTACTTTTTTTACAACAAACATACATAAAGCCTCCTTCTTATCTTACAATATTTTCTTTTAGACAGGAGGCACACAACTTGATGTCTTCCTGTTTGCTCCAGGGATTAGTTTGGGACTATAAATCTGAAAATCCCTAATGGAAAAATGTTGATAAATGCTTCAGCTGTGGAAACACTGCAAGTCATGCTCTGTTACTTGAACTGCAAAGACGGTCACATCCTATTAAATAATCAGGGCAGCTTTGATGGTTTTCCCATGTTTTGTAGACCTGCAGAGAAGACCTTTCTGGTGAACTTGCAGTAAAACGATTTCACTAGCAAACTTGGTAACTATCCTGATAGAAGTGTTTTCTGTGCACGTCCACACATTGATAAATGACATGGGGCAAAACTCAAAGCAACCATGCTGAAACTTTGGTCAATCCAGCTGATTTGTATAACCCTGGAGCAGCAAGATATGTGGGGCTCTTTTTTACCCTTATTAACTCAGCCATGAATAGACCCTTCGGTTTTTATTTCCTTTTTGGAAAATGAGATTTGACACTAACTTTGTATATGTCTTGTGAAACTGAATGACATTTGGGAATAAATTTGTTCTTACTGGAAATATATTACGATGGAAATATATTACCAAGTGGACAATCACTTAAATATGAGCCAGTAGTGTGTGGCGGCAGCTAAAAAAGCAAATACCATCTTTGGTTGTATAAACAGAAGCATAGAACCAAAATCATGTGAAGTATTAGTACTGGTTTATAAAGCCTTAGTAAGGCCACACCTGGAATACTGCATCCAGGTTTGGTCACCACATTACAAAAAAGATGTTGAGACTTTGGAAAAAATGCAAAGAAGAGCAATTAAGATGATTAAAGGCCTGGATTCAAAAACATGTGAAGAATGGTTGCAGGATTTGGGGTTGGATAGTCTAGATAAAAGAAGGACTAGAGGGGATTAGGATAGCGGTATCCTAGTATCTGAGAGGTTGCTACAAAGAGGAGGGGGTCAACTTATTTTCCAAAGCACCAGTAGGCAAGACAATAAAAAATGGATGAAAACTAATCAAGGAGAGAAACAACCTGGAATTAAGGAGAAACTTTCTAATAGAACAATTAACTAGCGGAACAGCTTGCTGTCCAAAGTTGATGGTGCTTCGTCACTGGAGGTTTTTAAAAAGAGATTGGCAGTCACTTGTCTGAAATGTTATAGGGTCACCTGCTTAAGCAGGGGGTTGGACTAGAAGACCTCCAAGATCCCTTCTAGCTCTATTCAATTCTGATTCAATTCTGATTCTGGTTCAAATGAATCATTTCAGGGTTTTTTGTGCAAGACCAACATCCACATTAGAAGAAATTTCCCTTTCTGTGTAAAATAATATATATTTCCCTCCACCCACTTGGATTTTTGGTGCAGTTGTTAAGAAAGCGGTATGTTGAACATAGACATGTCATTACAAGAGCTGCAAAACAGTTTAAGTGTAGCAGTAGTAGTTCTGAAAGAGAATCTTCAGGGTTTTTTGGAGGGAGAACAATTCATTTCTCTCTTGCTGCTGTTGGTAATTTGTATGAAAATGGCAAATGCCATGGCTGTGTCTCAAGGAAAAAAAAACTCTGACAAATGTGAAAAGGAAAGATGCTGGGACTAGCAGTTATGATAAATGAAAACCAGTTGAAAGGTTTTTGTGTTCTGCTCAGTTAGCCATAGGAAGTCCAATAAGATGGATGGGTAAGGCATAAAAAACATATAGTGCCAGAGACAGAAGGGCTCAAATACCCAGACTTTTCAAGCAATATCAAAAGTGCTCAGACCTCAAGAATTCTCCCAGTTCTCAGTTAATGTTTCTGCTCTTCAGGAGAGAAAAAAAACAGAAAATATAGCAATCTTGCAATACGGGATATGACTTCAATACCCTCTTCTAGTTCACAGTGATTGGATTACTCTGTTAGCATCAGAACAGAATCTAAAGCTATCAATCTCAAAACTGCATGACTTTTCTGTTTCCTTTCTATTTGAAGTTTTCTTTGAATGAAATTTGTGGGTAAGATTAGACTTTGCAGCTACATCATGGGTGTTTTTCCAGGCCACGATTAATTCCCAAATTATTAACAAAATTTCAAATATATTCAGATTAGAATTTGGTGAATTTTGGAAGAGCTATCTGGACTAGGAGATAATTTGCAATCTGTTTATTTGGTTTAATCCTATAACACCATAGTGATTTATGTACTAAAAGACTAAAATTTCAACTAAGAAATTAACCATTAATTGTTTTGATTTATTTGGTCTAATTCACCTCTGTTGTTTTTTTTAAAGGATCATTCAGTTGTTTTAATTTGCCAACTTTATAGTAAGGCAGCTTTTATTCACTATATATACTCTTAGCACAAGCTCACAGATCTGCTCTAGGTATAATTTCAGATGTTGTTGCAAGGAAATTCGAACATCAAATATATGCACTTTGTTAAACTTGAAATAAAGCAATTTCAATGTTGATTTAAGATAAATGATGATAAACGTCCTTAACCAAATCTCAAGAGTAACTAAGCTACAGTATTATTTTACCCTTCCTTAAAATACAACTATTTAAATAATGACACAAGGATAACATATCATAACATCTGAGTATCTCCCAAATCTGTTCAATTTTATTTTCTATGTGGGATTCAACCAAATTTGAAGTCTGCTCATGATTAAAAGAATAAGACTATGACTTTAAATTCCCTGCCATGCTAACCTTGCTTTGAAAGATCTTGAATCGTGATGATTCATACATGCAGTGAGTAATGACATTTCACTCTTGTTTGTCACCTCTACCCTTTTGGGAGATTTTCATATAGGCTCTGAACTTCCCATGATATCATCAGTGTTTGAGAGCTGAGAAGAGAGTTATTGATTTTCTGCTTCTGTGCTGGTTTGTCAGAAACCAGATCAAAACTTATTTTTTTCTTTTACAGTCCTAGAGCCTGCTGACCTTATGAGCAGTTTATTTTCCCATTGGTTGAAACTTTTTTTCTCATGGTACCTCCTGGCTCTCAGTTTCAGTATTCTGTTGCTGGTGCTTGTCTATCTATCTGTCAGTCTGTATATAAACAGTGAAACTCCTGCTTCCCCCTTCCTCTGCTATCCACCATAGCAGCATACAAACATGTATAGAGATATGCGAAGAGAATTTTGAGGATAGCTGGGGAAAAAAAAAATCTGGTTAAGAGATTTGGAAAAAATATTTTTAAAGGAAGGCTATACTTTTAAAACTTTTATGGGTTTTTTTGCATTTTATTCATAAACTAGGGTATTAGCTTATTTTTATATATGTCTTGTGGCTGTCACTCAAAACTTTGATTCAAATATTTTGTCAGTACTGAAGATTTCTGTCTTGGTTTCGTAGCATTGCTCTTAAATACTGCATCAGTTCATAATAAAATAATCCCCATCCATGAATAAATGAACCAGCCTGAAATGTACTATGGGGTCATAGGTGAATGGACTTAGTAGCATTTACCCTACCTAGTTCTACCCATCGAAAGATGTGGTTAAGCACTGATTTAGACTGAAGTGTCTAGTGGGAAAAAGTCTTTGCATTTATAAAAAATCCATCATCCTTCCAAAGAAATCCATCTGTTCTGGCTTCACTTTTCAGATTTGGTGATGTATCATAGAGACAGGACATGGATGTTTTTGATGTATCATTTCCACTATGCAGAAAGATCAATCTCCTAAACCAGGGGTCTGCAAACCCTCTGGGAGTTGAAGTCCACAAGTCTTAAAAGAGCCAAGTTTGCAGACCCCTGTCCTAAACTGATCTTCTTGAGATAATTTCAGACTTCATGGAGAACCCTATGTAGTTTGTCTTAGAAAAATGCAACGTGCATGATAAACCTCTTCTTCTTGCATCACCGTGATCACCATGAGGCTCCTTTCAGTTTGTCACTGGCCCAGTACATTTGATAGGTCATACTTTGGACTTGATTTTTTTTTTATTTTTTTTTTGCTGAGGGGAAAGGAGGGACTCTGAGTTTGATGGATTGGCAGTGACTTATCCTTATTAAAACTGTCTGTCTTGAAAGAGATATGAAATCCTAAATGTACTGGGGGATTTCACAGACGACAGCTCCTGAGCGCTGTCACAGTGAAAAGAATTTGCTAAATACTTTGAGGCAAATTTCTTGCATCCACTTGAAACTTTATGTCATACTTGTAGCTGTTCTTGGGAAAATATGAGGTGCACATCTAGTCATATTTCAGTTTCACTACCCCCATGCTCCATTTAAGATGCCTAAATCTATATAGACAACCCCATGTAGTTCAATATTTGTCAATCATAATTATTAAGATCAAGCGGAAAAGGCTTGACATGGTAGGTTCATAGAATAATAAATGCCTTCAGGTTGCTCCTTCCAGCTTTTAAAGAGAACATACTTAAATTGTACCCCCTAATTATCACATTTTTGGATTCAGAAATGTACCACTACAAATAGTCTCCTTCATCGGTATTGTAATAGATGTATGTATCGCCATAAAGGTATTATGGGTTGGTGATGCACATCTCTAAGAACAAGAGTTTTTGTTTGTATATTGTATATTGTATATACAAACAATATATATTGTTTGTATATATTGTATATATTGTATATTTTGTTTGTATATTCCATACAAAAGGCAAGTCTTGTTCTTGTTGTGATATAAAATCATAATTATGGCATTCTTCTGATTATGTGATCACACCCACACAATTATTTTGGCATCTCAGGTTTGTTATGACTCCCATTGGCACTGTTGCATCCTATTGTCCTTCATAAAAAAACTGTGCTTCTCTACTGAATTTTAGCCACCGCTATTTTGAATTAGTAATGTGTTACTTTGATTTTTTTATTTTATAGATTTCATGGATTCTAAGATGCCCCGAAAGCCTTAAAATAGTGGAAAGACTATAAATCAATAAAATAAATTACTCTGTTCTATATTAAAATAAAATCAAACTAGATTGTATGTAACTCATAAGAAAATTTATATTCTTTAGAAGCCTGATAACGTAGTATTATCTTACTCAAAATATATGACTATTGGTTTTTCCAACTTATATCTAACTGCAGCACAAACACACTACAACCAGGAGTGAAATATAAAATTTGTTCTGTGGGCGTGGCTTGGTGGGGGTGGTAATGTGACTGGGTGGGCATGGACATCTTTTTTTTTAACTTTTAAAAGCATTTTTTCTACAACCTCTTTGACCGAAGAGGTTGTAAAAAAAATGCTTTTAAAAGCCTCTGATGATCCCAGCTAAGCCACGTGATCAACAGAGGCTTTTTTTTTTACTTTTAAAAGCATTTTTTCGGCCAAAGTTTAAAAAAAACCCTCTGATGATCGCGTGGCTCAGCTGGGCATGGAGGGGGGCAGGGATTTTTGTTACCAGTTCCCTGAACCACCCACTGCCATTGCTCAGTGGCGATCAGGCGATCTGGTCCGAACTGGGAGCATTTCACCCCTGACTCCAACATCCTTTTTTTTTTTTTTTGGCCATGTCCTCATCATGATGTCTTCATCTCATCCTCAACCCCTATTTGAGGCAACTTAAAGACATCCTTAACTGTTTCAGTGTTGACAGAGGTTGGTTTTTTTTTTAAAAAAAAGCAAGCAATACACCAGGTTGCACCTTTCCATTACCTTAGTTAGGTGATGCACTTAACTGGCTATTCCATTAATTTTGCAGTCAGGTAACTGCATCTAAACATTTTCTTCTCCTCCAGCCCTTGAGCATTGTCTTACAAGCCTGTTCCATTTAGGATGTCAGAAGAGTCTCTAGATATTCCAGATAGTATTCCACCAGGTCACAAATTTATCCCCAACTTGGAGACTTAAATCACCTTAAACAGCAATTAGACCGCAGTAAATATGGAGATCTAGTGGATTTATTTATTGTCAAAATCTGCTTTCTTCCTGAGCCCTAGATTCAGGCCACATTAAGGAAAATATATGGTGAATGTGTTTTCCCACTGTTTGGTGTTATTTGGTGGAAGGAGATGGAAACAAGAAAAGATACTGCACTTATTCTCAATCTGCACTTATTTTGGATATTCTGAACTGAACTGTTTTGAGCAGAGTGAAATCTCACACTGTAACCACGTTGCATTTGGTATATTCTAACCATTTAACATTCTTTCCATCTTTTCCTTTTGTTTCCTAAGAAACATTCTTGGATTGATGTCAAGGAATGTTGTTATGGTGCATTTCTGTATAACAATGCTTCTTTTTTGTTCAATTGCTTTAATAATAAAGCAATTTGTGACTGGATGAGTGTCTTGATTCTGAAGGTATGATCAGTTTGTCTACATTTTGCATTATGACAAGAAAAATATGCAAACAATAGCTGTAAAAAAATAGGAGCATTGGCAGGGATTGTGCAATAATAACTTTGTATTCATAGCCATCTAAGCATCAGTTACTAAGTATCTACATCAAGTCTCTAACAATTACTTTACCACAAGATCAAAAACTCATGAAATCATGAGTCATCAGCAAACATAATTTCTAAGAAACTGGACACTTATTGGCAGTTCATTGACATTGTAGACTGTGACATGCAGGAAAGTAACCATGACCTGAAGATGACTCAGCGAAAAGTGGAGCTGACAACCGCATAGATTGAAAAGCTGATGAACAGAGTGGCTCTTTGTAATTCATCTCCAGACAAGGAGAGGACTTGAGATTGCCTACAAGTGCTCCAGATAATTGTTTCTTAGTAAGAGACTACAGGTCAGTAGTTTCCAGCCTGTTTGGGGGTTTAGGAGATGACAGAAAGCAATCTTTGCTCAAACAAATATTGACACCATCATGGGCACTGGGTTTGAGTACTTTCTTTTCTAATCACTTTTGAAAATTGCTTGTTACCTATTAACTATTAAGAACGTTCAGATTGACAGGCTTTACAGCAATGGATGAGGTTCAGTTCTTGGCACATGAAGTTTAAATACAATTTTAAGCACTTAGAATATTTTTTTAATAAACAGCAAAAGGGTATTAGAATATTGAAACTTACAAATGGATTAAAGGTCCAAATGGATTTGAAATAAGATTTTGAATTAATTAATTATCATAAGAATCCTTCTTATAATTAATAAGAAATGCTTTTGTTTTGAATTCTTTTAAAAATAGAATGGGACTTAGAAGGTTGGATTCTACAAGAAACCAGAAGAAAATAAAGATTATAGCTAAATGAGAAAAACACTTAACTTTTACTTTTACTTACTAATACAGAATGGAACTAAATCTCCCCGGGGGGTGGGGGGTGGAGGGGAATCACATTGGAGATGGTTGATGAATTATGAGGCAATTCCATCTCCCCACCCTCATGCATCCTTTTCTTTCCCTCATCATCTTTTAACCATAATTTCATTGTTGATCGTAACTCCATTTTTATCATTCTAGGAATATTTATCTTATTGTTTTAATGTTTTTAATGTTGTAAGCCATCCAGAGTTACTTCAAAACAAGACGGGTAGTATATATATTTAATAAATAAATAAATAAAATACTTCAGCATTGGATGCTACATTTGAAGAATGTACCTGTAAATTAATTTAAAGACTGTCCACCCTTCTAGATAGACTATTTTTAAAAGCTGTTGTGGAAGAGGAGCAGCTATTAATGGAAAAGATTGAGACTGATCTGAAAGTGCATTTAAAAAGAACAGGCTATGAGAATGATTATCGAAAAATATTAAACTGGATATTCACATTAAATTGACTGATGCTTTAATAATTAAAAGGGGTATATAAACAACAAACCAAAACAGTAATCTGGATAACTTTATTCCACTGTATTTACAAAAGAGTTAAATTTTGGATAAGTTTGTGAGAAGAGACAAAGGAAAAGAAATGAAAGAAAAAGTAAAGTGAAACTAAGGAATATAAAGTTGGTTTATTTGATCCAGGGTAAAATAGATATGTGTTATCTCTTGTAATACTTAGTTGACTTTTGCTGACCAGGACTGAACAAGGCTTAAGGATCCATTTGTAGGTTCAATATGAGATATGAAAAAAAGAGATCTTTTGCTGTATTTTATGAGAAGATAATAAGTTTTTATTATTTATAAAATATGAAATTTATTATTTATACTTGCTGTGATGAAGGAGAAAGACATTTCTTTATATAATTGTTTAGCTTTTCTTCACTGTATTCTAAAGTTTATTTTCTTTTCTTTCAATTTTTTCTGCTTTTTTCTTTTTTCTTTTTTATTCCTTAATTTTTTACATTTGTGTGTGTTTTTAATGGTAATGTTTAGTAAAATTATTATTAAAAGATAGTATAGAGACACATTTCACAAATTGCTTTTGAACATTATGCAGATACCTTTACTATATAAAATGCTTTGGGGGAAGTTCACAGTCAATTAATGTTTCTAGGTCTCTACTTGCTACAGACAAGAGATGAAAGTCATATTTGCACAGGTGTTTAAAAAACAAACAAATTGAACTGTTGACAGGTGGAGATTTACGCTTTTTACTTTTCTGCAGAGGATTTTAAAAAAGACAATTATTTATCTTGCCTTTGTTATTTTTATAAATATGTAAAGGCAACTTAAACACACCTAATGCTTTTTCCTTGTCTTATTTTCCCCACAACAACCTTGTGAGGTAAGTTGGACTGAGAGACGGCGATGGGCCCAAAGTCACACAGCAGGTTTTCGTATTTAAGGCAGAACTGGAACCCATAATTTCCTGGTTTGTAGTCTGGTGTCTTAACCACAAGTACAAACTGGCTCTCAATCGTTCATTCTCACATTCCTACATAACATTGAAGGACAGAGCTGTTTGTTGCAGGGCTTATATTGATTAACTTGCCATCTTTTTTCCCCATATGAAAGCAAATATATGTGTCACAGGATAAGGTTGCAGAATCTAGTCTGGGTCAATGACCAGGACCAGAGTTTTAGTCTTCCAAGCTTTTGGACTCATGCTGGAGCCCATCTTCAAGGAACTTCTCTCTCACCAAAATGTGAAAGACACAACTCAGGCACAACTCCAAAGCTTGGACAACTACAACTCTGGTCCCAGTGACTGACCCAAATTGGATCCTGCATATTTGTTTTCTGTTAAGGGAAGCTGTTCTTTGCAAGAAGAATCATTCTTACTAGTTATAGGAAAATATAACAGATTCCTCTGGATCAGAAGAAAGTTAGTTTAACCTATCATTATCCTTCCTTTAGACAATCAAGTGCTTTTAAGAACCTCATGAGTTGCATTTAAGGGTACTAGTATCACTTTATAAAGCCTTAGTAAGGTATTCCACACCTGGAATACTGCATCCAGGTTTGGTCACCACATTACAAAAAAGATGCTGAGAATTTGGAAAAAGTGCAAACAAGAGCAGCTAAGATGATTAAAGGCTTGGAAACAAAAACATATGATGAATGGTTACAGGATTTGGTTGCAGGATTTGGGTTTGGCTAGCCTAGATAAAAGAAGGACTAGAGGGGACATGATAGCAGCATTCCAGCATTTGAAAGGTTGGTACAAAGAGGAGTAAGTCAACTTATTTTCCAAAGCACCAGAGGGCAGGACAAGAAACAATGGATGGAAACTAATCAAGGAGAGAAGCAACCTGGAATTAAGGAGAAACTTCCTAACTATTAACCAGTGGAACAGCTTGCCCTCAGAAGTTGTGGGTGCTTCATCATTGGTTTTTAGGAAGACTGGACAGACACATGTCTGAAATAGTATAGGATCTCCTGCTTGAGCAGGGGGCTGTTCGAGAAGACCTCAAAGTTCCCAGCCAGCTGTATTCTGATTGAAATCAAGGCTTGCGTATAATTTGTTTATTTGTTCGTTAAATTCATTTTCTGCCTATCTTGCTATGGGGCTACTGCAGGTGGTTTACAACAATAAAAATGTAGAATTGAAAAGAAGTGTAAACATAACAGTAGCAAAGTATTGGAACAATGGAATAAACCAGAAGTCTTCAAACTTGGCAGCTTTAAGACTTGTGGACTTCAACTCCCAGAATTCTCCAGCCAGCTATGCTATAATAAATAATAATAAACATTGATTATATTGTATATATTGTATATATTATATATAAACATTGACTGGATTAAAAGTTTTACTTAATTTTAACTGGGGTTAGTTATTAATTTTTAGGAAATGGGGTTTTATCATTTTAACTGTAATTTTAAACTTTGGCCTATTTAAATAAGTTTTTTAATTAGTTTTTACCTTGTATGATATTTGTATTTTATCGGGCTGTAAACCGCCCTTAGTCCTTCGGGAGATAGGGCGGTATAAAAATTTGATTAAATAAATAAATAAAATAAATAAATAAATTGAAAAAGAAAACAATGAAAGTGTTATTCTCAGCAATATAAGAATAAACGATGAGCCGGTGAGGAAGCAGGGAAGTGGGGGGGGGGAGGGAGGGTTTGCTATCAATCTAATAGTCACTTGCAATGTGTTAGTCCCTCATTCGGTCTCCAGGCCATCTACAGAGCCAGGTCTGAGTAGGTGGACTTTTTAAGGCCAAGGTCCAGTTCAGAGTTCACAGAATTCAATACCTGTCTGGTTGCTTGGCACAGTTTAAAACCTTAAAGATTCTTCAGAAAACCTGGAGAAACCCACTGTTATTCCAACAGTTGGTATTTAGAAGGTTACAGCCTCTGCATCTGAAGATTCTACCTAGTAATCATAGTTAATAGCAGCCCATAGACTGATCCTTGCTCCAAAGGAAGAGAATTTGTGTTTCTGCATGTGTGTTTTAAAATATGAATTTTCAGAACTGTTCAGTTGTCTCTTTATTATCCCAACATCACTTCTCTTCATTATCCTTTATTTTCTGTCTCAGAAATATCAGAAACTGAGTTTTTCCTAATCTAATTTATCCAACTTTTTTTTGTCCCTTCAGTAAGAAACAGAAGATATTTATTTATTTATTTATTTATTATTTTATTAGATTTTTATACCGCCCTTCTCCCGAAGGACTCAGGGCGGTGTAAAGCCAGAAAATAAAACCCACAATATACACAAATTAAAACAGAAATTTAAAACGAGCATATTACAAAAGTGGCCAACATTTAAAAGTTTAAAACCCTAAAAATTAATAAATAACCCCAATTAAAATTTACTAAAACTAAAACTTTTAAGCCAAGATAGATTAGGCAAGACACCCACTCACTGTTCACTCAGTTTTTACCTCCAAAATTACACCTTCCTGGTGTGAGAGATCTGGTGTGGCAAGTGTAGCATAGTTGCCTCCCTGAATGCAAGTAGGGAACTTGTCATGCTGCCATTGACACACTGTTGTGTAATTAAAACATAATTGCATCCTTAAAGTCCATGCTGCATTAATGAAGTCCTTCCATTTAAATCAGCCTTGATCAAGAAAAGCCAGTGGCATTTTCTCCTCTTCAGTTCTGGAGTGAGAGAGAAGTTGGGGGAGGGGGGAGGAAGGAAAAAAAAGTTGGCTTTTTCATCCTACCTGCAGCTAAACCTGCCAGAGTTTAGCCCTCACCTTTCCAGGACCTTTCCTGTTCAGCCATTTAATCATTGTAAACCAGTTTCTGTAATTAGTATCAAAAGCTATTTATCTTGGGCACAGTGGACTGAGGTGTCATTTAAAAGGACTGTAGGTGTCAGAAAAGAAGTTAATTTATTAAGCAATAGGAGAGGATAATCCAAAAGAAGACAACATTGATCCTCTGCAACAATTTAAAAACATTTTAGCTTGCCTAATTCCTGTAAAATGTAGCATCATGGTGAGTGGTGGAATCTTTAGTGTTTCGGAAAACTCATGAAGGTAGCACACTTGTTTATATTAACATGCATGCTATTGCTATTAGAATAATTTTCTAGAATTCTAGAATAATTATTCTAGAATAACTAGAATAATTTTCTATTACGAAGACCAGTTTCATGTCACCTTTGTGAAGTAAGTATGGTATGAAATATTTGACTCTTTTTTTTTTACTGCATAGCATGATAAAAATTTCTTCCAAGCTAGGTGGGCCATGTATTCCCCTTTACAAAGTTCTTTATGTAAAAGACGATTAGTATTTATATTGATTTTGAAACAGAGATATATTTCATATTTGGAAAGTCTCTAATTTTCTGAAACTTAAGCTTAGCATGACTCATTTCAGCATAAATTTGATACTTATTTTTTAAAAAAATTGTACACAAACAGCTAGGCAATTGTTTCCACAACTCTAATATAAGCACATCCCTCCCCAATTCATAAGCCTCATTTTATATCTCCCAACAGGCACATTTTGTGTGTGTGTGTGTGTATACATATATATACACACACACACTTTTTGTAGATTTTAATATTTTTCCTTTAATGAAAGCATTTTTTATTCATTTTATAAATGGTGATTTGCGCCATTAAATTTGGAGAAGTGAAAATTTCAAGGTATAGTGGTCAAAAGATATAAAAATAGACAAATTAACATTCAGTTTCCAATTTCAAACCAGATAAATTTTTGCTCCATAAAAAAAAAAAGAATAGCAGAAGTCCTGAGCTTGTTCTCAGCAGTCAGGATTTTGATACATAGTAGCAGCATAAAAGTCACCTGGAATAGAATGATAGAACACCTTGGTATGATAAGATGGGCATTATTTTTTTTATTTTTATTTTGTCACAACAGTATAAGCAAATATTGACATAAAAACAATAACATATCATATAAACATATAAACATGTATATCGGCTAAAATATATATAAAATATAAAATATAGGCTAAAATATGTATATATATAAGCAAAGTATTAATTTGATATAATGAAAGGGAACAATAGGACAGGAACAGTAGGCACTTTTGTGCTCCTATGCATGCCCCTTATAGTCCTCTTAGGAATGGAGTGAAGTCAATAGTAGACAGTTTTTGGTTAAAGATTTTGGGATTTTGAGATGAGACCACAGAGTCAGGTAGTGAATTCCAAGCGTTAACAACTCTGTTACATAAGTCATTTTTATGTATGTTATAGCAATTCTTTTGAATTGGCACATTTTGTACAAATCTGCACCTGTTATTTAAAAGTGTACTTCCTTTTTAGGGAGATGATATATAATGACTGCTCTAGGTGAAATTTCATTGAGATTTTATTATAAGAAAAAAAAGGAGGATTGACTTATAAAGAGAACACATGTCCATCCAAACATTCCAAATATTACAGTATTAGAAAGCAAAATAACATCGCTGTCATGGTTTCCAAATATGGACCAAAGAACAAAAATGTCATCATAATTCTGTATTGAAGCCAACCCTTGGATGATAGTGGAGTCCTTGTGCTTTTGGGCACCAGAGATTTGTTCAAATGAAGAAAACGATGAGAGATCTATAATTTATCTAATAAAATTTTAATCTGGGAAACAGCTTATAATAGATGGTGGCCGGGGCTGCCATTTTCCAAAGGGCAGCAGTCTGTTTACTGCTAGAGTTCATGTGAATTTTGATCCAGAAATGATGTTAACCACATGTGTGCCAGTAGAGTTCACTGTTACTTTGATTGTACTGCAGTTTGAGATAAAATTATTTTCATCAAGAAATCTTGTTGCTGATTAGCCATCATAGGCAGTGGTGGGATTCAAATAATTTAACAACCAGTTCTCTGCCCTAATGATTTCTTGCAACAACCAGTTCACCAAACTGCTGAGAAAGTTAACAACCGGTTCTCCCAAAGTGGTGCAAACTGGCTGAATCCCACCACTGATCATAGGTAAGTATACAAAGTACTGGCCTTCGAAAGCTATTAAACAAGTTCCTAAAGTTATTACATCCTCAGGCAGCAATCAGGGCTGAAGACGTTTATCCCAATATTTTCTTCCCAGGAAAAAACCTTCAAGGTAAGCATCTGGCTTGGACCTAGCAGTTATATTTTCCTGCTATGCCCTGAAGCAACATGACATCAGACAAACTACATGACTTTGGACAAACTACACACTACTCTCATAGGAGCACTGACACTATGTTTATGTAACTCCAGTAAGTTCATGGGGGTTTAGTTGGAGTATTACATGTCTGTCAGGCTTTGAATATTCCTTTGATAAAAAATACTGTAGTCAAAATAAGGAGCTAAAAATTCTTTTAAAAAAACTCTAACTGTCTGTCTGTCTCTATATCATTCTATATCATCTATCTATCTATCTATCTATCTATCTATCTATCTATCTATCTATCTATCTATCTATCTATCATCTATCTATCAATCATCTCTATTTGCAAATTAAGATTGTTAAAAAAATACCATTTGCAGTACCCTAAACATTTTGACATCACTTTTAAATCCTAACCAGTTCAAAGCAAAATCAAACTTATTTTATTATTGGAAAGTATTTTAACAATGAATGTTTATGGAAGATTACATTACTGCAAATACAAACAACCTAATTAGAAAGACTTTGCAAAAACACAGGGCATTTAAACAAACTCTTTCATAGGCTTTTAACTGTTGAAGGAATTAAATATTAATTTTAATTAATTACCAACTTTAATATTAATTTTAAATTTTCAAAAAGTCTTATACTTCTAATGCTTTTTTAAAATTATCCACTTTGAACACTCAGCTGAAAAAGAACATCCATGCAACAAATGAATAATTAAAACTATGTCTGCAACATTCAAAATTTCCCAAGTTTAGATATATAAGTATATGTTAGAGGAGATTATTTTGCAAAGTGGAATTTAGACTTTAAATATAGATAGACATGATGACAATCCCCCCTATTATATGTAGGTAATTTTGGATAGTAGAACAGTTATTACAAGTATGATCCTTTTGAGAAAAAAACAACAAGCTACAGAAATGTAGGTATAATTATATTTGGTGAATTTCTTTGAAAGCCTATTAAATGAAATCAAAATCACAAATATATAGCCTGATCAAGTAACAGCTTCTTAATGGAAAGAACAGGTAATAACTGGAAAAAAATGAATTAGAAACTCATTCATTCAACAAATTTCTGTTGAATGAATAAAGCAAATAGGGAAGAATTCCAGACGATCATAGGATGGTACATCTATAATTTTATGATGATAAAGGCTTATCCCCATTCTTGAGTTTCCCTATTCTTCAGATGTTCATATTCCAATTAATATTTGTATATGCAGATGACATTATTTTGATGGTTCACTGTTCCACTGGCCTGAGAATTTGATTGCAAAATTAGGTGCTCATTATGCTTCAACTCCTTGAGACTGACAATACCAACTCCTTGACAATACCAAGTCTAAAGTGGTAACATTCAGTAAGTAATGTACTAAATATAATTGAAACCTGGATGTGGAGTTTGCTCCCTTCCCTATTAGATAGACACATGGTAAACCACTTTGAAAAAAGCTCAGTGGGGACTGCAACCATTTTCAAAATACAGTTTAAATCACCTAATGATAACATAACATAATAACAGAGTTGGAAGGGACCTTGGAGGTCTTCTAGTCCAACCCCCTGCCCAGGCAGGAAACTCTACACCATTTCAGACAAATGGCTATCCAACATTTTTTTTAAAAAAATCCAGTTTTGGAGCATTTACAACTTCTGCAAGCAAGTTGTTCCACCTATTGATTGTTCTAACTGTCAGGAAATTTCTCTTTAGTTCTAAGTTGCTTCTCTCCTTGATTAGTTTCCACCCATTGCTTCTTGTTCTACCCTCAGGTGCTTTGGAGAATAGTTTGACTCCCTCTTCTTTGTGGCAACCCCTGAGATACTGGAACACTGCTATCATGTCTCCCCTAGTCCTTCTTTTCATTAAACTAGACATACCGAGTTCCTGAAACCGTTCTTCATATGTTTTAGCCTCCAGTCCCCTAATCATCTTTGTTGCTCTTCTCTGCACTCTTTCTAGAGTCTCAACATCTTTTTTACATCATGGCAACCAAAACTGAATGCAATATTCCAAGTGTGGCCTTACTAAGGCATTATAAAGTGGTATTAACACTTCACGTGATCTTGATTCTATCCCTCTGTTTATGCAGCCTAGAACTGTGCTGGCTTTTTTGGCAGCTGCCAAAATACAGAGCTACCTTAATCCCTGTATTAAATGTTTACGAGACAAAAATAATTCCTGTCTTAACCGATGGTACAGAACTGTAGGACTTATCAAAGAACCCTCTTCTTGAATAAAGCTAGATACACTTTATAAGAAGTATTCTGGGAACTGATAACAATATGTGAATCCCCATACTTGGAGCAAAAACAGGTACTTACTTTGTATATAGCTATTCAACAATTCAACAATTAAGTTTTTGGCTATTGGCAAAGGATCATGGTAGGCTAGGCTACCCAAAATGTGGTTAGAAGAATAGATAGCAATGGTTCAGTTCATAACAGAGAAGTTACTAAGGTCGTCTCAGAGCATGGTCTGTCAACCTAATGACCATTTAGCGGACCAAAAAAATCTTCAAGGTTTGTTAAGGAAGGAAGTGGTAGCTGGGCAGGTCCGAATAAGTAACAAATGAAAGTTAATGACTAATGTTGAATAAGAGACTGTATATTGAATAGGTTGTTGGAAAATGGAAATAAAACTTTTTATTAAAAAAAAAAATCTTCAAGTGTCTTGGATATTAGCATTCAAATTGATATGGAGTTGCTTGCAACCTCACAATCTTAAAACACTTGTCTGGAGATAAAAGGATATTCCAAACATAGTAGAAAACTATTTGTCAATGCATTTTGGCACAATTTTAAAGAACAGTCTTCACTAGAGCAAGATTTGAGTTGCTAGACTCCATAGTAAAGTACAGGTGATTCCAGCATATGCCATCTGATGAGATGCAGATACAAAAGACATTACATACAACTTATTTAAATGCCATTCACATATCCGAGCAATTTAGAATAGAATAGAATAGAATAGAATAGAATAGAATAGAATAGAATAGAATAGAATAGAATAGAATAGAATAGAATAGAATTTTTATTGGCCAAGTGTGATTGGACACACAAGGAATTTGTCTTGGTGCATATGCTCTCAGTGTACATAAAAGAAAAGATACGTTCATCAAGGTACAACATTTACATTTAGTACCTTTGCATGACAAAACCTCAACACAGATTGTACTAAGTTCTGCATGGCACTAGTAAGCATACAGCAAGCAAAACTGTCAAATATTGAGAATGTTTATTTGACAAAACAATCTATTGGGACCTCAAACACAGATTGTACTACTTTCTCCAAGGCACTAGTAAATATATAGCCAGCAGAACTGCCAAGTTTATAATAAAAATTGTTCAGTTGAGGACTGGTTACATATTAGAACATATCAAGGTCACTTGATGAATAAATGTTCTCTACGTTGATATATTTATACTTGTTTTAGCCTTGAATAAGTTGATGCTGTGTTGTCTTGATACTGATTTCCTAACTCTATCTGTTATTTGCTTCCATATTTATAAATAAGCAACATTTCCCAAAACATCTCAATTTATTTATATTTTAATGTGCTGTGATATTTCTCCAGAAGCAAAAAGCAGTATGCAGAGCACGTTTTTCTCTGCACAGAGTGGTCTGAGAAAGAGTGAGTGGCCCAAATCATTCCATGAAACTTTTATAGTTAGTGTGGATTTGAACCTATAACTCACAACTCTGTGAAACATCGTGGTATATTCGTTGTTCTCAAAGCCAGCACTGCTCTTTTTTAATCCCTAGGAAGATAAGGCTAACTTCCTGAAAACTGCTCACTGCTTGAATTTGCCAGGAATAATTTGTAGAACAATAATTTTAGAGTGAAAGCTGTCCAGACTGTAAAAATTAGATAAGCATCAGATTGTAACAAAGAGAGGAGGAGGAAGAGGAGAAGATTTGAAGTCCAGATCTTGTAGCCCTATTTAAATCCTATTGATGTACCCAGAGGTTATTTAATAAGGCATAGTAATGTTGCTGCTAAAGACATTCTTTCTCATAAACATAAGCCATTTGTGGCCATCAGTGAAAATACAGTAAGTGGACCTAGTTGTTGTGATGGGCCAAAAAAGAATAATATGTGTGTTATTGCTGCTACATTTATAATGCAATGTTCTAGGTTAGCACTCTTCAACCTAGTAAATCATCAGATGTTTGGGCTTCAATTGCCAAAATTCTTCAGCCAGTATGGCCGTTGCTAGAAATTTGGAGAGTATACACCTGGAAAGTCTGGAATAGATCAACTGTTGAAGAAGTTGTTTTAATACTCAATGTATGGCAACCACCAAGTACTCTTACTTCCTGGCCTTTAGGTTATGTCTAAGGGTTGTGTCTCATTACAGCCTTAGATAACTGAACTTTCATCCCTTCCTCTGTTTGGCTGTAATGTTGATGAGATATTCCATCCAAATACCTTCACTAGGTAGGTTGCTTACCTTCTTTTTTAACTTTGAAAGGGCGGGAGGGCGGGAGGGAAGGAAGGACTTTACTATTTTTTCTCTCACTTGAATTAGAAAAGAAAAGAAAGACATCAGAAGTCATCTCACCAGGTTAATTAAAATTTGCTAGGAGAAAGACAGTCCTGTCTTTTTACTGCTCCATTGTCCATCAATGACATAAAACAGAAGAAAAATCCCATCTTTTTATTGTTTCATTAATGAACTTTTAAAAGAAAGAAAGAAAAAGACAAGCCCACTGTTTCCCTTTTCGTAGTTCTGCTGATGAATTTGTAGAAACCAATTGGCTGTAGAGGGCAGTAGCAGCTTTCTAGAGGGAGGGACCAGAGATGGGTTTCAGCAGGTTCTGGAGAACTGGTAGCGGAAATTTTGAGTAGTTCGGAGAACCGGTAGTAAAAATTCTGACTGGCCCCGCCCCCATCTATTCTCTGCTTCCCAAGTCACAGCTGATCGAGAGGAAATGGGGATTTTGCAGTAAGCTTCCCCTGGAGTGGGGAGGGAATGGAGATTTTACAGTATCCTTCCCCTGCCACACCCACCTAAGCCATGCCCACAGAACCGGTAGTAAAAAAATTTGAAACCCACCACTGGGAGGGACTATCTCTTCACTAGTGGGTTAACCAATGGGATGAAGCTCAGCTGGTGAGACAGTTCAGATAAAATATAACATGTAGCACAAAAGAAAAACAAACACCTGGCAGTGGTTGCCTTCTCAATGAGCAAAGGATGGGGCATGTTCCTGCTCTTGAGAAATAGTCAGTGGCCCACATTTGCACACTTGCAAACTCATCATGCAGATCAGTGATAAACTTGAAGAATTTGTGTGGGGGAAGCGGAAGGATTGCAGAATGGGACCCAAGTGATTGTAAAAGATATGGGCCCAAGAAGTGTAGTCAGCTACATGTTGATTTTTAAAAAGAATATTAAACTTAATTCTCCTATTGTAATTTGTCAATGCATAGCTTTGATTAGGGGTAATCTTAGCAATAATAATAATAATAATAATAATAGAGTTGGAAGGGACCTTGGAGGTCTTCTAGTCCAACCCCCTGCCCAGGCAGGAAACTCTACACCATTTCAGATAAATAGTTATCCAACATTTTCTTAAAAATTTCCAGTGTTGGAGCATTCACAACTTCTGCAGGCAAGTTGTTCCACTTATTGATTGTTCTAACTGTCAGGAAATTTCTCCTTAGTTCTAAGTTGCTTCTCTCCTTGATTAGTTTCCACCCTTTGCTTCTTGTTCTACCCTCAGGTGCTTTGGAGAATAGTTTGACTCCCTCTTCTTTGTGGCAGCCCCTGAGATATTGGAACACTGCTATCATGTCTTCCCTAGTCCTTCTTTTCATTAAACTAAGCATACCGAGTTCTTGCAACCGTTCTTCATATGTTTTAGCCTCCAGTCCCCTAATCATCTTTGTTGCTCTTCTCTGCACTCTTTCTAGAGTCTCAACATCTTTTTTACATCATGGCAACCAAAACTGAATGCAGTGTCTGTGTCTCTTTATTTGGATGGCTCTGCACTATATGCCGCTTAAAATCATGCAGTAAAAATGGATTCTGTATACATGACTAATACATACAATATGCAGATCATGTTAGAGGCTCAGTGGCTTAAAGAACCTGGATTTGCTGGCTGGAAGTGGTCAGCTTTCTATACTCTGCAGTTCGAGCCCTAGCACCACATGACAGAATGGGCCAACCTTGCAGTTTGAAAGCATGCAAAATGCAAACAGATAAATATGTCCCAGTCCGGTGGGAAGCTAAAAGTGCTTCTTCATGTTATAGCAAAAAATCAACTTGCACTGGACCCACCCAAATGTGAGGCAGAATCAGTGTAGAAAATCCAGGATGGTGCCAATGCTCCCACAGAAAACCATTAGCCACTCTGTGTGTGGACTAGTTTGCTCCCTGTGGTCCACCCTGGATAGCACATAAGTGTGAACTAAACAAACTAGCAAACTTAGGCAGCCAAATTTCTCTAATAATATTGTAGACAGCCTGGCACTCAATGTACAAATACCATATAAATAATAACAGATAATGTTTGAACTGCATACCAGTATTAATTGACATATTGTATACAACTATGAATTGTGTTATGGCTTTCTTAATCTGTACCTTGTGAACTATCGGTATGTATGAATCAGGATCCCCCATTCTCCTTTCAACTTTCATTCAGAAACTCACAACTCTGATTCTCATGAATAAGTCACCTCCCGAGCCCAAAAGCACCTCTCTATTGCATTTAAAATTTCTGCTCCCGGGCACAAGGAAATCAAATGGTCATATCAGGGTGCATTAGGATTAACATACTCTGGCCAAGCGCCTAGCAAGTCAGCCATGTTCCAGCCGGGCTTCTAAGTCCTGAAATCTCTTCCATAAGGCAGCTCCATGCCTCTGAGTTGAATCAAATTTGACAGTGCTCAAGAAAAAGGGGGTCCTAGGGGAGTGGGAAAGTGGTGAGTTGCAATTTATAAAGCCGCTTTCAGTTTGACTGCATTAGCTTTGCCTTAGGCTCTAAAGCAAGACAAAACGAACGCCAAGCAAAAGGGGAGGGGAAGCAGAAAGCTGTAATTGCAATTGCTGGAATTCACTTTTAATGTTAGCTGCTGAATACAGTAAACACATTCCTGCAATCGAGGGAACAGACATTGATTTTTGCAAGTGTTTCACTGAAAAGCCTCAATCAATTTTGTTCTGTCAGAGACTTTTGCCTCTTGGCCTCCAATTACTCAGCCTCAACCTCACCTTCCTCCATTACCGAGGGACTGATCATTTAAAATTAACACACAGACACAAACAGACTCTCTAGCCAAGAGAGGCATACCAAGAGATTCTGCAGAAACAAAAAAAGTGAGGTACAACATACAGATTTTTTAAAAAAAAATCTGCACCAGGCAATAAGCCTGTACAAAGAGAATAAGGAGAACAGTACCATACATGACAATTATAGCGACATATCTGGTCAAAGCAAACAGAAGAGTCAGAGTGGAGGTGAGGGATTACCAAAGGCTGTGATTCAGTGCATACAATGAAGGAGAAACCAAGTAGTCTATTGCAGCCAGAAATCAGGAGTCTGGTGACACCTTTACAGACTTTCAATACAGCACGGAGACAGCTTTGGTCGCATTGGTGGATGATCTCTGGAGGGCCAGGGCCAGGGGATATTCCTCTGCCCTGGTCCTATTAGACCTCTCAGCAGCGTTCGATACTATCGATCATGGTATCCTGCTGCGCCGGTTGGGGGGATTGGGAGTGGGAGGCACCGTATATCGGTGGTTCTCCTCCTATCTCTCCGACCGGTTGCAGACGGTGTTGACAGGGGGGCAGAGGTCGACCGCGAGGGGCCTCACTTGTGGGGTCCCACAGGGGTCGATTCTCTCGCCCCTGCTGTTCAACATCTACATGAAGCCGTTGGGTGAGATCATCAGTGGTTTCGGGGTGAGGTACCAGCAGTACGCTGACGACACCCAGCTGTACTTTTCCACCCCGGACCACCCCAATGAAGTTGTCGAAGTGCTGTCCCGGTGTTTGGAAGCTGTACGGGTCTGGATGGGGAGAAACAGGCTCAAGCTTAATCCCTCCAAGACGGAGTGGCTGTGGATGCCGGCACCCCGATTCAGTCAGCTGCAGCCGCGGCTGGCTGTTTGAGGCGAGTTACTGGCCCCAAAGGATAGGGTGCGCAACTTGGGTGTCCTCCTGGATGATCGGCTGTCATTTGAAGACCATTTGACGGCCGTCTCCAGGAGGGCCTTCCACCAGGTTCGCCTGGTTCGGCAGTTGCGCCCCTTCCTTGATCGGGATGCCTTATGCACAGTCACTCATGCACTCGTTACCTCTCGCTTGGATTACTGTAATGCTCTCTACATGGGGCTCCCCTTGAAGTGCGCTCGGAGGCTTCAGTTAGTCCAGAATGCAGCTGCGTGGGTTATAGAGGGAGCTACGCGTAGCTCCCATGTAACACCGCTCCTGCGCAGACTGCACTGGCTGCCTGTGGCCTTCCGGGTGCACTTTAAGGTGTTGGTTATGACCTTTAAATCGCTCCATGGCTTAGGACCTGGGTACTTACGGGACCGCCTGCTGTTACCACACGCCTCCCACTGACCCGTACGCTCCCATAGAGAGGGACTTCTCAGGGTGCCGTCCGCCAAACAATGTCGGCTGGCGGCCCCCAGGGGAAGGGCCTTCTCTGTGGGGGCTCCCACACTCTGGAACGAGCTTCCCCCGGGTTTACTCCAAATACCTGACCTTCGGACATTTCGTTGTGAACTCAAGACTCATCTTTTTATCCACGCGGGGCTGGCTTAAATTGGGATTTTAATGTTAAATTTATTAATTTTAAACGGGGTTTTTTAGTATGGTAAATTTTAATCACTGGGCTAATTTAAATAAGTTTTTAAAATCGTATTTTAAACTTGTATATTGTATTGTCGGTTTTATTATGCCTGTACACCGCCCTGAGTCCTTCGGGAGAAGGGCAGTATAAAAATCAAATCAAATAAATAAATAAATAAATAAATATTAAACTGGATGAAAGCTTATGCCTCTTAAAACAACGTGTTGGTAGAAAAGGTGCCACCAAATGTCTGACCAAAGGGCATGAGGTAACAAGTACTGGAGAAGCCTCAAGATAGGAATTCAGTGTATTAGACGGTTTAAACTAACGACTGCAGTAACACCATTATAGGTAAGGGTGCGTGTCAGTAAATTCAAAGGAGATTAAATGTGGAGGTGGGATGAAATGGAGTTACAATCAATACATACAATAGTGCCAAAGCATGAAAATAACCTCATCCATCTACCCTTAAAATGCATTTCTCTGGTGCAAGAAAATGATTCTGTCATATCATCTCTTTTTCTTGTTAGCATTTTATGCTTTTATGATTATCAATGCATCTGCCCTAGCAATACTGATTTTTTTTTAAAAAAAAATGTTTCTGCTGGTGCCAGGCAGAGAAATATTCTGTTTTCCCTTCATCTTCATGAAAAAGAAGTTGCTTTAGAAATTCTTCCAAAAAAATTCTCATAGTTATTGTGTGGTGTTTTTGCACCTCATTATGAGATGGCTAAGGCCTGGCTGTAAGTATATTTTATTTGATTCCCCAATCATATCTCCAGTGTTGCACAGCTTTACCAGTTTTCTGTGCTTCCATTAAATCTCAAGGTGAAGATTGATGAGGAAAACCCTCCAATTAGATTTGTTTCTAGGGCAGCTTTATAAAAAAATGTTGGGGCACTTTTTTTTCCTCCCCTGGAACACTCAGGGAAATTATTGAGTGGAAATTTTGAAAGGGTAATTCTAAGCTTTTGTTAAGTAAATCAATAAATGAATCCATTTTTTCAGTGGAAATAGAAACCCATGGACATGCCAAAATGGTGTCAAAAGACAAAAATTAATTCTGAGGAGAAATATATGCATTTTTGCTGAAATACATTTTCAAATAAAACAGATAAGCCTCAAAGGTATGACACAGATCAGGGGTCTCCAACCTTGGTCCCTTTAAGACTTGTGGACTTCAACTCCCAGAGTTCCTCAGCCAGCAAATCTTAGGGAAATAAAGCAAATTGTAACTCTGTTCCCTAAACTACAGCCAAGAAATGAAGTAGGGAATCACAGTTGCCTTCTATGACAGCATACTGATGGGAATTGGTTGACAAGGTAATTGAAATCCCTTATCTCTTTTTAACCAATACCCCCATAGATGATTTTTTTTATTGGTATCATCCCTGCCTGTTGTCCTATCCAGATTCTATAAATGTTATATTCCAAAATGCCTGTAAAATATCAGATCTGAAAATCTTGCTCCAACATTCAGATAAGTTGCCTAGGACCCATTATGCATTTTCACAGAATTCATTCAAAAACAATGACTATATCTTTCATTGGAGAGATTTTTCATGACCTTTTGTTTTCACCAGTGTTTTGTTCCTGATCTTTTCTAACCTAAGCTATAACATGATGTGCCTTTTGACTATTAATGGTAGTCAAGCCTCTTCATGTCTTTCTTCTGTTACCTGATCAGGGGAATTCTGGGAGTTGAAGTACATACAATCAATTGTGTTGTAAATGTTGTACCTTGATGAACGTATCTTTTCTTTTATGTACACTGAGAGCATATGCACCAAGACAAATTCCTTGTGTGTCCAATCACACTTGGCCAATAAAATTCTATTCTATTCTATTCTATTCTATTCTATTCTAAAGTTGCTGATCTTGAAAAACACTGCATTAATTTATGACTAACTGACTCATAGTTTTCTGTGTTTAACTATTAGCCAGAAAGGGCAAATGTCAATAGGCTATCGGTTCTTTGCAAATATACATGCAAATATTCCAGTAATCCATTGAAAATATTCCAAACAGCTCAGATTAGTCTTGGATTTATTTTAAATTACAATTAGGAGGTTTTCAGACTTGAAAAGCCTGATTGCCTGAAACTACTTCTCTATTTCTTTTTTGCTTTTCAGGTATGCACATATGCATACTCATATAGCTACCTATATTTGTTAATTCGGGCCTCTGTGGCTCAGGCTGCTAATGCAGTCTGTTATTAACAGCAGCTGCCTGCAATTACTGCAGGTTCTAGTCCCACCAGGCCCAAGGTTGACTCAGCCTTCCATCCTTTATAAGGTAGATAAAATGAGGACCCAGATTGTTGGGGGCAATAAGTTGACTTTGTAAATATACAAATAGAATGAAGACTATTGCTAACATAGTGTAAGCCGCCCTGAGTCTTCGGAGAAGGGTGGGATATAAATGCAAATAAAAAAAAATTAAATACAACATAACATAGAAGACAGGAGGCAAAGCAAATATTGTCAAGCAAACTTCAAAAAAGATAGAGAAGTCACCTCTATCAAATGAGAATAATACTGGAAGCCTGCCATATTTTGCTTCCAAAACTATAATACTTAATTATTTCATGCATAATCAACAATGTGAATAAAAATAGTTACTATAAGATCATTGAACACTAATTAATGAGAAGTTTGTCATCAAGGGCTGTCCTTTGAACTTGTCCTTTATTATAGATTATAGCAGACACTTAAATAGGCATTAATAGTACCAACAAAGTAAAAATATCTGCAATTTTTATTTCCTTTTTTCGTTTTTGAGGAACAGGGTTTGCAAAAAGTATGTTTTTTAAAAAAGAAGAAAATGCACAGGACAAAATTATGAGTGAAGAAAATCTTAGGAGAAGGGCAGATGAGACCAGGTTCAAAATATATCTTGATGTCTGAAGCACTCTTCTGAAAAGGCAACTATTGTAGAATGTTGTTTCAATAGGCAGTAAATTAGAAAAATGAAAAATCAGAATGGCAAATATGTGCTATTCCAAATATTAGTTCAGAAAGTATGAAGCAGGATGATTAAATCCTAGTCTTGACTATACAAGAAAAAATACAATGACCATGTACCATATTTGCTTTTGTGTGTGTGTATACATTTCCTCTTCCTCAAATGATAGCTATATCAAACTGCTTTTATTGAAAAGCAGAAATATGTAACCTTTATAAAAAGTAACAATAGAGATTCATGTGAGTGCACACATTCAAGTCTGTGTTGACTTCTGGCAATTGCTTGGAGAAGTCCCTGCATTTTACTTGGAAAGTTTTTTCGGAAGGGATTTAGCATTGGTCATCCAGCTGGATTTGAGCCTAAGGTGAGACTGCAGCTCATACGCTTCCAGTTTCTAGCCTGATACCTTAACCACTATACCAAACTGCCCCTCTAGAGAGATTTGTGGGATCTGTTTATTCATAAATATATTAATAATTTATGCAAATATTTTTAAAAGAAGCTTTCAGAAACAGCACATTGGAAGGCAATAATAAATGTAAAACAACACCAGATAGATATTCTCTACCAAGTTCAAGAATTATAGATTTTGCCATGGTCAACCTGGGCAAACCAATCATAATCCCATTTACTATATCTCTGTAGGTAAATATTAAAAACGAATTCCATACAGTTGAACATCAAATCCAGCTGAAATGGTCAATTTCATTGGCCATTCATTAAATATCATTTACTCACCACCAGAATTAACAAGGCCATGTCATGCCAAGTAGAAAGTTATTTCTTCACTTTGCATAATATAAAATGTGACATATTAGAACCAATTTAATTTGTCATAATCTGATTTGGGATTTTTCCAGTGCTCTATTTTCAGCGTCTTCCCATGTTTGCCAACATCTGTGAATTTGCAGTTCTGATGATCTGTCAGAAAAGTTCATCAAATCCTTTATTAGCTGCATTTTTTCTTCCCAAATTCAGCACAGACTCAAATTCATATAAAAACTGACAAACTGACCTTAGCATTAGATTGCTCTTTATTTTAAATAATCTGTTCCTTAGATTAATACCCAGAACTGCTTGAAATTTTACATCTCAATCTAAGGAAATGAATTCCTTGTGTAAATGTATGCCTCATGTAGAGACTTGGGGACTCCAATATGTGTAAACTATTGTTGAAGGTCCAGGAAAACTTACCCACAGACTCAATGGGTCTGCTACTAGCAAGGGAGGCTTACCTGGGCCAGGTCCATTGGTTAGGTTAGCTTGGAGTCCCATCTGGGTCGCCAATTGTTGGAAGAAATATCCATCTGGGTTCAGTTCCAAGTGGGGACAAAGACACTGGAAACATGGAGACTGCTTGGAAAGATGGTTTAATGGTGGCCAGGACCAAATGGCTTGAGATCCTGAACAGAAAAAGGGCGAGATCCTGTGTGCTCCCTGGTTTTATGCTTTTTCTGAGCTTTGAACTTTCTGGGGCACAGGAAGAGTACCCTGATTGGCTGTCAGACTCCCAGGGGGTGGGAGTCTTAGCTAGCCTTGCTGGCTGATGTAATCTTCCCAGGTGCCATGTGGTGAGTTTCAGTTGCTAAATGGGTTCTATTATGTTGCAGATGATGGCCCATTAACAAAGGTGGGGGGTGGCAGGAAGTTGAAGGGAGCTGCTTTGTCTTTAAAACATGTTTCTCCATTTCTCATCCAGGGAAATATATTCTGCCTTTTTAAATATTTTCTAAAATATTTCATTCTTCTAGGAGGGGGGTGGGTGCTAAATTCCTACACTATGAAACAGAGAGTTATATTCTATTTTAGAGCAAACAGCTCTAAAACTGATTTCACCTGTGTGTATAATGAACTATCTCTAAAGGATTCTGACCTGAAAAAAATGTGACTCAATATGATAATGTCCTAGACTTAAATCCAGTTCAAAGTTTGAAGAACCTACCATCATATTTTGTCCACATGACTAGTTATATGGGGTGGGAGTTTCTTCTTTTAAGAAGTCTGTATGCTGTGTGTGTGTGTGTGTGTGTGTGTGTGTGAGAGAGAGAGAGAGAGAGAGAGAGAGAGAGAGAGAGAGAGACATATGAATTTTAAATAACTAAAAAAGTATTTAGAAGTTCAGATCTGGGTAACCAGAATTTTTCAAAGGCGACCTGCTTTCATTGCTTTAAAGATTTATTTATAAATAAGAGCTGAAATGGGAAGATTATTTGTTGTATTTTAATAGAAGGTGATAAGTTATTAAAAATATTTATACTTGCATGAAAGGGGAAAATTATTTATTTACATTATTCTTTTCTTTTTATTTCCTATATTCTTTTTAAAAAACTTTTATTTTTTATTTTTATTTCTCCTTATCTGTACTTCCTATTTTTTTTCTTTTTCTTTTTTTAGTTTGTACTGGTATTTATCTTTTTAATTATCACTTTTAATAAAATTAGTATTAAAGGAAGAGAAATACTTGCTTTGATTCCTATATATCTCATATGTCCAAATCAGCCTAATTCTGGAATAGGGATTTAGCTAAAACTGAAGCAGAACTCTTTTTACAATGAACAAGTATCTGTAGCTGAAAGAATACAGGATTGAAAAATTGGATTTCAATTTCTTTTACTACCGAAGTTCTACTACTAAAACAGTCTTTCTTGGATATAAGCAAAACATTCTAATGTTAACTTATTTGTTGGAGAAAATTATACAAATATGAGCAAAATAAGATTGTAATATCATTTTTGGCAGTATTCTAATAGCACATGACTAATAATGTAGAATTATCCTTTTATTGATTGATCGGTTGATTGCTGGAAACTTTCAACTCCAGTGACTAAAAATATAAGTTACTTTATTTTATTGCTCATTAAAAGGCAGTGGGGACTTTTAACTCTGGCAGGTGCATAAAAAATACAAAAGCAGAAATTTTGAACAGCAAGAAACAATCACTTTTAGGATTATGATTAATATAGCAGCACATCTATCCTGCTATTTTATCTCCCAGTGCTTGCAGTTCTAAAACAGGATTCCTCTCAAACATGTTGTTTTTATACATTTTTATTGTTAAATGAGTGCCACACACACACACACACCGGTATATTAGGGTGCCTAATAGGGAGAATTTTGTGAGATTTATACTTTTTTTAACCTGTGCAAAAAAAGTGTTGTATCTCTAAATGATAATTTCTTCACCAATGTCATAGCATAAAAATTGCTCCTCCACACATAAAAGTATCATCTGTACAGGACTTCTGAATGTACTCACCTACTCATTTTTTGTCTTTCTTTTGCCAGGATAATAGTACATTTCACTATTTTTTCAGATCTAAAGTGTGAAGTCTTTTGTTCTTTCAAGTCTTCTAGAAATGGAAGACACAATCTTTTTCTTCATCATCATGATCTTTTTTTTTAATGACTATTGGCTGGATTCCAAAAGTGAGGCCATCTACCTGCCTTGGAGAAAATCCATTGAACCAGGTAAACACGTAAGCTTCAGATTAATACGTGGGGCGGTGGCTGTGCCCATCCAAAATGATTCAGAAGAACATGTGGGCACAGCATCTCTCTGCTATTTATTAAAGCTGCTCCTCTTTCAAACTTCCAAATAAATCTGAAAAAGGGTGCAGAACTGTCTAATCTAATGGATGCTTAAAACACACACATTTTTGAATCTGTTCTATTCTATTTAATAATAACTATTAAATATAATAAAAAAATAGCTAAAATTTCAGATACTTTCTTTGACCATTTAACCATTCAAAGAATGATCTATTCTATATCCAAAATGTTTCAGCAAAGCCAATACAAGAGAGAGAGAGAGAGAGACGGAAAGAAAGAGAGATGGGGAGAGAGGGCATGGGAAAGTGATGGTTAAGGTACAAAACCAGGAGACAGTGAGCTCTAGTCCAACCTTGGAAACAAAATCAGTTGGGTGACTTTGGTCCAGTCACTATCTCTTAGTTCTATGGAGAACTAGGGAGAACCTCTTCCAAAAATCTGTATTCTGTTGGCCTGTGTTGCTTTTAAAGAGTGCTTGGGAAGCATTCCTGAATGAGGTTTAACAGATTAATTTCAAAAGACAATAATGCTGCTCTTCTCTTCCCACATCTGTAGAGCCTGTGTGGCTGGACACTTACGGGTCTAGCATGCTCCCAATCTCCTATTTTTTTAAAGATGATTTTACGGTGTTTTGATATGCTCATTGAGACCAGGGACTTTTGAGCTAATAATTGAAAATCTTATAGGCTTATTTTCTGATGGCCTTAATTATCATGGATTTTTTCATGCTATTAAATATTTTTGCACATACCATAATAAACAATATCTCTCCCACCATATATTTCGACAGCCACACAGTGGGGTTGACTTGGTGATATTATGTGGACCGAATGTGATGGAAGGGGTATTCATATTTGGGAGTGTTTGGAATTTTCTGTTTTGCTTTAAGGAGGGCACTCCACTTACCCAATGGCTTTTTGTTGGTGATTAATCAGTGAAAATTGACTGGAAAGTTTTATTTTCCATTTGCTTCTGCATGTTGGTAGCACAGTTTCAGGGCAATCTGGATATATCAATTGAGTTCTCCACATCATTGTTTCTGATACTGTGCACATTTCTCAGTCATGTTACTCTTGAGAAAGAATCTGGTCACAAAGTTTTGTTGTCTGGCTTAGACACGAGTATTCTAACGCTAATCTTTAGACAGAACTTTTTACAAACCCATGAAGCAGTCACCCAATTTCTATTTTCTACTTCAGCTTTTCAGACAACCTATTACATTTCCTTCAGCGGTGGGATTCAAAATTTTTTACTACCGGTTCTGTGGGCGTGGCTTGGTGGACAAGACATGGCTTGGTGGGCATGGCAGGGAAATGATACTGTAAAATCCCCATTCCCTCCCACTCCAGAGGAAGGATACTGTAAAATCTCCATTCCCTCCCCACCAGCTCCATTCTCCTGTGCAGGACAATAAAAGAAGACCCAGCCAATCAGCTGGGACTCGATCAGCTGGGACTCAGGAGGCAGCCAATAAATCGGGGCCAGGGCCAGTCAGAGGTGGTATTTACCAATTCTCCAAACTACTCAAAATTTCCACTACTGGTTCACTAGAACCAATCAGAATCGGCTGAATACTACCTCTGATTTCCTTATATATCATTTCGAAAGGTTTGAAATTAGCTGAAATGAAGCCTAGATGCAAAACTGCAAACTTCAAAGAATCATATTGCAAAGACTAAGAGAAATGGGGAAAGGTATATATGCAATATAAAATCAAAAACAAGTTTCCCCTTGATAGATTTCCCTCCAAGGTTGATGAATTTGACAGGAAATGTAGCGTATTTTCTTTATTGATATCTCAAAGTCTGTTTCATAGAAAAGGGATTGTTTTAACATATCAAGGTTGCCAGTAATGAAATCAATAGATTTGGGTTGCTCAGTCCACATTTAATTAGAGGAAACTGTAAACCAAGACTGGTATGTATTTACCGCTATTAATTTAAGATTTTGCTCCTTGTATCTGCTTTTATGCTTATTAAGAGTAAAGATTGCCTCTCTGCTTTTCAATAGCAAAGTAAGTGTTTTTCTCCAGGCATTCATTTAGAATCACGACATCACAATTGCAGCACAATTAGCTTAGCATTAACATGTGGTGCAATAAACACAAGAAAGCTTATCTTTCATTTGAAGAAAAACATAACATTCTAACCTCTTATCTTACACAATTTAGAAACAGGATGTCTGTAGTGAATGAAGCACCACTCCAAGACCTGTGCAAGAGGTTATTATATCACAATATTGGCAATATCAGTGATAAGTTCAAAGTGGGACTTTGGTGTAAATATGAGGGTGCTGCAACCAAATACCAAAAATATGCAAACTACAAATGTGGCAGAGCCAGCTTACTTTAGAAGCAATATACGTTACCATTTAAAGAAAAACGATAATCCTTAAGATCCTGAAATTCGGAGTCTAAAATAACCCTTTTGTGATATAGTTATTATTCATATAATCCACATTTTTAAATATACCTTCAGTATTTATTATTACTGACTTGTTTTAAAAGAGGAATGCCAGAGTTTAAAACTGTAGAGGATGCTTGATAAGTAATGTTATTCTGAATTTAATACTGAGTTTCAATTATCACTAGCATTAGCAAGACAATGCTAATGCTTATTCTAGAATAGCCTTGGTATGTTTAATTTCTGTAAACTAATTAGAGTAGAATAAACTTGACATGCATATTTTCATTAATAAATTAGCACCCAGGGGGATACTTAGAGAACCCATTGCTAACTCCTTGTGAGTCATTTAAGGATTGACCTTGACTCCAAGGTCAGTATTCCAGATCTTCATTCTGCATTTGAGCTGAAATTCAGAATATTTTTTTTAAAAAAGAGTAGCCCAGGTGGTGCCTAAAGTCCTGACCCTCTCCTCCCCAAAAGACATCTTACTTGTGTGTGAAGGAACAGAGAGATTAACATAAAAGAAAAAGAAAAGAAAGGGGAAAGCTAAAAAAAAATTGTTGTTGTTAGTTGCGAAGTCGTTATTCTGGTTATCTTTTGGCTTCCTACTTTAGCATTCTAATCACCCATTCCTGTCCATTTTAGTTTGCTGATTCCTAAGATGTCAATGTTCAGTCTTGTCATCTCTTGTTTGACCACATCCAGCTTACCTTGATTCCTATGGAGAAATTTTTTTTACAGCATTGGACTTTCCTTTCACCACCAGATACATCCACAGCTGAGCGTCCTTTCGGCTTTGCCCCAGTCGCTTCATTCTTTCTGGCGCTACTAGTACTAGCAGTCCGCTCTTCCCCAGTAGCATATTGGATACCTTCTGACCTGAGGGATCATCTTCCGGCATCATATCTTTTTGCCTTTTGGTACTGTCCATGGGGTTTTCATGGCAAAGATACTGGAGTGGGTTGCCATTTCTTTCTCCAGTGAATCACGTTTTGTCAGAACTCTCCGCTATGACCTGTCCATCTTGGGTGTCCCTGCATGGCATAGCTCATAGCTTCATTGAGCTATGCAAGCCCCTTCTCCATGACAAGGCAGTAATTCATGAAGGGGGGGGGGAAATTAAGTGTATGGAAAACTGAGTGGTCCTTGGTGCTCCCTGAGCTTGGTTGTTTTCTTGCAGGTGTTTCATTACCCAAACTAGATAACACCATCAATGCTGGGTAATGAAATATCTGCAAGAAAACAACCAAGCTCCGAGAGCACCAAGCAGCCATCATTTCAATTCTGAGCTACTTTATTGGTATGCAAAGCTGTTGATAAGACAAAGATCTGACCCCAGAAGGCCAGCTTGAAGAAAGTAAGAAGGAACAGCTTAAAAAGAAAATGAAGAACATCTTTGAAAGAGATTAGTTTTCTCAGAAACAGAAGCTAATTGAGATGCATAAAAGTTTCTGAACAAGCAAAAAGTTCCAACCCAACTAAAGGGAAATGAAAATAATTAAATGAAAAGAAGAGAAATGTGATTAAGTCCAGGATGCCATTTTGACTTGGTTTGACTTGATAATCCTGGTTTTTTTTCTCTACATTTTGTTTGTAATTTTTTTTTCTTCCTGCTTCTCACTAAAAGTTCAGTTATGTACTGTTAAATGACAAATCAGGGTCAAATATTTCCAAAAATACTTCGGCATGGTTTAGAGGTTTATTAAAGTAGCTGAAGAATAGAGGTATGTGGCTGAACATTTGAAGAACTATGCTTGGCAGTTTCTTTCTCTTAGTTCTTTGTCTTTGACCATATTTCTATCAGCTTTTCCCCCTGCCATTTCTTTCCATGGTCCAGAATCCAGAAAGAGAAATATCTGCCCACAGATGATCACTCTGTCTTGGGAACTGAATTGTGAGTTAGGATTGGGAGCCCATTTTTGCTGACAGTGCTCAGCCCTTTTTGCTGGAGTGCTCAGGCCATCATAGGTGCCCTCAACACAAGAGAGGTTGAGCTGGCCACACCTACCCTGGCCCCCTGAGGTCAAACACAATCCTGACGCGGCCCTCAATGAAATCGAGTTTGACACCCCTGATCTAGTAGATTCTAAATACAACTTTTTATCAACAGTGAAAAATGCAAAAGGAAGCAATTTTCAAATCTCCTCAATTTATTTTAATCCCAGTGAAGCATCTTTTCTTGAGTCTTTTGACATTTAAAAAGTTAAAGTATGCTTTCACTATAAGGGCACTTCTACTAAAGCAGGGGTCCCCAATCTCTGTGTCGTGGCTCACTTACAGGGCCATGGCCTATTTGGAATTGGGCTGCATGAGTGGCTGGCTGGAGCTCAATTTGCACAAGCAGCAGGCTGGTGAACAATCATTTGAGGGTCTGGTGTGTGGGTGTGGGTGTGCTGGCCCACCCTTGTACAAGAGCTGCATGTGCACACCAGCCTGCTGCTTGCACGGCCCAATTCCTCTCTCTCCCCACCAAGCTGGACCACCAAGCTGCAAAGTTTGGGGACCGCTGTACTATAGTTATTTGTACCACTTCAGGATCTAGTCCAGACCAACAGATACCTGTTTTGGAGAGCTGAAACCACACAAAGCAATTTCTTTCGAACTGCTATATCCTGTTATAGACATCCTGTCACAGACTACCATAGGCATAGACATTCACAGAAAGTCTTGTTTCTATTAATCTCTTTGTATTCTACCATTAGAAAATCTGTGTCTTGAACCTGAAACCTATCTTATTGCTGCTGTGTAACTAAACATACAGAAAGCTCTAGGATCCTTAAGGCTTGCGATATGAATATGACTGAGTTGCTTTCTGTGCTCTGGCTGTTCTGTTCTTCAGTTTAGTCTCAGTCATTACCCCTTGCAGCATCACCAACAGACACTTAACAGACTGGACAGCCAAAGGCATGATTCTGTTACTGCAAGATATCTGCCGTGGAAATCAGTAAGGACATTTAGGCATTTAGTCATAAACTGGGCATGCTATGCTATGAGTATTTAGTTGCATTCCCTTGTGAAAGAGAAAAAAAAATCACTTGAATGAACAGCCTTAGCAGAAACCACATGTTTAATGATTATGCTTGCTCACATTTGCATTTATTCCAAGCAATAAGTGTACATTGTATCCTAATTTGTCATTCTGCTAGTACATCTGTTGCAAAATCAGATTCCTACATCATCTTTTTCACAGGGTCTCCTTTCTTTAAACATTTTTCAATAATAATAATAATAATAATAATAATAATAATAATAATAATAATAATAATAATAATAATAATAATAATAATAATAATAATAATAATAATAATATTGTCATTGTATGTGTATACACAGTATACCCATACAACGAAATTCAATTAACACTCGAAGACCAGGCTCAACACACATAACAATCCCCAAACACACTCCCACCCACCACAAATTCCACAAATTCAATATGCCTCCTCCACAAACAGCCAATGTGTAGCTCTCATAATCCTCCAATGGGACCATTGAAATCTAAAGGGTTTAAACCATAATTTAAAAAATTTAAAAAGCACTTAAGTATGTAACTCTGTCTTAGTTTGAAAGGTTGAATTGTGCTAGAGTTTTTTTTTTTAATGTCTCTCCTACCTTTGCACTATAGATCATCATATTCCAGTAAGTATAGGATGACTCTCAGCTGGTAAAATGTTCCTTTCTTTGCAAGTAAACTTAGAAAAGAAGAGGGTAATCAAGTTATAGAATGATAGTCGGTAAACACTGAAAGGAAAGGGTGAATGATTCTATGGCAATTAAACTGATATTATTACTATTACTAGATAAATCAATCACAGTTTTTTAGGATTAGTGATTTATCCTTGCAACAACATTTTACAGAGCATCTTCTTTCTAAGACACAGTAGAAGGAGAGCAAAAAATCAGAAATCTGGTAGCACTTTTTTGGCTAGGAAATTTTATTTAGAATGCATAACCTTTTGATCAGCTGCTGCTCACTTCATCAGAGGAATTGAATGAATAGATTGATGTAGGATTTAAACTGAGGCAGGAGGAAGGTAGTGGGGAAGGAGGGAAGAGAGGATGGTTATTTAGATGCAGACTACATGCAAGACAGATCGCAACACCTTATCAATTAACAATTGTAATGCATTAGAAACCCTTTGCCTTATTGTGACCTTCTGAGTGTCTGATTTCATGAGATTGTACATGAATATGCATGCCATTAATATAATTTTTTATTACAGTCATTGACCAAAATTACAAACAGAAACACAATAAAAATAAAAAAAAAACAAGACAAGATAAAAAATATTAGTTTGTGGTGGATTCATAGGAATAGAATAGAATAGAACAGAATATTCTTTATTGGCCAATTGTGATTGGACACACAAGGAATTTGTCTCTGATGCATAAGCTCTCAATATACATATAAGCAACAAAGTAATAAATCATAAATCATAATGAAGGTATCTTTTCTTTTATGTACTCTGAGAGCATATGCACCAAGACAAATTCCTTGTGTGTCCAATCACACTTGGCCAATAAAAAATTCTATTCTATTCTATTCTATTCTATTCTATTCTATTCTATTCTATTCTATAAGATACAACCAACAAAGTGATAGTCATGAGATACCAATAGGCTTAGATAATAGGAAAGATGAGAAGGATAATAGTAATAGAATCCTGCTACATGGTTAGATATCCTTAGGAACAGACAGTCCTGTGGGAATTATGTGATTCCACAGAGTGATGGCATGGGGAGGGGGGGGAACTGCCTTTGTGTTTAGTTGTTTTGGCATGCAATGCCTTATAGCTGCTGCATCCTGAAGGTAAAAGCTGAAGCTAGTCCAGGATGTGAGGGGTCTTTAGATATTTTTTCAGCCCTCTTTCTGGTTTGTGCAGTATACCAGTTCGCAATGGAAGGCAGGCTGGTTGCAATTGTTTTTTCTGCAGTCCTAACTATCCACTGAAATCTGTGCCTGTCCTGTGTAGTTGCTGTACCAGACAGTTATAGAAGTAATCAAAGTCCTAATCAAAGTCTGCCTTCTTTTACAGTCAATACAAGGAGACTGAACCATATTAATCTGATAACTATATATTTATATTAAAAAACCCTCAAAATGTCCCAGATGCTTTACCAGGTAAGGAGTTATAAGGTGGGGTCCTTGAAGGTACATGGTTTAGCAGGACATGTCTCTAAAATAAATGTTATTAGTCGGAAAATATGGAACTAGAGTCCTGATTTCTTTTCTTCCTAAGGGGAGTACTTTTCTTCATAATGCTGAATACATTTTGTCCTAAACAAGGCATTTTTTGCCCTTTCACCCCAATATTTCATTTTTATTTTTGAATTGATACGCAACACTTTATTTAGAGCATAAGGGTGCACATAACCAGCTTCAGCAAGCATGGCAATATTTAGCTTATTTTCCAGTGACTTTGTTTAGCTCCATATTTCTTTACACTCCAATATACTGTGATGTATATTATCCATTTTAAAAGGCAGACTTCCATTCAGGTGATTTGTCAGTAATCTCTTTCTAGGCAGCTCCATTTCCCTTTCAATCCAATGCTCTGTATTCTGCAACTTCTGAGCACCTACAATTGCCAGTCCCCCTTTTTCAACTTTAAGGTTAAGGCACATCTTTATCACTACCACTACTGTTCCTATTCCCCAATCGCTGAAAAAGCCATATGAAGCCAACCCACAATTATCTTCCCAGACATTGAGAGAACAGTGTATAAAGAGAACAAAAGTATTGTAAAAGAAAGGAGTTAGAAGGCAGAGAGAAGTACTCATGATGGGAAGTTCGAGATAATATTAGACAAGAGTTCTGTAAATGGACTACCCTAGAAACTACATACAGCTACAGAATTTCAAAGAGAGGCGATTAGAATAGTAGGAGTTCACATATAGTATGCTATTACAGAGCATTATATATTGATTCATTTTTCCCCCTGATATTATGAGCCTGAGCCAATATGGAGCTGATTTCATTTCAAATATCCACGAGAAGTTTCTTTTTAAGCAGACTTTATACTTCTGCAAATCCCACTAGTACTTTGGTTCCCATTCTGTTGGTATTCACTATTTAAATACCTGGTTATAACAAGAGTTGGCAATTTAAAATCCTGGAAACACCATCATGCATGTTTTTAGAAGTACCTAGAACCTCTTGTAATTTTCTAAATTTTAATGATTCATTTAGTGAATATTGGAGTCATGTTGTCTTATCATGTTGAAGTTAAAAAATTAAAATTTCCTTATCATAGTCTAGAAAGCAGACTATCTTCCAGAAATGAACCAAGTCATCACCACCACTGAATATATATATGTATGTATGTATGTATGTATGTATGTATGTATGTATGTATGTATGTATATATATATTTGTTTTCTGAGGTTTTCTTCTGGGAGCAATGTGTGATTGCAGCTGTTTCTTCCTTTTCTTCTCAAAAGGAAGAAACAGCTGCAATCACACATTGCTTCCAGAAGCACGAAGCTGAAGCCTGAAGATGACGAATGAGACTTCGTTGAAACGTCGCCAAGACACTTCCAATTTTACGCGGGAGAAAACCCGAATAATCAAAGACCTACATACAAACACCCGCGAAAACCTCAGAATATATATATATATATATATATATGTTTTCTGAGGTTTTCGGTGTTTATAGTCTTAGAGTTTTCTCACGAAATTGGAAAAATTCCAATTTTACGCGGGAGAAAACCCAAATAACCAAAGTCCTACACACACACACACACACACACACACACACACACACACACACATATATATATATACATTTCCATATGCACAATGTAACCCTACCCATTGTATCAAAAAATTGACCATCCATATTCTGATTTGATAAAAAGGAAGTAGTGATGACATGAAGGTAATTGAAAATTAAACTGCTAAATTACCAAAATGAATTCTTAAGTGAGAAAATAAAATTTCTGAATGAAAGCTCTTGGTTTTTATCCAAGTATACCCACAAAGTGTTTGCATACAGCCATCATAGATTTGCTCCATTGTATATTTTCCTATCATATTCTTTCACATGAGATTGAAGACCAGGGTTGTTTGGGGATAAATAATTGGGATTATTGTTTTAATCTTGGACACTGATTTAGATTGTAGAGTTATTGCTTTCTAAATTTTGTTTAGTCATTATTGTGAGATAAGCAGACATATAAATCTTATAATAAATAAATCTATTATTTTAAATTAATCTCTGTGACTAGCTTAGGTCCATTACAAAATTCTGTTCTATATATTTAATATATTTCTATGCCATTTGGAAAAAAGTTGTTAACTTAATTCTACGTAGCTTCTTTTCCAAAAACACCATGCTACTGACCAGAGCATATAAAACTTTTGCTAGGCCAATTCTTGATTACTGCTCGGCTGTCTGGAACCCATACCATATATCTGATATCAATACAGTTGAGCATGTCCAAAGGTATTTTACGAGAAGAGTTCTCCACTCCTCCGTAACCAATAAAATACCTTATTCCACCAGACTTGATATCCTGGGTCTAGAAAACTTGGAACTTCGTCGCCTTTGACAGGACCTGGGTTTAGCTCATAGAATCATCCATTATAATGTCCTTCCTGCCAATGACTACTTCAGTTTCAACTACAATAACACAAGATCTACCAACAGATTTAAACTTAATGTCAACCGCACCAGTTTAGATTGCAGAAAACACGATTTCTGTAACAGAATTATCTATGCTTGGAATGCATTACCTGACTTTGTGGTCTCTTCTCATAACCCCAAAAGTTTTATTAAAAATCTATCCACTGTTGACCTCACCACATTCCTAAGAGGACTCTAAGGGGCATGCATAAGAGCACAAATGTGCCTACCGTTCCTGTCCTATTGTTTCTTCCCCTATATATATATATGCTTATACTACCTTGTTTCTCATATATATGTTTATATATTATATAATCTTTTGTGTTATGCTTGTTATGCTTGTGTATATTGTTATGACAAAATTAAATAAATAAATAAAAATAAATAAATAAAACTCTTCCTTTGTTATTTTTATGCAAATAAACTTTTCTTGCCCAAAACCTTTTGAGATATCTTTTCTGGTTCAAGTGTCCGGTTACTTATGTTTTTAAGAGAAGGATCGCTGATCATCAACTCCTTGAATTGCTGGAAGTCCAGACAGTAAATCTGATAATACATTATTATAATATTATAGGTATCTGCATTCTCAAACTAGTATTTGCCTAAGGCAATAGGAGGTCTATCAGTTTTTTACAGTGTCATGGACAAAAGGTTGAGAGCATTATCAGGTCTTTATCAGACTTCTTTGTGGTGTTCATGATTTTTTTTTTTTTTTTTTGTTTACATTTATACCCCGCCCTTCTCCGAAGACTCAGGGCGGCTTACAATGTATAGGGCAATAGTCTCATTCTATTTGTATATATTTACAAAGTCAACTTATTGCCCCCCCAACAATCTGGGTCCTCATTTTACCTACCTTATAAAGGATGGAAGGCTGAGTCAACCTTGGGCCGGGCTCGAACCTGCAGTAATTGCAGGCTTTGTGTTCTTAATAACAGGCCTTACCAGGCAGAGCTAAACCGGCCCAATTTTGATTTTGGCTCTCCATTTATTCTCCTTAAACAACCCTGTAATGTTCAGTCCTATTGTATTTGCAGGCTAATTTACTTAAAATGTTTATATTTCACATACAGATTACAGTTAAAAGAGAGGTGGTTGTTTTTTCTCTGCTGAAGTGCATTTAAATTCAGTTCCCAACTGATGAGGTTTCTGTGGAGGATGAGATGGCAAGAATCCTAATTGGCCCAGATCTGCTGAACATCTACCTTGAAAGCTTCTACCAAGAACATTTGGCTATATAGTTAGAGAGTCATTGGCCACAAATGTGCAATGTTTGTTTTAGGGATCCTTCCAAAACACTCTCTAATTTTTTTCCCTTGATTTTTGCACTCCAAATTATTCAGTGAAACTGGTGCATCAGGAGTATTTATTGTTCCATTTTTTAAAAGTAATGTCCAAATCTCCATACACGGACATGTTGCCATAGTTTTTAGTTTCTTTATACTTTTCCAATGCTGCTGAAATTCTTTAAAACTTTACAGAGGATTAGAGGGCAGTTGTTTTCCTATGGATCCTTGCTGTAAGAGATTCCATTTTGTTGCCACTCTGATCCAGACTGGACTCAGAAAGCAGAGGTAAGGAGAAGCAAAGGTAAATGTAACTGTCTAAGCAGAACCCAGTGAAAGATAAAATAAAGTTAGCATTTGCCACAGCTGGGGATTGTGTGACAGACCCTCTCCAACTGAGGACCAGGAAACAAGAAAAAATAAGAGATAAACAAAGAGAGAAAGATGGGATGCTCTGTAAGAAAACCTATTAACTCTTTGTCCATGTCCCCTCCATGAGATAATTTGTGGAGACCTATTGATAGGTCTCCACACCTATAAAAACAGTATAAAAAAGAGCAGTTCTGATATAATTGTATTGTAATTCCATCACAATTGTTTTATTTGCTGTTACTATTGTACATTATGCACATTGATAAAGCATTGTACACAAAAGTTTCTTGATGTACCGTATTTTTTGGAGTATAAAATGCACTATGCACTATAAGACACATCTACCTTTTTTGATGAGGAAAACAAGAAAAAGAAATCTGCCTCTGCAAACAGCCTGCTTTACTTTCATTTTCATTTTCAGCCTAGCTTGATCAGCATAAGAAAAAAATTGCTCCCAGCAATTTACCTCCTTGCAGCAAGCAGCAGAGGCCCGAGCAGCAATAGGCAATGGCAATCCCTGCAGCCTGAAACAGCTGAGAGTCGGGAGGCCAATCCAACCTACACTCAACTTGTGCTTATTAGGCTGTGCTGAAGCTGAAATGGGCTGTTTCTTCTTGCTGCTTGCTGCAAGGAGGTAAATTGCTGGGAGGCAGAGGCCAAAGGGTGGGGGCCAGTGGGTGGGAGGGGATACATTTGGTGTATAAGACACACCCACATTTTCACCCCCTTTTAGGTCTTATACGCCGAAGAATACGGTAATTATATATCAAGATTATTTTTCTGCAATGTTTTATCAATGCAAAACAAGAGAAACCTCATTATTCTGTATAGTATTTCAAAATCTGGACACCCACATCTATTGGCAAAACACATCTGCTTTATGTACAATCAAAGATATCCATTATTCAGTTGTACGATAATGTCTTTTACTGTGACAGAGTTCAACTTGTAAGAATCCTTCTGTGCATACAAAGGAATGAATGGTAACTTGTACAACAGGAGTTCAACTGTAATTAATCATCATGCCAGCTCAACCCTGCCTTGTCCTTGAATTCTCTTCAAGCTAATTGTATATTTAATTTAATTTCATAAAAATGTTGACTAACTCGTGAAGATGTCCTTCAGTGCAGTGAGAGCCAAGGCAGCATAAGAGAGAATAAGCCTGGATTAATCATACAGTAAACAAGATATACATGCATAGAAGTCATATGTCAAAATTCTATAAGCAGATTTGTACTTGGCTGATAAATTGGTTTCTAATGACCCTTTAGTTTTATTGGTCCTACAGTCTACAACTGGAACAATGATATCATTCACCAGGCCCATCTCCAATATCATTCTTCTTTCTAAAACAGTTCGAGTCTTTTATGATTATATAAAGAGGCATGGTCAGTAGCCATACACATATTCTTGAAAGTTGTGGCATCACAAGTATGTTCACACAAACAAGGCAGTTGTGAAAAGTAGGCACACAGTGACTAGATTACTTAAATCATTCTTCATCCATTTCCCTTTAAAATATGTTCTTACCTATGTAAATGAATGTGGAGTATAGGGGCCAGGAATAATCACACAGGGGCCTAAAATCCCAGGGGGCCAAAATTATGGCAAATTTAAGAAAAGAGATTTGCATTCCAGAAGTGTATGAAGAGAATCTAGTCTGGATCTAGAATTTAGAACAGTAGAATACAGAAGAGTAGATTAGAGAACTACAGCAAATATAAGGAAATACAGCTTAAGAAAATATAAATGATTAACATAGGGTTATAGAAAAGAATTACAAGGCAAAATTATAAATTTGAAAATTACAAGAATTAAGGACAAAAGAAACAAAATATCTCTTTTGTAAATAAATCTTTCTTTTGGTAATTTTATTTTCTTAATAAAATTCTTGCCTCAAACTGGAGTCATCTCCTTGGTTGAACCTAAAACAACTGGGCTAACTACATGGAGAGCAATATAACTATCTCAGAAAGAGAAAACTTATTGCTGATAGTCTGCATGTGACTCCTTCAGTCAACTTTTTGCAACAACTAGAGCCAGCTCACTTATTCTACATGACTGACATTCAACACCAAAATAATGATTTTGAGTGAGTTGTTTTTCATTTTTTTTAAGCATTGTTCTCTCTCAAATCTCTAAAGTATGAGGGGCAAAAATATCCCCCCCCCTTTCCAGTAATACATCACCAATTACGCCTTATGCAATCCTTGGAGCCATTAACTAAGGCACAGCCATTGTGCTCTATTATTTATATTTACTTTTTGCAAAACTAAGAAATAAACAAAGGGAAAAGGGAAAAAATTGACAAAAACAAAAAGAACCAAAACAAGAGAATTGAATGTATCTCCTACATATGTAATTGTGTGTATGTGTGTGTGTATGTGCATACACACACGTGTGTGTGTGAGTGTGGGTTTGCGTGCATGCATATGTATGTATGTACACATATAGAGAGAGAACAAATAAAAATATTGGATAAAATATTGATTATGGGTATTTAATGTATATATGTATATGTGTGTATCATATGTGTGTATACATACATAAATGTATATGTATACTTATATGTATATAAATATAGTTTTACCCAGTATTTTTATTTCTTCTCTTTTTGTATGAGTATGTATGTAAATATGCATACACACACACACACACACACACACACGTACAAGCTTTAGATAATTTATTTGTAATAACAGATAACTATTTGTAGTAATACCGTGTTGACTTTGGCTGATAACATCACTTTAAAAGCAAAGAAATAACAACTTAAAATATATAACCAGCTGCCAAGATAAAAACCAACCATATATTGATTGCAATAACTGTCTTTACCTGACCATCTATCTGGAAACACATACCTGGAAATGTTACTACATCTCCAGAGCCTTGCAAAAGATTGGCTGGGTCAGAGACAATCTTATCTCTGGGAGGAGGGTGCTCCCAGGATGGTCAAATGCCAAAATCAGAAATGGCATTCTTGACTGTATGACTGTAACTTTGTTGCTGGCAAACCTTATGATTTATTTTGATATATTGACCATCAATTGTGTTGTAAATGTTGTACCTTGATGAAAGTATCTTTTCTTTTATGTACACTGAGAGCATATGCACCAAGACAAATTCCTTGTGTGTCCAATCACACTTGGCCAATAAAAATTCTATTCTATTCTATTCTGTTCTAAATCCCATAAGATGACCCTTCTTAATTGATGGAACCCATAGCATGCTTCTTCTGTTAGATATGATAGAATGGGTAGAAAGTATTCAGGAGGAGTGATCCCACAACTAATACATATAACAAATAACATTCTTCTGAATATGTCAACTTTTTAGCCAAATAATATTCCACTGTTTTAAATACCCCCAATTCAGGGGTGAAATGCTACCGGTTTTGACAGGTTAAGATGAACCAGTAGCGGAGATTGGGGCTGGTTCGCTGAACCCATAGCAAACGCTGGCAGGCCATGCCCACAAACCAACTCATGGCCTGCAGCCCTGCCATGCTTCCCTACCTTCTACGTGGCCTTTCCAGCATCCCCATGGCCAGCTTGCGAAGGCAGGCAAGAGGAAGGCCATGTGGAAGGCAGGTAAGCATGGCAGGGCTGCAGGGAAGGAGCTAGCAGCCTACTCCCTTCCCCACAGCCCTCCATGCTTGCCTGCCTTCTACACTGCCTTCCCGGCAGTCCCCCATGCCTGCTTGCCTTCTGAGGTCAACATGCAGCCCAACCAGTGGGTGGGTGGGTGGCCCTTGGTAGAGACACAGGCACTTCTCTGGGGCTGAGAGGGGTGGCAGAGGTGTTCCAGGAGGGCAGGTGCCAGGCAGAGGTCCCAGGGCTGCCTTACCAATATGCTGGGTCCACTGGGATGATGGGCATGCTGAATATGCCAGTGGAGGATCTAGAAGGTAAGCCGACAATGGCAGCAGGGGGGCGGAGAGAGACCCACTGCACTCAGACTCAGGGGGACATGGTGAGGCTCACTCACCTCTTGGGCCTGGCATGCTTGGCTTTTGCACTTGGCTCCTATGGGGTTTTTGGCCACCTGCCGCCTGCTTGCCTTCCCCTCCCCCCCTCATCCAGTCCATAACGGGGAATGCACTGCTTCTGGGTGCACCTCAGGTCCCTGAAGGGCAGGGTGTGCTCTGCCGTCACTGCTGCTATTGCTGGTGCCAGCACTGCAGCTGCACAGGAAACCCTCCAGCGCAGCGCAGTTCCAGGATGGCAGGAGAGCCCAGGCAAGCTCCGCCCCCACTGCTGCTGCTGCCAGGCGCATCCGCACAGGAAAACTCCTTAGCGCAGTGCAGTTCTGGGATGGCGGGAGAGCCCAGGCAAGTTTTGCCCCCATCGCTGCTGCTGCTGCTGTTGCCAGGCATATCCACACAGGAAATCTCCCCGGGAAGGGCTCTATCTATTTGTCCAGACCGTGTGTGTGTGTGTGTGTGTGTGTGTGTGTGTGTGTGTGTGTGTGAAAGAGAGAGAGAGAGAGAGAGAGAGCGAAAGAAAGAAAGAAGAAGGAAGGGAGAGAGAGAGAGAAAAAAGAAAGATAGAGACAAGAAAGAAAGAAAAAAAGAAAGAAAGAAAGAAAGAAAGAAAGAGAAAGAAGGAAAGAGAAAGAAGGAAAGAAAGAGATAGATAAAAAGAATGAATGAAAGAAAGAGAAAGGAAGAGAAAGAGAGAAAGAATGAGAGAGACAAGGAGAGGAAGAAAGGAAGGAAGGAAGGAAGGAAGGAAGGAAGGAAGGAAGGAAGGAAGGAAGGAAGGAAAGAAAGAAAGAAAAGACATAACCACAATTGTGCCCAAAATTTTGGTTGCTAAGCAAGAGCATTGTTAAGTGAGTTTCACCCATTTTACAAGTTGGCCATGCCCACCCGGTCACATGCCCACCAAGCCATGCCCACCGAGTCATGCCTACAGAACCGGTTGCGAAAATTTTTGGATTTCACCACTGCCTCAATTCAATGAAAAATACAGTAACCTTTCCAAAAAGCTACAGCAACTAACATAGTAGTTAACTGTATGAGCCTAATCAGATTCTTAAATTGCATCAATTTATATGCATTTGTTAAAATAGACAATAAACCAAGCCAGAGATTTAGAACAAAGGATTGTTTGGTGATATTCCTAAATTCTTAAAAAAAACTTCCAATCAAAAGATTGAGTTATTGATCATTACTTGCCTGAAATGAAAATATTAATTTGGTTATTCATCCTGTGAAACACAAATCAATATAATGTGATTTGAGCAATATGATACCATCTGTAAATTGTCTTCCATATGGCAAGACAGTTTGCTCAAAAGGAAGATAAATACTGGTCTGAATATAAAGAAGTCAGTATTATATATTGACTAAAAAGGTAACATTAAGGATATGAAGCTTAGGAAAGAATTCTTACTTCTGTTGCTGTTGTTCATGTGTACCTTACTAGGATTAGCCCAGATCATAATTTCAGAGCAAATTAATTGCATTGTCTATGTTTTATTCCTCAGATGTAGGAGTCCTGTAATATGTATGGGGAGGCAAGAAGTGGGGCTAGAAGTAAGACCTTTTGCAATTATATTTATCAAAGATGTTCTAGTTTTAATTTGTTAAAAAATATGTTGTAATCAACAAATCAATGTTCAGCTTTCCACAAGCTGCTTTAGAAACTGTTTAGGTGTTACATTTGAAATTCTGCATAGAGGTCTTTGTAGGTATCACTGTCCTTAGTTTAATCCTTTAAATAAACCATGTATAGCACACAAATATAATTACAGAAAGGTTAGATCAGTTACATAACCAAAATATGAACTTAGGCAAAAATTAATATAAAAGATATTCATATCATTCTTCAAGGGCAATTGGTTTCCAAAATGCACTTGGAGATTTATTGGAGTGTCAGCATATTTCTTCCTCTGTATGTAACTATATTGATAGATGATGAGAAGTTGGCTTTGAGAATTGGTCCATACATAGTCCAGCTGTGAATTATAGAAAGAAATGAACTTGGCTGGAACTTCTTCTTCTTTTTTTTTTGCAGCAAAAGATAAGTCCAATTATGGATATCTCCAGAAAAGATAAAGAAAAGCTGATAGTGAGTCACTTCCAGCCAGCAAATGAAGCAGATGAAGATATTAGAGGACAATATAAATTTAATTAACTCTTTTTTGGTTCTCTGATTATCACCTTAGATCTTTGCCCTCTTGTTTAATGTATTCTTATTGTGGGATTTCATATCTTACTGACCTTTGTGTAACTTTATCTTTTGTGATTCAGTTGACTATTACTTATATATCACAAAGGATACTGAAAAAAAGTTGAAGTCAGATTCATCCTCATTATAAGCTGATGTATGTTAGTTGACCTCATCTATTGTCTCTCTGGGCTTAAATATCTTCTATTGTTAAGGCCAACAACAATATTACATTTCACATCCTGAAACCTTTTTCTTGGAAATAAAAAGAACACTAAAATTAACAAGGATTAGAGGTTGATGAAAGAGGTATTTAGTAATATGGTTTACAATGGGAAATAATTTGAGAAGAAATGTTTTAGGCAGAGTTCTGAGCAGTAATTATAAAGTTATCTCAGGGACAATATGATCAAAAAAAGAAAATGAGTAATATCGGACATTAAAAGTTCTGTATGAAAAAGTGTATTACTTGAAAATGTTGATAAAGGAAGAGAAATACTGTACGTATATGCTGAGTTCAGACTTAAGTCAACTTTGGAGCAAAGACTTCATGGATGAACACAAAGTTCATTCTCATCAGGTGCCATATAAAGAAATGTCATGGAATCTTAGAGGCCTGAACTTAGATCTCTACACCCCTTATATGTTCCTCTCTTAATTATATATGCAAAATGAAGTACAATATTGCATTACAACATTAGAACATTAGGAAGATCTGGATTCAAGTCCATTTCCCACCATGGAGGCTCACTGGATAATCAATCTTTGTCCCTTAGCCCAACCAATCCTCAAAAGATGTTCTGAGAAAAATTGGAGGACAGTATGCACACTTCTGATGGAGCATACAACATGCTATTGAATCAGTTTGACACAACTGACCATGTGACATTTGTTCATCTGAAGAACTGAATTACTTTTTTTCCCTTCCCTTTCTGGCCCTGCACTATTTTATTTGAAAATGCAGCATAGAAAGGTATTTTTTTTCCCTGCAGCATAGCACCTGAACAAAGCTTCAGGGGAGTTTAATTATTTATGTATTAATTAAATATATACTCCCATCACAAGCATAAGTAGATTATTGATGGCTCAAAAGATAATATAATCATAAATATTAAAAAATAGGCTATATACAGAGGCAAAAGTAGTATCTGGTGTCAACATTCAAATACCCTCTGGAAAAGCTCTTCAGCTGTTTCTGGAAAAAAGTTCACGTTTGAACTCTTCCAGAAGGCCATTCCAGAGGAGCTCAGAGGGAACCAGCTGCATGATTCTCCCAGCACAATCCCAGGAAGTGAGTTTGTATGCTCCTTAGTGGGAAATCCTACATCTCCTCTCCTTAATATCTGCAGTGATCCAGTCCTCTATAAGTGGGAGAAGACTTGGGATTGGCTTTATTCCCTTTGTAGTACAAAAAGGAGATTTCACAGTTCTTATTAGTTTGAGTGGCTTAGGAAAAAGTACCAGAGAAATGTCAGTAGTGATCAGCTGGCTCATGGTGATTCCTAATAAACAGGAAGCAGCAGTTGAAGCTAAGCAGAATCACATCAGATACCTGTACAATTAGCATAGCCCCCCCCCAAGGCTGTGTGCACTTCTCTTCTCTCTGTATAACATCTCTAACGATCCATCTGTTAAACTACTGAAGTTCACAGATGACACAACAGTGATCAGTCTCATTTGAGACAATGATGAATCCGCCTACAGATGGGAGGTTGAGCAACTAGCCTCGTGATGGGACCGGAACAATCTGGAACTGAACACATTGAAAACCGTAGAAATGGTGGTAGACTTTAGGAGAAACCCTTCCATACTTCCACCTCTTACAATACTAGACAACACAGTATCAACAGTAGAAACCTTCAAATTTCTAGGTTCTATCATATCGCAAGATCTAAAATGGACGGCTAACATCAAAAACATCATCAAAAAAGCACAACAAAGAATGTTCTTTATGTGCTAATTCAGAAAGCTCAAACTGCCCAAGGAGCTGCTGATACAGTTTTAGAGAAGAATTATTGAGTCTGTCATCTGCATCTCTATAACTATCTGGTTTGGTTCTGCAACACAACAAAAAGACACAGACTTCAGAGGATAATTAGAACTGCAGAAAAAACAATTGCTACCAATCTGCCTTCCATTGAGGAACTGTATACTGCATGAGTCAAAAAGAGGGCTGTGAACATATTTACAGATCCCTCAAATCCTGGACATAAACTGTTTCAACTCCTACCCTCAAAACGATGCTACAGAGCACTGCACACCAGAACAACTAGACACAAGAACAGTTTTTTCCCGAAGGCCATCACTCTGCTAAACAAATAATTCCCTCAACACTGTCAAACTATTTACTAAATCTGGACTACTATTAATCTTCTCATCATTCCCATCATCCATTTCCTTCCACTTATGACTGTATGACTGTAACTTTGTTGCTTGTAACCTTACGATTTATATTGATAGTTTCCTGATTGCTTATTTGTATCCTGTGAGTATCATTAAGTGTTGTAAGTGTTGTACCTTGATGAAGGTATCTTTTCTTTTATGTACACTGAGAGCGTATGCACCAAGACAAATTCCTTGTGTGTCCAATCACACTTGGCCAATAAAAAATTCTATTCTATTCTATTCTATTCTATTCTATTCTATTCTATTCTATTCTATTCTATTCTATTCTATTCTATTCTATTCCTCTCTGGGTTCCAACATAGGGAAAAGTGAAGATGATTGCACAGTTGCCTCAAAAATAATTTGGAGGAATTGGGAACTAGAAATGATGTGAAGAGAATGTACCATTTGATTGGAGGAGAAGACCCCCATGGAAAAAAATCTACTGAAACTCAGATATGTAATTTCAGCAAACAGATTCTCTGACTCAGTGGCTCGTCTTAACCCATTATTTTCCTTCTCTTCTGCCACTTCAAGGAGCTGTTTGATGGACAAGAGTCTAATTAGGTCAACATTTAATTAAAGCAAATTTTGTTGACTTATTTTTATATTTCTTTTCTGCACTCTGATAATGCAGCTGATATAAGACAAAGTGCTGCAGTACAGTGCTTTCCTCAATTGCTATCACATTTAGGAAATATAAAAGTACTTGCTGTAAAAATATGAGACTGTAGAAAATAGCTAGCTCAACATGAAGGGGGAAATCCAAAAAGTATCTCTTCCTATTAACTCTCAAGGTACAAGTCAGGATGGACAACTCTGTCTGTTCCCAGTTTATAGTACTTTTCAGATTTCATGTGTTTGTTGCTATTTGTTTTTTTTCTACCCTGTTGCTGTATTACTCTCCTGTACAAAAGTGTTTGTGTAATTATAAGCTTTTATATGTATTTTATTTCCAAATAGACATGTCTACCTACGTTTTCTCTTAAAACAACCAATTTTAAATGTAATCCTAGATATTTTAAACATAATAGCAGAACAATTATAAAAGCAAACTGACATGCTTTAATAATGCCTGAAGCAGGGTCTCCATTATTTCCCCTTTTTGGAGCTTGCCATAGTCAGAAATTCCTTACTTTGGATATGCTGAGTTTCAGAGACAAGCACACAAGAGGGATCTGGCCTTTCATTCCCTTGTCTGAGACTAGAATGCTGTTCAAGGAGTCATATGATTATATCTTGTGTATTCCTTCTATTTTTTTCCCAAGTGAAGTACTGTATGGCAGATCACTTGAGAATCACTGAAAGGGATGAATATGTTGTGGTCCATCAGCAGCCTACAAAGCTGGCAACAGAGTTAGACAGCGATGAGGCTGAGGTGAGGCCAGGGCTATCGGGAATTGAGGTACGGACTCCAGAACCTCCAGAGACTGATAGTAGTGAGGCAGAAGAACAGGAGGAGCCTGTTCCTAATGCACGCATGAGAAGAGCTGCCAGAAGACAAGAGCAGCTCAAGCAGAGAGGACAACTCGGGAGTAGGACCAAGAGATGATTGGCCCCTCCCATAAGGCTTAAAACAGACCAGCACCGGCGTTTGAGCTTTGCCGGAAAACAAGGTTGGTATCTGCATCTTCTGCTTCGTCATCTGCTTTATCTATGTCTTTGTTTTTGTGGCTTCTGGATATTTGCCAGAAAGGGCCTTTGAAAGTTTGCCTAATTGGACCAAGGTTTGTGATAGAACTGAGGAATTTGTGTTGGGAGGCATTTGTTTTACTTTGAGTTGAACGACGCTGGGAATGAAGTAATTCCCAGCTGTTCGAATAAAGTTTGTTTTTCCACAGACTCAGTTTATTACTACCTATTTGGGCCTGGGTCAGAACAGAATAACCAAGTTCTGACATCTGATGTATGAAACAACAGTTGGCTTTGTCTATATTAGAATTCACAAACACCAAATTTCTCAAACATGTGTAGATACCACTGACATAGCTATGCAGGTTTTGTTGTTCAAATTCCATTGAGATTAAAAATGAACTGCATTGATTTTAGGACTGCTTGATCAGTTTCCATCATTTCCGCAGGCCTTGTGTTCTTCTATCATCTGTTTTCCTGCTGGACTTAATCATGACTCCAAAATCAATCAATGAAAACAGCATCTCAGCCCACCTCATTACAGGATTGATGTTTCTGATCAAAACACCCAAAAAGCAGAGTTTGCATTGCAAAAGAGAGATTATGGTTTTCATTCATTCAGCCCTTACAGCAGGAGATCTAGCTAAAAGGTTTGTTTTTGTTTTCCAGCTCAGATTGGTTCCCAAAGCAAATTGCAATTAAAATTCATGTGAAGATACATGCAGTATAATTAGGAATGTGTTGGTGTCAGTGTGGCAGCCTCTTCTATACTTTTATCAGCTGGTAATACAATCTAGGTTCATCCCTATAGAGCATTACTTTTTAAAATTGACAACTTTAAGATGTATGACTCCCAGAATTCCCTAACCAGCATGCTTTATTTTTTAATATTATTTCATTTTATATTTATTATAAATTATGAATATTTATTGTATTTTTATTTTGTGATATTTAACTAATGATTAAATCATACCATTCTGCTGTGCCACGCATTCTAAGGACTATCCTCCTCCCTGAGATGAGATTGTCTCCATCTCTTCCAACCTTTCAAAAAATCCCTTAAAACCTGGTTGTGTCAACAGACCTGGAAATCACAAAGCAATTATAATTTGATTAGGTGATTCCATTGTTTATAATCCGATGCACCATCTTTACATTTTACAATATTATTTTTTGTACTTCTGCATTTGTTCAAAAAAATATATTTTATGGTTGTTTTTAACACCACCCAGAATCACATTGCATGAGATGGGCAGCCATATAAATATGATTAATTAATAAATAATACATTTTGAAAGTTTACACAAGGAACAACATCACCAAAAAGGCATTAAGGGTTGTAAACCTAATCTTGCATACCTTCTTCTCTGGTAATATTACACTACTAACCAGAGCATACAAAACATTTGCTAGACCTATTCTTGAATACAACTCATCTGTCTGGAACCCACACTGCATATAGGACATTAATACAATTGAACGTGTCCAGAAATATTTCACAAGATTAGTCCTCCGCTCCTCGGCTCGCAACAAATATTTTATGCCACCAGACTCGAAATTTTGGGCTTAGAAAATTTAGAACTACGCCGTCTTCAGTATGACCTAAGCATAGCTCATAAAATCATCTGCTACAATGTCCTACCTGTCAATGACTACTTCAGCTTCAACCACAACAATACACGAACACACAATAGATACAAACTTAAGGTAAACCGCACCAAACTCAACTGCAGAAAATATGACTTCAGCAACAGAGTGGTCAATGTCTGGAATGCACTACCTGACTTTGTGGTTTCATCCCAAAACTCCAAAAATTTTAACCTTAGATTGGCTACTGTTGACCTCACCCTATTCCTAAGAATAGTCTATAAGGGGCGTGCATAAGAGCACCAGTGTGCCTATCATCCCTGTCCTAATGTTCTCTTTAATTTAATTATATTCATTTAATGTATTCAATTCATGCTTTTACTTATATATATTATCTAATACATATTCGACAAATAAATAAAAAAATAAAAATAAATAAACTCAGTCATCATAGGCAGGAAAAATCCACTCCTGATAGAACAAGTCAAGTCTAGGAAGATGAAGTAATTGTCATTTTGTCAAAATTGTCACTGTACATACCGGTATGTCAAGTACAGCAGAATAGAGGTGAAATTAGGACAAAAGACAGGAGGCAATCAGGTTGTGACCTCAAATGTTCCCCATCCAAACCATCAAATTTTCTAAGGAAATGATTGGAAAATTAAGGGATTCCTCTGAATTTGCAATCATAGACTTCTGAAAAGAATGATGGTAAATCTAATTTTTTAAGTTACTTTATTTTAGGATAGAAATCTGAGTATGGGTGATTTTTTTCCCTTCCCCAAGATCCCCAAATACCAAATTCACTATTATTCACAAGAGCTTATTATTATCAGGTGTGCTGAAGGGTGGGAGAAGAAGAATTTTCCCGAGGATGAAAAATAATTGGGAACATACCTTTCATGAACTTCCTTATAACTTTTTCCAGGAACCAAGCCAAGTTCTTACATTGATCTGCAGATCAATAAAAGATTCCAGATACCAGACATTTTCTGTGTCCATGTTGTTTCATTGCAGTAGAGTGGGTTATAGCTATAGAATGTAACTAGCAATGGCTTAATTTTGCAGTATTTGAAGAGCCTGCTATGATTTCAAATAACCTAAAGCAGGAAGGAAGCCCTAGTCTACTTAGCTATCATCAACTCTGCACACTGAAAAATGTTAAGTCAAACATCCTTGCCATGTTCTGACATATTTAAAACCCACAGCCAAAGTCATCTGCAGTGGGATGAAAGAAGGGGGACAAATGATGATCCACAACATGAGTTCATGACACGAATCAATTTACCTGTTTGCATTTGATATCATGATACAAGCACTAAACTGGGTCCTTTGCACATTAATATCATGATTCATATGCCATCATTTTAACACATTGGGATTTATAATGGATGTTGCTGCTTGCAGCATTACTTATTAAGCCACATCTCATTATACTATTTGGTGCTCTGCCCAGATATTTCAGAAGTTTTCTCCTGGATGTTTTGCACCACTAAGATCTGTGCTAGATATACATTATATTTACTTATATTTCACCTGTCCTAGGGCTACAAATGATTTTATGCATTGTTTGTAAAGTACTCATAGTCGGCCTATATCTGCCTATGATACAGAGGGTGGTTCTGGAGGCTACAGCATTCTTCTATTTTCTTCCCACCACAAATTTCTTGTGTGGTGTTCCTGACACTCCCATTCTCTATTCTGCAAAGCTGAAGAATTATCCTCACCATGATTTTTACCTATCCTTCTTCCAGTTCTTTTTTCTAATTTATGTAATAAGTTTTCCTCCCACCCACTTCTCTATGCCCAACTTCAGACCAGTCAGTCACATCCAAACCACCTGCAGGTTGATCCTCCTCTAGTTAACTTTTTATGTGTGCAATTATTAGCTTTTAAAATGTGTTTCCAAATACAGTTTCTACGTTCTGATATATCCTAGGCACTATTGTCACTTTTGGGAGCTACCTGTTGATGTCGCTTTTGTTTCCAAAAAACCAAAACCAAAAACCAGCACCAGTCTCCCAAACCTGGCTTGTTGCAGGTTGATTACATTTGTTTGTTAGATTTTTATCTCACCTTTTTTCCAGGAGTTAAAAGCAATTTGCATGGTGAGCTCTAGTTTAATTCCATGGCAACAAACCAGTAAGAGAGTGAGTGACTGGTCCACAGTACTGTAATCCCATGAGTTTCTATGGCTGGCATTGGACTTAAACCCAAGTGGCTCAAGATTTAAGCCCAATACTTCTACCACTATACTGTGCCAAATTTCTTTTATGAAACAAAACAAACAACTGTCTCCTTCTCACAACAGCATGTCTTCTGACAGTATAAATTCAGGATTACAATGGACTGAGAAACACATCCTCTGGTATCACATTTGTGCCAGCAGTCATTTGTGGTTTAAAGGGCTAATTTAATAACAGAGATAAGTAGCTAGCAAATGTGTTGAGAGATATGAGCCCTGGTGGGAGATAACAGGGAACACAAAGCATTCGATATAGATTCAGCAACTGACAGGTAGTAAATATACTGAATGATCTGAGACTCAATCTGATTCCTTAGCATCTTGCCTGACCTCATATTGTATGTATCAGCATCAGAACATCCCAAACTGATGGTTTTTAGGATACGTTTGTTTTATTCTGTAGATATTTCTTAGCAAAGTCTCCACATTTGGATTAGGAGACTTTCCCAAGGCATTTCTTCTTAATTCCAAAGCCAGAAATCCTTTTACCAAGTCTGCCATCTTGGCTACCAAAGCATCTAGATTCTTCAGCACTGTGTGTTGATGTCCACTTGGCAAAATACAGCTGTGTGGGAATTGTATCGACTGCCTCCCAGCAGATATCTGCCCACAGAGGAAGATGCAGGGAGTTACTTTGCTGCATTTTACCAGCTGTGCTGTGAATTTCTTCCAGTACTTGCATTTTAGTAGAAGCTGACATTGAAATTACAGTGTTGAGGAGACCCAGACCTGTCAAGAAACAAAGCCATGACCCCCAGGCTGCCTCACAAGTATTACAGATTTCTCAGGCACAATTGTCACAGCTTTTGTTTCTTCTTGGGTAGATGAAAGGCAACATTTTCCCCTTCCTCCTACTCAGCTCTCCAGCAGACAGAATCCTGGAGATGGCAGAAATGGTTTGTGAGATTAATGGGAATACTTTCTCTTGCTCTGATAAACAGAACATTTTATACAACTTAAGAAAACTGAAGATATGTATACAATCTCCTCTCCCTACTCCATCTCACCCACACATGTTGAGTCTCCTTATTTGACAAAAACACAAGTAAGTAAGTTTAAAAGCAGAGATGAAGAATGTGTTTGCTCACAGCCAGGACACAATCTCAAGCTGGTTTGGGGTAGCCTCCAGGATGCTAAATTATACATCCAAAATTCAAAGGCATTGGGGGAAAATGATATGCTTTAAGACTCCACTAGCCTTAACACACTTACTGCAGTGTAAAAATTCTCCCAGAGTGAACTATGATTAAACGCTGAACTAGTAATGTCATTTGTTATATTTCTTGGGACCCAACAAATGGGATTAGGTTCTTCTCTGATCTAAAGCAACATCAGGAAAAGATAACAGGCCTTTAAAAGTAAGTGGATCAGGAATAATCATTGTTTTCATATTTTCATATTGTTTCCGAGCTATCATGTAGTCAGTGAGAATCAGAAAAAATGGAGTAAGGGGGTGGGGATATATATTTAGTTTAAATAAGTTTAGCTTTAAAGTTGCCTGTGATTCTTAATCCACAATCTTGCTGTGCTGTCTTCATGATGAGGACGGATGGAGGAGGGTGGTGGTGGTTCTGGGAGGGATGAGCAAAAAATATCAGGGGTAAAGCCAAGAGTCCGAAAACAGTCACCTAAAGCTTGAAAATCATTCTAACTGCCAAGATAAAAGCAAGCAGGCACCCATATCACCATAGGAAGATAATAGTGGCAGGTTATCAGATTAGTGACAATGGTAAAGGCAGCATTTTATGGGAGAATATAATGGTATATAACTTCTATATTTTATCAAAAAAATGCAAAATGGACAATTTCATAGTGCTAGATGATGAACCTTTCATGTTAGATGTCTCTCAATTTACTAGATCTGAGGGTTTTCTGGAATAATAATGGTGTTTTTTATGTGGCTAGTTGTTAATGTTGCCATGCAGAATAGAAAAGTCAAAGTTATAGAAGCAAAGTTACAGTGGGAATGAGCAACATAAGACACATTAATATGGAAAAGCTCAACACAGTGAAAGATAAAGTGAATTGATTACACATTGATTTGTGTAGTGAAATGAAATGCAATGGAGTTAGATGCTTTCTGTCAGGAGATCATACTGTTTATTGTTCAGGATAGGAAAAACAAAGAAAGACCTGTGTTGCTTTCTTAGCAAGGAAAATAGCACAACACTTGACTACAATGCAAATAATGACTGCATAATATTAATAGATTGTACAGACAACAGTTTAATATGACAATTATCCAAGCTTATGCTCCAACCACTGATGCAAAGAAAGAGGAGCTTGATGAATTTTATAGTCAAATGAAATTTGAAATTAAAACAAAAGCAAAACATTCATAATACATTAAATTAAGACATCTTAGCAAATATCCAACATAACTCATATTGGATTTAATCAATCTCCTGGCTTAATGCCTGGAGAAAAAGTCAGATCTTCACAGATATCAGGATGCGCCAGAGGCTTTGAATGTGTTTTTGAACATTGGTGCTGGGGAAGATCACAGTAAGCCAAGAAAACTAACTAATGGATCGTTGAACAAATAAACCCAGAGCTCTCACTCAAGGTACAATCGATCAGGCTCCAATTATCCTACTAGACCTAGCTCTCTATTGAAGTCTATAATGCTAGGAAAGGGAACAGGATGATCTGTGGCCAGATAAATAGGCTTAATTGTAATGGTGACTGTTGGAGCACACAAAGGGCCAGATTAGGGGTAGACCAAACTGAAGAAAATCTATGTAGTTGCTAAAAACTGACATGACCTCATGGCACATAATCAATACCGGCTTTTAATTGTATATTTTAATTGTTTACACTGAGTTTTTACTTTGTTTTTGTCTTTTGCACTTGATTTTACCATATCCTCTCTAGAGTTATGTTAGGATTGGGGCAGATTATACATGTTGAGGGAGTGGGTATGTCTACGTAATTTTAGCTCATCTATACAGACACACTATGACACATACTTTGTACTGGAACACATAACTATACACACAGAGACATTTTGGAGAATGTCTCCAAAACATTGGAGACATATGTGGCTTATTAGCTGCTACTAAAGTATTTTTGTCTTGGGGGGACAGTTTACTTTTAGCCTGTACAAAAAGGAATTAAGCTGTTTGATCCAAGAAGTATTGTTAGATAAATTACACATAAAAAGCAGTATTGCCGACCACAAACTACACTGCCTGCCCTCTCCCATTTCCTTTCCACAGTTAGGATTAGTTATGCCATGGATTCATGATCTACGTGCCTTGATAACAGCCTGATTGAATTCTAGTAGAGCTTTGATAGAAGTCACCAATTTCAGCAGAACCACAAGTACAAAGAGATTAAACCAACCATGTTCACTTACACAGTTACCCTGGTAACGTCTGCTCCATACAGTTTATTGATTGAGCCTCAGTCAAATTCAATCACAAGTGAAAATGGATTTTTTAATGCGACTATTAGCTGCTTTTGAAAGGCAAATTGAGTTCAGTTATACTGAGTCAGCCATCAAAAAACAATTTGCCAGCAGCCAGAAAGTCCAGACTGGAGCTTGGTGCTGGTGACAAAGGGGAAAGTGAGAGAATGAAAGTGAAAGAAAGCAGAAGTGGTGGAATGAAAACATTTTTTTTCCAGCAGATTTTAGGGAGCTGGGATTTATTTGCATCTCAGTCCTCTGCTACCTAGATAGCAAGATTTTCCCTGAGAAAGTGGGTGTCCCTTTTCAGTAGCTGAAGCAACATACTGTTGCTTAGCAGTTCTAGCTTCTCCTCCGTCCAATGTTGAATTTCTAAATGCTGCTTGGGAGACAGTATGGAGTTTTCAACATTACTAAACAGGAGGAGGGGGGAAAAAACCTCCTCCATTATAAAATGAGCCTGAGAGGATATGCATTCTTACTGCCTTTCAGAGTTAAAACAGAAAAGCAGGAAGTCCAGGAGAAAGCCAGGAAAGGAGGCGTGTAGTTGGATTCTATACATGTCTATATTCCAAATGACTTCAGTAAGATTTTAGACAAATAAGAGGGCAATTTTATTTCTGTATTACTGAAGGCACGCTCCACTTTTCTGTTGATTCCAACATTCAAAACAGGCTACAGTAATGTGGGGGTGGGGGGAAATACAAGCATAGAAAAGATCATTACAATAAAGCCAAGATTAAGTCCTGTCATTAGAATAATTACCAATTAAAAGCTTGGAGAAAGCTCTTATGTGTTCTGGGGAGTTGGGGGCCAAGCATCGCTCCTCAGGGAGCAAATTCTGTAATTTGTAAGTCTTATGTGGCTAGCCATAGGCCTAAATGATGCCATATAATTTTTATGAGCTCATTCTATAACCTGAAGTCAAAGAAGCAGGAGTCTCAATAAATCTAAATTAGCTTGGTAATTAGATAACATCCTGAATTCCATAACAGAAGAAAAGTGAATGATAGATGTTGCAAATAATCCAGTTGGCTGGAACATGTTTCAGTTCAAGAAATGATAAAGTACTGGGGCAGGTTAAGGGGGAGGCAGGAAGTCCACTGAACTTAATAGCATATTTACTCTAGGCAACATAAAGCACATTTTCATAGCATTTGAAATAAAGAGATATACTAGTAGTTAGGCCAAGTTTAACCATATTGGTTAAATGGGAGCTTCCACAATTAGAGGCAGTTAATAACTAAATGCTGTATATTAAAGGCTAATGTGAGGGAGTGAGGTCCTTTCAAATGCCATTTGAGGAACCTCAGCAACACTGTTTGGAAATCATGGGAGGAACAGGATGGTTTAGACCATGACTTTGGTCCAAAAGATCTCTTAGATAGTTAAACATGGGTAGCCCAATATCATTCATTTAAATATCCATGCATCTATTAGTTTTTTCCCCATTTTTCTGTTTCATCATCCAAACTAGGTAACATCACTGGGTAGTGAAACATCTGCAAGAAACAGTCAAGCTGAGAGAGTGCCAAGGAGCCCTCATTTCAACCCCGAGTTACAAATATTTACCATTGTTGGTAAAGATAGTCTTCCTCCCCCTCAGCCTTCTTATTTCACTGAATGACAAAGAAGGTTCCCTGCCCCCATCCCGCAATTCTTATGAGTGAATATGAGACTGTTGTACTTCCAAAGAGTGAATATCCTGCTTTCGAAAACTTCAGATTCTTCTAACTTCTCTACTTACTGATGCTTCAATTCGGTTTCAAGGAAAGACGTATCAGAAGATTTTCTCCCACAGAGAACAGATATCAAATCAGAGAGCATAAAGAGTTCACAAATGTGAAAGAAGTTTTTAAAGCCAACTCTGTTACCGCCTAATAAAACAAACAAGAATATTTTTTTAAAAAAATTCTGAAGCAGGGCAGAAAACAAGGCAGAAAACTAGAAGCCCTTTTGCCAGTAAAAAATGGAAATTAGAGACAGTATTTCAGTATAAAGGATTTCAAAGTTAACTAGGGTTTCTCAAGAGGATCCTGCTGAAACCTTGAAATAACAATACAATACTCTGAAGGAGATTCTAGTCCACTTGCTATTGCTAAAAAGAAAACCTCAGATACAATTCCTAAGCTATTCATTACCGTATCATTATGAGGGGGAAAATGAACTGCTTTATTTCATGATATCAGAGCTGAGAATTGATTTTTAAGTACCCTCCTCTCTCTCTGAAAAGAAAAATGAAGAACCTAACTCTCTAGACAAGATAGAAGGCCCTGCCCTTCTTTGTATATTTGTTACATTCAAACCACTTCCTAACTCCTATTTTGTTTTTTTTAAAAAATCACCCACGCTGAGAGGGAAGTTAGAAGCAGAAAGATTACCCCAGAGTCATCAGGGATAATGTCATGGCAGTAGGGGAAAAAAGTCCATGCCTTTTAGATCAAGGGTCTCCAACCTTGCCAATTTTAAGACTTCTGGACTTCAATTCCCAGAGTTCCTCTTTGCTGGCTGAGGAACTCTGGGAGTTGAAGTCCACAAGTCTTAAAGTTGCCAAGGTTGGAGACCCCTGTTTTAGACGATACAGTTTTATTTACGGAGTATATTATATTCGGTAACAAAGCTTCTGCTGATACCTTTATACAAATTGGGTCGCACTTGCCTGAGAGATCCTCCTGTGACACATTTGTTTAAAAGCAAAATATAGGGAGTTTTGATGCAAGTTTGTTGTTGAAGTTGTAAACTAACTTATCAGGGTGGAATTGCTGTGGGACCAGTTGACTCATGCCTTTATTTCTTCAGCAACGGCTTGTAGGTCCTGTGCAGAACTCAGTGCTCTTGACATTGTATAATGTTGGCAGTAAACACAGCAGTTAACTCTCACATGGATTGAGAATGGTCAGAGGTTTCCCAAAGAAAAAATTCTTTAAGGAAACAGCTAGTAGGTAAGCATTCTTTTTCGGGCAAAATATTTGTGGGGTTCTTGTAATAAATTACCAGCTGTAGCCATATAATTCTAACAGAGGTTTGCTTTCAAAAGTTCTATTTTTACCAAAGCTTTTGGCTGAATTAATAAAAAGAAAGCTTAACCACATGTTTTCAGTAGAGGAAATAGTATCATTTTACAATTATTGTCATTCAACAGTTATTTAAGTTGTGCTTCATTATATTGACTGCAGAATTGCTTTCATTTTTACCTCTGATGGCTCATTTATTGGATATAGCTTGAGTAATTTGACATTGCATTCCCAATCAGAAATGCTCTTTTCAGCCAAACATAAGGAAATAAAAGCAAACACCATTGCTTCAAGGACTTTGGTATTAAGACCATTTGCTAGTCTGCAGCAGCAATAGTGTTAAACCTCTACCCATGTAGAAAAGTTCCAGTATCTCCTGTGATTCTTGCTAACCTCCATTTCAAGTTCCTGAGAGCTATTAAAATTAATAGCAAACATCTTCTTGTTTATAGATTGTCTGCATGATCCATATCTTCAGTAAAATAAAGGGCAGCTCCCTGCTGAATTTCTGTGCTAAGTCTTTTAGAAGTTGAAAGGTATTGTGAAAATATTACGTCCTCATCCCGTTTCACTGTCTTTTTTAGAAAGTATGACTTCACTCACTTGAATTTTTTTTAAAAAAAGGATTCTTCAGTTCAGAACTAAAGAAGCTTCTTGGATGAGAAGTGAAACATCTTTAAGGAAAAACGAAGAAAAAGTCCAGCACCTTTGGGTTTTTATGTATGTGAATGTGCCTTCAAGTCAGTCCCTGCAGTTTTCTTGGTAACATTTTCAGAAGTAATTTATCATTGCCTGTTTCATAAAGCTGAAAGAGAATAACTGACCCAAAGTCACCCAACCACTATACCTGGCTCTCACTATGTATAACAAAACACATACAGATCTGTAGGAATTATTCAAACCAGGATAAAACTATTGTTTTTGTCAGATATTTGTATAAACTGCTAGATGTTATTAAAGCAAGGCCAGTCAGCTCAAGGAGCAAAAGAATATTTGCTTACATAACCCAGAACAGCAGAATTATGAAATGATTCAAGGAATTAAAGTTGGTATAAACTGGCAAAAGTTTGCCCAGAGAAATAAGGAAGTTAGCTTGGAAAGTTTTAGTTCATAGTTTGTAACTTGAAAAAGCAGAGGAAATAAAATGATCAGTGATATAAGATTAATAGAAATAGAGAGATGAACTGGGGAAATTCTGGATTTTCTTTTTATTAATAACAGTTGGCAACTGAAATAGTCTCCTTTTCTTTCTTCCTACAAAGAGTCTATCAATGTAAACCAAATTCCCTTAAAGCCCTAACAATGGAAAAGAAAGTGACTGGAGCTTTCTCATTACAGGGGTGAAAAATAAAGAATTAATCAGAAACCAAAACCACTGTCATCCAGACTGAACACCTGGTCAATGTTGCTGCCAAAATTGAAGAACTCTTAAAATTCAGGCAGCATTTTTTTTTAAAAGCTGGCTTCATCTGCAGTGAGTTTTGGCATTGGAGTCAATCTACATCTACCATAAAGAAGAGCACAGACTTTGTGAAACAGTATGAGGGAAGAGAACACAAATCTTTTTTTCAATGTAGTGTTTTCCTCAACTGGGATTCTATTCTTCTAAGTAACCAAAAGGGGGTGAGAAACAAACCAGAGCTGAGGAATGTAGACCCAGAATTGACAAGCACCAAGATAAAGCAACAGAAGCTGCTGAACTTCTCTTAGGGGTCTATGACAACTCACCATGGCCAATTCACCACAGCCAATTTACCATGGTCAACTCGCTGTGGGGCAAGGGTTACACTAATATCAAAGAAATGGGGGAATCCCACAGTGAGTTGTCCATGGTAAGTTGGCCATGATGAATTGGCTGCAGCAAGTTGGCCATGGCAAATCATCCCATTCTGACTCCCAGAGCTATTGCTCAGGACATTTTGCAACAAAGAGCTGATCTGTTTAAATAGATGCTTTTGTAATGTTCTGCATGTTTAAGACTAATCAGTCTAATGCAGTCTAATAAAAACTGTTAGCTGAAGATTCACTTCATTGAGTACACAACAGACTACTTTCATTACTTTACATTGAGTAAACAACCGAGCTTTCCACTGTTTAAAGTTACTTTTGAACTTATCTAATCCTTCCTGATCCTTGATTTTCTAATCCAAGTATTATTATTATTTTTTACATTTATAACCCACCCTTCTCTGAAGACTCAGGGCGGCTTACATTGTGTAAGGCAATAGTCTCATTCTATTTGTATATTTACAAAGTCAACTTATTGCCCCCCCCAACAATCTGGGTCCTCATTTTACCTACCTTATAAAGGATGGAAGGCTGAGTCAACCTTGGGCCTGGTGGGACTAGAACCTGCAGTAATTACAGGCAGCTGTGTTTAATAACAGGCTATCTTACAGCCTGAGCCACACCGCGGCCCAACTATTGTACTATTGTACAGTAGTAATGTAAGTTTGTTCTCATTGTTCAAAGCTAGAAGTATTCTTTTTCCTTACTGGATACAGAAGGATAGAGAGGTCAATTATATCTTAAATCCAGGGACGGGTTCCAAATCCTGCCACTACTAATTCAGTTGTGTGCACGTGCTCGCACATGCATGTGGTGCTTCTGCACATGCACAGAAGCTTCTGTGCATGTGCAGAAGCGTCCGGATGGGTGGGCAGAGCCTGCTGTCACCGCCACTACCAGTTTGCCCAATCTGGTGCAAACCAATAGCAACCCACCCCTGCTTAAATCCCTCACCTCTTGCAATAGACAGGTTGACTTGGCAGCAGATTTGCTTAGAGTGAGTTACAACGCAGTTGTAGGGATCCTGCTTGAGAGATTTCTAAAGGAGCCAGTTCCTAAAATTTTAACAATTTCTCTTTTAAAATAGGAGGCATACTTGCATATACAAAGAGACAAAAACAAAAAAAGAGCAAGCCATAATGCTAATTGAAAGGATTTGATGAACAGGGTTGGGAAAGCTTGGTGTAATTCAGAACAATAATAATGATAATATATCTGAGAGCTGCTAATAGATGTTTTTAGTCATGGATGCATTTAGCTTGTCTGACATACTGTAGTTCTCTAGTCACATGGTCTGTCTCAGGTTTCCTTTTTATTTTGCAGAGTTCATCAGTTTCCTCTTCACTAAAACTCTAAACAATTTGTCTTCTCATAAAGATTTGTATTATTCAATAAAAAAAAACTTTCACAAAAATATTTTTTAAAGATTGTCCCCTTAATCTGCACTCTGCTGTGGGTGTGAGTTCAATGACACTTCCACGGCTCCTGGTTGTTCAAATGCACAAGCCAACCACAAATCCTGTAAGTGTCTACAGCCTTCCAGAGCACAAGTGGTGATCTCTTGGCCTTTCCTTATCCAAAAAACTCTGCTGGCCTAATCTTGTCACCCAACTGTTGTTTCCATTCCTTTGGAGATGCTTTAGTCCACTATTTTCTTCACTTGGATGCCTTCCTTGAGATTATACATGAAGAGGGTTTTTTTTCCCCTCCTCACTTAGGCTGTTTCTGTACCTTTATATGTGTGTGTGTGTGTGTGTGTGTGTGTGTAGATAGATAGATGATAGATAGATAGATGATAGATAGATAGATAGATAGATAGATAGATAGATAGATAGATAGATAGATAGATAGATAGATAGATAGATAGATAGATGGGACATCAATCAAGATGAATGTTCTTCCATAAAACTTGAATGTGATGGTGTAGTTTTTGCAGCAGCCAGTATTAACTTTGCATTTTTAAGTGTACAGCTCTGTTTCTGGCTGCTAAGGAAAAAAGACTCTGGATCACCTAATGAAGAGGCAATGGAATTCTCTTATTATTCCAACATTCTGTTCTATAGGTCATGAGTTGCCATGTGTAAGAATACTGATGATGTTATGAAGCAAATGTCATGCCAATCTTTGCTTATGCTTATAAAAGTTTCCCAGTTGTAGACATTTCATGAGCTTGACGTTTCTTAAACTATCTGTTTTTTAGTTGAGGATTAGCTCGTGCCCTCTTGCCACAGAAGAATTTGCAGATTTCTGTCATGTCTGGCTATGCATATGTCAAATGTCAGCTGCCTCAGTTGCTTGAATAGGTTTTAGCCAGTTTGGATAATGCTTTTTTTTTTTTTTTTGGTCTTGTCTTCTCCTTTTTGGGTACAGTTTTTCAAATGTCAGGTCACCCCTTTGTATTTTTAATGGTCATGCCAGGCACAGTAGTGCTCTATGTTGGAGAGTGTTGTTTTGGTTGGATAATTATGAGGGTTTTTTAAAATGTGTTTTTAATTTATGCAGTAGACTTATTGTATATTTCCCACAGTTTTCTTGGAACTGGGTATCCTAAACAAACCAAATCAATGTTTTTTTATTTATGTGAAATGATAATCTATTCTGATTTCTGAATCCATAAAGCATCGTGTAAATCTATGAGAATAGAATAGAATAGAATAGAATAGAATAGAATAGAATAGAATAGAATAGAATAGAATAGAAAGAACAGAACAGAACAGAACAGAACAGAATTCAATTCCTTATTGGCCAAGTGTGATTGGTGCATACGCTCTCAGTGTACATAAAAGAAAATATACATTCATCAAGAATCATAAGGTACAACACTTAATGATAGTCATAGGGAACAAATAAGCAATCAAACCATATTAGGAAACAGTCAATATAAATCGTAAGGATACCAGCAACAAGGTTACAGTCATACAGTCATAAGTGGGAGGAGATGGATGATAGGAACATGAGAAGATTAATAGTAATGCAGACTTAATAACTAGTTTGACAGTGCTGAATTATTTGGGAATTATTTGTTTAGCAGAGTGATGGCATTTGGGGAAAAACTGTTCTTGTGTCTAATTGTTCTGGTGTGCAGTGCTCTATAGCGTTGTTTTGAGGGTAGGAGTTGAAACAGTTTATGTCCAGGATGTGAGGGGTCTGTAAATATTTTCACAGCCCTCTTTTTGACTCTGGCAGTATACTGGTCCTCAGTGGAAGGCAGGTTGGTAGTAATTGTTTTTTCTGCAGTTCTAGTTATCCTTGAAGTCTGTGTCTGTCTTGTTGGGTTGCAGAAGTGTGTAGTCTGAAGGAGTACTGTGTTCCATAATCTAGAGATGTCCATAAGGTCTATCAATTTTTTTAAAAGTCAAGAAAGTGACAGAAAGAGCATGGTATGGCTCTTCTATATCATTATGAACCCACCTGCAGATGTCTCTATCTGTTGTTACCCAGGCCCAACTAGGTAGTAGGAAACTCAGCCAGTGGAAAAACAGACTTTATTCGAACATCTGAGAATTACTTCATTTTCAGCGTAGTTCAACTAAATTAAAGCAAATTCCTCCCAACGCAATTCCTCAGTCCTATCACCAACCTTGATCCAATTAGGCAAACTGCCAAAGGCCTTTCTTGGCAAAAGTTCAGAAGACACTGATACAAAATATGCAACAAGACTAAGCAAAGAACCCAAACACCATGGCTGGTCTTTTAAGTCTTATGGGAGGGGCCAATCATCTCTTGGCCCTACTCCTGAGTTGTCCTCTTTGCTTGAGCTGCTCTTGCCTTCTGGCAGCTCTTCTCATGTGTGCATTAGGAACAGGCTCCTCCTGTTCCTCTGCCTCACTACTGTCAGTCTCTGGAGGCTCTGGAGTCAGCACCTCACTTCCTGATGGCCCTGGCCTCACCTTAGCCTCTGACAGAGAGCCCTCATCCAGGCCTTCCCCAGCCTCCAGGATTGGCTCACGCTCTTCCTCAGCCTCATCGCTGTCAGACTCTGTTGCCAGCTCCGCAGGCTGCTGGCAGACTGCAACACTACCAGCTTTCAAATGTCATCTTCATTTTTTTAATCCTCCTGCAGAATCCCCTGTTTTGATTGCCATATTGGTCTTGGAATGACCAATTAGGCTGATTCCTTTAAATACAATTCAATCCTGCATAGTTGGCATGCTCTGGGTTCCTTCAATTAAACAATGCCATCTCTTGGAATCCAGGACTTGCACCTTCTTTGTAGCAGCATGAGAACCTCTGGAGGAAGGGTCCCTCTGAGAGCCAGTGGCCTTGCTCTGCTATTCAGAAAGGGAGGTTGAGGTTACTCTAGGGGTGAAATCCAGCAAGTTCTGACAGGTTCTGGAGAACCGGTAGCAAAAATTTTGAGTTGTTCAGAGAATACCACTTCCGGCTGGCCCCAGAGTGGGGTGGGAATGGAGATTTTGCAATATCCTTCCCCCAGGAGTGGGGAGGGAATGGGGATTTTGCAGTATCCTTTCCCTGCCACACCCACCAAGCCACGCCCATAGAACCAGTAGTAAAAAAGTTTGGATTTCACTACTGGGCTACTCACTTCATTACATTCACTAACATTTATTTTTTATTGGTTTTATTTTTATTTACTTGATTGTTGATTGTTGTGTTGTGTATTGCCCAGAGTTGTTGAGAGTCAGACAGCATAAACATTAACATTATTTTTATTATTAATGTTATTACTCTGACTGGAGTTTAGGGGGTCTTCAGGTATGGATAGGACTTCTGTTGGAGGGTCCTGAAAATTCCTTTTTAGGATTGCTCATTCACCTTTGGTCTCCACCTGGCAATTACTCCTTTTATTTATAGAAATCAATTGTTTCTGCGTCTCTGAAATTTTCCCTGCCAGTTCTACTTTTCCACCCTTGTTCTTGACTCTCTATTTCTGTTTCAATTTATTGCCTCTCTGTGAGAAACATGTATCTTGTCCTTGTCAGAGCTGCCACAATATTTTAAAGACCTAGGATAGAACCACCGCCCCAGTGACTACAACTGAGTACTTTACTCTGATATCACAGTATCACAGAAGATTATGCATGCTAAAAATGGTCACAGATAATTCACAACAACAACAACAACAATATAAATAAAATGAGAATGATCAAAACAGGTATTCACAGGAGAGGTTTCTTCCAAGTTTACGAGATCCTATTCTAACTATTTTTCCTACTTTCTATTCCACTTATCAGAAGAACTACTATTAGAGAGATACAATTAAGCACATTACCTGATACTTTCTGTGTTATCTAAGTATTCGCATATCTGCATTGAGAGAGTAATCATGTATATTACCTTGCACTATGAACAAGAGCTACAGGGCTTATTTTGATTTATTGACAAATACAGCATTGCAGAAATATCAGTGCCTGCACTCCTGTCCCAGAACATTACATGTTCTTGGAATATCTACCCTTATTTCTGTTATTTAGTTATATGTCTATTTGTATGTCACCTCCTGGAACAAAAATCACTCTAGGATAAGATGAAACTGCCTGATGTAAAATAGGAAGCTCCTCCTGCTCTAAGTCTTTGTCAGAAGTTGCCGTTTTAAGATATTTGTAGTACAAATTAATACTGTATATTCCAGTCACCAACACCATCATATCTAATAATCTGAGCAAAAGGGGAAGTGTGTGTGTGTGTGTGTGTGTGTGTGTGTGTGTGTGTGTGTGCATATGTGCCTTTTAATTTGCATTTGACTGCCAGTAACTTCCTGGGCAAATCCCTTCAAGTTTTTTGGCAGTTTTTCCAGAAGTGGTTTGCCATTATTTGTTTCTTAGGGCTGAGAATATGACTGGCTCAAAGATACTAAATTGGCTTCATGCCTAAAATGGGGCTAGTACTCATGAACTTTTGGATTCTAGCCTGGTGCCTTAACCAATAGAACAACTGGCTCCAATTACTGGAGATTACAGACAACCAGATTACTAATCTGTTACTATTACTTTTCTGTTATATTTCAACATTTTGTTAAAAAATATAACAGAGAAAGAATCTTTGTCTAATGAGCAAGTTTTCTCAACTGTTTCATAAGAAAAGAAAAACATAATAAGCTAATGCTTTCCAGCACTTGGTATTTTGATTCTCAAATACCACATGGAAGTTCACAAAATATTGGTTGCATGATTGGGACATGATATTTTAACTAAACCTGCCAAAGTTCTCCATTGGTTTTCCTAAATCTATTATACTTGTCTTTCTCTCTCTTCCCTGTTTACCCTGACATGCTCCTTATCCTGAGAAAAAAAATATTGCACATAAATATTACAGGAATTGATTTTTTTTAAAAAAAAATCACTAAATTTAAATAGAATTTTGCATTCTATAAACTGTACAATGTAAGTTTTAATTGAAAGTTGTTTATCTCAAGATTGCAGCTTCAGTTGATAAAGTGTTTCATTTAAAGTTCATAACTTTCAAGAGTAGGTTGCTAGGTTTTGCATGGGATGCTATGCAATATGAGTGGCAAATTCTGGACTGAAGTTTGAATTGTGAATATGCAAGTGTTTTGCAATGAATTTGCGCTTCCAAGCATTCCAAGAAATGCACTGGCTGTAATAAAGCATAATTCTCACATTATTTGAAACAGAAAGATATGAATTGGTTGACAGATTATATGTTATCAAGTTGTTGTCAACTCTTAGCAACCATATAGCAACCCTAACCCTGTCCACGACTACTTCAGCTTCAACCACAATAATATACGGGTAAACAATCGATACAAATCCAAGATAAATTGCTTCAAACTCGATTGCAGAAATTACGATTTAAGCAACAGAGTCGTCAACACCTGAAATGCTCTACCCAACTCCATTGTTACAGCTTCAATCTCAAACTGTCTACTTCACCCCATTCTTAAGAGGTCCATAAAGGGGGCGCACATAAGCGCACCAGCATGCCTACCAACCCTGTCTTACTGTCCCCCTTTATCTGTATTTACTTCTTTTGTTCATGTTTATGTTCATACCTACACTTGTTATCTTGTACATGTTTGACAAACAAATGAAATAAAATAAATTAAAAAAAATATATACATAGATTTTCTTCATGGTGATTTGTCCTAACTTTAAGCTCTTCCAATTGCAGCTCCTTTGCCACTGTAACCGAATCTATCCATCCAACCAACCAACCAAGCTGCCTGCCTGCATCTTGACTTTTCTTCCACGTCTCCTAGCATTAGAGCCTCTCCATAGTTCTACATCTTTGCATAATGTGATTGAAGTAGGATAATTTGAGCCTGGTCATTTATGCCTCAAGTGAGAACTCTGGGTTGATTTGTTCAATGATCCATTTGTTTTCTTGGCTGTGCATGGTATTCTCAGGAATCTTATTCCAACACCAAAATACAAAAGCATAAATTGTCCTTTTTAAACCAGTTGTTCTGGAAATGTTTATGTTTAGAAATGTAAATTTCAAAAATAATTTTATTTCCCACTTTTCCATTCATTACTATTCTTAAACTTGTGGAAACCCTATTTTCTCACATTTGTTTCTAAATTCTGGGAAATGAAAGTCTCACTGGAAAGAAGAAAGATAAGGATTTGAATTAAATGGAAACATTACTTTTGCATTTCTTTCTCATAGTCAGTTTTTCTGTTACCATCTGCCCAATGTTTCTCTTTAAAAATCTGAATGAAACTCTTCAGTTCAGTGATTCCCAATTGTCGTGTCAGAATCCCCAATCACTTGGAAAGATTTTGAAGATGAATCATCAAGCTGCTACCAAGGGAATGTGAGAAGAATAGCACACAACCGAAACAACTTAAAAGAAGTTCAAATCCAAGGCCAAAGGGGGGAAAAAAACTACCAGTGCCTCAAATCTACAACTCAAAATAAAATGCTGCCTTTGTAAATGTAGGAAAATAAGGCTCATGAATACAAAGGGTAAAGTAAGTAAATAGAGATTTGTTTCCTCAAATAATAAAAGTCCTCAGAAACTGAAAGGTATACAAGTAGAATAATGGTAAGTCTTTTGTGAGGCAGAACATAACCAAATTAAGGTACCAGTTTTCATAAGATGTAAGCTTCCAATTTTGATTAGTTTGTAAATGGGATCAGGCCCTTTCATGCCAAGGCTATCAATGGCATTATTATTTATTATTTAGCATATGGCATACAATGTCAGGAAAATCTACACATGCTAGACACACAATGCAGTCCTAGCAGCCTAAAAAGCTAGTTCATTCTGTTCAGAGCTTTTGCACCTATCCTTGGTGCACCATGGGGGTTGAACTAGCTTTACACCAACTAACTAGCTGTGCTTGGGTGGCCAACTCTTCTGGGCTCCTCTGCCAGTCTCGTCTCCCCTCCCCTCCCCTTGTGTCACAGTGCCTCATGTCCAGCCATGCCAGCCTTATCTTCCACTCACAAACCCAGCAATCTTCCACTCACAAACCCAGCAACTGTGATACACAGTTATTTATTTACAATATTGCATGCTTTTGAACTGCTGGGTGGGCAGGAGCTAGGTATCTTGCAATGTGAATTATTCCATTTCACAGAGCCAAGCTTGAACCAAGAGTAGATCATTTATGGCCAGTAGTTCCAGCATCATTAAGTCTCTGTGCCACCACGTCCCAATATCACCAATGACACAATGGCTATATATTACCTCCAGAATCAGAAGCAATTCAGGAGAACACCACTGGGATGGTATTTATTTCCTTTGTGCTTTAGGAAGTTGGAAAGGCTAAGAGATCTTCTTAAGCATTAAGAGATGCAAGCCAGGCAAGGACCCTATCTACAAGAAATGAAAACATTTTAATTTTTTTTTAAAAAAAAACCCTCTTCTATTCATTGTTTGACTAATCTGGATTTTTTTTTAAAAAAAACACCTTTCTATACCTCAATACCTTTCTATATTTAGGATGTTTCTGAGTAACAGCTGTATTTTATCCGTCCCATATTGGTGCTAATTAATTAAGAATGTGAGTGTACTTATAATTATGTTTTCAAAATGATCAAGATTAAAACTTGCTGTAGAAAAAGCTGATTTTCTCCACATCATTCATGTGGTGGCCTGTTTGTTGAACCAGGGAGCACAATGAAAATATATTTTAAAAAATTCTCCTAAGTAGTATGACTTAAATACAATTTACAGTGGGCATCTGGAGCTTTAGTCAATATCAAGGAAATGGAAGGTAAAAGCCCAGCCACCGCAAATGGTATTTATTTATCCTCATTTGGGAACATGAAACATTACTGCTTTTACCTGGGATAAAATATATAACTGCCAGACAATAAAAAGAGAATTACATCTTATCATAAAACAAATGGGGAATAGTATGCCTGATTGCTTAGGCTTACGCTTGTTATAGAATTATAGAGTTGGAAGGAGCTACATTAGCTATCAAGAAGTCCAGCCTTTCTCTGTACAAATATCCACATTAAAGCATCTCCCATAGATGGCACTCCAGCCTCCAATCAAATATTTTCAGCAAAGGAGAGCTAAATATTTCTGTAATAGAAACAGAAGGGAATATTTATAGCTTGGGGTTGAACTGGGGGTCCTTAGTGTCCTCTCAGCTTGGCTGTTTTCTTACAGTTATTTCATTACCCAACTTCGTAACATCATCAGCATTACCAGCATCATCAGTAATGAAATGTCTGCAAGAAAACAACCAAGCTCAGAGAATACCAAGGACCCCTAAATTATTTCTTTCAATAATTGGTTCCACTGTCAATCTGATTCTATTGCTAGGATTTTTTTCCCCAGACATTCAAAGAAAATCCATTATTTTGTATGTTGCTCTGGTATTTTATTTTATTTTATTTATTTTTGTCACAACAATATACATAAGCATCACACAAAATGGTTATATAGTATATAAACATATATATGAGGAAATATGAGGAAGTATAAGCATAAGAATAAAAAAACAATAGGACAGGAACGATAGGCACGTTTGTGCTCTTATGCACGCCTCTTATAGTCCTCTTAGGAATGGGGTGAGGTCAACAGTAGAAAGTCTTTGGTTAAAGCTTTTGGGATTTTGAGAAGAGACCACAGAGTCAGGTAATGTGTTCCAAGCACTGATAACTCTCTTACAGAAGTCATATTTTCTGCGATGACAACATGTGTGACAACAGATCTTGGTTTTCTTTGGGTAACACCCCCTCCCTTGAAAGTTTCCTTCCATTGGCTTTTCTCCAGCCTAAATATAAGTTTCTCTTAATCTATCATAATACTACTTAGCATACAGACTTCTGGCTAGGCCCGGGGTGGGCTGCTGGGGATTTGCAGGGGTTCAGGAGAACCTCTCGCTAAGATTCTATGCAGTTTGGAGAACCTCCAAATTCCACTCCTGGCTAGCCCTTCCCTGCCCCGCCTCACTTCTCTTAGGAGTCCCCACATGGCCCGTTTTGGATGCAGGTAAGTGCAGGATGTGTACGGAGGCTTGGGGAGGGCAAAAAATGGGCCTACCGAAAGTTCAGGCCAGCCTCTAAAGGGTCTCCAGGGCCTCCAGTGTGCCGTTTTCCCCCTCCCAGAGGCTCAAGAGAAGCCTCCAGAGCCTGGAGAAGGCAAAAAGACCCCCCTGCCATGTTGCAGGAGGCTGACTAGGCCACACCCACCATGGCCAAGCCCACCCAGCAACTGGGCAGAGAACCCCTTGCTAAAATTTTTGAAGCCAACCCTTGACTAGACCTTCTCTGAACCTCTTCATATTATCTATATATTTGGTGCCTGGTATTGTTTGGTGTGGATCCTAGAAGTGAGCAATATACTCGACCTGAAGTCTGGCAGGATAAAATAGGAGTATGTTTTCCTGTGACTTGGAAACTATTCTTCCATTCATTCTCTCTAAAACCAGATTCTCTGTCTGCTCCCTCCAGCTTTTCTTTCTTTTCTTTTTTTTGGGGAGCCATATCATACTAGTAATTCATATGCAGTTTTTAATCAACCACAATTTCAAGTTCTTTTTCATAAGCATTATAACAAGACAGATATTCCTCATTTTATTAAAAAGTGTTGCAAGTATATATTTCAAGTGCATACTTAATAAAGTATTGCATAGTTGAGAAATATTTATTCAGAAGAAGAAAATAATCCAGGATCTCCAAACCTCCGATAAATGGAAAATATTGCCTTTTAAAGATTTTGAGTATGACTCTACATAGTATCACTCAGATACATTTCATTCAGATACAAAAACTATGATATTAAAAGGGAAAATATGCTGGACAATTACCACTTCCCCAAACCCCACATAGTATATGGTACTATTCACATTTTAAAAATTCTGTACATTAGATATTTCCCCCAATTGCTTTTGTATCATTTCTCTCCTTCTGGCTATTGCTTTATTCTTCTTCCTGAATAAATAACAATGCATTCACTGTGTTAGACAGCCAATCAAATCTGATCACATGAAGATTTCTTTAACCTGAAATAAAGTGAGCAACATATCATCACACAGATCATCCCTGACTATCCAAATTGAAGTATCAGAGGCAAATATCAGAGGCGGGATTGATGGCATAATCCACCTCCCTTCCCCCTCGCTCTTTGTACCCATCCATCTTTTTGTTATCATATTGATGCATTCTCGTGTTCTTTTTCATTGTTTATTTCTTTGTTCTATTATTTTACTTCTGTTTGCCCTATTTTCATTTCTTCCTTTTTATTGTTGTAAGCCACCTAGAGTAGCCCCACAGTGAGATAGGTATCAAATAAATTTAACAAACAAATAGAATAAATACAAACTGAGAATATGAGGGCAAGAAAAGAGCAACATAAGGAGGAAATGAACATTTTTCAAGCAAGGCCAGAAAAGTGTTGCAAAATTGCTTTAGCACTGCCCAATGAACTCCTGAAAATCAGAGTAACTTCAACTTATTCTTAATAGTTAGAGCTCAACGTGGTATCACTTGGTGAGAGCTTTAAAAGAGAGCTAATTGTATCATCTTGTCTATACAGAAGTACCATTGAATTCAGCTGAATTGACTTCTAGATAAGAAGACATGGATGAACAATAGTTAGCTGTTGGGATTTTATGAGGAATTAAAATGAACAGAGAAATAATAGGGAATATAATGACCCAGAACCTTTTTGAAACTTTGAGAGGCCTGGATTAAAATATTCATTTGAATATTCATTTGAAGCTTCTCCATATCCTATGTCATGCAATTTTGTTCTCAATTGAACTCAGTCACCAATAAAAGAGGGCTTTTTTAAAAAATACATAAATACTTAAATAGCTATTGGCATGATATTTTAACTGATGAATGTTCAAGTCAAGGTTACTGGCTTGAATGAAAATTATTGAGTCATCTAATAATTTCAAAAAATGAGTGATACCTTAGGTGCCACTGTTATATGTAGTGTTATCCCCACTGCCCTCCCTCTCAAAGGCCTGAGAAAGCAATAATTGGCATTGCATAAGAGAAGCAAAGTGGTGCTTTTAAAAATGAAACATGGAATGTTAAGCCATTTTCACCAACCATACATAAAGGCACAGGGGTGCCTTTATTTAAATAACATTCCAGCAACAATTTACCTTTCAATGGATTGGGATGATGGGAAATAACACAAACGAGGAATGTTTTTTTTTTAAAAAAATGTGCATGCCCTTCTATGGATAAATGTGAAATGTGGTCACATAATATCATATTTATAAAATTGAGTATCAACATTTTGCATGTCCCTAACATAAAGACTTCTATGACCTTATGGATGAGGGTTTTTTCCCCACTGTCAACAGTTCTAATCCTCGGATGAATGAGAACAGTGTAACATATGGTATATATTTTGCCACTTTGCTGTGGAAAATATGGACCATCTCAAGGACCCTGTTTATGACAGACCTGTTCTTTTGTTGTTGGATCATTGTTCCCATGCTCTCTTTTACTACTGTAGTGTACAAATGCCACTGAATAGCTGCTTGTCAAGAGTGAGTAATATACACATCGAGTCCTTATTAAAGTGCATACTCTGGAACACATTGCAGAAGCAGATGAAGTGCAACGACCCTTCAGCTACTTTGAGAAAAATTAATCCATGGAGAAAATTCCTATCACCGCACAGCTGGTTTCCCTGTGTTGTTACAGAAAGGTCAGTTCCCTTGGCCTTCTAGGTCTGAGCCAAAATATCTCTTCTTCCAGAAAAATTGCTCTGGTCCTCTTCAAACACATGTACATGGTTGGTGTAAATATTGGTTAAGTATGAATTCTCTCTTAGGATTCTTCCTGCTCCTCACAGACAATAGTTTTTGTGGGTTAGTACCAAACCTCTTTCCTAGTAGCTTGATCCAGAGATCAGGAAAAAGAAAAGAAATGGTTAGTGAGCTTGGGGAAAAAACCTTGATAAGAAGCATAGGGTTGCATAGGATGTTTATGTATTAAAAATGAGTTAGCTTGTGAAAATGGAGGTATGGATTGCAGACACATGAGTCTACTTTCCCAGAATTAAGGCAACTTGGCTTTTGAGACATGGATTCATCTCTTCCCACCTCTCAATCGCATTTATCTTCCTAAGGTTTTTATTCCACTAAGAAATTGGTCAAAGATTTGTGAGGGCAGTGGACTGTAAACGTTTTTATAGCTAATCTTTGGTTGGCTTGTTTTTCCAGGACTAAGGAGAGTAACTAGCTTTTGGGTCCATTGATCAAATCTGAAATTTATTCTTATGATTGAGCCAAAGGCAAAGCACATTTTTATCATACTAGGCGGGTGCTTTGCTCCCTTGTTGCCTGGGATAATCCAGGCAACAATCAGTGCTCTGTGAAATTTGCTAAGATGACTCCAAATTCAGTGTCCATTACACTGAAAGTACTAAGAAAAACAAATCTGTGTTTCCCTGAAAGAGCTAATTGGAGCTCAGTTTGACACATGAAGGATAGACTTTGTATAGCCATTTTCAGTTTAAAGTGAAATGGCTGTTAAAATAAAAGAATATGGCTGCCAAGGATTGTTCTGAGACAGAACATTTCTGCATACATCCAGCCAATGCAAAATATCAGTGTCTAATCCTAGAAAAATAAAGCTCACAACTCAATGCAATAAACAGGGCCTTCCACATCACTAATTCTGTCAGGATTATATTCTAAAAATTAATAAACAGCCATATGAATTCCTAAAGTCCAATAAATGAGATTATAACTAATGACTGTGGACTATAATTTATTACTTGGACTAATGGCATTCAGGAGGATCAAAATATCCCTTGATATTCATTTACTCCAGTATAGTTTAAAGTAAACACAAATATCTTAACATTTAACAGTCTATGGAGAATAGAATATATGCACTTCTGTGAAAGTTGAAGAACATGTTTTTAAAAAGGTGATTTCAGTAAAAGATCTACCTGAACAGATCATAAAGACAGTTTGGTTACAGAACAGAAGCATAAAAATAAAATGAGACCAAATGCAAGACTCCTTAAGAAGACAGGAAAGTGACAGATTATGAATAAGGCTGAAAAAAATGTGAGGCTTCTCACCAAGCAAATAGATCAGCAGGCATTTTAATTGTAAGGGTAAGCTTCTTGTCACTGTATAGGCAGGAAGTTTAAAGGTTTATACAGATTTATACACATGGAAAAAGTGGACATTTTTCACATGCATAGCTTAGCTGGAGACAGACACTATGGTGAAAGTGGAACAAGGATTTTTGCCTAGAAAAGAGAGGAAGGTGGAGAACAAAAAAAATCATAATTCTTGGTAGCATCCAACTATGCAAGCTTGCAGCATTTGGTATAAGGAGTTAATGACATTCAACAGAAGAGAATAAATGTATCTTAGGTTTGAACTGTGTAATCCTTGGTGATATCTGAGCTTGTTTGTTTGTTTATCAAATTTTTATAGCTGCATATTTCACCAAAACCAAAAGTACTGATGATGTTACCTAATCAGGTGATAGAATAGAATAGATTTTTTTTTATTGGCCAAGTGTGATTGGACACACAAGGAATTTGTCTTGGTGCATATGTTCTCAGTGTACATAAAAGAAAAGATACCTTCATCAAGGTACAACATTTACAACACAAATGATGGTCAATATATCAATATAAATCATAAGGATTACCAGCAACAAAGTTACAGTCATACAGTCACAAGTGGAAAGAGATTGGTGCTGGGAACTATGAGAAGATTAATAGTAGTGGAGAGTTAGTAAATAGTTTGATAGTGTTGAGGGAATTATTTGTTTAGCAGAGTGATGGCCTTCGGGAAAAACCTGTTCTTGTGTCTAGTTGTTCTGGTGTGCAGTGCTCTATAGCGTCATTTTGAGGGTAAGAGTTGAAACAGTTTATGTCCAGGATGTGAGGGATCTGTAAATATTTTCACAGCCCTCTTCTTGATTCGTGCAATATAAAGGTCCTCAATGGAAGGCAGGTTGGTAGCAATTATTTTTTCTGCAGTTCTAATTATCCTCTGAAGTCTGTGTCTTTCTTGTTGGGTTGCAGAACCGAACCAGACAGTTATAGAGATGCAAATGACAGACTCAATAATTCCTCTGTAGAAATGGATCAGCAGCTCCTTGGGCAGTTTGAACTTACTGAGTTGGCGCAGAAAGAACATTCTTTGTTGTCCTTTTTTGATGATGTTTTTGATGTTAGCTGTCCATTTTAGATCTTGTGATATGATAGAACCTAGAAATTTAAAGGTTTCTACTGTTGATACTGTGTTGTCTAGTATTGTGAGAGGTGGAAGTATGGAAGGGTTTCTCCTAAAGTCTACCACCAATTCTATGGTTTTGAATGTGTTCAGTTCCAGATTGTTTCGGTCGCACCACGAGGCTAGTCGTTCGACCTCTCGTCTATATGCGGATTCGTCATTGTCTCAAATGAGACCAATTACTGTTGTGTCATCTGCGAACTTCAGTAGTTTAACAGATGGATCGTTGGAGATGCAGTCATTGGTATACAGAGAGAAGAGAAGTTAGGAGAGCACACAACCTTGGGGAGCACCTCTGCTAACTGTACAGGTATTTGATGTGATCTTGCTTAGCTTCACCTGCTGCTTCCTGTTTGTTAGGAAGCTTGTGATCCACTTTCAAGTCTGTTCCGGTACCTGTAGCTGGTTTAGCTTAGTTAGAAGAGTGTGATGAAGGTGAAGAAGGTGATGAAATCAGTGGTGGGTTATTACTGGCTCACCCACCTGCCCGGACGTCATCAAATATAATCTGCATATTCATGAGCAAACCGGTAGCAAAGGTAATACTATCTTGCTTTCTAAATGTTCCAAAATGAGGGGTTCATAGAAGTGGTGCCTGAGAGTACTGTGTTTTTCCACCAGACTAGATTATTCAACCAGATTTGCCGGTTCATCTTCTGTTACCATGTAAGAATACTAGTTTCACTGCAAGAACGAACTGTTTGCAGTAAACAGTGTTTCTGGGTACATGGCTTAATCAGACTTACTAAGACTGCATAAGAGAGCCAGTTAAGGTATCAGGCTAGAAGCCAGGAGTCTGGAAGTTGTAGTCCAAGATACAAAGCCAGCTGAGTCATGTTGGACATGTTGCTCTTTCTTGCCCTAGGAAGGAGGCAATTCCAAACCACTTCCAAAAATTTTGCCAAGAAAACTTCAGGAACTTGTCCAGGTGGATGCCAGGAGACAATGCAAAACTCAAAGGCACAGATACTCACACACAAACATAGGGTTGCACAAACCTTGAATCAAATCAAGTACAACCCAAGGAGAAAATAGTAAATAAAATAACATTAAAATGTTTCATGAAAGTGATTAGTGCTTACATTTTTGTATTGGTATAGCCATTGGGTCGGTATACATATATCAAACCATGATTGGTTTATGAATTTGTATTATATGTGAATAGAAAATTTTCTATTGTTTTCACTGAAGAAAATATTCTAACTTAAAGAGTAAAAAATATAAATTGTATTTGTAAATATTGTCAAGGTGTTACATAATTATACTAGACCGAGCCCAGTCTGCCTGAGTTTATTTACTATACAAACTAGTCTAACCTTGGCAAAAACTAACACTGGACTTCTGGCTTGGAATAATCTGTCAAAGTAGCTTGAGCAGTAGCAGATGGCTAATTACAGGTGACGGTGCTAATTCAGAGAAAGTTCATTAGTCATACAGATATGGCTGCTCATACTTTTTGATGAAGGAGTGAAAGTACCTCAGATAATTCTGCCAATGTTCAGATGTTCATTCATTGATGTTCACAGAATTGCCAATTTGTTGGTTTAAAATATAAATATTTCCTGCAATCAGCATTCATAGTCAGGAACTAGACAACAATGTTGGGTTCCTACAGCAGTCAGATGGGGAAAGTAATACATATTGCACTTATTGCTACTTACAGGTTGTTTTATCCTGTATAGATCTGTCACGTAATACTATGGAAGAACTAAATATACCATAGGCTTGTTATAATCATAGAAGCCCATTCTTTTCCTGGACAATATAATTCATTGTCTTACTGCTGACATAGCAGAGATGCTTGGCACAATTCTATAGAGTGTTCCATGAATAAATACAATGCTATTGAATGCAATGGTGCTAACTTCCAGGTAAATAGGCAGCTAACTACTCTATATTGGCCAAGTTGGTTATAATCATGGTCTACTTAAATTATAGGGAATTCAGTAACTTGTTGGCAGCAAAAAGAGCTCGAAACAGTGCTCAGAGGACACTCAAACCATGAGGTTCCCCCCCCCTTTTATCATAATCTTCAAAACAAAACAAAAATGGGACATGAAAATAACAGCTGAACTCAGCCACTTAAGCATTGGGCAAAATGATTATGATGATAGACTCCTAAGACTCCTTTAGACAGTTACTTATTATAGATAACAAAGATACTGCTCTACTTTTAATCAGACCACATGCCTCATTTCTCCAGCACTTTCAACCTGTGAAAATATTGTACCCCACAATATTTCAGATGTCCTTCAAGTTTTTGAATAAGAAAACAGTTACATTCAGTTAATGGATGTTAGGATAGCTGGAGAGTTTATTCACTTTATGTTTTGCATTAGCTGTATGATGTTTTCATTGGTTATATTGTAAACCACCAGGCATTTGAGGTGCAGTAGTATATAACTATCATAAATAAAAGTTGAGATTCATTCATTATCAAGCCACTGTCAGCTGTAAGACTTTCCAACCAACCACAAGCTAACAATGGAAGATGGCAGTTGCAATTTTGTAGGAAAATTTGTTATTTTTATTATCTGCTTTTATTTGAGCTGATTAACCTTCACACCAGTGGTATAAATGTTTTTATAATAAATAGCTGAAAGCTATTTTTCTATAATGACACTATCATTCTTTAATTAAACATGGGCTTGGCAGATGAAGCTAGGGTAAGGAATTGTCAACAGCTGGGCCAGAAGAGAAATTGAGTAGGGGTCATAGTGTCCCAGGAGAACATTTTTCTTCCATAAATTGTTATTGGTGATCATGCTGCCTGTGTCAATGGTACTTTTACATATGCAAATGAGGTCATCTTCCCTGCTATTGCATGGCAATCAGGGGGAAATTACATTCTTGCTGTTTACTTTCAGAGTCTTTAATTAATCCGGTTATTAGACAATTAATGAAGCTTGTTTGTGAGAAGTTCACGATATTGTTAAGAGAAGGAAACCTGAATGATTGTGTTCCAGTTTACGGCTCTGTCCAGAAATCAAACTTCAAAAATCTCAGATAATTTTTGCAAACTTCTTATAGTTCAGCTTGAATTGTGCAGTTTTGACTCTGCATTGAAGGCTTATTTCAATGCTATTATGTTAAGATTCTGTGAATTACAAATGTAATGTGTAATGGTTTCTGAATTGCTTAGTCAAATCATTTCTATTTTTAATAATGCGGGCGCTAGAATAAGTTTTTTAAGGATTATTTTAATTTGTATATTGATATTGATGTTTTATATGCCTGTAAACCGCCCTGAGTCCTTTGGGAGATAGGGCGGTATATAAATTCGAATAATAAATAAAATAAATAAAAATAAATTATCAAGCCACTGTCAGCTGTAAGACTTTCCAACCAACCACAAGCTAACAATGGAAGATGGCAGTTGCAATTTTGTAGGAAAATTTGTTATTTTTATTATCTGCTTTTATTTGAGCTGATTAACCTTCACACCAGTGGTATAAATGTTTTTATAATAAATAGCTGAAAGCTATTTTTCTATAATGACACTATCATTCTTTAATTAAACATGGGCTTGGCAGATGAAGCTAGGGTAAGGAATTGTCAACAGCTGGGCCAGAAGAGAAATTGAGTAGGGGTCATAGTGTCCCAGGAGAACATTTTTCTTCCATAAATTGTTATTGGTGATCATGCTGCCTGTGTCAATGGTACTTTTACATATGCAAATGAGGTCATCTTCCCTGCTATTGCATGGCAATCAGGGGGAAATTACATTCTTGCTGTTTACTTTCAGAGTCTTTAATTAATCCGGTTATTAGACAATTAATGAAGCTTGTTTGTGAGAAGTTCACGATATTGTTAAGAGAAGGAAACCTGAATGATTGTGTTCCAGTTTATGGCTCTGTCCAGAAATCAAACTTCAAAAATCTCAGATAATTTTTGCAAACTTCTTATAGTTCAGCTTGGAATTGTGCAGTTTTTGACTCTGCATTGAAGGCTTATTTCAATGCTATTATGTTAAGATTCTGTGAATTACAAATGTAATGTGTAATGGTTTCTGAATTGCTTAGTCAAATCATTTCTATTTTGCCTGACTTCATGAAGACACAGGAAAATGCATATACTGTACTGCCTGAAGTTTCCATGCTTTTGAACAATGGTGGTATGTCTTTCTCTTAAAACACAGCCAGTGGAAAGCACATTTAGCAATCAAAATAATATTTTTAAGTAATGCTTAAAATAATTTAATACTGAATTAAAAAAAAAATTTGTAATCCAACTATTTGCTTGAGAACATAGATTTTAAATTTCAATTATGATTCAAGCCCAGGGGTCAAGGGAAGTTTTGTTTTCATATACAATGTCCTATTCATAAAAATGCCGACATATAATAGACCTTGACTTGAGACCACAGTTAAAATGGAACTTTGTTGCTGAGCGATGCAGGTGTTAAATAAGTCAGGCCTGATTTTATGTCCATTTTTGCCATTGTTGTTAAGTGAATACAACTTCTCCCATTGGCTTTCCTTCTTGGAAGACCCCTGGAAAGGTCACAAATAGTGATCACCTGACCCTGAAATATTGCAACAGTCATAAATACATGCCAGTGGCCAAGTGTCTGAATTTTGATCAGGTGATCAGGACAATGCAACAATGGTCATAAGTACTAGTCACTTTTTTCAGATCTAAACAGTGCTAGACTAATGGACATAAGAACTGTCTGTAGTAAGTACCTGGAGATGTTCTCTGTCAGCATTGTCCCTCTCTGGCTATGAAGGTGATACAGAATGTCCTACGATATTTTTGGCATGACCTGACTGTTGTACAGTGGCTCATGAGTATGTGGCATTTCAGACCACACTGACTTGTGATGCTACCATATTCCAATGCAATATTTGCACTTTTTATAATGATTTAGAAGGAGGGATAGCATTGATGTTCTCAAAGCTTTGGAGCTTAAAGATTGCCCTTCTCCTGTATGAAACTAAAATGAGAGAACGTACTCAAAATATAAAGTTCTGTTGATTACATAAGGACAGAATATCACACTATTCTCTCTAGCAGGTTTTGATTGTCCAAATTCCTCCTACTGCATCATATTAATCTCAGGCATGTTACAAGTCTGCTTGTCTTCTCAAACAAGATTAAATACACATAATTCAAATGACATTTTAGTCTTAATTAATTCTGGGATGGCTTGTTTCAAAGAACTGTCCCATTAAGCAGTTTCTGACCTTAATTATTCATCCCTTATTCAAGTATCATCTAGTTGTTGTTCACCTTTTTCTCCAGCTTGTAGCACTGGCATTGCAATTGTTTGCATGGATACCTTTCAGATGAGATTGATCTTGTTGCAGAGCTAGTAACTCAATAATTCCTTTTCTGCTTCCTAATGCATTACATCTGTAGAGTTGTTCTGAGATAGTGAACCATCTCCAGAGACTTATGGTGGCTGTGTATACTTGCAGGCATCTTTTGAGACCTAGGATTGCCAGCCTGCTGCTTATGGACACCAAGAGACCTGCAAATACCTACCTTGGTCCCTTGCAGTTTACAAGGACTTTCTGGTTTTTAAAAGTAATAATTTTAAATTAAATTCAGTCAGAAACTAGCATACTGAAAAGTAAACCTCCAGCCTCTGGCATTAATTCTATTTACTATATAGATTATGTAGTTATTTTCAGGGGAAATGGTGTATAGCTGTAGTCCAATGCATCATTTCAAAATGCATACAGATTTCAATTTATTTAAGAATCTAGAGTACATATATCTTAATATTATAGTTAGCAGCTAATTACAGGTAACCAAACAATATTAATATGATATTCCTTTCATTTATTTTTTTAAAATATATGCATCACACTGTTGGAAGAAATATCCATCTGGGTTCAGTTCCAAGTGGGGACAAAGACACTGGAAACATGGAGACTGCTTGGAAAGATGGTTTAATGGTGATCAGGATCACATGGCTTGAGTTCCTGAACAGAAAAAGGGCCGAGATCCTATGTGCTCCCTGGTTTTATGCTTTTTCTGAGCTTTGAACTTTCTGGGGCACAGGAAGAGTATCTTGATTGGTTGTCAGACTCCCAGGGGGTGCGGGTCTTAGCTAACATTGTAGGTTGTCTCTCAAGCTTGCCTGAGCCTTGCCATGTGGTGAGTTTCTATTCTATTGTGTTGCAAATGATGGTCATTGACAAAGGTGGGGGGATTGAGTGAGCTTGGCTGAAGCCTTAATTGCCCATTGACAAAGGTGGGGAGAATGAGTTTCTACCTCTGACCCATTGACAAAGGTGTGGGGGGGGGAGGAAGTTGCAGGGAGCTGCTTTGTCTTTAAAACATGTTTCTCCATTTCTCATCCAGGGAAATATATTCTGCCTTTTTAAATATTTTCTAAAATATTTCATTCTTCTAGGAGGGGGGTGGGCCCTAAGTTCCTACAACACCTTAGTCTAAAATCTAAGTCAGCCATATTAAACAAAATCAGAAAACCATGTATGTCAGTTTGCATGTAATTCAATTTTTTTTCTTTTTATGACTCTGTAACCTCTTGCTTTGAATAGAATAGAATAGAATAGAATTTTATTGGCCAAGTGTGATTGGACACACAAGGAATTTGTCTTGGTGCATATGCTCTCAGTGTACATAAAAGAAAAGATACGTTCATCAAGGTACAACATTTACAACACAATTGATGATCAATATATCAATATAAATCATAAGGATTGCCAGCAACAAGTTATAGTCATACAGTCATAAGTGGAAAGAGATTGGTGATGGGAACTATGAGACGATTAATAGTAGTGCAGATTCAGTAAATAGTCTGACAGTGTTGATGGAATTATTTGTTTAGCAGAGTGATGGCCTTCGGGAAAAAACTGTTCTTGTGTCTAGTTGCTCTGGTGTGCAGTGCTCTATAGCGTCGTTTTGAGGGTAGGAGTTGAAACAGTTTATATCCAGGATGCGAGGGATCTCCAGATATTTTCACGGCCCTCTTCTTGATTCGTGCAGTATACAGGTTCTCAATGGAAGGCAGGTTGGTAGCAATTATTTTTTCTGCAGTTCTAATTATCCTCTGAAGTCTGTGTTTTTCTTGTTGGGTTGCAGAACCGAACCTGACAGTTATAGAGGTGCAAATGACAGACTCAATAATTCCTCTGTAGAACATAAGGTGTAATGAATAATGTAATAAATGTAATAAGGTAGTAACCTTTACATTTCTTGGTACAATGGAAGAAGAGGCACTCTTTATTGGTCCTGTGATCTTTGTCTGTTAAAAGTACCTGGAGGTGGGTGTCCCCAGTTAGCCATGATGGCATCAAAATAACGAAAAATACTTTGTGATGTTATAGTGTAAACTCCATCCTTTTTTACACGTATCCCAACATCACCTACAGTAACATAAGGGAAGGAGTTGGCATTGCAACTCATGAAATACACTTTGACTTTGCTTCCACTCGGAATAGGACAACTTGCCACAGCCAACTCATCATGGGACAACATGCCATAGCCAACTCACCATGGAACAATCCATGTGAAATAAACTCAACACAATAAATATTATCTGCCACTGCTTCTTTGACACAAACAGTTTATTATGTTGAGTTATCCCATGTGGATTGTTCCATGGTGAGTTGCCCCATAGCGAATTGGCCGTGACAAATTGTCCCATGGTGAGTTGGCCACAGTGAGATGGCTGAGGTAAGATGGCTATAGCGAGATGGCCATGGCAAGTTGACTGCAGTGCCTTGTCCTAGACGCCCCTCCACTTGCCCTCCCAATGGATGCCGATGTTTCAGAGATACTGCATAGTAACCAGGAAATGAATGTCAGTGGATGATAGGACCCAGGTGTTGTGGTGGAAACAAATTATTGGGAAATTTCACATGTCTCCAATTGCTTTGAAGAAGTTAGAAATGCTTTCCAAGCGATGATTTGCTGACTTTAATTGAGAAGGAAGTCATAAACAACTCATTCAGAGATATGGAAAGCTTCTGAAATTCTTAATTGGTCGTTCTGGAAGTAAATGATGAAAATGCATATGCTAAATAAATAAATAACATGAAAATAAGTCTTAAATTTCCAAAAATATTTTTTTCTTATCCTATAAATAAGCATACAGAAAAATGTTATCCAACCATTGTATTATATTCCATTTCATTGCAAGTATGGTTTAATTATTTAATTATGGTGATTGCTTTTCTTTTTCTCTCCACAATGTCTTGGAGTTTTTCAGCACAAAATAACTGAAGAAAAACTACTGCTTCCACTTTTCATGGTGAGCCCCATATATGAGAAAAAGCTGGAAATTTCTCCCCTCCAAGGAGAAATTCAATGAAATGGTAGCACCCTTTTTGTAGCACCCTTTTGCCCCCAAAGATGATGTAGCATTTGAAATACCATCTACATACTTTTCTGGGAACTGGCAAGGAACCAGCCTTCCCCTGGCTTTGTTCTCCCCAAAAGTACCCCAGTGTACTTTTTCTCTAACCTTGACAGGATGATGGAAGGTTGTTAGCCATTCAAACTATTCTGGGTCTTGCAGATGTTACCTCTATACACTCTGAGCAATGAAGATCAAAGGACTACGTACACTCAAGCACACAATGTCATTTCATGAAAAGCAATCAGAAGAAAGAGCTCCCTCTAGTAATTCTGCATAATGGTTTTGGGAACTGCTGCCAGGCTGTAGAAATGGAAAGGATAGAGCTTTCTCTTTCAAGTGTTGATTTGATTTCATGTAAATACAAGTGTCCTGCAACTGCCTCTGGACAAAGATCAAGAGCATCCCCAACTTGCATGCAGCTTCAACTGCAGCTGCTATTGAATAGGAGGACTATAGATACACTCTAAGTATATTGTAAGACTTCCCACAAGCTTGTTCTACCTTCTCTGCTTTCTCATCCCTCTGACACCCTATGGGTTGAGCTACTTATATTGGACTAAAAAGCGGTAATTGTGTAGAATATTAAATTTATGATCAAATCGCTATGGCACAACCCCATGAGAACGCAAAAAAAAAAAACCAAAAACACCCAACCCTAATTAAAGAGTTAATTTGCATACTTTAGAGTTTTTAGCCTGTGCACATGGTATACATGAGTAGTTCCCATAGAAACCTGAACCAAAAAAGGTATGTTTTCAATGTTTTTTTTTCCCTTCCCTTTGTGCATAAATTCCCATTGTTCCTGTTAAGATAGCAAAGGCTTTGTAATCAAGGAAGCCAAAAGAGGGGGTCAGAGATCTGTGGAATGAGAAATTAAAAACAAGGAACCAAAGGCATGGAGTTGAGGAGACAGAAAGCATACAGGCAGCTCTTGGCATTCAGTATTAGCACTATGAGACATGAGAAGGAAAAAAGAAGATGAGCCATTTGAAGAGAGAGCGGTAGAGAGTTGAGATCACACAATTCCAGATCTTAGGCTAGATTAGGGATCATTTCATAGACATGAAGTTTCAGTATCAAAATCTTAAGCTTCTGATAACTGTAGATCTCAATGCAATCCTTTTACAGTATGTATTCATTCTTCTGCTTCTGCTTCACAATTCATGCTTCTGCTGAGCTCTTAATTAATATTTCCTTTTAAAATATATATTTGTCTATAGAATCCTTTGCATACAATTTTGATCATCCCACTCCAGCAGAGTGAAAATTTTATTGGCTTGCATTATGTCCTGTGCCTAGGTACCTTTCCTAGCTCATCTCGCCAAATGTTGAAAACCTATAATCTCTGTTTATAAGTATATAGTCAGGGGTTACATAAGCATCCAGGGTAGAGGTGGGGATACATAATGAAAGATATATCATGATATCACAATACAAATCCGTTGATTTACGTATTGGTATCCAATATCAAAATTCATGTATGAAAAGTTAGAGTTGTGGTGTCATTAAGTAGAAATATTTTTTCTTCTTCTTTTCATTATCATAACTATGTCCAGGTTCCTATGAGTAGCTATATGTTGCTGTGATATCTTTGGGCATTTTGATGACAATATTACTCAACTGTTATAGAAGCAGGAACAGATGGATGCTACTGTGGACAACAGGTGGCTACAACAGTAGAAAGCAGAACGACGCTTCCATATATCTGGGATCCTCCTATTTTGCAGTCCAAATCCTGCTTACACAATGATAGAAAGAATGTAATATCAATCCCTCTAACCATGGTCTATTAACATGTACAACAATTCTTGAGACAAATATGCCTCTTGAGGTTGGAACTCATATAGGAAAAATTCAACTATATCTGCTGTTTGTGTGGAACATTGTTACATCTCTGATTTTTCATCTTTTCTCCTCCCTCTTTTCTTTCCCAGACAATGCCATAATATGGTTCATCCTCTAGGCTAAAATTTATCCTGCCATGGCTGCTTAGAGCGTCAAACTGGCGGCCCGCAGGCTGGATGCATCACCCAAAGACCAAACCCATCCCAACTCCGTGAAGGGGAAAACCGTGATACAGCGAGTTTGACACCCATGGCTTAGAGAAAAATCCAAACATGGCCGGCAAACTCTGGGTTAGAATTATTATATCAAGCTCCACCATTGCTGATGCTGCCTGCCTCCTCCCTCCCTCCCTCCCTCCGTCCCTCTTTCTTTTTTATTAAAAATGTAGTCAAGGTTGACTGATTAGGTATATATCTCATTACAGATATATACCTAGTATATGATATATGATAATTTTATTTAAGACTATCATTGGGAATGCTCATTTAATTCATTTGTCTGTGCATTAAATACAGGTAGTCTTTGACTTACAATAGTTCATTTAATGACTGTTCAAAGTTACAATGGCACTTAAAAAAGTGACTTATGACCATTTTTCACATTTACAACACCCCCATGGTCATGTGATCAAAATTTGGACATCTAGCCACTGGTTCATATTTATAGTTGCAGTGTTCTGGGGCCATGTGATCATCTTTTGTGACCTTTGGACACAAGCAAAGTTAATGGGGAAATCAAGATTCACTTAACAACTGGGTTGTTAACAAATGCAATGATTCACTTAACAACTGTGGCAAGAAAAGTCTTAAAATGGGGCAAAATTCACTTAACAACTTTCTTGCTTAGCAACATAAATTTTGGGCTCAGTTGTGGTTGTAAATCGAGAACTCCCTGTATACGTTCCAACAAAATGATTTTTATTTCTAAGCAAGATTTACTTGGATTTACACCCAAGTTCATTATATGCATTATTGTTGAAGTCAAAAATGTCCGCCAAGTAAGATAATTAAATGCTGTTATCAACTTCTTTAACTTCTAGAAGAACATGACAAGCAATAAATTTATAAATTGCTTGATAAAAAGTTTCATCAAAATCCTAGATTTCCAGCTATCTGGGTTAGTTCTCATGGTTGTACTATCATCGCCTCTTGAACGATCATATTCATTGGTCTTCTAATAACTGTTACAACTAAGTAGCAACTATGTTTACCTTTTATGAATATTTGCAAGTGAAAAGCTGCATGTGAAACCATGCTAAACTTCTAGAGATAGGAAGCTGTTTATTGAAATATTCCAGTAAACCTTTTACCCCCTCCAAAGCTAAACTGATGTGACTAATGTGCCATAAAGAGTCTGACAGAACTTCCCTCTTTCTGACTGTGAAGAGCTTACAAGCAAAACAGATTTCTCCTCCATTTATTTGAAAATTATTCACTAGAGAGCTTTTAGACTGAAGAAATACCTGCCTGATATGACTTCTTAACAATACCTTTTGAATTTTTCAAAACAATGGAAAACTCAACAGATCGGTCTGAATATTGTCTGATAATAAACTTCTTGTGCTTTCAATCTCTATTTCTCAAACTTTTAACATCATAAAAGAGTTGTCATGGAAAATAATAAAGAAGTATAATATACAATTCAAACCACCAGATTACATCTTTTGTTAAATGATGGTACAGATGGGCATTTCTTTGCTTTCTTCCCATACATGTTTTATTTGTTCAATAAAAGTTTCAAAAGAGAAATTGTATACTGTTATTATAAAGGTGTTATAATGACCAGTATAAGATTCCCCTTAGTTCTTTGTTCAGGAATTGATCGATCTTCTCCTTTCAGATTCTGATGATTGTGATATGTGGTCATCTCTTCTCAAAATAATATCCATTACTGTAAGTTTCTTAAATTTCACTGATGAGTAATCAGAAAAATCAGTGATGGTTACCATCAGAGTGTCCAGGATGGGTGAGAAGGGATCAGAACAGTGGTGAAATGTAAAATTTGTTATTACCAGTTCTGTGGACATTTGGAGGGGGTGGGGGTGGGGGGTAATGTGACTGGGTGGGCGTGGCCAACCTTTTTTTTTAACTTTTAAAAGCATTTTTTCTACAACCTCTTCACCCGAAGAGGTTGTAAAAAATGCTTTTAAAAGCCTCTGACGGTCAGGCAACTCAGCTGCGATCGTCAGAGCCTTTTAAAAGCATTTTTTTACAACCTCTTTGGCTGACGATCCCAGCTGAGCCGCATGATCATCAGAGGCTTTTTTTTTTTACTTTTAAAAGCATTTTTTCAGTCAAAGAAAAAATGCTTTTAAAGGTTAAAAAAAAACCTCTGATGATTGTGTGGCTCAGCTGGGCATGGGGGGTGGGGGTGCAGGGATTTTTGCTACCGGTTCTCCAAACCACCCGCTGCCGTCACTACTGGATGGGCAATCTGGTCAGAACCGGGAGCATTTCACCCCTGGACCAGAGGTGGTATTCAGTAGGTTCTGACCAGTTCTGGAGAACCGGTAATGGAAATTTTGAGTAGTTCAATGAACCAGTAAATACCACCTCTGACTGTCCCCACCCCCATCTATTCTCTGCCTCACAAGTCACAGCTGATCCGGAGGAAATGAGGATTTTGCAATAACCTTCCCCTGGAGTGGGAGGGAATGGAGATTTTACAGTATCCTTCCTCTGCCACGCCCACCAAGCAATGCCCTCCAAGCCACAGAACCGGTAGTAAAAAAATTAGAATCCCACCATGGGAGGGGACATGATGAAATGGCAATTTATTTATCAAATTTAGAATTGTGATAGTGTCATCATTTTTGCATCAATGTGATTTGCTCCAGGTAGGTAGTCACACTTTTAATAATTTTTATTACTTCCATATTTGTGTAAAAAGGATATTTAGCAACTCTAGATTTACTCAACTTTCAATCAAATTGATTTTCAGCATATTCAAAATTGACAACAAGAATAGAGGCTTTCTCTTCCTTGCATTTTGATAGTAATCTTAAGGAATTCAGTCTTTTGAAAATATTGCTTGACATAGTGTAAGCCGCCCTGAGTCTTCGGAGAAGGGCGGGATATAAATGCAAAAAAAAAAAAAATCTATGTAGAAACTTATCTGAATTGAATCTTCCATATTAATATCTGTAACTCACATTTTTTTCCATGTACAAATAATGTACAAATATTCTGATGTTCTAGGTTTTAGAAGATCATTAAAATAAAGTAGAAATGGATATTGGAAGGAAATATATTGAAAATAGACATTTTAGTACAGGATCCAGAATTATTTTTTTCATCTTCATAGTTGTTGAATGTTTTTGACGTATGTGATATTTTCTGCACCCATGTGGGCTACATAACCACACAGCCAAATTCTTTCATCTTCATGTATGATCAGATGTTTTATCTTTTGGTCTCTAATGAAAATGTTGTTTGAAAGGCACAAATAAACATAATGGTTTTACTTTATCATCTGCTTGGTAGATCAGCAACAAAAGTTCTGCAATAACAAACATGCATTTCTGCTGCTTCTGCAATTACTACTTTGACATTTCAATGAAGTTTTATTTTTTTATTTCATTTTAGAATATATTAACCCATCCAAGTTAGACAAAATTATTATGAACAAAGAACATGTGTTATTAGAGAAGGACCATATGTAGAAACATATGAGACAATACTTGCATAATTCCCAAAATACAGTTTGATACAGATGTGCAAAAATAGGATAAAATAGGACCAATTGACTTTTGAGTTTATTCTACTAGACTTATAATAATTATTTGGTGAAAAATATATGCATTAGACTTAGGTCATGTAGCCATTCACAATTTTATAAATAGATAGAACTATGTAGCCCTTAAAAAGATACCAAAAAGGATGGTACTGTATGGAATTATTGAAAATGTGTAAAAATAACATGAGTATTTCCTGTTTTCCATTGTGACCTGCAATATAATGAAACAACATAAAGAATATGTCCACTGGAATTATCCTTTTAAAAATGCCAACCATTTATCTTGTTGGCAGAACTTTCAAGAACTACAGAAGAAAAGGAAATGAAATAAATATCAGGTCTCTGCATTCAGCAGGAAAAATAATTATCATGTTGTGACTCTGATTCTAAGACCCTAGAATTAATGCAGTATTAACTTTATTGAGCAAGTCCATTTTCCTGGATATCAACAAACACCAACTCAAGTGTCAGTCCAAGGTTTGGATCTATCCATGAGATATATTTGAGTTTTTTCTTACCTAGATTTTACTGTCTATTCAGGAAAAAGCTTTACTTCCCAAACTGCAGCTGTATATAAAATATATAAAGTCATTAACTTTTCCTGTCAAATCATTTTTTTAATCTGAATTTATGTCATATTTTTTCATAATCTATCTCAGGGTTCAAAATATTCAAAGCACAAATGTAACCTAACCTCTACTTTTCCAGATAAATAAAACATAATAGCTTATCATAGTGACATGAGGTTTTCTTAGTTCTTATACTTTTATTTTCGGTCCCATTATATTCACAGTAGGCTTTTACTGCAATTGTAGCATTTTGTGAAAATTTCAAATTTCAGTACAGTCAATAACATTTTCTTTTGTTTAAATTTTGCTTGACTAAACTTTCAATGAAATATTTACTAGTGCATAAAAAGATGATAATCAAGTCTCCATTTGAAGAAATTTCTAGATTTTTAAAGCTGTATCCAATGAATGTATTTTAACATAGAGCTTTATAATTTAGAATTTGTTACATACAAGATAACAGGTTTTTTTAGATGGTTACAGAGATTTTGGTCATCTCATGCTAGCAACTTTTTTTATTTATTTATTTCATCAAGCATGTATTTTATGACAGATACAAGTGTAAACATAATTATAAATACATGTAAAGGATATGAATAAAATAAAACATTAGGACAGGGACGGTAGGCATGCATGCTTCTTACAGACCTCTTAGGAATAGGGTGAGGTCTACAGTAGACAGTCTAAGGTTAAAGTTTTGGGGGTTTGGGAAAGAAACCACAGAGTCAGGTAGTGCATTTTAGGCATTGACAACTCTGTTACTGAAGTTGTATTGTCTGCAGTCTAGTTTCGATCAGTTTACCATGAGTTTGTATCTACTGTGTGCTTTATCACCCAGGTGATCCTTAACCCGGTTCCTCCCTACTCATTAATCATTGTTCCATTAGATACCACAATTCGGCATTACTCCCACATGCTCCCAGCCCGCTGGCCACTCCTCCAGATTAGCCAGTATTCCAGCCATTTCCAAGCCTCTCCAGATTAGTCATCATTACAGCCGTTTTCCAAACTTCTCTGTAACTCTCAGTCTCTCAGCCTCTCAGCCGCCCTCAACAGCTGCTCAGTCAGCAGGGAGAGGGATCTTCATGTTGCTTGGTGGCCAGGTGGTAAGATGAGGAGTCAGGGTGCCATGGGAACTACCGTGTCACCAGAACCTCCACACCCACCAGAATGGCAGCCCCGACACATGGCCGCATATTGGGGCTGACACTCAGTTTCAGAAGTCTAACTGATTTTGCTGTAGTCCAGATAATTCTTACCTAGCAAATGAATATTTAGTGACCATTCAAAATTACAACAAATCACCCAAAAGGTATTTGCAGTCTGATTCTGAAGGTATGTCAGCCACACAATTACAATGCCATGGTCACATTATTGCATTTTGGGCACTTAGCAACTGGGGTCACATTTTTCAGGCATTTGCAGCATCCCACAGTCACGTGACCATGATTTTTTTTTAATGATTTCCAGCATTTACTTCTGGTTTTTGTCAAAAAATGCCAGTTGCATAAAAAGGATTCATTTAATGACTGATTCATTCTTCTTTCTAGAATGCAAATTGAGGGACAGTTCTACTCTCCCAGTATCAAGCATGGGAAAAAAATATAAACAATAATAATGCTGAAAACCTGTAAATAAAAGCAGGATGAAATTTGCAGAACAGTCAGTCCACTCTAAAGAACTGAACTATTCCCAGTTTCATGGAACTTCATGGAGAACTTTTCAACTGGCAGTTGTGAGTCTACAGCAACTAAAGATCACTTGCAAAGATCATTTCCTGAATGTTCTCAAAACCGCAAGTAATCCATATCATTCCTATATTTCTCTGGGAAGAAAACTAACACAGAAACATGTTTACACAGACAAAACACTGGAAGAAAAGCATACTGTATTATTTAAAATTTTCATAGTAAAAAATTTAGATGCCAATGAAGAAATAATTCATGAGGGAAGGAATAAATGATTGAAGGAAGAATACTAAAGCAAAATTAGCATAACTGTAACATTATTTCTTTTATTAAAGAAATAAAGAATAAAAAGATTGGAATGTAATACATATGCTATATAAAGGAAGAAGGAAAGGGAAAAAAGAAAAAATTAAAATTAAAGCAACCGAAGAAGGAAAAAGCAAGCCTGGAAATAAGAATTGAAAAAATAAATCTATTGATCCTTCGCTAGAGAAAATGCTGCCATTCTCAGAAAGAAAGCATGGGTGATGAGTATATTCTTTCTTTCTTTCTTTCTTTATTTGGTTGGTTAGTTAGCATATGGCATCAGAGAAATCAGCTTTAACCTCAAACTTTATCGGTCTTTTAAATTTCTTAAATTCTTATTATTAATTTTAAATGGGATTTTAGTTTTTATATATTTTAAAGTTTTCAGGCTAATTATAATAAGTTTTTTAAATTTGCATTTTAAATTGTACATTGGTATTGTCTTTTTTACTTCTGCCTGTACACCGCCCTGAGTCCTTCGGGAGAAGGGCGGTATAAAAATCAAATAAATAAATAAATAAATAATAAATAAATAAACTGTCTACCGTGGACCTCACCCCATTCCTAAGAGATCCGTAAAGGGGGTGTGCATAAGTGCACCAGCGTGCCTACCGTCCATGTCCTACAGTCCTCATTTATTTGTATTCATTTCCTTCGTTCATGTCCATGTTCATATTCATACCTGCTATCTTGTACATGTTTGACAAATCAATCAATCAATCTACAAATGCTAGACACAATGCAGTCCTGACAGCCTAAGTTCCTAGTTTATTCGGTTCAGCACTCGCATGCCTATCCTTGGGTCACCGCAGGAGGGAAACCAGCTTATACCAGCTGACTAGCAGTCCTTGGGTTGCTGGCTATCCCAGATTCCTTCTCCAGTCTCTCCTTGCCTCATCTGGCCTCGCCTTGTATTGCGTTGCCTCCAGAGGTGGGTTTCAGCAGGTTTTGACCAGTTCTGGAGAACCAGTAACGGAAATTTTGAGTAGTTCGGAGAACTGGTAGTAAAAATTCTGACTGACCCTGCCCTCATCTATTCTCTGCCTCCCAAGTCCCAGCTGATCGGGAAGAAATGGGGTTTTGCAGTAACCTTCCCCTGGATTGGGGAGGGAATAGAGATTTTACAGTATCTTTTCCCTGCCATTGCCCACCAAGCCATGCCCACCAAGCCATGCCCACAGAACCAGTAGTAAAAAAAATTGAAACTCACCACTGGTTGCCTCATATCTGGCCAGGTCCAGCACCAGCTTCTGCTCTCTGCGCACACAAATGCTGATGGGATTTTCCTACCAAAATAGTATCCGTTTATCTACTTGCAATATTATATACTTTCGAACTGCTGGCTGGGCAGGAGCTATAGCACGAACGATAACAATTCCCACATGGTGACTGCCTTCTGGAATGAGATTCCTTGGAGAGCTGTATGACTGTGGATAACCCTAAAGCCCTAAAGACCTGGCTGTTCTCCCATGTCTTGGAGCAAGATGGTTGGCACTTCTGTAAGATAGGTCCTAAGCTTGTATATGTCCTATCATCTTGTTCATTCAAGAGCAAATGTTTGTATAAATTAAGTTCCCATTGGGAAGGCAAATGGTACAACAGTCAGTTTAGCAGTAGACAGACCTTCCAAAATTTTACTTTAACATTCATTTATGGAGTCATTCATTTGTGTTATATCCATGTTTATGCCCACTGAGCGTTCCAACCCCCATGCCATTAGAAGTTGTTTCCAGTTTTCATCTCAGCTTAGCATTTTGACTTATCCCCATTACCAAGACTATGAACAAAATTACTTACTACCTTAGTACTCTATCTATGGTTAGAAATGTTTCTCAAGCATTTGTTTGTTTGTTTGTTTGTTTGTTTGATTGATTGATTGATTGATTGATTTAAATCACACTTTTGTTTTATACATTTCAAGACAATGTAAATAATGCTCCTTCCTCCTATTTTCCCTACAACAGTCTAGTAAGGTGAGCACAGCTGAGAAGGGGTGACCAGCACAAATCATCCACTGGCTTCCATGCATGAGAGAGCAGTAGAACTCATAGTCTCCTGATTTCTAATTCAACACTACCCTTAAGGAAAGCTTCTTTTGGGGGGGAAAACCCCTGAAAGTTTTGCTTAGAAATGAAATTGTTCCAATATCTGATTTTAAGCAATATTCAGCTGCAAGTGGGCAGTTGTGGGATCTAGAAAGTCCATCTTAGAAAAATCTCCTAAATTTATTAGAATATTGTTAGTTTCCCTCTGAATTCCTCCACTATTTTGACCTCAAAAAAGTCACTAGTTCCCCACAAAATTTACAAGAGCAGAAAGGCAATGACACATTTAATGTATGATAATGATAAATAAACATTCTTCATAATTATAAGAGAAAGTGAGGAATTAAAAGCCACTCAAATCCTTCCCAACAATCATGCATTGGCTTGGCTTGCATCAGATTTCTGTATCCAGATTTGCCAACTAATTGTATAACGTTTTTGCTGTCATCAAGAATAGAATAGAATATAATTTTTTTTATTGACCAAGAATGATTGGACACACAAGGAATTTGTCTTGGTGCATATGCTCTCAGTGTACATAAAAGAAAAGATACCTTCATCAAGGTACAACACTTACAACACTTAATGATAGTCATAGGCTACAAATAAGCAATCAGAAAATAATCAATATCAATATAAATCGTAAGGATGCAAGCAACAAAGGTTAGGTGTCTTAAGTTCCTCTTCTCACCATCTCCAATACCAGTCTATCATCCCCTGTCAAAAAAGAACAGTGGCTAATTTTACCCAGGCTATTGTATTCAACGCAAGGGAAACGGTGCTAAAATAATTCACAGCAAAATTATTTTGTTCTTCCATTTCCTATAGCATTGTCCTAATTGTGTCACCAAGTCTGTAATTTGCCTCTCATAGAGCCAAGTTAATGATAGACCCCACATCGCTGCTTCTCTCCGTTTTGACAGATGAGTGCACAGACATGTATGCATAGCCTTTGCCTGCTCCATCCCAACTCTTCTGGCCTGCTGATCAGGGAGATTGCAATCACATCAAAGAGGCATCCCTGTAAAGCTTCCCTTCTCTCTTCTCTTTTGTTTTAACATTTTAACTTTTTGGTGGAAATTCTGTTAAGGTCAAGATGGACCTGCTGGGATCTCCCACTGATACAAATTAAGCATTACCACTATGGATCTTTTAAAAGTAGTGATAGTAGGAATAATATATCCAAAAGACACTGTTTGTAAAATCGACCAGCTTGACCTTACCTAGCATTCTATTCTTTTTTTAAAAAATATACTTTATTGAACTTTTATTACATTAAAACCATAAGAAAAAAAATTATATCACTTGACAGATATTTGTGGTGTTTTTCTTATAACAATAATCCATGCATTATTTACAAAAATTAAATTGTGTGTATTTACATTCTTATTTTATCTATTGCTTATACTTAGTAACTAATTATTCTTATCTATTGCCATTCTATCCATTTATACCATTGTTCCCATACTTTGTAAAATATCGATGTCTCTTTATCTTTTAAACTCAGCGTTAGTTTGTCCATTTCTGTGCAGTTCATGACCTGCATTTCTAGTCTTTATAGCTTTCTTTTATGAGAGCAAAGATTCATATGTTCAAACACAGTTTAAATTTGATTCAAACAGTAGCTTTCTAAGGAAACCTCAGTCAGGGGAATAGGTACCTGGATGCTATCAATCAGCTTTAATGATCATAAATGTCAACGGGATGCTGGAGAGAAAAGCCATATTTGCCCAGTCATATCATCTTTACCTTTACCCTATCTCAAAAATTCAGTTTGTTGTAGATAGTCTTAGTATCTCTGCAGCTAGGACATTAGCTCAAAGATAAGATTGCCCTGGTGTATTCTGATACAATTCAAAATCTTGGGGTCCAAGTCAGCAACAAGATATTGGAATGGTCCATCTGTGTGGCAGCTCATGCATACAGCTTAAAATAGATCAGTGGTTTGTTGGAGAATCTGTTTAGGGTGAGGAAGTAAGACCACTTAATCACTTAAACCAGAGACTGGACTGTTTTCTTTCTTTTTGTTGCCTTGTCTTGGTGAAGTCCCAAGGTAGCTGCCTTGAGGTATGCTGGATGTGCTACAAGTGTTGACATAAAGATAAAAATCCACAAAAGGTGCTATGTAAAAGCTAATTATTATTATTAAATCACTGAATAAAAAAGTCAATGTACCATTTAATTATCTTCAAATTCTCACTCAGACATCTTTTCTTTTCTATTCTTTTCTTTTCTTCCATTATTCTCCCATATTCTCCCATGTATTTAGCTTCTGGTGAACCTTGCTACTCCTTTGCTGGCAGCATCACCCTGTCACTCAGAGGATCATCACCTTTCACTCATCAACATCTACTGTATATTCATTATAGCAATATGAATGTCCCCTTATGCTCCTCTATGCTAACAAAAACCTTGTAGAGTACTGCCAAATAAAACAAAGCAACCCTAGGACTGATCAAAGACTTAGAAACAACTTCAGTTATCAGAAATCTCTTCTGTAATATGTTGCTAAAATAGGCATTTTGAGAATTAGGATTCTCTTTATTTTGTGCAGTGCTTTCTTTCACTACAACAATATTTTAAACTGTAAAGAATAAGGGAAACTCCATAAATATCTCAGAAGTGTCAACCCTCACTTTAGAGATAAGCACAAGATGGATAGCTAGATAAGAGAGAGTTATGTACTGCTCCACACTTTAGCATCCAGATTCCATCTTTAAAGAAAAGCACTGGTTTTATGAAATTTATAATATTTACATTTACTTATAAAAATATAAATTGCATTTTTTTTACTTAGCAATTTGTTCTATATCTTCCACTTTTTAATTCAAGACCGTGAGATATATTTCATATTCTGTGTGAGATAGTATCAGGTATCTTCTTAAGTTGGGAACTGCCCAACTTATTTCTCTACAGGTAGTCCTCATATATTGACCACCAACTGGTGGATTGCCAACTCAGTTGTTAAATAAAGCAGCCAATAAGTGGAACCTCAGCTGTACTTATGATCTTACTTCAGCTTTCCTTTGCTTTAGAGACCTATGAACGTCATAAATTCAAAGATCGGTCCTAAAATTAATTTCACAATACAAGCAATCTTTAACTCTGAGGAGCATCCATATCAAGTCAAAGGGATATGCAGGGCAATTATTGTTAAGAAAATTGGCAGCATGGGAGTAGTGCCGGCTGAGCAGGAATGCAGGGTTAAAAGTGTCATCAGTTTGGAGTCATTGTGCTGCCATGAGAGATCTAAGTCCAGCTCCCCCATGAATTCCATTGAACCCTATCTAGAGCCAATTTAGCTTTGACAGTTAGTTGACTAGATTTTTGTATTAGAGGTAGCAATAATAAATTATTTTGTGCTTTGGAGTCAACAAATACTCTTGTACAGGCCTGACAGGTCGTGGGTTCTAATACCTTGCTACTGTTTGTTTTGTGATTTACCAGATTATTTTAATAACCTATTCTCATTTAATTTGGGCATACAATGTCATATTTTGTCAAGAATTTTAGTGCACTTAGATCCTTCTCCTTCTTCCTTTTCCATTCTTCCATTCAGCCCTTATATTCTACTCATTTTTCCATAATTCCTTTACAGTAAAACACTCTTTTAATTCAGCACTACAGGACACTACATAGTGCATAGGTTTAACAACCCCAAACAGACAACTCAAGTCTATTGCTCCCATGTCAGGTCCCTGGGGGTCAGCAAGCCCCTGGCATGCTGTTTGCTTAACAAACCAAGACCTATTTCTCCACTTAACTCAAAATGCAATCTATTGTTCTTGTCACTCAGACGTTTACTTATTCCCCCTGACTAGAGAGGGTGAACCCAGCTGAATCATCGTCACCTAGAGTTTTTGAGTTTTCTTACTTCATAGACACATATCTCCTAAATATTATAGGCTATTTAGAATTCTTTTGTCAAAGCTTCCCAGATATTGCCTAAAAGCAACCCTGATTCTATTTCACTCAGAAATCTGATCGGAAAGCAGTAATGGTATTATAACCATTTTAAGAGCTTTTTCTGTCATCACTATAATCCTGTTGGACAATAAGAAATACAAAATAGGTAGGTATGTTTTTATAGACAGGATTTTGTTAGTGTGGGAGTAATGGAAAATGTCTAGTAAAAAATTCTTAAATCTGATGTTTTCATGCAAGTCTTAAAGCATGGGTTGATGGTCTAATTAAAACCTGGTGTTTCAAATGTCATTTGCATTCCTATCATATAGTCTCCTTTTTTGTACACACACGAACCCAAAGATGTCTCATATGCCGGACAAACTGAATCTGAGCAGGTTATCTGAGGAGGAGGAAAATTATTCTGTTGAAAGACAAAGTAAGTATCTAGGCTAGCCAGGTCATTGACACATTAGACACAAAAGTCATCAGACATTCTTTTTTTTCTTGGTGCTGGCACCAAAAGTCTATAAACCCATTTGATGATCACATACTAATACTATAAAAGTGCCATAGAATTTGTGCCAAATAATTAAAAATAGCCTGCATGCATTTTATTTTAATTTTCACAGATGTAACGATTGTGCAGATATTCCTGTTGGTAGCTCTTGGAGGGTCTTGAATTTATAGGTCAAATTAGTTGCATTTACATTTGCAATTGCAGCTATATATATTCTATGCGCAAAAAAGCAAACCTTGAAAAAAGCTGAGTTTATAATGGTGACGAGGACAGTAATGATAATTTTATGTTCTTAACATGCAATGTTTCTATATTTGGGGGGCAAATTACAATAATGGTTCATTCTTATATTTCACATTTGATCCAATAGGAATAAAATATTTGTACTGCATAGTTCAGGGGCAATTCTTCTTGAAATACAGCTACAAAGAAATGTGTTCTCTCACTCACCATAATATAGAACTCATAGAGACAATAATTTAATATCCAAAGAGTGAGAAGGGAGAAACTGCTTTGCTAGCCAATGAGTCTTATCAAAGTGGTTTCCACATAAACCCTGAACTTGAAAAGCAGAGGTCCCCAACTCCCGGGCCATGGCTTGGTACTGGATCATGGTCCATTCGGAACTGGGCTGTACAAGTGGCGGGTGGCCACACTTGCATACACAACTCCACTTGCATATGGCAAGTGCTCATGCAAATGGAGCCGCACACGCAAACATGCCTGCCCGATGCATATGTGGAACCATCCCCTCTTCCCCCCACTTCCTGCCACTGCCACTAGTCTGCTGGAAAGGTTGGAAGTCCACTAGAAAGCTGGAAAGGTTAGGGACTGCTGTTGTAAAGAATCTGCCACAGCCTCTTCATTCCAATGGCTAGAAATGGAGAGTACTTTTGTCCCTTTGAAAATAGGCATAATCTTAGAAGATACTAACAGAAGATACTAACAATGTTATAATACAGGCTTTATAGTATGGTTCTGGAATTTGTTGCACCTCTTTAGATGTTAAGTCACAAAAAATGCAAATCTTTTCTGAATTATCTACTAGTAGGGATGTTTAATTTCCTACAAATTAAACAAAGAGGGATAACTGTAACTAATCACATCTAACTCTTGTGTGGAAAAAATATGCTAGACATATTCATGGCTTCAGTCCCATATCTCCTTCATAAAAACCCAGAGTACTCAGAGGGGCACAACTTGGTGGAAAAGTGACTGACAATAGAGATGATTAAGTAAGAATATTTCTTCCCTGCCATCTGCTTCATCACTCTTCTAATACCTTTTTCATCTGACAAGGTCCTATCTTAGCAAGGTGCAAATAAATGACTATTTCTGTCTTTCTTTGAAATCCATCTTGCAATCCTTCAGTTTCTTCGATATTCATCAAAAGTCTACCCATTCCTGCTGGCCACTGACAGGCTTCCATTTTTATGCAACTGTAAAGTTTCAAAAGTTACTCCCTTCCAACATCACATTATGGGATGGTACCAGAGGTGGGTTTCAGCAGGTTCTGACCAGTTCTGGAGAACCAGTAGCAGAAATTTTGAGTAGTTCGGAGAACCAGTAGTAAAAATTCTGACTGGCTCTGTCCCCATCTATTCTCTGCCTCCTAAATCCCAGCTGATTGGGAGGAAATGGGGATTTTGCAGTAACCTTCACCTGGATTGGGGAGGGAATGGAGATTTTACAGTATCCTTCCCCTGCCACACCCTCCAAGCCATACCCACAGAACCAGTAGTAAAAAAATTTGAAACCTACCACTGGATGTTACCCAAGAGCTGGTGTTATAAACTGAGCTGTCTTCTCCAACTTAGACACCTTAGATCATAACTCTCATTACCAAACAAGGTGGCCAATAAAATGAGATTTATAGTCCGGAAAACACATCTGGAAAACATATCCCCTTGGGGGATATGAAGAGAGAGAGTTGGGCAAGGACAGGAAAGAACTTGGTTTGCTTGGCTTTTGAATGAGAAGAGAGACTTGTATTTTATTCTGCTATCACATTTTCTGAGTGGTTGTGTTCAATTGTCTCAACCAATCCTCTCATTATCAATTAATATTTTTAATATGAGGTTAAATGGGATAGTCATCTTGGAGAAAAAGAGGGATGCATATATTGTAAATACAAGAATAATTTGAAAGGATAAATGTCTGGAATGGAGCAACAAGGCAAAGATTCTGAATGCTTGTCATTTTCATGCTGCTCCAGTTTGTTAAATAATCTATAAACCATTCTGGAATAGTAAACATGTCAAAGCTGATGTTACAAAGATGATTTTGTTGTCACCTTTCACCATTATTGCTTCTCCCACCACCCACACTTCAGAAGATGGAAGAGCCTTGCAACTGATAGGGCCAGAATAAATGCCAGAAAAAGAGCAAATCTGGTAATATTGTGTACATTTTTCTTCAGTCCCAAACTGGGTAATATTTAGGGTTGGCTCAGCCTCAAGATTTCGCTGATGTGAGATCAAACATTTTATTAGCAAAAATCTAATAATAATCCCTGTTTTAGGAAAAGAAGATTAGTAGCCAAGCCTAAATTTACGTACATACATACCAGGGGTGAAATCTAAAAAAATTTCCCTACCGATTCTGTGGGCGTGGCTTAATTGGTGGGTGTGGCTTGGTGGTCAGATGACTGGGTGGGCATGGCCAATAACAATAAATAATAAAGTATACAAAACAATAAGAGGTACCAAAAACCAACTTTCATACTTTACAAATACACAACACAACTGACTCACACATAATGTAAAAGCAGCTGCACTTCACCCAAAATGGCCCCGGCAATAAGCAGGAACCTCACAGCATCAAAAAGCTCAAAAACCAACTTTCACACTTTACACACACACACACAAAATGTCACATACAGCTTTGTGAGATTTTGTGTGTTTGTGTAGTTAGACTGAAACACTACAGAAACACACCAAAACTCAGAAAGCTGTACAAATATTTTATTTTATTATTTTATTTTATTTATATTTTTCAGATAAGGTCTCCAACCTTAGTAACTTTAAGTTTTGTTGACTTCAACTCCCAGAGTTCAACTCTGGGAGTTGAAGTCCACAAACCTTAAAGTTACTAAGGTTGGAGACCCCTGTTTTAGATAAAAGCAGCTAAATGTAAAACTTCTTTAACTTTAAATTGCTATCTAAAAAAAAAACTTCCTTTAAAAAAACCCAATTAACTATTTTTTTAAAGCTCCCCCCCCCACATTTACTTACCCAATTGGAGGCAGGCAGATTCAGTTGCTAGCTGATGCAATTGATTGCAGCAGCCAAAGCAAAGCAAGGCTTAGCGAGCCTGAAATAAGCAGCAAATTGGTAAGCGGGGACGGAGCAATTGCGTGGGCGTGGGCAGGGGCTGTTGTAAGAGGTTGTTATTAAAAGCCTGTGATGATCAGGCAACTCAGCTGGGATCGCCAGAGGAAAAAAAAGATTTTAAAAGGCTCCTCTGACGATCCCACCTGAAGTTGCCTCATCGCCAGAACATTTTAAAAGGATTGTTTTAACAACCTCTTCCGCTGAAGAGCTTGTAGAAAACATGTTTTTAAAGGTTCTGGTGATCAGGCAACTCAGCTGGGATTGCCAGAGGAGTCTTTTAAAAGCTTTTTTTTACAACCTCTTCAGCTGAAAAACTTTTAAAGGGTTCTGATGATCCCAGCTGAGCCACGCGATCATCAAAGGCTTTTTTTTTTTTTACTTTTAAAAACATTTTTTTGGCTGAAGAAAAAAATGTTTTTAAAGGTTAAAAAAAAACCTCTGATGATCGGGTGGCTCAGCAGGGAGAGGGGCCAGGGATTTTTGCTACCGGTTCTCCAAACCACCAACCGCCATTGCTACAGGATCAGGTGATCCGGTCCGAACCAGGAGCATTTCACCCCTGATACATACATGCATGCATACGTACATCCCATTTACATATACATATACATACTCACATAATTCTAGTTTAACCGCAGTGATGCAGTGGTTAGAGTGCAATAATGCAGGGTACTTCTGCTGATCACCAGCTGCCAGCAGTTTGGCAGATTGAATCTCACCAGGCTCAAGGTTGACCCAGCCTTCCATTCTTGACTCAGCCTTCCATGAGGACCCAGATTGTTGGGGGCAATATGCTGACTCTGTAAACCGCTTAGAGAGGGCTGGAAAGCACTATGAAGCAGTATATAAGTCTAAGTGCTATTGCTATTGCTATTAACAATAGTGGCAAATCTTTTTTCCCCCCAATAAACTGTATCTCTCAGGTGCAGTTGATTTGCTCCAACCTTTCTCATTCAGTCTATTTAATCTAGAGGCTATTGATACTTTTGAAGCTCCATGGTAGTTGACAGTTTTTAAACAATTAACAGTAGGTCCTAATAAGTAATCTTTGCCCTCCTCCAGAAGGTGAATAACATTAGTTTTGACGTAGTTATTTATTTATTTATTTATTTATTTATTTGATTTTTATACCGCCCTTCTCCCGAAGGACTCAGGGCGGTGTACAGGCAAAATAAAACAAACAATACAAAGTACAATTCAAAATGCGATTTAAAAAACTTATTTAAATTAGCCTGGAAATTTAAAATTTACCATACATTAAAACCCCATTTAAAATTGATAAAAATTTGACATTAAAAATTCAATTCAAGCCAGCCCCGCGCGGATGAAAAGGTGTGTCTTCAGTTCGCGGCGGAAAGTCCGAAGGTCAGGTATTTGGCGTAAACCCGGGGGAAGCTCGTTCCAGAGTGTGGGAGCCCCCACAGAGAAGGCCCTTCCCCTGGGGGCCGCCAGCCGACATTGTTTGGCGGACGGCACCCTGAGAAGTCCCTCTCTGTGAGAGCGTACGGGTCGGTGGGAGGCATGTGGTAACAGCAGGCGGTCCCGTAAGTACCCAGGCCCTAAGCCATGGAGCGCTTTAAAGGTCGTAACCAACACCTTAAAGTGCACTCGAAAGGCCACAGGTAGCCAGTGCAGTCTGCGCAGGAGCGGTGTTACATGGGAGCTGCGCGTAGCTCCCTCTATCACCCGCGCAGCTGCATTCTGGACTAACTGAAGCCTCCGAGTGCACTTCAAGGGGAGCCCCATGTAGAGAGCATTACAATAATCCAAGCGAGAGGTAACGAGGCATGAGTGACTGTGCACAAGGCATCCCGATCAAGGAAGGGGCGCAACTGCCGAACCAGGCGGACCTGGTGGAAGGCCCTCCTGGAGACGGCCGTCAAATGATCTTCAAACGACAGCCGATCATCCAGGAGGACACCTAAGTTGCGCACCCTGTCCTTTGGGGCCAGTAACTCGCCTCCAACAGCCAGTCGCGGCTGCAGCTGACTGAATCGGGATGCCGGTATCCACAGCCACTCCGTCTTGGAGGGATTAAGCTTGAGCCTGTTTCTCCCCATCCAGACCCGTACGGCTTCCAAACACCGGGACAGCACTTCAACAACTTCATTGGGGTGGCCCGGCGTGGAAAAGTACAGCTGGGTGTCATCAGCGTACTGTTGGTATCTCACCTCGAAGCCACTGATGATCTCACCCAACGGCTTCATGTAGATGTTGAACAGCAGGGGCGAGAGAATCGACCCCTGCGGGACCCCACAAGTGAGGCACCTCGCGGTTGACCTCTGCCCCCCTGTCAACACCGTCTGCGATTGACAGAACCTCTAGAATAATAAAGTTTAGCATCCTTGATCATGTAAGCCAACAGAGGATCTCTTGAAATAATATGCAATTAATTTCCAATGCTCTTAAAATGGGGGTAATATCAAAAATGTTCCATGTACAGATAATAATTAATAAAGATTGATTAGAATTAGCTTGCAGTTAGAGATAAAGTACACAAATTGGAACATTAACTCAAACTCATTACTTGAATGCATCCTATTACATGGAAATCAACATGAATGGAAATTAGCAAGCTGGTTAATATGAATCTAGATTGATCACTGTTAAAATTGCTTAGTTTTTTTTTCTTGGCTATTTTCCTTATATTTAGAATTTATCAAGACAACCCTAATGCCATTTAAAAAGGTTTCCCAGAAATTTATAGCAAGTCAGATATACAATGTATATAAGCTATGCATGTTGTAGAAAGTTGTTACTAAAAGCAAAGGCAGATATTTTATGTAACGCTTGGAGTAACTTTTTTTAAAAAAAACACTTGAACTTAATAATGTGCTCAATAAACAAACTGAATTTATATTGATGCAAACATTTCCACATGCAACAGCAAACAATGAGTGTTGTGCTCAGATCCAACACATCTAACCTGTTTTCATGTTTCAGAGGGGAGGTGTACAGTACAGATATTTATTTACATAATTTCTTTTTGCATGTTTCTTTTCTACTTTTTAGAAAACAGTAACTACTGTCTTAGCCAGTTATCTCTTTTGCTATTGAGAGGTTGTCTTTGTGAGTAATCCAATTGCTATATAATGCCTGCGAAAAGCACAATGTTTTTCAGATATAACATTCATTATCCTTATCATAATTGCAGTATGAAATAGTGGTTGTGCAAGTGTCACTTTGAGATTATAGTTTGTGATGTAGTTTGTGATGAAAAGCAACCCAAACCTTTCCCTAATTCAATCATATCCTGCTGCAGATCTCCCCGCACCCAAAATGCTATTATTTTGTGGATTTGGCTTATACTGGTATCATGGTTAGGAATGTTTATTAAGAGGAAGAGGAAGGAAGGGTGAGGAGGTGGTGATAGGAAAGATGAATGGAAATCCCTATTACCAGTGCAATAAATATATGTTTATATTTATATATTATTATATATTATATAATATATAATATTATATATTATATATACAATAAATATATATTTATATTTATGCAATCTGCATTATTTATGTTCCTTGATCTTCTATCCACAGTTAAATGATCCTATTCATGATGACATGTCATGCAATGTCTTGTCAAAACTCTGATCTTTTCTACTTACGTCATAATACCGTATGCAAGTATGTACAGAGACAACAACATATGCAAGTATATAAAGAGATGAGTGTGTGTGGTGACACTGTGATGTATATTTTATCACTTTCCCCTTTGCTCTCGCCTCCAGACACCTATTGTTAGACCTTCATGGTGCCTCATATCAAGAAATTTACTCCCAAACTGATATAGGAGCTCTGTTTATTGAATTAAGTTATATCAATATAGAACACATTATCTTGAAAGCATAACAGCATTCCCCCCCATCTTTAATACTCAGGAAAGTTAAGACAGAGTTATTTTGATGTCCTAATGGTTTTTTCCTGTCTTGTCCTTATATTATGTTTTGCTAACTGTTTTTCAAGTTTGACTCTATGGTTCCCACCACTACATCCCCCATTAGGCCCTTCCTCCACACATCAAAACTCTAAAAAGGTGTTATGGAAATGAACCAGATACTTGATCTGCCTATCCTCATGCAATAGCTTTTTAAGATTGCCTCTTCCCAATTTCATCTACCTGTCCTACCATATCCAACAAAATGAGCCTGTTACAAGTTTCATTGTCTAGGTAACTATATTTGGAAGGCCCAGGTGGTAGGCCTTTTCCCTCTGTGGCCCCCACATTGTGGAATCTTCTCCTCCCAGAGATGAGGTCAGCTTTATCACTCCTGAACTTTTGAAAATCAACCAAGAACTGGTTATACCAGCAGATCTGACCAAGGGACAGTTGAACTCATGCGTTGGCTTTGTTATTATTAACATCCCTCCATCAATTATTTTCTTTACCTGATTTAATTCTGCTTTTATAGTTTTTAATGCTCTTTTAGTAAATATTGGCTTTAGATAAAAATTGTTTTATTTATTCACTGTTTTATTGGATTGTTGCACACCTCCCAGAGTCACTTTCTGTGAGATGGGTGCCATATACATTTGATTAATAAGTAAATAAAGTTCACGAGACAATTCCTGCTGTTCAGAAATAGAAAGGATTAGCAAACCCTTACCCAGAGGTGGTATTCACTTACCTTCGCTACTGGTTCCCAAATGTGAGTGCATGCGCAGAGCATCAAAAACAGGACGTGATGACATCCAGGCGGGTGGGCGAAGCCTCCCGCCTCCGCCGCTACCAGTTCACCCGAACCAGTTAGAACCGGCTAAATACCACCACTGCCCTTACCCCTCTTTTTTCTTATGTCTGATGGATTGAGTTCTCCCATTCTCACTTGGCAGCTCCCCAGATCTATCAGGCAAATCCTGCAGCACAGAGATAGATGGGGCTGTGTAGCCTCTTCTCTATTCCAGGGGTCTCCAACCTTGGCAACTTTAAGCCTGATGGACTGCAACTCCCAGAATTCCCCAGCCAGCTTTGCTGGCTTAGGAATTCTGGGAGTTGAAGTCCACCAGGCTTAAAGTTGCCAAGGTTGGAGACCCCTGCTCTATTCTGTTCTGGAGAGTCTACCCTGCTGAGAAGCACAGCATCCTCTTCATCACAGGACTAAACTTCACTTCATAGCAGTGGCAGACGGGGCATTACTGGACATTTTAGAGGAAACTGATGTAAAAGATGTACAGCATAGATGTCTACTGCACTTTGCTCTGGTCTCTCCAATTTAGGGTAGCTATTCTAGTAAATCAGATACCTCAATAATTTCCCCCACATCCAGAATAGATTCTAATATTTTTCTGCATTAACCAGAATGGGGGAGGAGGAGCCATTTTAGATAATAAGATGTTCCTCAAGCATAAGTAGTGATTGATAGAAGTCTGGATGAATATTCATTGATTGAGGTTGTTTTAAACAAACGTCATTACATTAATCTGGTAAGAATTAGAGTTTCAATAGAGTTGCAGTTCAGCTTTTGGAGGATCGGGGTGAAAACAAAAACTTAGTTGAAAGCCACACCAAATCCAGGCTTGGTACCCTTTCATTTGTGTGTCTACTGCCCACTTGTAGGCAGCCTCTGTTTTTTTAAGAGGAGCTGAATAGCCTATTAACTCCTATAGGAAGTCCAAGGCACCAGGAACAGTAGATGCAGGAGTTCTCAAAGGCAAAATGCAAATTAGAAACAATGGGTCGCCTGAAAGGGAGACAGGCCAATGAAAGAATGCACTGAGTCCTTGTAACTTAAAACATGCTTGGCTAATTGCTCTCTCTCCAAGGCCATTCTTTAGTTCTCTATAGTTACATTTCCATCTTTACATCTCAAGGACTGTGTGGTTAGATTTACAGAGTTTCCATGTGTCTCAGAGTGTGGAACACAGCATATCACCAAGTTGCAAACACAATCAGGATTATTCAGGCAGTTGTCAAAAGCTATTCTCATGTTTCCTGAGCAGATGTGCAGTTACTCTGCTCAGACAAACCAGTTATCAAAGCCCATAGCATGTTTTGGGAGAGGGGTAAGCAATGGATCTACTGTCTGTCCTATCCATCTCTAACTGCGTTTGGCAAATGGTTTGTCTCCAAATGGTGATTTACAGCATGGCATATAATAATATATCCATAGTCTGAAGGGACTGTGGAAGTGTGTGTGTGTGTGTGTGTGTGTGTGTGTGTGTGTCCATGATGTTTGATATTTTTATTTGATATTTTAAATTTCTAGCCTTTCAAAATGGAAAACATTTTATTGGACAGTAAGAGAGAAGCTAAAAATGACTAATCTATCATAGTGCTGATAAAAAGTAAGGCTAAATTAAGAAAGCATTTTGAGACTTACTTTTGTTAATAAGTGATATATTGAATTCATTCCCAACCCTCTCTTCAATAAAATTGTTTAATTCATGGATGAGGGTCACACCAATTTATCTATCTGTCTAAAGAACTGCAAAATTTAAAAATTGTGTTCTAAGTCATAAATTCAAATTAGCAATTGTTGTTTTCGCATATGTTATGCCCAAACAAAACTATATTAAGGTTGAACAAGATGGCTTAGTTCATATAAAATGGTAAGACAATTATTGAGCTTCTAAAAGATGCTGAATCATAACTATGCAATCAAGTTTTATCCTAGACTAGCATTAATACAAAGTGGGACATAGGATTCATCTGAAATGAGAGGTAAGTTCTATAACTCTCAAATTCTCTCTTGTTTTCATTTTAATAAAAACATTCCCTTTTAGTAGACCAGATGGTCTACAAATCTCTTATTTGTCTTATGATTCTTTTAATTCTTCTCTTGCAATTCTTTTAATTCTTCTCTTCCTTTCTTGCCTTGCTTACTGAGTTTGCTAGCTTACCTGTGCTTTCAAGGTGTAGGAAAAGAAAAGGCAATCTCCTTCTCCCATTCTCTGATGCCTCTATACCAGTGATGGTGAACCTTTTCAGCACTGAGTGCCTAAACCAGAAAGTGGACACGCATGCACGCGCCGGAGCACCAGAAACCTGAAGACTAGCTGGCCAGTGCGCCAGCCAGCTGGTCTTCGGATTTCCAGCACTTGGGTGCGCGAGAAGACCAACTGGCCAGCATGCATGCATGCGCTGTAAACCAGAAGAGCAGATGGTGATAGCACACGTGTCCACAGAGCGGGCTCTGCGTGCTACCTCTGGCACATGTGCCATAGGTTCACCATCATGACTCTATACTATGTAAATATATTTCAGGCCAAACTGAAGAAGCCCCTGAAAATTACAGTTTTTCCAAGGGCTATTGACAATACAAACAATTTTGTTTCCTCTCCTGGCAGTCTGTTGCAACAACCAGATCCCCACGGCTACTTCAGCCCCCAAGGATTATGGGACAGATAACATTAAAAGCACGTTAATAAAAATAGGGCAAATAAATTGGTAGGATAATATTGGAAATACAATAAACTCTGGGTTTTTTTCTATAAATAAGCTTACCTTATTTTGAAGCCAATCAGATATAAGAAGCAGAGATCCATTCTTCCTGCTGTGAGCCAAAAGTTCAGCTATCTTGTGCTCTCTAGAAAAGTATAGGATCTATGAACAAAGAAGATAAATAGTGTTTACAAATTCATGCTTGAAAATGCTGAAATCTTGGTTTATTTTTCTGATCTTTTTTCCTTCTAAGAATTTCTCACAGCATAAACAGATTCTCCCTCATTTTAGTGGACTATTCATTCTGAAATCTTGCAGGCCACACACACACACACATATATATATATATATATATATATATATATATATATATATATATATATATATATATATATATATATATATATATATATATATATATATATATATATATATATATATATAAAACCTTCACCCAATCAATGTTCTGTTCTCCACTGAGCTGGTATTATTTGCAGAGTCAGAAAAATCTCCTCATTCCCATTTTCACCACTGAAAATATTTTTTTTTTCTTGGGCCATCTTCTCCTCTTTATAACTTTGGAATAATGTTGAACACCTTACCTTATCATACTGTGAGACATGAAAGATCAGAAGATCAAACTGGAGATTCCAATTAAACTGATTTATTATTAATCATGCCCAGTAGTGGGATTCAAATAATTTAACAACAGGTTCTGTGGGTATGGCTAGGTGGGCGTGGCTAGGTGGGTGTGATTAGGTGGTCCTGTGACTGGGTGGGCGTGGCCAGGTTGGGCGTGACACTGGACTCGTGTGGTGTTAAGGCAGGACTTCTTGAGACCCTGCCTCACTCTCATTATACAGGTAATCCTCCAGTTACAAATGTAATAGAGTCTGCCAATTACATTTGTAACCTGGGGATTTGTTTGATTGACTCACGTTATATGAATGTGATCACTCCCTGCTTTCCCCAATGCATTTGTTAATAGAATACACAGGTCTTTAAATGCACATAAGGTATCTCATGCTAGAGAACATCGTGTGGGGCCTATTGCTGGAGCAGACCATCCAAGGCCGCCCCCAATCCACTGAGATACCTCATGCTCCCCTGGGTTCCCCACAATTGCTTCCCCCACTCTATCCGCTGGGTCTCCACAGACTGGACCTGCTTTAATAGCATCTCAGATTCCATTTTACTCTTCCCCACCCCATTTCCCATGGATTACTTTTTTTTTCTTTTTGCTATAAAGGTATAACTTTTACTGATATCTATTCTGTTAATATAACTAAATATACACTTGAAGTATTGTGAAATACAATCTGATCAGAAACAAGAAATTTGTCAAGCCTAATGTACAATGCTTGATAGTAGCATTATAAAAAGACTTTTCCATGAAATGTTTAAACACTCAGAATTTTTAAATCTGGCAATCTTATGTCAAAAATGTCATGGTGTGACTCTAAGGCAACAGCCAAGTTGTGCAAGGCCAATAAGTAGCAGCTGGGCAGGGCCAGCCAGCAATTTAACAACCGGTTCAGCCAAAGTGGTGCAAACCAATTGAATCCCACTACTGATCATGCCTATGCAAAAGAAACTACTCAACTAATAGCACTATCATGGCATCAGATAAGGGCAAATGGAATTCAAGAGGGGTTGGACTTAATGCATTTGTGGCTATATAGAGACTCTTGGCTGATTCCTCTTTGAGTCAGTCCCCATGTTCTGCCACTACTTCTCTACACATCGCCAGAAACAGCTCCACCTACTTCTAGATCCTTAATTATTTCTCCTTCTTCTCAGTGCACTGCCTTATATATTGTAAACCAAGTGGAACAACAGTGTCTAAAAGAGAATGCTACCACAGTAGAAGCTCAGGCAGAAGTTTCTGCAGGGAAAACATAACAAAAAGTAAATGGAGAAGGAAGACAGGTTATCACAGAGTTGTGGGAGTCAAATAGAGAAAAAAGCTTCAGGAAATAGCACGATAAGCCCACATGGTGAAAATGAATTAGAAATATTACTCCCAAGACAGCCTGGAGCAGAAAGGCATAGTGAAGAGTTGCAGCTAGTAAGGAGATTGCATCAGGCTGTGCCTGAGAGGTATAACCTATGGGATAAAACTGATATGCAGCACTTCCTAAACTCTTGTCAGATCAAACCTCTGCAGGTTTTATTTCCAGTATCTAAAAGAATGAACATTTTGTTCATTCCTGCCACATCTAAGGCTTCCTCAGGTATTTTCTTGAATATGTGTGGGTTTGAAAGTGAATAGAAGACAGGACATACATTCTCTCCAACCCTGTTCTTTCTAAATTGAGCATGATTCATTAGGAAATCTGAAGGACAAATATTCTCATTTTCACTTGAATGTAACAATAGTTGTTTGCATTAATCCAGGACACTGATTTATCATGAGCCCACATGGTACAGAGGACTGTTCTCTTGGTCAAGCAAATGAAGTATAACTGCTTGTCCCATCTGAAAGTATGGAGATCAGAGTCAAGCAGAACTTTGTCTACTTGCAAGACCATGTATGCTGAGAGAAAGCATAAAGAATAAATGAAAATGCATATGATATTTACCACAATAATTTTTTATATTTTAGGACAATCTAATCAAAGAGACTCTTGCCAAATAGGAATTTTGTGAGTGTGTGTTTATGTGTGGCTCTTGGCAAGTATGTGGACAAGTCCTTGCAGTTTTCTTCTCAAAAATTTTCAGAAGTGGTCTGCCATTGGCTTCATTTTAGAGCTGAAAAATCAAAGTCATTCAGCTATTTTTATGCCTAAATTTAGGACTGGAATTGGCAATCTCCTAGTTTCTGGCCCAGTTTAAATAAACCCTTCTCATCTTTAATTCATAATAAAACATCTAATTTAAAATAGTTGCTGAACCTCCACCAGAATTCTGCTGTGCCTGATAAGTCACACAATGAAACCATTGGTTTTATGGATGGCAATGCCAATGGCTGATGAAGGGAGATCTTTGCTAATATTTTGTAACACTCTTAACCCTGATTTTCTAATGCTGATTGCTGCTGCTCCACCTATCTTAGACATAAGATACAACAACAACAACAACAACAACTATCCAACAAATAAAGTGGATAGCAAAGCTAATATATAATAATATTATGCACATAAATCAGTGGTGGTATTCGATTTTCTTTACGATTTTCCGGTTCTGTGGACGTGGCTTGGTGGGCATGGTGTGGCTTTGTGGGTGTGATTTGGTTTGGTGGGCATGAAAGGGGAAGGATATTGTAAAATCCCCATTTCCACCTCACTCCAGGGGAAGGATACTGCAAAATCTCCCTTTCCACCCCATTCCAGGGAAAGGATATTATAAATTCCCCATTCCCTCCCCACCCTACTAACCTGCTTTCCAGCTCCATTCTCCTGTGCAGGGCAACAAAAGAAGACCCAGCTGATCAGCTGGGACTCCGATTAGCTGGGACTCGGGAGGCAGCAAATAGATGGGGGCGGGGCCAACCAGAGGTGGTATTTACCGGTTCTCCGAACTACTCAAAATTTCCGCTACCGGTTCTACAGAACCTGTCAGAACTGGCTGAATACCACCTCTGACATAATTATGTAATATACATTGCATTGCTCCTGCTGAACCATTGCTTATTTATTAATTGTTTTAGTCAAAGTGACTCTAGTGACTTATTGGCTTTAATCAAATCATGCCTTTAAAATCCTTGCCCAAAACTAAACTGATCTCTATAAAATAAGAGATCTTCTAGCCAGTGCTCAAAACAAAGTTACAGAGGTAATGGGGCTCTTCAAAAGATCTGGCTCAAGCCATGTCTAATTTCTAATAAGTATCTGACTGTTAAAGCCATACTTGTTTCTCCTCCCATCCAGCTGGCTCTTCTAAGTTTTTTAATTCAAATGACATCTTCCCTGTTAGTACGAGAAGGAGAAAGTTTAGTGCCCCTGATACATTAAATTAATTCTTTTCCAATCCCTGGCATCTTTCCAAGCAAATTCATCCATTGTAGTGAAGGTTGACTTTTGTCCTATTTTATCAGAAGTCTATGAAGCATTGACAGTTTGCTGCAAGGAGAGCTTCCTGTGGGATTGTTGTCAGCCTTGGTGCCAACAGAGTCCAATTGGAACTGGCATTTCCATTAACTCCCTCCCCCAATTCCAATCTCATTTTATAGCTTTCTTTGCCAGCTTCAACTCTTGCAAATACTTATGCTTATGTGCTTGTGCTACAATCTTTTACTCCAGTTTTTGCTGCAAGCTATATCCCAATCCAATCTTCTTTTTGGTTGGCAGGCTCATCCTTAAGAAACTTATGGATAGACTGCAATTTAACTATCACTAACTAATTAAGAAATATGCGATTGCATTATGTTACCTTTAGGGATTTTTTTTCTATTCAAAAAGTTTTTATTAGTCAAAAAAAGGTTTATACAAATACATATCAGGTATGGTAAATTTTCATTTTTCTTATCTAAAATAAGAATTTTACTCAAATTTTTTAACACATACAACAGCCATATGGCAAGCAGGTGACACGAAGTAGCTAAGTTTACAAATTTTAAATACGTAATAAAGAAGAGTCAAGAATAAACAGAATATCGTACAAAAGAGAATAAGGAAAACCAACACAATCCCAAATATCTTTATCACTTCCTAGTTTTGGATCTCAGAACTCTGGGTTCAGCCTGACCCAACTCCAGGGCCGCAACAGCGGCAGCCGCTTCCGCCCCATGATCTATAACCTCCCCTTCTTCAATTCCTGGGTCATCTGATTCCAGGAGGGCTTTGTGTTCCTCCACATAGGCCGTAGCCTCCGCAATTGTACTGATTTTTTTCGTAATGCCCTCCCGGAAAATCATCAATCCCTCTGGCATCAGCCATCTGAAGCCCACTCCTTCTGGTACAATTTGCTTGACAAAAATAATATTTCTTTCTTTTTCACGTACCTGTCTGGGAATCTGCCTCAGAATGGCTATCTCCTGCCCCTGTAAATCAGTGCCCCACTCCTATGTTTTCTAAGAATTTCATCTCTCGCCTCTTCTCACAAATTTGACATGAACCTCTCTGGGAACTGCATGCGTGCGTGCATATTGCTAATTAACTCTATAAACTCGATCCACATCCCAATTCATGAAATCAACACCTCTCCCAAGAAATTCTCCCAACAATTTAGTCACAACATCTCTCAAGTCTTCTTGGTCCACTTCTTCCAAATTTTGAAACCTAAGGAAATAAGACATTTTATCCATCTGTAGTCCAAGCACAGCATTGCCTGTCGCTCCTCTCTTTTCTGCACTGCCCGCATCTCACCCTCCAAACCTTCCACTTTCTGCTTGTTTTCTGCTGAAACTTGTTGAGTATCCTTTAAATCCTTTTGGATAGTCACAATTTCTGCTCTTATTTCATCCAATTTCTTGTCCATATTAGATAACTTTTCCAAAATTCTCCATCTCTCCAGCAGTTGGTCTCTGACCTTTGCCATTAAGGAAAAAAAAAATACAAAATCCTCAGGCAGGCACAGTATCCTTGTAATTTCCTCCGGATCCACCAGGGGCACTCACAGGAGCAACGAGTCCAGAGTACAGTTAGTCAACCAGGAAGTCAAGGGAAGTGATGTCATCAAAATTCTCATAGTGAAGGCGGAAGCTGGACGCCACCACTGTTCCCCAGAAGGAGGGGGCCTCAAACCTTCCCTCCTAAATTTCTCCATCACCTCTTCTCCAGAGCTCCACAAAACCGTAATCTTCTTATTTTAAGTTCTCCTCTCTCCAGAATAACTCGTGCTCCTTCCAACCGCAGGGGAGAAAACCCCCGCACTCCGGAGCACTCCACCACGCCACCGATATTCCCTTCCTTCTCCTCCTCAATTCTTCTCCGCTCCCTGTTCACCACCAGGCTGCTGCAGTTATAATCCAATGCCCCGTGTCACGGGCACAGCGGCCCAGGCGACGACCAAAATAATGGCCGCGGCCTGTGGCCTCCAAACCCCGCCAAGCCTAGGACGCGCCAGCATCGGTCCCCACAGTCCTGTATGTCGGCTGGGAGACCCCTGGCGAGCCGTCCGTGCGGCAGGTGTCCTTTTCGGAACACCTGGCCCCTGAGGGCCTCGGCGGCGGCCGGATTCGGGCGCTGGAGGCAGGAGAAGCCTTCCAGACGTCCGTTGCCGCTGGACACCGGAAGTCGTCTCACCTTTAGGGATTTTATGAAGCTGTAAGGAAGTTGCAGTGAAGAGTAGATGAATCAAAGAATGTAACATGTTGAGCACAGATTAAATTTCCACAGGGAGCTAGTCTGGAACATTAAGATAGATGCATGCACATGTGTGCATTATATATATATGCATTTATATATCAGAGAGAAGAGTGTACTGACTCTCTTCTAATTTTCTGCTACAAAGAAAAAGCTTCGATGAGCTCTGCCATACCAGCAATTGACAATAACAACCAACATATTAACAACACTGGCATAACAAGCTATTGTTTATAAACAGGAAGCAAACACCACATTCAGTACTGATAATGCTACCTAGGCTGGTAATGAAATGTCAGCAAGCAAACAGCTAAGCTCAGAGAGCATCAAGGACTCCACAAACAAACATTCATTTCATATGAATGTGATCACTCCTGCTTTCCCCAATGCATTTGTTAATAGAATACACAGGTCTTTAAATGCACATAAGGTATCTCATGCTAGAGAACATCATGTGGGGCCTATTGCTGGAGCAGACCATCCAAGGCCGCCCCCAATCCACTGAGATACCTCATGCTCCCCTGGGTTCCCCACAATTGCTTCCCCCACTCTATCCGCTGGGTCTCCACAGACTGGACCTGCTTTAATAGCATCTCAGATTCCATTTTATTCTTCCCCACCCCATTTCCCATGGATTACTTTTTTTTTCTTTTTGCTATAAAGGTATAACTTTTACTGATATCTATTCTGTTAATATAACTAAATATACACTTGAAGTATTGTGAAATACAATCTGATCAGAAACAAGAAATTTGTCAAGCCTAATGTATAATGCTTGATAGTAGCATTATAAAAAGACTTTTCCATGAAATGTTTAAACACTCAGAATTTTTAAATCTGGCAATCTTATGTCAAAAATGTCATGGTGTGACTCTAAGGCAACAGCCAAGTTGTGCAAGGCCAATAAGTAGCAGCTGGGCAGGGCCAGCCAGCAATTTAACAACCGGTTCAGCCAAAGTGGTGCAAACCAATTGAATCCCACTACTGATCATGCCTATGCAAAAGAAACTACTCAACTAATAGCACTATCATGGCATCAGATAAGGGCAAATGGAATTCAAGAGGGGTTGGACTTAATGCATTTGTGGCTATATAGAGACTCTTGGCTGATTCCTCTTTTGAGTCAGTCCCCATGTTCTGCCACTACTTCTCCTACACATCGCCAGAAACAGCTCCACCTACTTCTAGATCCTTAATTATTTCTCCTTCTTCTCAGTGCACTGCCTTATATATTGTAAACCAAGTGGAACAACAGTGTCTAAAAAGAGAATGCTACCACAGTAGAAGCTCAGGCAGAAGTTTCTGCAGGGAAAACATAACAAAAAGTAAATGGAGAAGGAAGACAGGTTATCACAGAGTTGTGGGAGTCAAATAGAGAAAAAAGCTTCAGGAAATAGCACGATAAGCCCACATGGTGAAAATGAATTAGAAATATTACTCCCAAGACAGCCTGGAGCAGAAAGGCATAGTGAAGAGTTGCAGCTAGTAAGGAGATTGCATCAGGCTGTGCCTGAGAGGTATGACCTATGGGATAAAACTGATATGCAGCACTTCCTAAACTCTTGTCAGATCAAACCTCTGCAGGTTTTATTTCCAGTATCTAAAAGAATGAACATTTTGTTCATTCCTGCCACATCTAAGGCTTCCTCAGGTATTTTCTTGAATATGTGTGGGTTTGAAAGTGAATAGAAGACAGGACATACATTCTCTCCAACCCTGTTCTTTCTAAATTGAGCATGATTCATTAGGAAATCTGAAGGACAAATATTCTCATTTTCACTTGAATGTAACAATAGTTGTTTGCATTAATCCAGGACACTGATTTATCATGAGCCCACATGGTACAGAGGACTGTTCTCTTGGTCAAGCAAATGAAGTATAACTGCTTGTCCCATCTGAAAGTATGGAGATCAGAGTCAAGCAGAACTTTGTCTACTTGCAAGACCATGTATGCTGAGAGAAAGCATAAAGAATAAATGAAAATGCATATGATATTTACCACAATAATTTCTTATATTTTAGGACAATCTAATCAAAGAGACTCTTGCCAAATAGGAATTTTGTGAGTGTGTGTTTATGTGTGGCTCTTGGCAAGTATGTGGACAAGTCCTTGCAGTTTTCTTCTCAAAAATTTTCAGAAGTGGTCTGCCATTGGCTTCATTTTAGAGCTGAAAAATCAAAGTCATTCAGCTATTTTTATGCCTAAATTTAGGACTGGAATTGGCAATCTCCTAGTTTCTGGCCCAGTTTAAATAAACCCTTCTCATCTTTAATTCATAATAAAACATCTAATTTAAAATAGTTGCTGAACCTCCACCAGAATTCTGCAGTGCCTGATAAGTCACACAATGAAACCATTGGTTTTATGGATGGGAATGCCAATGGCTAATGAAGGGAGATCTTTGCTAACATTTTGTAACACTCTTAACCCTGATTTTCTAATGCTGATTGCTGCTGCTCCACCTATCTTAGACATAAGATACAACAACAACAACAACAACAACTATCCAACAAATAAAGTGGATAGCAAAGCTAATATATAATAATATTATGCACATAAATCAGTGGTGGTATTCGATTTTCTTTACGATTTTCCGGTTCTGTGGACGTGGCTTGGTGGGCATGGTGTGGCTTTGTGGGTGTGATTTGGTTTGGTGGGCATGAAAGGGGAAGGATATTGTAAAATCCCCATTTCCACCTCACTCCAGGGGAAGGATACTGCAAAATCTCCCTTTCCACCCCATTCCAGGGAAAGGATATTATAAATTCCCCATTCCCTCCCCACCCTACTAACCTGCTTTCCAGCTCCATTCTCCTGTGCAGGGCAACAAAAGAAGACCCAGCTGATCAGCTGGGACTCCGATTAGCTGGGACTCGGGAGGCAGCAAATAAATGGGGGCGGGGCGAACCCGAGGTGGTATTTACCGGTTCTCGAACTACTCAAATTTCCGCTACCGGTCCTACAGAACCTGTCAGAACTGGCTGAATACCACCTCTGACATAATTATGTAATATACATTGCATTGCTCCTGCTGAACCATTGCTTATTTATTAATTGTTTTAGTCAAAGTGACTCTAGTGACTTATTGGCTTTAATCAAATCATGCCTTTAAAATCCTTGCCCAAAACTAAACTGATCTCTATAAAATAAGAGATCTTCTAGCCAGTGCTCAAAACAAAGTTACAGAGGTAATGGGGCTCTTCAAAGATCTGGCTCAAGCCATGTCTAATTTCTAATAAGTATCTGACTGTTAAAGCCATACTTGTTTCTCCTCCCATCCAGCTGGCTCTTCTAAGTTTTTTAATTCAAATGACATCTTCCCTGTTAGTACGAGAAGGAGAAAGTTTAGTGCCCCTGATACATTAAATTAATTCTTTTCCAATCCCTGGCATCTTTCCAAGCAAATTCATCCATTGTAGTGAAGGTTGACTTTTGTCCTATTTTATCAGAAGTCTATGAAGCATTGACAGTTTGCTGCAAGGAGAGCTTCCTGTGGGATTGTTGTCAGCCTTGGTGCCAACAGAGTCCAATTGGAACTGGCATTTCCATTAACTCCCTCCCCCAATTCCAATCTCATTTTATAGCTTTCTTTGCCAGCTTCAACTCTTGCAAATACTTATGCTTATGTGCTTGTGCTACAATCTTTTACTCCAGTTTTTGCTGCAAGCTATATCCCAATCCAATCTTCTTTTTGGTTGGCAGGCTCATCCTTAAGAAACTTATGGATAGACTGCAATTTAACTATCACTAACTAATTAAGAAATATGCGATTGCATTATGTTACCTTTAGGGATTTTATGAAGCTGTAAGGAAGTTGCAGTGAAGAGTAGATGAATCAAAGAATGTAACATGTTGAGCACAGATTAAATTTCCACAGGGAGCTAGTCTGGAACATTAAGATAGATGCATGCACATGTGTGCATTATATATATATGCATTTATATATCAGAGAGAAGAGTGTACTGACTCTCTTCTAATTTTCTGCTACAAAGAAAAAGCTTCGATGAGCTCTGCCATACCAGCAATTGACAATAACAACCAACATATTAACAACACTGGCATAACAAGCTATTGTTTATAAACAGGAAGCAAACACCACATTCAGTACTGATAATGCTACCTAGGCTGGTAATGAAATGTCAGCAAGCAAACAGCTAAGCTCAGAGAGCATCAAGGACTCCACAAACAAACATTCATTTCATTTGCAATAATTCTACCAGGTGGGTCACTTTAAAGGTAACCATGATTTCACTTTTTCCTTATTACCTGTGAATCCTGGGTGTTGAGCTCACATGGAGCTCTTCAAGCCAATCATTGCTTAGCCCCACACTGTCCAGTAGCTGAATTCTGCAGCCATCAACCAATTAGAATGTCAGCTCCAAGCTGGCTCCAGGGTTGACATAGAATTTACTGTTTTAGCTTCAGACTTCCCAGTCACCAAGTTTATTCTATCCACACATACCTCACTCCAAATTCCAGTGTTCTGCAAAAAGGTTTAGTTCCAATACAAAAGCAGATAATAACCTCGCCTCATTAAAATGCAAGTTTTTTTTCCGAAAAAGTGCGGGAGGGCAGAAAAGAACACAATTTTTCAAGATGGACCCAGGAAGGAGGTTTTGAACACACTGAGACTACTTTGCTCTCAGTGGCACAGAACCAGCAGACATTGTGTTGGCATATGATCCGGCTCTACAATTGATATGCCTCTGTCATGCATTGATCTTGCTCCAACATGGCCTCTCAGCCAAGTGCATTCTACTTTGGTAATAGGTAATGATCTCAAATGATACTGTGAGTTTTTGAAGGTGAAATGATTTCTGGACTGGGACACTTTCATTCTTCTAGGATAACCTTAGACTTTCTTGCCAAGAGTTCAAGATGATAAATATGGGGCTGCACCATGTCTAATTCCTAATGCGTATCTGACTGTCAAAGTCAGGTCCTGCAATGTTATTTTCCCAGGAAATCCTCTTATTTAAGTTGCCATGAAAAATAATAACACAAAGTCATTCAGAAAGCTTCATAACAGAGAAAGATTTTGAACCTGACTTTTCTGGCACTTCAGCCTAGTATTCGTAACAGCTATCTTCTGATAAAACTCTGGGGATCGTTTGTAGCTGAACTGCATCTATGGAGCATATTGTGATGGATTTTCATTGCTCTGAGTCTGGTTTTCAGCAATGTAAATAGCACAGTTGGAGTTGAGACCAGCCTTTCCGAGTGTTACCTTGCAAAATACGAAACCCCCTACTGAGCTAAGAGGATTTTGAAATGCTGGCAGGAGAGGGCGGGCTGTACATTAACCTTCATGAATAAGCAGGAGTAATCCTAAAACTTTGCCGGACAATTTGCAGCACTCTATACACACATAAACACACCATGCACATGCATTGCAAACTGATGCTGTTATGTTGCACCTTTGTGTTCAGTCATCCAGGAGACAAAAAGACCACCTGGGGCTAGAACATAATTAAAATGCTAATAGACCTGGCTCACAGAGGAAAGCTTTTCTCTCAGTGGCCTTCTGAGAATACATGTATGTAATCTTTTGAAATGATAACAAGATGCACCAACTGTACAAGGACCAGGATTACAGGAGCAGAAGAAAAGACCTTTTCAAAATGCTTTACAAGGATGTACAGGGGTAGATACGGGGGGGGCAGTATTTATCAGTGGAAAACCTTGCATCTTGTTGGCAAGACCGGTGTGAATCGGGATGACATCCAGCTCAGTTGCGAATAAACATTGGCTAAAAGTTGGGGCAGGCAAGCTTGCAAGAAGCTAGCTGATGGAGTTAAGGAAAAAGTGATTACCTCAGGATTATAAGACTGATAGGAAAATACATCACTACAGTTACTAAAAAGCAGAGACATCACCTTGCCAACAAAAGTGCGTATAGTCAAGGCTATGCATTTCCCAGTTGCAATGTATGGCTGTGAAAGTTGGACCATAAGAAAGGCTGAGCGCCAAACAATTGAGGCCTTTGAACTATGGTGCTGGAGAAGACTCCTGAGAGTCCTTTGGACTGCAAGGCAATCAAACCGGTCAGTCCTAGAGGAGATCAACCCTGACTGCTCTTTAGAAGGCCAGATCCTGAAGATGAAACTCAAAAACTTTGGCCACCTAATGAAAAGGAAGGACTCACTGGAGAAGAGCCTAATGCTGGGAAAGATTGAGGGCAAAAGAAGAAGGGGACAATAGAGAAAGAGGTGGCTGGATGAAGGTCACTGAAGCAGTAGGCGTGAGCTTAAATGGACTCCAGTGGAGGAACCTTGTCCTTGGGGTTGCGATGGGTCAGACATGACATTGCAACTAACAACAACAGTTCCCAGGGGAGCTGCATCTGAACTCTGAACTGTGTCCCAGCCTGCTATCCACTGTACTATGGATTGCAAATTCTTATATATACAAATTCGATTGACCAGATCTAAACTTTAGTTAGAACAAGCATGCTGAAATGGTACATATTTTGTTTGTGTTTAATTAAACTATTATTGATTTCAGTGGATTTTTCAAAGATCCTGACCCTGTGACATGAACAACCCTCTGTCACCCCCTTCATTACAGACTCACCAATGTGCTCCAACAGCACACAATTGGAGCTGGTAGGATGTGAATTGAGTGGCCACAATCCTCACAATTACGGAAAAGAGATTAAGAAGTTGCCACTTTGTGTTCCGCTTCCTCTTCCTTTTCTCTTCCCAAATCAGAGAAAACAAATTAAAAATCTGCAGTTGTACAATTAGGGTAAATAACATGCAAACAGATTGAATATCAACTCACTAAGCATCCCTGACCTGCTCTCGAATTGCCATAGGCAAGGGGGATGGGAAAACCAACTTTGCAGCTTCATCAAGGAGCTGGTATCTCAGTCAAAACAAGGCATATTCCAAGCGATATGCCGAGGTTGTCTCCACGGAAACCCACAACAGCTGGAGGGAATGATTTACAACCTGCAAAATTGCTTCATTGGGGAATGTGAGTGATGACACATATTGGAGGGAGGGGGAAACAGGGTCAGAGGCAAAGCGCGAATTAACTAAGGTCAGAGTTGGCTCCACCTGGTCCATGCCAGCATGAAGCTCCTAATAAATAACTGGATTTGTTCTGAAGCTTGGCTTGAGGCTCATGATTTAATTAGGGCATCTGTCGGAACCCTGACATTGGGCTTGAGGCTCTTATCACCTCTAATCTGTGTCTATTCAATTTTCAATTCCCAATTCCCCATGTATAGCTATAAGGATTACAGACCTAAACAGCTATATATTAGCTAGATTAGCTCCATTTTCTCAAGGTACTTAGGAATTTGTCTGACTCCCAGAAAGAAATAGGATAGTTTATGGTCAATACTTTGCATGACATACCTTACTAGATGACTCTAGTTTAAATCTATGTGTCATTGGTTATCTTTAGGGTTAAATTGATTCCTCTAGGGAGTTATTTGGCTCTTTTAATTAATCCTTTTCTATGTTCCCCCATGACACATGAATTCCTTTACTGACATAGTTAAATGTCTGATGAGATCAAAGTCACAGTAAGTCTGGATCAAACAGGGAGATTAGACGATAGCCTAAGTACTTACTTCTATCTCAGTGGCTGGATTTGCACAATAAATTAACCTAAAATAGGAGATTAAAAGTTTGTAGTTCAGTGTACAGTATTATGTGAACAAAGTCTTTGTCATAGCATATATTTACACTGCACTATATAATGATTTAATTCTTTGGGCATGACTTGTTATATTAATCCATGGTTAGGGTTTATATGTTTTGTGAACCTAGCCTTCAAGTCTATTCTTTTATTCAGCCCTTGTTGCTGAATAAATTCCCATTGTACAACTTTGATCTTAATGCCAAAGCATTACCTTCCAGTTTGCCATCTGTATATTGATCCTATGTTCCTACTTTCAAAGTATGTGACATTTTTGGAGATTATAACAAACAACTGACAAGCAATAGACTTGGGGAAAGTTTGGGCTTTTTTTTCTAGATAAATTCTGCATTCACCATTTATTTACCATCGTGTCATTTGTCATTCTGTGTGCATTGGCATTTTGAACAGCATTTGAGGTTGTCTGTATAGGAACACTTATCTATTTAACTGGCCTTTAGTAGGATGTACAAAGTGTAATATATATTTATTACTCGGTGTGGGTGTGGGTATGGGTGTGGATGCATGTGTATGGTATGGTAGAAGATACGGTATGGTATGGTATGGTAGAAGGAAATGCCTATTGCAGCTTTAATCACATGCATATGTGAACACATATATAGAATATATGGAGTGAAAGGAAGAGAAATTTGGTCCATTGTTGTCAATTCTTTCAAGACCCAAGTGTGATACAAGTGTGATCTTTCCTAATAACTAGGGTACTCCACATATCAGTCTGGAAATTCCCCAAATTGCTAGAAGTTATTACCATGTAATAAAATTGAAATTTAATTAGATCTTGCAAGATTTCAGTGTTTTCACATTATTGGTTTGTTCTGCCAGCTGAGATCACCACATTTGAATGAGATTTGCCAGGGATATATAATTTGGGGTACACTTTTAGTTTTTAAACAAGTATATTTTTTTCTTTATTGAGGGGCGATTATAAGTGGTTTTTAGAGGTAATGAACACCCTGACATCTAAGGGCATGATGTTGTCAGCCCCTGCATTATCCCTTGAGAATTGGCAAATGGAAAAACATGATTCATGTAGTTCAACACTTAGCTAAAGTATCATTTTATAGCATGTAAATGCATATCTTGTTTGGGTTGGGACTGCACTTCAAAACAGAAGAAATAATATATGATTCAATTTAAATGCAGTTATAATTACATTGCATTAACTCAGGGGTGTCAAACTCAAGGCCTGCAGGCCAGATCTGGCCCGTGATGTGGTCAGATCAGGCCCGCGGGGCCATCCTGGTCTACCCAATATGAAGAGGAAAGATCAGTCCAGCATGGCTTTGGCCCAGTCTACCCAGTGCGAAGCGGAAAAATCAGGCCAGCGTAGCTTCAGCAGTCTACCCAATGAGAAGAGGAAACATGCCAGCAGTTTGGGGAGTGGCGTCAAGCTGGTCATGCCCACCCAGTTGGCCACACCCACCCAGTTGGCCACGCACGCCTGAGCCCATGAAGTCAACCACAACCCTGATGCGGCCTTTAATGAAATTGACACTCCTGCATTAACTGAATACTATTTCATTAAATATTATTTAATTGAATACTCCCCATGTTTAAAATACTTTTCTTTTTTCAATGCCTTCAAAATAAAATTTAATAGAAACTTTTGGGAGTCTTGTGACTGCACCCAAGACTTTGGGAGGGTAAGAAATTCTTTGATTTCTTCACATAACCCAGATGCAGCATCCCTTGCTTTTATAAAAAGTAAATGTGGTGATATTAAAACTTACTACCTGAGCACCTGCTATGTAAATGTGTTTTTTTTTACTATGTTTAATTTAACCACAGCATTTATTTTTGTAAAGCAACTTCTAGAGATGAGAATGAGGCAACGAAATACAACTCATGAGTGCAAAACCAAGTCTTTTATTAGAAATATTCTGGTATAAAAATGATCATGCTCTACACATTGTCATTAAATAATTCATAAACATCCAGGCACTGAACTTTTGATTATTTTTTTGTTTTTTGTTTTTTTATAATTTTGATTGGTCAGTACATTGAAGCAGACATATTTCAATCCATATGGTCATCACATACATTAATTTACCACCTATAGAAATCAGCACTTTGAACACAGTCTAGGTTTTGTTTTCATTTTTGTTGTTGATGATGGTTTTTTGTGTTTTTTTAAAGGACTTTTGTTATTTTTGCAACATAGAAAACTTGGTAAGGAGGAAAAAGGGACACAGAAAAGAAACAAGATGAGGAATAGATGATGAAGTCAGAAGTTAGGAATTAAAAAAAAGAGATAGAAAAGGGGGGAAAGGAAAAAAAAATAAAAAAAGACTTCACAAGCACAAACCATTTCACAATTTGGGGAATAAAAGGGAAATTTATTCAATCTTTTGCCAAGATACAGGGGGAAAATGCAAAAAGGATGCTTAAGACCTGTCCATTTCTTTCTTTTGGGTGTGACGTTCATCTCATTGGTTCCTCTCCCTTTAATGGAAGGCAGATATTTTTCGAGGGATAACTTGGTTGGTCCTTTCAACTACACTTGGTGGTCATCTTTTTGAAGAGCTTCCTCCAGTAGCCCAGTCACTGGAAACAAGCACCTATATGATGCCTTCATGGAGTCAGATTTGGTTTTACCTTCTCCTCCACCATAATAATATCTGTACTGAAGAGATCAGCGGCATTTTCTGGTTCATTCTCCTCATCAGCCCTTTTCTTGTGGTCTATTGCCACTGGCTGGGTTTAAATTGCATGGTTGCTATAGCTGACATACGTCTGTTTGGTAGCCAGAGCTGGAAAAAAAACACAAGGCACATAAATATCACTAATTAATTAATGTACATATGTCGAATCTCTGTCTAAATGAGGAAATCTGGGTGAATTTTTTATGCCAGAAATGGAAGCCATTTCTTTAACTTTAGGTTAAAATTGCCAAGATGCAAAATAAGTGTAGTATGAAATGTTTTTTTTTTCTTATGGTTCTTATATAGGACAGGAGAAAGAGTGTTCACAATCTTAGTTAAATGTTCATTAATATTATAATTTTAAATTACAATCATTCACTCTAACAGACTTTGGATGGCTTACATCATTAAAAAAAAACCATTAGAAACAATTAAACAACAAACAGCCCAGACTAAATCAGACACCCACAATGACAGAAATCACCATAGGAATCCCACAAATATTAGCCTCAGGCCTGGAAGAACAGTCAGGTCTGAAAAACTTTCTGAAACCCCAGGAGACAGGGTGCTCTCCATATCTCTGAGGGGATATTTTTCCAGATGGTGGGGGATATGACAGGAAATACATGCTTCCTCAGTCCTCCAAAATAAGAAGCAATTATTTTGAGGGGGCCAAGAACGCACTCACTTTGCTAGAACATTCTGGGAGGGCAGAAAACAATTGAGATGCACAGACCCTAGGCCATGTAGTGCTTTATAGGCAACCAGCATTTTGAATTGCTCCTGGAAGCTGACTAGCAAGCAATACAGCTTGCATAGCAATAGGTTCATTTGAGCATATTGAAAAGTGCTTGTTATTGCTCACACCACTGTATTTTGAAGCAACTGCATATTCTGAATGGTCTTCAAGGGCAGTCACATGTAAAGCACATTGTAACAATCTAGTTGTGAGGTGACCATTGAGGTGAGTCACTATCTAAAGAACCATACTGTCAAGGAAATATGGCAATTGGCACACTAGATAACCCTGTATAAAGGCTCTCCTAGAGGACTTCCAGATGACGTCGTGGCGAGATCAGACATGAGGAGTGGGTCTCTGATTCTAGTTCTTCCCCTTGGAGGGCTCTGGAAGAGGGGCACCCTGCAGATCGTGGAGAACCGCAACTCTCCTGCTTGACCCAGGGCTTCTTCCCTCTCATCCTCGACAAGGAGAAGCGGCAGTCATCATGGCTGCCATGAAGTTGAGACAGCCAGGGCAAAAAAGAAATATGCAGGAACAGTGTAGATGAACAGTGACTGGAGCTGCATGAGAAGATTCCTTTTTATTTAGACCCTAACTTTAAAAGAAAAAAAGAAGAATAAAATCCAGGAAAAGAGACTCTTAGAACTATTTCTTAAAGTGGTGAATAACCATAGAGAGAAAAATCCTAGATTCAAAAGAAAGGAACTAAGGGGAGAAAAGCTAAAGACCTTTTAAAACACAGAAAATTGGACTTATAACTGGGTAGGCATTGTTCTGGAAAGGCATTATAAAATGCTGAAACTATCTACTTAAATAGTTGACTTTGCTCCCATAAATTGAATTAAATTTGGATTAATCAATTTGTCAGACTCAAAACAATGCTGAAACCTAAGCTGAGGGTGCCATCTACTGGTGAATGGGAAATATACCATATCTCTATAAGCTTGCAAAATTTCAGATAAGAGAAATAAGCATCCATCTGGAGGACTGTCGTGATACTCACTGTTCTATAACTTTATTATTACTGGAGTGGACTCTATTGTGAGAAAAAGGAAGACCTTTAAGTGAAATAAAGTGACTTTTGATTTTTGGAAAGCTGCCTGGATTACTTAAATGGAACAGATTGTTGTGGTCTGCTGGCAGCCATGGAGCTGACAGCACAGTTTGACACTGAGGAGGTTGAGGAGGAACATGGGCCAGTCCTCGAATCTGGGGAAGGCTCGGACGAGGGCTCTGCATCAGAGGCAGAGAAAGGGCCATCTGGAAGGTACGTGCTGCCTCCAGAGCCTCCAGAGTCAGACCTCAGTGAGGGGACCCTGTTCCCAGTGCGCGCATGCACAGAGCTACCAGAAGGCAAGAACAGTTAAAGCAAAAGGGATCACTCAGGAGTAGGGCTTGGAGATGATTGTCCCCCCCATAAGATTTAAAAGAGGAGCAAAGGCACGTGGGCCTTTGCAGGAAGCAACGCTGTTAATTCTGTTCAGTTTAAAGTCTGAAGCTCTGTTTGATTCTGGACTCCATTTGGTTTTACCAATTAGGTCTTTGGCACCATGTCAAGGGAGATAAAGGTGGGTGATTATCCTGAAGGACTCTTTACAACTATTTGGGACTCATCTGTGAATGAACAGAATTCACAGCTGTTGCAATAACAGAGGTTTTGGGGACTACTTGTGTGTTTTACTGACTCAGGAAGTCTAGGTCAGAATACAGACTAATAATCCTGAGATGTAAAGAACTATGATTATTGAACTTTCTGAGGACCAACATTGGACCTGAATATATTTTTTTAGACTATTGGGTAAGAGCGGGACTTACCAAAATAAGACAAGATGCTCCTTCAAGGGGAAATAAGGGAGATTTCAAAAGAAATGGTGTTGATGTTTCAAAGCATTAGGGATACTATGACAAAGAATCACAGTGAATGAAGAACCTAATGCAAGGCATAAATGGGAAAATAGAAAATATCCTACAACTGATAATGAATGAAAATCAAAGAGTCCAGGAAAGAGAGGAGACAACAGACAGAATGGAGGAAAAGATAGAACAGACAAATCAGCAAATAAAGCAAGGAGATGAGAAGGAGAAGACAATAAAGATAATAATGACTGATTAAATAAACCAGGGGAAAAGTATTTTAAGAGATTTAAAAATGGAATCGGATAAGCTGGAAGATACTTTTGAAAGGGAGATAGGGGCTTGAGTGGACACTCTGGATACCTGGCAGCTTAGGGGGATGGAGATGGAAGAAAGATTCAGACTGAATGGTGAAGACCCAGGTGTTGATAGACACAAAGATCTAAGAGAGAAGTATGTGAGGCAAGCTAAAAAAAATGAATAAGAATTGAAGTATTAAAAGGAGCAAGAGATGCTGGATAGAAAGGAATTTTTATTCCTAATATAATGATGGCCTGATTAAAAACTAGCATAGAGGTAGAAATAAGAATGCACACTTTTATATAATGCAATAGTTACATGGAAAGATTGGAGAATAGTATTATTATGTATGTTTAAATAATACGATGATTGGTGTTAGAATGGTGTATTGAAACATTGAACAACCAAATAATGAAGGACTATGTAGTAATATAAACATGTTTATTAACACTAGGATTAGTAATGGTGGCCTGACTAGAAGCTAGAATAGAGGTAGAAATAAGAAACAAGGGGAATATTAGCATATATAATTTTTATATAATAGAATATAAGCAATAACTAGATGGAAAGACTAGGCTGAAAGATGATATTACTATGTATGCTTAAATAATATTACTAGCATTAAAATGGAACGCTGAAATATTGAATGACTACTTTAAAACAAACATGTATAGTAATACTAGGATTACATAAATTTGAATAATGTAACAAATATTATTAATATTATTATCGCTACATGTATCAAAATGAATTATACCCAGAGGCCACACTCTTCATGTATTGGTATTGATGTATATTTAAAAATAAAAATCCAAGAAAACTTTTTAAAAAATAATAAAGGCTCTCCTAGCTACAGCTGTAACATTATTTCATCAGAAGATGTGAGTTCAGCAAGGAACCCCCCCCCCAAGTTACAGATCTGTCTTGAATAGGGACAAGCTATCTCACCTGAAGTCAATGATGTAGAGGTCCCTGATCCCAGGGGGGACCAACCAGTCATAGCCACTCAGTCTTGTCAGTATCAAGATGATAAAAAGTCTGTTCTACCCCCTCAATCAGTCAGCAGAAACCAAGTCAGAACATTGACTAAATATATGAGGCTGTTTTCAACTTCCAAACTTCTACCCCTTTTTGTAGAATTCTTGTTATAAATACATAGATATTGCCAAATCTGTCTTTCTCATTTTCCACAGTTTCTAATTCTGATTTTATTAACATATCTGGCTTATTTAAAATCCACACAGAATAGAATAGAATATAATTTTTTATTGGCCAAGTGTGATTGGACACACAAGGAATTTGTCTTGGTGCATGTGCTCTCAGTGTACATAAAAGAAAAGATACATTCATCAAGGTATACATACATGAATATATGTATGTGTTTCCATGCACATTTCCTCAACTTAACACATGGACATTTCCTACTCTCCCTAGGGGGAAAACACCAATTCTACATATTTTAAAAAGTGAACACAATATTGTACGTTTTTATAATATACATATATTGTACATATTTTCCATTGTATAGCACTTTTTAATATACACATGCACATTATAGTTATAAACCAACTTTCAATATTCTAGAAAGTATTCATTTTATGTGCAGAAAAGTTCTATTGTATATTAGTGAGATCTGAAAAAAAAATTGTATAACCAGTCTGACATTTTTATACAACACTTACTCTGCTGTTAAGCAAGGCTAATTGAGAACTAAAGGTAATGGTATCTATGTTATTCAAAGCAGATTTCTTTAACCTTTAAGATATGTTGGGAACTTATTATTTGGGGGAAAAATGGAGAAACAGACATGAGCCAATGCAATATATCATACAAGGAAGCAGCAGTGCTTGGAGAATAAGACTCATGTTGTGCAATTTATTTCTCCCCTGGGGTGTAATATGCATTAAACGGCAAAAGATAAAGAAGGACAATGGAAAATGAAGAGGGAGTTTGTGAAGAGTTGCTCTTAATTAAATACCCACTTCCAGAATGGAAGATTAACCTCCATACAGATAATAGATTAACCTCCATTATGGAATTATATTTTTTTCAGTAACTGGAAAAAAAAAAGGTAAATATGGTATACAGCACTCAGGAGCCTTAAAGTGACACAGGGAGAGCCGTTTTAGCATTGAGATGGAAAGAAAATGCATCACAATAGGGAGAAATCTCTGGGAAGATAAGAGTTTTCCTCCTGAAGTGTATTTACAGGCAGTTATGTTGAGGTAGAGGGTGTTGTCTGGGAAATGACTGGGTATCATTTATCTGAAGCACCCATAAGTGAATATTAAAAGCCAAACATATTGTTTCCATGGAATGTGCAACCTGGCATAGGGCCGGGCTATTTACGGGACCGCCTACTGCTACCGAATACCTCTCACCGACCCGTGCGCTCTCACAGAGAGGGACTCCTCAGGGTGCCGTCAGCTAGGCAGTGTCGTCTGGCGACACCCAGGGGAAGGGCCTTCTCTGTGGGGGCTCCCACCCTCTGGAACGAACTCCCTCCTGGACTTCGTCAACTTCCGGACCTCCGAACCTTTCGTCGCGAGCTTAAAACACACTTATTCATCTGCGCGGGACTGGATTAGATTTTAAATTTATTGGTTTTAAATGGGTTTTTATTATTTATACTGTTTTTTAATAATTTGGCTATAGAATAAGTTTTTTAATTGTCATTTTAGTTTGTATTTATATGTATTTTTAATTGCCTGTGAACCGCCCTGAGTCCCTAGGGAGATAGGGTGGTATATAAATATGAAAAATAAAATAAATAAATAAAATAAATAAACCTTATTTCCACACAATCAGATCAGCTCCAGGCCTTAGATTGGGTAAAAGTTAATTCTGTCTCCAGGGTTTCTCAGACTGTGGCTGAAAACCAGCTGGAGGTGGTCACTATAAGAGAGGGTCACAACTGTAATTCAGATTTGACAAGAGTGAAAATGGGAGCACTGTCAAAACTTGCTTCACACTTTGCTTCTTATTTTGCCATACATTGTACTGCAAAATGTGAGAATCCTTGTGATCAGAAAATTAAAATGCCCCTCTTAAAAGAGAGTGGTATTTTTATTTTTAACCCTAATCTAAACATTCATCAGGATTAGACTGCATTTTGAAGAATTATTTCTGTCTTTTGCTTATTAATCCAAATCAGACTCCACCATGTCAACTGTCTATGGAAAGAAGGAAGGAAGGAAGGGAGATTTAATGTAATTTGTAGGTTAGCCATTGTTGCACTAGATCTGTGATGGTGAACCTATGGTATACATGCCACAGGTGGCACATGTAGCCATATCAGTGGGCAAGCAAGCTCAACTCCAGTGCGCCTATGCGCACCGGCCAAGTGCTTTTTGGGGCTTCTGGCCCACCAGAAGTAGGGAAACAGGCTGCTTCCTGCCTCCGAAGGGCCTCGGGGCGTGGTGGGGAAGGCCCATTTTTCTCTCTCACCTGGCTCCAGAGTCTCTCTAGGAGTCTGGGGAGGGTGAAAACAGCTTCCCCCCCCCCGGAGGTCCTCCGGAGGCCAAAAACCACTCAGTTGCCAACTTCCGGTCCCAGTGGAAGTTGGCAAACAGGCCATTTCTGCCATCCGAAAGACCTCTGGGGTGGGGGGAGGCTCTTTTCGCCCTCCTCAGACTCCTAGAAAGGCTCTGAAGCCAGGTGAGAGAGAAAAATGGGCCTACCAGGCCATCACATGCCAGGAGCAGGGGGAGTGGAGGGGGTTGCACACACATGCCTGGGGCACATAGAATTATGGGTGTGTGCACATGTGTACATGACCCCCCCCCCGCCCCTTCCTCCTGGCACTCAATGGTAAAAAGCTTAGCCATCGCTGCACTAGATGATCTCTTTTTTACAATGGTTCAATGAAATTAGGTGATATGAATTATTTTCTTTTGTATCTAGGCAGAGGCATTTCCTCCTGCTTTTTAATACATTTTTATTGCTTTCCCCACTTTGTTTTTCATAGAAAGAGTTTTTCACCCAAATCATCTCCAAAGACCATATTGCCAAATTAATATATATCCCTCTTAAATCTATTTTTCATTTTATTATACAATGTTGAATTTTACTGAAACTTATGTCAGCCTTGATATTTAATATTATTCTTTGCTAACAATTTCTGTAATGTTTAACTTAAAGGGAGATCTTCTGAGCTCGCTGCCAATATTACCATAAATCTTTTCAAACATTTCATATGTTCTCTTAGCATGAACTGTTAAATAAAATACTTTGTGATTATAAATCTGGTTTTGAGACTGGATATTGTGAACTCATCCAAAGATTGGTCTTATTTAGATTGGGATATATTTTAAATGAATTATAAATGCAGTTTGATATTAATAATATGATTTGTACTGATATTTCTATTTGAACAAATCCTGACTCAATCTAATGTAGAAAAAGCTGTACACAAATAAACAGACTATAAATACAAAAGAGAGACAACTTTTATTAATTGTTTTTACTATACTGGAAACAGTCTCCCTCTGTGTTTGCTCTGAATGATTAGCTCCTCAGGGTTCTATTGCTGTTGGATCCCAGCCTCCTAAGTTTGCAAAATGGGTATTTCATGGCTAACAACATATCTCAGTTCTACTGTTCCTAAGATTTCTCCACCCCTGCCTAGCAAGCTTAATGCTGGAACAGAAAGCTGAATGTGGTTGGTGTTTCTTCACCTGAGATGACGTATTTTTGACAAATGAACTTTATTGAAGATTTCAGGCGCTGTTATCCTCAGATAACGATTAGATGGGCCATAAGAAATCAGAGCTGACAGCCCTATTTGTTAACCAGTGTTTTCATAGCCGATATTGCCTCAATCAAGCTCCGTAAATTATTTATTCTCTTGTTTATTTAAAGATACATGGCCTGCCATTGACAGAGTGAAAAATGTCCCTTCCTTCCCTGGTAGACAACTCTATAGCCTCTCCTATTCCCAGCATCAAAACTATGGCTACCCTGTAGTATTCTTCCCTGAGTCGCCTTGACATTTCTTTTGCAAATCATGTCAGCTTCCATTTGGACTGAGTTGGAACACCAAATGCGAAACATATAAGAATTTGAAATCACGACAGACTGAAGAACAGCTTCTTTTTGTGCCCTGCTTTCTATGTGAATTGGCTTATATTGTTTCATGTAGTAAAGGTGATCCAACTATTGACGTCTCCTGAAAAAAACAACTCCATAAAGTATGGCAAGAAAAGAAAAAAACTGCAGTATATATTTTCATCAAGGTTCTGGCCAGATCCAAGATCTGTAAATGTGAAGTTTTTCACATAAAGCCAATTAGTATTCATCATGTTTAGAGGTCCTTAGCTTTTCAGTGCAACATCAATTTAGTTCTTAAACGCTTCCCTATTTGGAATAAGCAACTAAGCATCCCCCTCAAAAAAAGCATGAAAATTATATATCAATAATAGAAAGCAATAATAAAAAAGAAATAGTTCAGATCCTAAGTTATCAGCAGAAAAATACTTATTTTGGAAAAACAAGATCCTGGAACTTTTCCAGTTTTCTTAATTTAAAACAGACTATAAAACATTCATATTAGCTTACTGGAACCTTGGTCAAATCACTTAAGTTGATCATATTTTTCTGACAGCTTCTTATTGGAGAGACCAACAATCTATCTGTTTCTGCAACCTGTTTCCAGTAGTGGCCAGCCAGATGTTCTGTTAAATCCATAAGTGGACATGAAAATAGACTTCCCTGCTGATTAATCCCCAAAGTAGGTTTTGGAGTTAAACCATCTGGTTTCACTCAATATTCAGTGACAGACATTCTCTGTGAAGTTGCTTTTTCCCTATAACAGACATCTAAGGATCAATAAAAATGTTATAAGAGAGTATCGGTTTTTTTAAAAAGACTTATGAGCAACCATAGGAAGGAGGACTTTCTAAATATCCAATTTCTGACAACATTCCAGCCTGTGGGTAGAATATTCATTTAAAACATAGCCCACATACAAATATTTTCTTCTCACTTCTGAGTTAATGAACTTTTGTTTTTGATTGTTTCGTCAATTAATGTCAATGGCATAGCAAACAGATTTGTAGGCAAGCCAAAATAATGAAATAATTCTTAAAATTGTATTATTAGTTTAACTGTTTTGAATTTAAAATATTGATCCATATAATAATTTTAGATAATGCACCATTGTTTGGATAAGTCCCCCTCTATCTGAGGTGCCCAGGGAAACTGTTTCACATGAAACAGGCAATACTAACAAAGGCAATGTGCACATATTAACCAGATTAGGCCAGAAACCATGCCAAAATTAAATGATGATGATGAAAAGGGCAATTTGTAATTCTGCCCTTTTAGAGGACTTCCTTTGGCTTAGTAAAATCGAGTAAACGCAACTCTTAAAAGGTTCACATCCAGTTGCTGTGACTATTAGCATTTTAAACAGAATGTATAGTCAATGCAAATGCATCAGAATGTAAAACAGAAGATTAATGGTGAGGAGGGGCACATACATTTGTGTATTTCTCTATGTCAGGGGTCTCCAACCTTGGCCACTTTAAGACTTGTGGAGTTGAAGTCCACAAGTCTTAAAGTGACCAAGGTTGGAGACCTCTGCTCTGTGTACAGTCCAAAATATCAGAGGCAACCCATACATAAATTCCACTGAAGAAAATTGGAGTTTCAGGAACTTGATGTTTAAAAATCAACCTATCCTGATTCTCCTTTGCTTCTAAACACTATTATGCTTTGCAAAGTTCTCATCCCAAGGAGGAGTGAGGAAGGTTGTCATGGAAACAGATTTCAAAAAGAAAAGGCCTAATTTCACTTTTGTTTGTTCTAAGTTTATCAGTACGTGCTGCACACATGTATCCAGTCTTGGCAGATCAAATAATACATGCCATGCAGAACTCTAATTCAGACTCTGGTCAACACATGTGTTTGGGGGAGGACTTAAATATGTTCTTTCATGTGCCTCTCTGTTAAGAAGCATCTTTTCTGCCAGGTTTTTCATTATTAGTTGATTATAGTATCAATGTTAATGTTAATTATAACTCTTCATGTTGCTTTTGTTTTGTTTTAAATTTGTGTTACTCAACCTACATACTTGCTGGAATAAAAAGACATAAGTCAAATAGATAATAAACACCTTTTCTCATTGAAGATCTAAACCCAGGAAAAATAGCACTGAGATATGGCTCATTTTAGTACGACAATGACACAGGGAGGGAAGAGTTAATTATCCCTTCTTTTTTATATAACAACTTTTTTATATAACAACCACCTTTGCCCCACAGGTCTCTCTCATAAATTCGTTGTGTGTCCAATCACACTTGGCCAATAAAAAATTCTATTCTATTCTATTCTATTCTATTCTATTCTATTCTATTCTATTCTAATCCAAATCAGGGATCGTAAGAATGTTTGTCTTCTTTTCTGGAACAACTACAGTAAATCACCAGATCAAAGCATACTTAAAATATATATTTAATATAAGATTGGGATGGGCAACTCTACTCCCTCCCCAATGCAGTATCCAAGTTCCATTATTCAAGACCTTAAATATTCCTTTGATCAAATTTGCTGAAAGCAGGGCAATAAAGCTTCCTGTTTATTCTGTCATGGAAATCAGAAATCAGTTCAGATTTCTGGCAAGAGCAATGTGTCACTTTCTTGCAGTTGCAACGTGGTACCAGAAAAGGAATGAGAGTGAAAAATAAAATAAAAAAAGAGGAAAGGAGAGGAGATTCACAAGAATCATTTCATCTATAAACTAAATCAGGGGTCTCCAACCTTGATCCCTTTAAGACTTCTGGACTTCAACTCCCAGAGTCAAAGCTGGCTGAGGAACTCTGGGAGCTGAAGTCCACAAGTCTTAAAGGAACCAAGGTTGGAGACCCCTGAACTAAATGAATATATTTTTGTGGTGGAAAAAGTGAACTATTAAGCAAGAAGTCAATATCTTTAATTCATAGTGTGACTTAGCCCTGAATTCACCAAAAGCTATCCAAGGTTCCCTCAAATCATGACATGGACAGCAAATAGATGATGAGAGAGGGGGGGAGGGAAGGAGGGAGGGAGAGAGAGAGATGCAAATTGTTAGGAAAGTAAATCAGCCACTCTCTCTTAATGGCTCCTCCCTCTTAGCATAGTTAGAAAATAGCTCTTGTTCCTCAGAAAACTTGTTTCTCCTAGAAATTCTGAGCTGGTAGGAATGATAATCTTCAACAACAACAAAAAAGAAAAAAAAAAGCATTTGCTCAGGTTGGTTCAGCTTACCTTGTGTTTCCAGATTTTCACACAGTTCTGATTTGGCCTCTCCATTGGGGCGAAAGCCTCCTTTCTGAGTGAATTTGTTGGACATTGTGGCTGCTGTCACAACTGCTTTGAGACTGCGCTTTCGTTTGGGCACATTTTGCTCTGGGTGGAAGAGAATTATGTAGACCTTTGGCATGTAGAGCATGCCTAATGAGACAGAGGCGCTTAGGCTCACTGAGATGGTCAACGTTGTGGTCTGAATGTACATCTGAAAGACACAAGGGAATGTGTTAAGCTTTGAAACCTGCTTCTTAATCAAGAATAGGCTCTGTCTTTTAGACTTTACTGAGAATATTTTCCTGGGCCAAAGTTGACACAGAAAACATCAAGGGTCAATTAAATGGTCTATTTATGTATAAAAGAAATACTGCAGTAGAAACCAAAGGAGAACTATATCATTGCAATGTTGAAGTTATAGGGTATTTGTCCCAAAATATAGCGGTTTATGAAATCTGACTAGGAGCCCTGAGATGTTCATTAGGATGACAGTACATACATTTTAGCACAACACCTCTCTGGAATTCATTCATTCACTCTACCCTTAAAAAATGTTGGTATTTTAAGAGTCACATTAACTTTAATGAGTAAATTCTTTAAAGCATCAGCTTTTTTTCAGCTCCCAAGCTTGTTTATTTTTACATATCCACCTGCTCTTTAGATTACATTATAGATTATGTAAATTGTTTGTCATCCAGACCAATGAAATCAGTTCATTATGTGTCTTCAAATCATACCCTGGAGCCAGGATATCAAATACCATTGAAAGCACTGCTTAATTGCATACCTAGTATTTTTTTACAGCAGCTATTATAGGATAGAGGTCTGTATATATGATGAATTCAATTTGTGTGTGAAAGAGACAGAGCGAGAGAGCGAGAGAGTGAGAGACCAAGAGAGAGATGGTCTTTGGAGGATAGATTGGTAATTCAAAATGGTTTGTTTTGCATTATGTAAATTTATTACACATTTAGATAATTTTAATGAAATTTTTATTGTTTTGACCTGCCCAAAGTTTTTGATGGGGAAAACATACAAATACTGTAAAATTAAATACAGTAATAAATAAATTATCTATCTATCATCTATCTGTCTGTCTATCCATCCATCCATCTATCTATCTATCTATCTATCTATCTATCTATCTATCTATCTATCTATCTATCATCTATCATCTATCATCTTTCCCTACATATATAAACACTGTGAGAGAAACACAAACACACACCCTCTACCAATTTGTTTCCAGTCCAATATCCAGGTACTGACATTAATATTTAAAGTTTTTCCTGTCTTGGAACCACAATATCTAAAGGAACGCCCCTTTTTCATATCTTCAAATCTGTACTGATATTATCTTGTAACAACCTAGCTTCACTAGAAACACTTCTCTCTCAGCTCAACTCAACTCACCCAGAGGTGGTGGTTGTGGGAAAATAGGAGGAGGAAAATATCTTGGATATGTTAGCTGCCTTGAGTTATTTGTAAAATAGGTGGGATACAAATAAATAAATAAATGCATTGTATTGCTTTATTAATCTAGATGTTGTACATTGCTTAAATTCTATCTGGGCTAAGGCAGTCCATACATTCCAAAAATAAATCTGTTTGCCAGTGTGCATTGAGGGCTCCTAGAAGTAGCATTTTTCAGAGGTAGTTCCCCAAACTTTGAATGACTTTTCCAGAAAAATATACTTTATGAAATCTTGAAAGATTCCTAAAAATATTCCACATTAGATTGAGGAAAAACTCTAATGCCTACACTGATGACATTTAACCATGGCTGTATTTAAACAAATTCTTAAACCTAGCTCTTCCTCCTAGACCTTGGGTTGGAGTAGATAACTGACCATTGTGTGGGATTTTGATCATGATTGTTAATTTTCTGGCTTTTTTTTTTACATTACACATATTTTTATTTTATTATCGACTTGTGAGGCATACAGAATCATAAAACATTGAGAAGGCCTATGAATTTTATAAATAATTAATTCCAACCTTCAGCAATCCATTCATGAAAAATGTAGATTTTTTTTTCTCTGTGGTTAGCAAGCTTGAATTCTCCACATAAAATAAACAAAAAGTATGAACTCAATTAGCGATTATATCTGGTATTAAGCCACCTAAGGAAGATAAAGTTCAGATGACAAAGGTATGGAAAGAATGGATTTTTAGTCCTCCTACTGGGCAATGTTATGTCTTACACTCAACAGTAAAATTGTCAACTGATTAAAGAATACACCTGTTGGTTTATCAACTTCCTAATAGCTTAACTGATTCAATTTAAATAAATGTATACATTATGAAACTTAAATATAGATGCCTTTTTTACTCCCTGAAAAAAGTGTAAGGTGATTTACAACTTAAGAAATTCGTGATTAAAAGGAAGTCAAAAGTCTTATTTTCTTTTTAATTCTGTAAAAATATAATATGCCCAAAAAAATAGCCATCAAAACTAATCAGAAAATGGTTAGTTCAAATTTGTCTTTCCCTTGTTAAAATTGCTCAATATAATTAGTCACAGAAATGGAATAATTTGCTAATTAAAATTTGTGGTCTTCCTCTTGGTGTGATTCTGAGGTATATTGCAGTCAGTGATGATAAATAGTTGCATTTATGAAAACCCATTATGTCATATTTCTTTGAGGCACACTTAAAGACATATTTGCTGCATTGCATCTTCACTTACCCCTTGCACACAAAATCTCAAAGAATTCATGTATAATATCTATTAAAACCTTTTTCTTACTATGTTAAATTCAGGCTATCGGTGGTACATAAGAGATGTATACCATGTGTGTGTGTGTGTGTGTGTGTGTGTGTGTGTGTATATGGGACAGTTCCCATTTAGTCTGTTCCCCCAGCAAGTGCAAAAAAACCCTGTTCTTCTTTCAACAGGTAATTCTTATTCAATAGCTCACTTCCTGAGCTGTTGTAATGTTAGTCACATATTACACACCAACGTAGTCCTTCTGCAGTCAAAACTAATTTCACGCTCACTGTCCAGGACTAACGGTGACAGATGTTTTGCAAAATGAAAGCCCATTAATCTGACTGTAGAATAATCCATTTTTCTATAGAAAGGACCTGGCAGGCATCTCACAAGTGGGGGATGTGTAAATCAGATAGCACTAGGAAAGGTAATTCTCCTTTTTTTGCCCAATCACAAAGATGTCTGGGCAATCCTTCAACCCACAAAATAACTAATTGTCCTCCTTATTAGGTCTTTTCCCTTCCTCATTTTACTCATTAGTCTAATCAGAGACTATTGCATATTGAATAATGACATACATGATCCCAATTTTATTCTCTGTTATTGGGCTTTAAAATTCTAGACCTATTTGCGTTCTTTTTTTTCCTCATCAAGATAAGTTAGTGTCACCTTGCAGAAACCATGCACATTAGAAATTTCCCTTCTAGGAGAAAAGAGTTAATTGCAGATAAGCCTAAGGCAGGCAAAGAAGATACATAGAATTTCTGCTAGCTTTCAAGTACTAAAGATTATCAATCATAGTTAGGTCTGCTTTCCATATTCATAGTTTAATTCATATCAAAATCAAATGAATACATTGTTTTGATAGATTCTAAGCTTACTCGATGACAGGAAACCTTCTTTCTGTTTAGTTTGCTTGGCTTCCTGGTGGGCAGTTCCTGATCCTGAACCTAGAACAAGCAAACAGCAAATGTTCTTGTAGTGTCTGAGCATGTATACTGCACATTTTCTAGGAGTGTTTCTTGCAGACAAATTGATTTTAAAAATTGTTAAGCTTGCAGTAGTGTCTTCCAATGACTTAATATAAGACATTTTTAGGCTAATCATCCATCTTTGCCTCTAGGAAGTTCCATCGTCTGACAGAATCACTTTGCTACCTAAATATAAGTCTAAAACTGTCTTAAATTGCTGAAATTAAAAAAAGAACACAAGAAAGAGCCTCCTTTGGATGACAACATCTCACACTAGACATATACAATTGACCCATAAAGGTGGCTGAGCCTGCTATTGAAATCACGCAAAAGAAGGCAACCTTCATTTGAGAAGTCATACCCCATCCACAAAGGGAATAGATTGATCAGTAGACTCACTCTGTGAATCCTTAGTTTCAGCTTTGGCAAAATGTGACTTTATTATTTCTAATATGGTGCCCAGATACTTTATTGCACCTAAAGTCCAATGTATGGACTTTAGGTGCATGTAAAAGTCTTTGTGGGATTGTGGCTAATTAAAAATCTTAGCTGCTTATGAAATAAAATTATAATTACAAATAAAACCTATGTAAGCCACACATTAAGAACTATTGACCAATATAAATGATGCATAAACAGACTAATACTAAGGAAAAAGTTGTAGTCATAAGTTTCAAACTGCATATTCTTTAATAATATGAGTTATTTTTTATATTAGTGATTTAACTTGGTAATTTTATTTAGTTAGTTCAGAACAACGTCACTGTATACTTTGAGGAGCGTTTTTATGTTCAGGGTGCCTCATTTTTCTTTATGTTTCAAACTCTATTTTGGAGATTTTGCTTACTGGTGTTTTTGCTTTTATTTTTGTTTTAATTTTATATTGGGTCAACTCAGCCTTCCAACCTTTCGAGGTTGGTAAAAATGACGACCCAGATTGTTGGGGACAATGTGCTGGATCTGTGAAATGCTTAGAGAGGGCTGTAAAGCACTGTGAAGTGGTATATAAGTCTAAGTGCTATTGCTATTATGCTTTCCCTTTTCTTGTTAGTCTAAAAAAAACCCACCACCTCTGCTTTTGCCAATGCAGCATACGATATTGATATTGATATACAGATCAGAATATATTTAACTTATTTTAGAATTGGCTGCTAATCTATTATGTATGTGAAAACACCTTGGAAACTGGGTGAAGAGATGCTGCAAAGGAACAGTCAGATAAGAGACACCATCACGTGTAGGTTTGTAGTAGACAAGCCAAGAGGCTCAGATGAGATTCTCCCAGTTTCTCGGGCTATAAAGTATAAGGGGAATAATTGTACTTTCAAATTTGAAAAACTCTTATCAATATAGCTTTACAAAAAAGTAAGCTTGGCTTGTCTGGCCATGAGTCCTATCTGGTTTACCCAACGAAACTAACAATTATACGATTACTTGAACTGATTTTTTTTAAATGTACCTATTGTCCGCAAATCTTTTTTATATGTTACACTTTGGTATGCAATTTATTCTAATATAGATAGTATTTTACACAGATTGATTCATAATACCTACATTAATTTATATGAATAATATAAAATCTCTAAAGCACACATTTCCTCAAGGTACCCCTTTTCTGCATAACTTTATTATTCTTAATATGCACTTTGGGGGAAAAAGTAAACTCTCAAGACACAGAGAGGTTTTTATACATATTATTCTTGAATATATACTTTATGTATTTTTTTTACTGTAAAATGACATCTGGTAGTGAAATCTTCCTTTTTCTTATCACAGAAACCCAACTAAACTTTCCTATTTAGGAATACCTATATTAAGTTGCTTGTGAACCCTGACAACAATCAGACATGTATTTGATCCAAAAGTCTGAAATAGGTGTTTATTAGGTTTGACTCAGTGCTGGTTGGCTTGAATTCCATTTGATAGAGTACAAGTCAATATTTCTGTGTGCACAGAATCTTATCATTGAGCTGTCCTGAGATCTGAAATGGATATAAAATAGAGAAATAGGGAAAGAGAGGTTTCAGCTGGACTGTTGCTGAGTTTAGCAAATGGGCACTGCGTGAGTACCAATGTCATTACTGATGGGATCATGCAATCAATGTGACTGTGTGGAGCAGCACATCATGATTGTGTCACCATATTTTCTGTGAAATGGTCCTTTGCATTTAGCTGTCCAGATTCCATGGAGTGCTTCATTTTTCTCCTGTTGATCTAAGTATACTCTTGGAAACAGTGGGATTCAGGGACAGAGAACAAACTTCAATCTTATCAAACTGTAATCCTGGGGAGCACCTATGTTTACAAATAGAAGCCTATGAATTTGAACTGTATTCTTTAGATACTTTTACTAGAACAATCAGACAGCAGAAACAATGGTGCTCTTACACATCTAGTATGTATAAAGGAATTTCAGAAAAACAGATTAAGTGATATGATGATTAATCCTGAACTTCTAGTCTCTAAATACAAATCTTGGGAATCTTGAAAGTTTGCCTTATTATCACTCCTGAGCTATACAAGAATTACGTTTCTTGGAAATTCTATAAAGGGAATTCTCCTTCTGTTTGTCTCCCATATTTTTCTTCCTCTATTACTTTCCATATTTATTCTCACAGTTCCTTTAGTCTTCCTAGGCTATGTTCTACCATTTCTGATGGAATACAAAGACAAAGAGATAAACATATTCATCCCTATGTCACAGCTCCTGGAAATCTTATTTCCAAGGCCTATTTCTGACTTAATACACAATGCACAAAGTATATCAAACATAGACAAGAGCTGAGGTTCCCTCAGTTCTTCTGTTCCTTCTGTTCTTCAGGTTGCTGTTACTGTCATATTAGCCCAGTAAGTGGGGTGGAAATTAATTTGGATTACTGGAACATAATTAGTATAACGGAAACACATTGAATAGGGGAAAGACTCAATCTACATTCCAGTTTCCTACATACAGGACTTGACGCCAAATAAATTAAGGAGGAGGAAGGAATAACAAAAAAATTAACTGATTATCAATTCATTTAAAGGGAAAAGATGGGAACCTGATATCTCACATGTCTTATTGTACTGTGAGTTATACAGAGTATGTAGGTCAATATATATTCTCCCCTTACTAGCAAGATTGCCAGGGAGGACAGATGACTTTTATGTAGACTTTCTCCTCCAAGACTCAAATCTGGCTACTACACGTGCAATGGCAAAATTTTGTGTCGCTGCAATGTCCACAAGAAAAAAATTGGTTACCAAATTATAGATGTCAACTGATGCCAACTTTTTGGAGATATATATAACAGTTATGGGAAAAATACATTTACTCACATACTTGATGGTTCTCCACGCATGTAAATTAGGAAGTGACCCTATTGGTTGAGATCATGTATTTTAATTATAGGAATGGTATTAAACATGATTGATGTCAGTAATATTTTAATTTTAAGTTACCTAACAGATAACTGGTTTTTATCATAGATTTTATCTGATATGTATTATTTTATCCTTGAATTTTTAATTGTATATTTACTGAGTGTTTTTTATTTGTTCTGGCGTATGGCTGTAATAAACTGAAACTAATTAAAAATTAAGGAGGAGGAAGGAATAACAAAAAATTTAACTGATTATCAATTTATTTAAAGGGAAAAGATGGGAACCTGGACTTTTAAAAGCTAAGTCTTCATGCCCTCTGACTGTGGAGGCAATATATGAGTAAACGAGGTGGACAATATCGAAAGTTTGAAAGAACTGCTTTTTAAAATTATTTTCCTTTGTATGTGCGCCAGAAACATTAGGGACATCTCTCTCTCTCTCTCTAGATAACCTGCCAGAGTTCAAAGAAGGGTTGGAATCCCTATGTTCAACAATAAAATCATTTCTATACATTTGTCAGAAAGAGAGTAAAGCACAAAGGCTGGGCATTCTTGAGAAAGTCAGGTGCTCAGATTTCCAGATAGTCTGCAAACTTCTCAACAGTAACAGATCAGTCCAAGTATACATGGTACACAAGCCTCAAGCCACTTTCCAACGTTTCCAAGCTGTCTACTGAAGGTGGACGACAAATTACGGATTGCATTGCTTACAAAAGGGAATTCATGTTGAGTTGTCTACAGCTTTATCTTTCCCTGCCAGGCACCAATCGGGTTATCAGTGACAATAAATTTACCAGGAAGATTCAGAAACAATTGCGAGCATCACTGCAAAACAATAGTTGGATGGGTCTGCTACCATTTAGATAGCCAATAAGTGAGAAACAGAGGTATTTTCTTTTCTTGAAGGCTACCAGGATGTTTTCCAGTTCAGTTCTTTTGCAAAATGAATTAAAGGGCTATAATTCAAAATGCCCAATTTGCTTTACTGGAAGATTGGATTAAATATGGATTCCTACTAAAATTTTAGTTGAGGAAACCATTTTACAGGCTGTCTGTGCCAATTCTCAATGACCACATATTTTTTCTCTAGAACCATCTATTCCTAATCTGGTCTTTTGGATCTTTCAATAGCAATAGAACTTAAGACTTATATACCGCTTCATAGTGCTTTTACAGCCCTCTCTAAGTGGCTTACAGAGTCAGCACATTGCTCCCAACAACCTGGGTCCTCAATGGTGTACCAATCACAGTGCAACTAAGTCCATCTACTTTGCTGCTGGTCATCCTCTTTTTTTTTCTCTTTTTCACCACCTTAGCAAGCATTATAGACTTCTCAAGAGAATTAGATCTTCATGTAACATGTCTAAAACATCACAATATGACACTGATTATTTGTGCCTCAAATGAGAACTCTGGATTGATTTGTTCTTTGGTGTATTTCTTATTTTCTTGGCTGGTATTAAAGTTCATAGGTGTTAATAGTCTTCCTATCCTGCTTTTTCAAAGACCAATATTAAGGCTCAGGCTATAATTTTTGAAGAGAAGTCATGATTTTTGCAACTGTGATCCAAGAAGTTACTGAAGGGCAGAACAAATAACACTGGGGCTTGCCTACGTTCTGCAGACTCGGGCTTTCCAGCTCTAATGTAATCAACTAAATTCTTTCTTAGGTAGGACAGGGGAGCTGCCAGAGGACTGGAAAAGAGCTGATGTAGTTCCCATCTTCAAAAAAGGAAAAAAAACAGATCCAGGAAACTACAGACCTATCAGTCTGACCTCAATACCGGGGAAGATTCTGGAAAAGATAATCAAGCAACGAATCACCGAACACCTAGAAGCAAACAAAGTAATAACCAAAAGCCAACATGGGTTTGTCAAAAACAGATCATGCCAGACTAATCTTATCGCATTCTTTGACAAAATGACAAAATTAGTAGACCAGAGGAATGCTGTTGATATAATTTACTTGGACTTCAGTAAAGCATTTGATAAAGTAGACCATAACCTACTACTAGATAAAGTAGAAAATGTGGGTTAGACAGCACCACCACCAGACGGATTCGTAACTGGCTGACCAACCGCACTCACCGTGTAGTCCTCAACGGAACTACATCCACATGGAGGGAAGTATGCAGTGGAGTACCCCAAGGCTCTGTTTTAGGCCCAGTACTCTTCAACATCTTCATCAATGACTTGGACGAGAGGATAGATGGGGAACTCATCAAATTTGCAGATGACACCAAGCTGGCAGGAATAGCCAACACTCCAGAAGATAGGCTCAAGTTACAGAAAGATCTTGACAGACTTGAACATTGGGCGCTATCTAACAAAATGGAAATCAACAGTGAAAAAGTAAGGTTCTACATTTAGGCCAAAAACAAAATGCACCAGTACCGTATATGTGGTACCTTGCTCAATAGTAGTACCTGTGAGAGGGATCTTGGAGTCCTAGTGGATAACCATCTAGATATGAGCCAGCAGTGTGCAGCAGCTGTTAAAAAGCCAACACAGTTCTGGGCTGCATAAACAGAGGATAGAATCAAGATCACGTGAAGTGCTAGTACCACTTTATAATGCCTTGGTAAGGCCACACTTGGAATATTGCATCCAGTTTTGGTCGCCACGATGTAAAAAAGATGTTGAGACTTTAGAAAGAGTGCAGAGAAGAGCAACAAAGATGATTAGGGGACTGGAGGATAAAACATATGAAGAACGGTTGCAGGAACTGGGTATGTCTAGTTTAACAAAAAGAAGGACCAGGGGAGACATGATAGCAGTGTTCCAATATCTCAGGGGCTGCCACAGAGAAGTGGGAGTCGGGCTGTTCTCCAGAGCACCTGAGGGTAGAACAAGAAGCAATGGGTGGAAACTGATCAAGGAAAGAAGCAACTTAGAACTAAGGAGAAATTTCCTGACAGTTAGAACAATTAATAAGTGGAACAACTTGCCTTCAGAAGTTGTGAATGCTCCAACACTGGAAATTTTTAAGAAAATGTTGGATAACCATCTGACTGAGATGGTGTAGGGTTTCCTGCCTGGGCAGGGGGTTGGACTAGAAGGCCTCCAAGGTCCCTTCCAACTCTGATGTTATGTTATGTTATATGTTATATATTATCCTTGACATATATTTTATTTTCTTAAAGTACAAGTTTGTGTATGTTAATTTAAAAATAATAATAATAATAAAGAAAATGCATATCAAAAAGGAATGTAATAGACTAATCCCAGTACAATTACGTTGTTTGCCTGTTCATTTCTGGATTTTGTTTAAATGTTTGCTTTAGTCTTTGAAGTTCTAATTTTTTTAATCAGAATATTTGAAGAAATATTGTACCCAAAGGAGTCTACCTGATGAACATGAAAATCACTGTCTGAGACTCTGTTCTCTGGACCATCACTAATAAGGCCTTTTCAATGAGAATTCTGCACAAGCACTAACAGATTCTTTTCAATAAAAACCTTTCCCAAAGCATTTTAATTTTAATGGCCTTGCATCATTGGATTAATTTTACTGTGTTTTAGACTGATTACTTTCTACTTTATTATGCATCTTTGTGTATTGTCTTGTGAAAGAAAATATCCTAAAAAGAAAAAAAAATACAATCAAAATAAATTGCTTGGTCCCCCTATAAACTCATATAAATGTTCTCTGTGCAATCTTCAAGCATAAATCAAGCAGCTTGCCGAGAAGTGCTATCTTTAAAAAATATGTGACAAGCAAACATTCAGCAGGTGAATTTTCTCCTGGTGTGCAAATATAACAATGGCAGTAAAACTACACCAACATAAGAGCTATGCCAGAAAACAGTTGATCTGATAATCAAACAACTGCTAATATTTATTTCTTTCCCCCCACTCCCCAATATATATAGCCATCCACTCACCACATAACTCTGGGCAGCAAACAAGAATTAAAATAAAGAGTAATGACATCAACACAACTAAAAGAAAGAAAAACCAGAAAGTCCAGTTGTCTCTTGAAAAAGCACCTTTGGGACAAACTAAAAGATACTACCCCTGGAATGGTGCACATACATCCACGCATTCATGAAAAACAGGCACGCTTAATTTCACGGTCTAATGCCAGGGGGGAAAAAATCAAATTTTTAAGCCTTATGAGAAGGCCATCAAAGTCAGGGCCACCTGAATCTTGCCTTGTGCTGCTCCATAATAACAACACTTTGACAACAGAACCATGTCCAGAAATCAGCTGTAATGGATGTCTCAATACAAAACAGGAGGCTAAATTCACCCAATCCTGATTATCTCTTTTGCAAGTTTTGTATATTACTCCAAACACAAGACTGGTTGGTTCAGAAGGAAAATATTGGCCATAACCAAAATCAACTGCAACAATATAATGAGACACTATGATCTGAGATCCAAACTGCAACCACCCAATTAGCAATTGAAATAAAACAAGGTGCAACAGGCAAAAACAAACCTCTTGGGAGAGGGAAAATGTTTTCTAAATGCTATCATGTGCTTGTTTGAGTCACTGAAATCTACGTCAAAAGATTGTTGGGATCATGATGAAGGAATTATAAAACTGTTTTTATATGTGGAAGATCACTTTTCTCTTTAAATATACTAACTTCAATGGAGAAAGCAATTAAGTTTGGAAGAGTTAGCAGTAAAAGGAAACCAGGCCCTCAGAGAACACGGTGACTGGATACTATCAAAGTTGACACCAGCCAGAGCATAGAAAACCTCAAAGAAATAGTGCAAGGTTGGAAAATGTAGCGTGACCTGGCCCTTAGAATCATTAAGAGTTGGACTCAACTGAATGGATGCCATCATCATCAATATATTTCTAATTGTCCACTAGTTATTTAATAAGCAGAGGTCAGAACTGCATACAAATACAACATTCCAGTGGACAGATGCAAAGAGAATATAATGCAATTGAAGTTAGGGCCACGGGACATACTGTATGCTGACATATGCATATGCATATATATACATATACACATACATACATACATACATCATACATGCACATATTCAGGGGTTCAGAAATAAAGCAGCAGAAAATAAATAAATGTATATTTTTAAAAACTCCTTTCCCACTCCTATAAGTGATTTGTGTTTTTCTCAATCTCCAGTTCAGTCTTATCTTGTAGTTCAGCGATAAAATAAAGGAAAAAAAATACATCTCTAAATTTCCTTTATTATGTTTTAGATATGCCACAGATCCACTTCAGTGCACACTTTAAATTGTTAACAGGAATTGTATCGTCAATCTCATTCTCTTTGTTCAGCTTGCTCACTAGGGAAGGGAGCAATATACTCCCTAATCCACGCAGCTGTGATTTGTTAGTCCTTGTGGGAACAAAACCAAGACACAAGCTCATCAAACAAAACAGAAAACTAACTGAGTCTTTTACATTCAAAAAAATCTTGTTCCAGATTTTTTTGTTTGTTTGTTTGTTTCATAGGCAACAGGCTTGAGTTAATTTTAGACTGTAAACAGACTACAGATTCTGATCTGAAAACAGTGATATACTGCTATAATGTTTCTTGGACACATGCACACGCACACATACACACTCAAATGGAATGTATCATGAGGCAGGAAAGGGTTCCAAAAAATGGGATGGTCAATTCTGTTCAACTGACTTAGGTTCAACTTATAATGGTCATAGTATGCAAAAGGATAGTATTGAATAATGGATGTAGAATAGGTGACAAAATTCAGAATTCAGAAAAATACAGAATTTTTCAAGCAATCAACTCCTTACTTTCTTCCTCAAACTCCATTAAAACTCTTTTAACTTTTAATTCATGTTCAAATCCAGGTTCAGCTTTCCAGCTGACAAGCTTGTATCACCGGCTATGGCAAAGCTCCTTCCCAGGCTGAAGGAAATCAACAATTGGCAGATGACCTGAACGTGTTTTACTGCAGGTTTGAAAGGAAACTACAGCCACCTATCTCCACAACCCCCATCTTAGACACACCAACAACAGCCAAGCCTCCTACAACTGACCCCATACCATTGAGTTCACAACTCCTAGTGATCACAGAAAAGGAAGTGCAACACCTATTTCACAGACAAAAGGGAGGAAAAGCTCCAGGCCCAGACAAGATAACTCCTTCTTGCTTAAAAGTCTGTGCTGATCAATTGGCCCCCATCTTCACCCATATCTTCAATAAATCACTAGAGATGTGCTATGTTCCTTCTTGCTTCAAACAGTCTAATATCATCCCAATTCCAAAGAAGCCTACCATTAAGGAACTGAATGACTACAGACCAGGGGTGGGATTCAAGTAATTTAACAACCAGTTCTCTGCCCTAATGATTTCTTCCAACAACTAGTTCACCAAACTGCTCAGAAAGTTAACAACCGGTTCTCCCAAAGTGGTGTGAACTGGCTGAATCCCACCACTGCTACAGACCAGTTGCTCTAACATCTGTAGTCATAAAAACCTTTGAAAGGCTAGTGCTGTCACACTTGAAAACCATCACAGATCCGCTGTTAGGCCCCTTGCAATTTGCAGACCAAGCAAATAGATCAACATATGATGCTGTTAATATGGTCTGCACTACATCCTACAACATCTTGAATCTCCAAAGACCTATGCAAGGGTCCTCTTTGTAGACTTTAGTTCAGCATTCAACACCATCATTCCAGACACTCTTCTAACTAAGCTAAACCAGCTACAGGTACCTGAACAGACTTGTAAGTGGATCACAAGCTTCCTAACAAACAGGAAGCAGCAGGTGAAGCTAAGCAGAATCACAATAGTACAATTAGCACACCCCCCCCCCAAGGCTGTGTGCTCTCCCCACTTCTCTTCTCTCTATATATCAATGACTGCATCTCTAACGATCCATCTGTTAAACCACTGAAGTTTGCAGATGACACAACAGTGATCGGTCTCATTCAAGAAAATGATGAATCCGCATACAGACAGGAGGTTAACGACTAGCCTTGTGGTGCGGACGAAACAATCTGGAACTGAACACACTCAAAACCTTAGAAATGGTGGTAGACTTTAGGAGAAACCCTTCCATACTTCCACCTCTCACAATACTAGACAACACAGTATCAACAGTAGAAACTTCACATTTCTAGGTTCTACTATATCGCAAGATCTAAAATGGACAGCTAACATCAAAAATGTCATTAAAAAAGCACAACAAAGAATGTTCTTTCTGCGCCAACTCAGAAAGCTCAAACTGCCCAAGGAGCTGCTGATTCAGTTCTACAGAGGAATTATTGAGTCTGTCATCTATACCTCTATAACTGTCTGGTTTGGTTCTGCAACACAACATGACAGAATCAGACTTCAGAGAATAATTAGAACTGCAGAAAAAATAATTGCTACCAACCTGCCTTCCATTGAGGACCTGTATACTGCACAAGTCAAAAAGAGGGCTGTGAAAATATTTACAGAACCCTCACATCCTGGATATAAACTGTTTCAACTCCTACCCTCAAAATGATGCTATAGAGCACTGCACACCAGAACAGTTTTCCCCCGAACGCCATTACTCTGCTAAACAAATATTTCCCTCAACACTGTCAAACTATTTACTAAGTCTGCACTATTAATCTTCTCATTGCTCCCATCACCCATCTCCTTCCACTTATGACTGTAACTTTGTTGCTTGTATCCTTACGATTTATGCTGATATTGATTGTTTCCTGATTGTTTAATTGTAGCCTATGACTACAATTAAGTGTTGTATTATTACATGTTAAATTTGTACCCTATGACTATCATTAAGTGTTGTAAGTGTTGTACCTTGATGAAGATATCTTTTTCTTTTATGTATACTGAGAGCATATGCACCAAGACAAATTCCTTGTGTGTCCAATCACACTTGGCCAATAAAAAATTCTATTCTATTCTATTCTATTCTATTCTTAGCATTTTTAATCATTGTACCCCCCGACTCTTCTTCCCATTTCTTATGTATAAACAAATATTTAAAAGACTCATCATTCAGTCCTGGGTTAAGAAAAATCTATTACAAGCTGCTAGAAAAGAAAAACATACATTTTAACCTTGATTGAATAAGCCAACTTTATGTTCCTTCTTTTTATTTTTGTAAGTTTTGATATTTGTCCCTTTTAAGTAGTGCCCTGAGAGCTAGGTTTTTTTAATTCTCTCTTTATCTCAGGAACTCCTTCATAAGTATAATACATCTTTTCTGTAAGTCTACAATGAGATGGTTTTTCAAGGCATTCTTCTACACATAAAATGACACATCCAAGTCATTTTATTTGTTATCTGTTGGTCCCTTTTAACTATTAAAACATCAGCCAGTTTCATTTGTAAGTCTCGTGTAACATCATTGTCCATATTATTCTTGTAATCTTTCATTTTTAAATCCATATCCAAAACAGCCTGATTATCAGTTGTATCCTCTTCTATATCTTCTTTTAAATCCATTTTTATAGTAGCAAAGAATCTTAAAGAGAAAGTTCTGAGTACACTGGTGATAAATTTCCTTGAATTCTTCCAAGGTTGAAATACTTTCCTCTATTTTGTATTAGTGGGTCTCTTCTCCTTTAATTATAATCTTTTGTTCTTTTTTGTTGCCTCTAGTGACCAGCCTTCAAGATCTCATATCTCTAATCCACATTTTTTCCACGGAAAAATTCTTATACTTAGAGTCTAAATTTTTATATGCTAGGATTTTAAACAGACCATTCTTGTAATCTTCATGGTGACTCCCTGCATGTGGAACATCATCCCTGCAGAAATAAGATTGCCCCCCATTGACACTCTTTTTCAAGGTCCTGAAGACATGGTTTTGCCAATGGGCCTGGGGACTCTAGAATGATATAGAGCCCTTCAAGTGGCTTTTTTCATTATTGTTGTCAGGGGATGAGGCGTTATTACTTTTTGCATAGTTTTTGTATTGGAATTTTATCCTGTAAGCCACCCAAAGTCACTGAGAGTGAGTTGGGTGATCACATAAGTTTTCTTAAATAAATAGTTTCAAATTCTTATTTCCAATCGATCTGGTCCCTTAGTTTATTTACAGTTTTTCAAAATCAATTTCTAACCACACTTTTGCTGTCTCCATTTTTTTTAAAAAAATATTTAAGTTCTTAAACTTACATGAAACTTCTTTTACTGAAGATTGAAGGAGAATCCCTGATGTAATGAAACTTGTCCTTCTGAAAGTTTTTATTATTACAAGAAAAAAAGAGTTATCAAGCCATTTCCAGAGGTTATTAAGAGAAGAAATAGGTGAATCCAGTGTACAGGCTCTGAAGGCTCCAAACCATGCTAACAGAAGACTTTCTCCTGGCTCCCAAGCTCTGAAACCAGCTGGAGACTGCTGCTTTAGTTGTTGGGAGCCTCTATGAGAAGCCCTTGTGAGCAATCTTGGTCTTCTCCTTCATTGAGAGAAGAGTTCAGTGAGTTGTTCCATTCTCTGGCTCCATTCTCTGGCTCCTCTTTCTACCATGGCTGTTAACTCTGCTGTCTCTTCAGTCCACCATTGCTTCCCCAGAAGTCCTAAAATGAAGGTGAACTCACTAAGTGGTTTTGTAAATTTGTTGTTTTGAAGATCTCTAATAGCCTTATAATAACTAAATACATAATATCAGAAAGTGATATTAAATGTGGACTATAAGATTTTTGGTTCAATAATGGAAAATAGATTAAAAAGATTGTTAAATGAATTTATTTATACAGATCAAAATGGTTTCTTATCTAAGAGACAAATTAGAGATAATACGAGGATAATACTAAACATGTTGGAATACTATGAATCACATCCAGAAAAACAAATGGCAATGATATTTTTAGACTCACAAAAAGCCAACGTAAATTGGCAATTTATGATAAAACAATTGAAGACAATGGACTTTGGGGAGAGATTCGTAAATTCTATAAAAACAATTTATGAGAAACAGTCAGCTAAGATAATGATAAATGGAGAAATGACAGGAAATGTTAATATAAGGAAAGGTACAAGGCAAGGTTGCCCACTATCCCCACTGCTATTTATTTTGACATTAGAAGTTTTGAACAGAAATATTGGAAGAAATGATAACATAAAAGGAATAAAAATTTAAAAAGAAAAATATAAACTACAAGCTTTTGCTGATGATTTAGTATTTATTCTGGAAGAACCACTTATATCAGGTTCTAAACTATTAGAACAAATAGAGGCTTATGGGAAAGTGGCTTAAAAATAAACAAGAAAAAAACGAAAATACTGGTGAAAAATATGACAGAAAAACAGAAAAGAGAGATAATAGAGAGGTTGGATATTCAAGTGGTGAAAAAAGTGAAATACTTAGGAATATATTTAACATCAAGATGTGTAACAATAAAAGAAGATAATTATTATAAACTAAAAGAACAAATTGAGAAAGATTTGGAGAAATGGAAAAACTTGCAACTTTCACTTATTGGGAGAATAGCAATTAATAAAGATGAACATATTACCAAGACTATTATATCTATTTCAGACAGTACCGATAAAACTTGAAAAAACTTATTTTCAACATCTTAATAAGATAACAAGATTTATATGGCGAAGGAAAAAAGCTAGAATTAAGTCTAAAGATGTTACAGGACACGAGGCTAAGGGGAGGATTTGGACTGCCAAATTAGGAACTGTATTACCAGGCAGCAGCACTGACCTGGATGAAGGAATGGGTGGAACTAAGGAATACAAGATTACTGACTTTTGAAGGACATGATTTGCAACTAGGATGGCACGCTTTTTTGTGGTATGGGAGAAGTAAATACACACATACTTTCATAGACATTACATAAGAAATGCATTGCTAATGGCATGGGAGAAGGTTAGAAATAAATATTATATGAAAATTCCAACATAGTTATCTACAATGGAAGCTTTAATATATCCAAATACTTTTAATCTTAGAAATATTGTCAAGTACAGGGACTTGTTAACAGACGGGGGGAACTGAAGCAGAAACAAGATTTGGAAGAACAGGGGATTGAGTTAGATTGGTATATGTATATGCAAATACAAGCAAGATATCAAAAAGATGTTAAACTCTATGGTTTTTATTTAGAAAAGACTGACCTAGATAGGATTTCACAGGACAAATTAATCAAAAATAGGGCCGCGGTGTGGCTCAGGCTGTAAGAAGCCTGTTATTAAACACAGCTGCCTGCAATTACTGCAGGTTCAAGCCCCACCAGATCCAAGGTTGACTCAGCCTTCCATCCTTTATAAGGTAGGTAAAATGAGGACCCAGATTGTTGGGGGGGGCAATAAGTTGACTTTGTAAATATACAAATAGAATGAGACTATTGCCTTACACACTGTAAGCCGCCCTGAGTCTTCGGAGAAGGGTGGGATATAAATGTAAACAAAAAAAAAATTATAACTTTTTGTTGGGGATTGAGTTAGAAGAGGAACAAGTAAAGGAAACTATTATAGCTTGGGCTAAAAAATTTTGATATTCAATAGATCTAGACAAATGGCAACAGCTATGGGAGAGGAACTATAAATTAACAATGTCTACTGCCTATAAAGAAAATCAATATAAAATGTTCTATAGATAGCATATGCCACCTGAGAAACTGGTGAAAATATTTAAAGACAAATCAGCTAAATGTTGGAAATGTCATCAGTAGCCAGGATCTTATTATCATATGTGGTGGACATATCCAGATGTGAAAAACTATTGGGAGAAAATAAAGGATTGGTTAGAAAAAATAACCCAACAACATATTTATTTAAAACCGGAGTTGTTTTTATTGGGGATCCTACCAGAGAAAATTAGTAAAGAAAATATTTATTTGATTATACATGTAATTACAGCAGCAAGAATAATTTATGCGCAAAATTGGAAAGCAGAGAAAATACCCCTGGAAGGAGAAATTATTAGAAAAATTTTAGATTGTGCAGAAATGAACAGATTAACTTTGAGGATTAAAGAAAGAAAGATAGGATTCAGAATATTTTAAGATATGGGGTAAATTTTACCATTGGTTAGAAAAAAGGTACAGATGACCAATGGATAATTATGTAAGAAAATGATATTAATGTATTTGTGGAAAAATGGTAATATTTCAAACTGAAATGAAGAAAGAAGAAACAAAATGATGGAGCCAGGAAGAAAACACCGAGACGTCACACAAAAAGATTTGCTGATGTTTTAAATGTATATTTGTCTATAAAATAAAAAACTTTATTAAAAAAAGTATCAGAAAGTGAGGTTAGAGGTTTAATTTCCAAGTAAGAAATGGTGAACGAGCACATCTCTGTATGGAGACAATGACTATCGCCAAGACCAAAGAACCAACAAGTATATTAGTCACACAGAACTTCTCTGGATAAGGAATGAATGGGATACTGCTCCAAATAGCAGCTCCTTGTGAGGACACCACAGGACAGTGGTTTCCTACAGGGATGATTGCCAGAAGACAAAGGGAATCATCATGTTCTCTGCTGCAATGGAGTCTTTTAAAGGCCACCGAGCTTGCTTTCTCATAGTTTCTGGAAATTATCTACTTAACTATATTAGTGATACTAGTGATGTTCCAAATAACACATTTGAAAAGCCACCTGGTGAGTTTACCATTATTCTTGAACAAAAGAAAAACTAACTATAAGCTTAAGAAAAAAGAAAAAGAAGCAAATGGCAAAAAGCTAAATATGAAATTAATTTTAAAAAAATATACCAACAGGCTAAAGGGCTACTAACACTTGGAATTTTTGATAAAAGATTGGGGGTCAGACTAAATTAATAAGCAATGGATTCATGTAAACATATTTAGTCTATCAAACTAATAACAGACTTTTGAGCCTTTATGTTTTCAGAAATTATCACACTAGAAGGGACTAGTGACTCCATGCAGGCAAAGAAAAAAGTCTTTCATTTTTGATTTAGAGAGTAAGCTATAGGTTGTACAAAATCATAAATAATGTTGAGTCATTTCAAGACACTTTTGAAGAAGGAGAACAAAGTTGTAGCTACAATGGCACAAATAATGTTTACTTATATGAATATATTACTTACAAAAGAAGAAAGCAAAATTATCAAAGAAAATGCTTTGAAAAGCCTAAAGTATGAAGAGCTGAAACAAGCTTGTGCAGATTTAGTAGGAAATAAACTGTGAATTACAACATAGAGATGGTATTTAAAGAGGAAATATAAATGACAAACCAAAATCATAACCTGGATAACAGCTTCTTGAGGAATTTACAGAAAAGGGTTCCTAAAGCCTTGAAGCAATTTCAAAGATTGAAAAAGAAAGATAGGAAGATCAAACCCTACAACAGCATTTGAATGGGTCATCAAAGGTTATGATTGTTAGAAGGAAAATCAAGGAAATTAAAGCTAATTTGTTTAATTAGGATTAAAAAAAGATATAATATGATAAAGTTCTGGAACAGTCCTATGGACTTTTTGTTGACGACTGAAACATTAATGATTTATGGATTTGGAAGAGATAATGGATGGGCTTTAGGAAGAAAAGATATGCATGCAGTGTTATAAAGAAGAAAGAAATATCAAGGTTGCCTGTACTTGTGATGAAGATCAGAAGTTACTTTTTAAACTACTTTTCTTTTTTAACCCTGGTCTCTTTTCTTTCTTAACTTATACTTTCTATATTTTTCTCTTTCTTCTCCATTTGGTTTGATCTTTTATTATTTTTAAAGCTTTCAATATTTTTTTTTAAAAAAAGTAAGGTTAGTGAACCCAATGTCCTTTAAAAGGCTCCACCATGATTGATAGCATGATGGGTTTCTTTCAAATGTACTCAAACTTGCAGGAAATCACCATTTCTTAGTCTCCTCAAGAGAAGCCATCCAGAACACACGAGTGATTTTCCATCATCTAATTATTTGGAGGGGTTCTGTGGGACCAGTCTACTGACTGGTCCTTCAATCATAGCCATGGCATCATCTCCATCCATTCAGATGTGTTAGCTTCCATTTCTCACCCAGAAGTATCTTCTGTGAGTAGATATTATATCAATTTCTGGGGGATGCTGTTTCAGAGGGCAGAGCTAGCAATGGAGAAGATAAGCTTTCTTAGTTTCATGAGATGGCAACATTTAATAGAAAGGAGTGCCCTCATTCTGCTTCAATGTATTAATTGGGCAAAAGCAACTCTCAACTTTCAAATATTAGTATGAACTATTTGATTATTGGTTATCATTTCCTCTCATGAATTAGCTTCTCTGAAAGAGAAAAGCTTTCATACATTTGGTCTCTGGTACACATTATTCTGAAGTAATCTTGATTCACGGTGACCTTCCTCGTGTGTTTCCATATATACTTAAATTATCTAAATATATTCAGTTTATATTAAGCTACTATGCCAACAAGGCTTCTCTGTCAGCTCTTTTGTCTTATATAGAATATGAAATTCTCTTGAACAAAAATTGTTCTCAAAATGGTTTGCATTATTGATCACTCAATTGAAAAGACCAAACATTTGTTCCCTCCTATTCTCCTATTCAATTATAATGAGCACAAGAGGCTCTTCAGCAAATACTATACATCCAGCTTACATTTACATATGGGGTTGTATGACAATGTATTTCAATGATAAGAGTCTTAAGCTTGTATTTGTGTGACGTTTCACAATTCAGTTGTGATATGACATCATAGCTGAAAAGACGTAATTGCTAAAGCTCATTGCTCCACATCTATAAAAATGAGTACAATAATAATTATTGATGGTAAAGTTACATTCTTCTTTTTGACAAATGAAATATGTAAATACCATGAGGTGGTGGTGTTAACTTCAGTTTCATAGATATTTAGATTTGTCTAAAAATTAGCAATATATATGTTATAATCAGTTTGAAAGCTGCAAGTTATTTCAGTAATTCCTTTTGTTATCTCTAAGCTAGGTACTTTCTGACGCCTCTTGTTGTTTTGGATTCTATATATAGAAATATTAATCCTCTGAATAAGAATATGGAACAATTAACATAACAACTAACAATTATATATTTTAGTCAATTAAGACAATGCATAACAATGAACAGATCTTCAAATTGATTAAATCATTGCAGTTTGATGGGAGGTATGTTGGAAAAATGCAGAAAGGTAAATCTATGTATAAAAAATTGACAAATACTATGTGGGGACCTGCCTCTGCACAAGCTAGGTATCAGCCCCACTCAGTAGACCAGATCAAGAAATCAAGTCTATAGGAAGGCTAAAAGTACTTTTATTGAGATTGACTATAATAACTGAACTGTTTGCATCTGAATTGCTGTACTTTCTCCTCCTTATACTCTTGTGAATCAGGAATGCATCTGCCTGAGGTATTTCCAACTCTTATTTACTTATTCAACAGATTTATATATATTGCTGATCTAGACTTTTAAAAATGTCAGCCTTTTGGCCTGGGCAACAGTTCCTGTATATCTGCATCCAGGTCATCTTCCTTATTCTCTATACTAGGTATCCAATCTCTCCAGTAGCCCAAGCTCAAATGGCCATGGAAGACAATGCCCAGAGACCAGAAGGAAGTAAGCAGGCCAAATAACGCAGCAACTTGGAACTGAAAACATTCCAGGATTTGACTGTGTCATCAACCTCACCATCATCTGTGTCCTGTGTCCTAGATGTTATCCACAGCAAAAAGTGTGTTAGACGAGGAGAGCAAACATTGCTTCATCCCAAACAGCTAAGGTTGATTTGAAAGTTACCTCAGGAAGAGGCTATGAATGAGACAAAGTTAAAGTTATGAAGATGTGTCATATAAGAATGATTACTAGAGCATGGGGATAGGAAGAGAGCCCATATTAAGATAAACCAGCTTTTGTAATGGACATTATGGAGAAAAGATTCAAGGAAGCTATCGAAAAAATGGGAAACTCCACATGAGGGTTAACAAGTAATGATCAAGTTGACCAGGAAAACGAGGAGATAACAGAAGAAAGGGAGGAGCCGACAAAAGAAAAGAAGGGAAAAAAATAAAGAGGAGGAAATAATAAAAATAAAAATGATGGATGAAATAATCAAGGGGGAAAATAAATTAAGAGGGAGGAATGATAGGTTCAAAAGGAAGACAGGGGCTGGGATAGAGAGCTTAGAAGTTAGGCAATGGAAAAGGGTGGAGATGGAAGGAATACCTAGACCAAACATCCAAGAAGTAAACATAAATAGAATCAGAGATATAAGGGAGGAATATGGGAGGCAAGCCAAAAGGGAAAAAAAAGCATAGCAACTAAAACATTGAGGTGGGCAATAGATAATGGTTAGATGACTCCCCCCCCATTTTTTATTGAGGTTTGGATTTGCTTTTCTCTTTCCTCTTCTTTTTTAAAGCATAGCAATCATAAGTTTGAAGCAGGCAAGAGATGATGGAGGGATGATTTCGTTGTGTTTGTTGTTACTTTGAGCTGTCCTTCCCCTCTCTCCTACCCCCCTTCTTTTACTTTCTCTTTCTTTCTTTTTCTATCTTATCTTTGGTTTTTTGACATGGGATATATCCCTATCTTATATGATATTAATCACTAGATAAAAGAGACATAAGTTAGAAAGGAGGAGATATTAAAAGAGGAAGTCTTAGAAGAGGTGTCAAAGAAGATAATGTTAAATATTATTGTTATGATACGATAATGTCACTATACTATTATTATTATGGTGATTATGGTAAAAAGGTGAATATTATGACTGCATAAATGTTACCACACCCAGACCACACACTATTTGATGAAAATTGGATTAAATGTATATAAATAAAATAAATAAAACATAAAAAAAGATAAACCAGCTTTTGAAACATTAATACGTTGCAGATAAAAATGACATCAAGTACACTATCTTGAAATATAACAGTTTTAACATGGTTGAATACAGTAGCACAATGATATGAGAAACCTGCATCATCATCATCATCATGTCCTGTGAAAAGCACGTTGGCAGCTAGTGTTTTCCAGCAGTTTTGATCATTCAAGGCATCTTCAGCATCATACCAAGAGACACTAATAAGCTTAATATCTTCCTTAAGTGTTTGCCGCCAAGTTTTCTGAGGCCAGCCTCATTTTCTTTTTGCTCCAGAAGGTATCAAACATAGCACAACTTTTGGATTCCAGTCTTTAGGCACAAGTGAGATATGGCCAACAAGCCACATTCAACGTTCATTCACAGTTCTTGATAGGTGTTCTAAATCTGATCTTTGTCGTACCTTTTTATTAGTGATGTGGTCCAGTGGTGGGTTTCAAAAAATTTTTACTACCGGTTCTGTGGGCGTGGCTTGGTGGGCATAGCAGGGGAAGGATACTGTAAAATCTACATTTCTACCTCACTCCAGAGGATGGATACTGCAAAAATCCCCATTTCCTCCCAATCAGCTGGGAATTTGGAGGCAGAGAATAGATGGGGGTGGGGCCAGTCAGAATTTTTACTACCGGTTCTCCAGAACTGGTCAGAACCTGCTGAAACCAACCTCTGATGTGGTCACAATATGAGAAGCAGAGGATTCTTCTGAAATAGCGTTGTTGGAAAACATTTAACTATTTAATCACCTTGATTGTACATTTCCATGTTCACAAGCATATATTGCAATAGTATAACAGCATCCTTGAAAAGTTTTATCTTTGTGGTAATACTTATGGCTGCCATAGACCAAATTGGGCACATGCGTTGAAACACGTCTGCTGACATTCCAATTTGATGGTTAATGCCTTTATCTATACTGCTCAAAAAAATAAAAGGAACACCTAACCAACACAATGTACTGTATTTAATAAGAATATTTCATTCCTTCAGATCTAGGATGTCTTACAGTATTTTTGTGTTCCCTTTATTTTTTTGAGCAGTGTATATCTCCATCAATAAAAAAAATCACTAAACAAACAGCAAGCAAACTGAATAAAAGCTGTAATACCAGGGGAGAAATCTAAAAATTTTCCCTACCGGTTCTGTGGGCGTGGCTTAATTGGTGAGTGTGGCTTGGTGGTCAGGTGAGTGAATGGGCATGGTCAATAATAATAAATAATAAAAATAATAAAGTATACAAAACTTGGGAGGCACCAGTCTACCTTCTTTAAAAATAGAGGCCCCAGTCTACCAATTGCATTTTACTGAGAGGCACCGGTCTACCAAGTGCCTTTTTTTGGCAGGCACTGGTCTACCTTCTTTAAAAATAGAGGCACCGGTCTACTAGCTGCCTACAGCGCTGATCAGCTGTTGTGCGGCCCTTTGAAGTGTTGCGGCAGTCATTAAAGGCCGTTTGCAGCTATATCACCACCGAGTGCTTCAGGGACAGAGAAGAGGAACAGCGAGGCATGGGCAGTGGGGGGGGCAGGGATTTTTGCTACCGGTTCTCCGAACTATCTACTCCCATCGCTACCGGATGGCGCGATCCGGTCCAAACCGGGAGCATTTCACCTCTGTGTAATACACTGACATTTATCATACCCAGCCAGGATTGGTACTGATCAGCATACTGTAACTCCACCTGTTCCTTTGATTCATCTACATATGTCCTCAGTCACCCTCTTACTGACTGAAACATTAAAACAATATACAAGCAAAACTTGACATAGCTCTGAATAACTCCTTTCTGTGCAGGCCTTTTGCATACATACGTAATAGGAAAGTTTTAATCTATTAGCCATTGTGTACATTCCAATCAATATAGCATTTTTAAAGTGCTTAATAAGGATATCTAGGGAAAACAATCACAAAGTAACAAAAGAACCAAAAACTTTCATATAGTGCAAAGATATTGCACTATATGCAACGTTCAGTGTTTGTTTTTTTAAATTGAAAAATTGAAGTTACCTAATGCACAATTTCCAATTTAGAAGTAAGCTACCCAATATGAAAGTCAAATATACAAGGGGAAAAAATTAGAACAGAGAGAAACTGAGATCCTTCACTGATTAGAGAACTGAGCTCTCTATCTGCCTTTGTTTCTTGTTTTTGTTTTTTTCATTTTTATCAAATTGTTTTTAACTGAGGATTTCCTACTGGGTCAAGTGTTAAGGCATTTGTAATATTGTATGTATTTTGCCACTTTAATATGCCTGCTGTTGTGAAATCAATCTGATTCATGTAGAAAAATCACTTTCTGAAATTGTTTAATAAAATTTAATTAAAAGAGAGAGATGAGATATTGCTGTTAATCTGCTGCTGAGACACTTGCATTTGGGGACCTTCTGTCACACTAGCTCTGGGATGTTGATAAAAGCTGAGAGTCAAGCAGCTCCTCTTAATGAGCAGAGCTGGAGGCGGAAGAAAAAAAGGAGGTTCAAATGATGCTAATGGTTTTGTGTAGGCAGTAGCCACTGTCATCATGCTCCCACTGGCTGCCTTTTATTTTAAACATAGAAACAATGCTTTCTATTTTAAACAATACGTCCAACTCATTGAATAATCAAGCATATAGCAAAAACTGGGGTTGTGGCCTCTAAAGTAGCCAAGTCTCAATCTTGACAACTTTAAGATGCATGGACTTCAACTAGGGTATTCTGGGAGTTGAAGTCCTCATATCTTAAAGTTGCCAAGGTTGAGAAACATTGCTCTAAAACAGCGGTGTCAAATTTGCCATGTCATGTGATGTATCATGATGTTTTTTCCCCTTTGTGGAGCTGGGGTGGGCATGGCCTGTGCATGATGCATCTGGCCCACGGGCCACCATTTTTTAATTTTTTTTTTAAATTTTGTCACACAGTATATATAAGCATAAGCATGAAATTACTATACAATATATAAGCATATATATGAGTATGTAATAATGGGTATTACATGTATTAATTGGGTATAACGAAAGGAAACAATAGGACAGGAATGGTAGGCACGCTTGTGCTCTTATGCATGCCATGCTAAAGGTAGATTTCTTTGAGCCCCACACTGATACAGAGACACTGCATACAGTTGCTTCAGCTGGATAGTTGCCCCTACCAACTCTTGCTCACTCTGAAGTATACACGGGTCCCTCATTCTGTTAATGAATAATAATTCCCATTTGGAGAGGTACTTGAGAGACATTCTGAACTTCTTTACATGACTTCATTTTCTTTTCTTTCTCCTAAGGAGCTAAAGAACCCCAAGTATAATTGAAAATAGGGACTGTCCATTGTTGCTCAGGGGAAATGGAGAAACATGATATATGTTGATGATAGCTACTTGAAATGGAGAGTTTCCTCTATTTGAATAGGATTTTGGAAAAACATATTCATGTGTAAGCTTCCATGGATAAAAGCTTTACACTACAAATGCAGTAATCACTTTTTCCATTTCATGGACAATGCAAGGATAAGTATCAGGAGTACACTTGTTCTTATTCCTTTGAGCATTCTCCAAACTTTTAATAATGCCAGAAAAAACTCTTGACTGTGGAGAAAGGGAGTAAGCCTATACGTATCATTTGGCCTCTATGATAAAGGGAATATATATTATTTTATCAGTTTTCTCACAATGCCATACTTCTTTGTTTTTCAGGCTTATCATTCTTCTTGGAAATGCCTTCTAGAGAGAAATCCTATTTTTGTTTTTATCACTGTCATATTCCTTTATATTACTTTGGGTCCCTACTACCAATCAGCTTGTTGATCCATCTAGTTTAGCACTGAAAAATTGTAATTTTGCAGTTTCAAATAGCAGCCTTTCTAATGACACAGGTGATCAAACTCGTTTACCAAACTCTATCCTTTCTTTACTACTGTGGCTTTACATTGAATATAATAGCTAATCTATTTTGAGGTTCTAGTATTTAATCTCAAGAACACTGCCAAGTTCTGCTTCAACCTTAACACACTCCCATTTTTTGCAGACACAAAAATAATAGTTATTGTTAATTGTAGATTCAAGTCAATCTTAACTCCTAGCCACTGCCTGGACAAGTTCTTACAGATTTCTTGGCAGTATTTTCAGAAGTGGTTTGTCATTGTCTTCTTCATAGGGCTGAGGGAAAGTGGCTGATTCAAGTCACCCTGCTCAAGGTAGGACTAATTTCACAACTTCCCATTTTCTAACCTGGTGCCTAAATATTGCACCAAACTGCATGCCTTGGAAAGTATATTGAAAATGGAATCTAAATCAAAAGTATATCTAACCTCATGGGCTTTGTTTTTCAGGCTTATCATTCTTCTTGGAAATGCCTTCTAGAGAGAAATCCTATTTTTGTTTTTATCACTGTCATATTCCTTTATATTACTTTGGGTCCCTACTACCAATCAGCTTGTTGATCCATCTAGTTTAGCACTGAAAAATTGTAATTTTGCAGTTTCAAATAGCAGCCTTTCTAATGACACAGGTGATCAAACTCGTTTACCAAACTCTATCCTTTCTTTACTACTGTGGCTTTACATTGAATATAATAGCTAATCTATTTTGAGGTTCTAGTATTTAATCTCAAGAACACTGCCAAGTTCTGCTTCAACCTTAACACACTCCCATTTTTTGCAGACACAAAAATAATAGTTATTGTTAATTGTAGATTCAAGTCAATCTTAACTCCTAGCCACTGCCTGGACAAGTTCTTACAGATTTCTTGGCAGTATTTTCAGAAGTGGTTTGTCATTGTCTTCTTCATAGGGCTGAGGGAAAGTGGCTGATTCAAAGTCACCCTGCTCAAGGTAGGACTAATTTCACAACTTCCCATTTTCTAACCTGGTGCCTAAATATTGCACCAAACTGCATGCCTTGGAAAGTATATTGAAAAATGGAATCTAAATCAAAAAGTATATCTAACCTCATGGGCTTTGTTTTCAGGTTTTAATAATAACATTTTAAAGGGAAAAAGAAAGGATTTGCTTTTAATATTTTATTAATACTGGTATTAAGTCCTTCCTATGCAGGTGCCTGCAATCTGGGTGTACTTTTCAAAAGAGTCAAAACCAAGATTCCCATTGGTGAATCTGACCTTCCTGTTCCTCCCCTGCTCTCCATGTACTAATGTCAATGCTTGCCCAGAGTATCAAAGCATCCATTTCTTTGTTTATTAACTGGAAGGATCTCTTCTGAAGAAACAAAGGTGGTAAAGAACAACCAGTACATTTCCCTCACCTTTGCTATATCTCTGAAGTACAGGCAATAAACAGCAGAAAAGACAATGATGCTGCTGTTTGGTTTCTGTCTTATCAGTACAGGAAATTCTCTCCTCCTTTAGACTCTTGGTTATTTTTGTTCTGTAATGCTCAGGGATCTGTTAAGATAAGAGGCTCCTTTGAGAAAGGGCTTGGGGGACTTGTTAAAATTATCTCCTGCCTCTATGTAATGTTGTAAATACAGATGGCGGGAAAATAATAAAATAACACTGAAATCTCATCAGCAGCTTCCACCAGAGAAAACAGAAAGGCAATTTCATTCAATCACACAAATCAAACATTCTTTGGTACAAATGCCAATAGAAAAATAATAATAATAAGCAGGGTGCTTTTTCAACTCATGAAGCTATAGCGTGTTGTTTAGGATGCATGTGTAGACACATTCACACATAGAAAATCCTTGAAGACTTTTTAAAGACTACCAAAATAAATCAATACTGTGATCGCAGATCAGAGGCGGGTTTCAAAACCTGTCACTATCAGTTCACTCGCAGGTGCGCAGGGCTCATGCGCGCAACGCTTCTGCATATGCGCACCACCACTACTGGTTCGCCCAATCCGGGGCAAACCGGTAGCAACCCACCAGTCGCAGATGACTTTTAAGGTCATTCTTAGTATTATTATGATTATATAGCAATAGCACTTAGACTTACATACCACTTTATACTGCTTTACAGTCCCCACTCTAAGTGTATTATAGAGTCAGCATATTTCCCACAACAATCTGGGTCCTCATATTACCGATCTTGGAAGGATGGAATGATGAATCAACCTTGAGCCAGGCAGGATTGAACTCCTGGCAGTGTGGTATAGTCAGCCTGCAATACTGCATTTTAACCATTGTGCCAACAGGACTCCTTTTTATACAGTTTTTGCTGAAGAATACTCATCAAATTCTGGCAATTTAGGGTCAATTCTGGCTTTATTTCAAAGCCTAGGAATTCTCCATATATTACCGTAATATAAATCTGGTTCTTCAGAATATTTTACTTCCATCAAATAATTATGGCCATGTTCGCAGTCAACATAAACAAGACATAGGTGTTTCTACTCATCTTTTCTCTTTTCCAATCTTGTCAATTCAATGTCACATTTATGCCAGTCTATGATTTCGGTTCTTAAAATACATTGTAAAAATTTATATTCAGTACTATAGCATATACTATAGTAAACATAGTTTGGAATGCATGTAGGTATTTGCCTAATAACCACATTTTTGCAAGCAATTTTTGCTACTGCAATTAATGCTGACCCAAGAGAGTGATTTATTTCAAATTTATCTCTGATCATAAAGAAACAGGCAAACCTCAAGATGCAGCTACCTAAAATGTTTGATGACTGAAATTCTAATAAAATTCAGGCCGAGAAAAGACTAAGTCACACATGATCAGGTAATCACTAATCACAATTTTCTTCCTCTTTGAACAAGTAACTATTCGCATAAATAACAGGAATCTGATTCAGTCCAGCATTCATTAAAACCATTATTAGTACTTTCCAAGATGTTGCATTTCCATGTATTCTAAATACAGGTATCTTACCCAAAGAAGCAAATCATTTTGCTCTTAAGAAAAAATTTGATGTCCCTCATCCTTTTCTTCACTTCAAGATATTTCTGATGTGTCTTTCTTTAACAAAGCTTCTGCCCCTTTGTTAATAATTATTCTTGTTGTATAACTGGTTCCTGCTGTTACATTTCCTTCACATGATTGGCTCAGTTGATACCTTATCTTTTTAATATCCATGCATTAGCACAATAATAGAGATGTATTTTAATTTACATAGAATCTAGATTATCTTTTCCTATTACCAGTACAACTACCTGTTATGAAAATGTATACAGATTTGACCATTCCAGTGACAGAAGATTACAATTTCTACTGAAAATGGTTTTTGTATTTTGTAATCATTTGGTTCTCTATACAAATGAGAAGTCACTCATATGAAAAGAGGGGCACAGAGGAGATGACATGAAATTTACAAATTGAATATTATTTGGAAGAAGTCCATGAGTAAGGCACTTTAAACATCATCTTTTTTTTAGGTTTCTGCAGAAAGTCTGACTCCTGTAATAAATAGCAAAAAGCTGCTTATTTTCATGCATGGTTCAGAGCATTTCCCCCTAATCTTTGCTATATCTATCCTTTGCCCTTATCCAGGAGTAAGGAGTACAAGGCAGTTTACATGGGGATGTTTCTTCACCATATTACTACTACAACCCCATCGGGTAGATTGGGTTGAGAAAGAGTAACAGGCCAAAGTCACCCTGAGTCTATGATGGATTTGAATCTGAACCTTTCCAACACTTTACCACTATAACCTACTAAGTTAAGCCTTGTGGCTGAGAGTGTTAGATTTTACTGGAATTTACTAAGGCTCCAGTCAGCATTTAGTAGAGTTCTTTTTTTTACTTACTATTCTTTTAGAAGGAAGTCTGCTTTTACCTTAATTAGTGGACTTATTCCACACTGCCTAGTTGCCTGACTGCTACAACAGGACAGCAATCCTTCTTTTGAAGGCAGAAGCAAACAACATCCACCATTACTCACCTCCCTCTCATCGCAAATTCAACCTTCAGCAGCATTTTCCTGACACTATTTGAAAGTAAGTTTTTCATTTTATGTCGCCTCAAGTGTTCTTGACCACTTTGGCACTTTATTTTCTTACAAGCTCATCTCAGCAGTTTGTTAGATGCTTTGCAGAGGAAAGAATGTGTCATCCGCTGAGGCAATGCGCTAAACTGATCTAAAAGCTTATAAAAAAACACACTTTTCCATTAATACTAGTATTATTATTAGGATACAAAATGGGTAGAAGGTAAGATTTTATTTTATTATTTTATTTCATTTTTTAGTTTTGGTTGCTATGCCTGCATTTGGTACTATAATCATAATAAACAAAGACCTGCAAATAGAAGTAGAATGTCTGCAACAAAAGAAACCAAAGATAGTACAAAGCATAATAGGTTCCTTGGATGCAATCCTAAAACCTGAGCACCATCAGCATTGACAAAATCACCATCAGTCAATGACAAAATGCAGCTTTGCTTGGAACAGTTTATATCTTGCTATGATACCTTTAACATCATCAAACAGTATCTGATTATCCTAAGTCCTTGAGAAACACTCAATAGGTGGACAAAACTGCCAAATCTAGTCTAAACATCTGGTTAACTATGTAAAAACCATAATTTATTAAGTATATACAGGTAGTCCTCAATTTACAACAGATCATCACAACAGCACTGAAGAAAGTGACTAATGATCACTTTTCACACTTATGACCATTGCAACATCTCCATAGTTTAGTACATGGGTGTCAAACTCATGGAGAGATTAACAACAGGATCAGGTAGATTGTTCCAGACTATTGAATATCCAACTGCAATTATTGGAAAACAAAAGCTTGGGGGATAAAATGGGACAAGCATCTGCCCTACATCTCAGGTGAAACTCAAATTACCCAGCCACAACAATCATCTATATGGGTCAAACAGCTGAGTAGCATATTTTCTTTATGCAGACTGAACTAAACATGTATAAATCTAAACCTAGATTACTTTCATCTGCAGGTAGTCCTCGACTTACAATTCTTTATTTAATGACCATTCAAACTTACAATAGCACTGAAAAAGTGACTTACGACTGTAGCATGATCATAAGATCAAAATACAGATGCTTGGAAACTGACTCATATTTATGACGGTTGCAGTGTCCTGGGGTCATGTGATCACTATTTGCAACCTTTTGACAAGCAAAGTCAATGGGGAAGCCTGATTCACTTAACAACTATGTTACGAACTTAGCAACTGCAGTGATTCACATAAAGCATAATCTTTTATGTTTTAAGCATAATCTTTGACAAAGCTTTCACGACTGGTTCCCTTCCCAAACTTTGGTCTCTAGCCACAGTCATCCCTATCTTCAAAAAAGGATATCCTAGCCTAGTTGAAAACTATAGACCAATCTCTCTATGCTGCATTACCTGCAAAATAATGGAATCTATCATCAACCAATCCATTACCCTCCACCTTGAAACAAACAACCTATTCTCTAATAAACAATTTTGTTCCAGGAAAAAATTATCATGTAACTTTCAACTTCTCCACTGCAAAAACATATGGACTACTAATCTTGATCAAGGCAAAGAATAGATGCAATCTACATAGACTTCTGCAAAGCTTTTGACTCAGTAGTACATGATAAACTTCTCCTAAAACTAAAATCCTACGGCATTTCAGGACCTCTTCACAATTGGATAACTGCTTTCCTATCAAACAGACAACAAGTAGTCAAAATTGGCAATGCTCTATCAAATCCTGTTCCTGTCAAAAGTGGTGTTCCTCAAGGCAGCGTTCTCAGACCAACACTCTTCATACTATATATAAATGATCCCTGTGACCATATCTCAAGTTATTGTGTTCTCTTTGCTGACAATGTTAAACTATTTAACACCACCAACAATACTACCACCCTTCAAAAAGACCTTGACTTTGTATCCGATTGGTCTAAAACTTGGCAACTCCAAACCTCAACCAGCAAATGCTCACTCTTACATATTGGAAAAAAGAACCCAAACACTAAGTACAAGCTTGATGGACATTACCTTACAGATGACCCCCACCCTGTTAAAGACCTTGGAGTTTTCATATCAAATGATCTAAGTGCCAAAGCCCATTGCAACTACATAGCAAAAAAAGCTCTAAGAGTTGTAAACCTAATCTTGCGTAGCTTCTTTTCCAAAAACAATACACTACTAACCAGAGCATACAAAACATTTGCAAGACCCATTCTTGAATACAGCTCGCCTGTCTGGAACCCATACCACATCTCTGACATTAATACAATTGAACGAGTCCAGAAATATTTTACAAGTAGAGTCCTCCACTCCTCTGTAAACAACAAAATACCTTATACCTCTAGACTTGAAATCCTGGGATTAGAAAACTTAGAACTCCGCCGACTCAGACATGACCTGTGTTTAACACACAGAATCATCAAATGCAATGTCCTTCCTATTAAAGACTACTTCAGCTTCAATTGCAATAATACAAGAGCAAACAATAGATTCAAACTTAATGTTAACCGCTTCAATCTTGATTGCAGAAAATATGACTTTTATAACAGAGTTGTTAACGCTTGGAACACACTACCTGACTCTGTGGTCTCTTCTCAAACTCCCAAAATCTTTACCCAAAAACTGTCTACCATTGACCTCACCCCATTCCTAAGAGGACTATAAGGGGCGTGCGTAAGTGCACAAAAGTGCTTACCGTTCCTGTCCTATTGTTTTCTTTCATTATATGTGCTTATATATAATGTTGTGACAAAATAAATAAATAAAATAAAATAAATAAAACAATTAAGCTGTTATAACAACAATTGTAAAAAGGGGCAGAACTCACTTAGCAAATGTCTCACTAAGCAACAGAAATTTTGGGCTCAATTTGTGGTCATATGTTGAGGAGTACCTATATTTTTATTTTTGAAATTAAAGGAGAGATACATTGGAATTAAGATTCAATTATCTGTATAATTTGCCTTTCCATGTAGGCTGTGTCATTTTGTGCATTGAAACCTCAGAATATGTTGGGCCAGTCTTGCCTAGAGGAAGAAAAGACCTTGTTGACTACACATTTCAGCTCCTGGGAATTTACTTTAAATAAAAAAAACTCTTTATTATTAGGTGTTGGGTATGAGGTCTCAAGAGAGCTAGGTGAATTACTACAAAGGCTTCTAATCAGCTTGTTAGCAATGGAATAGAAAAAGAAAACTGCATATTACGAGTCCTCCAAATGAGCCAAAGCCTCTTTTTCAATTGCAACTTGACAGCTAGCTTTCAGCAACCCTAAATTATTCCATCACAAGTTGCAGCAAGAAGGTGAGCAACCTTGCACATAATCTACAGTCATTATAATTTCCATCTTTATTACCCACACTATACCAAGTATATTAAACTGGCTTTAAGGGAGCTTTTGTTTCTGGAAGTAATCTCTTTAAAAACAGCCCCTGCTTTCTTGTTAGTTTCTTCACTGCCATTTCATCAAAACAGAAAGCCTGCCACATTTCTTTTAATTCTTAACTTGACACTAGATTTACTCCTGTACTTTGAAATGGCTTAGTCGCTGAACCTTACTGTACAGTCGATTGGAACTGATTCCCAGATTTAATAATGCTCCAATTTGGTGTTACAGTATTCTCGCCAAAAGAAACATTGCAATTTGATTTACACATTTAATTTTGGGCACAGCTCCAAATTTACTTCAAGTTAATTTGAGGGGAGATTCAGAGCCCAGCCAGAAAGCAATGGGCAGCTAATTATGTGATGCTACTATAATACAAAGTTATTATAAAAGACTTTGTGAGGATGCTGCATTTATTTCCTTCATCGTTCTTCAGCTTCAAATCTGTATTAAAAATCCATGTGCCACAGAGGCTCAAAGCTCAAGAATACACCCTCTATCCATAAGAATACGCTCTCTTTAATATATTGTGGGGTTTCAACTGGTGTCTACAACATTTATTGGGGTTCTGTAAGGAGGAGGAGGAGGAGGAAGATCATCATTCAAACAGCCAATTTTCAGTCATAGGAGCTTTGCCTATTGATAAGTTCTAGGACTTTTTGCTTTTTATTAATAGCTTCTGCAGCCTTTTAAACATTTAAAAAATCCTATAATATATTATTCATTCAGTCTTTGGAGATTTGGGTTGGACTCATTTTTTTTAAAAAATGACTGGTAATAGACTGAAGATAATAGGTCAAATAATAAATAAGAGAGTCAAATGCAAACCAAGAGCAGTGATTGGCAAAGAGCGCAAAATGCTTGCTCCATATTTTCTGAGGCATGATTCAGATATTTCTATGTTTATTACCACAACTATTTATAAGATTTTTTTTCTCCACGGCCAATTGACGAAATCTGATGCTAACTCAAGGATTCTGTAGACGCCAAACATATTTTTTCTTCTTCCATACACACATACATAGAATAATATATATAGGATGACTGCTATAGACAGTTTCTATAGACACATTCTCCTCCCCATGCATAGATCCAGTAGTGCTCCTACCATACCTCTGTTTGCCAGGATAATTAAAGCTTGAGATACAACTTATGTGTTTTTGCTGATGCTACATGAAGTGCTGCAAGAGTTTTTTCTATTAAAGCCTAAACAAACATATCAGATAAATCTGGGTTGCTGCTCAGCTGAAACTGACTGTTTCAAGCCTTGGTAACAGCAATGAGAAGCAAATGTAAAAGGTCCTACTGGATGGGGAGCCAAAACAGAATGAAATCTAGGCCAGCAAATCAGTCATGAAATTCAGCTGTATCCATTGCTGTATTCAGAAGTAACTTAAACTTGACTCCAAACATTGTGAGTCAAGAAGATTGTAATCACGAGTTTCATTGCTAGAAAGAGCTAGTGGCTGAGTAAGAAAACAGAATCTGCAATACAACCAGTTCTTTATAATTACTACAATTACTGATATAATATATAATAGTGTTATGCATATGTCTATGCATAACAAAGATGATGGCAGCTGACATAGGTTTTATGTCAGTGGTGGGTTTTAAATTTTTTTACTACCGGTTCTGTGGGTGTGGCTTTGTGGGCGTGGCTTTGTGGGTGTGGCAGAGGAAGGATACTATAAAATCTCCATTCCCACCCCACTCCATGGGAAGGATACTATAAAATCTCCATTCCCACCCCACTCCAGGAGAAGGTTACTGCAAAATCCCCATTTCCTCCCGATCAGCTGGGACTCGGGAGGCAGAGAATAGATGGGGGCGAGGCCAGTCAGAATTTTTACTACTGGTTCTCCGAACTACTCAAAATTTCCGCTACCGGTTCTCCAGACCTAGTCAGAACCTGCTGAACCCCACCTCTGTTTTAGCTGTCTATCAAAGAGTCCCCACCAATATGTGGATTCTCACTATGGATCAGAAAGACATTAACTCAGCTTGCATTTTAATGAAAAAAATGTGGATACTGCAGGAACACATACCAGAAGTATCCATGAAAAGATAAGTACCAAAATGCATTATTAATGGGGCCATGTTTGCAAATGTTCAAAAATGTGCATAGTTTGAGAAATGCACACAAATAACATACAGTATGCATTTTTATGCAGGCTTTTTTTCTTAAGAAATTGCAAACTGAGGCAGAAATGGGGTGAAATGAAAACTTAACTACAAAGTTGATTGTCACTCAATTCGTGCTTGAGCTTGACAAGGATGTGCTTGAGCTTGACAAGGAAATTTTTAAATAAAAATAAATATAAAAGTTTTCTTTCAGAAACTAATAAATTACAGAATATACTTTGTTTACATCCTAATGCCCACATCCTAATCATGGGCATACTGATAAGTAAATAATATTTCCAAACAGAAAATGAACTTTCAAATGTAATCCACCCGGAGTCATCTTATGGCAAAATGGGCACCAAACATATTAATTAATTAATTATATAGTAATTAATTAATTAATTAATAATTTAGTATTAGCAGAGAAAAATGCTTCTGTCTGATTAAGGGTCTCTGTACTAAGGTTTTTCAAATTTTGTTCTTCAGAATCCTAAAGTTCAATAAGATTTGATGGAATTCTCTTGAGAGTCTAAAGGGGAAAAAAATCACTCAAATGCAACCAATTTTTTTACAGGTTCCATGGCCTGAAAAGGTTTGAAAATTATTTCTGTAGACTAATTTAGTGTATAATATTATTCCTTAAACAATATCAGATCCACAGGAGCAAAAATAAATAGCAGCAAAGACCCTTTTCTCTGGAAAAAAGTATGGTTACTATCATGAAAAAAAATCTATACTTTTTTTTAAAAAAAATCAAAACAGGAAAATCCACCTAATTATAAAAAGAACTGGAGAAATGTCAGGTTGGTAGCTATAAAACACCTCATCTCATTCATCATAATTTAATAGCTTTTATTTTATTATACTAATAAAATCAACAAAGCTTTATTAAAGGAACATGTAGCAGCAGGCACCAATGCAAGATAGTTTGCAGTCATGTCACAGAGAAAAAATCCTCCCCCAATAAAGTGTGCATAGCATGCATAATTGATGAACCACATCCTCCTTAATAAACTTGCATTTGTACAGATGTTGAAAGATATGAGGTCAGGAATGTTCAGGACCCCAAATAATGCCTTTTCCTGTGAAGCTAACAGAGCATAGAAGAACAAAGTCTCATCCAAATAGACATTGTATTTCTGGCATTTCACTGCTCTACACCAACTGGGAATCAAGCTTCCCATTGCCTGCCAGGTAGTGTTTACTATTTGATTAGCTAATGGGTCACACTCTAACACCACCTGACTGGCAGGGAAGACAGGGCCCAAGAGAGCTTAGGATCAAAATAATGGCATTATTTTCTTTGGGAGTCTGGCTGCTGCAAGATATACCACCTCATTCATGGCAATGCAATCAGTCATAACAACTCTGTGTTGCTAAACTGCTCAAGTATTAATTAAAATCGCAACAACATTCCAGCTGAGAGAGGAAATACACTGAAGGATGAATGAGTGAATGGATGCTCTTCTCGATCCACTCAGGCAGATTTTCTTCGGCTGATAATACTGATAAAAATAGGCTAGAAGAAGAAGCCTATGTAGTAAATTAATGTGACACTAGTAGGTAAATTTGAAAAACAGACTGCTGTTGTTTATAAATTAGATTAATGACTTTTGAGTGAGTACATTTATTAACAATTGTAAAGCACAAGGAAAGTCTTGATCGCAGATCTCATACACTTTATCAACCATACACTTTATCAACAGGATTCTGTTTTATGTACTAAATATTTAGGAAATATTAGATATAAATATCTAATATTTAGAAAATATTAGAGTACTCTGATTTCAGTTTTCAAATTTCTTTAGGCCTTGGTATCTTTTAGTTTAAACAATGTAAACCCTTGTTGAGAGGCCATCTTCTACTGATAGAAAATTGGTTATGTTCAACTAAAATGGTGGTTTTGGGAATAAGACATGTTGATCATGCAGTTTTGAACAGTTACATGCCAGAAATGTTTTGCTTTCCCTGATCACTGACTCTGAAAAGGTACAACCTGAAGGCACTTGATCTTCACTCAGTCATACTTTGCTCAGATTGAGGATCCAGCACAGGAGATGGACATTTTGCAGGTTATGTCACAATGTTATTGCCCTCTCTTAATGTCACAATGAACTCAGTGCTGGCCAGCTGCATACCTACAGCTACAGCAGAGAACAGGCCCACAACTCTTCTACTGGCAGATCAGATTCCTGCAGTTCCTATTATCCAAAAAGTAACAAGCCCGCCCCATGAAAGTGATTTCAATCAGGCATTTTCTTATCATCAGTAAATTGAAACACAGTAGGGGTCCCCAACCTTGGTCCCTTTAAGACTTGTGGACTTCAACTCCCAGAGTCCCTCATCCAGCAAAAGGAGTTGAAGTCCACAAGTCTTAAAGGGACCAAGGTTGGAGCCCCCTGAAACATAGAGTTAGGGAGAGGCAGAATTTATCATCTCCAGATCAATTTAGCATAAGATCTTTATTCATTTTTCCTCATACTTCAAGTACAACCGATGCTCTTAATTTCACCATCACCATTTTCTCATGTGATGTGGCTAGATTTTTTAAAGCATTATATATAGTTATAACTGCTATAATTATAACTACCAGTTGTAAAAAGAGATGGAGAGTGAAAGACAGAATAGTTTTGGGAAAGGGTTCAGCTTTTCCATCATGATCCACTATCCTGTTATCAAAAATGGTGCAAGGTCTGAGGAGAGAGACTGGAGGAACTAAATATGTATAGCCTGAAAGACAGAAGGGAAGAGGATGACATGAGTGAAACTTTACGGGTGTGAATAAGGTTATAGAAGGCAGTATTTTCAATATTAAACAAAAATCAAGAACACAGGGTCATAACCTCAAACTGAGAGGAGGGAAGTTCAAAAGTAAGGTTAACTTGGAACCAACTTCCAGCAGAGGTAGTGGTCAATCATCACTGAGTATAAACAGGCTTGGGATAAACACATATGGGCATCATCTGACAAAAATTAAAAATTAAAATAAAAATTAATTAATTAAGAATAAAAAAAAATGAAAAGTCAGACTGGATGGGACCACTAGATCTTTTTCCACCATTGGTTTTTTATGTTTCTGTGTTTCTATCTGCACCTTCAAAAGTGAGAGTAACCAAAGAACAAATCAAAATTACACAAGAAATAATAGTATAGTCATTAGAACTCTAGAGAATTTTTTTTAAAAAAAATATCTATTTATCACTATATAACCTTGTTAGAATAAAAACATCACTGCTATTTTCCTAGTGGATATGCCTCTTTTATGCTCATTATAAAGATAATAAGACAATTTTGCATTACAAATTTATGACATATATGCACTTGTTTGCTTATCTTGCATTATTCTGCATTTGAAAGGCTGAGGTTGCCACTGTCTGAAAACCATACTTCAATAATACCAAAGCATTCGAAAAATCATTGAAACGTGATTCCCCAGAAGGAAGGCCTCCTTTTTTTTTACCTCTTCCTCCTTGAAATCTTGGATTTTGAAGGACTGTACAATCCCCACACATAGACAATGAAACCTGTCATCCAAAACCAAGAATTGCTAAGAAATGGGGTGGAGGAGTATAATGGAAGAAAAGAAGAAACCAAAAAATCTTACCAGAACAAGAGAATGAGAAATAGAAGAAAAGAAAAAAAGAAAAATAACCTGGGGGGGGAAGGTAAGTTGTCCATATGATGAAAAAGCAAAGCAGTAAAAAAAAACAACCCACAAGGAAACCCCCAAAGCAGAAAAAAAATAATTTCAATAGCCCCTGAATGCTATCAAGTTACCAGATCAATGCAGATTCAAACATGCCAGGCACATTTCATCAGTGGAGGACCTGGAACAGAATGGAAGATTTACTTGTCCTGCCCACCTCTGCCCTCTCATGGCCATTACCTTCTCCGCTGACTGTGATGTCCCAAAGAAGATAGGAATGAAGGCTAACCACACAATGCAAGTAGTGTACATGGTAAACCCAATGGGCTTGGCTTCATTAAAGGTCTCAGGAACCCCACGGGTCTTTATAGCATACACAGTGCAGGTTACCATGAGCAGCATGCTGTATCCAAGCAAACAGATGAGGGATAGGTCAGAAATGTCACACTTAAGAACTCCCCGGGCAAAGCGGGGGTCTGTAGTCCGCTGGTCCTCATAGTCGATGACAGAGTGTGAAGGGTCCACAATGAACCAGATACAGACCCCTAGGAGTTGCAGAGATATGAGGCTGAAGGTGATGACCAGCTGGGAAGCAGGGCTGATTAAGCGTGGAGCGCTGACCGACTTCTTGCCCTGCTCAAAAATGCGATAGATGCGGTTGGTTTTGGTCAGCAAGGCAGCGTAACTGATGCTCATGCCCAGGCCCAGAAAGACACGCCGCAATGAGCAGGTGCCCAAGTCAGGCTCAGCAATCATCAGGAAAGTGGTGGCATAGCAAAGAAAGATACCCGTCAGCAGCACATAGCTTAGTTCCCGCCCTGAGGCCTTGACAATAGGTGTGTCGTTGTAGCGCACAAATGTCACCACCACAAAGAGGGTGGCAATGATGCCCACAATGGCAATGAAAACTGGCACCACAGCCCAAGGAGAGCTCCACTCAAGTTTAACGATGGGGATGGGGATGCAGCCCGTGTGGTTCTCGTTGGGGCGCTCACTGAGACGGCACACCTTGCAATGGAACTCATCTTGTTGATATTGGTATCCATCACAGCGCTCACAGTGCCAGCAGCACGGGATGCCTTTCACCAGCTTCTTCCTTTCGCCTGGTTTGCATGGCTGGCTGCATATGGAGGTGGGCACTCGATTGCCTCCCCCAGGCCAATGTAAGCACTCCATCTGCAGCAGAGAGAGAGAGGGAGAAAGCAAGAATCTCAGCAACCTACCTAAGCCTGGGTCAGAATAGGAGATTGAGCCAAATGTCCTACCCAAGTAGCACAAAATGGTTGCTTTCAATCAATAGTTTATCTAGTTAATACGTGTGCTGCTCCTTATTTGCAGCTCTTCCTGCCCCAGAATCCCCTAAAACTGAAAGATTTCTTTTTGAAAACCTGTAGAAATTCTTCCTCTCCCAAGACAGACCCTTGAGTTTTGAGTTTACCTGCTGCAGCCTTTTACTAACTGGGCCCGCTCACATTGACCTTTCTAAACTACACTAAACAGTTCAAGCTCTGTATTTTTCCACCTCTCATTGTGGCTGCGTAATCTATTTAGCTTTTTCTCCTTCTTAAGCTTATTTCAAAGCTGTAGGCACACACGGTCTGATTGATTGTAACTCCCACTTCATTTGCTATATTATTTGATTTTATTGTGTACAGCTACCGAGCCAATTCTGGATACCTGCTCATGACAAGAGAAACAAAAGTTTGCATACAGTTCCAAAATTCTTTACCTAAGTTTCACTTGTTGAATGTTAATTTCAATATTGAAATGTATCGCTATACATTTGTATCGGAATAGTTGAGGTCAAAGGTGAACACCTTTAATGATTTAAAACAAATGGGGAAAAGCAAATATGTTATATTTATTTGTCCCTGGAACTGAACTTTAAATTTTAGGTTTGTTTGGTGATACTTCCAATTGCAATATTTTTTTTCCAGCCTACTCTTAAAAATGTCATTCGGATTGTTAGAAATGGTGTACATTGGGTTGTATTATTGAATGAAATCATACAGCAATTCAAGAGCTAAACTCAAATCTTATTCTGTATGATCTCTCTTTGATGTCTATATACAGATAGCCTGAATAAAAAAATAAGCCCATTTTGATCAATGTTTTTGATTTTATTGGGTTTCCTGAGTACAGTTGTGATTCTTACTTAAAATTCTGAAGTAGAAAAGACAGAAAGTTAACCTCCAGAAATGTTCAGATATCTAAACACAACAAACTGACTTACTTTCAAGTTTAGATGATCTGCCCAGTGCCCAATAACTTTATACTCGGGCGTAGCATTCTTGATCTGGTACTGATAGATGTCATAGCGGCCTGGAGCATCTCCATTCTCATTAAATGTCACTGGGGTTCCAGCAATACCTACAAGAAGCAAAGAACTTAGTTCCAGAAAGAAAAGCGGAATAAAGTTGGATGGCACAGTTGATTTATTAAACATCTATCTGGTTTAATATGTAAAGCTATCTTGCAAAATTGTCCAACAGGTGGGGGGTTTTTTTTGGACAACCTCAAGGTTTAAAGGTAAAGGTTCCCCTTGCATATTTATGCTAGTCGTTCCCTATTATAGGGGGCGGTGCTCATCTCTGTTTCAAAGCTGAAGAGCCAGCACTGTCTGAAGATGTGTCCATGGTCATGTGGCCGGCATACCTCAACGCCAAAGGCGCACAGAATGCTGTTACCTTCCCACCAAAGTTGGTCCCTATTTTTCTACTTGCATTTTTTACATGCTTTCGAACTGCTAGGTTGGCAGAAGCTGGGACAAGTAATGGGAGCTCACCCCATTACGCGGCACTAGGAATTCGAACCGCTGAACTGCCGACCTATTGATCGACAAGCTCAGTGTCTTAGCCACTGAGCTACCAAGTCCCTACCTCAAGGTTTACTAGCTGTAGAAAAACATAGGAAAGTGCTGCAAAAGGGTAAACATACATCAAGAAATAAAGTGACTCTGAGCATCTGATTCAGACCGAAACTCAGTTCACTCTGTTCTCTTACACTAAAATCTATTCTCTTTTTTTTTCATTTTTACATAAGCAATTCATCTTAGAAAGCAAGAGCCTTTTAGTTTAGTTGCCTTTTACAGATCTGCTAGATTTTGCTAGAAACAGACATAAAGACAAAATAAGAGCTGCTACCCACACAAGGAGACCTCATTTGTAAACAAGATAAAATTGGGTTTCTGCAGCTTTCTTCCTCATGATCTTCTATCCAGGCCTTAACCAGATCTGACCTTGCTTAGCTTTTTAAGGTCAGCCAAAGTTATCTAGATATTTCTATGCCATCTAGACTCTGCCAAATTATATAATCTTTACTATTTAACTCTATAATCAGAGAATTAGGCGTTTGTTGTCATACTGGATGCCAAAAACAAATTGGTTTAAATTAAGCTGTAAATGTTAATGTCAGATCAGAAAAGAACATCCATTCCTTTTCTAAATCTCTCCTGCAGTGTCACAAAAAACAGAACGTTTGGTGACATACACAAAATTAGAAGGCCCTTAAGACTTGGGTGTCCTCCCACGCATGCAGGTTGGGAGATTAGGTGGCCTGTGAGTTATTGTTAATTATTGCTGATGGTTATCCTCAGCTGACATTCTTTTGATTTTATTCTTGTTGTGTAGCTTCTTTTACTATTGTTATTAACATTAATGTTTTCAACTATATTCACCACCCAGCATCACTTGTGCAAAATGAGCAGCCACATGAATTGAATAAATTAAATTAAATCTCTGAGCAACTTTATAATGTAGAATGAGTATACTGACAGATATAGGGAGCATAAATCTATAGCCATACCAGGGGTGGGTTGCTACCGGTTCGCCCTGGTTCAGGTGAACTGGTAGCGTTAGCGGTGGGAGGCTCCGCCCACCCAGACATCATCAAAAATCCTCTGTGCATGCACAGAAGCACCGCACGCTCACAAAGTGAACTGGTAGCACCTGGATTTGAATCCCACTACTGGGCCATACCCTGTTAGTTCATGTATTTGGTACCAATGGTATAAGCTTGATCAAACTTTTAGCATCCTAATCCAAAGAAAAAGAAGGGTCCTTTTCTTGACAGTCAATCAGTTCCACTTTGTACATAAAAACAGCTTTCAAAAGGCATTAGACAGACCTGCCATCAGATCTGCCTGCATATAATTACATTGCTCTTGGATGTCCAGGAATATGCTCTCTTGCACAATAAATTCATGCAAAATGCTGGCCCATGATGAGCTTACAATCATTCATTTACCAAAAGTGGTAATATTAGCTTAGCATTCAACCACATAGATAGAGACAGAAAATAATAACATATTTTACTGTGTTAAGTGAATCTTAAAGAGCTAATATAATGAAATGAAAGAGCTGAAAAGTACTTGGATATGGAGAGGTCATGAAGAAGTGTCAGGACCTGATTGTCTTCAATTCCAAAACTATTTTAACGTTTTTATTTTCTCCTATACTTTTTCCTGTTGCCTTACACTACCAGCATGATGCAGACTGGATCTCAGGGTCAGATCAAGGAATGAAAAAAGAGAGCTGGATCTCTATTCAATCCATGTAGCAAACCTGACTAGATTCGTGGTTGAATTTTCAGCACTGCTCCTGGGACAATCCATAATTCTCAATAGTAACAGGATCGCTTAATGGGCACTCAGGAGTTTGCATGACACATGACAGTGTTGCTCTCACATCTCAGCATCTGATGCTTGAATGTCTTAAAGCTGCCTACTGGGAAAGCTTGCTTGTCCCACCAAATGCTTCCTCTTCTAAACATGACCAGTGTTTCTTCAGTTCTTTTATATTACATCTTCCTTCTTAGCACAGGTCGTGCTGGAAAATGGTCTCATCAAGACTATCTCCATATAATAAAATTAACCTCATTGCAGAAATAGTAGCAAAACAAGTAGGGGACCCCTTGAACATGTGCTTGATGATCTGCAGCAATTAGTAGGTGATAATGTTGATCTCCCTGTCATAAAACACCTTTATTTTCCAATTTCTAAAAACCAAATCTTCATTATGGAACTCCCATAGAAGCAAGTTTCAGTATGGTTTTGTCCTTTTTTGTTCTCTTGGAGATAAACCAGTGATGTAGTAAGGTTTCTTTGTCTGCTTATTTTTATATATTGAGCCAGGAAGAAAGTTATAAGAACTAAAGCAGGCCTGACAATGACATCTCCCTCTTTTCTTTTCTACCTCTGTTCGTACATCAAGTGTAAGAATGGAAGTCTAGCAATCAGATGAATTCTAGCAATCTCTAGGAAGTCTAGCAATCATTTACTTGCTCTCTTGATCAGATATTACCTTATCAGGTTGATAGTTTCTCCTATTTTTCTTTATTTTTCATCCACTTCTACTATGAGAGGTGGAAACAAAGAAATGACAGGGGAACAACCAAAAGTAGAGAAGGCGTAAGAATGGTTGCATTACTCATTACATTATATGGTATATGCAGGGAGGGCTAAAATTAAAATTCAGTGCCAACAACATGATACATTAATTTGGGTGGACTGTTTCAGCCCTTTTATGAATAAACAGAGGTCAGTTTATACTTTATATGGTTTAGGTACAATACATGACTCAACCAGAAATAACAATCCTCTTGGCTGTGTACATTTATTTCTATAGTGCTAGCTATTAGCATGTTATATATTGAAAGCATTATTTTTTTTAAATGCCTAAAAATTCTTTGTTATCAGATTCCTATGTTTACATGTACAGAATCTGGTAAGTCATATTACCTATTGGTATGTTTCTGTAATTCTGTGAGTCCCAATCTGAAGATGTGTTTGAATAGACATTTTATCTATTCATCAAAAAATTTCAATGACATCTTTTGTTGTCTCGCCAATACAAGTATCAAACTATAAGCCACTATATCCTCTTATATGGTTAAGTGGCTATATAACTTCAGGTTTTAGTGAAATTAAAAAAAAAGATTACATTCAGTGAAAACCTCTTTGTAGAAAATGATGGAACATGATGCATTTGTTATAAGAATCAAGATTGGTGGCCCACTGCCCTCTAAATTGTTCAGTTGACCTTCTTACCATGACAACACCTGCAGCTACACAGCAAGCTGAGAGGAACAATATCTGCTGTTCCAGTTTTTGCTCTGGGTGCTTTTTGCAGACAGATCATTATCATTGATGAATACTGTCAGCGATCAGCACTAATATCTCTGCCACTCATGTGCAAAGGGAAAGGTTGCAGAGGAACACCAAGAGATGCAATCTGTTGGGGAGAAGGGGCAGGGTAGGGTGCAAGGCAGTTCTTCAAAACAAAGGCAGCCAGAGCCTGATTAGGCATTTGTGCCATCTGTTCAGTGCCAAGAAAACACTGCTAAGAGATTGAGAACTGTTACTTTTGCTCATTCCTTTGACTTTCTTTCTGCATGCTTGCATGTATATTCATGATAGAAGACAACTGCACAGGGGTATTCTTCCAGATCTCAATGAAAGAAAAGTATAAAATATTGAAAACTGCAGGTAATTCAAATGTCCCCTTCTCAGATCTGAAAGATGACATAGTTCTACTCAAGTTGGTCTTCATCGGGGCCAGAAGTCAGTCCCTCTTCCTTTCATCTTCTTCGTTTGCTGGAGAACAAAAACTATGCTCCCAAGGAGAAACAAATGGTTATGTACCTCCTTCTCCCTGTATCTATATCTCAATTATTAAAAAATCCTTCTCCCTGCATATATCTCAAGACTGAGCAGTGGGTACAAAAGAAGATTTCTTCAGGAAATAAAACACAGTTGTTTATTCCAAGATCTTCTCCATGTATGGATGAGCTTGGAATTCAGAGTCATAGAAACAGTCTAGTTGCTGCTCTCCTTTATCCACTTGTTACAGATTTCTCATGGAGTGGAAAATATAAATGGCCTCTAAATCAGAGCATCCAAAAGGCCATTTTTTCATGTTATAATGGGAAGCTTAATCACTTGTGTATTTTTAAAATACTTTTGTCCGCACTTTTGTCTTAGAGGTGTTTTAAAATATGCTTAATATAAAAGACAACTTCAATGAAGAAAAGCTATTCAGCTGTAGGAGCAAATGGGCACACTCAGTCATATTAAGGGAAGTTTATGACATACAGTAGAATGTGACCAGATGACAAGTATAATGAAATCTTTAGTTACAGTGGTTTGCTTAATGAGTTGCTTCAAGCCAAGACTTTTTGTTGTTTCCCCCCGCCCCAAACTTCACCTTAAAACAAAATCACACGAATTGCACAAATAAATCCCAATAACATTAGGAAGCAGGAAACTCAAATAACTAGCTAGGAAGAGAATAAATAAGGGAGACAGATTGTAAGGGGATTGTAGTGGAAAGATAAATAGATGCAATAAGTAGGCTGAAGAAAAGCCCATATATTAAAAACACACTGTGAGAATGTGGGGGAGAATGTGGGGGAGTTTCTAGAAGATGTAAAGGAATAACTAATTGGGAGACGAAATTTTTTTTTATCAAAGAAGATACTTTATTAATGGGGGAGGAATGAAGAAATGAGAGCTATTAAGAGGGAATTCCTCATTTAGATAGAACAATGATGGAATAAGAGCCTTGGGGACACAGTGATTAGAATGTAGTATTGCAGGCTAATTCTCTCAACAGCCAGGAGTTCGATTCTGACCAGCTCAAGGTTGACTCAGGCTTCCATACTTTCGAAGTTCGTAAAATGAGGACCCAGATTGTTGGGGGCAATATACTGACTCAGTAAACCACTTTGAGAGGATTATGAAGTGGTATATATATCTAAGTGCTATTACTATTGTTAATTTTAGATATAGTTTTTCGCCTGGGGATGCTACAACCTTCTGGTAATCCAAACAGGACAGCTTCAGAATCCAAGTGCCTACACATTCAGATATTTAGATGCAAATATTTGGAAGTAAATGATCGCATCTACCACAGCACAGAGATTTGTTTTTTCATAGTTGTTAGACTGCATAAGAATGGTGGAATGCATTTCGGTATATATATATATATGAAAAATTAAATCTACAAGTAGTAAATAGCCCATGAATTTAAGTCCTATATGCCCCTTACTACATCTCAAAACTTAAATATATATTTTAAATATTAGGAAGGGAGAATTGAATGAAAACAAACAAAACCAAAAAGTTGCCAAGGACATAAACCAATATTTTTTTCCTTTCCTATTAGTTATGGAATGCCATAGCCCTAACATTAATCCAGTTTGGTAAAGTTAATCTTAATGGCATTCTTTCAAAGGCAGACCTGAGAAATTGACATTCCGGATATATTTGAGCAACTCTCCACCATCTACTGGATCCATCTTGGGGCAAAGACCGACCTTCCCTGGACACAAGTTCTTGTGCATATTGTGCAGTGCATGACCCATGGCATAGACTGCGTCAATGACAAACTGCACCTTTCCTTCCTGCTCATAAGCAGAATCTTGGCCAATCCGTTCTCGATCTGAAAGAAAAAGATATAGGGTAGGAATACGTGAGATGATTTTTCTGAGAAGCTGATGACTTAACAAGTTGTCAATTCCCTTCAAACACTGCAAAATAATGGGCACAGCCAATAGTATGGTTTAAAGGCAGTAAGGACCATTTCCTTTTATACTCAGAATTACTGAGAAAAGGCATACACTGAGATAGAAGATAATAAACCACAATAAATGACAGGAAAAAAATATTAAAGTATCAGTGGAAATTATTTATGAAGAATAAATAATTATCCCAGACAAACCAATGCACAATTTCAGGGTTGTCCTAACCTCATGGTTTCTGCTCAAAGAGCAATAGCTGCTCTTTGCACACCTTTGGGTGATGCGCCAGTTGCACCCATTTCTGGACCAGGAGGCTCTGCTCACAATGACTCATGCCCTTGTAGCCTCTCTTTTAAGCTACTACAACGTGCTCTACATATATCTGCCCCTGGAGAGCATTCAGAAAGTTCAACTGGTGCAGAATTCAGCTGCATGGGTAGTAAATGGTGACAGGTATATGACACAGGTAACACCACTATTCTGTTGAGATGCATTAGTTATCGGTATGTTTCCAGCTGCAATTCAAGGTGCTGGTTGTCACCCTTAAACCCTACATGGCTTGGAACCAGGTCACCTGAAGGAGTGTTGTGGTCCACCAGCAGCCTGCAGAGCTGGCAATGGAGTCAGACAGTGATGAGGCTGAGGAAGAACATGGGTCAGTCCTGGAGGCTGGGGAAGGCCCAGATAAGGACTCTGAGGCAGAAGCAGAGGTGGGGCCAGGGTCATCAGGGAGTTATGTGCAGACTCCAGAGCCTCCAGAGGCTGACAGTAGTGATGCAGAGGAACAGGGGGAGCCTGTTCCTAATGCACGCATGAGAAGAGCTGCCAGAAGGCAAGAGCAGCTAAAGCAAAGAGGATGACTCGGAAGTAGGGCCAAGAGATGATTGGCCCCTCCCATAAGGCTTAGAAGACCAGCAACGGCGTTTGGGCTCTTTGCCAGAAAACAACGTTGATAGCTTTGTCTTGTTGCATTTGTTTCGTATCGGCGTCTTCTGAACTTTTGCCAAGAAAAGCCTTTGGCAGTTTGCCTAATTGGACCAAGGTTGGTGATAAGACAGAGGAATTTGCTTTGATTTAGTTTGGACTATGCTGAGAATGAATTAATTCTCAGCTGTGCTAATAAAGTTTGTTTGTTTTTACACTGACTGAATTTCCTACTACCTACTTGGGCCTGGGTCACAACAAGGAGCAACTTTTTCCCAGAGTCTCTACCTATCCAATTTGATTTAGCAGATTGGGCAATATTCTCCCCTCAGAGATTAAAAAGATTCTAACACAGTTAGCCTTCCAAAGGGCTCTAAAAACCTGATTATTTTTGCAAACATGTGGCGTTGAATGTATCAAGGGCCCATTTCCTAGTTTTATGGTTAACAAGCCAAGTATCTCGGCTGCTTTGTATATTTATTTTGGAATTTTTATTGGTTTTATTAGTTTAAAATGTTTTAATGCTTTAATCATAGCATTATTTTTTTAAAAAAATTTGAATCACCATGAGTCATTGATTAAGATGGGCTGCTGTAGAAATTGAATAAATAGAAAATAAATAAATAAATAAATTCCAACATGAAGAAATTAGCCCCATATATTCAAACACTATCCGATGCTTTTCGTTTAAAATTTCAAGCAACATTTTTGTAACTCAGTTTCAAAGGTGAATATAAAATTCACAATGCTCTTTTCTATTGCTTCTCCCTAACAGGGAAAATAATCTTCATGTGATTAGATACACTGTAGAATTCTGATTTCTGCAGAGGCATTTTACATACATTCAAGTGAACACAAGTAAAAACTCCTTTCAGAATATCTCTCTTAATAGAAGAAAGAAGACAGAAATATTAACTACGAAGGGAAAACCCATTCCCCAATTTTAGCCTTTTCTTCCCTTGAGACCTGCTGGTAGCCAGCAAATGATCTCACAAAGGACATGTTCTGTAAGCCTCCAACTTAGATCAGCATTTAAGTATATGCAGGTATTTAGACTCTCACATTATCATTCCCACCATACTAGTAACTCTAGCACCAGTTCTCTCAGGTATTTTCAGCAGTGTCAAAGAATACCTTGTATAACATCCATCAGTTACAGCAAGCATTTCATCAAGTCCTTGCCCTTATCAGACATACTGCTAATTTTTTCTCGTATCTCAGTCCCCTTCCCCTCTAACCTTTACCTCAGACTGCAGAATCGCTCGAGTATCTGCTAATTAACCGTTATAGCTGCTTGCCTCTTCTTGTCATAACTGTTCTCAGTGGACTTCAGACATATTAATCCCTTGGTAAAAGTTGGCACTTAGCATAGTACTCCATTCATTATAGCTAAAGGAGGGTCCCCTGTGGTATGGTGCATTTGGTATCCAGAGTATCAGAGTATCAGAGTAACAGCTGGGACTGCCTTAACAAGTCACTCTCAGATATGGTCCTCTCCCCAACTGCTAGCAGAGAGAAAACATCTGCTTGTACCAAGCCATGGGACCTACAGGGGAAAAGCTAAGAGGAAATTGTTGGAAACAAGGCCTGACCAACCTGGAGAAAGGAAATAATGACTCTTATCACAAAGAACCTCTGGGTAAACTTGTCTTAAAAACTCCATTCATGTTTAGGAATTGACTTTTGGACTCTAATGCATAAACTGGCTCAATTTCCAAATACAGCAAAATGCAGAGATGACTATTAGAAAGAGGTATAGTCCGGCAGAGGGAGATTATATACTGTATTTTTCGGAGTATAAGACGCACCAAAGTATAAGTCGCACCTTAGTTTTTGGGGAGGAAAATAGATTGGCCTCCTGGAATACCCCCAATCAGCTGTTCCCAGAGGTGAATTTTAGCAACAGGTTCCTTGGTTGTGAGCTCTGTGCCTTGCTTTTTTTTTTTTGCTTTTTTTTTCTGCCTCTGAAACTCCATTTCAGAAAAAACTATTTTCTGCCTCTAAAAGCCTCTGAAACAGAGCTTCAGAAAAAAAGCCTTCTCCCTTCCACTTCACTTCACTTTTAGTCAGACTATTTATGAAGAATTTTATTCTCCAACTCCTGGTAAACCTAAATATATACCCCTGCAAGAAATGGAGTTGAGTCATAACCCCACATAATGCAAGCAATATAAAAAGGACCAGGAGTCCCTAAGGTATTTGGTGAAGGTCTTCTGAACATTGCTACCTAAATCCCTTTAATTTGTCATATTTGGAGTAAAGTTAGAATCTAGCGATGTTGTATTTTGTCATGATATAATTCCATTGGTGCAAATCATGCCCAAAGAGCAAACTGTAAGATCTTCAGACATAAACCTATGTAGCTGGTATAGAAAAATGTCACACAAGCACTATCAATATGTTTCTACCTCATAAAAAGTCCAATCCTTCTGCAATGATGCTACCATGGAATGCAAACATACAAATTGGTCTGAATTATGCCTAATTACATCCCATTCCATTTATTGTTACTGAAAAATTCACTTCAATATAGAAGCCTCATGCTTAGCAGCTGATGTACCAGCAAAGGAGACACTATAACAAATCGATAAAGAACTGACCAACAAGAAAAGATTATATCAAGGCGGTAAATTTGCAGTCGATCTTTCAAAGTTATAAAAATGCTCTTAGACTACATGGAAATTACTCATATGAAACCCGTCAAGTTATCCTTTCTTTCCCATTACTGACAAAGACTATTAATCATCTCTCTCAGTACAGAGCCCTTTCTACATTTGTCTCTCAATGAGCAGACAAGGCACTCTATCTTGTCAAGATAATTACATATTTTTAAAAGAAGGTTGTAATAGACTTTAGTCCTGAGCTAAAATCCTCTGGGAATTTCCTTCCAGCTTTTTTGCTATTGAGGGCACTGATTTTTCATACGGAGGAATATTTTTCCATAATTTTTTTAAAAAATGTGTGTTTTATCAGCACTTCCAGGGAAACAACAGAAGACTGAAGGTGGCTCCTCTCAGTGAAGTCAACAATCATGGTGGAACAAGGGCTGATGAACAGATCAGCTCCTTGGAATTTGTCCCCAAACAATAAGAAAGAATCTGTGATTGGCCATGTGCACTGCATACAAGAATCTCTACCCATCCAACTTGATCTAGCAGAATGGACATACTGCAAATCCCATCAGCTAAAGAGTGTCAGCCAGTAGAAACGAGATGACAGGCTTTTTCTGCAGTGGTTCCTGCTCTATGGAACATCCTTCCTTCGGATATTAGAATGGCCCCAACCTTGATAGTCTTTCCTAAGGACTTAAAACCTGGCTATGATCCTGGGATGCTAAATGTGTCAAGGGACCCGTTTCCTAACTGCTGACTGGCCAAATATCTCAGTTGCTATATATATTTATTTTGGATGTTTTTCCTGTTTTTTATTGTTTTAAAACAATACATTGTAATATAGCTTTTGAATTGTAAATCATCCAGAGTCATTGACTGAGACAGGCAACTATAGAAACTGATTGATTGATTGATTGATTGATTGAATGAATGAATGAATGAATAACAGACAGACGGACAGACAGACAGACATGTTCTCTGCATGGAGACCATAAGAATGTACCGTTTCCTCCAAAATACGACATCCACTGATAATAAACCCAATTGGGCTTTTGAATGCATGGCAGTAAGGCCAAGCGCTTATTTCAGAGTTCAAAAAAATATAAGACAGGGTCTTATTTCCAGGGAAACACGGTACTCTCCACAGAACTGTTGGCAATAGAATCAATCATCTTAACCTAATGTTATGGACTTAATGTCTAGGGTCTACATATAGAGTCCATTGAAACTGAACAGCTAATGAATTCAAATAAATAAATAAATAAATCCCCAACTCCAGTAGACTTTATATGTAGACCCTGGACATTAAGCTCATAAAATTAGACTGAGAAGACTCCTAACAATTCTCTTTTTCTTCTACTTTTCTTTTTTTTTCCCCAGAAAAAACAATTTTCCTTATCTCAGAATCCTTGTCAGGATCAGACCAGATGTAAAGCCAAGAGCAACCTGAGAAAGTTATGTTCCCTCTGTTCTGAAACTTCCATTAAGACTTACGTACCATTGACATGATTCACAACACAATCAACTTCATCTAGATCAATATTTTTCAAACTTGGCAATTTGAAAATGCCAGCAAACTGGTTGGCAAATTCTGGGAGTTGAAGTCCACACATCTTAAAGTTGCCAAGTTTGAGAAATACTGATCTAGATTTAGAATGAATATTATTCTGAAAATGTCAGGGACTGAGAAGAAAGTACAAGTTATCGGCAATTCATAGAAAAACATCCTTTCGTAATCAGAACTTCATATTTCAGAAACCTTGTTAGGATTGACTGTCCATATATATATATATATATATATATATATATATATATATATATATATATATATATATATATATATTTAAAAAGTAAGATGAGCCTTAGCATCACCAACTATACATTACTCTTCTTCTAACCTGCTACATGTTAAAGATGAATTCAGGAGTGAGGGATTTTTCTAGCCAAGGAGCTTTCCATGTAAAATCTGTTTTACAAGAAACATGTGGATAGATAAAGCCAGAAAGAAAAAGAGTGACAGAAAGAGTAAATGGGCATTCTTATACTGATTTTCTGTCTAGTCTTTTTTTTTTTATACTCACAAGAACACAGGGCCAGAGGCAGCTAAGTAATATCAAGATAGGAACAGAATTAGATCCAAGCAATAGGATAAGATTAAGTTTCTCAGTTCACTTTTAATGCTCCCAAATTAATCACGAGTTCATCCTGAGATGGCGGGGGGGGGGAAGAAGAATGAGAGAGGAACTCCTGGCAGCCGGGCTTCCAAGAAGCAAGCTACAGATTTACTGAAACTAGGCCATGAACTTCAATAAGACATAGTTTGGGAGTTAGTTCCTTGAAGATAGCAATATTATATTTTCAAGAAACTTATTTTTTTTATCATCATATCCTCTTCCACGTGACCCTACAAACTATAAAGTATGTGGCTATGTTACAAATATGGCAGCTTACACTTTCAGAATATTTTATCTTTTCAGAGACATCTATGCTGACATCCTCTTTTACTTTCTGATTGTTTCAATAAATAATAAATAAATAAATTCGATAAATAAGCTGCACACGATGCCTTTTAAAGTCTAATACCTTTTAAAATGCCTTTTAAAGTCTAATACATTGCGGATCCTCCATGTCCCAGGGACAGATATTTCCTTTTTGGTTTATAATCAGACATATAGATAAAAAAAAAAACTGACCTTTCTATGTATATTTTATTTCAGAAAGTTAAATATATCTCCCAGGCTTTCCTCCTTGATCATGTAGTCGTAAACCATAGAAAAAGTTTAAAACAAAATTCTGCAATGTGGAAAAAAACTGAAACCATCTTCTCGGATTCAAAGTAGAGGAAATTAGTGTTGGATGACATAGAAATTATTTTCTGAATCACATATGGATTCAATAAAAGGAATAAAAATTCAAACACCAAATATTTAGCTTGTCTGTTGTATTGTCTCAAAGGAAGAGAAAAGAAGCCAGGCAGGGCCAAGACATTTTCCTGTTACAGATAAAGGATAAGAAAGCACTTTCCCTGTCTTTGTCCTCTCTGTGTTAAAATAAAAGTTGAAGTGGAAACTTTCTCTTCAAGGTTTACAGCTATCACAAATGTTTATGTGTGTTTGAACACGGTGCAGAATGTGTGATGCATGTATAATACAACACCTCACAATAACAACACCCCTCTCTCTCTCAGCATACTTGAAATGTCCATATTCCTGCATATTAGCATTATACTTGCCGCATAGCATCATCCAGGAGTAAAATCCAGCAGGTTCTGATAGGTTCTGGAGAACCAGTAGTGGAAATTTTGAGCAATTCGAAGAACTAGTAAATACCACCTCTGGTGGTCCCAGAGTGGGTTGGGAATGGAGATTTTGCAGTATCCTTTCCCTGAAGTGGGGTGGGAATGGAGATTTTGCAGTATCCTTCTCCTGCCACGCCCACCAAGCTACACCATGCCCACCAAGCCACACCCACAGAACTGGTAGTAAAACAATTTGGATTTCACCACTGGCATCAACTTAATATTATCTGTTGCACACATTATAATCCAACTGGAGACAAACCCAGGGTGTATTAGAGGAAACTCGGGAGATTTACATAACTTCCTTCTTAATTTTGAAGTTTATTTTAACCATCTTTTTTTAAAAAGTTAGCCGCTCCCCTCCCCACACAATAAAAGTATAATGTCTGCTGTCTAGTAATCCCCAACCATTTGAACTCATCTGGAGTATAAAGAAGTTGGATGGAAGTTGGATGCTGTGACCCATTGTCACAGCACCAGAATTCCCTTCATTTTTTTAGTTCTAGTGCTTCATGCACTCTCTTGTTTAATCTAAATCCAAATCCCCAAACCCTTGAGTTTGGAAGGATTAGGGTAGAATTTCTGTCTTCCTTCACAGAATCTGTTTGTCAAGAAAGTCACCCAATATACTCTAAGAAAGATGACCTCTTCCAGCCATCCCAGTTCCTTTGGCAGGTATATTGCTACTCCCATGTCCTACCAATATCCCCAATTCCACCTGTGCCACAGCAAGTCCCTTATTCATAAATTGTCATCACAACCTTGGGCAAAAAAACCTTCCACTTCTGATGCAATGAGACAAGTCCTTCAATGCTGGCCAGACTATAAAAACACTAGAAAGCTTTCAGATCTTACCATCAGTATGTCAGCAAGCAGGTCCTTAAACAACTATAACACTTCTCAGTGAGACAGCAAGGGCAATAGCACTTCGAATTATATATCGCTTCATAGTGCTTCACAACCCTCTCTAAGACATTTACAGTGTCAGCATATGGCCCCCATCAATCTGGGTTCCCATTTTACTGACCTCAGAAGAATGGAAGGCTGAGTCAACTACTTCAGCTTCAATTGCAACAATACACGAGCACACAGTAGATCTAAGCTTAATGTTAACCGCTCCAATCTTGATTGCGGAAAATATGACTTCAGTAACAGAGTTGTTAATATTTGGAATACACTACCTGACTCTGTGATCTCTTCCCAAAATCCCCAAATCTTCAACCAAAAACTGTCTACTATTGACCTCACCCCATTTCTAAGAGGTCTGTAAGGGGCGTGCATAAGAGCACAAAAGTGCCTACCGTTCCTGTCCTATTGTTTCCTTTCATTATCCAATTAATATAGTTATTACATACTTATGCTTATATATATATGCTTATATATTGTATAGTTATTTCATGCTTATGCTTATATATACTATGTGACAAAATAAAAAAATAAAAAAATAAAATAAGAATCAAACTGCTGGCAGTTAAGCAGTGAGTTAGCCTGCAATGCTGCATTCTGCCAGGTGAGCCACCATGGCTCTTTGCTAAAAGTTACTGGCTTTTTTTTAAAAAAAAAATCTGCAATTAGTTTTGCATAGCCATGTGCAGATAAGAAAACAAAGTTATGCAATGGCATGTTTCAAACAGAAACACAATAATTCTTTTTGAAACTCTCAGTAGATTAGGACACCACAGGGAATGTGACCTTGCTGATTATAATAGCAGGAGCATTCATTATTCCACCATCTGGTAATTAATTTTCAGGTGTGCAATTGAGTCTTGCTAGACACCCCGATGAGAAGGAATGCAGCTAACTTATACAATGGCTAAGAAAGAATTAGTAATCAATGGGCAACCCATGACCGCCATATATTATATAATCTGGCACATTTCCCTTCCCCTCAGGACCCTCAACAGAGCCCCAGTGAAGCTTCCTCCTTCTCCTCAGTTGATCTGTAGAACTGCCGGCCATTTTGCTGGTGGGAAGGAAACAAAGGGACTTAGGTGCTGCAAGGAAAACTGCATCCCACTCCCATCCTAGTGTGTCCCTAAGGCCCCTCTTCCTCGAGGGATCAGGAGAGCTCACTTGTTGACTGCTGAAGCCTCCCGCTAGCCCTGTATTACCAGCAAGCATCTAATTCACTCCCTCGTCCTTCTCTTGCTGTCCACTGTCATTAAGATATTTCAGAATTCAACCTTGATTCCAAAGCAGCCAATTGCCACTCACTCTTTGGGCCTTGCTGCCAGCCAACTGATCATAGAGACAAGACAGAGACAGGAAAGATAATGAGGATATGCCTCTCCCACCTTTCTTTGCCTATGGATTTCTGGGAAATGCAGTCAGAAATCATGATCACATGACTGAAGCTAACTGCAGCAATGCTGCAATGGCCATAGCTGCAAATACAAGCGATATGAAGATTTTGAAACTTCAGTTACACGGAAGTCATGAGTCTCAGACTTTGGAAACATTCTTTAAGTTGAGCCATTTGTGGTACCTTGATTCAAAAATTAGCTATAAACAGAAGGACAACTTTAGTAATACATAAATTCTGTTCAGATCCTAGCGCTGATAGTTGGCCTAATCAAACCCAATCACTTGCTAAGAGTAAAATTGATAGCCATTGACTCCACCAATGGACTTCTGAACCTTTAAGCAACTTTAGGAAATCACAAGAATTACAGAAAGCAAGTGGCAAATTGTTCAAATCCAAATTCCTTCCCCATCTTCTACAAGGATGTACTTTAAAATATTTCAGGTAGGTTTCCTAATGACTCATAAGAAAAAGCAATATATCAGTTGGGGTGTGTGTGTGTGTGTGTGTGTGTGTGTGTGTGTGTGTGTGTGTATTTAGGTCTTTTGCAGGGCCTACCTGAGATCACAATACTGATCTCATTCTGACCAAGCAGACAAAACAGCCTCACCAAGCCATATTATGTAGAATCTGGTTTCTCTAACTGGGAAACTATCCACACACCACAATCTGTCCTTGGCATCGCTATGTGCTCCACACAAGACTTCATTCGCCATTGTCAGACTCAACTCAGTTATGAACACACCCTATGAGCCAATAATGATATGAAGGCTCAGGCCAGTTCCTCCTGCATGCGAAAAAGAGATAGATCTATATATCCCCTTGTTTTCTGATTTTAACTACTTACTGCTTGTAAACGTTTAAAGTTATACCGTAGCTTTTGGACAATTGCACATATTTGCCTTTCCACCTGCAAAGTCCCATATTCTATTGCAAATAAGTCATCTATTTATCAGAATAGAGGAGTGATATTGGCTGGATATATGAAAACAACTGGAAAGGATACCAGTGCTTCATCCAGTATTTCTGCTAGCCACCTTGTATGACAAACGTGGCCCATATACATTTATTTTGCAATAATATTAATATCCTTTATGTGCCAGATTACAGTAAAGGTTATCTGTACTAAAACTTCTGGAGAGAGTTGGAGCTAAATCATGGAACAAAAATCCAAGATCAGTTTCCCCAAAATAATTAACTAGACAGTAACAGATGGTATCAGTAGAAGCAGAGAATTCTAGACTCAGCACCAGCCTAGGTAGGATGTAGCTTACTAGGGCTGATGTTGCTTTCCACAGTATCCTTTCTGAATATTAGGCATCTGGAATTATGAGTCAGAGATGGGTTTCAGCAGGTTCTGACCAGTTCTGGAGAACTGGTAGCGGAAATTTTGAGTAGTTTGGAGAACCGGTAGTAAAAATTCTGACTGGCCCCGCCCCCATCTATTCTCTGCCTTCCGAGTCCCAGCTGATTGGGAGGAAATGGAGATTGTACAGTATCCTTCCCCTGGAGTGGGGTGGGAACGGAGATTTTACAATATCCTTCCCCTGCCACGTCCACCAAGCCACGCCCACCAAGCCATGCCACACTCACCAAGCAACACCCACAGAACCGGTAGCAAAAATTTTTGAAACCCACCACTGCTATGAGTATAATTTCAGATGTTTGTGTTATTCTTTTTTACTTTAAATATATAGTTTTTCTCTTCCCAACAAATGATCTAAACATATAAAATAAATATATTTTACGAAGAGAGAAATAAAATTCATTTTACTTACATGGTCACTTTGATGCTATGCTTTTAATGGGAAACCACACATATATGTATCTATAAACACAGATATACACTTCTCAGAGTTTTGACCATAGCTGAAACAGATGTAGCTACATAGCACGGAGCATACAAAGCAAGGTGAAAAGAATTTTAGTTCTATGTTTCATAAATGAAATACTGGTAATACACATGGCACCTAAAGAAGGAACCCTTGAGGTAGCTCCACCTAGGATAAATTAATCATTTGTCCTTTTTGAGGGCTTTTGAATTTAGCTACTGCCCTGGATTTTACTCTGTTACTCTAATTTTTACAAATTTAGTCTGTGTTAATTAGGTTCATTTTCCCCCCTTTATTTGAATTTTACAGGTAAATCACCTTGGAGTAAGTACCTTGGCTAAGATATTAAGGTATAAATCAATATATAAAACATTGAAAGCAATTTCTGTGTATAATGAAGCTTACTAATGACCTGAGCCTCCTACTCATTTGCCCATTCCAATATATGAAATCAAAACTTGGAGGAAAATATACTTTGCTTACACCGCCAAAACCACATGAGCAGTAGGGCTTCCTGGGCAGTTTTGCTTGAGCTGGTGGGCCAGGGAGACGGTGAAGATTCCATGGGCCTCTGGGGCCTCATACCACATTTCAACCCTCCCACAACTCACACATGGGCCTCCTAGGACTCTCCCATCCACCCGTGAGGCACCGTAGGTGACCCTTCCTGAGACTCTGTCTGCTTAACAACCCACATCATCACTTAGCAATCACAGTCGAGTGCCAGGATAGCAGTCATTGAGTGAAACAGTCCCATGACATCTTGCTTAATGACAGTTTCACTCAGCGACTGAGATTTCTCTTCTAATTGTAGTAGTAAATCAAGGACTACCTGTATAGGAAACAGCCAAATGGTGAATAAAATGAGATAATTTGATATTTGGGAGCCTTGTGTGTCCTGCAGTGAAGTTTCATTGCCTACAGGTTCATTTTTTTTACCTCTCTATTCTACTAATCAGCATGTTGTTTTGCATCAGGAACAGATTACTACTTCCTCTATTACTAATGACAATGGGAAGGCAGATTCAGGAGCAGGACCATAGGAAGTAAAGAAAACATCATTTCTATTTCCAAACTGCTTCCATTGATAATAATAGCATCATTTTGATATAAGAATCACTGGGAAGGGACCAGAACTAACACATTTTCTCTCCATAATGACTCACTAGCAGGTGAACATAGTGTATCCATATGTAGGACCCCTTTGATATCCCATGCCACCATCATGGCTAAAATCTGTAATCTATGCTTTACAGAATTATTATCTGCATGTTGATTAAAAACCCAGAAATATTTATCTAGCTCTTTTACTCTGGCATTTCTCTCTCTTGCATTTATGAATTTGTTTATTTGGTATACAGATGTTAAAGAATACCAGAGTTTCTATTAAAGAATTTGCTCCCACAAGGACTTTATCCTTGTCTTTCCCAAAACCTATCTGGAAAAAAAGTATGCTGGTAGAAATTGTGTGCAAACAGTGACAGTAACACATTTGAAAAAGAGCTTACATCAGGAAAATTTGTATGAAGCATCTAGCATTAGAGAAATTAATTCAAAGAATGAAAGAAAAGTGATTTGCATTTTTAAAAATGTTTCTCTGAATATTTATAGCAATAGCTATAACTTGGGAAGGATGTTAGAAATATTGCAAAATCATCTATGTACTTTTTAAACCCCAAATAAATTCCTTCAGACAGGAATGCTACCCTATTAAGGAAGTTACTTAAGCAGAAAAAAAAATCATATTGAGTCACATATCATAATTTAAGTCATGGAAGATTAGTAACCTGAGGACAAAACACAAGTAGAAGGTCCAGATCTCAAGATCTCTAGTTCAAAAATGTTAGGCATTAAGGCTGGGAAGAACTTTCTTCTGAGTCATTAGGAAACTAAGGTGTACATTCCTGGACTACCTGATTTACTATTAGCCAAATCCATCAGTGTATACTTTTTCAAATGAAACAGTTGTCTTTTCCACAAAATCTTTCCCTGTTGTAAAGAAACATAATTTTCCTTTTCTGTTGCATACACCCCAATTTGTCACGCTATCTTAGTCATACTATGTTAGGTTGCATGTCAAAAAGACTATAGGAAATCAATACTGAAGCAACAGCCCATGAAAGAGGTCAACAATGCTGAATATTTGTCCCATGGTCAAAAAAGGCCATTGCCTTAGCTCCCATTAATAAGACTAGCGAGCACATGAGAGTTCAACATCAATGCTAATGACAAAAGATGGAGTTTTCCTACAAACTCTGTGTCATGTCTTCAATTGATGATTTTATTGGAGAGAATGAACCTATTCTCTGCAATACAACTTGTTGAGCCTTACGTCCTGTTGCCTCCTAAGGCCTTAGGACAGTGGTGACAAACCTTTTACTTACCGAGTGCTGAACAGGTACACACTTCACGCGTTTCAAGCGCTTCATGCATGTGTGCTCTCCACGCTAACACGTAGCTCCTCTCCCGTGCGCTGCATGTGCAACCACACCATCTATGCAAGTGCGTGACTCCCCCATGTACTACACATGCAGCCGCACCATCTGCGCATATGTGCAGTTCTTGTGGGTGTAATGCAGGCATGTGAACGCTGTACTCTCGCATGCATGTGCAAACATGCAGACATGCGCAGGAGAGCTCCGAAGATCAGCTGGGTCCCTTGAATTGTGCGCAAGGACACTGGAGGCCCGAACACCAGCTGGGGCGCATGCACAGCTGCAGGTGAGTTGGGCGACAGCTCACATGCCTGGAAAGATGGCTCTGCGGGCTACTTCGGGCATGCGTGCCCTAGGTTCGCCATCACAGCCTTAGGATATCAGCCACTGAAACATTGCTACTGAAGGCCAATTTGAAATGGGAAGTTTCTAATTTTCACACTGATAGCATTATTGCACTGTATTACTTATCCCACATCATACTGTGGGGTCCTTACAGGGAACATCAAAAGCTCCTAGTTTTCTGTCTCTACTAGTTAGCAGTTTAAAATTTGAAAATGTAGGAAACAACATAGGAAAGGAGATAAACACAGCACAAGATGATGAATGGGAGGGACTACAATTACAAACTGTATTGCATTTGGGATTTAAAAAGAGGGATAGTGTCAAAGGCTCCTTGCCAGCTCAGAGTTGATTTACTATATCTGAGCTGCAGAATTCTAGACCAGCACAGATGACACAAAGGGACTCAGCCAATTATATTTTGCTGCCCTCTAGTGGTAGGCCAGGTTTTTGCAGCTCAGACATCATAGGAAGAGAGAAGTTTCATCATTTTAGGAGGAAATTCCAAGTAAAAAAATAAAGCTAGAAAGAATGGAAAGAGAATTCTAACTGGATGCTTTCTTTGCAACTTTTAAAGTGGTTTTAAAGACTGATATGTTTTTCTAAACTTTTAATAGTTTTAATGCCTACTCTCTATTATTAATTTTTATCTGATGCTTTTTAAATTATGAGTTGTCTTTTCAATCGCTTTGTTTTTAATATTTTGTATATAAATACCTTTGCGTAGCCCACAAAAAGGGACAGAAATAAAAATAGAATCTATGGTAATAATAGATAGTAGAAGTGGTGATGGGAAAAAGTGGTACTGGCACTTATTTTACACTGATAAAGGTGTGAAGGAGAGGCACAGTTTTAAAGGTAAAAACAAGGTGTGCTAGATACAAGAGAAGATAGTAAACCAACTTACAAAGGAATATCATGGTCTAAATAAAGGATGGGAAGCATGCTACCATCTAAAAGTTATTGAAGTCCGACTCTCACTATTGCTTATTAATGGCCATGCTGGATGGTATTGCTGCGAATTATAGTTCAGCAACATTTGAGACTTTGAGACAGTTTCCAAACTAGGATTATACTATCAGTAAATATTTTAAAAATTTCCGGCACAGCTTTATACAGAAGAACAAGGAAAAGTCAATGATTAGAAGACTGCAGTAGTGAAGAGGCATAAGGTTTTTGTTTTGCTTTGTTTTGTTTTCGTTGAGGCTTTAACGGTCTTGAATAGAGAAGAATGGCACAATTTGGCAATGGATTGAATATAAATGTAAATAAGTGGGAGACATCAAATTGGCTTTGTGCCTGATTGACAGGATGGGTGGTGATGCTGTCAAGAAGATGGAAAGCAATAGAGGAAAAGAAGGATTGGAAGGGAAGATAAACAGTTCCATCACATCCTTTACTAAACCTTCTGAAGGAATAAATGAGGACTTGGAACTAACCTTTAGGCAGAATTTTGCTAGGAGATTTCCTAGTTACAGTGTTTCAGGGAAGCATCAGATCTGGATTCTGGTCTGATTGATGCTGGAGGAAGTTTTTCCATAGTCCTCCAAAAGTTAAAATCAACGAGCTCCATCTGCTTGCATTATCTATTTCAAACAATGCCATAATAAATAGCGATTCCCCCTCTGCCCCCATTTTTGATTAAGCAAACACTCCTCAGACAAATGCAGATATAATTTATTTGCTTACAAATTCAAATAATTTAATAGCACTCCTCTGACTGCTGAATTGCACCTACGTAAAAACAAAGGCCTTAAAATATGCTCAAATAATGCTATTTATTATTAAGATAAAGAGCTGGTAATGATGCCTATGGATTACTTTGCAGTTTTGTGAGAGGAGAGGAGAATTTCTAGGAGAGGCTAGTGCCAAAGAATTTCTACAGTTAAGAAGTTTCTTCATGAATGTTAGGTCATAGAACATGTAAGTACATTATTGAAGAACTGGGATTACTATCATTAGTTGGGAAGAAAGAAATCAGAAAGAAACTGGGGATGATAGTTTAAAATGATTGAATAAATTTATTATCTCTTATGATTAAATTTAAAATGTAAGAAGTTTCTAAATATAAAAATGTACAATGTGAGGAGGAGAGGAAAATGCACAAGCATAGGAAAATGGCTGATAAATTATAATAAAAATCACGATGGATCACATTAATGGGCCATTTAATCCAACCCCCAATTTCTGCAGTGCTAAACTGGATGCCACAAAAAGAATGTAAAATAAGAGCAACAAATTTGGTGCTAATCTTGTTTACAACCAATATTGTTTAATATTGGTTAAACAATATTATATAACAAATAATATAAGAAAAGAAGATGAGTTTACTTTTACATCTTAGATTTTCTACTAATATGTAATGAAGGCAGACAAGTTTCTTCTGTCTCAGCTTTTCTCTAGATTTAAACTCAGGATCTTCCTTTTAGGCAAATATGGCATTTCTCTGAACATAGAGATTGTACATAGCCATCATTACAAGTAGCTACTGACTGGATCTAGAAAGGACATAAGTATTATTTAGACCAGGGTGTCAAATTTGATTTCATTGAGGGCTGCATTAGGATTGTGTTTGACCCAGGTGGTCATGGGGTTGTGTGCAGCTCAAAATCACTTGTGTCAGGGCACCTGTGGTGGCCCAGGAGGGGATGAGGGGAATTACTTTTGCTAGTACCTTTTCTTGCTAGCACTTGGCCAGCAAAAACAGAGCTTGGGGGGGCCTCCACGCTCCACGGCCTCCTGCAGCCCTCTGCCAGATAGAAGGGCCAAAGCGCACAGCCCTCCTGAGCTCTATTTTTGCTGACAGAGGCACCACGGGCCAGTCCTTCGCTGTTTCCAGGATGGCCCCGCGGGCTAGATCTAAGCACTCCATGGGCTGGATCCAGCCTGGGCCTTGAGTTTGATACCCTTGATTTAGACTGAAACGTAAGAATCTAATGCTTCTTTTAATTATTGTCATTATGTCATAGCAACCAGACAATTTGAACTTGAGATACTTTTTATGTTTAAAATTTGAAAAATGCTTCCCCTCAAGACCAGGTTTTCCCATGTTTCTAGTTCTAGATCAAGTTTTGTTTGGATTATAACCTCCAGAATCCCCAGCTAAAGATGCCAAAGCCTAGAAAAAAATGTTTATTTATTCAATTTCTTTGAATGTTCATCTCAAGTATGAATCCAGACTGCTAACAGAGAATATACCTACACAAGAAACACAGATAGATAGATAGATAGATAGATAGATAGATAGATAGATAGATAGATGGATGGATGGATGGATGGATGGATGGATGGATGGATGGATGGATGGATGGATGGATGGATGGATATAGATATAGATATAGACACACACACACACACACACACATACAGATACACATACAGTATACATACATACATACATACATACATACATACATACATACCCTTCTGCCCCCCTCAACCACCCTCCAGAAGACACACGAGCTGACTGTATTTGCCAGCAATTTAGCTCTGGCAACGAACCTGCAATTGCCTGCCAAGTCCTCCTTATCTCTTCAATGCTACTGCGGTCTGTTGCTGGAGCAACCCAGAGTTCAGAAGTAAACAGAAGTCCAAAAAGCCAATTCCTGAGTCTCGCAATAAAGCAGCCGAAGTTTCCAAAAGTCAGTTTTTGTCCGTCACGGAGCCCAAAGGCTCCCACTTTTATACCCTGTGGGGTGTGGCTCCATGATTCAGCACTCCCTGGGCCGGCCCTGTCCTTTCTTTTGCTGCACATGCTTCATTCGGTGTCACTACCTTGCGTCTAGCCACGATTGCGTCTAGCCACGATTGATCCTCCTCAGCTGGCTCTTGGGGCATTGCCAGGGGGAAGGAGGAGTCAGGGGAAAGAGGCCATGTCAGCTCCTCCTCCACCACCTGGCCTGCCTCTGGAATCTGGAGCGGAGCCAGAGAGGAAGTTTCTGCAGAGGGAAGCTCTGTCGGCTCTTCCCCCTCACTCTCCGAGTCACTCTCTGCCAGGAAGCCTGGCTCGGGACCCGCAGACACAACCCATACATACATACCAGTGGTGAAATCTAAACCAGTTTACTACCGGTTTGCTGGCTGCACATGCATGCCACACACCAAACATGCACTGCTTGCGTGCATGCTCAGTGCACACCACGCACCAAATGCGAGGTACGGGCGCATGCAGTGCACACCAAAAGGAGGCATGGGGTAAGTAGAACAGCGCAGTGGGAGGGGTGATCAACTGTGGCGTGCAATCTTTTTTTTACTTTTAAAAGAATTTTTTTACAACCTATTTGGGCTAATAGGTTGTAAAAAAATGCCTTTAAAAGTTAAAAAAAGCTCTGACAATCGTGCCGCTCAGCTGTGATCATCACAGCCTTTTTTTTACCTTTTAAAAGCATTTTTTACAACCTATTCCTACCATTCGGATGGGAAAAGCAAGCGAGCCAGAAAGAACCGGCAAGCTGGCAAGCGGGCAAGCGGGCGATTAGGTGGGCATGGATGTGGGGACCAGGGATTTTTGGTATCGGTTCTCCAAACCACCCACCACCATTGCTACCTGTAATGTATCTTTAAAAGTTTTGGCGGGAAAATAGCACGTTGCTGATTGGTTGAAGCCCCCGGTTAAACTGTATATAAGGAGAGGTTTTTCCCAGCACTGGTTGCTGGGTTCACCATATAGTAAAGAGCTGTTGTCAGTATCCTGGTCTCCTGCCTCGTTATTGCCCGAATCCAATACTGGCGACGAAGGTGGGATCTCGAGGCTAAGAGTGCCAGGAAAAGAGCTGAACTCACCAGGAAGACGCGAACCCAGCAAAACAAGGGCGGAAAGCAGCGATGTCCGGCTACACACCGCCAGCGCCATTCGACCCAGCTAAGGAAAAATGGGGGTCATATATGGCTCGCTTCGAGTGTTTCCTCGAGGCGAACGAACTTCAGGGAGTCTCAGATAACAGGAAACGAGCCTATTTCCTGAGCCACTGCGGTCCAGAAGTTTTCGACACCGCAGAATCCCTGGCTGAGCCAACGCCGGTACAGTCGGTACCGTGGCAAACTCTGCAGACCTTACTAAAAGCCCATTTTGCACCAATGCCATCCAAGTATGTGCAACGGTTTGAATTCGGGGAACGCAGACAGCAAGAAGGCGAGTCCATCAGCGCATACATGGCCGCCCTGAGGAAAGCCTCAAAACATTGTGAGTACCGAGACTTGGACGAGGCATTGCTGGAGCAACTCATCCGCGGGGTCAGGGACATCCGTTTGCGGAGGCGGCTGCTGTCTAAAAGCAACCTAACGCTGGCAAATGCCCTGGACGAAGCCAGGGCTCACGAGATGTCCACCCAAGCAGCGGAAACCTTACAAAAGCAGGTCACACCAACGGCTGGTGCGAAATCAACCCCGGTCCACAACGAAGAGGTCCAGGCCGAATCGGAGGGTGAGGACGAGGAAGGAGTCTTCCACACCGGGAGGCCGGAGAAAGACGACCGGGGCGACTGCGCGAGTTGCGGAGGGCAACACCAACGACAACAATGCAGATTTAAAGATGCAACCTGTCGGCGATGCGAAAGGAAGGGACACCTAGCACAGGTCTGTCGAGCTTCCCAACCTTCCCGCCAAAAATTCAAACCGGCCAATCAAAGCGCGGGAACGGCGAAGCGGCCCGCGAGTGGTCAGTTTAAAAAAGGCGCGAAGTTGAATCAGACTGTCGTGAGAGTGGGTCACGCATCAACTCGCGTAGAGAAAAAAATCTTTACAAAGGCAAAGATTGAGGGGGTGCCGTGCCGATTGGAGGTGGACACCGGCTCATCGATCACGATCATGTCCTGGGACACTCTCGTGAGAGCCTTACCCGCCATCGCAAAGCGTAAACTGCAACCACAGAAATTAAAGGTACAAGACTACCAGGGGAATCGCATCCCCGTCCGAGGGGTAACGTCCGTCCACGTCGAGTATGGACAATACAAGAAAACTCTGCCCATCACCATCGTCGATGGGACCCTGCCAAGCTTGTTGGGACTAGACTGGTTCCGAGCATTGGGCATGGGAGTGACTGGAATCTTCAGAAACGAAGTCGACCTCAAAGATGCACTCATGAAAGAATTTGGGGACGTTTTCAGAGACTGCCTGGGCAAGTACATGGGGACCCCTATCTCTTTTAACTTAGACCCCCAAGTTGCCCCTATCCGTCTAAAGGCTAGGAGGGTCCTGTTCGCCCTAAAGCCCAGGATTGACCGGGAACTGGACAAGCTAGTAAACCAGGGAATTCTAGTGCCAGTTGACCATGCTAAGTGGGAGACCCCTATAGTCACCCCAATCAAACCGGACGGGTCGGTCCGGTTGCGCTGACTACAAGGCAACGCTTAACAAAGCGTTGCAAAGAGTGCTTACCCCGTCCCGGTGGTACAGCACCTACTGCACTCAATGGGGCAAGGGCAAGTCTTTGCCAAGCTAGACTTGGCCCAAGCCTATCAACAGCTGCCCGTAGATAGCAGCACAGCTGAAGCACAGACAATTGTGACTCACAGAGGGGCTTTCAAGTGTACCCGATTACAGTTTGGGGTTAGTGTGGCTCCAGGGTTATATCAGAACCTAATGGGCGGCTATTGCAGGGCCTACCAGGGTGGTAACATACTTGACGATGTACTGGTATCCGCTGAAAACCTAGAGGAATTAGGGTAAGGCTGCGAAAAGTTTTGGGCATTTTCCGGTCTGCGGTCTCACGGTTAAACTAAACAAATGCCAGATCGGGGTTGAGTCTGTGGAATTCCTGGGCTACCGGATAGACAGGGAAGGGATTCACCCCACTGAGAGCAAGGTAAGGGCCATCAGGAAGGCCCCGGTTCCCAAGAACAAAACGGAGTTACAGGCATTCTTAGGTCTGATCAACTTCTACGCAGTATTCTTAAGGAATAAGGCAACAGTAGCCGAGCCGCTGCATAAATTACTGGCAAAGACGGCTGCATGGTCTTGGGGAAAGGCGGAAGCTAGGGCATTCGAAGGGGTAAAGAATCTCCTAACGAGTGATAGCCTCCTTATCCAATACAATGGCACGCTGCCATTAGTATTAAGTTGCGATGCATCTCCCTATGGGGTGGGGGCTGTGCTCAGCCACAGGTTACCAAATGGCACAGAAGCCCCTATTGCATACTACTCCCGAACCATGTCATCCACTGAAAGGAATTATAGCCAGCTTGATAAGGAAGCCTTGGCTATAGTCTCAGGGGTAAAGAAATTCCATGAGTATGTATTTGGTCGTGATTTTGAAATCATCACGGACCATAGACCGTTGCTAGGTCTGCTGGCAGGCGACCGCCCAACGCCAGTGGCACTTTCGCCAAGACTGACCCGATGGACTATCTTCCTGGCAGCGTATTCTTACAAATTACTACACCGGCCAGGAAAGGAATTAGGGCATGCAGACGCCCTGAGCAGATGCCCGTTACCAGAGACTATCGAAGACCCCACTCCGGGGATACCAGTTCTGCTAATTGACTCTTTGGACTCTGGCCCAGTCACATCCAAAGAGGTGGCTCGGGCTTCGTATAAGGACATTACAATAAGAACTGTAATTGGTTGGGTACAAAGAGGTTGGCCCGCTGCGCCGGGCGAGCGTTTTAAAGAGTTTGTAAAAAAACGTGGGGAACTCTCGGCTCAAGGGGGGTGCCTGCTATGGGGGGATCGAGTGGTGATCCCGGAGAAACTAAGAAAAAAGGTACTGGATCTCCTTCACGAAGGTCACCCAGGGATCGTGAGGATGAAGGGTCTAGCGAGAAGCTATGTGTGGTGGCCCTTAATGGACTCAGAAATTGCTGAGAGGGTAGGGAAATGCCAGGCCTGCCAAGAGTCCAGACCGCTACCCCCAACGGCCCCGATTAGGGAATGGGAGAGACCCCAGGGCCCCTGGTCTAGGATCCATATCGATTTTGCCGGCCCCTTCCACGGCCAAACCTTTCTGGTAGTAGTCGATGCCTACTCCAAATGGCTGGAAATCATTCTCATGAGATCCATGACAGCCGAGGCCGTGATCTCAGTCCTACGGCACCTATTTGTAACCCATGGGTTGCCCGACACTTTAGTCTCCGATAACGGCCCGCAATTCACGGCAACCCAGTTTGAGGGGTACTTGGCAGAGGAGGGCATCCGGCATGTCCTCTCGGCGCCTTTCCACCCTGCGACGAACGGCCTTGCAGAACGTTTCGTTCGGAGCGCAAAGGAAGCATTGTCCAGAATCAAGCCAGGCGATTGGCAAACTAAAATCGATACATTCCTAGCAGTCCAACACAGAACCCCCTGTGTCACAACTGGCCGCAGCCCGGCCGAACTATTAATGGGTCGGAAACTTAGGTGCCCCCTAGACCGTTTAAACCCAAACTACACACCAGACGGTTACAAAGGGGCACAAGGTAAAACAAGAGAGATGGCAACAGGCGACCTAGTGTGGGCACACAACTACAGCGAGGGCCCGACCTGGTTAGCAGGAACAATCCTAGAAATAACAGGACCAAAGTCATATCTAGTTGAGTTGGGGGATGGCCGGGTATGGAAGCGCCACATAGACCAGATAAGAAAACGCATAACAGATAATACAGAATCAGACGAAACATGCCCTGACTATTCAATGTTGGAATCCACAGCTGACTCAAACCCGGGGCTAACGCAGGACTTATCTGAGTGCCGGGAGGTCCAGCGACGCCAACTGGTTCATCCTGAAGACAGCAAGGAAGACTCTGCAAATAATCCAGAGCCGGATGGCCTAGAGGAGGAGCTGAGAGGAACAAACAGTCCCTCCGGCCAGCTTGACTCACTCCCAGGGAATGAATTGCGCAGGTCTGAAAGAGTCAGGAGACGCCCTGTCTACTTGCGTGATTACGTCGAAAAATAAGATGTAAATTTTATGTAAATAGTGGTAAAGTGTTTTCTGGGAGGGAAGGAGTGTAATGTATCTTTAAAAGTTTTGGCGGGAAAATAGCACGTTGCTGATTGGTTGAAGCCCCCGGTTAAACTGTATATAAGGAGAGGTTTTTCCCAGCACTGGTTGCTGGGTTCACCATATAGTAAAGAGCTGTTGTCAGTATCCTGGTCTCCTGCCTCGTTATTGCCTGAATCCAACACTACCAGATTAGCCAATCCGGTCCAAACTGGGAGCATTTCACCCTTCATACATACATACATACATACCATACATACATACATGCATACAGTATATGCTGGTTCTCACAAAATGGATACATTAAACCTGGTCCCATGACATGAAATTGAAACCAAAGACATGTAGAAGTCACCAGACTGAGGAAAGCTGATCTAGAACCATTTAACCCTGATTCCCAAAAAGATATAAATATATGGATAAAGAAAAACAGCCTTGTTTTCATAGTACTTTCAGTTCTTGAGATTGAAATCAGGATAAAGTTGATTTGCTATCTGACCCATATGGTCTCATATCAAATGTGAATGCTTCTCGATAAATGAACTGGATGCATACGACAGATTGAAAACTTTGGATGAATGGATTTCACCATGATAAAAGGATACAAATGAATTTATATTAGACATAAATCTCTCCAAAGATCCAGAATCACCTGGTGAAAATTTCACAGCACAGACCAATCCAACTGGTATGAAAAAGATCTTTTTATTTCATTCTGAGTTTTGTGCTGTCCCATGCCAGTCTGTTTTATGGTTCCTCACAGCTTTAATCCACACTAAAGCCAAAGCCAAAAGCCTAACAGCATCTCTTGCACCATCCAGGTGGGCTGGGGAAAGGGGAAACAGCTCATTCAGAGATGCAAAACAACACCTAGAGAAGTTTAGCAGTGAATTTGCTGTGCTATTGTGTTCATCTGGCAACACAGAATGACAGAATAAATCCAAGCAATTCTGGTTACCAGGATCAAAAGCCAGGGTTCTGTATCAGAAGGTGGAGAGCTGCAGTTGCCCATTATAAAGATATTCCAGGGCAACATGTCCATCTCAATGCTACTGGCACAATTCTCCCTATCACCGATCCTCTTTAGAGCCTGACTGACGTTTTCTACTATGCTGACCCACTGGCTTGTTTGCTTGGCAGCCTGAGCAGCTTAGTTTTGAAACATTTTCATTTCATTGTCCAGCTTTCTTTGGTTCATATAGGTCCATGCCACCCAAAAATTCAAATCATCCAGATCTTTTGTTAAACAAGTCACTAAGATAATTGTGCCTCACTGAAGGCCTTCCCTCTCACTCCAGTGGTGGGTTGCTACTGGTTCACACCAGATCAGGCAAACTGGTGAGGGGCCGTGGTAGCTCAGGCTGGTAAGAAGCCTGTTATTAGAACACAGCAGCCTGCAATTACTGCAGGTTCAAGCCCGGCCCAAGGTTGACTCAGCCTTCCATCCTTTATAAGGTAGGTAAAATGAGGACCCAGATTGTTGGGGGGGCAATAAGTTGACTTTGTAAATATACAAATATAATGAGACTATTGCCTTATACACTGTAAGCCGCCCTGAGTCTTCGGAGAAGGGCGGGATATAAATGTAAATTAAAAAAAACAAAAACAAAAACTGGTGGCGGTGGCGGTGGGAGACTCCGCCACCCACCTGGATGCTTCTACGCATGCGCAGAAGTTTCCCCCATGTGCGTGAGTACACGCACACAAGCAAACCGGTAGCAACCCACCCCTATCTCACTCTGCTTGGTTTGATATTTCCTCCAGGAACAGAAGTCCAGAGCTCGACTTAAAAGCATCAGAGCACTCAGACAGTCAAGGGGCTCTGGTTCTCTCATTTCTCTATAATATTTTTTACATTTTTGCTGGTCTGTAAGACCCCAGTCTATCTTGCTGCACCCTTAACGTTAACCCAAAATGACTTCTAGTATTTATTTTTTTTAAAGAAGGGGAAAATTTCTTAATTGCCATTTCTTTGGGCTGATGCAATCTCTTTGGTTGATACTGCTCATCCAAGGAACAGTCAGCCCATTAAAACATTGAATATCCACCCTCATCACTCTCCTTACATGCAACAGTGCATATTTATTTATCTTTATTTCATTTATCCAATTTATTTGCCACCCATCAGGATTAAGGTGAAAGTATCGTTCCTAACAACTCCAGAGGCAGCAAAAATGGCTACTAAATCTGCATAGCACTTTGCAACTCTGTGAAGCATTTCACAGCTATCTTATTCAATTTGCTGCTTCAGAGCAGGTCATCATTTTGATTGTTGAATCTCTTCAGTCATTTCTCCATAGTGGGCTTCTAGGATCTCCCAGCTACCACTGAGCTAATACAAAGCCTATCCTTATTATTCTTATTACTCTTTATTGGCACAGTAGAGGCTGAAAACAAATCCTAACTAGTTAAGAAAAACATTTTCATTTCATTGTCCAGCTTTCTTTGGTTCATATAGGTCCATGCCACCCAAAAATTCAAATCATCCAGATCTTTTGTTAAACAAGTCACTAAGATAATTGTGCCTCACTGAAGGCCTTCCCTCTCACTCCAGTGGTGGGTTGCTACTGGTTCACACCAGATCAGGCAAACTGGTGAGGGGCCGTGGTAGCTCAGGCTGGTAAGAAGCCTGTTATTAGAACACAGCAGCCTGCAATTACTGCAGGTTCAAGCCCGGCCCAAGGTTGACTCAGCCTTCCATCCTTTATAAGGTAGGTAAAATGAGGACCCAGATTGTTGGGGGGGCAATAAGTTGACTTTGTAAATATACAAATATAATGAGACTATTGCCTTATACACTGTAAGCCGCCCTGAGTCTTCGGAGAAGGGCGGGATATAAATGTAAATTAAAAAAAACAAAAACAAAAACTGGTGGCGGTGGCGGTGGGAGACTCCGCCACCCACCTGGATGCTTCTACGCATGCGCAGAAGTTTCCCCCATGTGCGTGAGTACACGCACACAAGCAAACCGGTAGCAACCCACCCCTATCTCACTCTGCTTGGTTTGATATTTCCTCCAGGAACAGAAGTCCAGAGCTCGACTTAAAAGCATCAGAGCACTCAGACAGTCAAGGGGCTCTGGTTCTCTCATTTCTCTATAATATTTTTTACATTTTTGCTGGTCTGTAAGACCCCAGTCTATCTTGCTGCACCCTTAACGTTAACCCAAAATGACTTCTAGTATTTATTTTTTTTAAAGAAGGGGAAAATTTCTTAATTGCCATTTCTTTGGGCTGATGCAATCTCTTTGGTTGATACTGCTCATCCAAGGAACAGTCAGCCCATTAAAACATTGAATATCCACCCTCATCACTCTCCTTACATGCAACAGTGCATATTTATTTATCTTTATTTCATTTATCCAATTTATTTGCCACCCATCAGGATTAAGGTGAAAGTATCGTTCCTAACAACTCCAGAGGCAGCAAAAATGGCTACTAAATCTGCATAGCACTTTGCAACTCTGTGAAGCATTTCACAGCTATCTTATTCAATTTGCTGCTTCAGAGCAGGTCATCATTTTGATTGTTGAATCTCTTCAGTCATTTCTCCATAGTGGGCTTCTAGGATCTCCCAGCTACCACTGAGCTAATACAAAGCCTATCCTTATTATTCTTATTACTCTTTATTGGCACAGTAGAGGCTGAAAACAAATCCTAACTAGTTAAGAAAAAAACATTTCATGAAATGATTTCACAGAGTTGGAAAGGGCTCGGATGTCATCAAGCTAATCTCAGAATCTGATAAAGCAATCTGATTGATGCTTTGTTGAATCAAAATTCACCCTTTCCAAACTTTACACAATTCAAATATCACTCATACTTCTTGACTCTTTGGGGAGGGAGTATGTTTATCTGAGCTTTTGAACCAATATTGACTCTTGGTGACTTTCTAGCAATCCCTACAGTCTTCTTGGCAAGATTTTGGAACTGAATTGCCATTGCCTTCTTTCTTCTTTTTGAGAGAGTGTGATTAGCCCAAGATCAGCCATCTGGCTTTGTACCTAAGGCAGAATAACAAAGTTGGAAAGTCATCTAGTCCAACCCCCTGCTCAGGCAGGAAACCCTATACCATTTCATACAAATGGTTGTTCAATCCCTTCTTAAAAACTTCCAGTGTTGGAACACCCACAATTTCTGAAGGCAAGCTATTCCATTGGTTGATTGTTCTCACTGTCTCTCCTTGATCAGTTTCCATCGATTGTTCCTTGTCTGGCCTTTGGGTGCTTTGGAAAATAAGTTGTCCCCCCTCCTCTTTGTATCAGCCCCTCAAATATTGAAACCCTGTTATCGTGTCACCCCTGGTCCTTCTCTTCACTAGACTAAGCATGCCCAATTCTTGGAACTGTTCTTGATATGTTTTAACCTCCAGGCTCCTAATCATTTTTGTTGCTCTTCTCTGCATTCTTTCTAGAGTCTCAACATATTTTTATAGTGTGGTGATCAAAACTGGATGCAGTATTCTAGATGTGGCCTTCCTAAAGCTTTATAGAGGGGCTCTAGTACCTCACATGATCTTGATTCAATCCCTCTGTTGATGCAATTTAGGATTGTTTTGATTTTTTGGCAGGATTAAAACTTACAATCTCCTGATTTCTAGCCTGTGGCCTTAACACAATACCAAACTGGCTCACTTAACTAACCAGCAACCAAATAAGTACAAACGTATCACTCATCATCCATGAGAATTTCATAGACATTTTATTCTTATTTAGAAAACAAAACTAAATTCTTTTTCAAGAAATGAAATAAGTATTGGTAGAAAAAATTGCAGGATAAATGTAGGCTATCTCTTCAGGAACCTTGCAAAGGATAAAAGCCTTCAAATTCTTAGGCTATGAGCATTGTGTAAATCATAAGGTTCTGCATTATTTTTAGTGCAAGAGATTATTTGACTAATATTCTAGAATTCCTCCAAAGCAGATAAACATATTTTCAATTATTCTTGCTATATGTGTTAGCTCCTAGTGAGGCCAGAATGCTGAATAATGACAGGATTATTATTATTATTTTATCAAACTTCCTTCCAAGGAAAGTAAGATTGTCATCTTCTTTGGTTTGTTTGTAACAAGCATTAAAACAGGTTTCTATTAACTGGCTTTTAATTTAATAATTACAATCTCTATGTTTATAATGTCAAATTTTTTGTAATATGCTTTTTCCCAGACTACAAATAGATAGAAAATATAATTTTTACTCAAATAAAACAAGTAAAATTCAGCATCGTGTATGTGGATACTTTATTTGTATTTTTTCCAAGATAGCGATATTTCAAAGTTTTCCTCTCTTAGTGAATCTGCAACCCTTTTGATGATCAATTTTGAAGGAATTTTAAAAATCTATTTTGACTTTGGGAAGTTTGGCTGTGTTTATCTGCTAAGTGTCCACTTAAAATATTATATACCTGTAGATATGGTTTTCTTGGAAACTGTACAATACAGTACAGTGGTGAAATCTAAATTTTTTTACTACCGGTTCCGTGAGCATGGTTTGGTGGGCGTGGTGTGGCTTGGTGGGCATGGCAGGGGAAAGATACTGCAAAATCTCCATTCCTACCCCACTCTGGGGCCAGCCAGAGTGGTATTTGCCGGTTTTCTGAACTACTCAAAATTTCCACTACCGGTTCTCCAGAACCTATCAGAACCTGCTGGATTTCATCCCTGCTACAGTATCTTCAACTAGATTTTTTAAAACTTTCCAATCTAGCAATAGCACTTAGACTTATATACCGCTTCATAGTGCTTTTACGGCCCTCTCTAAGCAGTTTTACAGAGTCAGCATCTTTCCCTCAACAATCTGGGTCCTCATTTTACCGACTTCGGAAGGATGAAAGGATGAGTCAATCTTGAGCCGGTCAGATCTGAACTGCCAAATTGCAGCTAGCAGTCAGCTGAAGTAGCCTGCAGTGCTGCACTCTAACCACTGCGCCACCTCGGCTCCTTAGTTAACTCCTTAATCTAGTTAACAGTCCTGGCTTCTCTGGGGATCTTCTATTTAAGCATTAGTCCATCTCAGTTTATAGTTGTAGATGGTGCTTTTTCTTTTTCCTTTAAATCATCAAAGTTTGGGTAGATGATACATGTTTTATACAACCCACTTAAAGAGGCGGGAAGAAGGTAATTTTTTTTAAAAAAAATGTTTTGTGAGTAGCTTAGTATGCCTTTCCAAAAGCTGTCATTTTCAAGTAGCAATCGAATAACAACTCTGTAGTTTAAATGAGTTAGTGACAATACTTTCCTGTTACTATCTGTAGCTAATGTGATATGAGCCAGTTTTACCAACCTCTCCTTCAGATATGTTAGGCAGAGATTTCCAGATTCCCATAAATTGTAAATCTAACGCTTCTCGATGGCAACTCCCTAGAAAACCTGAAGCAGTTCTACCTCATAAAGGGAACAACAAGGAAGTAAGATCTCCCTGGATCTGGTATTTCAAAATGCAGAGTCGGCTTTGGCCTCTAAGTTAGAGTTTGAACAAGTTAGATAAAGTGAATTCTGTAGTGAATTATATTGCATTGGAAAGCTCTATCTCTCTTTATTTCTGCAAGCATTGCAAAGTATTTGAAGTAGAGCCAAATATATCACTATATTTGCAAATGCTGTCATTTCAAAATGAAACATTTCAATGTGAAGATCTACTTCCCCATTTCTATAGGCCCTTTGGAAACATCAAGATATCAGGCAAGGAGAAATTGAAAGATAATGACTGTATAATTTCTTTAACCTCAGCTATACAATTGGAAATAGATGCTTAGAAACCATGAAACTCTGCACCTTGTTGCTTGTGGGAAATGAAACCCAAATAGGGTTTTCATAGCAAGCTACACTTGTCAATAATAACTAAAACTTAGTTTTATATTTTTACTGCTGACTTGTCCTGTGTGAACTCACCCTTGTAGTTACAAATCTTTCTGTAATGACTGTGTGTTTTTATCATTTGGCTGGCATATGCTCAGTGACTATGTAAAACTGACAGTTGAAGAAACTAAAATGGAAAATTGAGTGGGAAGAGGAATGGAGTATGGCTCACTGACTAGAACATTGAAAATTCTGAAGCTTTATTGAAGATCCTGCTTCTTTCAAAGAAATGACAGACTGAAGATTAAATTGATGAACAAATTGTAGCTGACAGCATCTGAATAGTTTGAGATTCCACAGCAGATGTAAGGAAGTTATGGCTCTCTAGCTGTTGCAGACATCAGTGATTGCCCTTCAACAACATCCATCACCATTGACCATGCTGGGCTGCTGAGAGTGTTAGTTTGGCAATATCTGCAGGACCACCTTCTCTATTTTTGTTTTAGAGAAAGAATGGAATGGAATGGAATGGAATGGAATGGAATAGAATAGAATAGAATAGAATAGAATAGAATAGAATAGAATAGAATAGAATAGAATATTCTTTATTGGCCAAATATGATTGGACACACAAGGAATTTGTCTCTGGTGCCTAAGCTCTCAGTATACATACAAGCAACAAAGTGATAAATCATAACTGTAAGACATGATCATAAATCATAAGTTACAGCTAACAAAGTGATTGTCATAAGATATCAATAGGAGGAGGTAATAGGAAAGATGAGCAGGATAATACTAACACTACATGGTTAAATATCCTGAGGCATAAGACAGTGCTGTGGGAATTACATGTTTAGCAGAGTGTCAGCATGAGTTGCCATGTTCTATAGTGGCATTCAGAGGGGAAGAGTTGAAACAGTTCGAGATGTGAGGGGTCCATGGATATTTTCTCTGCCCTCTTTCTGGCTTATGCAGAGTTCTGTAGTTCTGTTATACAGTTCTGTAGAACTCTATTAAGCTCAACATCTAGGGATCAACATTTGGTCCCCACCTAGAGAACATAATTAAGTGCATAGCATGAAGGCAACTAGGAGTTATTCTAAATCCAAACATATGATATGGCCCATGACCATTTAGGGATCACAACGAGCAAATTGGAACTGCAACAGATAACAAAGATTGCATTGCCTCCCACATAACCTGCTAAAAGGGAGAGAAATTCATCTAAATGGCCTGACGCAACCTATAATTTCACCACGTCTCCACTGCCTGAAAGCCCAGACACCTTTATCTGTCTTCCCCCCTTGGGTGGCAGGCAGTAAATTTTTTCCATCTTTCAGTAAACTTGTCACCTGCAACATCACCTCAACCACATGGCTGTCAAAAAGATAGATTCCCTATACACTTTGTTTATCCCTCCCAGTTAGCTCTAGCTAGAAAGATCCAAAAATACATATAACCACATAATGGCAGCATGTCTGGGCCAGTGGTTAAGAAACACACACCTGACCTTCCTAGTTATTATCAAATAGGAAAGTGCAATACTGGAAACATTTCTGTGGCTGGCATATATAGTTATAACTTTCAGCAATCCTGATTTCCTTTTCAGATCTGTGTAAGTTCAGTGAATGTAGCATTCACTGAAACTTAAGAGATTTATAGCCCCAGTTTCAGCACCTTCTACTAAAGGCTTCTCCTTCCCAGAAAGTAGCAGGGTTAATCACCACAATTTAACATATTTCAGAACACCCTAGACTGATCCAGAAGTACTTTCTTTCAAAAGGCAACTGGACTTTCTTGTTTTGTTTGAAGATGTTTCGCTTCTCATCCAAGAAGCTGCTTCAGTTCTGACTGAATGATGGAGACTCAGTCAGAACTGAAGAAGTTTCTTGGATGAGAAGCAAAGCATCTTCAAGCAAAACAAGAAAGTCCAGTTGCCTTCTGAAAGAAAGCACTTTTGGGACAGGTGGATGACTGAGAATCACCATAGGACCTAGACTGTTGCTGAGGAAAATTTATAACAGCAATCCATTTATGCTCGTTACTTCCATCAGATGCACAGGCAGCCATTACACTTGAACTGGGAGAGATCCAGCAGCAGGTTCTTTGGAAAGCACTCACTCAAATCCAGAACTCCCTTGGCCTTAAATATTTAATATATTTGTGTATTTAGTATAGCTGTTAACATATGCATACTGAAAAACAGAAAATTGCTACTCAAAACTGCCTAACTCTCCATAAATGTAGAAGCATGAATATTTCAATCAGTGACTCTGGGTCATGGGAAGGATGAAACCCAGTCAGCAATAAAACAAGTCAGGGTTAGCTTTAATACAAAGGGTTAGCCTTAGATTTATTTGGAGGTAAACTGTTTCCCCATATCATGTCAGCCATGTCATGTGATCATGGAAGATAGTATTATTGTAAAATTAACCAATGTAAGTTAAGATACAAAATTCAGAGATAGAAGCTTAAAACAAATGGTACAAAAAAATAGGGTTCCACTTACCCACTTGATGTTGTGGTTCCTATATAGAATAGAATAGAATAGAATAGAATAGAATTTTTTATTGGCCAAGTGTGGACACAGCGGAATTTGTCTTGGTGCATAAGCTCTCAGTGTAGATAAAAGAAAAGATACATTCATCAAGAATGGTAAGGTAAAACACTTAATGATAGTCATAGGGTACAAATAAGCAAAGAGAAAACAATCAATATCAATATAAATCATAAGGATACAAGCAACAAAGTTACATTCATACAATCATTAGTAGAAGGAGATGGGTCATGGGAACGATGAGAATATTAATAGTAGTGCAAACTTAGTAAATAGTTTGACAGTGTTGAGGGAAATATTTGTTTAGCAGAGTAATGGCGTTCGGGGAAAAACTGTTCTTGTGTCTAGTTGTTCTGGTGTGCAGTGCTCTATAGCATCGTTTTGAGGGTAGGAGTTGAAACAGTTTATATCCTGGATATGAGGGTTCTGTAAATATTTTCACAGCTCTCTTTTTGACTTGTGCAGTATACAGATCCTCAATGGAAGGCAGGTTGGTAGCAATTGTTTTTTCTGCAGTTCTAATTATCCTCTGAAGTCTGTGTCTGTCTTGCTGGGTTGCAGAACCAAACCAGAACATTATAGAGGTGCAAATGACAGATTCAATAATTCCTCAGTAGAACTGTATCGGCAGCTCCTTGAGCAGTTTGAGCTTTCTGAGTTGGTGCAGAAACATTCTTTGTTGTCCTTTTTTGATGATGTTTTTGATGTTAGCTGTCCATTTTAGATCTTGCGATATGGTAGAACCTAGAAATTTGATGGTCTCTACTGCTGAAACTGTGTTGTCTAATATTGTAAGAGGTGAAAGTATGGAAGGGTTTCTCCTAGTCTATCACGATTTCTACAGTTTTGAGTGTGTTCAGTTCCAGATTGTTCCGATCGCACCACGAGGCTAGTTGTTCAACCTCCCATCTGTATGCAGATTCATCATTGTCTCGAATGTGACCAATCACTGTTGTTTCATCTGAGAACTTCAATGGTTTAACAGATGGATCGTTAGAGATGCAGTCATTGGTATACAGAGAGAAGAGAAGTGGGGAGAGTATGCAAATTGCAAGGGGTTTGACAGTGGATCCTTGATGGTTTTCAAGTGGGACAGCACTGGCCTTTCAAAGGTTTTCATGACTATAGATGTTAGAGCAACTGGTCTGTAGTCATTCAGTTCCTTGATGGTGGGCTTCTTCAGCACTGGGATGATAGTAGAGTGTTTGAAGCAAGAAGGAACATAGCATATCTCTAGCGATTTATTGAAAATTCGGGTGAAGATGGAGGCCAATTGATCAGCACAGACTTTTAAGCAAGAAGGAGTTATTCCTGGCTTTGTCTGTGAAATAGGTCTTGCACTTCCTTTTCTGTGATCACTAGGGGTTGTGAACCCAGTGGGATGGGGTCAGTTATAGGAGGCTTGGCTGTTGTTGTTGTGTCTGAGATGGGGGTTATGGAGATAGGTGGCTGTAGTTTCCTTTCAAACCTGCAGTAAAACTCATTCAGGTCATCTGCCAGTTGTTGATTTCCTTCAGCCTGGGAAGGAGGTTTGCCATAGCCGGTGATATTTTTAAGAGTTTTCCACATGTTTGCTGGTTCATTTGCTGAGAATGAACCAGCTTTTCAGAGTAGCTTCTTTTTGCTGCTCTGATCTCCCTTGTTAATACATTTCTTGCCTAATTGTACAGCATTTTATCACCTTTTCTGTAGGCTTCCTCTTTGGAATGACATAGCTGCTTAAGTTTAGCTGTGAACCAAGGTTTGTTGTTGTAACTGTATATTCGCAAGTTCCTGGTTGGTATGCGTAGGTCTTTTAACCTCCATATTAACCTCCATGTTTGTTTTAAAAATGACAAACAGAAATTAATGACAGTCAACTACCCTCAGAAACACAGGCTGAGATACACTTGCAATCCAATACAAGTTTCTCTGTCAGATAAACATGTTCTATATCTTCTCTACTAGGACTCCCCAATACTCATCAGAAACTTGCATATTTCTAACCTGCCCTCCTTTTCCTACTTACACCTTCTAATTCTTAGTAGAAGAGATGGAGTAGACATTTCCAGGCAGAATGGCATTTCAATTCATTCTGTAACAGTTCAAGCAGATAGCAAAATACTCCTATCTGAATTCTTCCATTTGTATTCTACTGAGGGATGTGTGCCAGAAGTGGGTTTCAGCAGGTTCTAACATGTTCTGGAGAACCGGTAGAGGAAATTTTGAGTAGTTCGGAGAACCAGTAGTAAAAATTCTGACTGGCCCCGCCCCCATCTATTCTCTGCCTCCTGAGTCCCAGCTGATTGGGATGAAATGGGGATTTTGCAGTAACCTTCCCCTAGAGTGCGGTGGGAATGGAGATTTTACAGTATCCTTCCCCTGCCACGCCCAACAAGCCACAGTCACAGAACCAGTAAAAAAATTTGAAACCCACCACTGATGTGTGCAGAATTCCATAGGTGAAAACAGTGGGTTATTGTTTTTTTTTTACTTTCTATAGAAAAATGCAAAACGAAGTTTCAAATGGCATCAAGTTAGGGAATTTAACAAGTTTCTCTAATTCTAAATAAATGAGCTCTGCAAATATTAATTTATAACTTTTTGGAACAAAGACCTGCTTTCTAAGAGCCAGTTTAGTGTAATGGTTGAAGTGCTGGAGTAGAAACTGGAAGACAATAAATTCTAATCTTCCCTGAGGCTTGGAAGCCAGCTGGCTGACTTTGGATGAGTCACTTTCTCTTAGCCCAACCCAGCTCATAGGATCTTTGTGACAGGGAAAATAGGAGGAGGGAACATCGTATATGCTCTGTTGAGTTTTACAAATAAATGTTTTCTTTTCCTAGCAGTGCACTAACAGATTGACTCTTCCAATAAAACCAGAGTAATGTTTTAAATTTAAGAGAGAAAGATTTATTTTTTTTAATTCTTAGAAATTGTTTAAATTATACAGAAAAGAGGATAAAAAGAAGAAGCAATCAAAATATTGGCCAACCTATGGGAGAAGGAACAACTATCCATTCATGGAGTTAGACCTTGATAAAGAATCAGTCCTGTTAAAAAAAATCCAAAGGTGCTTTTCCAAAAAGCAACTGTATTTTCTTGTTTGTTTGTTTGTTTTTTCTTTGAAAATGTTTTGCTTCTCGTCCAAGAATTCTGAACTGAATTGAAAGGAGAATGTGAGTGAAAGATTTTTTTTAAAAAACACCAAGAAAGTCCAGCTGCCCTTTAAAAAAGCACCTTTGGTACAACCATGTCTTGGATGATTGAGGATCTCCATAGACATGAGCTCTAAAAGAGCAGAATCCCCCATCCCACAGCAAAAAAAAATATATATAGCTAAATATTTTTTTCTGTAAACTCCACAACGTAAGAGTATCCAATTTTTCTGTTAAATACATGATCGGTTGTTGATTCTTACGTATCAAACTAAATTTTAAGAAGTACCCAAAAAATTGGGAATTATCTCTGGATGAGCAGGACTGTAATCAAATAGCGCAGAGGACTCCAACCTTGGCAACTTTAAGACTTGAGGACTTCAAGTCCCAGAATTCTGGGACTTCAAGTCCACAAGTCTTAAAGTTAGCAAGGCTGGAGACCTCTGAAATAACAAACAGAAATTGCACGAAGATGAGGATTTCAGGGTATGTACAATGAACTGCTACCGAATTCCATGTTTTGGGGAAAGTACTGGAAAACATGCAAGAGAAAGATATAAGGATTGGCGTGGGCTCTATGAGGGCATCAGAGCAGGGGTCTCTAACCATGGCAACTTTAAGACTTGTGGACTTCAACTCCCAGAATTCCTCAGCCAGCAAAGCTGACTGAGGAATTCTGGGAGTTGAAGTCCACAAGTCTTAAAATTGCCGAGGTTGGAGACCCCTGCATCAGAGGACTAGATAAAATATTCTTCCCTTAATATCATATGTTGGTTTTGTATATAATTGGGTTACAATGAAGATGAAGTTGACCATGAAAGGTCTCCTATCCTGAATCCCACCCTGAACTGTCTCTTTTATATCCTTACAAGATGTGCAGATTTGACATTCAAGCAGCTGCTCTGATATCTGACTTTCTTCTTGGGTGGATCAAGAGAGGAGGCAATAGAACCAATGGTCAAGATTAGTTTTACCTGTCCCTTTCGGTCTTTCTGTTTTGTCCTCTGATCTACTGTGGCACTCATCAATTCCACAGAGGCTCAGTGTCTGGCAAGGAGGGTGAATAAATGTGACAACACAGAGATAAAGAAGCAGTCCCAGTCACTTTCTGTAATCCCGGCTTGAAGATTTATTATCATTTACATGGCAGCTGATTTCTCTGGGGTTTGTTTTTCCTCCTCCTTCCTTTTAACAACAATTCTGCATTGTACTTCCCATGCGGCTAGATGTTTTTTATGGCATGAAATATTTTAATTGTTGCTTGAGGCAAAAGGTGTCCAGCACCAAGGTTTCAGTCACTTCGCATCAGAAACAGACTTTCCATCAGCTTTGGCAGCAGAGGGAGGATGAACAAATATGTTCATTCACCCATGAGACATGTATCTCATGTCTCTTGTCAGGATTAACTCCACTCATGCACTTAAGAGGGCTACTTTCTCATCCCCTATTTATTTTCAGGAACTCCCGTCCATTTTAGTCCTTAAGCCAGGTTCAAACAATGGTGGCACAGCTTTATAATGCATTCTCTCTCCCTCCTGAACCAGGCTGCTAAGAAAGAATTGCCGAGAAAACAGTAGCCGAGAACAATGGAGTTGGGATTGCAATGTCGTAATGGACATTATGAGTAAATGAAGAAAGACCTTGTGTAGTGTGAAGAGGAATTAAAAGGAAACTAATGTGCAGGAAGGGGTATGTGTAGAATAAAAGCAGAATAGCAAAAAAAAAAAAAGGATAGCAGAAGTTCCTCAAGGAAGCTGGGGCTGGACCATGTAGATTGGACCATGTGTGTCAGTTGACTTAATGTGTGTTTATTTTTATTTAATAACCATAAATAGAGTAAGCATTTGGTTGCTTCATAGACCAAGTCTTCCCAGGTTCTATCAAGTCTTCAATAGGCATATTTATTTGTGAACAATACCTTCTGCTCTTAAGCTCAGGGAATCATATCCTAAAATGTAGTTCTTAATCTACTGGCCCACTCCCAAATGAGTCTATTGGTGCTCATGGGCTTTACTGATTGATTTAATTTATACAAATATATGATTTGCTTGCCAGGTGCTCAAAAATGTATAATTAAAAATGATAATTAAGAAGTTCTCATAAAAGCAAGGAACACAGGGATAGAAACAAAACAAAGCAGCTATAAAAATCTGAGGGCAGCATTAACATTAACATTAAACTGAGGAGCATTAAAATATCATACAGGGTTAATGATCTTTACTTGTGACTAACAAAATAATAAAGGAGCCAATCTTACATTCCTCAAGAACTGCCATTTCCCACTTAGTGTCTACCAAATGCGTGGAGTCTCAATTCTCAAACAATTGCTTTTTGGGAGATTTTTAAAGTTCTGGTCCCAACAGACATGAGGAGATCAAGCGAGGGAAGACTGCTGGAAATGGGAGAGAAAACCCACAAAGACCCATTCGCTGACAAAGCTCTTATTCTGCCCCTATCCTTGATTCCACCAATACAAATTCCTTTTTCCTGCCCTGTAAGATCCTATACTAGCCACTCCAGATATGCCCTTTTCTCTCCTATTCAAAAAACAATCTCAATGATTCATAGAAAGGATGCATTTAGTGTTGGCAAATAATGTGTTTCTTAGACACATTACTGTTATGATCCTTTTTGCAATGCTGACTCAGAATGATAGTCTAACATTTTTATTGTGCTGTATGGAAATTATGAAAGAGTAACACATTTTGAAGGGCGACAAACTGACTAAGTTACCCCTCTTTATAGTTTGCGCATGAGCCCAATATTGCATGAAACTAAGAATGGCAGAAATTAACGTACCTGTTGAGATTATCATAAAGGATTATCCTGATTCATAGCTCAATCACTTCACCGACAAATAAACCATCATTCCAGCCTACCTGCTTCCTGCTATTATCAGAGCTTCTGATCTTAGCCACCAGCACCTTCCCATTCACTCTACTATTATAAAATCCACACAATTAACTTGGCATTATGAAAAATCTGACAGTATGTTCTGACAGTCACCTTAGAGAATTCAACTCATATACCCAATGCATGCAAAGCAACTAGTATCTCTAAATGAAACAACCCCCAAAATGGGGACTGCCCATTAGGTCTAATAAAGATCAGATTAATGGCCACATCTCTATTAAATAATTATGTACAACAAAAATGGAGCCAACAACTATCCACTCAGATTTGCCAGTCCTCCCCATTCTCTACCACACACAAACCAAAGATCCATGCCCCCAAATATATGCACATTCAGAATGTCTTACTTGTACACTTTTTGATAGCACTTCCTTTCTTGAGAGCATGGCGACTTAGCTTGCAGTGAAAGTTATCCTCCCAAAATTCAGCAAACCAAATGTTCCGGCGATTATTGTCCAGTGTCCTACTAGAGAAATAGCGATCAAAACCTAATGAGGGAAACAGATAATAAAACCATGAAAACCAAAATAAACAGGGTCAGAGATATGAGGGTAGACAGCAGATCTTAAAGGATAAAAGGGAATTTTAGCTATTGAAATACCATAATATTTTTTTAAAATAATCATTATTAGAAGTTAGTTTTGAAATACTTTGAGGTTTATTGTTAGCATTTATTGGATACCAAAGGGCCTAAAAGATTTCAAAGGCATCTTAAACACAATTACCAGTAGGCCAATAACTAAATGTGTTAACTTGCATCATAGGTTCAAACATGATAGTGGGGAAGCCAGCTATTTTTATTGTTTTCCCTGAAAGGAGAACAAAAGTTATAGATCAAAACCCTAGCTCACTCAATTATAACATTTAGTGTGACTTTGCTAATTGAAAATAGTTTGGACAGTGGCATCGGCAGTAAACATGATGATGTAAAATTGAGAATATGGATTTGGAGGCATCACGATGCAAATTCTGCACTGATGTACTTGCATCAGATGTTGTGATAATGTGCAATATTTGTGTGATGAAGTTATCAAAGCTTTTTACAGCCACTACTGCTGATGCCATTCAGTACTTTAGATTCCAGCTCTCACAACTACTTGCCGTTGGCTAAGGTAGCTGGAACTGAATTGAAATCTAAAATATTTGGAGGCACCAAGCTGTGTATCTCTGCTTCAGCTGCATCACATGTGTATATTTTCAGAAAATGTTTTTAAAATCTGAAAAATCAGTGCTGAAACAAATGGAATAAACAAAAACATTCACAAGTAGTATACACTGAAAATAGATGTTTCTGCATTTTTATTTTAATATGCATTTATTTTAATATGCATAGATATGCACTTCAGTTTGAAGCTCTGTCCTGTCAAAAATGCATCATAGCTCAGTTCATCATATTATTCCATGCCTATTGCTCTTTGCCATTTTTGACATAAACAATTCTTACTTTAACAAATTTAAATATATAGCAAACATGTTCTCAGCATATATTACATTGCATCTTAACAGCTTTCTCAATTTTCTTGTTCAGCTATAGAACACTTCCTCCTTTTTGCTTCTCAAATTTTGGATCTTTGTCTTTTTTAAAAAATAATAATAATAATTTATTAAATTTATATGCTGCTCAACTACAAGTGACTCGGGATGGTTTACAAATTGTTAAAAACAAAAACAAAGAAACAGCACATTCAACACAAATAATACACAACAAAACAAACACCGATGACAGAGAAAATAAATGGTTGATGAGAATGATCATCATCCTTATTGCCACATGATAATCCCTAATATGGGCTCTTACCCATGTATGTTGAGTCTTCCTTCAGTGGTGATCCTGATACTCTTTCAAGTACACTAAGTTGCATCCCAGTTCAGGCACACAGATAAAGACCCCATATGAGTGATATGAACCAATAATAATAATAATAATAATAATAATAATAATAATAATAATAATTATTATTATTATTATTATTATTATTATTATTATTTATTTATTTATTTATTTATTTATTTATTTATTTATTTATTTATTTATTTATTTATTTATTTAATTAAATTTTTATACCGCCCTTCTCCCGAAGGACTCAGGGCGGTTAACAGCCAGATAAAAATACAATACAATATACAATAAAACCCATTTAAAAAACTTATTCAACCTTGGCCAAATTAAAACTATAAAAGACATGATATAAAACCCCGTGTAAAATCCAATTTAAAACCCATATTATGCCAGTCCTGCTCGGAAGAATAAATACATCTTCAGCTCGCGGCAAAAGGCCCGGAGGTCAGGAAGTTGACGGAGTCCAGGAGGGAGCTCATTCCAGAGGGTAGGTGCCCCCACAGAGAAGTCTCTCCCCCTAAGGGTCGCAAGCCGGAATTGTTTGGCTGACGGCATCCTGAGGAGACCCTCTCTATGGGAGCGCACCGGTCAGTGGGAGGCATATGGTAACAGAAGGCGGTCCCGTAGATATTCGGGTCCTATGCCATGGAGCGCTTTAAAGGTGGTAACCAGCACCTTGAAGTGCACCCAGAAGACCACAGGTAGCCAGTGCAGCTTGCACAGGAGAGGTGTTATATGGGAGCCACAAGAGCCTCCCTTTATCACCCGCACAGCTGCATTCTGGACCAACTGGAGCCTCCGGGTGCTCTTCAAGGGGAGCCCCATGTACAGAGCATTGCAGTAGTCTAGGCGAGAGGTGACGAGAGCATGAGTGCATAGGGAATCCCGGTCTAGAAAGGGGCGCAACTGGCGAACCAGACGTACCTGGTAGAAGGCTCTCCTGGAGACGGTCACCAAATGCTCTTTGAAAGACAACCGTCCATCCAGGAGAACGCCTAGATTGTGCACCCTCTCCATTGGGGCCAATGATTCACCCCCAACAGTCAGCAGCGGTTGCAGCTGACTGTACCGGGATGCCAGCATCCACAGCCACTCAGTCTTGGAGGGGTTGAGCTGGAGCCTGTTTCTCCCCATCCAGACCTGCACGGCTTCCAGACACCGAGACAGCATTTCAACAGCTTCATTGGGGTGGTCCGGGGTGGAAATGTACAGCTGGGTGTCATCAGCATACAGTTGATAACTCACCCCAAAACCACTGATGACCTCACCCAGTGGCTTCATGTAGATGTTGAACAGGAGAGGCGAGAGAACCGACCCCTGTGGCACCCCACACAGGAGGCGCCTTGAAGTCGATCTCTGCCCCCCTGTCAACACTGTCTGCAACCGGTCAGAGAGATAGGAGGAGAACCACCGCAAAACGGTGCCTCCCACTCCCAAACCCTCCAACCGGCGCAGCAAGATACCATGGTCGATGGTATCAAAAGTCGCTGAGAGATCTAACAGGACCAGGGCAGAGGAATAACCCCTGTCCCAAGCCCTCCAAAGGTCATCCACCAACACGACCAAAGCCGTCTCTGTGCTGTACCCGGGCCGGAAACCGGACTGGAACGGGTCTAGATAGACAGATTCATCCAGGTACTGGGGTAACTGATATGCCACCACACTCTCAACAACCTTCCCCACGGTTGGAGGTTGGAGACTGGACGGTAATTGCCCAAAATAGCTGGGTCCAGGGATGGCTTCTTGAGGAGGGGCCTCACCACCACCTCTTTCAAGGCGATGGGAACAACCCCCTCCCTCAAAGAAGCGTTAACAATTCCCTGGAGCCAGCCTCGTGTAACCTCCCGAGTGGCCAGTACAACCAGGAGGGACACGGGTCCAATAAACATGTGGTGGCATTCAGCCGCCCCAGCAACCTGTCCATGTCCTCAGGAGCCACAGGATCAAACTGCTCCCAAATGGGCTCAACAAGACTTGCCTCCGTCACTTCGCCTGAGACTACCCAATTTTGGTCCAAACCGTCCTGGAGCTGAGCGATTTTATCGTACAGATACTTACTAAAGTCCTCGGCACAACCCTGTAAGGGATCATCGCGCACTTCCTGATGGAGGAGAGAGTGAGTCACCCTAAACAGGGAGGCCGGGCAGTTATCTGCCGACGCAATGAGGGTAGAGACATAGGCCCGCTTGGCCTCCCTCAGAGCCACTAGGTAGGTCTGAATATGAGACCTAACTAGTGTTCGGTCAGCTTCAGAATGGCTGGCCCTCCAGACACTCTCTAGGCGTCTTTTCCAGCGTTTCATCTCCCTCAGCTCCTCAGAAAACCAGGGAGCCGGTTGAGACCTACGCCGGGTCAGAGGCTGCAAAGGCACGACACGGTCCAAAATGCCTGCCGCTGCCTGTTCCCAGGTCGCGACAAGCTCCTCGGCCGAGCCGTGGGCCAGATCCCCAGGGAGTGGCCCAAGCTCCGTCAGGAACCTCTCTGGGTCCATCAGTCGCCTGGGACGGAACCAACACATCGGCCCCGTCTCCCTGCGGTGTTGAGTGGCAGTCCGAAAGTCCAGATGAAGGAGAGAATGATCTGACCATGACAAAGGTTCAATGACTAGTTCTCCTAGTTCTAGATCATTCAGCCACTGTCCAGAGACAAAAATCAGATCCAGTGTGCTTCCCCCAATGTGGGTGGTGCCATCAACTAGTTGGGTCAGGTCCATGGCCATCATGGAGGCCATGAACTCCTGAGCTGCCGTTGATGACACGCCGGCCGATGGCAAGTTGAAGTCCCCCATGACCATAAGCCTAGGGGTATCAACTGCCATCCCGGCTATCACCTCAAGCAGCTCGGGCAGGGCTGTTGTCACGCAGCAAGGAGCCAGGTACATGACCAACAAGCCCACCTGTATCCTACGCCGCCACTTCATGTAAAGTGATTCACAACCGGCTATCTGAGGTACAGTGGCTTCCCTCGGTTCTAGACTCTCCTTCATAACAACCGCCACCCCTCCACCCCTACCCTGGGCCCTACCCTGGGCCCTCGAACCAAGGCTTCAGCTACTCACTCATTCCAGGCAGCATGTAGGGCCGAGCCAAACAACCCACAAGATTCCCAAGCTCTCTCTGGAACTTCATTGGGTCCATCATTCACCTGGGCAAGCTGATTGAACAGGCCCTATTTTCCCGCAGGGATGAGTAGCACAGTAAGCCAAAAGGCAACTAGAGACTAATCTAATGTCCCTCTCTTCCAGATTACACCTCAACTTTGAGACAAAAAGTAGATCTAATTTGCAGCCTCCAGTATCTGTTGGACTGTTGATTACCTAGGAAAGGTCCCAGTTTGGCAGACCACAAACTCATAAGATGCCCCAGATTCAATATCACATGGTAGTAACTTTAAATCCCTGAAAACCAATGGCCCAAAGTTGGCCCAAAGTTATGTATTTGTGGGCAAAATTAATTTATATTTGCATTATCACATAGATTAGCATGAAACTAATGCTTTGATTTTCATTCATAATGTCTCCATTGAAGGTTCATAGGCTTTCTTAACAGAAAAGAATTTTCATTTGACATGTTGTTCACAGTTTTCAGAATACAGCATTTTGTTGATTTGAAGTTATAAGCTATTTTAGACAGTTCTTTTCATGACATCAAAGGAGACAAACAATGTATATTGAATTTCTTTATCTGTAGCAAATGATCAGCTGAATGGTCAGCTTGGAAATTCTCTGATGTAAAAGCTGATCAACCTCCAGACAGGCAAAGTGTTAGAGTTAAAGATTATTGAAGGTAGCTTGGTGTTTTCGGCCTGCAGCAGATTCATCCTATTGATGAATCATTGCCTCAACTTTCATCAACCCATGCCAGACCATGTCTGGCTGAGAATTATGAACACTGTCATCTGAAACATATAGAAGACACTAAGTTGACTTTTCTGGTGATTAATAGGGCAGCTGGTCAAAATCTGATTCAATTTTGCAATTCATTTGACAAATTGATTTGAATCATCAAAGCATTTGGGTTATTTGTTGCTACAGAAGTCTCCTCATGCCTAGGAGTCCAACTAATGTCTGGATTAATTCAGAGGCAACTGATCTGCGATGCACCAGACCTATTTGACAATTCTGATCTGAAGATTCAGTTAAAAGATTGAATTGCCACTGAAGTGAAGCTTCACATGGCCCTCAATGGTAAGTATATATTTAATCTATTTATCTAGACAGAATCAAGAGTCTAACAATACCAGATTTAGCTCACAGCCACAGTTACATTTCTTGAAGGGTCATTCATTAGAAAGGAAAGAACTGTCGAGTACCATAAGCCCATTAAAAAGACTTCATTCAATTAATAAGGCTATGCCTTGGGGAGAGAGTCATAAAGCCACCATCCTTAGTGTATGTATTTCAATCCCCCTCTGATAGTCATTTTACACTAAAAGAAATTAGTTCATGTTTAGCATAATTAAAATTAAGCTTTTGCTATTGGCTCAGGGCAGCATAGCTTTGTGTAGTCATAGGCCCATATCCATGGCATTCGCTAGTTTCCCTTTCAAAAATATATATATATATGTGTTTTCCAGGCTGCTGATTATTCTTTACTTGATGGACAACTGATTTCAGACCATGCCATTTATTAGCACATGAATATGAGGATGACGGAAGTTTGATTTAAATCCATATACTTGCTTTTTAAATTTATAGCAGTTTCAAAATGAGCACTGTTAAAGTGCCCATTTTTCTGGATTCTCCCCACCACCACCATAAATAATTTTCCCTTCTTTTAAAAAAAAAAAGCTGTATAATCATGGATTGAATATTTTTTATTGCATGCATATTTCACTATTTTTTCAAAACTTTCAGCGTGACTGATATCTTAATATTTTATTGTTAATATTAACAGTGTGTGAGCTGAGTTTTATAAAAGATACATGGCAAATCCTGGGGGCAGAGTGAAAAGAGGGATCAGCCTAAAATCCCTATGTAAACACAAATGAACTAAGTCAGTAACAGAGTTGGAAAGGACCTTCAAGGTCATCTAGTCCAGCTCACACAGGAGACCTATACTAGGGATTTGAACTGCCGACCTTTCTGATAATAAGTTCAGTGTTTTAGCCATTGAGCCAACCCCCTTTGAATGCTGTTGACTTTTCTCTAACTCTAACCAGGCTATGACTGTTAGTTAAGAAGATTCCAGGGCAAGAGCTTTTAGCAATAAATCAGCTTAATTGAACCTTCACATGTGGATCTGGTCTTTCACACCTGACAATAACTGACCCAAGTAACCCTGTGAGCTTTTATGGTTGAATACAGGTTTGTAGTCAGGTTTTCTCCTGTGTGAGTTCAACATTCTAAGTACTACTTCAGATAAGGGTCTCCATTTTGATCATAAAAAACTAAGATGTAATCACTTAAGAATTGTATGCAACTATTGAGGCTAACATTGAGGAAATACGATGTACTGACATTTCTGAAAGAGCAGAGAAACACTGCAACAGAAATCTCAGACTGGAACATAGATGCTAACCTGCAAAATCTTTTTGGATCAAAGACAGATGCTGAGATAATCCACTTGTACTCTGGGTGGCGACTCCTTACAAATAAACTGCAGAAATGGAAGTTTTTGCAGTCAACTTGGGAGGTGAGCAGCCAGAAGTCCTGGGATTCCACCCACATTCATAACTGCAGTATAACCTATATGGAAAATAAGCCTGCCATCCTCATTTCTTAATTACTTTGTGAAATAATTAATCTGTAAATATAGAGGAATTTCCTTTGCAGCAAAGATAAGATTCCTTTTGGTTAATTAAACCTTCTTTCAGGATTATAAAAATCAAAAGAGACTTTAAGGATTTAAAGATTCAAGAATTTTTTGCAAAAAGCTTAACAAAGAGAACATTTAATGTCTTCACATTTAACCTTAAATGTGAATGACATGACGGGACATTTGATCATCTTTGATGGACGTGTAAAACAGCCAGAAAATTTTGAATACAAATGCATACAATAATTCAGAAGATTATAGAGTAAAGCACTGTTGAAACCAGAGACTTTTCTTTGGGGCTAATGGAAAGACAGCTGAAAAAAAAATGAAACTTTTATTTCTAGGCTCAAAGGGGAAATTTCATCCATGTTTAGGAGGGCCTTTGATTTATCTTGTGTCAATTGTATCTTTCCCTCAATTGGGGAATTGTCTTATAGCTACATCTGGTTTGGACTATTGTAACACAGTCTACATGGTACTTGAAAACCATTCCAAAATTATATCTGGACCAGAATATGGTGGTGCTAGTAGTTATGAATGCACCTCAGTTCACCTATGTGACACTTCTATTTTGTGAACTGCACCAGTTACCACTTTGTTTCCAGGTTCAATTCAAAATGCTGATGGTAATCTATAAAGCTTTTCATAGCTTTGGGGCCTAGATATTTACTACTTTCTCCAACTATTTCTCCCCATCCCATAAGAGCAGGCCATAAGACCTGGCAGAGTCAATTGCTTTCTAAAGCATATTAAAGAAGCTCAGGTTAAGTTGGAAAGCTCAGGTTGAGTTCTCCTTGCTTTTGCAACTGGGGATGTTTCAGCCTAAAGTTGAAAACAAGTATGCTTAACAATCTTCTTAGAGAGTTACATCAGAGCTACTTGCTCTTAGTGAAAGTCTTTTTAAAATATCTTGATACCATCATCTCAAATGCATGGGAATAATCCTGATCATGCTTAGGACATGAGTTCTCCAACTGTAGGTTTTGAGCAACTTAGAAAAACATCGCAATGTTTTTCCAAAATATTGCTTCAGGCAATTAAACTTGGTCTTTGAGTATTACTAAAATTGCAAATGGTTTTCTGTCTCCTTTCTTTTCTTAGCAGAGGCACGCAGGATCTATGAGTCACATACAATCTAATGGTCTCTATGTTATTATTTCTGTTGTAGAATGTGACTTCGAAATGAACTTTTATTATATTCTCATGTCTATTTATTTTACAAGATATTTATCTATTAAAGTCTGCCAAGATGTCAAAAAGTCAATAAAACTCTATAAGTTGCTGTGATTAAATTGTTTTGTATTTTATGAGTGTGGTTTTTAACACAGTTGAAATGAATAAAAGTCTGGTTTCTGCAGAGAGTTACAACTGACATGTGACAAAATATTAGTGGTATTTGTGATCCATGAAATCGGCCATTGGGTTCAGCTTCTTTTGGAAATGCTTCCGGCTTCTGTACTAGTGTCCTTGGTAGCAATATAGTTTTGTTATTTGGATTGATGGAGAAGCAAACACAGATATTTTACAGTAAGATGTATAGTAAATTAAGGGTGAACATTGTTATCCCTTATTTTAAGTATTTAACCATTCAAAAATAAATAAAAAAGATATTGGTATGCAATAAGAGAAATGATAAAAATTACATTACATTATCCAATGCAAATCAAAATCAAGAAAGTACACTAACAAAGTATACTGACAAATGTATCTCTGATTTCATAATTGTTTTTCATACTGGAGAAGAAGGATCTTAATCTGTTATTTGTAAAAAAATGCTGTTCAAAGTACCAAGCCAAGCAGACTGGCTTCAGTTTTCAAAATGACCCCTGGAAATGAATCAAGGAAAAAGTGGTAAGGTACATTCATTTCTTGTCCAATGGGAACACAAAAGAAATCGCTCAATTGACTATTGTTGCCATTTTGCAAAGTTGAGAAATCTTAACTTACGGTATCTTAACATCTGGCTATAAAGCTCTAAATGACCATTAGATGACAGCAAAGGGTTAGCCTTTCCTCTTTCTTGCCATGGCATGGTTTTTCTGGATTTTTACAACCTCTATGTGGCAACTTTAGTATAGCCCCCATTTAATATCCTTTTGTCCGTTTCAGCTGGGATATATCACTCTCAATGATCATAACAATTACTGAGCATTTCAGAAAGAATCTTCCAGATGGTACATTGTTATGATTATCTACAGCATGTATAAATGTTACCACAATTAAGCATCAGTTTGTGATCCCATAAACCAGAAATTTGCTCCATGTTATAAACCATATCTCTGTGGGAGGAAGAAAGTATACAGTAGATCACTATCTACTAGCATGAAAAACGGGCAATCTGTGGTCCTCCAGATGCTGCTAGACTACAGATCATATCATTCTTCATTTACCATAATGACCAGCATTGAAATTTAACAACATCTGGAGGGCCATACATGCCTTTTCTTGAACTAGATTATCAGGTTTTCTGACTCCCAATTGTTTAATAGTCACAGTAACTAAAATGGAATTTGGATGCTGGAATAAAGAATGCTGGAGGGTGGGAGATGAGTTGGTTTTGCATTTTTTTTTTATAAAAGGATTATAATTTTAGTTCTGATGGGCTAAGTATATATTCAGAAGCTTGCTACTCCCTAAATATCAGACTAACTCTTGAGCCACTGCTTTGCCCACTCATAGCTGATGAAACTGAAGTTTTAATATAAAGCAATATAGGCTTCCTAAGCATAAACTATCCACATTAGCTCAGAACTTCTACTGTCATTTTTCAACAGATTGAGACATCTTTTCAGCCAGCAGTTTGATCATAAGTAAGACATACATCAGTTGTTGCTAAACAAGCAGTTGTTTAGCTTTAAGTTTTAGCAGAGCTGAAAATTCAAGGAAAATCATGGACATTCAAGGAATAAGGCCTTTAGGATATCCCAAATCAAGATAATTGATTCTTTCCATAATCATGAAAAAGCATGGCATCTGAATGAATGTTACAAGCTAAGAATAATGATAACAGATTTTTATTTTTGTACACTTATCAAATTCAAAGAACAAGCTAAAGCTCTTGAAAATTTCTAGGCTTACCTCTAACAGACGCCCTCTTGGGCAAGATTGTGACAGATCCTTCTGCAACCTCTTCCACATCTCTCACAGGGGCAATTTTGGAACCCCAGCTGTCAGAACCCATCCAGATGAAGTGCCCAGTCTGATTGGCTCGCTTTGCTGCCATCAACACATTCCTGGAGAGATAAAAGCAAAACCCAGCTTATGTGATCAGGGGTTTTATATTTAAACTGATGCAGGCACTGTGTCAAATTGGCAGGACAGAAAGCACCCACATTGTGTTAACTATAGAATTGCAAATAAAATTAACTTGGCATGTCCAGTCATATCCAGAAGTAACCTATTCAGTTACCAATTTTCACAGCACTAAGTGCCATTTGCCATATTTATTTCTCTGAACATTAAATCTATGGATACACATAGAAATCCGAATCTGGATTCTCCTTCAAAGCAACCTTTAACATCTTCAAACCAAGCATAACCCAATCAGACCAGGGGCGGGTTTCAAAACCCGTTGCTACCAGTTTGCTCGTGGGTACTCACGATGCTTCTGCGGATGTGCAGAAGCATCCGGGTGGGTGGGCGGAGCCAATCCGGGGAAAACCAGTAGCAACCCACTACTGAATCAGACCATATCTTTGCAGACTATATCTCACAAACTGATTATCCAGTGAGCCTTTATTTTGCATTTCTTGAAAATATGGGGTGTGCATTTAAAGAGTCAATGAATGCTGGACAATCAGGATCAAATATACAGGAGTTAGTGAGACCACGTATTTAGGAGCAATTTGACATTCTACAATTCTTTTAGCCTCCATAATATACATCCTATGTATAACTAAACTCTGGGAGGTATGGCATAATTTCACTATTTTTACCTAGCATCTTTGTTCCAATATCACCTGAAATGATGGTATAATGTTCTCTAGGGGAAAACTGATTGCCTGTTCCATTCCACATTACCAGATAGTACCATTTTTAATTTAGTCTGCACAACTGTTCCAATTTCTCAAATTGCTGCAAAGCCCAGTAACTAGTAAACCCAACATGAGCTCTTGATTTCATTGCAATAACTGGGACAAATTTTATTTAGTTACTATTTATTAAAATTATTATACTGACAACTACTGAAGTCTCTTTACAATTTATAGTAAAAACTTAAAACCTAAATTTAAAACTCTGCTAGAATGATAATGTAAACAAAATCAAAATCAAAAAATAATGTAAACACAATAAACATTTCAAACCATGTCATAGGACTTTTTAAAAAGTGACTTAAGCTCCACAATTCAGCAGAGATAATTCTAAAAGATTTGGATGACTACAGACAAGGTGTGATCCCTGGTTGCCTGCAGCAGCTTTAACTTAACTTCCTCAGATGATTTCAGTAAGTACGGAGGGGTAATCCAAGAGGTGTTCTCCTATGCCTTGAACCCAAGCCATAGATGATTTTAAATATAATAATCAACACTTTGTATTTCATCTGAAACAAAGTGATTGATTCTACAATGCTTTTAGCACAAGTGTAATGTGATCTTCCAAAGGACAACCTGGCAGCTGAATTCTGTGTCAACTCAAATTTCTGGACTAGACATAAAGGCAGTCCCATAATTGTTTAAACTTAGATTACCAGAATATGCATGACTGTTTAAGATCATTTTCTTCCAAAAAGGAAAGAAGTTGGCATATCACTTAAAGCCAATGAAAAGTATCTCTAGCTGTTGCCTCACTTGGAGAGAGATTGAAGAGAGATGAAAATTGAGAAATACTCCAAAATTGTACATGTGCTTCTCGTGAAAGTATAATTCTATTCAGAACAAAATCTACTCTAACTCTGGAATTATGGACCCTCACAAAGAACAACTTCATTTTGTTTGATTCCAAATTCAATATATGAACCCACCAAGTTCAATTCATTATCAACTGCAGGCAGATATTCAAGAAAATCACTCTATTATCTGAAGATGTTTCAGAGAAATAGCTCTAGATACATCTATGTACTATATACATCCTGCTCCAAACCTCCATATTTGGAGGTATTCAGATATTAAAAAGCAATGGAGATCAAATGGAGGGACCTCATATACCAGGGTGCAGTTTAAGCAGAAGCTGTCTCCAAATAATAATATCTCCCATTCTAAAAACTCTCAGTACAGTAATCCAGATGAATATAATGGCTGATACTATTATCTGAGGGACTGTCTCTTGCCGGTCACATCTACCCGACTCACCAGAGCAGGGTGGCAAAGAATGTTACGAATCCCATCTCCTGGGGGGGACCCAGAAGAAAGGCCTTCTCCATGGTGGCTCCCTCTTTCTGGAACATCATTCCCCCAGAGATTAGAATGGCCCCCACTCTAACCCTCTTCTGGAAGGCGCTGAAGACCTGGTTCTGCCACTGGTCCTGGGGAACCCAGAGCGGGATTGAGCCCATTAAATGGCTTGTGTGATGTTTTGTTGCTGGGGTGGGGGTTATTTTATTATATTATTTTATTAATTTATTATATGATTCTCTCTTTTATTAGTTTTATTGTTTTTTATATGAGGTTTTTATATTCTTGTAAGCTGCCTGGAGTTGCCATATGCGAATAGGCGACAATATAAATTTCCTAAATAAATAAAAGCCTTTTGAAAATTGAAGCAAGAAGAGTCATATCTCCTCTCTCAATGTCCAGAGATTTATTAATTTAATTTTTACTGTTACCAATAACAAGCCAATAACAAGCCTGGAGGTAGCTTGTTCCATAGGGCTGGTGCTGCCACAGAGAAGGCCCTCCCCCTGGGGGCCACCAACCTACATTGTTTGGTCAACGGCACCCTGAGGAGGCCCGCTCTGTGGGAGCGCACAGGTCATTGGGAGGCAATCGGTGGCAGAAGGCGGTCTCGTAAATACCCCAGTCCTAAGCCATGGAGCGCTTTAAAGGTGGTAACCAGCACCTTGAATTGCACCCGGAAGGCTACCGGCAGCCAGTGCAGGCCGCGCAGGATGGGTGTTATATGGGAGCAATGTGGTGCCCCCTCTATCACCCGCGCGGCCGCATTCTGGACTAGCTGGGGCCTCCTGGTGCTCTTCAAGGGGAGCCCCATGTAGAGAGCATTGCAATAGTCCAGGCGGGAAGTGATGAGGGCATGAGTGACTGTGCGTAAGGAGTCCCAATCAAGGAAGGGGCGCAACTGGTGAATCAGGTGAACCTGATAAAATGCTCCCCTGGCGATGGCCGTCAAGTGGTCTTCTAAAGACAGCCGATCATCCAGGAGAACACCTAAGTTGCGCACCCTTCCCCTAGGGGTCAGTACGTCCCCCCCAACAGTCAGCGATGGCGTAAGCTGACTGTACCGGGACGCCAGAACCCACAGCCACTCTGTCTTGGAGGGGTTGAGCTGGAGCCTGTTCCTCCCCATCCAGACCCGCACGGCCTCAAGACACCGACCCATCACCTCGACGGCTTCGTTGGGGTGGTTCGGGGTGGAAATGTACCGCTGCATATCATCAGCGTACAGATGATAATCCACCCCGAAACCACGGATAACCTCACCCAGCAGCTTCATGTAGATGTTGAACAGGAGAGGCAAGAGAACAGACCCCTGTGGCACCCCACAAGTGAGGCGCCTCGGGGTCGATCTCTGCCCCCCTGCCAACACCGTCTGCGAATGGTCAGAGAGATAGGAGGAGAACCACCGATAAACGGTGCCTCCCACCCCCAGTCCCTCCAACTGCCGCAGCAGGATACCATGGTCGATGGTATCAAAAGCCGCCGAGAGATCTAGCAGGACCAGGACAGAGGAACATCCCCTGTCCCGAGCCCTCCAGAGGTCATCCACCAATGCAACCAAGGCCGTCTCGGTGCTGTACCTGGGTCTGAAACCGGACTGCAATGGGTCCAGATAGACAGTTTCCTCCAGGTATTGAGGAATCTGATATGCCACCACACTCTCAACAATCTTCGCCAAAAAGCAAAGGTTGGAGACTGGACAGTAGTTCGCTAATACAGCTGGGTCCAGGGAGGGCTTCTTGAGGAGGGGCCTCACCACCGCCTCTTTCAAGGCGGTGGGGAAAATGCCCCCCAACAAGGAAGCGTTGGTAACTCTCAGGAGCCAGCCTCGTGTAACCTCCCGTGTGGCCAGTACCATCCAGGAGGGACACGGGTCCAATAAACATGTGATGGCTTTCAGCCTACCCAACAACCTGTTCATGTCATCAGGAGTCACAGGATCGAACTCAGCCCAGATAATACTCTCAAGACTCATCCCCGCCAACCCACCCGGATCTATCCAATCAGTGTCCAGTCCGTCCCGAATCCGAGCGATTTAATCAGACAGATATTGTACAAAATCCTCAGCACGCCCCTGTAAGGGGTCTTCCCGAGCCTTCTGCAGAAGCAGGGAGCAGGTCACCCTAAACAGGGTGGCTGGGCAATTATCTGCCGATGCGATGAGAGCGGAAAAATAATTATGTTTTGCCGCTCTGATCGCCACTAGGTAGGTCTGAATATGCGACCTCGCTAGTGTTCGGTTGGGTTCGGAGCGACTGGACCTCAAAGCACTCTCTAGGCGTCTTTTCCGGTGCTTCATCTCTCTCAGCTCCTCGTTATACCAAGGAGCTAGTTGAGTTCGTCGCCGGGTCAGAGGCCGCAAAGGCACGACGCGGTCTAAAGCCCCAGCCGCCGCCTCTTCCCAGACGGCGACCAGTTCCTCGGCCGAGCCATGGGCTAATTCCCTCGGAAATGGCCCAAGCTCCATCAGAAACCTCTCTGGGTCCATCAGGCACCTGGGATGGAACCATCGAACCGGTTCCGTCTCCCTGCGGTGCGGTGCAGCGGTTCAAAAGTCTAGCTGAAGGAGCAAATGATCTGACCATGACAAGGGTTTAAATAGTAACTCCCCTAACTCCAGATCATTTAGCCACTGTCCCGAGATGAAAATCAAGTCCAGTGTGTTACCCCCTAGTGTGGGTGGGACTGTTAACTAACTAGGTCAGGTCCAAGGCCGTCATGGAAGCCATGAACTCCCGAGCTGCCGTTGACGAGTCGCCTGCCGACGGCAAGTTGAAATCCCCCATAACCATAAGTCTGGGGGTCTCAACCGCCGTCCCGCTATCATCTCCAGCAGCTCGGGCAGGGCTGCTGTTACGTAGCAAGGAGCCAGGTACACAATCAGCAAGCCCACCTGCACCCCACAGCCCCACTTCACTAGAAGGGTTTCACAACCGGCTATCTGCGGGACAGCGACCTCCCTCAGTTCCAGACTCTCGTTAATAGAGGAATAGAGGAGGAACTGAATAAGTGATACGCACTTCTTTTGTTTGGTATCTAGAATTTTATTCCTTTTATTGATTGAGGATGTACAGATAGTCTTCATTTGACGACTGCTCAAAGTTACAATGTACCTCCCAAAAGATACTGATTACTCCCTTTCCATAGTCACACAAGAGCATTTTGGACACTTGGCAGCCAGTTACAGTGTTTCATCACCACATGGCCACGATTTGTGGCATTTTTTGGTGTTTTCCTCTGGGAGAATGGATTCACTTAATGATCATATGACTCATTTAACAATCACTTAACAATCATGGTGATTCACTTTACAATGGTTGTAAAATCAAATCAGGTCATGTGTTGACCTGCTTAACAATCACAAGGACTTAGGATGGAAATTCTGGGTTCATTATGGTCATTAAATAAGGGCTCCCTGTAATACAGAATTAAACATTTATTTATTTTAGTCACTAAAGAGTATACTTGGATTGTTTTATTTTGCCTTGTCCTTGGTGAACATCTCATTTTCAATCTAAAAATTTTGGGAAACAGATATTTGTTAACTTTGAGATGGTCTCATTGCCATTTATTATTAATATTGTTATGGTGCCTTCCAGTCAATCTTGTCTCCTGGCAAGTGCCTGGATAAATCTTTGCAGTTTTCTTGGCAAGATTTCAGTAGTGGTTTGCCATTGCCTGAATCCTAGAACTGAGAGAGAGAGTGACAGGATCACCAGCTGGCTTCATGTCTAAGGCAGGACTAGAGCTGGTTTCTAGGCGACACCTTAACTACCAACTACTCCTTAACCTTGATCGTCTCAATTATGGTAGAATTAAACAAAGGTTTCCAAGTACAAGAGAAGATGAACTTTGCCCTTGGCAAATTCCAGTGAAAGCAATTTAAAAAGAGTGTGAGTAATGATGATTCAGAACCTATATAAACCAGTCAATACTCCCTCCCACATGGAATGGAACAGAAATAAAGAGGAGAATGCTGAATATTTTCTGGCTTTAAAGTGATCCACCCACCATCATCTTTTTGGGATTCCATGATTGGCAGAAAGGTGTAAGGTCTTCCTTTCTTTGTATATTTCTACTCTTGAACAATCTTTGCTTCTTGTCTTGTGTTATGTTATATTCTTGACTATTCTGTGACAACTATCTCATGTCAATTGACCAGGATAGTGACAACAGCTCTTTACTATATGGTGAACCCAGCAACCCGGGCTGGGAAAAAACCTCTCTTTAAATACAGTTTAGCCGGCGGCTTCAACCAATCAGCAATGTGCTTGTTTCCCGCCAAAACATTTAAAGATACATTACACTCCTTCCCTCCCAGAAAACACTTTACCAATATTTACATGAGATTTACATATTATTTTTCAACGTAATCACACAAGTAGACTGGGCGTCTCCTGACTCTTTCGGACCTGCGCAATTCATTCTCTGGGAGTGAGTCGAGCTGACCGGAGGGACTGTCTGTTCCTCTCAGCTCCTCCTCTAGGCCATCCGGCCCTGGATTATTTGCAGAGTCGTCCCTGCTGTTTTCAGGAGGAACCGGTTGGCGTCGCTGGACTTCTTGGAACTCAGATAAGTCCCGCGTTTGCTCCGGGTTCGGGGCAGCTGTGGATTCAAACATTGTATAGTCAGGGCCTGTTTCGTCTAATTCGGATTGTTCGGTTATGCGTTTCCTTATTTGATCTATGTGGCGTTTCCATACCCTGCCATCCTCTATCTCTACTAGATATGATTTTGGCCGTTATTTCTAGGACTGTTCCTGCTAACCAGGTCGGGCCCTCGCTGTAGTTGTGTGCCCACACTAGGTCGCCTATTGCCATCTCTCTTGTTTTACCGTGTGCCCCTTTGTAACCGTCTGGTGTGTAGTTTGGGTTTAAACGGTCTAGTGGGCACCTAAGCTTCCGACCCATTAATAGCTCGGCGGGCTTCTGCCAGTTGTGACACAGGGGTTCTGTGTTGGACTGCTAGGAAGGTATCGATTTTTGTTTGCCAATCGCCTGGCCTGATTCTGGACAATGCTTCTTTGCGCCCGAACGAAACGTTCTGCAAGGCCATTCGTCGCAGGGTGGAAAGGCGCCGAGAGGACATGCCGGATGCCCTCTTCTGCCAAGTACCCTCAAACTGGGTTGCCGTGAATTGCGGGCCGTTATCGGAGACTAACGTGTCGGGCAACCCATGGGTTACAAATAGGTGCCGTAGGACTGAGATCACGGCCTCGGCTGTCATGGATCTCATGAGAATGATTTCCAGCCATTTGGAGTAGGCATCGACTACTACCAGAAAGGTTTGGCCGTGGAAGGGGCCGGCAAAATCGATATGGATCCTAGACCAGGGGCCCTGGGGTCTCTCCCATTCCCGAATCGGGGCCGTTGGGGTAGCGGTCTGGACTCCTGGCAGGCCTGGCATTTCCCTACCCTCTCAGCAATTTCTGAGTCCATTAAGGGCCACCACACATAGCTTCTCGCTAGACCCTTCATCCTCACGATCCCTGGGTGACCTTCGTGAAGGAGATCCAATACCTTTTTCCTTAGTTTCTCCGGGATCACCACTCGATCCCCCATAGCAGGCACCCCTTGAGCCGAGAGCTCCCACGTTTTTACAAACTCTTTAAAACGCCGCCCGCGCAGCGGGCCAACCTCTTTGTACCCAACCAATTACAGTTCTTATTGTAATGTCCTTATCTGAAGCCGAGCCACCTCTTTGGATGTGACTGGGCCGGAGTCCAAGGAGTCAATTAGCAGAACTGGTATCCCGGGAGTGGGGTCTTCGATAGTCTCTGGTAACGGGCATCTGCTCAGGCTGTCTGCATGCCCTAATTCCTTTCCTGGCCGGTGTAGTAATTTGTAAGAATACGCTGCCAGGAAGATAGTCCATCGGGTCAGTCTTGGCGAAAGTGCCACGGGCGTTGGGCGGTCGCCTGCCAGCAGACCTAGCAAAGGTCTATGGTCCGTGATGATTTCAAAATCACGGCCAAATACATATTCATGGAATTTCTTTACTCCTGAGACTATAGCCAAGGCTTCCTTATCAAGCTGGCTATAATTCCTTTCAGTTGATGACATGGTTCGGGAGTAGTATGCAATAGGGGCTTCTGTGCCATTTGGTAACCTGTGGCTGAGCACAGCCCCCACCCCATAGGGAGATGCATCGCAGCTTAACACTAATGGCAGCGTGCCATTGTATTGGATAAGGAGGCTATCACTCGTTAGGAGATTCTTTACCCCTTCGAATGCCCTAGCTTCCGCCTTTCCCCAAGACCATGCAGCCGACTTTGCTAGTAATTTATGCAGCGGCTCGGCTACTGTTGCCTTATTCCTTAAGAATACCGCGTAGAAGTTGACCAGACCTAAGAATGCCTGTAACTCCGTTTTGGTTTTTGGAACCGGGGCCTTCCTGATGGCCCGTACCTTGCTCTCAGTGGGGTGAATCCCTTCCCTGTCTATCCGGTAGCCCAGGAATTCCACAGACTCAACCCCGATCTGGCATTTGTTTAGTTTAACCGTGAGACCGGCAGACCGGAAAATGCCCAAAACTTTTCGCAGCCTTACCCCTAATTCCTCTAGATTTTCAGCGGATACCAGTACATCGTCAAAGTATGGTACCACCCCTGGGAGGCCCTGCAATAGCCGCTCCATCAGGTTCTGAAATAACCCTGGAGCCACACTAACCCCAAACTGTAATCGGGTACACTTAAAAGCCCCTCTGTGAGTCACAATTGTCTGCGCTTCGGCTGTGCTGCTATCTACGGGCAGCTGTTGATAGGCTTGGGCCAAGTCTAGCTTGGCAAAAACTTGCCCTTGCCCCATTGAGTGCAGTAAGTGCTGTACCACCGGAACGGGGTAAGCACTCTTTTGCAACGCTTTGTTAAGCGTTGCCTTGTAGTCAGCGCAAATCCGGACCGACCCGTCCGGTTTGACTGGGGTGACTATAGGGGTCTCCCACTTAGCATGGTCAACTGGCACTAGAATTCCCTGGTTTACTAGCTTGTCCAGTTCCCGGTCAATCCTGGGCTTTAGGGCGAACGGGACCCTCCTAGCCTTTAGACGGATAGGGGCAACTTGGGGTCTAAGTTAAAGGAGATAGGGGTCCCGTGTACTTGCCCAGGCAGTCTCTGAAAACGTCCCCAAATTCTTTCATGAGTGCGTCTTTGAGGTCGACTTCGTTTCTGAAGATTCCAGTCACTCCCATGCCCAATGCTCGGAACCAGTCCAGTCCCAACAAGCTTGGCAGGGTCCCATCGACGATGGTGATGGGCAGAGTTTTCTTGTATTGTCCATACTCGACGTGGACGGACGTTACCCTCGGACGGGATGCGATTCCCTGGTAGTCTTGTACCTTTAATTTCTGTGGTTGCAGTTTGCGCTGCGATGGCGGGTAAGGCTCTCACGAGAGTGTCCCAGGACATGATCGTGATCGATGAGCCGGTGTCCACCTCAATCGGCACGGCACCCCTCAATCTTTGCCTTTGTAAAGATTTTTTCTCTAGGCCAGTTGATGCGTGACCCACTCTCACGACAGTCTGATTCAATTTCGCGCCTTTTTAAACTGACCACTCGCGGGCCGCTTCGCGTTCCAGCGCTCTGATTGGCCGGTTTGAATTTTGGCGGGAAGGTTGGGGAGCTCGACAGACCTGTGCTAGGTGCCCTTCCTTCGCATCGCCGACAAGTTGCATCTTTAAATCTGCATTGTTGTCGTTGGTGTTGCCCTCCGCAACTCGCGCAGTCGCCCGGTCGTCTTTCTCCGGCCTCCCGGTGTGGAAGACTCCTTCCTCCTCATTTTATTTATTTATTTATTTATTTATTTATTTATTTATTTATTTATTTATTTATTTATTTATTTATTTATTTATTTATTTATTTATTTATTTATTTATTTATTTATTTATTTATTTATTTATTTATTTATTTATTTATTTATTTATTTATTTATTTATTTATTTATTTATTTATTTATTTATTTATTTATTTATTTATTTATTTATTTATTTATTTATTTATTTATTTATTTATTTATTTATTTATTTATTTATTTATTTATTTATTTATTTATTTATTTATTTATTTATTTATTTATTTATTTATTTATTTATTTATTTATTTATTTATTTATTTATTTATTTATTTATTTATTTATTTATTTATTTATTTATTTATTTATTTATTTATTTATTTATTTATTTATTTATTTATTTATTTATTTATTTATTTATTTATTTATTTATTTATTTATTTATTTATTTATTTATTTATTTATTTATTTATTTATTTATTTATTTATTTATTTATTTATTTATTTATTTATTTATTTATTTATTTATTTATTTATTTATTTATTTATTTATTTATTTATTTATTTATTTATTTATTTATTTATTTATTTATTTATTTATTTATTTATTTATTTATTTATTTATTTATTTATTTATTTATTTATTTATTTATTTATTTATTTATTTATTTATTTATTTATTTATTTATTTATTTATTTATTTATTTATTTATTTATTTATTTATTTATTTATTTATTTATTTATTTATTTATTTATTTATTTATTTATTTATTTATTTATTTATTTATTTATTTATTTATTTATTTATTTATTTATTTATTTATTTATTTATTTATTTATTTATTTATTTATTTATTTATTTATTTATTTATTTATTTATTTATTTATTTATTTATTTATTTATTTATTTATTTATTTATTTATTTATTTATTTATTTATTTATTTATTTATTTATTTATTTATTTATTTATTTATTTATTTATTTATTTATTTATTTATTTATTTATTTATTTATTTATTTATTTATTTATTTATTTATTTATTTATTTATTTATTTATTTATTTATTTATTTATTTATTTATTTATTTATTTATTTATTTATTTATTTATTTATTTATTTATTTATTTATTTATTTATTTATTTATTTATTTATTTATTTATTTATTTATTTATTTATTTATTTATTTATTTATTTATTTATTTATTTATTTATTTATTTATTTATTTATTTATTTATTTATTTATTTATTTATTTATTTATTTATTTATTTATTTATTTATTTATTTATTTATTTATTTATTTATTTATTTATTTATTTATTTATTTATTTATTTATTTATTTATTTATTTATTTATTTATTTATTTATTTATTTATTTATTTATTTATTTATTTATTTATTTATTTATTTATTTATTTATTTATTTATTTATTTATTTATTTATTTATTTATTTATTTATTTATTTATTTATTTATTTATTTATTTATTTATTTATTTATTTATTTATTTATTTATTTATTTATTTATTTATTTATTTATTTATTTATTTATTTATTTATTTATTTATTTATTTATTTATTTATTTATTTATTTATTTATTTATTTATTTATTTATTTATTTATTTATTTATTTATTTATTTATTTATTTATTTATTTATTTATTTATTTATTTATTTATTTATTTATTTATTTATTTATTTATTTATTTATTTATTTATTTATTTATTTATTTATTTATTTATTTATTTATTTATTTATTTATTTATTTATTTATTTATTTATTTATTTATTTATTTATTTATTTATTTATTTATTTATTTATTTATTTATTTATTTATTTATTTATTTATTTATTTATTTATATTAACACATTTATATGAGTAGCATTTTAACTTTTTGGTGGGGGACAAAGTGACACAGGGGTTCTGTGTTGGACTGCTAGATATGTATCAATTTTTGTTTGCCAATCGCCTGGCCTGATTCTGGACAATGCTTCTTTGCGCTCGAACGAAACGTTCTGCAAGGCCGTCGCAGGGTGGAAAGGCGCCGAGAGGACATGTCGGATGCCCTCCTCTGCCAAGTACCCTCAAACTGGGTTGCCGTGAATTGCGGGCCGTTATCGGAGACTAAAGTGTCGGGCAACCCGTGGGTTACAAATAGGTGCCGTAGGACTGAAATCACGGCCTCGGCTGTCATGGATCTCATGAGAATGATTTCCAGCCATTTGGAGTAGGCATCGACTACTACCAGAAAGGTTTGGCCGTGGAAAGGGCCGGCAAAATCGATATGGATCCTAGACCAGGGGCTCTGGGGTCTCTCCCATTCCCGAATCGGGGCCGTTGGGGGTAGCGGTCTGGACTCCTGGCAGGCCTGGCATTTCCCTACCCTCTCAGCAATTTCCGAGTCCATTAAGGGCCACCACACATAGCTTCTCGCTAGACCCTTCATCCTCACGATCCCTGGGTGACCTTCGTGAAGGAGATCCAATACCTTTTTCCTCAGTTTCTCCGGGATCACCACTCGATCCCCCCATAGCAGGCACCCCCCTTGAGCCGAGAGCTCCCCACGTTTTTTTACAAACTCTTTAAAACGCTCGCCCGGCGCAGCGGGCCAACCTCTTTGTACCCAACCAATTACAGTTCTTATTGTAATGTCCTTATACGAAGCCCGAGCCACCTCTTTGTACCCAACCAATTACAGTTCTTATTGTAATGTCCTTATACGAAGCCCGAGCCACCTCTTTGGATGTGACTGGGCCAGAGTCCAAAGAGTCAATTAGCAGAACTGGTATCCCCGGAGTGGGGTCTTCGATAGTCTCTGGTAACGGGCATCTGCTCAGGGCGTCTGCATGCCCCAATTCCTTTCCTGGCGCCTTAGCCTCGAGATCCCACCTTCGCCGCCAGTGTTAGATTCGGGCAATAACGAGGCAGGAGACCAGGATAGTGACAACAGCTCTTTACTATATGGTGAACCCAGCAGCCAGTGCTGAGAAAAACCTCTCCTTATATACAGTTTAACTGGGGGCTTCAACCAATCAGCAACGTGCTATTTTCCTGCCAAAACTTTTAAAGATACATTACACTCCTTCCCTCCCAGAAAACACTTTACCACTATTTACATAAAATTAACATCTTATTTGTCAACGTAGTCACGCAAGTAGACTGGGCGTCTCCTGACTCTTTCGGACCTGCGCAATGCATTCTCTGGGAGTGAGTCGAGCTGACCGGAGGGACTGTTCGTTCCTCTCAGCTCCTCCTCTAGGCCATCCGGCCCTGGATTATTGGCAGAGTCGTCCCTGCTGTTTTCAGGAGGAACCGGTTGGCGTCGCTGGACTTCTTGGAACTCAGATAAGTCCCGCGTTTGCTCCGGGTTTGAGTCAGCTGTGTATTCATACATTGAATAGTCAGGGTCTGTGTTATCAGTTATGCGTTTCCTTATTTGATCTATGTGGCGTTTCCATACCCTGCCATCCTCTATCTCTACTAGATATGATTTTGGCCCTGTTATTTCTAGGACTTTTCCTGCTAACCAGGTCGGGCCCTCGCTGTAGTTGTGTGCCCACACTAGGTCGCCTATTGCCATCTCTCTTGTTTTACCGTGTGCCCCTTTGTAACCGTCTGGTGTGTAGTTTGGGTTTAAACGGTCTAGTGGGCACCTAAGCTTCCGACCCATTAATAGCTCGGCCGGGCTGCGGCCAGTTGTTACACAGGGGGTTCTGTGTTGGACTGCTAGATATGTATCAATTTTTGTTTGCCAATCGCCTGGCCTGATTCTGGACAATGCTTCTTTTGCGCTCCGAACGAAACGTTCTGCAAGGCCATTCGTCGCAGGGTGGAAAGGCGCCGAGAGGACATGTCGGATGCCCTCCTCTGCCAAGTACCCCTCAAACTGGGTTGCCGTGAATTGCGGGCCGTTATCGGAGACTAAAGTGTCGGGCAACCCGTGGGTTACAAATAGGTGCCGTAGGACTGAAATCACGGCCTCGGCTGTCATGGATCTCATGAGAATGATTTCCAGCCATTTGGAGTAGGCATCGACTACTACCAGAAAGGTTTGGCCGTGGAAGGGGCCGGCAAAATCGATATGGATCCTAGACCAGGGGCCCTGGGGTCTCTCCCATTCCCGAATCGGGGCCGTTGGGGGTAGCGGTCTGGACTCCTGGCAGGCCTGGCATTTCCCTACCCTCTCAGCAATTTCCGAGTCCATTAAGGGCCACCACACATAGCTTCTCGCTAGACCCTTCATCCTTACGATCCCTGGGTGACCTTCGTGAAGGAGATCCAATACCTTTTTCCTCAGTTTCTCCGGGATCACCACTCGATCCCCCCATAGCAGGCACCCCCCTTGAGCCGAGAGCTCCCCACGTTTTTTTACAAACTCTTTAAAACGCTCGCCCGGCGCAGCGGGCCAACCTCTTTGTACCCAACCAATTACAGTTCTTATTGTAATGTCCTTATACGAAGCCCGAGCCACCTCTTTGGATGTGACTGGGCCAGAGTCCAAAGAGTCAATTAGCAGAACTGGTATCCCCGGAGTGGGGTCTTCGATAGTCTCTGGTAACGGGCATCTGCTCAGGGCGTCTGCATGCCCCAATTCCTTTCCTGGCCGGTGTAGTAATTTGTAAGAATATGCTGCCAGGAAAATAGTCCATCGGGTCAGTCTTGGCGAAAGTGCCACGGGCGTTGGGCGGTCGCCTGCCAGCAGACCTAGCAAAGGTCTATGGTCCGTGATGATTTCAAAATCACGACCAAATACATACTCATGGAATTTCTTTACTCCTGAGACTATAGCCAAGGCTTCCTTATCAAGCTGGCTATAATTCCTTTCAGTTGATGACATGGTTCGGGAGTAGTATGCAATAGGGGCTTCTGTGCCATTTGGTAACCTGTGGCTGAGCACAGCCCCCACCCCATAGGGAGATGCATCGCAGCTTAACACTAATGGCAGCGTGCCATTGTATTGGATAAGGAGGCTATCACTCGTTAGGAGATTCTTTACCCCTTCGAATGCCCTAGCTTCCGCCTTTCCCCAAGACCATGCAGCCGACTTTGCTAGTAATTTATGCAGCGGCTCGGCTACTGTTGCCTTATTCCTTAAGAATACCGCGTAGAAGTTGACCAGACCTAAGAATGCCTGTAACTCCGTTTTGGTTTTTGGAACCGGGGCCTTCCTGATGGCCCGTACCTTGCTCTCAGTGGGTGAATCCTTCCTGTCTATCCGGTAGCCCAGGAATTCCACAGACTCAACCCCGATCTGGCATTTGTTTAGTTTAACCGTGAGACCGGCAGACCGGAAAATGCCCAAAACTTTTCGCAGCCTTACCCCTAATTCCTCTAGATTTTCAGCGGATACCAGTACATCGTCAAAGTATGGTACCACCCCTGGGAGGCCCTGCAATAGCCGCTCCATCAGGTTCTGAAATAACCCTGGAGCCACACTAACCCCAAACTGTAATCGGGTACACTTAAAAGCCCCTCTGTGAGTCACAATTGTCTGCGCTTCGGCTGTGCTGCTATCTACGGGCAGCTGTTGATAGGCTTGGGCCAAGTCTAGCTTGGCAAAAACTTGCCCTTGCCCCATTGAGTGCAGTAAGTGCTGTACCACGGGACGGGGTAAGCACTCTTTTGCAACGCTTTGTTAAGCGTTGCCTTGTAGTCAGCGCAAATCCGGACCGACCCGTCCGGTTTGACTGGGGTGACTATAGGGGTCTCCCACTTAGCATGGTCAACTGGCACTAGAATTCCCTGGTTTACTAGCTTGTCCAGTTCCCGGTCAATCCTGGGCTTTAGGGCGAACGGGACCCTCCTAGCCTTTAGACGGATAGGGGCAACTTGGGGGTCTAAGTTAAAGGAGATAGGGGTCCCCGTGTACTTGCCCAGGCAGTCTCTGAAAACGTCCCCAAATTCTTTCACGAGTGCGTCTTTGAGGTCGACTTCGTTTCTGAAGATTCCAGTCACTCCCATGCCCAATGCTCGGAACCAGTCCAGTCCCAACAAGCTTGGCAGGGTCCCATCGACGATGGTGATGGGCAGAGTTTTCTTGTATTGTCCATACTCGACGTGGACGGACGTTACCCCTCGGACGGGGATGCGATTCCCCTGGTAGTCTTGTACCTTTAATTTCTGTGGTTGCAGTTTGCGCTTTGCGATGGCGGGTAAGGCTCTCACGAGAGTGTCCCAGGACATGATCGTGATCGATGAGCCGGTGTCCACCTCCAATCGGCACGGCACCCCCTCAATCTTTGCCTTTGTAAAGATTTTTTTCTCTAGGCGAGTTGATGCGTGACCCACTCTCACGACAGTCTGATTCAACTTCGCGCCTTTTTTAAACTGACCACTCGCGGGCCGCTTCGCCGTTCCCGCGCTCTGATTGGCCGGTTTGAATTTTTGGCGGGAAGGTTGGGGAGCTCGACAGACCTGTGCTAGGTGCCCCTTCCTTTCGCATCGCCGACAAGTTGCATCTTTAAATCTGCATTGTTGTCGTTGGTGTTGCCCTCCGCAACTCGCGCAGTCGCCCCGGTCGTCTTTCTCCGGCCTCCCGGTGTGGAAGACTCCTTCCTCCTCCTCACCGTCCGATTCGGCCTGGACCTCTTCATTGTGGACCGGGGTTGATTTCGCACCAGCCGTTGGTGTGACCTGCTTTTGTAGGGTTTCCGCCGCTTGGGTAGACATCTCGTGAGCCCTGGCTTCGTCCAAGGCGTTTGCCAGCGTTAGGTTGCTTTTAGACAGCAGCCGCCTCCGCAAACGGATGTCCCTGACCCCGCGGATGAGTTGCTCCAGCAATGCCTCGTCCAAGTCTCGGTACTCGCAATGTTTTGAGGCTTTCCTCAGGGCGGCCATGTATGCGCTGATGGACTCGCCTTCTTGCTGTCTGCGCTCCCCGAATTCGAACCGTTGCACATACTTTGATGGCATCGGTGCAAAATGGGCTTTTAGTAGAGTTTGCAGAGTCTGCCACGGTACCGACTGTACCGGCGTTGGCTCCGCCAGCGATTCTGCGGTGTTGAAAACTTCTGGACCGCAGTGGCTCAGGAAATAGGCTCGTTTCCTGTTGTCGGAAACTCCTTGAAGTTCGTTCGCCTCGAGGAAACACTCGAAGCGAGCCATGTATGACCCCCATTTCTCCTTAGTTGGGTCGAATGGCGCTGGCGGTGTGTAGCCGGACATCGCTACTTTCCGCCCCTTGTTTGCTGGGTTCGCGTCTTCCTGGTGAGTTCAGCTCTTTTCCTGGCGCTCTTAGCCTCGAAATCCCATCCTCGTCGCCAGAGTTAAATTCGGGCAATAACGAGGCAGGAGACCAGGATAGTGACAACAGCTCTTTACTATATGGTGAACCCAGCAACCCGGGCTGGGAAAAAACCTCTCTTTAAATACAGTTTAGCCGGCGGCTTCAACCAATCAGCAACGTGCTTGTTTCCCGCCAAAACATTTAAAGATACATTACAGGAATAAAGGCTTACCTGCTCATATAGTGATCATTGTTTTGGAATCTAAAAGAATTCAAACTTCCAGTCTGCTGGACAGGGACACAGCAATACAGAGTCCGAGGTCTTGCACAGCACTGATCCTTTAACTGGAGAGGTTGCAACTGGATCTGAGATCTTCTACATGAAAGCATCTGCTCTACATTTGAATTGCAGCTCTTCCACCTTGGGACATAATCCTGTGCAAGTCTTCACCAAAATTATGACACACACTTAGTTCAATGAGGTTTATATCAGACCTTGTAGGTAAAATCCATCATCACTTTATAATAGGGTATCTTTCTTCTCCAACTTTCATCAATTCCCATGTGCCCAAGATTTGTTCCAAAGAACTGAGATTAAATTTGGAAAGTTTAGAAGAGGAAATGTTTCTCCCAGATCACTGGAAACGACTGTATAGTTCAATGGAACTTAACTATTATACAGGATTGCAGCCTTACTTTAGGATTTCACAATTTAACATTATTGCTTTTGTAATAAAATCATTAACATAAGCTATCAAAAACTCCTTGAAAATGAGAGAGGGAAGAGGTACAAAGATACTTTGCCTATTATATTATTATCATCTTTGAGCCACATAATTTTAAGCAGTGAAAAATTAGGCAGAAATGACATCAGAGTTCAGTAACAAGAGCCAAGATACCTTCAGTGAAAATGTTATGTTAAAGGCTTTCTTAAAGTTTCTCAAAGTTTTTCAGTCTTTGCAAAAATTGCCCCATTTTTTTACCTTATTCTCAAAAAGCTTTAGAAAGCTTTATTTATATTAACACATTTATATGAGTAGCATTTTTAACTTTTTTGGTGGGGGGGGACAAAGTGACAGAGTACAGTTGTTTATATACAGGTAAATTTCCTCTATGGGAGGAGCTGCAGTATATTGTCTTTCTATGAACTTGAATAAAAATGTGGGAAGACAGGAAGGCTGCTGGGGAAAGGTGTTGGAGAAATGATATAAACCCTTATAAAACATCCACACAGCCTCCTCATTGGGGGGTGGGATGGATATGTGCGAGAGAATCAAAAGCCATTTATTTTCCTTCCAATAAAATTGAAAAAGTGCAGCAGACATTTTTAGCATAGCAGCATGTGCAACTCTGTTATTTTAAGACATGTTAATACAGTATCTTTGGGGCTTTCTTTGCAACACAAAGATACAGTATCTTTGTGTTGCTGTCTTCAAAGCAACACAATTAATTTAGACATTACCCTGATAAGAAAAAGAGTTGGAAGAGAGATTCCATATATTCTCATTAAGTATTTAAGCAGAAGCAATTGGGAGTCCTTCCCCTTCTCAAGAGTGGCCGGAGGGATAGTGGCTGCCTCAGGAATGTTCTAGCAAAAATGGATCATTATATAGTCAAGGCTGATTGATGATTTCTATATTATTTGATCAATGACCTTTTTTCTTTTTTTTAAATCAACTGGACATATGATTCCATAATTCATTTTAACATTACTGGAATAAGATGACTTACAACTGTGTTATTTGCTCACTAAATAAGCAGATGTCAAAATGTGCCTGGAGATCTGCAACATTCTTCATTCTCTGAATGTTAAGAACCTCTCCTGTCTCAAAAAAAAAATCTTTGAGAGTCTCCATCCAAAGCAACCAGGAGTACACTTGGAAGGCAGAGTTACGACTAAAACAAACGGGGATGAACTCTCTACACAGTTTAGAGCCACCAAACTGAAGAGCAAGTATATTTGGCTGGTTTTAAATAAGCCCTTAGCAGGAAAATAAATGAAAAGGGTGTCCAGTGGATCAATGGATGCTTTGTCAATAACAAGCTTGATTAAAAAGTGATTAAGAGAGTAGAGGTAACAAAACTGAATGACAGGCAGCCCCTGGAGCCATAGAGAAATAGCAAGTGCTTTTGAAAGGAGGAAGCAGAAAACATAGTAGTGATCATGATAAGAAAGACAGATGACAGTAAACAGCATGCAATGATAGCAAATAGCATGGAGCAAATTAGCATCAAAGTCAAGTTTACCCTTACGGAAGAATGAAATAGAATTGAAACAAAAACAAAAAAAAGCTGTTATCCTTATTAAAGCAGTAGCTAACTTTATAATACCGTATGCAATTCTTTGCAATGTATTTTTTGGTCGTTTATTTAGTTGAGGATATTTTATAGTTGTGTCAATGTTCTGCCAAGGACTCCAAATACCCATAGAATTTATGTCTTTGGTGAAATGTAACAGATTCAAGGATGTTGCAGTGACTGCTTCCTTATCTCTTCTCTTTCCTGCAGTTAAGTACAGGATCAGCTTGTTAGAATAACAATTAAAGTCTTGGCACCTCCCATATATCAAAGCTGCTATGCTGTATTTCAAAGAATGTTACTGTAAAGTCTTTGCACTTTGAACAATACTGTGTCTTCTTTCTTATCTTGCATCCTTATCAGTTGTCAACTAATTCTCTGGGGTCTCTACATAATGTGGATATGCTTAAAATATCTTTGATCAATATTTTATATAAGATCTGTGTAACCCTGGAACTCTTGTTCTTCTTCAAGAAACCAATGACTTCTTGCTACTTTCTAGCTTTAAAAATAGTAAAATGATTACTGGATTCTCTCCAGTTGTTTGTCATTTTGAGAGTGAGCTTTCCACCATGTTTCATTTTTATACCACAGTCCTATCTATCTCAAGACCTCAAAATGCCATTGTGTTCTGTGGCAACACTTAATAATAGCTGTTGCACAGTCTGAAAAACTGTTATTGTCATCATTATGAGAAAGAGAAAGGCAAAGAAGAGAAAGATAATTTCGCAAGGTCATTTAATAGAGCAGTGGAACAAAAGGAACTGAAATGTTCAAGGATAAGGACCATCTTCTAATAGCTAGACATGGAACTAATGGACAAATTAAAAGTGAAAACACCTGTAACAGCCCAAGAATCGGGGTGGGTTCTACTTACCTTTACTACCAGTTTGCATCCTGCCTGCGCGAAGCTTCTGCGCATGTTTGAGGACGTTTGGGTCAGTGGACAGAGCCTCCCACCGGTTTTACTAATGGCAACCCACCACTGCCTAGAATTATATACAATTTAAGTATTACCATAAACTATGTGTAGTGATTCCTTTATTAGAATAATAGAATCACAAATTCAAAGAATTGGAAGAAGCAGTTTATACCGTAAAATGTAATCATCAGTATAGAAATCCAAATAAAGACTCTCAGACACATAGCGACCCAAATGCTATTTAAACATAACCAATAATGGGGAACTAGCACCTTACTAAGTAATTGGATTCATTTGCCAAATTACTCTTATTGATAGAAAGTTTCTTAAATTGTGCAAATCTGCATTCTTATAACTTAAATAACATTGTTGTTATTTATGGAGTGTTGTGTCCAGCACTCAGGAATGCTAGCAATCAGGTCTTGGATTTTTTTTCCTCTGTGACATCCTTTTAGATATTTGAACAGTGCTATTGTATTTCTTCAGCATCCTCATTTTATTTATTTTATTATTTTTATTTTATTTAATTTTTATACCGCCCTATTCCCGAAGGACTCAGGGCGGTGTACAGGCATAATAAAACCGACAATATAATATACAAGTTTAAAATACAATTTAAAAAACTTATTTAAATTAGCCCAATGATTAAAATTTACCATACTAAAACCCCGTTTAAAATTAATAAATTTAACATTAAAATCCCAATTTAAGCCAGCCCCGCGCGGATGTCACATACTCCTTCATTTCTTTTTAGTTCCTTTGTCTGAATTTGTCCCAATTTCATTGAGTCCTTCGTAAGGTGTGGTGCCTAAATCTGGAGAGCAGTGAAGAATGGATCTGGCCAAAACAGAATCCAGTAGAAAATTTCCTTCTCATCTTTTGTGGATGAAGCCTAAATTCACTTTGCCATTTTTTTCCCCATGTCACACTGCTGGCTCATACTCAATTTGCAAACAATTACTATTCAGATTACAGAATACAGGGAAGACGGCAAAAATGATCAGGGGACTGGAAGCTAAAACATACGTACAAAGAACGGTTGCAGGACTTGGGTACTTTAATGAAAATAAGGACTATGGGTGATACGATAGCAGTGTTCCAATATCTAAGAGGCTGCCACAAAGAAGAGGGGGTCATCCTATTTTCAAAAGCACCTGAAGGCAGGACAAGAAGCAATAGATGGAAAATAATCAAGGAGAGAAGCAACCTAGAACTAAGGAGAAATTTCCTAACAGTGACAGCAATAAATCAGTGGAATGGCTTGCCTCTGGAAATTGTGGGTACTCCATCACTGAAGCTTCTCAAAAAAAGATTGGACAGCCATTTGTCCAGAATGATATAGGGTCTCCTCCTGAGCAGCAGGTTGGACTAGAAGACCTTCAAGGTCCCTTGCAACTCTATTATTCTGTTATTCTTAAATCTGGTGGCCTCCATATAATTTTAACTTTATCTCCCATCAACACTAGCCTGTTGATGTGGTCAATAGCAATGCTGAGCATGATATGCCAGAACTTTTCAGATGTATTCACACTTATTAAATAGGCACATTCACCCATTTACAAATGCATATTTTTAAAGGTATGCAATGTATTTGCTTTCAAAATATGCGTGCTAAAGTACATTTTCTCAAAATGTGAATATTAGTAACCTTATTATGGTTATTTGTGTAGAGAGCAAGAAAAATGATGGAAATATGCAAAAATGTTTACCTAGGCAAAAGGAGCTTAAATACTTCTAAAGTCCTGAGTGACAAGACAATATCTGGAAATGATTCAGGCAGATGCCATCATGATTCACTGGAGTATTTGTAGGGGAGCAACTACAGCACAATCAGACTTGCAAGGATTCTATTATTATAGTCAGTTTCAATAAAAGCAGTTTTAGCCTTCCTGTGGAATTTATTTTCTGACCTGATCCACCTCGAGGGGCTGACATTGAGGAGCATTAACTATGAATATTTACATGCATCTTGGTATACAGAATGATGTCTCAACTTTCTGAGATGCAGGAAAATTTCATTACTACCTTATTTTAATCCATAGTTAGTTTAGATCAGAGGTGTCAAACTCAAGCCCGGGGGCTGGATCTGGCCTGTGGGGTGCTTAGATCTGGCCCATGGGGCTGCCCTGGAAACAGCAAAGGACCAGCCCGCTGTGCTTCTGCCAGTGAAAAAGGAGCTCAGGAGGACTGCATGCAGGGCCCCCATGCTCCATTTTTGCTAGCAGAGTGTTGCAGGAGGCTGTTGCAGCTGGAGACAGAGCTCGGGAGCCCATTTTATTTATTATTATTATTTATTATTATTTGCATTTATATCCCGCCCTTCTCCGAAGACTCAGGGCGGCTTACACTATGTTAGCAATAGTCTTCATTCTATTTGTATATTTATATACAAAGTCAGCTTATTGCCCCCAACAATCTGGGTCCTCATTTTACCTACCTTATAAAGGATGGAAGGCTGTGTCAACCTTGGGCCTGGTGGGACTAGAACCTGCAGTAATTGCAGGCAGCTGCTGTTAATAACAGACTGCATTAGCAGCCTGAGCCACAGAGGCCCTTTTCACTGGCAGTGTGCTTGGGCCCTTCACAGGTGCCCCTGACAGAAGTGATGTCGAGGTGGCCATGCCCACCCTGGTCCAACTCTCCCAGGACAAACACAACCCTGATGTAGCCCTCAATAAATTGAATTTGACACCCCTGGTTTAGATAATCAGTTTTCACAGAAGTTCAACTGATCCTATGAACAGGCCTCAATAGCTGCCAAAACGAGATATTGTTCTTGGCACTGTTAAACTGGTGTACATTAAATCACACAACAAAAAGTGTTATAGAACTGAACAACCCAAACGTGTGGCATCAATGATGCTTCTAAAGTTTTGCTCCCTTTCTCAGGAATGATTTCTGGATGGTATACCTGATGACAAGTGATTAGAGATTCAACCACAGCAAATAGGCTGTGAATTATCATAGGGATCAGGCATTTATTATATTGGACTATATTTCACTGTCAGCAGCTCAGAGTGATACATATGTTCATATACTCATGTGACCAAAATTGTGGGGGTGGAAATGAGAGACTGGTCCAAGGCTATCCATTTAACTTCACAGTTGAAGGACTGCTGGAATGTGAGAAGAAAAAATTAACAAGCAATGACTCACTAAATTGGAAACGGAACCAGATACGCTTCTCATTTTGGTTGATCTTAATAACTACTGCAATAACTGCTGGCACAGAAAAATCTATTTGCCTGATGGTCAGGCCTACTCCGAGTGCATCAGAATAACGCATATTTTATAAAAGCAGAACCAGTTGCCAATAGTCTCCTGGGTTCAGTTCAAGATGCTGATTATAACCTATACAGTAAAGCTATATGCAGCTTGGGCCCTTGTTATATTTGGCAGCACCTTCTCTGGGTAGAATTTGTTCAATTATACAATCTAACCAAGACAGGACATTTATCTATAGAGACATGGAAGGGGAAACCTGGAGAATGATATTCTCAACAGTAGCATTTGGTAACATTTTATTTCCTGAAATGAGGCTAGCTTCTACTTTTTTATGCTTTAGGAAGCAGATTAAATCATTTCCATTTGCAGGGCATTGGTTGTAAGCCACTTAAAGTCATTCATGCAAGACACCTAAATAAACAAAGAAATAAAGTCCAGCTATGGATTTTATTTTTATTTTTATTTCATGAATTAACACAGTTCTGTATTGCTTTACATTGAGTCTGTGATGTTTTAAATGAAAAAAAATCTGGGCAAATAAAGGCAACAGGGGAAATGGCTATGTATATATAAAAGTCACAAAGAAATTATGTGGGATGCAATCCCAGCCTACCGAGAAAGTCATGTTGAGGAAGAGCTATAGATTTCTTGCATGAAAAGCTCTAACTCACTCCCCCATCTCACAAAATGGCAGCCTAACTATATTTGCAGCATATACAACAATATAATTCTGGACTAAGGCACAGAACCCAACTTGCATCTTCTCCATTGTTTCCTTATATCCACATAGTACATGAACTTCCCACAATTTACATATAATTTACTATTGCATCTTGGGCAGACACAAAGTCGTATTCACACATACAAAATCACATAGGTTTTATGGTTCATCTCCTAAACTCTTTTGTGCTAACCAATAGATGCAAACTACTCACTCCAAAATAAAAGGAGCTTTTTCCATATACAGTATTGTGATGGGAAATTGTGGGTGAACTTGGAAAAGACTGGAAGACAAAATAGATACGAAACTCCAGACATAGAAGATGGATTATTGGTAGCTTGTTTCAGAAAAGGTGGCTCAAGCCAGGCAGCAAATCTTTTTGAATGATTTGCCATAATTAACTTGCTATAAATGAAAGGAGAAATTTCTTTTACAATTGATGAGACTGGTGTCAGGTCCCATGGAACTAGGTGGAATCAAGGATCTGAGAACTACACAGATTTCAGTACAGTATCTTCAATGCTAGTATGATGGGTAATATATAATATACTAAAGGCCTCTTCTCCATTTCTTTCCCAGCCTTCTCAGACTGTCTCATAGTTGTACTAATACTCCCATCATCACCATGACATTGGGAGACCACCAGTTTCGGGTGAACTTTCAACTTAGCATGGTAACTATGCAACTATAATGTTTAGAATTATAAGAAAGAAGATAATCTAGAAAATAGGCATATATGTCCATTTGAGAAGATTGAAAAAAAAATACAGTATATATGCAGGTTTGAGAATCACAACAGCTCTTATGTGTTAGAGCCAGAAATACATGCATGAATCATGTGAATCAATCCTAAGAAATCATTTGGCTCAGTAGTACATGTTTACCATTGCCTGAAAAATGGGAATTTTCCAGATGCATGTAAACTATTGCCACCAGAGTGCAATTCTCCAGTTTACTGCTTATTTTCAAATAGGCAAATGTTTATAAACCTCTGTTTAAAGATACTTGTCATTTATACTGCAAAGGAAACCCCCTAATTTTGATGGAAGGAAATAATATAGAATATTTTTAAGAGCTTCACAAAAACCCTAAACTGTTTTTCGGGGGGGGGGGTTGCATTTATATCCCGCCCTTCTCCGAAGACTCAGGGCGGCTTACACTATGTTAGCAATAGTCTTCATTCTATTTGTATATTTATATACAAAATCAACTTATTGCCCCCAACAATCTGGGTCCTCATTTTACCTACCTTATAAAGTATGGAAGGCTGAGTCAACCTTGGGCCTGGTGGGACTAGAACCTGCAGTAATTCCAGGTAGCTGTTGTTAATAACAGACTGCATTAGCAGCCTGAGCCACAGAGGCCCCATTACAGTTTGATGTAAACTGATTTAAAACGCCAACATTTGCCAACATTTGTCGACTAATGAATTAGATACTTGCAAGATCAGGTACAACTCAGAACTGCAAGATCTAAAGAACTAAATCAGAGGAGTGTGTGCCTTCAGTTTTTCATTTTGTGTTATAGTTCCATTTACTCCATTAGAAAAAAAAACATAATTTGCTTTCTAGTGACTACCAGAGAATATTAAAAGTATCCTTTTTAATTACTATTAAAGATAAATTTTATGGAAGCTGACTTCAAAATTTCCTCACAAAACCATAATCTTTGTGGAAAGTGTTTTTGAAAAAGAGGCTTCAAAATTATATCCAATTTCTAAAAGTATTTTAGATCTTTGAAACTAATGATCGGATGATGAAAACTTTAAGTAGACACAGTCTGCTTTACAGCTATTTCTTTGAATCTATAGATCATATTTTAAAATGCCTTAGAACTTGAGTGCTTTTAATGGCACAACCAAGAACAAGCTTCCCATAAGCATTTTAGTGGAATATTTCCTGAAACAAAATCCAGGAATTTAGACTTTCAGATTTTTATATAATTATTAATACTTCTTCTTCAAATTTACCTTTTTTCATGAAATAATTTATAAACTTCTGAGGGATCTTTTCCATGCCATGAAAGCCCAAGGAGGTATGAACCCAGGGACAGGATTATGGCTTCTAAGCAATTCTAAAGGGTTTGATCAACACCACCAAACTGAAGAAGGATGGACCTATTCTAATTGTTAGCCAAGAGATGGGCCTCTTCTAAGTTGGGGGTACATATTTAACCTACAACAAACCATCAGAAATATCTTCAGAAATATATCAATTTACAGAACTACAGAAGATACCATTTTGAAACACAAAGGAACAATGGAAAATGGACGGAACCGCAGGGAGACGGAACCAATGCGTTGGTTCCGTCCCAGGCGCCTGATGGACCCGGAGAGGTTCCTGACGGAGCTTGGGCCGTTTCCCGAACACCTGGCCCACGACTCGACTGAAGAACTAGTTGCGGCCTGGGAACAGGCCACGGCTGGAGCTTTGGACCGTGTCGTGCCTTTGCGGCCTCTGACCCGGCGTCGGTCTCAACCAGCTCCTTGGTTTTCCGAGGAGCTGAGGGAGATGAAGCGCCGGAGAAGACGCCTAGAGAGTGTCTGGAGATCCAGCCGTTCTGAGGCTGACCGGACACTAGTTAGGTCCTATAGTAGGACCTACCTAGTGGCAATGAGGGTTGCGAAGCGTTCCTACATTTCCTCCCTCATTGCGTCAGCAGATAACCGCCCAGCCACCCTGTTTCGGGTAACCCGCTCGCTCCTTCAACAGGAGGGGCGGGAGGACCCCCTACAAGGGCGTGCCAAGGAGTTTAACGGTTATCTATATGACAAAATCGTTCAGCTTCGGGACGGATTGGATCAAAATTGGGTAGATCCAGGTGAGGGTTCCAAGACCCGTCTTGTTGAGGTGGTTTGGGATGACTTTGATCCTGTGACTCCCGAGGACATGGACAGGTTGCTGGGTAGGCTGAACACCACCACATGTTTACTGGATCCGTGCCCCTCCTGGTTAGTACTGGCTACTCAGGAGGTGACACGAGGCTGGCTCCAGGGGATTACAAATGCTTCTTTGCGGGAGGGGGTCTTTCCCGCTGCCTTGAAAGAGGCGGTGGTGAGACCCCCCCTCAAGAAGCCTTCCCTGGACCCAGCTGTTTTAGGGAATTACCGGCCAGTCTCCAACCTTTGCTTCACGGCGAAGGTTGTAGAGAGTGTGGTGGCATGTCAGCTACCCCAGTATCTGGAGGAAGCTGTCTATCTAGACCCGTTCCAGTCCAGCTTCCGGCCCGGATACAGTACAGAGACAGCTTTGGTCGCACTGGTGGATGATCTCTGGAGGGCCAGGGATAGGGGTTACTCCTCTGCCCTTGTCCTATTAGACCTCTCAGCGGCTTTTGATACTATCGACCATGGTATCCTGCTGCGCCGGTTGGAGGGGTTGGGAGTGGGAGGCACCGTTTATCGGTGGTTCTCCTCCTACCTCTCTGACCGGATGCAGACGGTGTTGACAGGGGGGCAGAGATCGACTCCAAGGTGCCTCATGTGTGGGGTGCCGCAGGGGTCAATTCTCTCACCCCTCCTGTTCAACATCTATATGAAGCCGCTGGGTGAGATCATCAGTGGCTTTGGGGTGAGATACCAACTGTACGCTGATGATACTCAGCTGTACTTTTCCACCCCGGGCCACCCCAGTGAAGCTGTCGAAGTGCTGTCCCGGTGTTTGGAAGCCATACAGGTCTGGATGGGGAGGAAAAGGCTCAAACTTAATCCCTCCAAGACGGAGTGGCTGTGGATGCCGGCACCTCAGTACAGTCAGCTGCAGATGCGGCTGTCTGTCGGGGTGAGTCACTGGCCCGATGGAGAAGGTACGCAACTTGGGCGTGCTCCTGGATGGTCGGTTGTCCTTTGAAGATCATTTGGCGACTGTCTCCAGGAGAGCTTTTTATCAGGTTCGCCTGATCCGCCAGTTGCGTCCCTTCCTGGACCGGGATGCCTTATGCACAGTCACTCATGCTCTCGTTACCTCTTGCCTGGACTACTGCAACGCTCTCTACATGGGGCTCCCCTTGAAGAGCACCCGGAGACTTCAGCTAGTTCAGAATGCGGCTGCGCGGGTTATTGAGGGAGCGGTTCGGAGCTCCCACATAACATCTATCCTGCGCAGACTGCACTGGCTACCTGTTGTTTTCCAGGTGCACTTCAAGTTACCACCTTTAAAGCGCTCCATGGCCTAGGACCGGGCTATCTACAGGACCGTCTACTGCCGGCCTCTATCTCCCATCGTCCGGTACGCTCCCACAGAGAGGGACTCCTCAGGGTGCCGTCAGCCAAACAGTGTCGACTGGTGGCCCCCAGGGGGAGGGCCTTCTCTGTGGGGGCTCCGACCCTGTGGAACGAACTTCCCCTTGGACTTCGACAACTACCTGACCTTAGGACCTTTCGCCGCGAACTTAAAACTTATTTATTTCGTATGGCTGGACTAGCTTGATTTTTATCTTTAAATTTTAAGTGAATTTGATGGGTTTTTAAAGTTTTGTAATTTTATGGGGGAGTGTGTTATTTTAACATTTGGGCAAATTTAATTTAGTTTTTTAAGGGATGTTTTTAACTATTGTGTGTATCTGTATTTTATCTGCCTGTTCACCGCCCTGAGTCCTTCGGGAGAAGGGCGGTATACAAATTAAAATATTCATATTCATATTCATATATCGTTATTGAGGAAGGAATATGGAAATAGCCTTCAAGAAGAAATTTAAGAACTGTTAAGTAAACATCAGCTTAGTTCTGGGAAAGAAGTGGGTGAAAAAGAAACTCAAGATCACCCCATCTTGATTCTATTCAGTATAAGACAGAGTGCAGAGGAAAACTCTGGCAGGCTTTGAAAATTCTATTATATCCTATATCAAGAGTACAACTAGTCCTTTTATTGTCTGTTCTTTAACCTAGCCAACCTCAGAAATGCTGACAATATTCCATTTTATTCATTAACAAGATTCATATCTAGCGTTCTCCCCTTCTGGGTGCCCTATTCTTCTATACATTTTCTTTCTTTGTCTCTCTATTTTCCATCACAGATCCTAAAATATTAATCTCTAAATTCTTACTTGATATCATCTTCATTGGCAAATATGATGACAGCTCGAGCATGGGATGTTTCCAGAAGGCGCCGAATGATCTTATCAAATTCTCCTTCTTTGGGTTCCCGGGGAATCTTGACTGATTGTGCCACACACACGCTCCCTGTGATAAAGAAAATAGTATGATTTGAGAAGTCTTTAAACAGAAGTGTCAAACACGCAAAGATTAAAGAAAGACATGGGACAATTTTCCCATGGCCCAAAACAACATTTTCATGTGGTTTCATCTGCGGGTTTTATGCCTGTATGTAATTGTAATTTTAGTGAGGATAAAAGCATGAAACCAAATTATGTAGCTAGATGAACATGCATGTCCGAACAAACTTCCTTGTTAACGCTTCATTTATTTAATAGTGGAAAGAACATCCTGTTGCATTTTTTAAATGCGCCTAAATGCCCAGTGTTAAATGGCTTGGATGAAAGAATCTATACAATGCAGTAACTATTTGGGCTCTTCTTTGAAGCTTACACATTTTGTTTATATCTGTATATGCTTATACTCTACCTTATAAACTGACTTTTATTTGTATATAGTATAAATATATAACCCAAGCAGAAACACAAAACCGCGTCATAAATTTACAAAAGAATAAAAAAAAATTAATAATGAATAAATCAGAGATACCAATTCCTCTGGTATCTCAACATGTAAGCATGTCTATCTTCTCTAGACTGATGCCCTCTACATTAAAATCTCCTAGACAGCTTATACCAAATGGACATTGTGGGCACAGTATTCCAAAAGCCCTGAAGTGTATCAACTTAAGATATGCTAACTCGTATTATTTGATGTTGGAACCTGCTCAACTTTAAAATAATTTTGTAAGTCTCCTCTTTAAGTTGTTTGTGATTCCCAGGGTCTCATAACTCAATTTAAGAACTCTGATATACAGTAACTGATTAGGAGTTTATAGGCGAAGAACTATCTGATTAATTTGTTACTATGCAAATTTACCCTTTACTTTTTCTTGTCCCTAAAAAGTCACCTTATCATGATGCTGAACTACTAACACAAGCCCAATTTTTTTTAAAAAAAATCATCTTTGTGAGCATCTGTATTAACAGGTATCAAAAGTGCTATAATAATGAGTACAGAAAGGGAAAGAAATATTCTACCATGAAAATTGTATGACTTCCTGACTACTCTCCTATATATGGATCTTAGGCATGGATCTCTATAAAATAAAGGTTACAAATGCAGGTTTCAAGATATGTATATAGAAATAGAAATAGAATAACAGAGTTGGAAGATACCTTGGAGGGCATCTAATCCAACCCCCTGCTTAGGCAGATGTGAACGAGAAATTCAAATAATCTCCATCTCACATGGAGGGCTTTCTTCTACAGAAACTCATGTTTAATTTATAGTTGTTTAATTACTCTTAATTAATTACATTTTTATTTTACACTCCCAGAAGAACAAATACTGGAAACAAAGGTAAAAAACAGATTCTTGGTTTCATATACTCATGATGTTCCTTTTCTATAAAACATTTCTGTGGGGAACTGATCTGAATTCTAGATTAAGCGATGCAATGTCCACTTCCCTCCTCATTTTAATGGTCTTTATTGTTTCAGTTTCTTTGTTTACCCTTTTCTCTGAGCCTCCTCATCCCATATCCACTAGGGCTTTGTCTGTAGTACTTGAAATCCAAGTCTTCAAAAGGTGTTTCAATGCATGTGGAAACTCAAACTTAGCATCTGACTTCAGCACCTTAAAACAACTCTATCTTTCTCAATCTGATCAGTTGGACAACATAAAAAATGACTTCCAACCCATTCTATTTTTCTTAATGTATTCATTGATGTAATGATTTCCTTCTGATGCCTTCTAGCGACCAACCTTCAACATCATCTTATCAATTCCAGAGGTAAATAGAGAAAGTTACCCACAGAAAGGATTCTATATGGTTAATTTCAAAGTTCTAACACAAGTCCATGAGACCCCTTAATCATTCAAAAATTTTCACCCTTTTGCTGTATATTTAACAAAAAAAATCTTGCAAACCTTAAAGCTGTAATTAAAACTTCTTTCTTAAAGGATTGAAGGAAAAACTCAGTGAATACGATCAAACTTGCAGTTCTGAATGCTCTTATAGTAAAAAATAATAATAAACTCCAACATAATTAATAAGTGAGTTTTAGTCAAATTTTGAGCCCAGAAAGAGGCCACATTAACAGCAATGAGCTCAGTGGAATCCTGCAACTCCCAGCAAGTAATCACAAACACATCAGTTTCTGTGATTTACTCTACTCGCTCAAAAAATTGTTCAGAGCATGTATCGGTGATGCATTTGGCAGAGAGATTTGGAGAGATTTGGCAGTCTGGATTCAGCAATCAGCAGCCATTTTCGGCCATAAAATTTCCTCCTGTCTGCAGGATGTCAGTTTGCCATTTCCTTATTGGAACTCTTCAAGAACAATAGTCTTGCTATTATTCTCCCATGTTTGGACCTCATTGTGGATGGAGGAAATAAATGGAAAACAGTTAATCTGCAAAGTCTATGAAGTTCTAGCACTTCAAGGGAAAATCTGGGCACAGTAGAAAAATGGATGTATTTTCAAAGTGACTGGACGGTGTAAATAAAGTTACAGACCTGTTTTGTGAAGTACAATAAACCTGTTGTCCAGTTTTGTAAGATGATTATATGGAGGGGAGAAAGTCAGGTATAATTGCCAACAGCAAGGGGCAGAGGGGCTTCCTGACAATAATGACAAGGTAATTCTTAAGGACGCCAAGAACACAGTTTGAAGTTCCTAAAAAGCATGTAAGGCCACTGTATCAAGGTAAAGTTGGAAAGCATTTGGCAGCTGGACCAGGTGATAACTGTAGGTGGCCTGAAATGGTACTCCCTGAGTAGGGACACAAACTGAGTTATAAATGAATACAGCCATAGATGAAATGTCAAAGTAATTGTTTTAGTTTTTCTAACAGCAAGAGTATTGTTCTAAAATGACATTAGTTTTTAGTCTTCTGAGTTTCTCCATCAGACTTTGGTCTGGAGGATAGAGATTTACATGCAAAAGCTAAAATAGTACCTGTTCCCAGAAAAACCAAAATAAAGAAAACAAAAATTCATCTAAAGGTCATCTATCCAAAGCTAGTAACTTGCAGTGAAATCAGGACCAAAATGCAGATAGTATAGGCAGATATCAAGGTAAAAGAAAATCTACTTTTTCCAGGAGCAATCTTTATTTTTAAGAAATATGGTGGCCCTAATAATCCAATGCAGGTAGTCCCTTACTTATGACCATAATTGGAACCAGAATTTCTGTTGCTAAGCAAGGCAGTTTTTAAGAGAGTCTTGCCCAGTTTTACAAACTTCTTTGCCACTATTGATAAGGTTTTTTTTTTAACAGTAACAGAGTTGGAAGGGACTTTGGAGGTCATCTAGTCCAACCCCCTGCTCACACAGGAGACCTGCACTAGGGATTCAAAGTGCTGAACTGCTGACCTTTCTGATCGACAAACTCAGTGTCTTAGCCACTGAGCCACCTAGTCAGGCAAGTGAAGCACTATAGTGCTAAATGAATCATGTGATTCATTGTTGTGGGTTAGGGGTGGCTATAAACTCACAGCTCCAGCTTGAAGAATAGATGGCAGTTGCAGCCAAGAAGGCTTTTGCCCAGATAATATCTATTGCGCCATTTGTGCCCATTCCTGGATCAGGACAATAAATAATGTCCTAGTCACTTCAAAAATGGATTATACAACGTGATCTATGCTACCCTTGAAAACCACTAGAAAATCAGGTGGGCTGGAATATGGCAGCACAAGCAACGGGGTGGGTTGCTATCAGTTCGCACCGGATCAGATGAACTAGTAGCGATGGCAACAGGAGGTGGTGAGAGGGCACAGACGAGCAAACCAGTAGCAACAGGATTTGGAACCCGCCCCTGACAAGCAATAATGAGCATCTTTCAGTACCCTGTTTCCCCCAAAATAAGACATCCCCTGATAATAAGCCCAATCGGGCTTTTGAGTGCATGGCAATAAGGCCAAGCGCTTATTTCAGGGTTCAAAATATAGCGTCTTATTTTCGGGAAAACAAGGTACACTTATGTGACACCACTTTTCCCCAAGTTGGCTCCCTGTCAGCTTCCAGGTATGATTCAAAATGCTAATTATCATCTATAAAGTCCTCCATGGCACAAAAGTTTCTTACTTTATGGACCACCTATTTCTGATGATTTCCACCAGTCAGCTAAGATCCAGCAAAATCTTCTCACTTAAACAAGGTCATCTGGTAGGACATCAGAAGTCTGCAATCTCTATTATGGTACCTATATTATAGACCCGGAAATCTAGGGATCCAACTCTGGTAACATTGTGGAAGGCACTGAAAACCTGGTTTTTCTCACAGGCCTAGGGGTGAAAGGGTGGTGAGTCCCCATAAGATTTTATATTAATTGGTATGGTTTCTTTTCTACATATACTTCTTTGTTCTTTCCTCTATGGTTCTGAATTTGAATGATGTAAGAGTCACTTTAAATGAAACTTTTTTAAACATAGGTAAATAAAGTAAATAAAATAAAACAAACATCAAACATTATCCAAAATATAATAGAAAGGATGACTGGAAATCTTTAGAAAGGTGGGGTATTAACCAATTTGAAAGCTGTTACCATATATTTAAAGACAGCTACATATTCACGGTCCTCTTTCATCTGAAAGTAATCCAATTTGGTGAAATATGCATTGTCTGCTGCAAACCCAAGAGATAAAAATGAAGGAAAGAAAATAGTGATCCCTAATGTCAACTGACTTCAGGAGCCAATAATGATGGATAATGTGCAGAGAACCAACCTTCTCGACAAAAAAAGATAGGAACATTGGCAAGGAAGAAGATAAAACCTTTTGATAAATTCCCCTTGAGATATTCCTTCAGGCAATTAATTCTGTCTTTGATGTGGCATAGTGCTGATCTGAGAAAATCTGAGCTTCAGGAATAAACTTGTCACATAACCAATGAGAGGTCAGGATCTATGCTTTCCATTTGCCCTTTCCAAATACATCAGCTTAGATCACATTTTTGGCAGTTACCAAAAGAGGAGGTACTTGCAGAGGGATGGAAACTGGTGGATGATTGTTGATGATGACTTGTAGAGTTTCATTGTATTCTGTGATACATCCGGAGTGAAACAGCTGGTCATAAATAATTTCATCTCTTGCTGGGGCTGAATAGACTGAGTAGGCAGATCATATTTGTGTGCAATAAAGGTCTCAGTGAAATTGCTTATGGTACCAGAATCTACAAAGACTTGCAGGTGTATATCAACAGCGATCTGAGTCTTTAGTGAAACAAGAATGATTAAATGGTGATGTGTAGCTCTGCATGTCTAGGCTTTATATAATTACTAGCCTCTGAACCTTTATGATGCTGGACCCACCTCATTTCCCAACAAACCAGATTTAGAGTTTTTAGGGCATCTATTTAAACTGTCCCCTTCTCCAGAAGTACATTTCATCAATGCTTTTAAAAGAGGAGTTGCAACTAGGGACTCACGTATGAAGTGGGCAGGTTTACACAAAATAGGCCTAGGCAATAGTGAAGCTCTGTTACTTCTAAGTGACATGGGTTACAGTATAACAGAATAACAGAGTTGGAAAGGAACTTGGAGGTCTTCTAGTCGAACCCCCTGCTCAGGCATGAGACCCTGTACCATTCTAGACAAATGGCTCTCCAATCATTTCTCGGAAACCTCCAGTGATGGAATACCAACAACTTCTCAAGGCAAGCCAATTCCACTCATTTATTGTTTTCAGTCAGCAAATTTCTCCTTAGTTCTAGATTGCTTGTCTCCTTGATTAGTTTCCATCCAGGTGTTTTGGAGAATAGGTTGACCCCCTCTTCTTATTGGCAACCCCTGAGATATTGGAACACTGCTATCATGTTATTCCTAGTCCTTCTTTTCATTAAACTGGCATACCCAATTCCTGCAACCGTTCTTCATATGTTTGGGTTTATACGGGTTTCATTTGGGTTCAATTTCCAAAGTTTAGCAGAAAAGTGGGAAGAAGGAAAGAAAATAGAGCTGTCTTTCTTTTCTGCACAGACTCTTCTTCATTTCCTTGAGTTTTCTACCAATATTCAAGCAAACTTGCATTAATGCTGCTGTGGTTTCTGGGATGCCTTGATGAATTAGTTTGTCCCTATTTCATCTAATATCCCCTCTATGAATTGGACAATTAAGTTTCTTTCATTCCAGCCCACATCCTGAGCTAACAGCTGAAACTCAGCAGCATACTCCCACACTGAACACTAACCCCGTTGTTGGCAGACAATCTTATGGTTGGCAGCCACTCACTTGACCAGATCTTCAAATTTATCTCTGAGGCATGCCACAAAATTAACACAGTAGTCCAAGTCCAAGCTCTGTTTTGAATAAGATAAGGGGTTATCCATTTTCCAGCTCCCTGCTTCATAAGGATCATTATAAATCCTACATGGTTTTTGATGATGGAAAGTCATCAGGAAGCGTACTGATCACATTCACCAAGAAAGGCAGTAAATTTGCTTTTCATCCTATATATTAGGCAAGGAAGGTGATCCTCAGCATCAGAGGGATGAAGCTGTTACAGCTGCTTGAATGAAAGCTGCAGGACTTAAGCTAGAGCTATCGCAGGAACCACTGAGCTTGTTCTGGCCTACTTGCTGGGTTTTTCAACTGGGCAGTTTATCTGGGTCATCCCTGGGTTTTGATACTGGAGCAAGGCATTAGCAACTTGATCAGCATTTATTGGAATTGCAGGAGGTCTGTACTTGTAATTTAATTCTTGGTCTGAAGGCAACAGTTTTTTTTCCTATAGCAATGGCTGTGAGGTCAAATCAAGCTGCTAGACTTTACAACAAGGTTAATCAATAAATCTGGGCTCTCCAAAGCTTTAATCTATTATTCAGGAATTTACTTACTTGGCAGGAGACTCTCAAACATGACTTTGGTTGGATTAGACTTTGTCTTGCAGACAAGAACAAAATAATATATGGAAAGTGATCACCCTCTGCAGTGCAAAAAAAGCAAAAACTTTTCTATGGATCTGTCTCCAGAGTTTATATCCTAATATTTTTCCACCCACTTTTCTAAATTAACAGATTCTTGGTGATTTATGCCCTTTGATAGCTTTGATATTTTACACAATAATCTTTACTAAACTAAGAACCACTGGTTGCCAGAAGATGGATCCCTTTTACTGTGCACTCCTAACCACATAACAAATTGTAATTATGATATTAAGATCCAGTCCCATTTTAAAGCCATGGGCATAGTTCACACTTCTTTAGTGCCGCCTCTGGGCATTCAGTATTCTAGTGCAAAGAATGTAGGTGAAACCACTGGGTGAGGTCATTCATTGATTTGTGGACAGTATCATTAAGTGTTGTACCTTATGATTCTTGATGAACGTATCTTTTCTTTTATGTACACTGAGAGCATATGCACTAAGACAAATTCCTTGTGTGTCCAATCACACTTGGCCAATAAAAAATTATATTCTATTCTATTAATATGCTGATATAGATTTATATTTTTTGATCATGGCAGTCCAAGTGAAGTTACTGAGTTCCAGCCCCAGGGCCTTAATTCTATCAAGACTGAGTGATTATGGCTTATGGACATTAAGACCCACCTAAATCTAGGAATGGCATATTAACCTTGGATGAGATAGCATTTGCCCTTTCAAAAGTAGTGAGCAACTTGGGGGAGAGTGGTTCTTTCTGGACTCATACCTCCTGCTCAATGAGCTTTTGTACAGCTTCATCTGTAATCAAGAGCCCTTCAGACAATTATTTGTGCCTTATTCATTTCATGGCTCAATTACTATAATTTTCTCTAAATGGGGCTGACCTTGAAGACTACTCAGAAGCTTTAAGTATTCCATTTAGTGGTGGCTTGTTGCTTAAGGAACCATCTATCTTTAGTGAATAAACCTGATCTCTAATCAGTTTCATTCTACATAGGTGTAGGCATAACTACATGTACAGGATAAAATCTTACTGTCCACATCAGAATGTCCAGGGAAAGGAGAAGGCCATCTGACTTTCCCAGGAGCATTCCTATCTATATACTGCAGCATCCAATCAGAAATAGAGGCAACTCATGCAAGGAAAAACTTCAGACAAGGAAAACACAAGGTACCCCAATCTCTTATAACAGCTTCTAAGGCAATTTTGTGAGAGAAGAAGCTGGCTACAGGATATCACAATGTTCCTTTTATTAGGCAGTCAGCCATCTAAGTTAAGCATCTGTAGCTATCCATCTCAACACCTTGGGTTAATCCCTATGCATTGGCAAGAAAAAACTGAATGTGAAGACAAGAGAAATAAGCAAGCAAGGTAATGCAGGACAGAGATAAAGAAGAGACCTGACTGGAAGGCAGGCAGCTCTGGGGATTTAGCACTTTTGGCTCTGATATATTATGTAAATCTTTTTTTAATTTGGAAGCTGGTTTTTGAACTTTACATTTTAATAATTGATATCATAGTGCAACATTTTTTTAAAAAAAAATTATGAGGATTTAGCTGTGTACACAAGAAAGAAGATCGGCTTCCTGTACATGTTATATAAAAGCCAGCTTCAGAAGTTATGTCATGCTCCAGGGTTCTTCATCTGGAGAGGAAGAAATATTATTTAGAGAAAATGAAGATGATTCCACTACCTCCAATTTTTGGGACAACAAAGAAATATGGCATAATACCTTATCCTTGTCTCCTTCTCCCTCCAAAATGGAGGAATAAAACTAGGCAAACAAGCTGGGGGGGGGAAAAGATGGGTAGTTGTTAGAACTTGGCCTCCATAAACTTTTGAATTAAGTAGACAGAGCAAAATATTTTGAAGGTTTTCATTTTCCAACAATGAATCACAGTGAATTATTGATCCCTGCATTCTCTTGCTGCTCGCTTCTTTGTGATAAAAGAAAAAATAGTAATATTCTTATAAAGTGAGATTTATTCTTCCTTATCTTTCTAGACAACAAAAAGCTTCTACCTAATAAATATCATCCTCCCGTATACACATACTGTATTTTTTCAATTTTTCAATTTTATCTGGAGAATGTGAACCAGTTGCAGAGGGATGATCTCTTTACAATTTATGCAGGGGCAGTCTATCTGCCCTACCAAGTCCTTCTTACCTCTACTGAGCACTAGAAGTACTGCTGTAAGATTGCCAAGTCTCAAGTATTGGGATCAATATTCAAAGACTAAGGGCAAATCTATGACCTTCAGGTTGATCAGTACCCTTCAATGGTTTCTCTTAAGTGTACAGTTGGGCTGCAATATAATTCTGCATAAGCAGAATTTGACCAGGGACTCAGTATTTATAACAGCAAATATGCCCATGGAATTATGACAAAAAGTTTCCCAAATGACTATAGAGAAAGTTCCATAGAGGAATTCTGAACTGGCTTCCTAAATCCATCTCATGAATTTAATTGGTTTGTTTCACAATACAATACCATCATTGATTTTGATTGAGACATTTTGGAACTTATTTTAATGATATAGCATTCCTTTCTATATAATTTAGCCCTTCATGAAATCCAGTCAAAAGAAAAGGTCTTGGAAAAAACCCAGCCTAAGATCTTAGATTTTATTTTTTCCTTTTAAAGTGAAAGTATGACGCTAAATAGAGAAATAAGAAGACTGGTTAAATGAACCTCATATTTCATAAGAAGTATGTACCAAATTAATTTAGGATTTTATACCGTAAGCAATTTTTGAAAGAAAAGAAAAAAGGCATGTAATAAAAACAAAACATTCTCATTATCTTTCCCATCAATTAAACTCATATAGCCTCCTTCCTTAAACATACAGAAACAATTACCAGGACAGCTGAAACATAAAGATACTTCTAATATCACTCCTTCATTTGATATTAAGGTAAAACTGTGATCTGCAAAGGATATTATCACTGTAGAAGCCTTTTTCTCGGTTTTGGAAAATATCCTATGGGATGTTTTATTTATTTTAACACCTTAATTTAGCCTCCTTGCCAAGGACATGTTACGAAATGGAAGTGGAATTGCATAATATATTTCTAATAGCAAAATATTTTTGTTTTGATTTGATTGAACAAAGAATCTTAATTGTTCATTTCTTATGCCATGCTTTTAATTTTTGTTTAAATTAATAATGAAATTCAAATCAGCTAAGCCAGGAAAAAGAATAAAATAAAATTCACACTCATTCTGTGAAAAATGTAAAAAAAATTTTTTTTGCTCTTAGTCACAATGGTTAGAGGATTCTCAAACTGTAGCCACATAGTTTTTCCAAATACATTTAAATCTAAAGTAATGTTCCTAATTGGGAATAGGAAGTTCCTATTTGTTGTATGAGAGAAAGAAGAAAGCTAGATTAACTCCATTCATAAATAATGAGATTTGCATATTTAACTCTAGCAAGTGGCTTTGGCATTTTAATTCTCTGAATAAACCACAATATCCAGAAAGAAAGGAAGGAAATTTAGTAGAATGAAAATTCTAAGTTAACCGATTAGTGAGAATTGCAAATGTTTTCAGTTCCCAAAGGAAACATATTGTTTTATATAAACACAACATTGCACAAGTATCCAAAACCTGTAACATATTTTAAGGCTGTGAATGCTATGACAGTGATTACATCAGCCCTTCTTTTTCCAATCAGCAGATATCCCTGCTTTAAGAGTTATATTCATTTTAAATAAGTAGATTCCTTAAAGGAGCACAAAGTAAAAAGCATTTGTTCCAAATCTTTTTCAAAGAGTGCATAACCCTGTACTTTTCTGTTATTAGCCTTCTACACGGTTCAGAACAGGCTCAGCATGTTTTCTATGAAAAATTTCACCCTCATAATATTTTAGCATCACTCACGTTCTGAGAATCACTTTCCTTGTTGTTATTCGCCTAGTAATTGGGCATCAACTAAAATTCCAGAGCAGGCTAATGTCAGAACCACAGCCCAGAATAAGATCACAAAATTAGCACCCTGATTCTGGATGCTTTCTACACGATAAGAAAAACATGGCCTTGAAGCCAAAGAAAATTACAGCCTTTGTTTTCCTCATTTTGGACAGAAACTGGAAGCAAATCTATCCAAAATTAGCACTGCTGACCCCTAATAGGAATGAATTACATGCTAGCATTACTTCTTCCCTAAAGAGAAAAGAAAGTAGGAGATAAAAGGCAATGGGCCTACTTTTTAAATAGATGGGAGAGCCAAGGGTCTCCCCTCTTACATAGTTGCATGTTCAAGAAACTATCCCAAAAAATGCAGAAGTGTCTTTGCAAAAGAAGCTTCTTTGAGTTGGCTGAGAGCATTTACACAGTTTAAAAACATAAGATGAAAGAGCTTTGATCGTGTTGTAATTTTGAAAAGTCTAATGCTTTTTTCTGCCTTCTAAATGGCCCAGTATTTTTTTTTTTCCTATTAATTTGAAAATCTGTAGGAAAATCGACTGGGATGGAAATCAGCTTCCAAAAGTGGATTTACGCCTAATGCTGTAAGTCTACCTGCCACAGTGCCATATAGCTCACATTTAACTAGTGTCTCATTCTTTTCATTTAATGTCTGGGAGCTGGGCCAAATTTGTTGTTTTCCTCCTTATGTGGAAACAGATGGATGGAATTGCATCAACAAATTCTAGGACTAATATAGTCCAGTAAAGCAAGCAAAACAAACAGCACATCCCGAGCAGCCAGTAAACCTTTTTTTACATAAACTGATGAGCTGCTGAAACACGTTGGGACAGCGTCTTCTCAATCACCAGAGATGACAGCTCTTTAAGGTATCTATCAGTTTCATGACTGTTTCCAAGGCAATAAAGAGAAGAAAAAAAAACAAGAACAGCAGCACTTTACAGCTTCAAACTTGACACAGAGAAACACAAGCAATTCCCATCTCCTGTGTGAATGTGTGCACTCCCAATGATGCACATAGCACATAGCATGTGTTTCATAAAAACACATACAATTCATGTTGGTATAACTCCACCCTCCTATAAAAAGGCATTTTCTATCATTACACGTACCAACCATTTTGCCTATCATTTGCACAGAAAAGAGGGATAGATACCTTACATTTAATTTGCTGCTCAATATCACTGTTCAGCCTGCAAACATGAGAAGAAAACAGGAAGGGGGAACCAAATCGATACGTAAGCCTTCACTCAACACCACCAGGCCTGATTTGCTTTTGTAACGTTCTTTATTAATTGTATAGAACCTTCCTGCATTCAATAAATGCAAATAGAAGTCACCTTCATGCTTTTCTAATCAAAATTGTAATTGTAGGATCTAAGAGGAGGCATCTGCTAAATGTGGGCATTCAGAGATTAGACCATAAGTTGCAAGCGACAGTGCTTCATTCAGTTTTAGATTAATTCTCCTCAGTCTCATTATAATGGCCAATGATCTAAGAACCAAGGGAGAGGTAAGAGGGTGGGAAGAATGGTGAAAGAAGTATTGCAGCAGAATGAGGCTATACAATTGATTTGTACATTCATTATGAAGTTGCACAAACATCCGAAAGGCCTGGACTTTGCAGAATTATGCAATTAGTTGCTTTTCTCATTCTGATGAAAGCAACAGGCTTCTACAGATGTTTCTGGCTGCAGACCAATAAATGTCTAGAGAACTACAGTTCCCAACCCTGCAAGGTCTATCCAAGGAAAACTTCAGAGCTAAGGAATTATTTATAAGAAGCTCTCCAGGTAATGGAAGTTCCTCATATTGCATCTGGCTCCCATAAATCAGGCACAGACATGGTTGTAATTCCACAAATACATAGACCAACTCAGGAACTAAATCTCAATTACAATACTGAAAGAATAACAAGCTTTCCTGAGTAGGCAGGAAAGATGGTAGAGAATTTGTTCTTATCTTCCATTCAATTGTGTCTGATTCTCGGAAACTGGCTAGATAAGTCCCTTCAGTTTTCTTGGCAAGATTTTTCAGAAGTGATTTGCCATTGCCTCCTTCCTAGGGCTGGAAGAGAATGACTGACTCAAGACACACCGGCACAGTGGCTTTGTGCCTATGGTGGGACTAGAACTCATGCTCTCCCAGTTTCCAACCTGATGCCCTAACCACTACACCAAGTTGGCTCTCCATAGAATTTATTCTTCTTCTTCAAATCCTGCATACTTTTTTTCCCTGTGGCACCCTCTATAGAAAGAACTCTGACTATTTTCTCAAGCACAATTAAAGCTATTTGCGTACTTTCATCTTCTTCATTTCTGCATTCCTGTCTATAGTTGCCACCTGCTAGGCTGAAATTCTCCTGCCACTAACGGAACCTGACATATGGAGAGCATAATCATTTTGTTTCCAAGTCTGAAAATATCACCATTGTGAGCTTTCACTGTGAGATTGGCAAAAATTTTGAGTATGAATTAACTAAATACATTCTTGAAATTCCCAGTATAAATAGCAATTGCTGCATTATTATATGGACTTGACCTAAATAGAATTAATTAGATTCTTCAGTGCAAACCACAAGGCCCTCCTTATTCACCAGGGCAATGCACAGCTCATCACAAGACTAAAATCCCATAGGCCAGCTTGGAAAACAGCTATTCACTTAACATCTATCCCGGTTTAACCCCAAAAATGCCTGGAGAGAGGAATGACCCAATGAAGGATTAGTGCTCCCTCTATCCAATTACCTGGTTTTGACTTGCCTTGTTTTGTCTGGTCAAAATTGAACAGGATTTGGTGTGATACTGGAAGAAGTTCATCTACCCTATATTAGTGAAAATGGCAAGATTCCCCTTGTGGCAATTGTGATGCTGATATGCAAACTACTAAACATATTGCGCAAGACTGCCAACAATATTTTTTATTTTATTTTATTTTGTCACAACAATATTGTAGGTATCATACAAAAAGATTATATAGTAAATAAACACATATATGAGTAAATATAAGGAGGTATAAGTATATGTCAGCTTCTGTGAAGACCTATGTGTACCTACAAGGAACTTGCGAATACACAGTAACAACAAACCTTGGTTTACACCTAAACTTAAGCAGCTACGACATTCCAAAGAGGAAGCCTACAGAAAAGGTGATAAAATGCTGTACAATCAGGCCAGAAATGCACTAACAAGGGAGATAAGAGCAGCAAAAAGAAGCTACTCTGAAAAGCTAAAGAATCAGTTTTCAGCAAATGAACCAGCAAACATGTGGAAAACTCTTAAAAATATCACCGGCTATGGCAAACCTCCTTCCCAGGCTGAAGGTAAACAACAACTGGCAGATGACCTGAATGAGTTTTACTGCAGGTTTGAAAGGAAACTACAGCCACCTATCTCCACAACCCCCATCTCAGACACAACAACAACAGCCAAGCCTCCTATAACTGACCCCATCCCACTGGGTTCACAACCCCTAGTGATCATAGAAAAGGAAGTGCAGGACCTATTTCACAGACAAAGCCAGGAATAACTCCTTCTTGCTTAAAAGTCTGTGCTGATCAATTGGCCTCCATCTTCACCCGAATTTTCAATAAATCACTAGAGATGTGTTATGTTCCTTCTTGCTTCATTTATTTATTTTATTTATTTATCAAATTTATATACCGCCCTATCTCCCGAAGGACTCAGGGCGGTGTACAGGCATTTAAAACACATAAATACAATGTAAGAAATATAAAAACAGTTAAAAAACTTATTCTAAACGCCTATTAATTTAAAATTAAAAATATAAAATAAAAGCCAATTTAAAAACCAGTAATTTAAAATTTAAAATTTAGCTCAGCCCTGCACAATTAAATAAATGTGTTTTAAGCCAGCGGAAGGTCCGGGTCAGCTGGCGAAGACCGGGGTAGTTCATTCCAGAGGGTGGGGGCCCCACAGAAGGCCCTTCCTGGGCGTCGCCAGACGACATTGCCGCGCTTGACGGCACCCTGAGGAGACCCTCTGTGAGAGCGCACGGGTCGGTGAGAGATATTCGGTAGCAGTAGGCGGTCCCGTAAGTAACCCGCCCAATGCCATGGAGCGCTTTAAAGGTGGTCACCAACACCTTGAAGCGCACCGAGCCACAGGTAGCCAGTGCAGCCTGCGCAGGATGGGTGTTATACGGGAGCCACGGGGGGCTCCATCTATCACCCGCGCAGCCGCATTCTGGACTAACTGCAGCCTCCGGATGCCCTTCAAGGGGAGCCCCATGTAGAGAGCATTGCAGTAATCCAGGCGCGACGTCACGAGTGCGTGAGTGACCGTGCATAGGGCAAACGCTCTACCATCATCCCAGTGCCGAAGAAGCCCACCATCAAGGAACTGAATGACTACAGACCAGTTGCTTTAACATCTGTAGTCATGAAAACCTTTGAAAGGCTAGTGCTTTCCTACCTGAAAACCATCACGGATCCACTGTTAGAGCCCTTGCAATTTGCATACCGAGCAAATAGATCAACAGATGATGCTGTTAATATGGCTCTGCACTACATCCTACAACATCTTGAGTCTCCAAAGACCTATGCAAGGATCCTTTTTGTAGACTTTAGTTCAGCATTCAATACCATCATTCCAGACTTTCTTCTAACTAAGCTAAACCAGCTACAGGTACCGGAACAGATTTGTAAGTGGATCACAAGCTTCCTAACAAACAGGAAGCAGCAGGTGAAGCTAAGCAAGATCACATCAAATACCGTACAATTAGCACAGGGGCCCCCCAAGGCTGTGTGCTCTCCCCACTTCTCTTCTCTCTGTATACCAATGACTGCATCTCCAATGATCCATCTGTTAAGCTACTGAAGTTCGCAGATGACACAACAGTGATTGGTCTCATTCGAGACAATGACGAATCCGCATATAGACGAGAGGTCGAACGACTAGCCTTGTGGTGCAACCAAAACAATCTGGAACTGAACACACTCAAAACCGTAGAAATGGTGGTAGACTTTAGGAAAAACCCTTCCATACTTCCACCTCTCACAATACTTGACAACACAGTATCAACAGTAGAAACCTTCAAATTTCTGGGTTCTATCATATATAAGATCTCAAATGGACAGCTAACATCAAAACATCATTAAAAAGGACAACAAAGACTTTTCTTTCTGTGCCTACTCAGTAAGCTCAAACTGCCCAAGGAGCTGCTGATCCAATTCTACAGAGGAATTATTGAGTCTGTCATTTGCACCTCTATAACTGTCTGGTTCGGTTCTGCAACCCAACAAGCAAAACACAGACTTCAGAGGATAATTAGAACTGCAGAAAAAATAATTGCTACCAACCTGCCTTCCATTGAGGACCTGTATACTGCACGAATCAAGAAGAGGGCCGTGAAAATATTTGCAGATCCCTCGCATCCTGGACATAAACTGTTTCAACTCCTACCCTCAAAAAGACGCTATAGAGCACTGCACACCAGAACAACTAGACACAAGAACAGTTTTTTCCCGAAGGCCATCACTCTGCTAAACAAATAATTCCCTCAACACTGTCAGACTATTTACTGAATCTGCACTACTATTAATCGTTTCATAGTTCCCATCACCAATCTCTTTCCACTTATGACTGTATGACTATAACTTGTTGCTGGCAATCCTTATGATTTATATTGATATATTGATCATCAATTGTGTTGTAAATGTTGTACCTTGATGAACGTATCTTTTCTTTTATGTACACTGAGAGCATATCCACCAAGACAAATTCCTTGTGTGTCCAATCACACTTGGCCAATAAAATTCTATTCTATTCTATTCTATATATAGGAAGAAGAAAAGAAAAACAATAGGACAGGAACGGTAGGCACATTTGTGCGCTTATGCACGCCCCTTATGGTCCTCTTAGGAATGGGGTGAGGTCAATAGTAGAAAGTTTTTGGATAAAACTTTTAGGATTATGGGAAGAGACCACAGAGTCAGGTAAAGTATTCCAAGCACTGATGATTCTGTTACAGAAGTCATATTTTCTGCAATCTAGATTAAAGCGGTTGACATTAAGTTTAAATCTATTGGTTGCTCTCTATGTTCTCTAGTTTTCTAGAAGGTCTACATGAAACAACGTCAGAGACGATCACCTGGATAGCTAAATTGGACATCCAGTTATGAGGCCACTGTCATACCCCTAAAGAAGCTCTGTTTTTATATGGAGTGGGTGTGGGTGTGGATGTGGGTATACATACATATATATTTACTTCTCTTCTGTCATGTTTTCATTATTCACTAAATAAATAAAATAAGTAGAAACCACTTTTCTTTGTAAACAGGATTACAGGTAATCCTTGTTTAGTGGCTGGCTGCCTCATTAAGTGACTACTCACAGTTATGATAATGGTACAAAAATAACTCACATTTACAATCTTTGTCATAAAGCAAAAGAAAGCTGGAAAAAGATCATCAGCACAGTTGCAGTTTCCCTTGGTGACCTCTTTGTTTAATGCCAATCTCAATGGTGTCACTAAACAAGGATACCTGTATTTCAGAAACTATTTTTATCTCTATTGTGAAATTTGTTTGTTTACTCTTATTTTTAATATTGCTGGGGTTCCTCTTAGCTGAAATTTCTTTGCCTCTCATCTCTCCCTCCGAGGGGTGGATTCTACTTACCTTTACCACCGGTTCACATCGTGCCTGAGCATGCATGCTCTGCTCGCTCACGCCCTCTTCTGCGCATGCACAGAAGAGTTTTGATGACATTCGTGTCAGTGGGCCACCCACTAGTTTTACTACCGGTTCTATAGAACTGATCCAAACCAGGGGCAACCCATCACGGCTCCCTCCGTATACAGTACATGATGAAAAATAAGTTTTCTCCTTTCTGCGGTATAGTAAACCAAATTTGTGACCTGTGGCCAACAGCAGAAGCTTGTAATCTGTGCCAAAGCATAACACAGATTTCATTTCATTAACCCCACAAGCCTTATTTTCCTTACCATTTTTGACATTGCACTAACTCAGGCTAGGATTCCTTTACAGGCCTCACCACGATGCTTGGCCGAAAATGAAAGAGAAAAGAACCATTTTCTTGTCAATTCCACCTAATTATAAGACAATGGCTTTTTAAAAATCAGATAGTCATATCCAAATATATCAAAGCTACACTGAAGAAAACATAGAAAAAGTTTATCTGTAAATTGGTCCTTAATTTTGGTGTCAATGGAAATCAAAAGACTAGATGATGTTTTCTATTGTCATCTATGAATACCTGAGTGCCAACATCAGCCTTGGTGATGTATGATAGAAACAAGAAGCAATGGATTAATCAAGGAGAGAAACAACAAAGGAGAAATTTACTGACAGTTAGAACAATTAACTAGTGGAATGATTTGCCTCTAGAAGTTGTGGGTGCTCCAACACTGGAGTTTTTTAAGAAGAGTTTGGATAACCCTTTGTCTGAAATGTTATAGGCTTTCCTGCTGCAGCAGAGTGTTGGACTAGAAGACCTCCAAAGTCCCTTCCAACTATGTTGTTCTGTTTTTATTATTCTATATAAATCTGATTTTCTTCAGTAGCAGTAAAAATTCCCCAAGCCCAGAAGCAGACATGATGGAATGAAATGGAGAACAGCAATGGAAAAACCCGAATATTATTCAGCTTCTGAGAAAAGCTGCATCTGGGTCAACGTGACTTCTTTGCTAAAAGTGCCAGTGTGTGAAACCTTAGTACTTGTTGATGACTGCATTGTTTTGATAAGCTAAAGAATATTCACGGCATCACTGACAATATATCTTCTGTGCCTTTGGAAAAATAACAATCATAGTGACAGAGACACTGAGATGAGACACACCAATGGAGCAATAGAAAAACAATTACAGAAGCATAGTGACCCTTACCACTGAAAGAATTTTGGACAGAAAGTGACGGACAAAAAAAAATCCTCATACCTGCCTCCAGAAACACCTCCAAAAGAACACATACTCTGAAATGAAGTGCTCCCATCTTTGAACAATGTAAAAGCTAGAAATTCATTTTCAAAGGTTGGGCATTCAGAATAGTTAGGGATTATAGAATGGTTTCAGAGGTTTTAACTTAGATGGACTGAAGTGGATTTTCCTGGCAAGGTGTAAATATGAGCTTCTAATTCAGATTACTTTCATGTATTGGTTTGTCAGTACCACCGCTATGATAATTTCTTTATGTGCTGTTGTAATATTATGTTCTCATTTCCATACAATTCTTTTCATTACACTATACTACCTAGGTAGATAGTGTGCTGGTTCGTATATTTTAGAACAGGGACGATCTTTTGTAAATTATTCCTGTACTGACCGTTATGTTATTCACAAACAGTTAATTCATTGGTCCTTGTCAGTGTTTCTCTTTTATCTCCCGGAAAGCAAATTCAAGCCTAGATTAATAGGCTCTATTCCACCAAAGTTTATGACCTTACAAATGTGTCTTTAAGACATTTCTAAGGCTGTATGTGTTTTTTCACTGTTGCAAACTAACATGGCTACTTTTCTGGAATCCTTTAACATTCTTGATCTTTCCCCCCAGCTATGTGACAATACATAAGCTTGTCATCTGTAGAATAGAATAGAATAGAATTTTATTGGCCAAGTGTGATTGGACACACAAGGAATTTGTCTTGGTGCATATGCTCTCAGTGTACATAAAAGAAAAGATACGTTCATCATTTACAACACAATTGATGATCAACATTTGTAACATTTGTCCATAAATAAGAGCAGTAGCAAAGGAGGGTTTTGCCAATCATTTGCTTGGGGATGGACACTGGCTAATATTTCCTCCTCTGTGGCTTATTTTAGCAGCATCTGCTGAAGGCCGCAAGCTTGATACACTCTTTAATAATCCAGAAGTGTACTGACAGGAACACTTCATTAACAGGCCTCTGAAATCTAAATCCACCTCCACTCTTTGAAAATTTATAGCCCAACAGCACATCTAGTCACATTCTCTGGACTAATGTGCCTCTCAAGATCTCATTTAATAGATATACAAGACTGTGGCAAAGAAGGTACAAATTTGTTTTTTGACCCCTGACTACCAGAGACTAAAGTTTCAGATGAAACCTTCTTTGACCTCTCTTGTATAACTTCAAGAACATTTCTTGCAAATGCCAAAGCTGGAGGCTTCCAAACTCTTTGTAGATTGTGAGAAGAAAGCTCAGAAAATCAGCTAGCCAGTTTGGTATAGTGCTTAAGATGCTGGACTAGAAACTGGAAGAGTATGAGTTCTGTCCTTTCTGAGTCATGAAAACCTCTGGGGTAGAGTTCTCTCTTGTGGTCCAATCCATCTCACAGAGTTGTTACTGGGAAAACAGGAGATAGGGACATTATATACATTGCCTTGAGTTCTACAAATAAAGATGGAATATAAATTTATGTTTGTTGTTGCCATAAACCAAGAAAATATGCTTAATTACTACCAAACAACATTGTTCCAACACTACAGAGAAGATATGTGATTGAGTATTCTTGAGAAACTTTCAATTCCTGGACCAGAGATTGGCTGCATCTCACAAAGACTGGGGAAAAAATGTTCAGGTTATCTGATGCACTTTAAATTGAATTTGGAACGGGAAGGAGATCAATACCTAGAACCATACTCATAGCATAAACCCAAGAAAGAAGGGATGGGTGCTCAGAAATACATCAGAAGATGCATCAAGCATATTTAAGTAGGAAAGCATTAAAGGGCCTGGAAGTCTACATACTAATGCATAGAATAGAGGGAACAAACAGGAAGAACTTGAAATCCTGATATGGGGACTAGAACAATACATGGTTCTTGGGATTACTAAAACCTAATGAAAAGGAAATCATGCTTGGAATATAGCATAGAAAAGAATCTATAATTTGTTTTAAAAACAAAACAAAAGGGAAGTGAGATCATATTGTAAAGAAAGACTGACCATATTGTACTGAAACTCTGTCAAGAGTATCTGATTAAAAACTAAGGGAGAAAAGAAGCAAAATTATACCAAACATAATACACAGGTGAAATCTTCGCAACGCTGATGATTAAAATCCAAGAAGCGTGACCCTGTGGCAATGAGGGATTTCAACAGCATTTGGGAATTCTGTAGAATGAGTGGCCATGTTCTACATGTTCTCTGGAATTCTAGTATTTATATTCTGAAAAAACTAATTGCATGTATGTTTATGTGAAATATAGATACAAATACAAATACGGATAGTATAAAGATATAATCACATGCTGGCCTTCTTGTACTTAAAGAACTGCAATAACCCTACTCTCCAGCTCTCCTTTGAATTAATTTCTAAAGCAAATTCTAAATGAAAACTAATAGAAAAATACACAGGAGAATTTCTCAATTTGGCACTGAGCAGAAATAACAAGGAATTTGTAATGAGCACCAAAAATAATAAAGAAACAAAGATTTGGGTATGTCCAGAAACCTCCCCCCCATAAAAAAAAAAAAAAAAGATCAGTCAGCTAGTTGGTAAAATGGCAAGATGGTGATGGACATAGGAAGTAGGTTGAGCTGCATAATTTTTATTTTTCAAAAGGGCAAAGGGTCCAATGTATCAGAAATCACATCATGGGTAGTATGTAGAAATGTAGAATTGATAAATGAGAATACCTAGCTGCTTTAAATGAAATCAAGTCTTTGGAAACAGATGGATTTGATTCCAGAGTGGTAAAGGAAAAGGTGGATATGATCTCAGAACATAGAGAACTATAAACTCTTACTGCTTTTTTGACAGAGGGTCCATTCCAGTGGTGGGATTCAGCCAGTTTGCACCATTTCGGGAGAACCGGTTGTTAACTTTCTGAGCAGTTTGGTAAACTGGTTGTTGGAAGAAATCATTAGGGCAGAGAACCGGTTGTTAAATTATTTGAATCCCACCACTGGTCCATTCTCAGCTCCTTCTGCATGAGAACGGGCCTTCTGAAAGAATTAATACTGAATATCCCTTCAATTTCAAATCTTATTTTAAAAAAACACAGAACAATACCTCTTTCTGACTAACTATGGAGACCCCTGGAATTATGTATTTAACACTTTAAAACTCTTTTCAGCCTTAACTCTAAAAATAGAAACATTAAATGCATCAGTTTAAAACAAAAAAATAAACCAAATATCAACACCACAAAAGTTCATCACACAAGATAGTGGGCAAAGGGGATCCCACTCAAACTTTTTTTCCAGTTATTGCCTCCTAATCTTCAATATTGGTGGTATCCATGGAAAATGGGTTCAAATTATTATTTTAACTATTTTTTTCTCAATCATAAAACGAGCAATAGCTAGTTGCAGAATGCTTGGTGTTTCTGTAATTTAAAAATACCGACCTTCAGATACAGAAGTTTTGGACTGAGTCACAGGCTTGATTGAAATCATGACTGTAAGCCTGGAAAATTGCTACCTGTCTCTGTAGACTAAAGATGGGCAAAACCTACCAGTGACAGACATCAGAATCAGTGCCATAGTTTCAACCATTTTCAGGCAGTAAATCTACAAAAATTGTAATGCCCATTCTTAGAGACTTTAAAAATAAATCTCAACTTCCTCAAAGGGAATTAGGGGGAGAGAAGAAAGGAAAATATTAGGTATACCCATAAGTGCAATAGAGCCCCCAACTACCTGATTCCTTGCTGTAATAAAAACATTGAGTGTAGTGCAGATGTTTGTCCATTTTTGCTAGATATCAAGGATGCACAAAATCCTTTCGATTGCATTGTCCAAAGTGGGTAAGGATAAGATAAAAAGTATGTTTGATTTTAATTAAATTAACATTTAAGTATTATTAAAATAAATTTCATTTATCAATTAAATTAAGTTGGGACCAGAATGTCCATTGCAAAATAAGGTGGTGGTTAAGTGAATTGTGCCCAATTCTATGACCTTTTTTTTTTTGCTACAGTTGTTAAGGGAATCACTGCAGTTATTACATGAATCATACATGAATTATTACAAGTTATTAAGCAAATCCAGCTTCTCCCATTTTACTTGCCATATGCCGTGAGGAAAATTGGAAATAGCAATTATATGCCAGTTCCCAAGTGCTCAAAGTTTGATCAAGTGCCCATGGGGATATTATGATGGTCATGAGGGTGAGGAACAGTTGTAACTGGGAACAGTCACTAGATAAATGATTGTAGGTTAAGGACTATCTATACAAACAGCCTTTATTTAATCATATCATAAATGCTGACCAGTAATGATATTAAATGTCAATCGTAACATAGTTAGATTTTCTGCTTTTAGTGGAATAAACAATAACAAAGTGGCAGTTGCACTAGTCAGTTTTGGTAATTAGTTACTTCCTAGTTCCCATTTAAAAATACAAGTACTGTTTTAAAATATGCTGTATTATGAGCCAACATGTTGGGTAACCATCTAACCAGCTAATGTTGGATAACCATCTGTCTGAGATGGTGTAGGCTTTCCTGCCTGGGCAGGGGGTTGGACTAGAAGGCCTCCAAGGTCCCTTCCAACTCTGTTGTTATTAAACATCTGCAAATCTTTTACTTGACTTCAGGGGCCTTGGTAGTCTGGAGGTTTTGGATTAAGAATTTGTTTTAATTCTTCATCACATCTACCTGAATTCATGTGCATAAAATGTGAAGAATACATGGGGAATGTATCTTTGGTGTTTATGAATCATAAACACCAAAAAGGGATAGTTTAAACTAAGAAATTTGATTGTTGCAATTATGTAAATGCAACCTAATTAACTTTTTTCCTTGTTTCTTCAAAATCATACCTCAGTTAGCTCTGGAAATTGTATATTTGTTCTTATTTATCTTCATTCACTGAAGTTTCACATTATTTCTCACCCATGTATAATCACTAGATTGAATAGCATTTGCAAACTGAATTTATTTTAAATGTGTATGGATCTAACTTCAGTTTTATGCCACTCCCATTGTCAATTCTGAGTGTATATACTTTAGTACAATAATTGGGTTAAAATATAAATAAAAATAAAATATGTTTATTTTTATCGCAATTCATTTAATAAAGAAGAAAGGGGCACCTAAATTTCCATTCATCTGAACTTCTTATATATTGTTATAAAGTAAATAAATTAATATTAGACTTTTATGTATAAAGGATACATAGAAATAAGGGAGAAAAAAATGGATAAGTAAGAAATGTTTAACTGTTGCAAAACTATTGGAAAGAAACTATCGTTTAAAGAGTCTTTTTTGTTTTTTGAAAAAATATTTTTTAAAAACTATTAAAGAAAAAAAAGAAAGATTACATTTCTCCATCTTACTTCTAGTTCCTGACAAACTTTATACTGAACAGCAGGGGTGAAATCCAATTTTTTTTCCTACCAGTTCTGTGGGTATGGCTTGATGGGCATAGCAAGGGAAGGATATTGCAAAATCTCCATTCCCTCCCCACTGGTGCGCATGCGCAGTTGCAGGTCGGATTTCCGGGGGAGCCGCGGGCGAAAAAGATTGGGAACCTCTGTTATGAACTATAATGAATTTACTACGCATATCCAAGTAAGATTAGGAAAGACCCTAAAAGAGATGCTGCCTGATGATCTGGATATTCCATGGGCTGACAGTGTCCTATAAAAGTGTTCCAGATTTCTATATCACTTTTTAATTCCTATTGTCCAGTCATTCAGGTTTTGGGTTTTTTGGGTTTTTTTTTGTTTTATTTATACCCCGCCCTTCTCCGAAGACTCAGGGCGGCTTACGATGTATAAGGCAATAGTCTCATTCTATTTGTATATTTTTTACAAAGTCAACTTATTGCCCCCCCCAACAATCTGGGTCCTCATTTTACCTACCTTATAAAGGGTGGAAGGCTGAGTCAATCTTGGCCGGGCGCGAACCTGCAGTAATTGCAGGCTTTGTGTTCTAATAACAGGCTTCTCTATTGCCTGAGCTATCCCGGTTTTCACCATTTCTGGTGCCTACTACAGCATTTTACAAAGTAATTATTTTACAAATCACTGTACTTGGTTTCCAAAACTGTAAGGTACAAATAACCTCATGTCTGAAGTATGCCTTCCAATTTGGGACAGATGGTTCACTAGAATAGTGTTCCATGGGTATTGAAAGAATCAAGATTACAGTTGTGTCACAGGTGATGTCAATGTACATACAAATGGGGTGTAACTACAACTGGGCAGTCACAACCATCATCCAATATTTTTTAAAACTGATCTGTTCCCCAATGTAGTAGTAGACATAATACATTATCTAGTAGACATAATTATTGGCATCCTTCAGTCTCAAAAGACTATGGTATCATGCTCCGGAAACAGCATCTAGTGTGGCTAAAAAGGCCAATTCGAGAGTGACAATCCCTTCCACACTGAGGGCAGATACATTCTGTCCCCTGCCCAGACCCCAGAATTTGCTAGTTATGGGACTGACTCTTTGCCTCAGCCTGCTGAACAAATGTCTCTTCGAATTGAAGAAGGTCATGCTGCATCTTTAGCCTCCAAGCTGAATGATCGGAGGTTAAGGTTTCCCAGTTGTTAATGTCCATTCCCAGGGCTTTAGGTCCCTCTTGCAGATATCCTTATACCGCAGCTGTGGTCTCCCTCTGAGGCACTTTCCCTACACTAATTCTCCATACAGGAGGTCTTTCAGAATCCGACCATCAGCCATTCTCACAACATGCCCAAGCCAGTGTAGACATCGCTGTTTCAGTAGTGTATACATGCTACAAATTCCAGCATATTCCAAGACTGCGCTATTTGAAACTTTGTCCTGCCAGGTGATGCCAAAAATACATCGGAGAGAGTGCATATGAAAGATGTTCAACTTTCTCTCCTGCCATGCGTAAAGGGTCCAAGACTCACTGCAGTACAAGAGTGTGCTCAGGACGCAGGCTCTATAGACCTGGATCTTTGTATGTTCTGTCACCTTCTTATTAAGCCATACTCTCTTTGTAAATCTGGAAAATGTGGTGGCCACTTTACCAATACGTTTATTCAGCTCAGTATCTAAAGAGAGAGTGTCAGAGATAGTTGAGCTGAGGTACACAAAGTCATGGACGACCTCCAGTTCTTGTGCAGAAATTGTAATACGGGGAGGTTAATCCACGTCCTGACCCATGACTTGTGTTTTTTTCAGGCTGATTGCCAGTCCAAAGTCTTGGCAGGCCTTGCTAAAACTGTCCATAAGTTGTTGAAGGTCTTAGCAGAGTAAGCAGTGATGGCAGCATCGTCAGCGAAGAGGAAATCCCATAATCATTTCAGCTGGACTTTAGACTTTGCTCTCAATTTAGAGAGATTAAAGAGTTTTCTGTCTGATCTGGTCCAGAGGTAAATACCCTCTGTTGCAGTTCCAAAAGCATGTTTCAGCATGATGGCAAAAAAGATCCCAAATAAAGTTGACACGAGGACACAGCCCTGCTTCACTCCATTTTGAATATCAAAGGAATCTGATGTTAAGCCATCAAAAACTACAGTGCCCTTCATTTCCTCATGAAAGGACCTGATGATGTTGACGAGCTGAGGTGGACATCCAATCTTGGGGAGAATTTTATAAAGGCCGTCCCTGCTAATCAAGTCGAAAGCCTTCATAAGATCTATGAAGGCTATGAAAAGTGGCTGTCTTTTTTTCCCTGCATTTCTCCTGCAATTGTCTAAGGGAAAATACCATGACAGTAGTGGACCTGTTGGCTCGAAAGCCACACTGTGATTCTGGATAGACTCTCTCTACAAGCACCTGGAACCTCTTCAGTACAACACGGGCAAGCAGTTTCCCTACAACACTAAGAAGAGAGATGCCTCGGTAGTTGTTACAGTCACCCGTCATCTGTTTTTGTACAGTGTGATGATATTTGCATCCTTCATGTCTTGTAGTACTCCACCTTCCCTCCAACAAAGACATAATACTAGTAGACATGATACATTATCATTTATATGATGAGTGAATGAAACTTCAGCTTCTGGTGATTACTCAGCTGGATCTATGTTATTCTTTTTACAACTTTCCAGCCTAGTTTACAGCATTGGAATTTCCTGGTGATCCCTGACTTCTTGGAATCTGCTTCTGAAAAGCAGAACAGACCACCAATGCAAAATAAAATGTTAGCTAGTAGTTTTCTTTAAGAATTCCTATCTGGACAAGAAAGAACTTAAGATCACTCCAGACACCTGTTCCTCATGAGGAGACCACAGGTCTCTGGCAAGTTTACATGTTTGGTAGATGAGGAAAAGTTGTCTTCCTCAAACAATGGTTGGTGCCTTTAAAAAGACATTAAGTTTGCATACTTCTTTTTTTAATCACTTTTGGAAATTGCTTGTTAATTGCTTTCTAGTTATTAGAAACATTTGAATCTCAATTTGAAATAAGGTTTTGGAATTATAAGGAAACTTTCCTGTGGGAAAATGCTTTTGTTTTGATTTTTTTAAAAAAAAGATACTTAATTTAAAAAATAATAATAATAATAAGATTTTTAAAATGGGACACTAGTGAGAATTTGACTTACAATTACAGAATGGAGTAAATTATTTTAACATTAGACATACTGAAATATATTTTTGAATCATGGACTAAGAAGTTCATTCAAATAATGTCAACAGAGACATCTACCAGTATGGGAAGACTGTTAGAGGTAATAAAAGAAAAACAAGTTCTTCTTGACAAGATTGAGACAGAATTGAAAGTGGATTTATAAATGACAGGCTATGAGAAAAGATGTTATGCTGGTTACACAAAAGTGGATGTCTTCATAAATAACAGGAAAGTACAATAAACAATAAACCAAGAGAGTGACCTAGATAATTTTCATATATTGGATTTTCAATATAGAGAATATAGAGTAAAAGTTTAAAGTTTTGAAGAATGGGACAAAGAAAAAATGAAATCATGTTCTATGAAGGAATAAAGATTCAAATTGTTAGCAGTAAAAAAGAAAGAACAAAAAGTTAGTTTATTTAATCTCGGTTATAATAGATATACTGTATTGCTATTTTGGTAACCCTTAATGTTTTTTTTTTCTGATACCAGGACTGAAATGACAATGATTTATGGATTTATTTATAGATATGAGATGGAAATATGGGAAGGAAAGATTATTTACTATGTTTTAAGTGGTGGTCGTAAGTAAACTTATTTGTACTTGCTGTGAAAAAGTTGGGAAGTCATCTCTCTTTATATTTCTTTTCCTTTTCTTTATCATATCCTTACTGTCCTTCTTTTCTAATTTTATTTTTCCTTTTCTTTTCTGTATTTTCATGCTTCCTTTTTATTCTTTTACCTCCTTCAATTTTTATTAATTTTTACTCGTGTATTTATAAACTTTAATACAATTACTATTTTAAAAATTCCTGGTGATATCCCATCCAAGTACTAATCAAGTCTGGCCCTGCTTAGAGCTTTTTTATTTTCAAGATCAATTAAACTGGCCATGTGATGCCCCTTGTTTTTCCATTCTGCACCTTTTCCCATCTTTTCTTCCTCTCTGTGACACTACGAGTCATTCTGATGGATTTTACTTATTTATCCAGCTTTTTAGAATTTTTCATTATTAATTCTCCTCCTGTTTCTCCTTCAAATATTGCAAATTGCCACAACCTCCAAGCCTCGCAATCTTTCCTTCAAATCTTGTCCGCATTTAGCTGTGCTCAGAAGCAACCAGGCCAGAATGCTGGAAAATAGCTGGGACTAACGTCACAATTGTTTTGAAATGAGTCATCCTTTTTTAGAATAGAAACAGGTCATCTTTGGAACATGGGGAAAATCTTGCAGAACAATACACCTTTTCCCTATAGAGAGGAGAGGGGATACAGGCTTTGAAATTAAACACAATAGCTGAGAAATTGGCCTATTGTCGTTTTTTCTCTACCTCCTCCTAGTGCCCATTCATATCTCAGTCACATGAATGAGACGTGATCTGTGAAAAGGACACTCATTTCTCGTTTCTGTCTCTTCAAGGTATATTTACTCATATCCAACTACAGTAAAGGATAACTGTCCTGTCCTATTTTGTTACTTAGCAGTCAAGAAGAAATTTTGCACATTTAAAAAAAAAACAAGGAAGGACAATTTTGTGGGTCTTACTTGGATATTTTAGGTCAGTGTTTCTTAAACTTTCCCCCCCTCTTCGGGAACCCTTCTCACTTTTAAAAATTATGGAGGATCCCAAAAGAGATTTGTTTGTATGGGTTATATCTATTTATCATTACCATATTAATCATATTAAAAATTAATATGCCACTACAACTTCTCATGATAATTTGATTGGATTTTAATACTGTATTATTTTCCAACTTAGTTTGGCAAATAATGGTGATTTTGTGGTACCTGACAGAATCCTGGGGGATGTTCAGAGGTCCTAAGATCACACTTTAAGAAATGCTGGTCAACATGTTCTCTGGAATTCTAGTTTTTGCATTTTGAAAAAGGTAATTGCATATATGTTTGTGTATAGATATATTCACATGCTGGCCTTCTTGTACTTAAAGAACTGGAATAGCCCTACTCTCCAGCTCTCCTTTGAATTAATTTCTAAAGCAAAGGCTAAGTGAAAACTAATAGAAAAATACACAGGAGAATTTCTCTATTTGGCACTGAGCAGAAATAACAAGGAATTTTTAAAAGCCAATGAGGATTGGGCATATACATGGACCAAAGTAAAAATCAGGTCGGAGGGAGTGAATGGAATAATGCAAACAACAGCAATCCTTTCTGCCAAATTTAACTGTAGCTATATTTATTTTTCATATGAACACATTTCTGAAAGCATCAGGCTTGATGGTGCTACAAAATTTATCTTCATCTGACAATCTAAACATGCAGAATTGCTATCATTCAGGAACCATATCTTTCTACCATAACATGAAATATTTTGGAAGAGGAACAAACTTGATCATAATAAGTTATCAACTAACTTATCAACTGCAATGATTCACTTAACAACTATGACAAGAAAGGTTGTAAAATGGGGCAAAACTCACTTATGTCTCAACAACAGAAATTTTGGGCTCAATTGTGGTCAAAAGTTGAGGACTACCTGTACTCTATCAGATGTTAGGAGTTAGGAAGTACAATTGCATTGCTTGTAAAGAGTCGGAACAAATGTAACTTGGATTAAGTGTTTTACGTTTTTCTAACAACATTGCAAGTTGAAGTTCTTTACTTGCTTTCAAGGAACACATAGCCGTAAAATAAAGTAAAAACTAAACCTGCTTCTTTCCTCCAGTTAAAATTAATCTGTTTATTTGTGACCTTTTGAAGCTTATTACTGTTTAAGAAAAAAAAGGATTTGGAACTGACATAATTATATTCACAAGCAAATGCAAGCCTTGTTTGGTTTCATACTAATTTATTTCCTCCAATCATATGAGCTACAGGTTTGATTTTATTGAAATAGGGAGAAAAATCATGGTTTTGGCCACATCAGTCCTTTGTGTATTAAAGGCTATAGAAATTGGCAGTGCCACCTAATCAACCCTTTGCATCAGAAATGAATACAGGATGAACAATATGGAGAAATATAAGCATGTATATCACTCTTTGCTCCAGCTAACTTGTGCTAATTCATTTCTAAGGCTTAAGGATATTATTCACTGAGAGACAATAAGATTCTGGAACCGAATGGATTATTTAAATGTAGATTATGCAATACATCCTTAAGTGAATGTGACAAGCTTATTGGGTATCATTATAACTCAATGTTCAGAACTCAGCAGAATCCAAAATCATTCAAGTAACATTTAGGATGAGCCAAGTTCAGGCAGCCCAATAAAGTTCAACAGTGCATTTCCTAAGTACAAAATTCATATTGCATAGTACAGCAGATTTATTCATTGTCTCCAGATGACAGAATTTATGCTTTAGATGAATTCTGGACATTGGCTATTATTACCATCTGCCAATGTCACCAAAATCAATTACTTCGGAGATTTCTAACTAGAACAAACTTTTAAAAAGAAAAAAAAATCCTCAAAAGCCAGATAAACAAATGATTAGGAGAACAAAGTGTTGGAATTCAAATCACATTCTTTTAATAAACATTGAATATATTAAAAATATTGTGTGTGGCAAAAATCTTGCGATGTAATCTATTTAGAAATTACTGTTTCATTAACCTATTTTCACAGTTTGTATGATCGCTAAGTTGTTCAGTCAAGATCTGGTAGCAACTTAATGTCAACCCTGAAGCTGGCCTAACTGTGGCCATTTTCTTTTCTATAGCTTCCCTCTAACAAGGTTTCTCTTCGCATTGCTTCAGGGCTGACACAGCCTGGAGCTAAGGGGCAGGGAGGGGGGTGTACTGGGGTGTTGTAGCCAAAATAAAATTCTTTCCCCTGGGAATCAAGGACGTTCATGCAGGTGTTCGAAAGATGGAGACTGAAGTCACCTAGCAACTGGACTATATGCTGATTGGACTATGTGACTGGTGACTTTGGGGCGGGGGAGTGACAAAGTTTTACTTTTAATTGGGTGTAAAACCGGCAGGAACGTAGAACCGGTTTTCCACCAAGTATCTGCCAATTTGATCTGTCCTAATAAAATGTTATTTGAGGAATATGCCCGTGTCGGAGTTCTCATTGTTGAGGATGTATTACTTGGAACTTTGAAACTTAACTAATTGGGTGTGGGGGGGTGTGATATTTATCCTACCCAGGTAAACTCATCTCTCTTGTAATCATCTCCTTTAATTTCATGTATCCAAAATGCTCTCTAAACCTATATAGACCTTGCAAACAGCAGTAGGGAAAAAAGAGAGGCTGCATCTCTAAAAACAAGACATAATCAAATTCTCACTGCCACTGAGTACAGTAGTAACATTTCCTATTCGGAAATGTTCGGAAGACACCTTACCCATCCACCCTCACTAGCTATACCAGAAGAAGAAGAGTTTGGAGATGAACAGCATTCATAAAAGCTTATAAACTTCCTCAGTTGCCACTTATATGCAGGAAACTGAAAGACTATGAATTCTGTCTGCTATGCTTTCCAAAACCAGACTGAAGCCACAACAGGACCTAATGCACAAAAGTGTTGGCATTGGGTGAGTGGGAAGGGGATTACATTGATAATTTTTGCTTTTCTTTCTCCCTCCACTCCCTAACCTGATGATACAGGGAAAGGAAAGCTAGCTAAGATCACTTTGAGAAGCAGAACACCTATGAGGTTTCCTGATAGTTCTTTATTATTTAGGAAAATAAGCACAACCACAGTCCAGCCTTCTATATAGTACAGGCAGCAGCCCCCAATCTTTTGGGCAGCAAAGACCGGTTTCATGGAGACAGGTTTTTTCCACAGACCGGAAGGGGAGTGGTTTTGTGTGCTGCCTGCATCCCGTGGATGGGGCTTTGCTTGTTTGCGTGGACCGGTTTCTGACATGCTGCGGACTGGTGCCAGTCCATGGACTGGGGGTTGGGGACCCCTGTGCTAAGGCATTGCTTACATAAGGTTTTCCAGTCTCTGTTTAAAACCTCCAGTGAAAGGAAACATCTACCATACTAACAAGTTCTTTCTAATCTACATTTCTATATCTTCCATCTATCGTTTCTGGTCCTGTGAGTGATGGAATGCAAGTCCACCCCCCCTCTATATAACACTACTGATTCCCTTTCATTGTCTCCCCTCACTCTTCTCTTCTGCAGACTAAACATGGTTCAATTCCTTGAACCACTCCTGACAGGACTTTGCTTTCAGTCTCTTCATTATTCTCCTAGCTCCCCTCTGAACATCTTCACGTTTCTCAATGTCCTTTTTACATTAGGTTGCTCATAACTGTGGGCCTGATCAAGATACAGCAGAGTCAGACTGTTATTTTCCGGTGATATGAACTCCCAATCCTTATCAATACATCCCAGAATACCATTTAGCTTTTTAGCAATTACATTATATCTTCAGTTTTTAACCTGTTAAAACCTTTCTGCATGGGTTGACAAGCCAGGATTGTCAATGAGTTGACAATTTCTTCCATTTTATGTTCAATACTATATTGATATTTTTGGACTTTCTCTTCCTCTTCCAAAGCCCTAGTTCTATGTTAATCCAGATTTAATATTCATCCCTACAGTTACTTCATTAATAAAAAATTAATAGAATGTGAAAGCACAGAGCTCAGGAAACTATACTTCATTCAATACTATTTCCTAGTCTGACGTAGAGCCCTTTTTTGGGTGCAGATATTCATTTTGTTATGAAGCCAGGTAACAAGTGCATAATTTACTCCATATTTCAGCATTATATGAATGACAATATCATCAGAAATTTTGTCAAATGTGTCATAAGGTCAACATAACCTATATCCATATCATTCCCTTGACCACTCTCAAAAGCAGAGGGAGAGGAGAAGAAAAAGATAAGGAAAGAAGGAGAAGGAGAAGAAGAAAGGATGGTGTGGTATGGCTTGTGCCAAACCCATCCTGGTTCTAATTAATTGTTGAAATTCTATCCAAGGGTTCCTTCAGTACTCTTGGGTATATTAATCTATCTTGGAAGCTGAATTCATTTAAAATAGCCAAGTGTTTTTTTTTCCTTCTGTTTTTATGTTTTCAGCTGCAGCTCCCTTGTTCCATTAGTTGCCCAAAGCTTCTCTGAGAGTTAAGATATTATGCCTTCTTACCATTGTCCATTACCAATTCATCCCTTTCTCCTTGACTTGATCCAAGGATCTTCAGCTTGCTTGCTTTTCCTGTTGTTTCTGATGCATGCAAAGAACTTTTTTGTTATTTTCAGCATTTCAAAGAAGTTCATTCACTCACATGGGTTCTGACAAGCATTTTATATTTGTCTTTGATCATTCACCCCCTTTTTTACATTTCTTATACATATCCCCTTTTCTTTTCAGCATTTAAAAAAAATCAATGTGTGCATCTACTCTGGTCTGTTTAGATGTCTCTTATTTTTTTTTCTTCCAGAAAAGAATCTTCCTAGCCATTTTCCTCCTTTAGGTTCCAATATTTCAAGCCATTAGATCTGATTTACTTTTCATCTATTGTTCAGAAAACCAATATATACATCTATCTGACTCATCTTTATTCTTTCACCCTTGATATCATAAACTCAAGGATAACATGATCGCTTTCTTCCAATGTTCCAATCTTTTTCAGTTCTTCAACCAATTCTTATTGGTAATTATTTCAAACAAGACAGCAATCGCCCCTTGTTCTTTCTTTTCCAAATAAAGTTGTGAGCAAAAAAAAAAAAAAAAGACAAGAATTTGTTGAGACCTATGACTTTTGGCAGAATTACATTTCCAGAAGTTATCTGTCATTGTATTTGCCTTTTGGGAAATCTGGTTGTATGATACAAAAAGTTCTCATCCATATCTTCTGCCTATTCAGGCAGTCTATAATAAATAATCTTTCACAACAATATTTCTGTGGTTTCTCTGTCCTTTTATTCTTATCCAAACACTCTCAATAGAATTTCCATACTCCAAATTGCAAATTTCCATTTTCTTTATGTACAACACAAAATATCCCCTTGTTCTGTTCAGTACGTTCCTTCTAAATAAGTTGTAGCCTTCCAGGGCTGTGTTCCAATCATGGTTCCAAGCCAAGTTTCTGTGGTGCCTGTGACATGATACTTGTTTTGCTATGTTAGAATATTAAGTCCTTCTTGTTCCTTTTCCATACTCTATGCTTTGGTATAGAAACATCTGAGACTGTGAGTAATATTTTGCTGTGGTAACTTCATGCCAATTTCAAAAATCCCTGTGCTTCACCTTTGTCTCCTAGGTAGCTTATTCAAGTATGAGCTCTTGCAAAGTTCCTTCTTTTGTTCTAATTTAATGGCCCCAGATGAGATTGGTGAGGAACCTGCCGAACATGTCCTGCCCAGTCTTTATGAGATGTAATAATTCTTGTGCTAGAAATTGTTCACATAGCTATTGCAATCCTGAGAAAATAAAATCTTTCTTGGCTGCATCATCTACGTATAAAGGAAGCGGTCCCTCTCTTCTGATGCCATGACCCCCACCTGGAAGAACCAAAAAAATTCCCAATTTCTTTACCTTTCTTCCCGAACCCTCACAGATTATGGAGTTCCCTTCAAAGTCTTTTTATGGCAGTGTCAGAAACCAGTGAGGAAGAGCTAGTTATCAGTCTATTTGTACACCCATGGCAATTTATATGTCATAGTCTGGATGAGAGCACTTGGTACTGTTTATTTGCATGATTTTTTGAAAAATGGGCTTGAATATCCTTTTTTTAAAAGTAGAAGGTTGTTTTTAAAACATATGAAACTATTCTCAAGAATTAAAATGTGGTCAATAGTTTCATGTCAGATAATTGGCATCTCTTGCGGGCACCTCAGAATTGGTGAGTTGGAAATCTCCAATACTGTAGACTAATTGCTGCTTAACAAGGATGCATATGTTTTTCTTGGCTGTATCTCTAGTATTTGATATTTATCAAGACATCAAGAAATGTGGCCTTTTTGTGCATAAGTAAGTGGGAAGTGGCCAAAAGAATTACTATGCAACATTGGGAGGACAAATCTAGAAATGTAGCAGCGGGATTGTAGCAATGGATTGCTGATAAAGGCAATTTGTCAATGTCTGAATTACTAATTTTTTAACAGGAGGATAAGGAAAAGGATTTTCAAGTAACATAATAAATGCTGGGGAGAGATGTTTTGTTTATGATATAAATGTCCAGACTTTTTTAAAAATTAAATTTCCTTTTCTCGCTTTCTTTTACAAAGTGTAATCACTAAAGAGAAAGGGACAATTTGTTTAATATAGCAATTAAAAAAATAGCTAGCAGTTTAAATGCTTTGGTTTTAATGGTCTGTCACTTGGCTGTACCCACAATGGATAATAATCAATGTTTTGCATTGCCAATTGATTGTATGTCCTCTATTTTCACACCTGCTTCTGTACATCCAGTTTGACAGTTTATGAAGAATGCTAAGCAAACCTGTTTTATTTTGGCTTGTTAGTTATGTGTGTGTGAGAGAGGGAGAGAGGGAGAGGGAGGAAGGGAGACAGAGAGGAGAGAGAGAGAGATTTAAATTCTGATGCCTCTCTGGTTCTCAAATCTATCTAGAACAAAGGCAGGCTTGATGCCCTGTTTGTTTTTATTGCATTTGGGGCCAAAATCAAATGAAGACAAAGAGTTCAGGAACTGGTCCTAGCAGAAACAAACATGTGTTTTCATCTAAGTGGATAAAAATAGCTTCATCCTTTATTTTGCTCATAAAAGCAGGAAGAAAAAGAGTCAGAATGTTTTGTTCTGTTTAATGGTAGTTTTTGGTTCACCTGTGCACCTGCAATGTTTTCTTTTAAGCTCCTGAGAAATCGTAACTTACTTGGATCTTCTCCAGTGTATGCTCAATTTATAGGTGCAGCAAAATAAATAAAGGTATGGTCATTATCTGTGGCAGCTTATCAGTTACTACTTAAAACTATTTTTACACAGAATCCAGGCTGTTAGGAATAGTATAACAATGGAAGTTGTCCTGAGAAATGCCATCACTGTGAGAGTAGCCTTTAATAAAATAAAAAAAATTCCCCTAGGCTTTAAATAGCCTTAGCTGGTTGCAAACAGCTTGGCACAGCGGGGCTCTTGGGATTCTCTTCTGTTATGGTGGGGTTAATATATGTTGTCAAACATAGGTCAGGGTTTAATCTCCAACATTAAGGGCTCTGTGGGAGCTGCTGAGGCTCAGAGAAGCACAGTAGTAAAATGCCCCCTTGATTGCAGGTAGATAATAAGCTCTTGCTGTTGCCAGCATCAATCAGGGACCAGTTTGCCTGGCACTCCCTACTGAGCTGATTGCTGCAAATGCTTGAGAATCAAACAACCTGCAAAGATATCTCTCCAGGCAAGCCTTATGCAGAAGGAGAGCACCAATTCATTTTCTTCCATGAAAATACTTCTTTTTCTCTCTCTTTCCAAATGCTAAAAGACTATTGTTGCCCTTTTCTCACGCTTAATTCCTTAAACATGTTGTGCAAATATCTAATGTGATTTATGGTCCAAGACCTGCTTACATTCCTGCTTTATATGACCTTTTCTATATATTTTTTCCATTTCTGGAGCAGTTCTTTTGGATTGCATTATGATTCACGAGAACCCATTGATATGTGGGAATGATTGATTAGATTCCTTATTTATGATGTGTGATTGTCAATAGGTAGAATTATGATAGATTGAGGAAGGAGGAATGGATCAATGGATCAATAGGCAGGCAGGCAGACTGACAGAGCTGATGAAAAAAACTAGACTAATGTAATTGTGTCTCATAGGGGAAATAAAGTAAATGGCTCCGCATTATATATAAACATCAAAATAAAAAGTTGACTTTTTGTAACTTTTGTAAGTAAAAGTTAAATGCCTGCTAAACATCAGGCAATAGTGGTCTATTGGGAAAAATTAATGTTTGTAGAAATAAATAAAAAGGCTGTGCAAGACAACCTTCTTTGGCCCAATTTGTTATATGGCAATAAGAGTTAGATATGTCAGAAGGAACAAAAGTAGTAAGAATGATTTATTTAAGATAAGTGCACGGTAAAACAAAAAGGCATGGGATACTGAAATAACATGAATTGTATACAGAGGTGTGTTTCCAATGTGAAATAACTACATTGAGGTATCTGAGTTATATAAAAAAGAATCAAACTACAAAACAAATATAGAAAGGAATAGCAAATAGATTGAGGGGAATAGGAAGACTTAAAAAATCATGGCTGATAAAGTTAATGAGATCCTCAAAAAGAACTTAAAAGAACAAAAGAATGGTTTTCAAAGAACAGAAAATTATGGAAATATACAGTGAATTGTATTGAAGTAAATTAGATTCAGTAAATTGTTCTTAGCTGTCCTATTCCCTACCTTTTTTTTTTCTTTAGCTTACTGTTTCTAACTCTTTTTCTGCTTTTTATTTAATCTTGCTTGCCCTGAAAGAGAACAGTGTGATGGGTGTTATATATTTGTATATATATGTGTGTTGGAAGAAAACTTCCAGGTCTGGAGGGCTAAATTTTTCTTTGTCTCTTTCCAAAATTAAGTCTTTTTTGGTTTATTACAGTTCTGCTACATTTTTAGGTTTGATGCTAGAAATACTGATTTATAATAAGATATATAAGGATGTGTATCTAGAAGCATTTTATTCCATCATAAAAGGGAACCAATGAAAGGAGAAAGTTCTGCAGAAGCAGTGGCAGTTCAGCAGTGATATAATTGGCACTCATAGAAGCAATATATTACGAGAGAATTTTTCTTCATTGCTTTCTAGAGCTGCCCCAGCATCTCTCATCTTACCATTAAGAACAGTAGCACATAAAGAGAGAAGTACTCCAATTTTACAGTGCATCAGAGACTAACATAGACTTCATTTTTGGACCATTTTTCTTGCCTTCATTTACTTATTTATTATTTATGCTGAACTAACAATGCAACAGAGATAATGAAAAAAAACGTAACTTCAAACTTCATCATCATCAAGGGAGAAAGGGCGGGGGAAGGAGGGGGAAGACTAGGCAAATCATGCTATGATCAGAACAACTTCAAAATTTTGACCCTATCTCTCAAAAGTCTTTTTTGTTCCTTTGTACACAAAACACAGAAGGAAAGCCACACTTTAATTCAAACACTGAAAACAGCTATGAACAACCCATTACTTCAAATCAAGCATAGATTGCTCTTTCCAACATTAAGTGGTAACTCTTTTTCCCATCTCCTATGCTTGAAAGGTATCCTAGTAAATTCTAAATATTGGGGAAGGGGGAATAGCCAAGAAGAACATATGCATGATTCATACAAAATATGTGATTAAACTCATATAAATAACTCCATGGATTTTTTTTGTTTGATTTTGTTAAGACAGTAATTAACATTAAGTATCTGAATAGCATAAATCCATGATCTGTGGGAGGTGAGGTGGGAGAATGGCTAAAATGTAAAAAATGTAAAGAGAAACAGATAATAAACACCTTTGCCACATATCATAAACAGTGGTGGGTTTCAAATTATTTTACTGCCGGTTCTTGGGTGTGGCTTGGTGGGTGTGGAATGGTTTGGTGGGCCTGGCTTGGTGGGCATAGCAGGGGAAGGATACTGTAAAATCTCCATTCCCACCCCACTCCAGGAGAAAGATACTGTAAAATCTCCATTCCCATCCCACTCCAGGGGAAGGTTACTGCAAAATCCCCATTTCCTCCCAATCATCTGGGACTTGGGAGGCAGAGAATAGATGGGGGTGGGGCCAGTCAGAATTTTTACTACCAGTTCTCTGAACTACTCAAAATTTCCACTACCAGTTCTCCAGAACTGGTCAGAACCTGCTGAAACCCACCTCCGATCATAAGTATCCGCTATAATAAATGTATCACAATTAAAATAATGAAGTCTGCTCAAATGTAATAGAATTTTGGTTTCTGGCTCTGTTGTTTCACTACACCAAATTTATTTGTAATCTTTTCTAGCATGGCAATCTAAGAGGCCTTGTTAACCCACATCTGAGTTATTACATTATGTAACGTTTTCTACACTGAACAACCGTTATGTATACTAAATTGAAATAAACATTAAGAACCTCATTTTTAAGTTTAAGATTCAGAGCCTTATTTTTATATTAAAGATATGAAAGCCTTGAAAAACTCTGTCCAATGGAACGAAGAAGAAATGAAGAGAAATCAAATTCTATGACAATACTTTACTGAATTTAAGATTGATTAGGTTTGTTAGAAATAAAGGAAGAGATATAAACATGGTTTATTTGATCAAGCTTAAAACAAGATATGTTGTTACTTCTGACAACCTTTGATGAACTTTCTGCTGACACTAGGACTGAAAAGATGATGTTCTGTGCATTAATTTATAGATAAGAGATCAGACATGAGATGAAGAGTTAAATGTTTGCAACCTTAGTGGGGATGAAAAGTCACTAAAATTGTTTATATTTGTTGTGATAAAGGTTGGAAGTCACTTCTTTATATATTTCTTTTCTCTTTCTTTATTCCTACTCTTCTCTTTCTCCTCTCTTCCTTTTTCTTACATTTTTTTTCTTTTTATTCTCTTTTCTTTAAGAGCCAGGGTGATATAGTGGTTAGAATGCAGTATTGCAGGCTACTTCTGCTGACTGCCAGCAGTTTAGCAATTTGATTCTCACTGGCTCAAGGTTGACTCAGCATTCCATCCTTCTGAGGTCAGTAAAATGAGGACCCAGATTGTTGGGGGCAATAGGCTAACACTGTAAACTGCTTAGAGAGGGTTGTAAAGCACTGTGAAGGTATATAAGTCTAAGTGCTATTGCTATTTAAGTTTAGGTTACTATCAAAAGCTGAGCCTTGCAATTCATTATAAATATTGAGAGGTTTTTTTGACCTGTGTTTCATAACATAACATAACATAACATAACATAACATAACATAACATAACATAACATAACATAACATAACATAACAACATAACAACAGAGTTGGAAGGGACCTTGGACGTCTTCTAGTCCAATCCCCTGCCCAGGCAGGAAACTCTACACCATTTCAGATAAATGGCTATCCAAATGAGTTTCATTTCCTCATTTATTTTTTCCAGGTTGGGATACAATCATTAATAGTTTTCCTTAATATTTTGGTAATACCGAATCCTAAGTATTTTTAATATTTATATATTATTGGAATTGTTAAGATTCTAGATGCCTCCTTTAGAATTTTAAGGAGACTAGAAAGAATATAAATGAGAACTCAAAAAATTAACTGATAATCCTGATAAGACAAAAAAAAAAAAAGAACAGCTACTCTGAATATGGCATTCAAAGCTTTAAGTAATGATGATTGAATACAAGATTTTCGAGCAATAATCATTCAAGCTCCATGTGATTATGCTTCAAGAAGCAGACACAAAAATAAGCTGAATTAGATATTTTGGTAAGCAGTTTTTATTGAAAAGTTCAATAAATCAAGGGAGGTAGCTAGTCTGTTCAAAACTGGGATAAATTTCAAGGCTCAAAAGATTCTAAAATATAGGAAATAGATAGATGATAGATGGAGAGAGAGAGAGAAAGAGATGATAGATAGATAGATAGATAGATAGATAGATAGATAGATAGATAGATAGATAGATAGATAGATAGATAGATAGACGGACGGACATGACGCAGACACACAGACACAGACAGAGAGAGCGCAAAATTTACTGCAGACATTAACTCTGCTGTCTAGGTTCACTGTTAAACAAGGCCAGATTGGATATCTACAAATGATTATGAAAAATGCAAAAAAGAAAAAGAAAAAAGAAATTAGTCCCAATAAAGGAGAATATTTGTAACTCAGGGTTGAACTGAGGGGTCCTTGGTGCTCTCTGAGCTTGAAAAGAAATTAATATACACACTGGCAGGAGTCCTTAACACTGATGCATTAAAGCCCTTTATTGACATATTTAAGAGATTTCAGAACTTAATGCATAGTCATGGACATGGATTGGTGGCCACCTCCATAGTAAAAATAGCATAATTTTTATTCAGAGACATATAAATCTCCCTCCAGGATATATTATATATGAGTATCTAGGCTTGTTTTCAGCTATTTGCAATGAGCTAAAATGATATTAGACTATGCCCAAAAGAACCTTATTCTTAATTAGATACGGTTATTGAAGTCCCTTTCCTTATGATTGAAGAGTTAACCCTATTTTACTTTATAACACAGTAGAGTAACAATTAGCTCACATGTTGATGATTTTTTTCCAAGAAACACCAGTAAGAATAAAGTAATGAAGGCAGAATTAAGAGGACAGCATGTAAATTATATGAGCAAAATGAGTAAGGTCACAAATAACAAGTAAGCTTTATTCATAAATTAACATTTTACTAGCAAAATATAAAAGACTTGCATAAGCTAACACTTATAAATACCTAAAAAAATAAAAGGAGAGAGTTATAAGTTTTAGAGACAGATAAAATCACATTTCAAATTATTATTGCTAACAAAAATATTATGAATATGATAAGAAAAAATCTAGAATTCTGTTGAGTTAATTTTTAAAAAGATGTTTTAAAAATCCTTACCAGTGTAATTAAGGATAGTGACCAAATAGTGACCAAAACTAAAGATATAAGCAAATAATTTGTTTTTTTCCAGAAGCAAATCAATCAATAATTAAAATAAGCCAACATTTAAATAGATTTTTTTAAAGTTTTTATAGCTTTTATAAATAAAAAAACCATTAAGTCCTGATGGACTGTCAGCAAAATTTTACAAATAAAGAGCTCTTAATATTAGATATTTTACTCTCACAGAATATCTTGCACCTGGTAGAGTTTTGGAAGGAGTTCCAGATAACCCTGGTGCTTGAACCAGGTAAAGATTCTCAGGAAATGACATCCTACAGACCCATGTCATTTCTCACTGTTTGCCAAATTATTAGCTAACCCACAACTGGGAACAAAATTATGCAAATAGATCACTCTAGTTTTATCCTCAGAAGAAATATATCTATCTCAATAAGGAAACTATTAAACATGAATATATGTTAATTAGCTATGTGTTCTATGCATATACTTAAAGCTTTTGGAACTTTGTGGTTCTTTGGAACCGCAAATTTTTAAAGCAAGTATTAAAGAAATTTAAATATGGATCTGGCTTTCATAAAATGATTAATCACATTTATGGGCCAACTAAAGCTTAGAGCTGGTCTCTAAGCTTTAGTTTGCCAGATAGGACTTAACAATTACAACTCAAATTCTATTATGATTTCAAGAGGTATTAAACAGGGCTGCCCTTTATCACCTTTATTTAATATGGTTATAGCACTTCTCTCTAATGATCAGAGTCAAAGACGGTGAGGACAAATCTTCTAAATTTATTCACAGATGATATGGTTGTAACTTTCTCCTATCCAGCTAAATGTATTAAGAAGGAGTTATTATTGTTATCGCTGTATTAAGATAAGTTTAAGATAATAGGAAATTAATTTCACTTTGTTCATAGCAACCCCATGGGTTCATTAGATCTAGTATGGGTGATAGGTTATAGCTGGTGGATTTCTATTAAAGAAAAAACATTAAACGGGGAATCCTTTCAAGATGAATCACAAGCAAAGACCAAGGCTGTATAGGTCTTTTAGTAAAATCAAAGGAAGAAAGAGAATTTCTGCAGAGTTTCAACACTCTGTTATAGGTAATGGATAAATTGAATCAGTCTATGCTGTGTGAGTCTCTGGATTTATCAGTGGCTTCTTCTGATCAATTATTTGAACACCTAATGGGATGGGTGGTTTTTATATATGAACTATTTATGAAAGGAACAAGTCATATTGATTGGTTGCAATTAGTTGGATAAATACAGTGTCAATCTCTTCCAGATTTACCTGTCAGGGTTCTTGATGCAGTATCAAGCTTGACTAAAATGGTGAAAAGGAAGGATCTAAATCAGGGGTCTCCAACCTTGGTCCCTGTAAGACTTGTGGATTTCAACTCCCAGAGTCCCTCAGCCAGCAAAGCAAAGCTGGCTGAGGAACTCTGGGAGTTGAAGTCCACAAGTCTTAAAGGGACCAAGGTTGGAGACCCCTGATCTAAATAGTGAAGGCATTTGATCCATAACCCTATCCAGTTCTGAGGAGCCAATTTGATGAATTTTGTAACTAGGGTTGCAAACTCAAAGATGAATTTCAGCCACTTCAGTTTCTAATAATCTCCCCATCTGGATTAACGGAGATGATACAGCAGTATCTAAAGGCTAATAATATTGGGAAACTTTATTATTTATGTTAAGGTTTATTATTTATGTTAAGATCATATTGCTTTTTTTTTCATTTTAGCACATTTTTGTAGGGAAAAAGAGATAATATTGACTCATGAAGATATGTGAATGAATGAAGCAATTGCAAAAAGGAAGAAACTTCAACCAAAAGCTCTCAAACAAACCAAATTACAAAAAAAAAGTGGTAAAGGTCAGCATTACAAATTTTTAAAAGAGAGATACTCTTTCTTCAGAATGCTTATTTGGAATATAAGAAGTGAAACCTCCACTATGACTTACTCTTTAGCAAGAGAATTGAGAATCGCATCAGCTATTTTACCTACATTCATTCACACAGTCAGCTCCATGTTACTTGTTTTAATGCATATATAAAGGAGCTGTCAGTAAGAAGCTGAGTTAGAAACATTTGGCTTCTACCTGTATTTTATAAGATCATTCTATTAAAGCTTACATCTGCTTACATCAGATGGAATCTAATAACTTAATAACTTTGACTTAATTTATTCTTACCATTTATGCACTTCCTTTTCTATATCTTCTTTATGTTCCACTACTTCTCCCCTCCCCAATTAGTCAAGTTAAATGAAATGGTTGAGCTTGAAATGCTTTACTTGACAAGCTGAAACTCAATGCTCCCCTACCTGGAAGGCTTCATTGTTCATGCCACATGTACACCGCAGGAAACTAGCTCATTAGAGAAGCTGTAGGATCCTGCTTCTTCTGGGCAAGAGAAAGCTTTCCAAGCAGGAAATATTACAAGGGTTGTTACAAAAAAGAAACAAGTCCATAACCTATCCTATCCAATCCTATCCTATCCTATCCTATCCTATCCTACCCTACCTATCTTATGATTTTACCTAATAAACTCACTGGATGACTGTATGCTTTTTCAGAGCAGTATAAGGGTGTATGGGAATGACCTTGGGAGATGAGGCAAGAGCCATAGCCAAGGCAACAAAGACGCAGCTTAATCAGCAAAAAGAATGTTCTTGTGGAAAACATCTTAGAAGGAACCCTCCCTAGTTTCTTGGGTTGTAAAGGTGACAGAAGGGACATGTACTTTTAGACTTGCAAGATCTGTTAATATAACATTACAGGGCTGGCAGGCAGACAGATTAATTCAAGGTTTCTTCTGTCTCTTATTGTTTGTTTGCCTGGAACTAAAGGCATTAGCAAATTTCCATAGCCAGCCCCTCTCCCCTTTGTTAGCAATAGGATCCACTGGGCAATTCAGGGGCATTCACAAGGGTGGGGGTGGGGAATCAAAAAGTCAAGATGGCACCTGTGACCATACAATTTAAGACCTGCCTCTTTTTATATATATATGCCATCACACAGCTTTGGCCACCAGGCTGATTCTTATTTTTTTACAAATAATTTTATTAAGAATTATAAATGAAAGAAATAAAAGCAGAAATACAAATAAAGGATATAAAAAGAAAAATCTGAAAAATAAGTAAAAATGAAAAGACAAAAAAGGAACTTCCCCCTTTAATCCTGCAGGAAAAGACCATTTTAATAGCTTATTGCCATCTCTAAATATAACAGAATCCCTCTTCCCACCCCAGCCCCAGCCCCATAGTTTATCTCTTAAGTTAAAAAAAAATCCAAATATTTTGCCAATTATTCCTGGTCAGCAAAAGTCAAGTAAGGGAAATCATATATAACTATTTTTCTCTTTTAACCCTGATCAAATAAGTCAATTTTGTAAACCTTCCCTGAAGTTTTAAGGATCTCATTTTTTATTTTTTTTTAGTAAAAAAGTTTTATTTCCATTTTCCAACAACCTATTCAATATACAGTCTCTTATTCAACATTAGTCATTAACTTTCATTTGTTACTTATTCAGACCTGCCCAGCTACCACTTCCTTCCTTAACAAACCTTTCCTCCTCCCTTCTCTACTTTCTTCTACTTTCTTCATCCTTCCTCTCCTTCGCTTTTCTACATCCTCTCCTCCTTCCCTTCTCTTCTCTTCCACTCTTTCTAACCCTCTCTCTTTCCCCTTTCTTCTTCCTCTCCTTTCCCCCTTTTCTACCTCTCTCTTTCCTACCTACTTTCTTCCTTCACTCTCCTCTCCTTTCCATTCCTTCTGAAATGGCAGCTGAGCAGCCCGATCTCATTTCAAATTATTTCTATTTCTTAATTACATATCTTCAATCATTCCTTTACATTGATCCTTCATCTCCCCACCTCTCCCCCCTTCCCCTCCCTCCCCCCTCCCATCCCCCGAGACTTCCCAGAACAAAGTACAGGGTATAAGATTACAATCATAAATTAAAATACAACATAAGTCATAATCCATAGTCACTCCTCTCTCTAAGACCTTAACTCCCCTTCCAGAAACAAAAAAGTACATTCTTCTTCCAGTCCATTATATATCAGTCCATTCCACTCCTAAAATCTTCAGAATCTTCCAATTAAATTAGTATTTCCATAGTTTTTAATATCCAATCTTCATCAATTAACACGAAATATATATCAATCCATTCCACTCCTGAAGTCTTCAGAATCTTATAGATCAAGACCAAGACGATATTCCAACTTCCAGTATTCATCAGAAATTCTTTTATAATATACCTTTCTTCCTTAAATAGTCCCCCAAATATAATTCATATTTCCAGCTTAAAATCTTAAATTTTTATCCAATCTCCAAAAATAAACAATATTCTATCTTCTCATATCTTTAATATCACTTACATAAATCAAATAACATTGCTAATATTAATATTTCTTCAATTTACCTTACATCTGTCAAATAACATTATTAAAATTATAACTTATATCCAAAATATATCAATTATAACAATTAAATTCTATTTAACCAAATACCAACATTACATCCATAAATTTTTCTATCTGTCCTCCAAAAGTTAAACAATATTCCATCTTTCCATTCCTTTATACCTCACATATATCAAATAGTAACACCTTATACCCAAAATAAGTCAGTTGTAAAAATTAAACCCTATATTTATATTTTTTTTAAAAAAAAAAATACCATCAAAATCACATCTTAAGCATTCTCCTCCCCCTTGTCTTACACATTTCCCACCATCTGCTCACCAATCAGCTTAACATCTAACAATAAAGAATTTCCAATCTTTAATATATTGGTGTAAAAATCTCTTGTTTAAAAACTTATTAAGAAAAGATAAGGCTCCAAAAGTTCCTATAAAAAAATAATAATTCCATATTTGAAGTGAAGAAGTTTCCAAGATTTTAGTAGTTAGTTCTGTTTGCTTAAGAGCCATTCTTAAACTGTAAAATCTACCAAAAAGAGAAAAAAAATTCAATAAACTTTTCTTCTTAAACATTGTGATAAAGAAAAGGTAAAAGAAAAAATCATTAACAGTTCTTATTCATTCCATTTAAAAAGTAGCTTGTTATGTTCTTCTCTTCCTTTGTCCTTTTATAGTTTCACTTTCCTTTGTATATTGCAAACGCCATTTTAAATCCACTCAAGTTGAAAGTTAGTTCAAAGGAAAGCTATTTAAGAGCTGAAGTTAAGATTTATTACTTGCAAATTCTTGCTAGTCCTCCTACTTTGTTCTGTCTGTGTTGAGTTCTCTTTAAAAATAAATCTTGGCACAGAGATGGTCGTTCTGTATAAACAGAAGCACCCTGGGCATGGAGCGTCGTCAGGCTAAAGGGGAGCTCTCACCCTTCGATCCCCTGGTTAAATTCCAGGGGCTCCCGGGGAGCTCTACCCAAACCTGACCACTCTTCCCTCCCCCTTCTCCCGGGGGAGAGAATTCCAAACCGTTTGACAGTCCATTTTCGCTGTCAGGGACGGTTTGACGAAACCCAGGGCAGACGATCCCAAAGGAACGTCCACGAAGCCTGCGTTGCCAGCAGAAGTCCTAAGGATCTCATTTTTAATCCCTTCAAAAAGAACCACAGAACAATTTTCTGTTCACCAGCCACAGTACTTTCAGAACTTTAACAGAATGTCTGTATATCCAGTAATATTAGTCCTTTCATTTGTCCCCTCCAGTGAAGTCTTTCAAGACCTTAACAAGATTGTTTTTATATCCAATAAGAAAAAAATATATCCTGGTTCAATAGTTGAAAATCTCTTTTAGGGAATAAATCATCTCTCAATTCCAAGTTTATAAATTTCTCCATACCATTGCTTATCATGTTTGAATCCTCCTTCAAAATAATTTGAAAATTACCTGTTGTAATTTCATTATACAACACTTTATCCATTATTGTAGCTATCTTTTCAAAAAGGTAGGCAAAAGAAAAGAACTTATTCAATAACTTTTTGTTATCCTCCAGCTCTTTCTAGTGTTGTGGGACTGCACTGCAGGGGTGAGCTTGGTGGGACCTCTAACTCCCAATATCATTCAATTCATAAACTGACTGCAGAACAGCAATTTCCGCAATCTGCTCACAAGGAGCAGCTTTTCCAGAGACCTATGGATGATATCAATGATATCTCCTTCCTCCAAAGAGATTTGTTATCATCCCAGATCAGTGGTGGGTTGCCCCTGGTTCAGACCGATTCGCGAGAACCGGTAGTAAAACCGGTGGTAGGCTCCACCCACCAACCCCGACATCATCATTCAGCTTCTGCGCATGCGGTCCCATTTTGAAACGGTAGTAAAGGTAAGTATAATCTACCCCTGTCCCAGATCCTGCATCCAGCTGTGAGTTTCCTTGCAAATTACTGCAAGAAGCCTCCTACCGTCAGCGGGACATCAGTTCACAATGGCACTCATCAAAAATCTGCCACCAGGTAACTTTTTTGATCCCCTTGCAGATACCCCTCACATAATCCATACAATCCTAAGGGCAGCCAAGAGTAGTACTACAATTACCTGAACTGTCAGGGTTGGGGTACATGCAGTGGTGGAGGCAGAGAATAGATGAGGGCAGGACCAGTCAGAGGTGGTAGTACCTCCGAACAACTCAAAATTTCCACTACCAGTTCTCCAGAACTGATCAGAACCTGCTGAATACCACTTCTGGGTACATGAGTGCAAGGAAAGAAGATGCAACCCCTGCTGTTTCCCTGAGATGATATGCATTTCATCTCTCTCTGAGGAAAGAATAAGGGAAAATATCAATGAACTCTGCAAGTCCCTTTTTAGCTATTGCTCCAATCTGTCTCCCTCCCTCTATTGAGGTTTTTTTTTTTTGTCTTATTAAGGGTCTAATGAGAACAATACCCAGATTAGTATGGCGCAGGCAAGGTTGCAATGACCTTTGCCTCTTGCTCCCGGTCACATCTCACCTAATTAAATCACTGAAAGAAAGAGGGAAAGCAAATATTGCCAAGGTTACATTACAGGGAGACAAAAGGTTTGTGATTGTGTCTAGCCAAGTTATATGGAGAGAAAGACGTTTTGTAGAAAATTCATGTGATGTTCCTCCTTGAACCCCATCACCTTTCTACCTCTAAATGTTTCCAGGACTCTAAAATCTGAATAAGTACCTTAAAGCCAACCTCTACCTGACACCCTACAAATTGAATTGGCTGACATAATATGGCTATGGAAATTTTCAAAGAGGCACTTTGGAAACGCTTTGATGAAAGCAAAGCTCCTTTTGAAATAATGCCTTACTTGTAAAGACTAGAGCAGCATGAGTCCCCTCTTTGCTTTGAGTCTCTAAGAGTAGCATCTGTGATGGCTCTAATCAAAATTAGGTAGCCAAGTGAAGTGGATCTGCTGCACCCCTAGATCCCTCACTACTTCATAGAAGTGGAGCTCTTCACCTCTGCAAAGGGTCTCCTGAGACAGATTGGGATTAATACTGTAGGTTAATTCCATTAAAATATATGTTTCTTTTCTTTTAATCATTGGAGGTGAAAACTTCAGTGACATTCTTATATCTAGGATGAAAAGAGGACACAAACTTTAATTGAATTTGTTAAGGAATGTGTCACCTCTCTAGCCATCAGCTGCATCTTTAATTTTCCCTTGCTTCAATTAAATCCTTTGGGAAGACACCATATTGGACCACCTTCCCTGGTACTTTCTGAGGTAAGTCATAGGCAGCAGTAGGCAGCCTAGGGCATGTTAAGCAATTTGGATGCCCAATGCCCTACATTAATGTTGTAGATTCATTCCTCCAAAATGAGATGCTAAAGACTATTCACAATGGAATACCCACAGAAACTGAGCTATCAACAAGAACCACGTTGACTACAAAATCTAAATACTTAATATTTTTATTTTTAAACCATGGAATTAGTCTTGGGGGAAAGATAAGAAAGCTGCTTAAAACTACTTTTAAATTGCTAAAACAGTGGTGGGTTACTATCGGTTCTCCCTGGTTCAGGAGAGCCAGTAGCGGAGATGTTGAAGTGACAGTGAACCGGTTCGCTCCAACCATCATCTGGGCCCTCCCACCTACCCCTGCGCTATACCTACCTTTATTCCTCCATTTTTAGCCCAGTTGAAAGGAATGGCAGAGCAGACTGCAATGCCTCAGCTGTTCAGCCAGTCAGTGCGCTTGTGCAAAGCCCAAGTTTGGCGTGCGTGTGAGCAAAGCGAGCATGCATGCGCCAAGCGTGCACCACACACGTGCACCAAGCGAACTGGTGGTAACACTGGTTAGAACCCACCACTGTGCTAAAACTACTTTTTTTATTTTTTTGAAAAACTAGTTTGCTTTCTGTCTTCAAAACTCTTCTGGCAATTGCTCAGTACCAGTTCTATCAATATTTAAAAAAATGTATCACCACTGGAGTGTTCCTACTTCTAGAACTAATTTCTTAGTATCCATTTATTTCTATGATGTGTTCCCTGTCCCTTGGCTAATTTCCTTTCTATGAAAGGATCTGTCCTCTTTACTCTCAATGTCTAAGCTTATTCAAGAGTTTTTGAAGAGGGACTTTGTCAAAAATTGAATATGCAGTGAAAATTGGATCAATTCTATCTCTATAGCCAATGCACTCTTCCTTCTGCCTCTATATCCCTCTACTGATACAGGAGAAGGCAAATGGGATGGGAGGGGAGAACTGACCTAGTCTGCTGAATTTGCTGCAAATCAGACAATGGCAAAAGAGGGGGAAGGGCAGCACACTTCCTAATCCCTCCTCCCAATCCTTCTTCAGTCTAATACAGGGTCTCTAACCCCTGGTCTAACAGGGAAAAAGCAAGGTATATAGAGCTTAGGGCAATGAGGCCGCAGCAGCAATGAGGGGAGAAGACTTATGAATTCCTCCATAAGAGAAAGCAAAAAAAATATTCAGCCATGGTCATTCCCTGCTGTACCATAAATCCCATATAACAATGTCCTCAATTACCATTAAACACAAAAGATGGAGTAAATTCTGTATATTACATTTACTAAATGTAGTAAATAGTTACTATGAAAAGGAGCTGCTATGGCACCAAGACTCTATTTCTCTGTTACATTTTAAAGACCCCTGAAATAAGATCTTATTATTATTATTATTTCTGATGCTAAAACAGCTGAACTTCTATTAAGAAAGGAATAGGCCATTTTGGAAGGCAGAATGATTTACAATGAGAAAACAGATCTTTCACAATCCCTTCAAAGCTGCACTACTCCAAATAAAATAGCAGCTTTGTTCTGGATTCAAATACATCATGGCACATTTAGGGAGGGAGGAACCTTGGCTGTCAAAAGTAGTCAAGTTATGCTGTTGTCCAGGACTGGAGCTGGTTCCAATCCCAAATAAAGCTTCAATATCCTGTGTTACTGATTAGTTGGCATACTTTCTATGAAAGTAGAATAAGTATAAATTACATGGAGGCTACTGCAGTGCAGGAGTTAAATCAGGCCTATTTTTAACACTGACTATATCTGAATATTTATTTCGTCTTAGAAAATACCTACTCCCTTCTCAGGCATTTATAGTACCATATTATGGTGGCCACTCGTTCCTTTTCTAAAACATTTCTTCCCATTATCATTTCTCAAAAAGTGTTGGCAGCTTGTATCCCACTCTGGAACTGATTCAATCGTTGCTCTTTAATGTTTGAAATCTCATTAGACATTATGAATTTGGGCAATTTATCCTACTTTTCAGCCAGCAGTGATGTGCTGCTAAATCATTAATTAATGAATTTGCAGTCATAAAAGCAGTCCAAAAAAATATAAGCTTTCTTTTATAGGAGGTTTGGGCAAAATGCAGACATAATGGCAGATTGACTTTGGGGATGTGCAAAGAGGTGGGAGCTTGATCTGAAAAGTCAATCATGACATTGCAATATGAAATGGGTATCAGTCCAGTTCAATCAGAAATATTTCATAGGGGCCTTTGAATAGGATTTCAAAAAGATGAAAATTGCCTCCCAGCTGCGTATCTCCTTTTCCCCAATTAGAAGGAGAAAATTATACATCCCTACTATCCCCATTAGTCTTTGTTAAAAAATGAATCCCTTTGTGTTAGGGACAACCTTATTCTTAATAGTCTTTGAGTTTTGCACACTAATAAAATGTAATGTGTAACAAATGCTAGTGGTTTTCCCCAAATTATGTAATGTTCATATAGATAAACACTGAAAATATGCTTATTTAATATCCAGAATTGCAAGTATAGAGTATTTTTCTCCGAACGGAAGTATCTTGGCATTCTGTTTTTAAAGATACCTTCCTAAACATAACAAAATGTGGTTTCTATTATAAATAAATAAAAATACACACACACACACATCCATCCATATATACATACCTAATAAATGCAAGAACCCAAGCTAGGATTCATTTTTATATGATAATTCAGAAGAACAAATCTAGCCTCTTTCCCAAGCCTAAACTAGCAAATCTCTTTCAAATTATTGCCAAAGGCCAGAAATATCAGCCCTTTTTAAATATTGCCTTGGTTTAATAACCATTTTGTAAAGTTTAATTTCCTCAAACACTCTGCCCTACATTTAAAATACTCTGTAACTTGGGCTTATTTCTATCTGAAGCGACCTTCAAATAGTATTTTAAAAGCTGATTACATGGTGGTTCAAAGCACAGTAAGGAGCTTAGGAGAACCTAAGGATGTTAGTGAACTAATCTAAAAAAACTTTGATCACATTTGTCTAAGGTAAACTTTGAAATAGGATTAATCAGTGATAAATGCCCATTTACACACCCTAGTAGCGAACCCGCCTCTCTTCTGAACTCTATCTGTACAACTCTTTTCAAAAGCAGCCTATCCAAACAACATAAAAAAAATTTTTAGAATTTTATTTATACGGTATGTGAAATAAGCTCTCTAAGGGGAAACAACAGAATGTTTATTTTTTTCTAAGGCTTTTATGTTAAGATGAGTACTTTTTGCACTCTCTTAATAGAAACTGCTTAAATCATAGTATCTGATATAACATATAACCATACTCTCAGGCGATTGAATATGTAGCTCTTTGGAAAATAATTACCATGCATTTTATAGATGTAGAAATCCTTCCTGAACATTGAAAGGTGGTTACTGATACCATCTTATGCTACCATTTAATGTGGCATCAAAGTCATTGTGAATACAAGTCAATCCATTTGCAATGAAAAGTTGTAATTGGTTTACTGAAGCCTCAAAGGTTGGAATTATCTGCCCCCAGAAATCCATAGGCTGATTCTTTGCTGATGCATTCAAAAAGGTTAAGTCTTGATAAAACATTTCAATCACAGAAATTCTTCCCAGAATGACAAATGCAGTTTTTCCCATCCCAGCATATCTTTTTTAAAAATTTCATTCCATGCTTTAACATAATTATTTTGAAATAATATACAGCTCCTATTAGTCAAAGTAACACCAAAATATTTAACCTTTTCTCAATATTAAAATCAATTTTTTATCAAGTGTTCTTGTATATTCATATTTTTACCAATATCTTTGTTTTTTTGTTAATCTTAAAGCCTGCTAATGTACCAAAGCCATTCAGTTTCTTCATGAAAAGCTCAATCCCTTTCAAGAGATCTTGCAAAATCATCTTTAAAAGCTCTCAATTTTGAAGTGTCTTTTTTATTTTTAATCCCATTATATTTTACCTTGTCCAATGTCACTATTCAACATTTCAAAAAGCAAATAAACAATAGAGGAGACAGAGGATATCATTTCTGCTTTTTATGATCAACCATTAACAGTAAAGGAACAAGCAGTCAAGAAATACGCCACGGACTAGCATTTGGTAGAGCAGCCATGAAGGCCTTATAAAAGACATTCAGATGCTGTGATATTTATTTATTTATTTATTTTATTTTGTCACAACAATATATGTAGGTATCATACAAAAAGATTATATAGTAAATAAACACATATATGGGTAAATATAAGGAGTATAAGCATATATATAGGAAGAAGAAAAGAAAAAGTCTCGTCTGGACTACTGCAATGCTCTCTATATGGGGCTCCCCTTGAAGAGCACCCGGAGACTTCAGCTAGTCCAGAATGCGTCTGCGCGGGTTATTGAGGGAGCGGTTCAGAGTTCCCACGTAACACCTATCCTGCGCAGACTGCACTGGCTACCTGTTGTTTTCCGGGTGCACTTCAAGGTATTGGTTACCACCTTTAAAGCGCTCCATTGCTTAGGACCGGGCTACTTACGGGACCGTCTACTGCCGGCCTCTATCTCCCCGCGTCCGGTGCATTCCCACAGAGAGGGACTCCTCAGGGTGCCGTCAGCCAAACAGTGTCGACTGGCGGCCCCCAGGGGGAGGGCCTTCTCTGTGGGGGCTCCTACCCTGTGGAACGAGCTTCCCCTCGGGCTTTGACAACTACCTGACCTTAGGACCTTTCGCCGCGAACTTAAAACCTATTTATTTCGTATGGCTGGACTGGCCTGATTTTAAATTCTAAATTTTAAATTTTAATTGAATTTTGATGGGTTTTAAATTTCTGTAATTTTATGGGGTGTAATGTTATTTTAAATTTTCTGGCAAATTTGAATCAGTTTTTTAAGGGTTGTTTTAATTATGGTGTATGTTTCTGTTTGTATTTTATTTGCCTGTTCACCGCCCTGAGTCCTTCAGGAGAAGGGCGGTATACAAATTAAAACATCATCATCATCATCATCATCATCATCATCATCATCATCATCATCATCATTATTATTATTATTATTATTATTATTATTATTAAAAACAATAGGACAGGAACGGTAGGCACGTTTGTGCGCTTATGCACGCCCCTTATGGTCCTCTTAGGAATGGGATGAGGTCAATAGTAGAAAGTATGTCTGTACCAAGAAAGTTCAGAAACATGCAAGCAAAGGCTTCCTTGTGACACTTTATGGTAGCAGAAACTGAACTTTGAAGAAGAAGGATATGAAGAGTAGTGGCACTTTGGAATGTTGGTATTGGCAAACATTACAAATGGATTATGAAACAAATAAAGCCAGAATTCTCTCTCAAGGCACAAATGACCAAGCTCAAATTATCCTACTTCAACCACTTTATGTGAAGATTTAGCTCTCTAGAGAAGGCTCTAATGCTGGGAAAGATAGAAGGAAAATGATGAAGACGATGTCCAGCAACAAAGTGGATGGATTCAGTTATAGAGGCAATGGGTGCACTGTTGGATGCTCTGAAAGACCAGGTTGGCTTGGAGAGAATCTATCTATGTAATTGCTAAGAATTGACATCCACTTGATTGCACATCGTACACATATATACAAAATATGCAATAGCTGAGAATATATGTAACTCAAAACACAACTGCTGAGCGCTTTGCACAAGATATTCACCAGATTGTGGTGCAATACACAGCTTGTTAAACTTTTAATTTTGAAGCTGTGATAGGCATCTTTTCCTCTACTTATGGGATATTATAGGCCTGTGATGGTAAACCTATGGCACGCGTGCCAGAGATGGCACACAGAGCCCTCTCTGCCAGCATGCACACCGTTGCCCCAAGTCAATACTCTGTGGTGTTTCTTTTGTGAGCTTCTGTTTCCCTGCAAACGAAGAAACAGAAGCTCATGAAAGAAAAATATCGTACCTCTTGCCGCACTGCCAGTGTTGGGATACCCCGCCTCCCACCGGCCAGCTGGTCTTTGGGTCTCTGCTGTGCATGCGCACATGTCCACACAAGTCTGCGCATGCACAGTCTGTGCATGTCCATGAATGTGCACATTCATGTATGTTTGCGCATTCACACACATTCATGCATTCACGTATGCACACCTGTCAGTTTGAGCATGCACGTGCAGTTTGGGCACTCAGTATCTAAAAGGTTCACCATCACTGTTATAGGTGAATTAATTAACCCATACTTTCTTCTAACCTTCACCCTTCAGCCATTTTTCCATTCCCTGCAGAGCTCACATAAAGGAGCAATGGATAGCAAAAGAGATTAATTTACTCTCCAAGTCACAAATTGCGTGATAGCATTGGTTTGTATTGCTCAAAAAGGACTTTATGTAATAGATTTGTGCAGGCAATATTTGGACATCCTGCCATTCTGCAGTACATCTTTCTAATCTGATTATGGGGTTTGCTGTGGCATCAAGTCCCACTATATTCTATTTATGGAAAGGTTCTACAAAAGCATAATATCACCCAGCTATAAAAATCATAATCCTGAAGAAAAACATAAAATTTTAAAGCAGAGTGGAAAGAAAAATGTGTATCACTGTTCAAAATAGGGTACCCCCCTGTGTATGATCAGCAGTGAATTTCTATCCGACTTTCTCATTTCAAGCAACTCAAACGCAACATTGAAACAAATCAGAAACCTTCAATTTCAATACTTGTTTGGATCAAATTTTGAAGAATTACAAAGGATGATTATTACCTATATACTTTAACTACCTAAGAATTAAGGAAAAGAAGGAGAAAAATCAACTTCACATCCAAGCAGCCAACAAGTAAACATTTTCATCAACAGAGTAGTTGAAACAAATGAGGCTAGTGTTTATGCTAATACCGTTTTATATTATTAATATATAATATGAGCATTCAAAGATTGTGAGCATTTTGTGGCTTTCAAAATTTTAAAGGCTGCGGTCTGTGGTTTGGTGGATCTCAAAGTCTAGTCTACAGTGGCCAAGAATTGCATTACATTAAGGGATATTTTCACACATCTTTCCTCCTATTGGAAATCAATCATCAAGAGACAGAAAAGCACAAGAGAGAAAGCAGTAATATAAGAATATTGCATAAAGTGAACACAGCCTCAGTGCAGGCAGACATGCACACATAGTAATCAGTATAATAAAATAATATGGGATAATCATAACTACATTGATCCATTCCCGTAGATGAAATACTCATCATTTTTGTTGCCAAACAAATGGTATTCTTTAATAGCACTGATTTTCAGAAAATGTCTGGCACCTGATTTTTGGTACATCGAGTTTTCAGTATAAAAATTCCATTACTGTCAGCAGGGGAATCTGTTTATCAAAAGGAGGAGTTTTATTTTTCTAAAGATTTACAAATATCTGAGCCAAGATGCCAATAACTAAACAATCAATTTAATAATTTTGGGAAAACTACCTAATACTATGAGCTGTTCGCATTTGCATCTCTATACAGTAAATGTCTGGTTTGGCACAGCAACCAAACAAGACAGACACAGACTTCAAAAACAGTTGCAATCAGCCTGCCTTCCATTGAGGACTTGTATACTGCACAAGCTAGAAGGAGAACTGTGAAAATATCTACAGACGCCACACATCCTGGACATAAACTGTTTCAACTTCTTCTCTCAAGACAACGCTATAGGATATTGCACACCAAAATAATTAGATAAAAGGACAGTTTTTCCCCAATACCATCACTCTGCTTAACAACTAATTCCCACAACACTGTCTTATGCCCTGAGATGTCAAACCACTTAGCAGGGCTGTATTACTACTATCCTTCTCATCTTTCCCATCACCTATTTCATTAGCTTCTTATGACTATCTTATTATTATTATTATTATTATTATTATTATTATTATTATTATTATTATTATTATTATTTATTCGATTTTTATACCGCCCTTCTCCCGAAGGACTCAGGGCGGTGTACAGCCAGAGTAAAACAAACGGTACAATATTTAATTAAAATAAAGATTAAAAAACTTATTATATAGTTGGCCTAAAAAACTTTAAAATGTATAAAACTAAAAAAACCCTTAAAATTAATAATAGAAAATTTAAAACAATAAAATTTAAGCCAGCCCCACGCAAATAAATAGATGTGTTTTCAATTCGCGGCGGAAGGTCCGAAGGTCAGGTATTTGGCGTAAACCCGGGGGAAGTTCGTTCCAGAGGGTGGGAACCCCCACAGAGCTTTGTTGTTTGTATCTTATGATTTATGTTGATTGTTTTTATTTAGTACCCTATTATGATTTATGCTGATTGATCATTTAGTATCCTATGACTATCAGTGAGAGCTGTATCTTATGATTTATGATGATTTTATTTTATAATTATGATCATGGTTTATCACTTGTTGCTTGTATGTACACTGAGAGCTAATGCACTGGAGACAAATTCCTTGTGTCCACAAATTACTTGACCAATAAAGAATTCTATTCTATTCTATTGAAATTTTAAAGCTAGGATGGAATGATATAGTGGGATATTATAAAAGTAAGTTGAACTAAATCATGCAGTCATCAAAATAATTTTCTATGGCACCTGGAACTTCTCTGATTATAGTGCTAAAATATAACTTTATTTATCATCATTTTTGAGCTAACAAAAACTAAGTTTAAACCTTAAAATAGGATTAACTTCACTTTAAATATCCCAACCCCATTCAACAACAACAGCAACAAACACAAATGCCTCTAGAAATCTTAATTTAAGTACATTCATAATATAGCCCTACCCATTTTGCCTAATTGTCCCAACCACTACCAAGGATTGTTCCCAGTCATCAATAGACTAGATGAGCTTAATGATCCATTCCAGCTAGGTGATCTATATAAGCTTCATTAAAATAGATAGAAAATAACATTACATTAACATATGATTGTGTACATCATCAGTACATTAACATATGATTGTGCATTATGAAGTTTCCCGAATGTACTGATCATCTCGGTAAGATAAATGAAAATTCAAGATGATAAAGCACTTAAGAAACAGTGGATGTTCTTGAGCATATAGCATAGAAAGCATAAAAGAAAATATCTTCATAATGAAAACTGACAATTACTAGTTTTATGAAGGAATCTCTAAGGCAACTTGGACAATGGTTGGGACCCAGGACTGTACTTACCATTACAGGATAATCCACCTAAGATGGATGTTGTCTTATTTATTTATTTATTTATTTATTTATTTATTTATTTATTTATTTATTTATTTAGAAAAGACTACATTGTATGCTTCCTGGTTAAAACTCTTATTAATTTTCAAAGCAATTCTTCAAAAAGGCCTCAAGAACCACAGAGAAAAGGATTTGGGGCAATATGCCTTATCTATGTTTGATTTGTTCATCCAGCAAGATCCTTACTTCATATCTAGTCAGACAAAACTAATATTTATTACACAAATAACTCTTCTGGCAATACGAACTGATTAAGTTACTCATCCATATTTATATAGTCTCTAATAGCTGGAAATGATGGAACTTGTGGTCCCATACATTTTGATGGCACAGCTCTAGAGTGACTTGAACATGCCCTAAAATTAACATTGGGACTTGCAGAATTATTCTCGGATCATAGAATTCAGGTCCGAGATAACCATGGTAGAAGCTGGAATAAGGCAGCTTTGCAATGCCCGTGAATCAATTAAAACTACCATGCAGCTTATAACTATAGTAAGTGGTACTCATGCTTTCCATTTGCCTTGATCAAACTTTTTGTGCTTTAGCAACTAAATCACTTAGCATTTGCCTATAGTTTTCAATTTATCACTAGCATACTCAAGGAATAAGTATGAATACCTTTCAAGGACCATCAAACCTGTTTATGAAGTACTTCTATTGAAAGAAAATTCCACTATGGAGTTTGCAGAACAATTACCAGAATATGGAAAATAAGAAAAATGTACACTCTGTAAAGATTTAATGATTAACAATCAAAACTTAATACATACCAAATTAAGTTTCTGCCTACATTGAAATGGAATAAAGAACTACTTATTTACTCTCAACAAAAATACTTTGCAGCCTACCCTCTCATATAGAGTTATTTGGTTCTGCTCCGGTCAGGTTTCAGGCCTAAGCATTGAAACAGCATTGATCACTCACACTGGTGGGGGCAGGATGAGGGTAGTGTATCCATCATTCTGTTCTCGACTTCTCAATAGCTTTCAATATCATGAATAGTTTTATCCTCCTGGACTAGCTTTGGGTGTTAAGGGTGTACAATCCTGCACTGATTTTCATCCTTTCTTTGGGGTAGATTCCAGTCAGCATTAATAGGGGTACAGCATTAATAGACATCTAGGCCAGAGCACCTCTTTGTGGGATACCATAGCACTTGACACTCTCCCTAATCTTACTTAACATCTACATGAAATGACTGGGTGAGGTCATTTGATGGCTTGGGGTGAGACATCAATATGTGGTGATATTCAGTTGTACATCTCCACCCCAAGCTAAGCAACCAAGGTTCTGAGGGCTGTGATTCATAATTCCTGCACAAGGAGCAAGTGGCAGCCCTGACCAGGGAGGCTTTTACACAAACGTCATGCTTGTTTTTTAAAAAAACATTCGGATTTCTGAAAGCCAAACTTTGGGCAATCTACAAATAAAACAACATACAGAACAACAAAAAACACAGTAAATAAAAACTTAAGAACCAGTAAAACCATAGTCATTATGTTTTAGTCACTTCCCTCCCTATAATGCAGTCTACATGGGGATGCTATTAAAGACCATTCAGAAGCTGCAATTGGTCCAAAATGTTTTTTTTTTTATTCACCCATGTTATTTCTTTGCTATGCACTGGCTCCCAGTATGCTTCTGAGTGTAATTCACAGCTTGGCACCAGGATTCTTAGGGGAGGATTGGTGTTTGTCCTGACATGGGATCAGGAAGTTGATGAAGCCAAGTTAATTTGTTATTACTTTGATGTTTTTATTTTCAGCTGTCATTGCTTTTTTTCTTTATGTATTAAATGTGTTATAGTTATTTATGTTGTTATTTTAATCCTTAAACTCTACTCACCATCCAGAATCACGTGGTGACACAGACAGCCATATAAATCTAAATAAGTAAATAAAATTCCCTGTAACAGATCTTGCTGGTCAAATTAAGTTGCATTTTAGGGTACAGCCATATATCAATGGTACATCATGTGCTTTTCATATCAAAGCAGTACTCCTGATGTTAATGTAGATAATATTCAGCCTGATGGATATTATCAAATGATCTTTTTAAATATATGGCAATTTCTCTGAGAAAGTTGATTTATTTGAACAAATCATAATGTCGTTGCCTTCCCATGTATCACCAGTCCAGAGGATGAAAGATTGTCAGCTTCCTCATATATACGGAGAAGGGAACAATGGCTGGTAGGGGCATTCAGCATTAAAATAATAATAAGAGACCATACTAGTCGATTATGCCCAGAGAGATATGAATGCTCATCTAGTTCAGAAATAGCATAAAATCAGATCCATACAGTTCACAAATAGCATGCAGATGTTATTTATTTTAGCCAAACATTTATGTAGACATACATACATACATACATACATGCAGCACAAAGAAGTTATGTATAAGATCAGGTACATTATGTTACTAGCGGGAAAAGGGAACAGAACTTGTGAGAAAACCAGAGGATCAAAATGGATCCACCATAACCCTCAGCAGTCCATTTGAGAATTGTTCCACCAGAGAGACAGTATTACTACATATTGCTAATGATATCATAATTCACAAAAGATAATGAACTGCTAACATTTTCTAATTTGATGGGCTGCAAGAAAATTTTTTGTCTATAATGTTTATAATACTCCTAAGTTTAGATTTCAGACATTAATTTTTATGTGTCATACTTCATGACCACTGCCATCATTGAAGTATAGCATTAACTTGAAAATATTGTGCTCTTATTTTGATGTTACGCATCTCTACTTCACCATCAATAAATCTGTAGAACATATGCTGTTAAAAAGTACAGTATGACAACATAATGCTTGAGAGGAAATGCAAACTTTATATAATCTAAGTATTAATTTCAGATAAAGAAGATATATATATATATATATATATATATATATATATATATATATATATATATATATATATATATATATATAGAGAGAGAGAGAGAGAGAGAGAGAGAGAGAGAGAGAGAGAGAGAGAGAGAGAGAGAGAGAGAGAGAGAGAGAAATCTGAATGTAAACTTTGTAAACTGACTTTTATTTGCTTTTTTGGCAGCTTTAGCAAATGTGCCTATGGATTTATAACTTCCATTATTATGTTATGCATTTCACCAAACACAGATGATATGTTTGATGAGTTTACAGATGATGAGTTTATACGTTACAGCCTCCAAATCACAATTTAACATAATAAGTTAAATTCACTGAAAACATTAATATACTGTAGCTTTGCTATATTTGAACACAGCAAGCACAAAGTTTAATAGTTTACATTGATATAAGGCATGAAGATCAGCCATTTCCCCAGTATAAAATGTTGGCTTGCATTTTGCAAGCTGTCATCAGATGATATAGCAATGTTATGTATTGGGAAGCAACTGCGCAGACTGGGAAAGGAATAAGGATAACTATTGTCAGGCCATCTGTCCAAAAGAAGGGATAGGAAAAAGAGCAGCAGGTAGCTTGTTTTATTACTTGGGTTTCTGTTAAGAATGAGATTCAAGGCCAGGCATTGCCAGCCAGTGCCAACTGGTTAATGGCTTTCATGTGTGAAAGAGCAATTTGGAGTAACTACAGGATCGATCTGTAAGTCATCGCTCAAAAATATGAGAGGGGCTAATGAAAGTAAAATGGGAAATATGGTCTTGTTGGACAAGAGCCCACAAACCTACGGGGCAAAAAAATGCTGCCCTTCTCTCCATATGATCCATAAAGGAAGATGATAACCTGGAGACATGGCAGCTACTGTTTGCAACAGACAAATCAATGGCTATATCACACAGGGGACTAGTTTGATTCCTGGCCTCTTTGTGCTGCACGAAGTAGAGTATCAATTTGAATGTAAAGGTGTCAATATATTTTAGAGGTTCACATAAGTTAAAGCAGTGGTCCCCAACCTTTTTGGCACCAGGGATTAATTTCATGGAAGATGATTTTTCCTCGCTGCTCATCTCCAGCTGTGCGGCCTGGTTCCGGGAAGTTGGGGACCCTTGGTTTGAAGCAGAGGTCTTCAAACTTGGCAGCTTTAAGACTTGTAGAGTTCAACTCCCAGAATTCTGGGAGTTGAAGTTGAAGTCTGGAATTTGAAGTCTGGGAGTTGAAGTTGAAGTTGTAATTCTGGTTGGAGCTGGAGTTGAAGTCCACAAGTCTTAAAGCTGCCAAGTTTGAAGACGTCTGCTTTAAAGGGTTATTCAGCAATGAGACCAATGATTTCAGCATGAGAGTTGTATAAAAAACCAGTTGAAGCAAGCTGATGTCATTGTAGGCCCAGTTTAAATCTACCAAGCCAGAAGACAATGTCCATAATAATATTAAATTATTTTAATTACTAAGGAACCGTTAATAACTATCATTCTTTTAAAAAATTCATACACACACACACACACTACATTGTTCATTACAATGTGACTTCTTTCCTCCTCTGAAAGATAGATCATCCTCAACTCTCGCCTTATATCCTTCTTTTCTTTTCTTTTCTTTACCATGAAACCAAAAGTATTTCTATTTCCTGATGGGATCAATGCTGCTTTTGTTAAACTTGTAGAAGAAATAGAGCATGGGGCATAGGCATGAGGCTACTAATCTCATTAGTGCTGCTCTGGCCCTTTCTCACACTGTGGATAGCAAAAGGTTTTTCAATACTAGGTTATTGATACACAGTAGGAATGTTTCTATGGTTAAAAGAGGGTCATAAGTGGATGATAATTTTCTATCTCTCTCTCTCTCTGTGTGTGTGTGTGTGTGTGTGTGTCTTTTTCTTCTCCCTCTCCTCACAATAGAATATTTTCATTTACATCAATCTTCTCTCCAGGAATAGAAATTTGGTATTTCTATATAATTTGTATAGAAGGGTAGCACTGTCCAAAATGAATTATAAAAACAAGGTAGAATATTTACAGACTTAATTGGATTTTTTAAAATTGTAATATAAGATTTAGAACATCTCTTCAAGCTCACTCACAAGTTGTTATTGAACTACGATACTGATACTGAACAAGTTAAATACTATGCAATTAAAAGGATATAGCATCTAAACGGGGCAATTGTTATATGATAATAATATCAATGGAACACAAATATTAATTTTTACCATGAATATCACATTTAAATAAAATTGTACAAGATGTTTACCACTGATATACTACTCTAGTTCTGATTGCCAAAATAGATAATCCATTTTCTAAAGATTGTTGATTGTAACAAAAAGATCAAGCCATTCTTTCATATTTGTTAGTAAATGTTATGAATCTCAACAATTCAAAAGATGCTATAATTTTCTTTCCTGCTAGTTTTTCTTGTTTTAAATATCACCAAACTGTAGATTCCTACAAAGTATATGAAGCAGGCTTGGTATGCGATAACTGCTGCTGAGATATTTTATGCCTTGTTTTTTTGGAAATAACATAGAATTCCCTCCTCAAAAGAATAGCAAGCTCAACTCAATGTAATGTGTCAATGTAAAAAAAAAATTAACCTGATATTTGAAAAACAAGTTTTATACAGAATGTAATTTGACTTGGAAACCATTTCTGATTATCTTGTTAATTGTTAAATATTGACTTCTTTTAATAATGATTTTAACACTAATGTGACTTTGAAATTTTTTGTTCAGTTTTATATAGCATGTAAATCTCTTTTCGATATTGTTTTTAATATTCTTATTTCTTATTTGCTTTTTTCTGGGTTGCACTTTTAAATATGTATTAATTAAAGGAAAAACAATACAATTGGCTATCATTTACACCTAATTCAATTTCTTTCTGTTCATTTTTTTACATGAAATGTAAAGGATTATTTTTCAGTGATTAACCTGGATAAATTCCTTGGACCATCCATCTCTCTTTTTCTTCATTATCAGATATTTATTTTGTTCTTTACTATACCCTGCACTTAAATTTGTTTTATAATCCACATCAGTGCACAATCATGCATTGGAGACTGAGAACAATTATATTTTATTACAGTGTCAAGCAACTCCTCCCACTTATACTGCTATTTGTAAGTTATAGCCACAGTCCTGTTGACATTCCCAAGTATCAGTCTTACCAGCTACAAATGATTAAGGAGCATTTAGTAAATCATACCTTGACAATGAGAAATAACAGGGGTATGCCAACAGGGCTGGGATTGCAGAATTCTGTCTTCCCTTTTCTATTTCAACCAACAGGCAGCTTCACACCTGGTCTTCATGCCTGTATGGCATTCTCAAGTACTGCAAACCTAAGGCCAAATAAGATGTGTCAAAGCTGCTACTAATCATATAATTTTCTTGCCAAACTATAAATCACTCATCTGGTACCTGCAAGATAAAGAATGCTTTTGCAAATAATATTCCATTGGAAGCTTAGTTGGAAAGTCTACTACACCAACCTCTTTTGGCAAAGTCAGCTTTTCTTTTTGCCAAGTGACTTTTGTTGAGCACCCCTTTTTCAAGCATATTTTCAATAGTCTTTTGTTGCCCAGTCTGTTTCTGCCAATTTACTTTAGTTCAACATTTATGGATTTATAAATGAAAATGGTATACGTAACTCACTTCGGAGCCATAAATGATTGTGCTGAGCTATCTTGCCATCCTTTCTACTGGAAAGAGACTTTGCCAACTTCAGCAAGAGATACCAGTCTGCTTGCCAACTCCTTTGCTCTACTTAGGAATGATGGCACAGGTGCTGCCAAAAGATTGGATGAAAGTTTACTTTACAAAGTTGATCCTTTATGCCACTGCGGGATATGGGAAATTCTGCTTAGGAATGTTATTTTAGGACTAGCCTTAAGATGCTGAAAGAATCAGAATTGTGGTTATCGCATTATATGTGCATTTCCATGATGAAAGTTCTACATGGAAACTTATACCCATAAAACTGATGTTTCTGGGTGAGAACCAGTTTGGTGTAGTAGTTAAGGCACCAGGTTAGTAAACAAGGAAACTGTGAATCCTAGTCCTGTTTTGGGCATAAAACCAGGCAGGTGTCCTTGTGCCAGTCTCTCTTTCTCTCAGCCCTATGAAAGAGGCACTTCTGAAAATGTTGTCAAAAAGCTGCAGGGACTAGTCCAGACAGTTGCCAGGAGTCAACACTGACTCAAAGGGGGGTAGGGGAAATCTGATGACTGTATTTTTTTTTCTCATAAGTAATTAAGAGATCTTCATTTCCCTCATTCACTACAGGTTAACAAAGAAATTTCCAGTTAATAATCAGGAACCTCGCTAGATAAAAACTCATTTGGAGAAATAAATGAGCCATGAATTCACGTAAATGAGCCATGGGATCATTTCAGCAGGCCTGGCACTGAAGCAAAACAACAACAAAAATAATCCTATATTCCTCACTTCCATAATCTCCAATAGAAAGGTATTGAATAGGCTTAACATCAAAGAGCCTTGTTTTACTGAAGCTACTCTACACATAAAGCAATGTAAGAAGCAAATAGAAATGTCCTGAATGTTTATATAATTTAAATAAACATTATACATTCATCTGTCTTTTGTTAATAGATCTCTTGTTTCGTCAAGGAAATATTTAAGGACAATAAAGGTGCATAGTTACAGTCTGAATACCAGAACTCCTGTCTGTACCACCCTCGGATAAAGGTATCTATATTTATTTCTATGCTAGATAGCTAACAAATACTTTTCTTAATAGTCAGAAGGACATAATTTAGAATAAAAATGAGAAGTATAAAAATATATTATTTTATCCAGCCTATGATTATGTGCCAATGACAGTGAACTGTACCCAGATAAATTCACAAAGATTTATTTGCTGTGTATGACAAAGACTACTTCAGAGTAATGTAACAATTTGAGAGTAGCAATATAATCAGTAAAGGGAAGAACATCTAAGAATCATATTGAATTGAATTGAATTGAATTGAATCATATTGAAGACCCTTCTCCTATAACTTACTGTTCATCCATTTTTGATAAAAACTAGCAATTACTGTAACATTGTAAAACATTACATATTTTCATAAAATACGTAATAATGGGCTGTCAAATATTGTGGCATGAAGTGATGCTATGGAATATCTAATTTCAGACTTGGGGGGAAGACCTATCCTTTTGATTTATGAATTCTCTTAGTTTGATGTCACTATAGCTTAGAACGTGACGGCGAACCTATGGTATATGTGCCAGAGGTGGCACGCAGAGCCCTCTCTGCTGGCATGAGTGCTGTTTTACCAGGTCAGATTTCTGTGGCTTTTCTTTCATTAGCTTCTGTTTCCCTGCAGACTAAGAAACAGAAGCTCAATAAAGAAAAAGATCTTACCTCTTGCCACACTGCAGGTGTTGGGATGCCCCGCCTCCCGCTGGCCAGCTGATTGTCATGTCTCTGCTGCGCATGCATGCATGTCCACACATGTCTGTGCATGTGCATGTTCATGCATGTCCACACATGTGCATGTTTGTGCATGTTTGCACATGCACACATGCACATTTGCATGTTTGCGCGTATACACCTTTCAGTTTGAGCATGCACATGCACACAGTTTTGGCACTCGGTATCTAAAAGGTTCACCATCACTGGCTTAGAATGACTGTGAGACTCAACAGTAACTCAGGAATTCATCATGAAGTTGAAATGTTTCCCTAGGGTGCCCACAACTGTGAAAGCTTCATCCACCTAGTACATATACATACTGAGATTTGTTTTGCTGGATAAGTCTTGTTGATGTAAAACAAAACCTGACCTTGGAAAACCACCTCATCTAATGTGGAGCTATATTAATAAAAATAATGACAGCCGTTGTAGATCAGGCAGAAAGGACAGATGGGGATGAATGAGGAGACAAGAACCAGAGGGATTGCCTGCCCTTGCTAACTCCCTGATGATTTGTACAAGGCTTTTCCTTCACTGTGGCAACATTTCACAATATCCATAGACCGAAAGAAGTTGATTAAACTTTGCAACCCACTGAGTTCCAATGAAAGGAAAATGTGATCAGCAGGAATGTATTTGGGGACTAGTGGATAGGTTGGTATGATTGCATCAAGTTGTTTGTTCTCTGTTTCATCTTCAAACATTTTATGATACTTTTTTTTTAGAACTGATGTTCACTTTCTTTCATCCAGTACCCAAGACAGAAACTTTCTGTCATAAATTCAAATGATTTTCCTCAGAAAAATGAAACATAAATAGCCAGATATAAGATTTGTTCGCACAGCCTTTTTCTTCCAAAATGGAACGTACCCAAAATCCTTTCAGAGCCATTTTTTTAATATAATATATATTCTTGTGATAGGTCAATCATGAATCACAATCACCAAGATTCAATCTTATTTGTCACATCGTACATATCACAGCTTATTGGTATCTCAAATTTATTCTCATTTTTCACTACTTGCTGTATTATTATACAGTTGCTGAAGCCATTATATTTTTACATTTTGTATGATGCATTTACCTGCAGATTTCTGGACATTATCCCAAATTTCTACTTGCTTTCTTGTTTTTCAGCCTCATACTTCCTTAGCATTTTGCCTTGGGGTTTTGCCAAGTTGTCCATCCTCTTGATAACATTTGCGACACTCTCGCCAAACTTATTCTCCCTAATCCTCATGAGTTATACCCCATCTTCTGCGATGTCTTTCATATTTGATATCATAATCTATGATAAAAAAATCCTTTCCCAACATCGCCATCTGCATAGCCAGATGTTCAATTTTAGTACCCCTCTTTCTCTTCAAATACTTTGACCTTTTACAGAAAGCAGTAATTAAAATATTATATGTGGTCCAAATTCTTTTCCTTTCCTACCCAAACTTCATAATCTTGCAAGGTTTCTCCTAACCTATTATTCCTTCACTTGGTGTATTTTATTAATCTAACAGACACCTTAGAGGTCCTTGAATGGACAGACATTACAAGAGTACATACCATCCAAGATAACACATCAGTCAGTGAACAGCCACTTTTATCTTCACAGCAGGTTGTCCCAGATCACCACATTTTTTATTTATTTTTTTCATTTATTTATTTTGTCACACAGTATATATAAGCATAAGCATGAAATAACTATCCAATATATAAGCATATATATAAGCATAAGTATGTAATAACTATATTAATTGGATATAATGAAAGGAAACAATAGGACAGGAACGATAGGCACGCTTATGCTCTTATGCACGCCCCTTACAGATCTCTTAGGAATGGGGTGAGGTCAATAATAGACAGTTTTTGGTTGAAGCTTTGCTCATTTGTCTTTCAGCTATTGGCTCATTCTATTATGATCAGCTGAACATCCCCAGTTTTTGGTAAAGCATATAGAATGGAGCATTTACATCAGGTACTTTAGGAAGGAAACTCTGGAATTGTTTGTATAGCTCCATAACAATAAATATCTCCTTATTCTTCTGATACTGTGTTGTGTCTTTCTATAACCCAATCGTCTCCTTTTACCTTGAGTTTATCTGCAATTATTCTGCTACTTAACAGATCATATTGGATATTTTATTGCTCATTTTACCCCTCAGTTCTGGTTCTCAGTTTACAAAGAGTTATATGCAGGATTATTCTGCCACCTAACAGATAATATATGTATAAGGGGTGGGTTCTACTTACCTTTACTACCAGTTCGCAATGGGATCGCATGTGCAGCGAGCTTCTGCACATGCGCAGATCATCTATGATGACATCCGGGAGGTTTTACTACTGGTTCGCAAGAACCGGTCCAAACTGGGGGCAACCCACCACTGATATGTATGGTCTGTATATTTAATTGCTCATTTTAAATAAACAATAATTAACAACAATCTTGTAAATATCCTTTCATATCTTGCAGGTTGATATCAGCAAAGTTCTACTGGTAGTAATGAAACTCTGCTTATGATTCCATTCCTCAACTTGTACAAAATATTTAGAGATGATAAGGATTAATTTGTAGTTAACTGGATATATCTTAGATTCCTAGTAATAGGGGGGAAAAGCTGTGCTATACCATGATCATTAATTCCCTTAGAATTAATGTGTTTATCCTAGAGGTAATGAAATCCAACTTATGTCCCAGCTTGATAACAAATAATCGTGCATATCAAGAGAAGGAATCCATGGTTTTCTATATGTGATTGGATTCCTGCACCTTCTACTCCAGTCAATATGATCAATAGCTTGCATCCAAAGCATCTGGAGGGTCACAGATTCCATACATGGATTTTATATAATTACAGTAGATCGTAGATATGCCATTAATTCTTTCAAAAGGAAGAAGAACAGGGGTGGTATTCACTTACCTTCACTACTAGTTCGCAAATGTGAGCACGGGTGCGCTCACTGTGCTCCCGCGCACCACCTTAGCACAGAACCTTCTGCGCACGTGCAGACCATAAAAAATGGGATGTGATGATGTCCAGGTGGTCAGGCAGAGCCTCCCGCAGCCACCGTTACCGGTTTGCCCGAACCGGATATAATCGTCTGAATACCACCACTGGAGAGGAAGTTATAATCCTCCAGATTATAATACTCCAATCGAACTCTAAACACCACTAAATATTAGCTGTATTAGCTGGGAATTCCAAAACAGCAATGGCCAGAGACATGTAGAATTAATGGCTATTAGACAAATCAGAAATGCAATAGACTACTTTTAAGGCATGGATAGCTACATCTATACATAGCTATAATAAAGCTGCCCAAAACACATAGCTACATCAAAAAGGGAAACAGGGAGAACCTCAGGATATCACTGTCAGGTCCACTTGAAATATATATCAATTCTGATTTTAAAAAAAGGAGTCGTGTTATAAGATGGATAACTATATAAATTTAATTAATAAAATAATTTAAGAAACAGAATGAATTCAACATGTACTGAGGTGCTGTACACTGCGTACAGTAACACTCCAGGGATTGTTGATTAGAGGGATTGATGTGGTTGTGCATGTTGGATAATGTGTTAATACGGCACTTGTATAAGGTATATAAGATTCCGAACATATGAATTTCAGCATGACTAGAGAGGTTACCATTCTAGATTCTTGTTCAATTTCACATCATAACCTAAGAATCTGGAGAAGAATGTTTTTCCTATGCTCTGCATTTTGACATCTTGCCAACCATATTTGCTTGTTATACATTCTCTTTTGCTTCTGCGCCCATTTCCTAAACACTGTCACACTGCATTGCATATTGGTGTGAAAGACATTTAGCAAGATATATGAGCACGTTCTAACACCTTAACCTTTCAGTGCTTTTCCCTTGGCCTCAGTCATTCTACCTCTTTCCTCATAAATTAGTATGAGCTCTTGCTAAAATGCAAGACTTGCTCTTTTTCTTTTTGGGCTGAAAGTTAATAGCAGCTTCCACTTGGTTTACACAGAGTGCAACCCACAGTATAATAGATTAAGTTGGAAATTACCCTAACCTAAGACATGGAAGATTCCCTGAGCCAATACTTAGCTGAACTTGGCTGATTTTCAAAAGCTAAGAAGGACCGCCCTAATTAATATTTAAATGGGGAACTAAAGCTGCAGGCTAGTCTAAGAAGTTAAAACAGAGCAGTGGAAACCACTAATATTGCTAAGAATGCTACATGTTCCCATAGTGTTGACAAATACTACTTGGCTCTAATCACAGAAGTTGAGTTTAACTCTAGGGAGTCTTTAGCTTTACCTTTGATAGCAGTTATTATTCATACTCTTTTATTCCTTACAGTTTTGTTAACCCAACACCCAAAAAGAATAGAATTTCTCGTGTCAATTCTCATTGCTAGGAGCAGCTGACATTTTAAAAATTGAAATCCAGTAAGTGCTGTGGACTTCCCATTATTTCTGAATATTATATATGGACACATTGGTTGCATAGTATGAATTTTCATTTGGGGTGGTTATGTCAATACCCATCCCGACATTTTTAGTTGTCTTTCTCCTATGCCTGCAAAAGTTTCCTAATGTAAGGAATTAAAGTAGATGAATGTTTACTTATTATGTGATCTCTATGAAAGGAAAACATATTGCCTATTTCATTTAAGAGTATTAGATTGCTATTTAAAAGGGTCACAATAGACCTTTAAAAGAATCACTGCCGTAATATTTTGTTCTACATTTTATTAAATATAGAAAATCATTTTTGTACCTTAGAATACATTATTATTTGTATTGGCTTTAAGCAGTGAGATGTTATTAAAGGATTATCAACCAAACAGGGGGGAAAATCCCTGCTTATTAGCATGCCTTTACCAAGAGCTCAATAAACAAGAATTTGCTGATGAAGCTTTTCATGGAATTAACAGGTAAAGGTTATTTTAGTTTTATTTATCACCTACTGATGAGCAAATGATTATGAAATAAGGAGTGAAAGAGTTAACTTCAGAACTGGCACTCCTAGTGAGAGCCTGTCCTTGAGAGAAGAAACTAGGTGAGAAATTAAAATCTGCAATTCCAATTATGCCTCGCAATACATGTTTATTCAGAAGCAAGAGGCATTAGTCAGAAAGGAAAAAGTATAGGAGATCCATCAGATCCATTCTACATGCTAGTCATTGTATATATGTATGTATACATGCATGCAGTGGTGAAATCCTCCACGGTTTGCCACCAATTCGCAGCCAGTGCATGCACAGTGCATGCCAAATGCACGCTGAGTTGCACATGTGCAGTACATGCCAAATGCATGCTTAACGCAGGTAAAGGAAGCTTAAGGAGGTAAGTAGAATAGTGAGGGGGGGAACAGCTGTGCCTTGTTATTTATATTCACTAGAAAGCAGGATTTCCTGCTTTCTAGCGAATATAAATTGTGTGGCACAGCTGATCATCGGAAATACCAGTTTAGACGAACTGGTAGCATTTTTTTACTTCCGATTCGCCCGAACCGGTGCAAACCAGTAGCATTTCACCCCTGCATGCATATACGTAATATTTCACCAGAGTGCATTTGTTGGCAGAATAATAAGAGATTGGTTAGAAAGCCTGAATCATGCAACAGCCTCTGAAAAATGTCATTTACCTTTCAACAATGATTTTATTTATTCTCTGTTTAGATGGCGAGTAGAATTGCCAATGTACACAATGACCCTTGTAGCTCAGCTTTTCTCAGCACCCTGTTAGCCACAGATGACCCAGGATAATATTTTTTTTCACACTATGACAAGCGTTTCCTGATGATTTCTGGAAAAGCATTTGAGGTCAAAGGTAATGATTCTTTTTTAAAACAAAGAGCACATGCAAACCTAACTTCTGGGCCGAAGGATTTAGAATCTTACAAGTGGGGTCAACAATGTTTCTCCCAGTCAAGCTCAAATGCCTTTAACAAGCACAAATCCACTAGCTATAGTTTTTCTTACCATATAATGTTAGATAAGCTTGACCTACTGGATATCACTTATAGTGGATCAAAATAGTAATTTTCTTATCTTTAGTAGCATCTAGCCACATATTCAAAAGCAGCATCTTATGCTCTCAAAAATGTTAAGATTTAATATGAGACTTCAGAAAATATTGAAACTGAAGGTCAAGTTGACAGAAACAGCTTGAATAAAACCAGTAACTACCGTAATAAACATTATAACCTGAAAATAAACATACATCCCCAAAATATGGGCCTAGCATAAAGTGCAGAGGCACAGCTGTGTTACAGAGAAGAAAAAAGCAGAGAAACTAAAATAAAGCTGCACCAAAAGAAGAGAAATGCAGCAAATTCTAAAATAGTAGTACCTTTTTGGTGTTTTCTTGGTTTCCCAGTGCTATTTATTTAAAAACAATTTGAGTAATCCTTGAATGGCCCAATGATTAAAAAATTCCTTATACAACTGACATATTTGTCAGTTTGAAATGATTGACTCATTTTATTATTCCCTGTTCTATTTGGAAGTGGCTCCCAAATAAGTCATTTTCACACAACTGGGAAATCATGTAAAATGCATCACATTTTAGGAAGTTGCTGGTCTGCTTCTACTTTTGGTTAAAAAAAAAAGTGGGAAAGGAAAATAAATTGTTCTCAATTGATTTAGATCTTTACCATGGAGACATATGAGACTTTGCCATAGTAAACATAAAAAATATTATTAGCATACGCCTAACCTTGAATATTCATATCCATGCCTTTGGAAACCCCATCTAATCCAAAGGTCTCCAATATGTAAATACAATGCATGTTTACTAAAGGAAATATTGAAGCATTTGTAGTTGGTATGATCATCTTCTAAAATATGAAGCTGTTTTCACATACAATGTGCTAAGACTATAAATACTGGGCCTCTGTGGCTCAGACTGGTAAGACAGTCTGTTATTAACAGCAGCTGCTTGCAATTACTACAGGTTCAAGCCCCACTAGGCCCAAGGTTGACTCAGCCTTCCATTCTTTATAAGGTAGGTAAAATGAGGACCCAGATTGTTGGGGGCAATAAGTTGACTTTGTATATAATATACAAATGGATGAAGACTATTGCTTGACATAGTGTAAGCCGCCCTGAGTCTTCAGAGAAGGGCAGGATATAAATGCAAATAAAAATAAAAAAATAAAAAAATAAAACTAACATGCTTCAAACAATTGAGTCTTGATATTCTTTTATGATGAATTCTTGATAAAGGGCATTTATCACCTATATTTGATACTGAAAGATTTTATGATAACAGCACTAGACAGTAGTTGGCAAATATAATACAGAAACTTCATGTCAATTTTCAAATGAATTATAGAATCCTATTTGAAAATTGACATAAAGCAGCATTAAGTTTACTGTAACTGACAACAAACACATGCAATACAAGTACTGTTTGGTGGTAAGATAAGGTAAGATAAGGTAAGATAAAAAAGTTAACATTAGGCAATAAAGTTGTTAAATTTAATAATCTTTTAGATTAAAGTAGCATTCTGCATTGGCAGTATCCAATACTCGGTAACTAACAAATGACAGTATTTGAGCACATATATGCTTATTAAAAATTTTAAACCATTCAATGGTAAAAACTCTCTAGGTGGTTTGCAATAAATTATTTGTAATAAACAAGATTTGCCATAGCAATAAATATTTCATATTATTGGGATGGCTAACTCTCACTGCAGATTACCAGTTGTTTGCCTTTATTTAAAAATAAAAATGAAATCAATAAGCTAGAAATAAGCTAGAAACCAAGAAGTTCTAGTCCTGCTTTATGCATGAAAGCCAACTGGGTGACTTTGGGTCAGCCCAAACCACTTGAAAGGGTGATTATTGTGAGGAAAATAGGAGGAGAAAGGAGTGTTAGTATGTTTGCTGCCTTGAGTGACTTATATAAATAATAAATGTGGAATAAAAAAACCTTTGTATAACGCATATAAGTGCATATTCAGATGTATATTGTTGTGAATACATGTGTAGAGATAAATAATAATAATGTTGATAGCATAAATTCATTTGGCCAGGACAAGAGAAATTTCTTGCCTGCCAAATAATGTTGAAATATAATTCCCACTATATCTGACCATTTTCTACGCTGGCAGGAATTATTAGTAACTTCAATCCAACCATATTGAAAAAAATCTGAGGTTTCAACCCCAATTTTGATATTCAAATGCAAACCAATTGACGCATTTGGAAAGGACAGTATAGAAATGGAATATAATTATTTCATCAAGTAGGCAAGTTTCAGTGTTCAGTCCTAAACTTCATAAGTTGAACTCTGAGATCAAATGTTGCCATCAAAATCCAATTTCCAGGGCGATCTAATTTTAAAATTTTACTCTGCTTCAGTATCTTAGGGGCAAAAAAATATTTTAATGAAGATGAGTCACCCAGACATAAGATTAAAAAAAAAAATAAGGAAATGCAGGTGGATTTGATTTTGTAGAGTTTAATTTTATGATGCTTCAGGCAAATTCAGACACAAAACATTTTCCATGCAGTGCAGGTTGGCTTGGGCAGGGAATTGCCTGGGTTCTCTTATATTCTTTATACCACTGTTTAACAGAAGGAGCAATGGAGAAGGACAGCAATATTAGCACCATCTGTAGGTGGTTTGAGAAATCGTTGCTCCCATTCACCAACATGAGATGGCAGGTCTCCAAATGGGCTTTTGCCTCCTGGACAAAATGAAAACTCTTACTCATTGTTTTCTTTCAGACAAAATCAAATCTCTTTATGGCCACAGCCTTTAAGGCAAAGTCAAATAACTCTTCTAGCCAGAAACAACATCAGAACATCATCATCGGAGGATTAGAGAAATGATTCCAGTAACACAAATTCAATAGCCTTCTCGCTTTTTGTTCTATTTGGGGGAATATATCCTTGAAGCTAATGGTGCGATGCTGCATGTCTTTGTTCAGCCCCAAAAGAGCAGGATTCCCAGCAACACTCCCTTCTTCACGAAACCTGCTACTTCAGGTTGCAAATCTGCATTGCATATAACTCAAATCAACAGCAAAAAGAGGCTGCTTTTCCCTTATTCCCAACTCTTTGACGGACAATTCACATTATCACTGCTACGCAGATGGGGATACTAAGTAGCATTTACAGATGGCATAGAAAGGATGACTGCTAAGTCATTAGTATAACATGTACCTGTGGCGCTCATACCTATCAAAAACACCTTAATACCAATTCTATCTAATCTCTCACTTATTTTTCATTCACACATACTGATAAAAGTATATCCAAAGAGCATGTCTAGCTGTAATGTCGTATACCTTTTTCCTATATATTTACTTAAGCTCTAAGAAAATCATGATTAGGCCCTGTTTGAAGTTGCCCCACCTGCTAAAGGAAGAAAACAAATTATTCACGAGAAGATTTTTCTTAGCAGTAACAGCTGCCCTCCCCCTCATTAAGGTATACACCTTCCCCAGTGAAGTTCACCTACTTTGTTGTGGGCCACAACAAAAGATGGTTTCACTCTTCATTCCATTAGGCCTTTTAATTATCTTCAATTTATGTTTTGCTTTAAGTATAATGAAATATGTTTAAATGTGATACTAATTATTTTTTAGCCACTGCTGATTTATGTTATGGCTAGGTTTTCATTTATTGTATGTGTTCTTAATTTGATCTATACAGGTTTTATTTGAGGTTTGGGTTTGTTGTTTTCTAAGCAATTTAGCTATAAGGCAAGTTAATAAATAGGTAAACTAATACCTAAGTATATATGTTTCTGGGTAAACAGAAAGCAGTTCTGTTATCTGAGTAAAAAGCCATTCACACTACAGCCCTAAGTAACATCTGTGTTACTTAGGCCATTGGTCACACCATTGGTTAACCTTTGCTTGGGACTAAAATGGAGGTACTGTGTTCCTTGTGTTCGTTCAACATCATCAATCATAATATGCATCTTCAACACCTATGAAGTTAGGCGTTGACACTGTCCACTTCTTTATTAGTGGGAAATTTCAACCAGTAATTATAGAAGAAGAAAGATCCACTCTTCACATGTGTTGCATTGGAAGATTCGAGCAATTACTTTACTAATTAAATAATCAGTGCTATAAATGAAATGTCACAAAGCAGAAGCCCTCTTCTCTTTCAGTAAGAAATTAAGGGGCCCAGATGCAAGCACAGAACACTGCTGTTTGCATACATTTATTTTCATTTTGTCTCCCTGTTAGACGATACGAATTAAAAGAATTTTGAAAAGTAGGAATGTGCCAAATTGTTGCAGCTGAACCATGGGAAACTCAAAACATTTCATCTGAAGTGTGAAATACCCCATTTCCGAAGTACAAAACCTGTTCCAAAGCAAAAGAAGCTGCTTGGAGCATTTTTCACACTCAAAAACAGCTATTTCACATCTGAAACGTGGGGTGTTTCACATTCAGTTCTCTTGCCTTTATTATTTAATACTGACATGAACCCACTGGGAAAGTTCATTCGTTGTTCAGGATGTAATATCGAGAATATGCTGATGATACTCAGTTTCACATTGCCACCTCGGGAGGCTATGAAGACAAATCAGGTTGAAGCTGAACCCATGCAAAATAGAATTGCTATTTATAAAACAATGTTCTTGCTCAGTTGTGATGTCATCTCTCAAGCATTTTTGCTGAGATGGTAAGTTGATACCTTGGATGTCCTTTTGGAGACACAGTAGGCAAATAGAAGTTATGGCCAGAGGGCCTCTTGCCCAGCTTTCAGCCAGTGCACAGTTGCAGTCCCTTTGGGATACAAGGAACTTGCAATAACAATTTATGTTGTACTACTGCAAAGCACTATCCATGGGGCTGCCTTTGGAGACCATTCAAAAGCTGCAATTGTTACAAAATGTGATGGGCCATTTGTTGGACTGGGCGCTTCATCACAAAGACATTATATCTGTGCACAAGATTCCCAATAGATATGCATATGCAGTTCCCAGAAGGGCAGTGGTGGGATTCAAGTAATTTAAAAAACCGGTTCTCTGCCCTAATGATTTCTTCCAACAACCAGTTTGACAAACTGCTCAGAAAGTTAACAACCAGTTCTCCCGAAGTGGTGCGAACTGGCTGAATCCCACCACTGCAGAAGGGCCTTTGCACTGTCTCATCTTGTGTACCAATTTTGGCTTTTCTGGAATAACAAGCAGGCTTTATGCACAGTCACTTAAACACTTGGGTTACTAAATTTTACTGTTCATGGCACAGCCTCTGAGGTCCACTAAGAAACTTAGTTGGTCAAGCATTTTTGTTTTTACTTTATTACAGTTGATTTTATGCCACTTCAATCAAAAAGTGAATGCATCAACTGAGTGTATAACTCAGTGTAATACTGGTTAGCAGCCTGCAATTCAAGGTGCTGGTTATTATGTTTAAGACCCTACATCAGAGATTGCCTGGCTTATTACTCATCCCTAACTGTTGACAGTTCCCACTCAGGGAAAGAAGGCTGGTTGAGAACCCCTTTGCCCAAAAAAAAAAAACCCTCAGAAACCCATTCAGTAACCTTCTTGTAGGAACAAAACAGAAGAAAACAGACAACAAATTATGTGAAGAAAGAAGGATTTATTGTATTTGAGTAGCAAGATGCTTCAAAGGGATACTTCTTTGTCAGAGGACTGGGGGGAAAAATGAAATAACCTGCTAACATACTTACAATATATTCAACAAGTTTCAGCTGTGAACTCATTATACAATCTGAAATAAGAAGAACTACACACAAGAAATCCACATGTACAAAAATACAAAACAGGACTATGTAAGAAGGCAAGCTTATTATTTATCTTACTGATCTGGGTAAATGCCATCCATTTTATTTACATGGTCTTTTTTATGTATTCCAGTGAAACCTGAAACCTGTTGAATATCCGGTTATTTATTTTTCCAGTCCTCTCATGGTGAAATATCCCCACAAAGCAATTTCATCTTTTTGATGCTTTCCATTCAGTATCAACTGCCTGGATACGTTCCTGCAGTTTTCTGGGCAAAATGTTGATGGGAGCTACCTTTTTCCTAGACCTGAGACAGAGCCAAGGTCACCCACCTGTGGGTGCCTAAGACAGGACTAGAACTCATAATCTACCGACTTCTAGCTTGGTGCTTTATCCACTATACTAAACTGCCTCAAAACATATGGGATTCAGATCCCTTTCATGCCAATTCCCTTCTTTTATCCCCTCTTAGCCTATCCCTTCCTTAGTTTGCTCCTGAAAAGATATGAAAACATAGCTGTTCAGGAAAGTATTTAGGGACAAATGAATATTACTGTACCTCACATGTGGCACATCTGTTTGGCTGTTGTCAATGATCATAAGCTTTTGTTTGTTTTAATTCTATGTTATATTCGTTGCATAAGCTGCTTAGAGCCTGTCAGAACTAAGTGGTGTAGAAATCCAACTAAATAAACAATGGCCTTCCAAAAAAGCATGAAAAACCGAATTGCTTCTGAGGGCCTTAGTGGTTGATGTTTGTCTTTTTGGTGTTTTTAGGGTGATCTTGGGATAATATTTTGTACTTACTGCGGGATTAGCCTAGTGATGACAATTGATTATGTGCTGCATGTGGGTACATGCCAACATATACTTACAGAGAACCTTTATTGATTGGTCAACATAATCCACAGAAAAAGCAAGCTGCTCCCTGTTCATTCCTTAGCTTTCCCTGATATATAATGGCATATTTGTGTGTCATTTCATTCAACATTTGTTATTTGAATGTCGTACATGAAATGCACATAAACTGTAGTACTAAAGGAGATAAAGCTTGTCAGCCCCAATATTAAAGAGCAAAAACTGCTAAATTAGTTTCTCTGTATAAATAAAAAGCAAGCAGTTCTCCAAGCTCCCATAGAAGAGAAACCTAGAATTAAGACAGTTCCTATTTATAGCACCATGATTAGAAACTCGCCACTTCAAAGTTTTTATTCCCTTTATCCATTTATAAGGCCATAACGCAGTTGGACTAGAACTAAATAGCCCAGTGTCCCACAGATCTCACCAGAACTTAATGTGCCATTCAGATACAGTTAAATTAGTAATAGACAGCAGTCTGTGCTCCACAGGACTTTTTCTGCTTCAGAAAACACTCTTTAGTCCCCTCTTCCCCTCTCTTCATGGTTTAGGCAGTAGAGAACCAAAGGGGAAAAGAGCCAGCCTGTATATAGCAGAAAGCTCTTACCATTCCCAGCCTATTGTTTCTTGCTGTATATCAGGGGTGTCCAAACTTGGTCCCTTTAAGACTTTTGGACTTCAACTCCCAGAGTCCCTCAGCCAGCAAAGCTGGCTGAGGGACTCTGGGAGTTGAAGTCCAAAAGTCTTAAAGGGACCAAGTTTGGACACCCCTGCTGTATATCCTGAGGGGTAAAGTTGTTCGGAACAGGCTTTATCATGAGGAATACCAGAACAATTCTGCAAAGCTGAGCTAAGAGGCTGAGCAGCAATGAGATGCATGTGATTTCCCTTTAAGTTCTTGCAGAACATGCTGCAGTTAGGATTATGTGAGTATTTCTACAATCAGCATTTCTCCGGTAATGTAGATGTGATTGTCTATGCTGTCTCGAGATGTCCGGCACTTCTATTTGAGGCAATATAAGTATAACTTGAAAGATGGAAGTTAAGAGCTAGTTTGTCTTACAGAGACTTCTGTAGAACCAGTGACATGGTTGTAAAGTTCTCCATAGTGTCCTCTAAAGCAGGTATCTCCAGCCTTGGCAACTTTAAGACTTGTGGATGAGCTGGCTGAGGATGAGCTGGCTGAGGAACTCTCAGAGTTGAAGTCCACAAGTCTTAAAGTTGCCAAGGTTGGAACCCCTGCTCTAAAGGAAAAGGTTGGTGAAGACGATAGAAACTGAAAAAAATTGACCTGTTTGATTATAGAAAAGACAATATCTATGTATATTGCTGACTGGAAACCCCTTATGGACTTTATCTGTAAAACAAAAAAAATGAATTTATGATCTATGGTTTTGATGATTAGATAGGTAGATTATAGACAGAAGAGAGTCATGATATAACTTTAGGAAAAGGATCAGAAGCCACTTCTTTATATCTTTATATATCTTTATATCTTTTTTCTTTTCTGTTTTTCTTCTACCTTTTTTCTTTTTGCAATTAAACTTTCTCTTTTATTTCTTTCTTTTTCTTCCTATTCTGTTCTAGTTTGTATTAATTCTGAATCATTCCAAAATCATTTTGAATCATTTTGAAAGCATCCAATTAATTGCAAACAAGAGTCCAGATCATTCTCAGATGAACTGTAAAGAACAAAAATTTAAGTTGATATTTCAACTTTAAAGTTGATAAAATGGATTTTTATTGCCAGTTTATGAAAAAGAGATTGGGCAACTACTCTAGGAAGGTATAAATGTTCTGCTAGAACAGCAGGTTGGACTAGAAAATCTCCAAGGCACCTTTCAACCCTTTTATGTTCTATAAATGTGTGTTGTATTAATTTTTACTCTTGTTTTTAAACTTTTAGAAAAATAAAGAGGGAGAGAAGGAATGTTGGTGAGTCACTGCTGATGCCGCTTTTCAGAATGGTAATCCTTTTTAAGCATCCTGTATCAAGAGTCAGCAAAATGCTTTCCTCTTCTTGACAAATCCCTGCCATTTTCTGCTGACCACAGAATTTCAAGTCTTCGACAAGTTAAAGTACCTCCCTCAGGGACAAGCCCATTACATTTTATGAGCTGTATTATAGAGAAAAAATTGTAAATCATTTAAATCTGATAGCGTTTGTATACATCTCACATACCAACCTAATGAAAGAAGAAGAAAGACTTCATTGTTTCTTTTTCCACTGTCTCCAACCTTCCAGATGCATGAGATTATATGCGATCATATTAAAAGCAGCTGCGTCCTCTTCGCTGACGATGTAAAATTATTCAACACCACTGACGATGCCATTACCCTACAAAGCTACCTTGACCATGTATCCGAATGGTCGCAGAATTGTCAACTCCAAATCTCAACTAATAAATGCTCTGTCCTACACATTGGCAATAAAAATCAGAACACCAAATACAAGTTGGACGGAAACAACCTCGTAGACAACTCCCACTCTTTCAAGGACCTAGGAGTACTTATTTCAAATGATCTAAGCCCCAGAGCCCACTGTAACAACATTGCCAAAAAGGCATTAAGAGTTGTTAGCCTAATTTTGTGAAGCTTCTTCTCCGGTAATATTGTATTGCTACCTAGGGCATACGAAACCTTTGCCAGCCCAATTCTTGAATACAGCTCATCTGCCTTGAATCCACATTGTATATCGGACATTAATACGATTGAGCAGGTTCAAAGGTACTTCACATGAAGAGTACTCCACTCCTCTACTCACAATCCTCTACTCCCTATGCCACCAGTCTTGAAATTTTGGGCTTTGACAATCTGGAACTGCGGTACATACCTGCGGTATGATCCAAGCACAGTACACAAAATTATCCGCTACAACATCTTACCTGTCAATGACTTCTTCAGCTTCAACCACAATAATACGCGGGCAAACAATCAATACAAACTCAAGGTAAACCACTCCAAACTCAATTGCAGAAAATATGACATCAGCAACAGAGTGGTCAACACCTGGAATGCTCTACCTGAGTCTGTTGTTACAACCTCTAACCCTCACAGCTTCAACCTTAAACTGTCTACCATGGACCTCACCCCATTCCTAAGAGGTCCTAAGGCAGTGGTTCTCAACCTTTATAGTGCTGCGACCCCTTTAATACAATTCCCCACGATGTGGCGACCCCCAACCGTAAAATTATTTTCGTTTTGAATTTATCGCGCCTGAAGCCATATTGGCTAGCGATCTGAACTGCTTGCGATTGCCTTGAGGACGGAGGCATTAAAGCGGAGACTCCTCCCCTATTAAGTTTATCGCGCTTGAAGCCAGATTAGGCTAGCGATTGGGAGTGATTGCAGCTGGCTTGAGAGGGAGACATCAGAGCAAAGATTTCTCTCTTTTTTAATTGATCACGCCTGAAGCTGAATTTGGCTAGCGATTTGAAGAGCCTGCAGCTGGCTTGTGAAGTCAACCATTGGAGTGTGATTATTCAACTCGCAAGTATACTTCCCATATTTCTGATGGTCTTAGGCGACCCCTGGCAAATCGTCATTTGACTCCCAATGGGGTCCCGACCCACAGGTTGAGAACCGCTGTCCTAAGGGGATGTGCATAAGCGCACCAGCGTGCCTACTGTCCCTGTCCTAGTGTCCTCATTTATTTGTATTAATTTCTTTCGTTCATATCTATGTTTATATTTATACCTGCTATTTTCTACATGTTTGACAAACTAATAAATACAAATACAAACTTCAATTATGCCTGGCCAGTGGCAAGCTGGCTAGCATAATACAGATTGGTGGCATTCACCGAAGAGGTTCATAAAAATCAAGATGGCAGTCATAGCAGCATCATTGAGTCCTGGTGGCACAGTGGTTAAAGTACAATATTGCAGGCAAACTCTGCCAACAGCCTGAAGTTCAATCCTGATGTGGCTCACGACTCAGATCAGTAAAATGAGGAGCCAGATTGCTAGGGGCAATATGCAAAAAATGTTTACATTGTGAACTGCCCAGAGAGTGCTTTAAAGTGCTATGGGGTGGTATATAAGCCTAAATGCTGTTGCTATTGCTGTTAAAGCCCCACATCTTATATTTGTAAATCAATTCTAAGTGCCCTTTTTGACATCAAGCAGTTAATCTCTGGGCATTAATCACTTCAAGATGCATTGCTTAGGAATCTGCTGTTTCCATCAACTTAAAGGAAATAACATTTTCTTTAGCATGCACTAAAATAATTGGAGCCATGACCAACTGCGGAAAAGATTTCAGGATTTTAAAGAGTGATATGGGTTCCTCAAATCTCAATATAACTTAAAGATTTGGGTGTTAACCTTAATACCTCCCTCTCTCCCAATTATTTAACATTTTTAAATGATTAAAAACTGGAGCTTATCATCACTAGTTTTGGGATCTCAAAAATCTGTCAAGTTACCTGAGACCTCCAAATTGTGCTTTCTGCATCCCTGGCTGAGCGATAGGGTTGTTGGTTTTTTTAGTCTTTATTTATTCAATAACCCACAATTGTATGTAATTGTACATGGTTTTGACTATAAACAATAATGATGCAAGACTTATGAATGCCTGGATTCAAAGATGTGTGATCCAGTAGTGGGTTTCAAAAAAATTTATTATTGGTTCTCTGGATGTGGCTTGGTGGGTGTGGCCTGGCTTGGTTGGCATGGCAGGGGAAGGATACTGTAAAATCTCCATTCCCTACTCCAGGGGAAGGTTACTGCAAAATCCCCATTTCCTCCCAATCAGATGGGACTTGGAAGGCAGAGAATAGATTGGGGCAGGGCCAGTCAGAATTTTTACTACGAGTTCTCCGAACTACTCAAAATTTCCACTACCAGTTCTCCAGAACTGGTCAGAACCTGCTGAAACCCACCTCTGGTGTGATCCCTTCATTCATTGATCTCCTTCAGCTTTGAGACAACTTGAATAAAACTGAGTTTCAGTGGTACACAAAGCATGATTGCTTGTAGAAATTGTAGACACAACATCTGTAACGCCTCCTCAATGCCCATAGACATCCCAATACATTTCTAGAAACAATACAAGAGTTGATATGTCATAGGTTTGCCAGGTTTTGTGAAATTTCAGGGTTCTCATGGAAATTCATATGGGTTTTTAATGTTCCTATCCAAGATCTCTTCAGATTTCAAGGAGACATGGCTGCAATTCCTAAAATCTGAAAATTTAATGAGATTTTAAATAATGCTTTTTTAAAATATTATATCCTGGAGAAGGCACCAGAGTTACTGCACAAGGTTATCTGATGATACCCAGAACTTTAAAACTTCAAGGTGGAAATATTGCAATAAATATTCGGAGACATGAGATGAGAACACAACACTACTACTCTTGTGTTATTGCTATATTAGTATCTTTATCAGTCTTTGTCACAACCTGCTGTGGAAAGGAGGACTTTTTTTACCTGATACATCATGGATGAGAAGAATGCATTAAGAGACTGCTGAGATATCGTGTGGGAAGCTGAATGGCTGAATCACCTAGTATTGATCTTCTTTTATGGACTAAGATTTTGTTTGTCAAACATCTACAGAGCAGGCTTACAAATCTACAGCTGAAACTTTTACTGGCAGGAAGATGCAAGAATGGGAGATGCTCCAACTGTTGATTTTTTTTTCCCAATCACAGGTAGCTATTGAAGTCTCAGAGCTTCTGTCTATTAACAGATGGTAGTTCTATATTTCAGCAGATATATATTTAGGATACTCAGTGAAGCAGAGCCCATTCTTATAACTTTACCAAGCTGTGAGTTTATTATACCACCCAGCCATCACTGTGGCAATGTAAAGTCTGTCTTGATTTGTGTTGTATATTGTCACAGAGACGGCTGGATGACACTATCAATCCCTAGTGGAGAAATGCTCTTAAAACATGATACAACTAAGACAGTTTGAAATGCCTCAAAACAAGCTTTGCTCTTCCCACAAAACAAACTATATGAATTAAACAACAAAGACTGAAGTGCCATCTACTGGACCTGTAAGCATTCACACTAAATTGGAACTCTTCTCAGATTTCTTTTATCATGCTACATCATTGGTTGGATGGAAAAGTGGAGTATAATGGGAATGTATAAAGCATGCCTTGTTAGCAACTTTTCTGCAGCCTCCACAATCGCACCATTCTGGATGAGACCTAATTTGTGGCCTTATTTTTTTTTCTTTTTGGGATGGGTAGGATATTTTCTTATTTTAGTGTTTGCTGAGGACTAAGAGAATAGGGTTTCTTAAGGTTTGCAGTTTAAGGTACCCATTTTACTCCTCAAACCCTCACAACCATGAGTTATGGAGTTCCACCCTTGCTATGCCATTATATGTATATTGTCCTGAAACTAATAGAAGTTGCGCATTCCCACAGTAGATTAAAAAAATATACTGAAAGGAAAGGAAAGGAAAGGAAAGGAAAGGAAAGGAAAGGAAAGGAAAGGAAAGGAAAGGAAAGGAAAGAAAAAGGGAGGGAGCGAGGGAGGGAGGGAGGCAGGGAAGGAAGGAAGGAAGGAAGGAAGGAAGGAAGGAAGGAAGGAAGGAAGGAAGGAAGGAAGGAAGGAAGGAAGGAAGGAAGGAAGGAAGGAAAAAAGAAAATCAAATATAGGTTGATAAAGAGATAAAGAATGTCTAGTTCTATACCACCTCAAAAAGGATTTTTAACTATAGAATAGAATAGAATAGAATAGAATAGAATAGAATAGAATAGAATAGAATAGAATAGAATAGAATAGAATTTTTATTGGGCAAATGTGATTGGACACACAAGGAATTTGTCTTGGTGCATATGCTCTTAGTGTACATAAAAGAAAAGATATAAGTTCCCAGTTACGGGTTCCTAAGTTAGGAAAGTAGCTAATTTAAGCATCACCATAAATATTTATCTATTGGTCAAAGGAATAAATGAAAGAGGAGAGAAATACACACACACACACACACACACACACACAAATACAAACACACATGTAACCATGACCTGATCATGTCTTCAGGATACCCATGCTTCCTAAAGGGGGTGTCTGATACATTTTATGCTTTTCTTATATTTCTTACTGAGGCAGAGTAGCTGATTCTTATAAACTTAACATTCTATCAAGTTCAAAGAGGTAGAATTTACACACTCACTGGTTTCTACATTCATGCCTCCCTAAGAAAGACTAATTATTTTGATAGCAGATTTTATTTGGGGGGGGGGTAGTAATGCCCCTGAATCCTATTTGAGGCTCTTAGCATTCATATACGATGACAGCAAAATGATTTTTCCAAATACAAAAATGAAAGTAGAAGTTAAAGCTACTTGGAGACACACTCATTTCCATGTAGACTTTTGTAGGACAGCAATTCATCATGACATATGCTCATTGCATCAGAAGACAGGAAACAAGTATGTATAGCTGGGCTTTGCATTGTGACATGACCACACATATATGACCATGTTTCCATCATTGTGCCTTATTGTGGATGTCTATGCATTGCTACCTTTTCATTTCCTCAAAATAGTTAGCTGGAGATTATTATTATTTTTTTAACAATGGAAAATGGGAATGGTTAGATTGTCCTAAACTCCAGGGGGAAAAAATGTCATAAAAATTAGACATTGTACCTTTCGATAATATTATTTCTGTTTCAGTGGTGGTCAATGGATTGTGTTTCAGCCCCTGATCTTGGAATACTTGACCACTGATATTACAAGTTTCTGAGACAAATTCTAGAATAATTCTATGTCTCTCTGCAGTACCCTGCAAACTGCTGGTCTTTTGCAAATAGTTCCAATGATGAATTCAGCCTAGACTGCAATTAAAAGAGCTTAGGCAAGATTTATAGCAGGATTATATCTGCAGGGTATTGTCAATGTCTAACATTTGGACACTATGTGGTCCTTAAAAATAAGCAATTACAAGAAGCTTGATGTGCTGTATAAACATATAAACACAGAAGCTTTTGCACAAAGTTGGAAAATATACCTCTTCTGATTAATATAGCAGATGGAGAGAGAGGAGCAAACTACACGCACAAATATCTATCAACAAAGCCTTTTAAAGAACCAATCCCATTTGTCAATGAATCTCTGGAAGCTGAAAAGCAATTCTGCAGATTCTCCCAAAGTCTATATCCATGGCTGAATTGCCGTCTTTTGTATCAACCCGATTCTGATGCTTTAAGTGGCAACCTGACCTACAGAAATTTAGTAGACTAAGCTGTTTCTGGCAAAGAAATACTGTATGAAATTAATTTTACCTGGTAATATGCATGTCCTTAGGCAGCTCTTAAAGACTTAAGAATAAAGATAATAAAAATAGGATAACAATTCTGTCTTAAGCAGGCTAAATGTTTTTATAATAAATTTATTCATGTTTACATATTCAAAGATTAAAAGATTAGTTTAAAGATGAATGCAAACTAATAAAAATATGAAAAAGAAAAAAAATGCAGAGAAAAATAAAAAATAAAAGGAATAATAAAGAAAAAAGATATATAAAGAAATGATTTCTCACTTCATCAAGACAAATATAATTTCAATAATGTATCACTTTCTCTGATACTACAATAAAAAATCCTTTCCTACCATCTTTTATCTATAAACAAATTTTAAAACCTTATCATTCAGTCGTAGTCAGCAAATGTCCATTAAAAGTTAACAGGAATATCATATATATTTTAACCTTAATCAAATAAACCAGTTTTATATTTCTTTACTTTTAAGACAATAGCTTATTCCTTTCTCTAAAAATACAACAAAAGATCGCTTCTTCTCATCTCTTATCTCTTATCTATGAACAAAACTTTAAAGCCTATCATCCAATCCTGATCAAGAAAAATCCACTAAGAGCTAAGAGAAACCACAATGCATAGATTTTAACCTTGATCAAATAAGTGGATTGAAGATAGCGCCATAGAGAATAGAATCAACTATTTCAATAGATCCATCAAAAAAATCAGCTCCTTGGAATTCCTCTGCAGAACAAAGAGAAGACCCAAGATTGCCCACTCAATGATTTTGGAAAGTTATAAAGTTATAAATGGATTAAGAGTCCATATGGATTTGTAATAAGATTTTGAAATTAATTAATTCAAGAACCCTTCCTGTGGGTTGTTTAAATTCTATTAAAAAAATATGAAGATATTGAAACTAAGTGTAACTACTGTTCCTGTGGGAAAATGTTTTTGATTAGGGGGAAAATGATAATAGGGAACTTTGAAAGTTGGACACTAGAGGGAACCAAAAAGAATTAAAGATTATAATTAATATTTAACTAATATAGAATGGAGCAAAGTATTCTAACTTTGGAAGAATTCAAGGATATTTGGGGACAATGCACTCAGAAATTACTTTTAAGATTATCTGTCATTGTTTAAAATGGATTTAAAAGCTATGATAGAAGAGAACAAGATTGATATCGAGATGGTTTTGAATATGGAATTATAAATGACACCTTACAAGAATCAAATGGAAAACGTTGTACACTAGAAGAGAATATATATAGCTCAGGATTGAAACTATGGAGTCCTTGATGTTCTCTGAACTTGGTTGTTTGCTTGCAGACATTTCATAACCCAATTAGGTAACATCTTCAGTACTAGGAAGTATGGGGTTTGCTCCTTATTTATATGCAGTAGCTTACTCTGCCAGTGTTTGTGGGATTTAGTTTTCTGGCACACATGCCCCAAAATAACATGGTTGGCATTTTACATGTGTAGAGGAGGTCATAGGTAGAGCAGGTTTATTATGCTTTCAAAAGAACAACAAATGTAGATTTATAAAGAGCCTGCATAAGACCTGAAAAGCACCAGTCAGGTCTTATGGAATAAGATGCCTTTAAGAAATCCAAATGTTCAGTCTGTTCAGCTCAAGTCAAACTGGCTAAGGAGCAGTGCCCAGTAAGTAGAAGGGAAGGGGTATATTCATACCAACCTGAAGTAACCAATAGTATCTGGCCAGAACCATCTCATCAACTGCATAATCAGGATACACAACAGTGAAGAGAGAAACATTGTTGTAAATTTGGAACAACTGAAGATGATTTTAAATTGCCTCAGCCAGCAGTTGGGGATGAGATAAAGCCAAATAAAGTAGTTATTATGACCGTTTTAATATAATCACTTTTCTGTTCGCATAGCAATAAAATGTTTTAAAAGTCAGCATGTACCCATAAAGGAGAATTTTTAATAGACAGTGTCCAGCTGAATTATGACAGGAAACAGAATATATAACTAATTGTTAGACGATCTGTTGGTTATCACCATTTTAAATACCTTAAGACAGCAATTTGGTTGCATTTCAAGAAATATAGGAGTTCCAAAGATCCTTCTGAGCAACCCAATTTATAACAATAACTTCCTTGTCTCCTTTATACATTATCATTTTTATTCAATATATCTAATGGGAACCAATTATTCATTCAATTAATACTTTCAACACAGTGTCTGTAGATACATTATCCTGAAGCTTTGTAATGACATTCTGTGACTTCCAAGTCTGGCATTTCAAGATAATTCCATTAATCTATGTCAAGATGTTCTATTATCCATATACCCCATCTTTATAAGGATATAAATTTACATACCATTCTCCCTGGATTTCTGGATGAAGGCTTCTACTCCACTTTCACCATAGCTCCCTTCAGAAGCTAAAGTTGAAACATAATTCCACTTGAATGCTTTAACAATGTCTACCATAGCCTGGGCTTGGTAAGTATCAGAGGGGACAACACGGGAAAAGAAGTCATATCTACTGTTATCACTCAGGTCAGGGGCTGTAGAAGCATAGCTTATCTGAGGAATCTGTGAAAATAAAATGAGAAATCACAACGTTAAACAGTAGAACAAGACTTAGATATCCTTAAACTATGTCCTACTTTTCTAATGGATTAGAAACACTAAATAAATAGACAATGAAACTTATAACGTTTCAGAGCAAAGACAAATAGATTAACAACTGTATTGGATTTAAGGAGTTCCCTATATTCTACCAGATTTAAGTCATAATTTGTTGTCACAACATCTGACATCAATCACTCCCTTATACTGAGGAAGAAAATTAGACCAGGAAGGAGCAATCTAGTACCTTCTACGCATATTAGACTACAATGTTTAAGTTCACTCCAGCAGTCACCAACTGGTGGTCCGTGGACCACTGGTGGTCTGCGAGAAAATTTTGGTGATCCACAGAAAAATTATTTGCAATTTTTATATTGCACTAAATCAGGGGTCCTTAAACTATGGCCCCTGGGACAGTTACGTGCAATGAACGTTTGTGTTGCTGCAGAGTCTCCCTTTTCGGGGTCTTTTTGTGTGGGTCGGAGGGGGACAGAAATTCCAGCTTGGGGTCTGCTTCAGACTCCTGGCATGGGCTTTGGGCAAAGGCTGGAGGGAAGCGCTGCTGGTGGCGAAGAGCTGGAGGACCTTGTTCCAGTGGGACTGCATCATGGCCTGGAACTGGCTGACCATCTCAGCCCACTGAGCCTCCAGGTGCCAGTACCTGGCCTTGCACTCCTACAGCCTCCTTCTTGGTCAATCCAATTTAAACTGAGCCAGCTGTTTTGCCAACTGTTTCTCGTGGCTCCAACAACTGCTTCCTGTTGGGGCCCTAAGGAGCTTGGGGAGGGAGGAGTGGCTGGGAAGGGAGTGGTGCATAGACGCTGGCAAGGTGCCCCTCAACATGAGTGACATCTAGTTGGCCACGCCCACCCAGTCACATGACCACCTAGCCAAGCCCACCCAGCCGGTCATTAGGCAGATCATATTAGTGGTCCGTGGGATTTAAAATTATGAATTTAGTAGTCCCTGAGGTCCAAAAGGTTGGTGACCCTTGGTCCACTCCATTTCCATTTATCCAGTTAGCTGAAATAAATGAGAGCCAATATCCTAAGGATGAATTGGGCTTTTTTTTCTTCAGTTGAATTTCTTATTTTTAGGCTGCATACATCAGTTTTTTGTATGTTTGTAGGTAGAGAAGACTAAGCAATTTCTGGAGGTTCAATCAAAAGGGGTTCCATGGGCTGCATAAAATGAGAGGTTTGGAGTCTGCATGTAGCCTGGGTCTCCAGTTGCCTCTTTTATAAAACAGATAACTGGCAGATCACCAGTTCCATGCTTGCATGATGCCACCTTAGATATCCTTCTCTGTCCCTCATGTTATTATGGCTGTTAATAAGGATATGGGAAGGCTCCATTGATTATCACTCAGTAGCTGCAGCCTCTTCCAGATTCTGCACTTTTATAAATCATCTCTGATACCAATTACAATGGTTAGAAAGTTTGCTGACAGTGGTTAGAAAAGTTTTTAAAGCTCAGTAAAGAAAGCATCTTTTCCCATAGTAGCTTTATTACAGACTAGAAATCTACCTCAATTTATGATGGGAGTAACTAGACTATTGTTTTGCCGTCACAAAAATTCGAAACAGTGCCCTCCGAGTTTCAACTTTAGAAACTCTGATTTGTTGATCTCAGCAGTGAGAACAACTCAGCCAACTGTCTTGACTATTTTTTGCTTGTTTGTTTTTCTGTTGACACTTTTTTCCAAAAAGGCAGAAGGGAATAATGAAGTTTCTGCATATACAATCTCTACATCTATATTGACCTACATTAAAGGAAACTCAGACTAATACTATTAGCTTCCTTTTCGTTTCTAAAAGTATAAAAGTCAGATGAAACTATCTGACGTTTCATATTTCTTATTCAAGCTTTCGAACAAAAAAAAACAATCAAAATACAACTTTACTTTTTCAATCTGAGATCTTCTTAATTGCTACAGTTAAATGGTTTATACTTTAATTCTCATATTAAAAAACCTGCCAACCAGTAAATATTTATCACCATTATATCTTTTTTTTAATCAAATACTGTCTAGGAAAAACATTACATACTAAATAGTGTGTAATATTAATACAATAACATTTCCATAATTAAATATTATCAAATATGATATAGCAATGGGCATCCTTCAAAGAACTCTTTGCAAGCTATTGAGAAATCTCCCCCATACACACACACTTTTTTTTTTCTTAGAGATGGAGATTTTACATTCCTCACTACTAATGTTCTGTGGCAATACATATCAACATCTAAATTTAAGGTGTGTTCCAGGGCATTTACAATGCACAACTGAAAATGTGCCTACGATTGTGCCTGTAAGAATTGGAGTCATTCCATAAAATAGATCCTGGAATCTTTTGTGGAGATGTAGCAGTATGAAACATGGGGAGATAGAAAATATAACATGGGTTTTTCAAATATTTTTAAATATTAAGAATCACTGAATATCAATTCAGTACATCAGCTGTCAATACTGCGAAATACCAACAAAAAGTCAACTGTTGAAAACCAAATATAATTGAATGTCAGATATGCAGAAAGTCTAAAGAAATTTTCAACAGGGAACAAAACCTGAAGAATGTTTACCATCAAAATTCACAGGGAGAACTTTGAAAGAAAATGTTAGGAAAAAGCCCTGAGTTTGTATGAGTTTGTATGCCTAGAGACCATATAGTTAATTAATTATGAAGCATAATAAAATTTATAACCAACACTTCATTTCCACAGCAGTTATTCCACAGTATCTTATTATTGACAATATTTAGATTGATGTTCCAACCTAAATCTTTATATTTCTGAGTAGGTAATATCTTTTTTCATTGACTGAGATAGATCACCCCCATTTCATTTTACTCATGGAGAACCAAAGCTATTGTTTAAGCAATTAACTCCAAATCATCAAATGACTTTCAAATCCAGACTAAGAGCCATTGCAGGAAATCCTCAGCTTATGTCCATTTATTCAATGACCATTCAAAGTTACAAGTGCCCTGACTAAGGTGGACTTAAAACCAGCCCTTAGAATCTCAGCCATTGCAGCACCCCTGCAATAATATGAACAAAATCTGAGCATTTGATGCCCAGTTCACAATTATGACATTGCAATGAAATTTGGTCATGTGACTGAGATTTCCAACATTCCTACCGCTTTCCCATAAGAAAAATCAATAGGGAAGCCATCAGAAGACAGAAATCATGATCACATGAGGTCCTTACATAACAAAACATGTGGTCTTCACTTAATGATGGCAACCAGAACTGCCTTTACTAAACAGTATTATCATGTGATATTACACTTTATGACCATGTTGTTTAGAAATGACAACTTTAGTCCCAATTACCAAAACCTACCTGTATTATAATTATTCAATCATACCACTAAATATAATTAATTTAGATTAACTCAATTAGTAAAATCATATTAAGTTATGGTTTTTTATTTTTTTATTTGTCACAACAATATATATAGGCATCACACAAAAAGATTATACAGTATATAAACATATATATGAGGAAATATAAGGAAGTATAAGCATATATATATATAAGAAGAAAAAGAAAAACAATAGGACAGGAACGGTAGGCACGTTTGTGCTCTTATGCATGCCCCTTATGGTCCTCTTAGGAATCGAGTGAGGTCAACAGAGTCAGGTAATGTGTTCCAAGCACTGATGATTCTATTACAGAAGTCATATTTTCTGCAATCTAGATTAAAGCGGTTAACATTAAGTTTAAATCTATTGGTTGCTCTTGTATTATTGCAATTAAAGCTGAAGTAGTCTTTAACAGGAAGGACATTACAATAGATGATTCTATGAGTTAAACTTAGGACTTGTCGAAGGCGATGGAGTTCTAAATTTTCTAAGCCTAGGATTTCAAGTCTGGTGGGATAAGGTATTTTGTTGTTTTCAGAGGAGTGGAGAACTCTTCTTATAAAATATTTCCGGACACGTTCAATTGTATTGATGTCAGAAATGTGGTGTGGGTTCCAGACAGGCAAGATATATTCTAGAATTGGCCTAGCAAATGTTTTATATGTTCTGGTTAGTAGTGTAGTGTTTTTGGAATAGAAGCTACGCAAGATTAAGTTTACAACTCTTAGAGCCTTTTTTGCTATGTAGTTACAGTGGGGTTTGGCACTTAGATCATTTGATATGAAAACTCCAAGGTCTTTAACAGGGTGGGGGTCATCTGTAAGGTAATGTCCATCAAGCTTGTACTTAGTGTTTAGGTTCTTTTTTCCAATATGTAAGACTGAGCATTTGCTGGTTGAGATTTGGAGTTGCCAAGTTTTAGACCAAGCGGTTAGATGATCAAGGTCTTTTTGAATGGTAGATGTATTGTCGGTGGTGTTAAATAGTTTGACATCGTCAGCAAAGAGAACACAATTACTTGAGATATGGTCACGAAGATCATTTATGTATAGTATGAAGAGTGTTGGTCCAAGAACTCTGCCTTGAGGAACACCACTCTTGACAGGAACAGGATATGATAAAGCATTGCCAATTTTGACCACTTGTTGTCTGTTAGACAGAAAAGCAGATATCCATTTGTGAAGGGGTCCTGAAATGCCATAGGATTTTAGTTTTAGGAGAAGTTTATCATGTACTACTGAGTCAAAAGCTTTGCAGAAGTCTATGTAGATTGCATCTATTGTTTTGCCTTGATCAAGATTTGTAGTCCATATGTTTTTACAGTGGAGAAGTTTTAAGTTGCGTGATAATTTTTTTTCTGAAACCAAATTGTTTATAAGAGCGTAGGTTGTTTGTTTCTAAGTGGAGGGTAATGGATTGGTTGATGATTGATTCCATGACTTTGCAGGTGACGCAGCATAGAGAGATTGGTCTGTAATTAGACCAAAAGAGGTTGGCTGTGACCTCTCAATTCCTGGCAAATAGATGGGGAAGAAATGGAGGTAGTGACAGATTTTATTTTCCTGGGCCCCAAGATCACCACAGATGGGGACCACAGCCAAGAGATTAAAAGACACTTGCTCCTGGGGAGGAAAGCTATGGCAAACCTAGACTGCATACTAAAAAGCAGAGACATCACCTTGCCAACAAAAGTGTGTATAGTCAAGGCTATGGTTTTCCAAATTGCAACGTATGGATGTGAAAGCTGGAACATAAGGAAGGCTGAGTGCCAAAGAACTGAGACATTTGAACTATGGTGCTGGAGAAGATTCCTGTGAGTCCCTCAGACTGCAAAGTGATCAAACCAAGTCAGTCCTAGAGGAAATCAATCCTGACTGCTCTTTAGAAGGCCAGATCCTGAAGATGAAACTCAAATACTTTGGCCACCTAATGAGAAGGAAGGACTCACTGGAGAAGAATCTAATGCTGGGAACGATTCAGGGTGAAAGAAGAAGGGGACAACAGAGAATGAGGTGGTTGGATGGAATCACTGAAGCAGTCGGCACAATAAATCTTTGATTAAAGTACAAAAACCTTTGAATATCACCAATCATCAGTGGTACACAGATGATGGCACAACAAATCCAGATAGTATTGTCATCAAACATGTGCTACCATATGTTCAGAAAATACATCAGTGAAAGGAGAACAGTGATTAAAAAAAACAGCCAGCATAATAGGAAGAGAGGGAACAGTCTACCTTCACAAGAAAGCAACTTTTCAGAAATAAGTGTTTCCACAAAAAGTGAAAATAAAAAAGAGCTAAGCCAACCAAGTAGAGGAGAATTCAGGGCAACATCAGTTTCTTACATCTCTTGTTCAGTACTCACAAGAGATATTGATTCCCCAGGTGAAAGTGACATAAAAGGGCAGCCTAATAAAAGGGGAAAGCAGTGATGGCAGTGGAACCATTGATCAGAACATATGACAATGGCCTACCCAGTTGCGTGGGAAAAACTTACATTTCTTCACTAGCAACTTATAACATTCTTTAAAGTCACCCAATCATTGCTATGCCCAAAATAACAGTAATGAAGACAGCCTTTATATCACTTTAGCAATGGCTAGATGCTAAAGTGATATAAAGAAATTTATACCTAGGGAAAGCTACAAGCTTTCAGTGGGGAAATGTCTTAGCCTAAAGCTTGCTGAAGCACAGTCTTGGAATGGAAGCTCAGTATTAAAAGCTCTTATCAATGAAGCGGTAAATAGCTCCCTTAAATTAATCACAGTTGTCTCACACTGAATTGTGAATTAGAATGATTTAGCACCAGAGGGGGTTTACGTTGCTTAGCATTTGTAATACACTTTACATTGTTAGAACGTTCAGCAGACATTCATGAATCTCAGTGACAGAAAAGACTTATTCAGTCATCAAAACCTCCCTCTTGGATGCCATGGAAGGTGTTAAAACAACATCCATTTCTCACCTCATATTCTTTTTTTTTATGATATACCGTATTTTTCGGAGTATAAGACGCACCTTTGTCCCCCAAAAAAGAGAGTGAAAATCTGGGTGCATCTTATACTCCAAATGTAGCCCCACGCAGCTTCTCAAATGGTTTCAGAGGCTGAAAAAAGCATCAAAAACGGAGCTTAGGAAAAAAGCCTCAAATGGAGCTTCACGGCGCTTATAAAAAAAGCCCCAAACGGAGCTTCAGAGGCTTTTTTAATGAAGTTCTTTCTGTTTTGGAGGCTTTCAGAGGCAGAAAAAAGTTTTTCCTGAAATGGAGTTTCAGAGGCAGGAAAAAAAAGCTTCAGAAAAAAAGCTTCAGAAAAAAAGCCCCCAAACAGAGCTTTTTTCTGAAGCTGCTTTCAGAGGCAGAAAAAAAGCAAAAAAAAAAAAAAGCAAGGCACAGAGCTCACAACCAAGGAACCTGTTGCTAAAATTCACCTCTGGGAACAGCTGATTGGGGGTATTGGCCAATCCACCTGTCAATCAGCTTTTTTCTTGTTTTCCTCCCCAAAAACTAAGGTGCGTCTTATACTTCGGTGTGTTTTATACTCCAAAAAATATGGTATTTTCCATTCAAGAAGATGACTATGAGTCTTCATGGAATCTCCTTCAATATGTCAACCAATGATCCAAATATAACCAACTCACAGAATTGCGAATCCATTGAGTCAAATAGCAAATGACAAAGAACAGCACCTGGCTGCAACATTAATTTTTATAGAATATAAAGTATTTTTATACATTATTATAATTTTAATTTGGCTTACTTAAATTCCACAATATCATTACACTAGTTCTCCACTTATAAGCCAAACATAGATGAACTAGGGAGTCCCCAGACCAAATACAGACTATCTCACTTACTGTTTGAAATAAATTGCAGAATACATGTGACCAATCAAAGAAAGAGGGCTAAAAAGGTATTAAATAAAATTATTTAGCCACATTGCAATCTTTCTTAGGAAAATAAAGCAATAAATTAAGTTTATATCTTAATCAAAAGATTTGAGGAATACTCTTTTATCCTGAAATATAAACAGAGCATTCTCTCTGTAAAAGATAAAATGTAGAGGTCACAGCAGTTTCTAAAAAAATAGAGGACACTAAAGCTCACCTTTTTCCTTTGTTTTTTTTTTATAAAATGCAACTTAGAGATTGCAATCTGAAATAGAAGAGTATACTTAACCCTTTCACCTCAAGCTGCTTCTATTAGAAACCTGTTTGGGGAAAAATAGAACTACACATATATTATCTTTTGCAAGAAGTATCTGAGGGTAATATCCCCAGTATACCATTCTTCCACTTCACATGGCAGTCTTTGTGATTATAAAACCCCAATTATAAGAAAAACCAACTGTGGCTTAGATATAAAGGAAGTAAAATCCATAGCCATAAGCCCTCTTCTCCAGCAATGTTCATATTTTTTGAACAACTTCCAATTCTTCTGAGTTGATAAAGGTTTTTTGCAGATAAATGGGACACAAATAAACTAGCAGAGGCTGTGCCTAACTTGATCAAGATTTGTAAACCATGCCAAAGAAGCAGCCCACTGAAAAGAGCAATGACATACAAGTGAGACTAGATGGTGGTGGGGGTGGCAGCAGCGGCAGGGGTGGCAGCGGCGGCACCCATTCAGTCATGTCTGACTCTTGGGTCAGGTCTCTCCACAATCTTGCACTATTCCTTTAGTTGTTCTATGCTCTGGCTTGTCAGCTTTGATGGTATCCAGCCACCATGTTCTTTAGCGGCCTGGTTTCCTTTTACCACTAACTCTTCCAAACATAATTGCTTTCACCAGTGAATTCTACTGCATGACATGGCCAAAATAAGGGAGATGCAGTTTTGTTATTTTTCTTTCTAGTGACATGTCTGTGTTATGTGCTCCAGTGGAAAAACAGATTTGCATCATGACATTGCTGTATAAGATTGGGCTCAAAGTTATTTTCTAATAACATGCTACCAGCCCCAGCTAATTATACTTTCTTTTGATTATGTTTATTTATATAAGACACTTGACTGTTGCTTGAAATATTATAGTAACTAGCTCAAATGCGGCCATACGCAATGTAGCTCTACATTTTGAAAACAGCAAGCACAAAGGCACCTTCGAGATTAGACAATTGTTGTCAGGTGCATCAAATAAGCAGAAAAGGAAGCCTTGCACATTGTGTGGCACTGGTTGATTGGATGCTTGCCTGGCACCCTGAATCTAAGGAAGAAATCCTTTTCCTTTCTTGGACAACATCCAAGAACAGCTAGAATCTGTACAGAAGCCCACACTATTTCTAAAAGGAGTGAGACACTAAAGCCTAATGTTTTCTTGTATGTTACATCATCTTTGAAAGCTGAGTGGCTTGATGGCTGAGTTATAAACAGTGAAAAGAAAGCATCAAAGAAACTGCAGGGCCAGAAGAGAGGAATACAGGCCTCTGGCTTGTATAAGTGGCAAAACAGACCTAGTTCAACTTGGTCATTCGCGTTTCCCCATCTGAGCCCCTTCCTCTCAGCAGTAGTTTTCTCTAACTACATTGCTGATTCATAGGCATAGAAAAGAGGAAGGAGAGGGAGAAGATAAAATCCATGTGGCTGGCTAATAGAGAAGCAGAAAAATGAGCACAGTGCCCACAGGATATGATCAAAACAGTCAAGATGTCAGCTTTAACAATGTGGCTTGAAAGCTCCATCTATTTTTTATTTGTGTTGCATGTGATGCACATGAAAAGCAGGTGAAGCATCCATCTCACCACCAAAGTCAACCTCTTGATGATTTTACCGTACACTGCCGAAGTCCCTGAATCCAGCCATCACCCCTTGCTCCATCTTCAAGGAAAAAAAGAGTAATGGCTCTGCAGACATGGTGGCAAAGTGACCATTTGCACATGAAGAATTGGAGAGGGAAGGTGAAAATACTATCTGCCCAATTTAATTTGGACAAGATTATCAGTGAATCAAACCCTGCAGCTCTTCAAGAAATATTTGGATGTAGAGCACGGCTGGGTGCTACTTACCTTTGCTACCGGTTTGATGGTGTTCAGGTCAGTGGGCGGAGCCTCCCACCAGTTTTACTACAGGTTATATAGAAACAGTCCAAACCAGGGGCAACCCACCACTGATATAGAGCCAAAAGAAATGCAAAAATATTTATGGGGGGGGGGGGAATTTGTACCAAATGTGGTAGAAAGCATTCTACATTTATTTGCTTTTTACTTCTGATGGAAATACTTGGAACAGAAATAGGACAAATCATAAAATTAGGAGTATTAAAATTATGAATTTGTTTTCTGTTTGTTCAATATAGAAAAGTAAAAGATAAAAATGATGATGATAATCAAATATTTCAAATGAGTGAAAACTATCTCAGATTTTTAGCTGGGGTTCTACAAAGTTCTTCATCGAGTTAGAAAGTAAACAAAGCAGAAGAGAGAGGAACTATCTGGCTATTGTTGAAGCTAAGATGACTATATTCAGTTGCACACTGAAAAAGGAATGTGGAGAAAAAGGTTTATGTCTGGAATTTGTTAGAAACATAGTAGAGGTACTCCTCATTTACCAGCTGCCTAGTTTAATGAGCATTCAAAGTTATGATGGTATAAAAAAACACTTTTGCAACGAATCCTTGCATATATGACTTCTCAGCATCTCATGGTCATGTGATTTTCATTTGTGTATCACAACCAGCTTCTAACAAGTAGAGTTAATTGAGAAAGCAGAAGTAAAATTGCAAATCATGGTCATTGATAGTTTACTGAATGACCAAATGTGAAGTGACATCATTAGCCTGTTATGGTTACAACTTAACGATTGCAGGGATTAACGATAGAGTTATTGGTCCCAATTATGATTACTTAATGTAAACTACTTGACTCTGTTAAATACTCTGAAAGTTTTAGATAGAGTTCAGAATTTAGGACTATTGGGGGAACTAAAGGCAGCCTTTCTAGAGTCAGCATTAGACAGCCATATTTGTTCACCCCATTACCACCTCCACTGTTTCATTTTACATTTGGCATGATGGAATCTTGCACTCTATTTATTCCACATTTGTAAATATGTTGTAAGAAAAAGAAAAAAAGAGATACATGGCCCTTTAAAAATTAACACATTTTAATATGGCAACAAAAGCTTATGCCTTCATAAATTTGGTCTTCGAGGTGTCTAGAGAAAACTTTTCTTTTTAACATTCTGACTGGATTAATAAAGCTCCTGTGGAAATAATAAATATTTAAACTTTAATTAAGTCATTGTGATGTTATCTTCCAACAATTGCACAGAGTGTGCACAGTTCTGTCCCTTCAAAAAATTCCAAATTGGGAAACCTAACAGATCAAGACCCTGGCGTGTATTCCATCCTCTATCATAGTAGTTCTCCTGTGGAAGAAAGTCTTTGGTTTTCCCTTTTCATTACTTTATTTAAGCTGATGCTATGTCTCTCTGTTCTCCAACTGAATATCTCTCAAAAATATTTTTCCATTGCTGCTTAACTCCCTTTTCTTATTTACTTCCCTCTTTTCATTCCATCTCCCACTCTTTCCCTATTAAATGTGATGCCAGCATTGTAAGTGAAGAACTGCACCTGAATGCTAAAAGAATCTTGTAGACTTTTCTAACTACCTGCAGAGAAAGAGAGGGAGGGAGGAGGGGAGAACCTTTATCAAAGCACAATTGGGATTATTATATGTGACAATCTGCTTTGTGCTCTATTCCAAGAGGCTGTGATCTGCTTATTAGGTATCTGTGACCAAGACTATTTAATGTGATGCTTGATTAAAGCTCTGCTCAGACAATAAAGCTCTGATGTGTTAACGATTTCTTTGGAGATGGGGCACCTTGTTTTCTCCTTCTCTCTCCCACCCCACTGCTCCATCCATCCTTTTCTACAGAATCTGAAGTAATGGGATTTATCCAAGCTAAAACACTGCATGCAGACATTTGAAAGGAATGGCCATGGATTACAAGCAATTATTAATAATTATTAATCAAGCATTGGAATGGATGTGAGTATGGAGCATCCACACCAAGACCACATGCTTTGCACATGCTTTGGAGCAGGTATGCTGCACTTAAACTGCACCTTCTTAAAGAAGGTGTGTGCTTTCTTTCCTGGGCCACAAAATAAAGGTAAAAGAGTCCCTGTAGATTTTACTCCGCTAGTCGTTGCCGACTCTAGAGAGCAGTGTTCCTCTCCATTTCAAGGCCATTCGGCCAGCACTGTCTGGAGACATTTCTGCAGTCATGTGGCCAGCATGATGTCACGGAACGGATGTCACTTTGATACCAAAGTGGTATCTATTTACTTACTTGTATTTTCATGCTTTCAAACTGCTAGTCTGGCAGGAGCTCTAGCAAAGATCAGAGCTCACCCCATTGTGTGGGGCTCAGGTCTCAAACCTGAGCTTCCAGCTTTCCAGCCAACAAGTCCAGCATCTTAACCACTGAGCCACCACACCACCCTCAATAGCCATAAAAGCAATACAGGAAATGTATACATTTGAGTTAAAGTGGCATCAACACCACATCCATTCCTGAGTTTAGTCACACCTGATCAGATGTAAAGGAAAAATTCTGGTTTGAATCTTTTCTTTGCACCCTGTACTCTGTCTTGAGTGTGCCAGGGTGGGAGATATCCATAACTGTTCAGTGAAATGTTGGTACAGTTAGAAGGCAGATGAGACTAATAAAGATAGTCCTTTAAGGGGGGAGGAAGAGTGATGTTTTATTAGATCCTGCAGGTATTTTGTATGCAGGACCAACTATGAATGAGAATGCTTTGTATGTGAATGCGTATATTAGTGGGAAAGTAGTACAAATACCATCCTATACATTACAGACATAGATTTATTGAAGAGAGAAAAGTTATAAATCCCTCTTTATCACTTTAGTTGCAGAAAAACTTGGTAGATTAAGGAATCAGACATGAGAAAATGGAAAGGTCAAAAAGAGAGAATGGTAGATAAAGATACAATTAGCACTCTATCACCTGCTTGGTTCACTTCTATGATATAATTGGTTTCAAATCTATTCTGCCAATGCTTTTACTTCTGTAAAGCACTATGAGACTGAAGCTGATTTGGGAGACTTAACTAATCCGAAGGAATTAGCAACTATACCAGAAGGATTTAATTTCTTTTTATCACATTTATTCCCAAGCAATCAAAAATCATGGAGAGGAAAGATGCCGTTTAAGCCATATGTTCAACCTCCTGTTCATATCAGAAATTAAAGTTAAAGCATACAGACCAATGCATCTCCTGAACATATCCAATGAACAGGCATCCACCACTGCACAGAAAGTGACATCTTTGTTTTTTAGCTGACATAAAATAGACCAAATCAAGAAACAGACATCACAATAAATATTAGAACCCTATTTATAGACTATAATAACAGAATATTGAAAGCCTGACAGGTTTCTCTTTAATTCACCATCTTATACCCAAGAGAGTCAAGGCAAGGCAATCTTGAGTTTCTTTCTCACTCCTTCCTGTGTTTCCAGGGTAAGATTATAGTTTTGTGAAAGCTACTATATACTTTCTTCAAGGCAATCTCTGTACTAATCTGTTACTGCCAAATGTATAAAGGAGGCAGTCAAATTAACATGATATAATAAAAAGAGGCCCTTATTAAAAAGACATTTAGCACTCAAGAAGTCTCTGCCACATCATCATCATCACAGTTATTTTCCAAAATATCTCACATATAATATGGCAAAAGTACAACTTTCACTTTGGAGATGAAAACTCCAAACTTTGACAATTTCATTTAAGAGCTGTGGTTGAGAAGAATGTCCCATCATGAAGTTGTTACCTTAAAAAACTGCTAACAAGGCATTTTAAGACAAATTTAGAGCTTGTGCCCATAATCTCAATATGTGCTAAGAGTTATAAATAATTGGATCCCCTATATACATTCAGTAATTCAATATGGAATTTAAATTTAATGTCCAACTTGCGGTGAATTAGGCAAGCCCCACACAGCTGGAGAGCCCCAAGTTGGAAAAGTGGTGTATGTCCTCTGTAACCATGCAAGAGGAAGCAAGAATAAATTGAGCTGATTGGGGGGGGGGGTCAGATACAGTTCTGGGCATTTTGAATTCCCATGATGCTTCTGCTTTTATGTATTTAAAAGCTAGCCACGCTCATTTAGCAGATGGTTTAATAATTTTTTTCCTTCTTTTCTTTAAAAAAGTGCGTTTAGCATCCTTCACCAATCTGAGCTTAGATTTCAAGATACTGTAGCTCTCTACACTTCCAGGCTGTCTGTATTCTCCCTTAATCAGCTGTCTCTCTTTCCACGTGAAATGTCAAAAAGAAAACGTGACTAATCACAGAACTCCAGGAAGGGAGGGAGGGAGGGAGGGAGGGAGGAAGGAAGGAAGGAAGGAAGGAAGGAAGGAAGGAAGGAAGGAAGGAAGGAAGGAAGGAAGGAAGGAAGGAAGTTTTCTTTCTGGAAACACATGAAAGCTACTAAATTTGTTTCAAGCTGTTGTTCATCTCATCATGAATCCGTTGTAAAGAAATCCCCAATTTACTGCCACTACCACCCCATATACTTATTTAATTCCTACCTAATCTAGGGAAATCACTTTGTAGCCCTATATATTATCTCTGGCACATGATCTGTCCTTCGAGGTCTTACCAATGCACATTTAGAATAAAATTTTGTTCTTCAGTCTTCTCTTCAGAATGCTTCCTAGTTCATCGTGTCTTATTATTTGTTTTTTTTAAAAAATCACTTTAAATCAACTTTAGCAGATGTTGAGTTTTTACCATTTTGTCCAATTCATTATAAATTAACATGAAAAGCACTGGGGAACCATTTACAGAAGCATTTTCTCATCACACCCATTTGACTATATATGATATTTATGAGAGGTGGTATTCAATAGGTTCCGACCAGTTCTGGAGAACCGGTAGTGGAAATTTTAAGTAGTTCAGAGAACTGGTAAATACCACCTCTGACTGGCCCCACCCCCATCTATTCTCTGCCTCCTGAGTCCCAGCTGATTGGGAGGAAATGGGGATTTTGCAGTAACCTTCCCCTGGAGTGGGGAAGGAATGGAGATTTTACAGTATCTTTTCCCTGCCACGCCCACCAAGCCATGCCACGCCACGCCACACCCACCAAGCCACATCCACAGAACCGGTAGTAAAAAAAATTGAATCCCACCACTGATATTTCTGATATAAAAAGTTTCACCAGCAAAGCTAATGCAACCATTATTTGTGTTTACTCCATTTACGTTCTTTATAATTTCGCCTTGTTATCAATTTTTGGTTGCTGCCAATCTCCATTCTTCTTCTTACCAAGCAGAATCAGAGGGGCTTGTATCTTATCTTCCCTTCCCTTTTTTTCCCCTAGTCAACAATGGCATTCCAATACAAGCCCACCTACCGTCTTTATACAGTATATTAAGAAAGGCTCCAGATCCATCTTAGGATCAGAAATGTTCAGGGGAATAAAGATGGCACCTTCTTAGAACCAGGACTTGATTTTGTAAAAGCTTTGTTTACTCATTCCTTTAAAAAAAAAAACTCAATCAAGACTTCTAAAATATAAGATCTTAACAGATCAGTCCACTGGTTCAAATAGATATGTCTGCAGATTCAGCAATACCATAACAGGTCCTGCCTTGATTTGATTTACAGCTTTGCTTCAATGCAACTCTATGATAAATTGCAGAAATCCAGATCTGTTTCCAAAAGACACTAACAAAGCATAAATTGATCAATAAGTGCAGCAAAACTCTCTTAAACGGTCCATAAAAAACTAATTTTGACCTAGCCTCTTATTAGACGTCTAATAATCTGCATTAGATGGATAAGAAGGTCAGCACAACTGTAGCATAAGGTAATAGGGCTACCACAAGAGATTGTAAACATTTCATCCTCTGTTTAATAGATATATCAGTATGCCAGCTTTTTATGAAGAAAACAAAAGTTAGCTTTGCAACTGTTTAGAATATTGTATAAACTCAGTTTAGGAATACCTGCTGATTTGAAAATGCTAGTCTTTGAGTTGTGAAGTGGGTTTCCCACCCCCTCTCTATTCTGTATTGTGTAGAGCATGAATGCTGGGCTTTACAGATTCTTCCCATCATCATCTTGTGCCTTTTTGATCTTGCACTCTGCAATAACTTTACTCCCAACTTCAGATAGTTTCACAGATAAAAGATTTCAAAAATGCTTTTAGGAACATAAAAGCATTTGTAACATGGGAATTGAAGATTTTTATAAAGGGGATAGAGGAAACAGATAACTGCCAGATTTAAAGCTCAGGAATCAGAATTAACCCTGAATTTCCTCTCTGTAAAAGTGGTCGGTTATTTCTGCTACTTGCTTCATCTGAATTACTGAAAATGGCACATTGTGGCTTCCTCTAACTTGGGATTCTCCAAAAGTGTTGGACTTAGTTGGCCCATTGCAAGGAAATTGATGAATATCAACTCCCTCCTGCATTTCTGCAACTCTACATAAGGCCAATTACTTAAAACACACAAGCATTCTGCTATCCATACCAGCTCTCCATGGGCATTCAGAGGCTGAAATAAATATTACCAGATCCTGCTTTGCAAGCCTTTCACTGGATCCTGCCAGGATGGCATTTTAATCTCCTATACTTGCTCCCATTGGGAAAGCATTAAGTAGTAAAAGCAGAACTCTTTGCAAGGAGGCGGCTATCACTTTTAAATGCCCTTCACTTATCGTCAACTGTGGAAATCATAAGGCACTCATAGGATCATACACGTACAGAATTGAATGGTAATTTTAAGATTATCTTAAAGAGTTGAATGGTACTTTAAGATTATCTAGTCCATACCTTGTCCAATACATGATTTCACTGTAGCTTCCCTTACAAATGACTATCCAGACACTATATACACACCCCCATTTCAAACTTCTCACAAATTCATGTGAGATTGGGATAGAGATAGATTGGGAGATAGAACTGGCATTGTTAAAGAAAAAAAATCCGAATGCTTTACTTCATATAATCGAACCTTGTTCAACTTTAAATTCTTTTGGTTTTCAAATTATAATATATTTAATATTATATAAAATTATACAGGAGTATATATTATAGTATACAGCAAAAGACCTAAGTGTGATGCTGAACTACAATTTTAAAACATGGAATTGTGATTTCATGAAGATCACATGACCAAACCTGGAGTACAACAAAGAGGATGATTTTACATAACTGCAGAGAAATTTATCCTTAACATTAAGGAGAAAATGTAGCAAATATGGGTTTGCTATCTATTCCTGAGAAGTTTTGATATCCCAAAAATGAAATGACGAAGTGATATATTTTTATGTGTCCTAGATTTAATGATTAGCTAAGGAATGTGTTGTTTTTATATTAATACTAAATAGACCTTATAATGAACCTTGTACTAAATATAATACTAAATGAACATTATAAAAAAATTCTCTTTTTAATTAGATTTTCTATTTTTTTACATTTCGCTTGCTTTAATTACTGTAACATTCTTTTTGCTATATATAACTGAGAGAGAGAGAGAGAGAGAGAGAGAGAGAGAACACAAGTACACTGCTTTTGTAATTATCTATATTCCATCATTTTGTAAAGCAGTCTTTTCAGTTTCTGAACAGGTTTTACCAAAGTTTTCCAAGAACTCTGAACAATTCTGCCCTTTCTTCTACATGACAATTTCTTCAAATGGTTGAAGCCACTGTCATTTCATTCTGCAGTCTCCCCTTCTCCATACACCATGATTCCAAACATTTAACTCGAGCTTTTCCTTCCAGACATGTCATCATCTTGTTTACTCTCCATTAGACACACTCTAGTTTATCAAGAGCCGTGGTGGTGCAGTGGTTAGAATGAAGTACTACAGGCTACTTCTGCTAATTGCTGGCTGCCAGGAGCTCGGCAGTTCAATTCTCACCGGCTCAAGATTGACTCAAACTTCCATCCTTCCGAGGTCAATAAAATGAGAACCCAGATGGTTGGGGGCAAGATGCTGACTCTGTAAATTGCTTAGAATGGGATGTAAAGCACTATGATGTCTAAGTGCTAATGCTATTGTTATCAATGTCATTCCTACAGTGTGCTGCCCAAAATGGAAGTAATATTTTAGGTACAATCTGACCAATATAAAATAGAGAGAAACAATGGCTTTTTGTAATCTTCATAGTATTCCTCTGTTGATGCAGTACAGAATTACAAGATTGTTGTTGTTGAAACTGGTTTATACCTTTGACACATTTTCAGCTTGTATGGTGCTCCTTCCATCTTCTACTCCAATGGTTTCAATTTTTTTCAGGCCATAGAACATGTTAGTTAAAAACAATTACCACAAATCTGTGATCAAGAGGAAAAGTTCTAGTAATCAAAAATGTACTGTGTTTAAGTGAACTTGTTTTTTTCTCCCTTAGCCTCTCACAGAACCCCACCTTTTCTTGGACAATAAGACTTCTATGTTGAAACTTTGCTCTTTGCTGTTTGCTTTCCCCCATGTCCATGACATCTGCAGAGTTGATGGATTTATTTTCATGTTTTAATTATGAATATGTCAACCAGCTCAATATGAAAGTCCAATTTGTCAGATTGTGTTTACCTGGGTCCTCAGTTTATTATTATTCAAATTATTCAAATTTTTATACCGCCCTTCTCCGAGGACTCAGTTATAGGAATAACATTTGCTCTTCCCCTTTTTGACAACAGGAACAACACTAGTTCTTTCCAATTGTGTAAAAGATTACGCAAAAGGTTGATACACAAGATCAAGATTTTCTGATGAAGAAATCTGATTTTAAAATTGAGGGGAAAGGTTAAATGTTTGAATGCTATTTTGATTAATGTGAATTGTATGTTGTTTCAAAATAATATCAAGGTATGGAATGAAGTTTTTTAAAAAAAATATGCTGAGATGAAAAAAATTACAATTGTCATTGAATTTCTGTGATTTAAAATGAATTTTTTATCTAGCATGTAATTTTTATTCCAGGCAATACCCATACTGGGTTGGATTGAATTGAATTGAACTTTATTTGGCCAAGTGTAATTTGACACACAAGGGATTTGTCTCTGGTACAGAAGCACTCAGTGTACATGCAAAGCAACAGAATCATCATAAAATAAAAGGGGTAGCAAAGAAGATAAGAAAGCTAAATAATGCTACAACTATACTACATGGGTAAATAGAATAGAATAGAATTTTTTATTGGCCAAGTGTGATTGGCCAATACACAAAGAATTTGTCTTGGTGCATATGCTCTCAGTGTACATAAAAGAAAAGATACGTTCATCAAGGTACAACACTTACAACACTTAATGATCGTCATAGGCTACAATTAAGCAATCAGGAAACAATCAATAACAGTATAAATCGTAAGGATACAAGCAACAAAGTTACAGTCATACAGTCATAAGTGGAAGGAGATGGGTGATGGGAACGATGAAAAGATTAATAGTAGTGCAGATTGAGTAAATGGTTTGACAGTGTTGAGGGAATTATTTGTTTAGCAGAGTGATGGCGTTTGGGGAAAAAACTGTTCTTGTGTCTAGTTGTTCTGGTGTGCAGTGCTCTATAGCGTCGTTTTGAGGGTAGGAGTTGAAACAGTTTATGTCCAGGATGTGAGGTATCTGTAAGTATTTTCACAACCCTCTTTTTGATTCGTACAGTATATACAGTATATAAATATACATAGACATTAGACAGCACTGAAAGAATTAGGTGTTCAGCAGAGTGATGGCATGGGAGAAAAAAAACTGTCCCTGTGTCTAATGGTTTTGGCACGGAATGCCCTATAATGCCATCCCGAGATGAGGAGTTGAAATTTATGATGTTTTATAAAAACTAACCTTACAAAATGTTTAAAATAGGAGTGACATAAGGGAAGGTGAGGAAAAAAAACCATGATGTATAAGTAAGAATCATTGCAATTACAGAGATGTGTCCTGATCACAATTAAGCAGGAAAGTAATTAGATAAATTATATAACATTAATGAATGTGGAAATGCTAAATTCTCAAAAGAAGTTAATAAATCACTGGAAAGAACAAACCTACTTTCCCCAATCTTGTGCTTTCAGAAGTGTAGGAGTTCAGTTCCCATAATCCCTAGACAAATAGGCAGGTTTGCTGACCATAGAAGGACTTGGTTCAACACATTTGGAAGGCGTGAAGCTGAGATATCATATGACAGATTTTTCTCACACCAGAAAAAGGATGGAGGGGAAGCAGATTGCTGTGTCACACATATAGAAAATGGTTCTGTTAAGTACTTTCAGTCAGGTTTGAAAGCCAGCAAAAAATTCATGGCATGCTCCACGTGATCATTCACATAAATTTAATAAATGGCTTTGGGGCAGTTTTTCTTTTGGCAGAAAAATTCCAGATGTGAAGCAGACTAAAAGAAGACACTGGATGTGATCAGAAGGAAGAAGAGAATTTTATCTGAGGCTAAAGTCCTAAAGGGGACGTTTAACTTTTAAACCACACTTCTGACACCTTGCCCTTCCCCACAACAGAAGATATAAAGCCATACAGGTTATATTTCTCTCATTTTCTAGCTGCTATTTTAAGTATTGTGGCATATTTAGGACAGGGAGGGGGGTGCTTTTTAAGGTATTTCTCCTCTTGTGTGAGAGGCATTCTAGGAGATGACTGGTATGTTTCTTCCTTTTTTTCTCCCCACCCAATTGCAGAAACATTCTGGGCACTGTGCTTTGTCTCCAAGTTTATGAACCATTACAAAGTTTTCTTTAATGTCAATAGAAGACAGTAATTTATATGAATCAGTTTCAGATTGGACTGAATTAAAAAAAATTACAGCAATTTTGTGTTTTCCACCCATTGTGGTGCACAGGATGAAATTCCTAAACTTAAACTATCAATTTAAGGCTCAGCATGATTGGCCATAGCAGCCAATATGTGACCATTTTAAGAAGTGAGAGAGTTTCAAGGAGAATCAGTAACAATTCACCCTTGCTAGCTGGGTCTCTGGGGATATAGTTTGGACCAAAAGAGTGACTCTCTACCGCTTCATCCAAATGATGAGCAATGGTCAAGCAATCTCAGTTGTCACTTCCTTTTTTGGATGACTGTGTATCTCCATTTCTTGAAGTCACGAGCTTCTCAGATCAATAATGCGTCTGGCAGATCCTCAAAACCTTAGCTGAAGAACCCAAGGGCATCTTTCTTGTTTTCTAAACAGCTGTTCTCAAAATATCTGTTCACTAAATTGAAGGCACATAAAGAAAACTGCTCTCAAATACCTAAATAGCCCTGTCAATAAAAACAATAAGAAGCTATTGTTCACTCAAACTTCAACTATAAATTCAAAAAAGCAATGTGTAACAGAATAAAATATTCTTGCCAATTAAAAGACCTCCCTTCTAAATTCTGCTCTATTTATTTATTTCTTGCCTTTATTATTTTTGTAAATAACTGAAGACAGTGAATATCCTAATACTTCTTCCTCCTCCTATTTTCCCTGTAAGGTTGTTTTGAGCTAAGAGAGAGTAATTGTCATCTGTCAACTGTCATCTCAAAGTCATCCAGTGGACTTTTATGCCTACAATGGGACTACAACTCCCAGACTCCTGGTTTCTACCCTAAACTACTGCACTAAACAGGCTATAAGGTATCAATCTGACAAATGTTTATAGTTCTAGAGATGAAGTGATATTAGTGATTTCTAACAACCAAAAATTAGATTGGAAATGATTCATCATTCTAGACTTGCAAATTAGAGGATTAAAAAATCCTGGATAATTTATTATTGCCCAAGAAGCTTTAAACTCTTATTTTTACCAAAAGCCTAAGTAAAAACAAGGTGATTAGGTTTAGAATAAGGAATGTGGCATAATGCTGTCACGGCTCCATGGAGTAAAACAGGAAAGTATAAGCTGTGTTTCTCCAAAACATCATAATTTTTGATTTGCAGCTCATGACATGCCACTCAAAGTTCAAGTGTGACCTTCAACCTGACAAAGATTTTTAAATTTCTTTCATATTTTCTAGAACAGCACTCTACTAGCTTACAGCTCAATGGTATGTGCTAAAGCAATGCTTTGATGACAGCTTGCCAAAATGTAAGCGTTATCCATGGATACAAGATATTTTGCCATCAGTATGTAAATGATATTCGGTTCTATTTCATCTTAATATTTGATTTGTGACACTCGACAAATTAAATGGGTGTTTAGCAGCAAAAATGGATGGATAAAGGCCAACAAACTGAATGCAACAAAAGAAAAGTTTTTTGGAGGCAATTCTCAATCCCAGGAATTATTCAGAAGTGTCTTCCACTTGGAGCTAGACTCCCTTTGAAGGGGCAGATATACAGTATTATATGAGAGTGATCCAGTTTTTCACTGTATGAGTCACGAAGTCATTTACACTGAGTGTATCTGCTCCAGCTATAACCATTCTTGGATTGACAATTAACCATATTGGCTCACATGCTGGTTATTACAATATACTATAAGAAGCTTCCCATAAACTTGATCTAAAAGCAGAAACTGCCAAGATGTTAGCCAGGGATAATATCCTGAATAAATTCTGCAATAGCTAATTATTTATTTCGAAGCCAAATTTCAGTCTGTTCTCTAGATCCAAACAATATCAGATAATTCAAACAGATGTTAATTTCCAAAGGGCAGAACAGTCTTGTTATTGCATGACTAATGATTAGATCAAATTCACAAGTCCTTGGGTTGCACTGGTCATGATCAATGTTTGATAGGCTGTATAGTTATTTTCTTTTTTGCTATTGGATATACACACACCTGCCTACTAGTGATTTTTTTTTTAGATTGATGTTACCTGTCTAGAAATGCTTTTTTAAAGGGCAAATCACATCTGAAAATAGCTAAACAAATAAAGGCATCCTTGGTTTGCTACTCCCCTGTTATAATACTAATTTTTATTTATGGCCCAAATGCCTGAATAATATTACTCTAAATTTTGGAAGGGACATGGTGGCTCAGAGGCTAAGACGCTGAGCTTGTCGATTGAAAGGTCGGCAGTTCAGCAGTTCAAATCCCTAGTGCCGTGTAATGGAGTGAGCTCCTGCTACTTGTCCCAGCTTCTGCCAACCTAGCAGTTCAAAAACACATAAAAATGCAAGTAGAAAAATAGGGACTTCCTTTGGTGGGAAGGTAACAGCGTTCCATGTGCCTTTGGCATTTAGTCATGCCGGCCACATGACCACGGAGACATCTTCGGACAGCGCTGGCTCTTCAGCTTTGAAACGGAGATGAGCACCGCCCCCTAGAGTTGGGAACGACTAACACATAGTTGCGAGGGGAACTTACCTTTACTTAAATTTTGGAAACCATTCTTTGTTATTTCTGTTTCTGTTTGTTGTAAATATTACAAAGCTCTACATTATTTTTAAGCTAAATGAGATGGGAGGAGAGTATATTTATAAAAGATATGGCTCTGGAAACAGCTGGTTGCAAAACAATTATTAATTTCATGCTTTATTTTACGCAAACCTTGAGTTCACATCGAAGTTGAGATTGATTTAATTAGAATTTGTATCATCAAGCCATTTGGATTTGAGCTTTTAATTAGGGTAGCATTTAAAAAAACTGTAGAGGCTGCCAGAACATGATTATGTGTGTGTGTATCTGTATGTCTGGGTTTGAAATGGATGCCTGCTGACTTTCTAATCAGTACTGGGAGACAAGATATCTTTCCATACACATTTTCCCTTTCCCAAAAGACTATCGACAAGTAGCAACAAATGGATGGATATAAAGCTAGTTCACGTCTATCTGCATTGTAATTGCATTCACAAATCTATTTACTCTGTAATACGCAAGGATTCAGGTACACTTGCTTTCATGATCATAAACAAAAGTCTCCATATTTCAGATATGGACAGATATATACAAGAAAAACAAGTGTGATAGCTACATGTGAGATTTTTTTTTTTCTTCATGGTTGCATTTATTGTTCTTGCTGGGCTTTAAGCCAGCCAGTTGGTTTTAATTTACAGATGTTTTGCTGGGCTATTATTATTTCATTCTTTGAAACGTATCCATGCAGCCTAGCAAAATATTCCATAAGTAATGCCCCCCACAACACCCATTATCTACATTGAATGGTGTAAATCAAATGGGTCTAATATTATGCAAAATATATCATATGCAACTATCATCATCTGAATCAGAAACAACCCACTAAGACCTTGACAAATAACCACTAGCCTGAACAGAAATGCACTACACTGGTCCAAAGAGATCTACTAGATTTTCTGGGATTTATATTAGTACAGGTAGTCCTTGACTTATGACCACAATTGAGACTAAAATTTCTGTTGCTAAGTCAAAAAGTTGCTAAGTGAATTTTGCCCCATTTTATGAGTTTTTTTTTACCACAGTTGTTAAGTGAGTGACTGTAGTTGTTAAGTTAGCAACATGGTTCTTAAGTGAGTCACAAAAGGTGATCACAGGATCCCAAGACAGTATAACCATCATAAATATGAGTCAGTTTCCAAGTGTCTGAATTTTGATCACGCGACCATGGGGATGCTGCAATGGTCGTAAATGTGAAAAATGGCCATAAGTCACTTTTTTTAGCGGCGTTGGAACTTCGAATGGTCACTACATTTATTTATTTATTTTATTATTTATTTATTATTTAAATTTGTATACCGCCCTTCTCCCGAAGGACTCAGGGCGGTTCATGAACTGCTGTAAGTGAAGGATTACCTATAGTATCATTATAGGGTCTAGCACTAAAAAGACATGTTCCATCCTTATATCTCTGTGCTCCTGAATACATTCTGGTAAAATTTTCCCCAACTTGGTGGCTTCTAGATGTTTTCAGTTTTTCCCCAGTTATTTTGTTCAAGTTTTACTACCTGATGTTGATGAGAAATAAAACACAACAACTGCAGAAGGTAAAGAATCAGGGAAATTTGACAAAATGAGAATCTAAAGCCAAGAGAAAAAAAATTGTATATTTGTGTATTTAAAATCTTCTAGGCTAGTTTTAGCCTGTTTTTTAAAAGTTTTGCTTTATATTTCAATGGTTGAATATTACATTAAATAATATTTAAATAAATATAAGTAGGATTATAAAATAAAAGCACAACATATTACCAAGCTATTTAACATTTATTCTTTCTTTTTAATGGCTCATTTTTAGTCTTGAACAAGCTATCAATAAAGTACAATTACTCAATGTACTCAAGCAGAAAAACAAATCTCTATATTCATAGACACTTGGAACATGTTTCCCACATGGAGAGAAGAGAAAGACCCATCTGGATATATATAATAGGACTCCCCCCAAAAAAATCCTTATTTATTGCATTTTATTTCACTAGCACCTTGAACTCAGAACAGCTATATGCCTGTGAAGAAAATTATTAGTAAGCACTAAAAAGAATGGGCCAGAAATCAGTCCATTATTCAGGCCTCTCATCCCAAGCATTAAGGACTAAATGTGATCCGAGTGTAATCCCTTCAGGGGGAAAAAAGCTGAGTGGTGGGATATAATAATAATAATAATAATAATAATAATAATAATAATAATAATAATAATAACAACAACAACAACAACAACAACAACAACAACAACAACAACAACAGAGTTGAAAGGGACCTTGGAGGCCTTCTAGTCCAACCCCCTGCCCAGGCAGGAAACCTTACACCATCTCAGACAGATGGTTATCCAACATTTTCTTAAAAATTTCCAGTATTGGAGCATTCACAACTTCTGCAGGGAAGTTGTTCCACTTATTAATTGTTCTAACTGTCAGGAAATTTCTCCTTAGTTCTAAGTTGCATCTCTCCTTGATCAGTTTCCACCCATTGCTTCTTGTTCTACCCTCAGGTGCTTTGGAGAACAGCCCAACTCCCTCTACTTTGTGGCAACCCCTGAGATATTGGAACACTGCTATCATGTCTCCCCTAGTCCTTCTTTTTATTAAACTAGACATACCCAGTTCCTGCAACCGTTCTTCATATGTTTTAGCCTCCAGTCCTCTAATCATCTTTGTTGCTCTTCTCTGCACTCTTTCTAGAGTCTCAGCATCTTTTTCACATCGCAGCAACCAAATGTGTTTGGCCATATGTGTTTTCAGGAGTAGAGGAAAAAGAGCAATCAGTGTAAAGAAACAAAAAAGCCAGGATGGTGATTCAAAACGCTAACAAAGGATTGGAGTATTTTGATGCTGACTCAGAGGAATTACTAAAGATAAGAGAAGCAGAAATCAAGAGAGGAAAAGGAAAAAGAAACTTCAAGGAGGGATACAAAAGAGAAACAAGATTTTCAAATCAGCACTTGTCCTATTTTATAAGCAAAATGTAGATCAATACATTACATTCACTTTTTGAGAGTTAACATGCTGACTCCATAACCTTGTCAAGAACAATATATCAACCAAGAAAGCAAGATGCTGTCCGAGAAAATAACTATAATTTGAGAAGAAACACATCAGAAGAAAAAAGAAGAAAGGAAATTTCCCCCTTAGGATAGACTGGCAATTCATCGCTTATCTTAACTGTTTGCTTAACTTATCTTAACTTGAATTATATTTGCAGCCTTTTTATGACATCTCATATGCCATATTCTCCTAATAGAAAGGAATATTCAGCTGTTTCTCCTAGGAATATAAGGAATTTAGGAAAAGTTCCCAAAGGAGAGTGAACGTAGAATACCAATCTGGAAAAATGGGGGTGAACTTGAATCAGAGTGCCCCAAGATATTTTGTATCTGAGATGAAAAACCAGAGGAATTCCATTTAAGGAAGCTGATCAGATGACAGTTGCCTCCTATGCTAACATTACAAACATCACCCCTGAGGGTCACAGCTTGTTCAGGGCATAAGACACACCATAGGGCATGTGAGATGACTATCTCAGGTGTTTGCTCTGTGAAAAATAAGTGAAGACTCTTTGCATTATGGGCCCAAATAATTTATAGCAGTAGGGCTTAGACTTAGATACCGCTTCACAGTTCTTTAAAGCATTCTCCAAGCAGTTTACAGAGTCAGCATATTGCCCCAACAATCTGGGGAAAATCCTAATTTTACCAGTGAGGATTTCTCCCTTTACCTCAGAAGGATAAAAGGCCGAGTCAACCTTGAGCTGGTCAGAATTGAACTCCTGGCAGTGAGCAGAGTCAGCCTGCAATACTGCATTCTAACCATCATGGCTCTTTGCTTTGTTCTCTTATCCTTGTCTTTCATTGCTAGCACTACTAATAAGCAATTGGTTGTTCTTCATCAAATATAGAATGATTTGTTTTTATTAGAACCAAGGAATTTGCAACTGTTTTCTCCAGCACCACCAATGCAGTTTTTTTTACCCCCTTCATTCAACCTTTTCTGGTGGTCCAGCTTTTATAGCTATGTGCTACAGCTGGAAAGATCATGTCCTTTATCATAGATATCCAGGTTGTTAAATGTGATGTCTCTGAACTTTGATACTTTGTCTGTCATAGTATTACTCCCAGGCAGCAGACACACCTTTCTTTAATGGCTACACCAGTGATGTGCATGCGTATGCTCAAACTGAAAGGTGTGCACACGTGTGAATGCACAAACATGCACGAATGTGCACATGCATGGACACACACAGACATGTGTATGCACAAACATGTGCGGACATGTGCACTTGTGCAGCAGAGACCCAAAGACAAGCTGACTGGCAGGAGGCAGGGCATCCCAACACCGGCAGCGTGGCAAGAGGTAAGATATTGTTCTTTCATGAGCTTCTGTTTCTCCGTTTGCAGAGAAACAGAAGCTCACAAAAGAAACGCCACGGAGATCTGACCTGGGGCAACGGTGCGCATGCCGGCAGAGAGGGCTCTGCATGCCACCTCTGGCATGCGTGCCATTAGTTCACCATCATGGGGCTACACCATCTCTTTGACTTTTTGACCCCAAGATCCCAAGTGCATTAATACTTCAACTTCTCTGTACTGTGTTGCTATTATATTCATTTCTTAAGCCTCCTCTGTAATCTTAAATAGCATTTCTGATAGTTTGGAGTGGCATGTTTGCATAAGCTGCAGCTAAACATAACAGGAATCACAAGCCTGTAAACCTACAAAGGTACTCACTCAGTGTGTATGTGCCAAAAAACATACTGATAGAATTCCCATCTACATGCATTGCATTTAATTTCTGCTCCCAAGCTGGATGTGCTGGGTAAATGTGGATTTATCTTTATCCTCATATGATAATCAGTACTAATCACTACTGACAATCAGTAATAAACATGCCAGCATCCACAATAAATAAAGCAGTTGATATCATATTATTTGGGAACACAACTTCATTGATCAATATGAATGCAAAAGTTAGATCACCATCATAATTTACCCATTTCTAAGTGGAAGGATGGGAAAAAAAATTCAATCACCCAAGATCAAGAATTATTCCACACATTCAAAACTTAATGGATAAAAGCCAGGCAAGAATAAATATGAGACTGTTTGATGTTTTAAAAATGAGATTCAACAAATTAAATCGTTAGAAAGCAATGCTGGATCTGGAAAAGTATTTTTAGTTATTTGAAAGACCATTTGTTAATGTTGTGCAGAAATAGAGCAACAACAAATAGAACTCAAAACAAGTGTTGATCTTAAGGAAGGTAATTTAAAAGATCATTTAGAAACTGATGCTAAAGCTTTGATGAAAGGGATCTCTTGGCAACTGAAAGCAGAGTTATCTTCTAAGAAGCTACAAATCAGTTAATGGAGTAAAACAGGATTGGCTCTTCTGTAACAGCCCATGTGTGGCTCTTGACAGCATCCTCCATACAAGTGGGCTAACACATACATTGCAACTTTGGTAGCCTTTGAATATCCACATAGAAAGCTACCATAAGGGACCTGTTTTGCAATTTTCAAAAGGGGCTGCTGTATATGAAGCTTCCTAGGTAGCTATGACAAATAGACAAAGGATTGGCAATAAATTAAATTAAAAAGGCACAAAAGATCAGAACTATTAGAATTGTCATAAGAAAAACATACAACTATTTGTTTATATGCTGCAGAAATGAAGGGAGGAGAGAGAATCTGCATTATATATCATAACACAAATTAAATTGCTAAGAGAAAAATACAAGAAAAATACAAATAGATTAAATAGATGAGACAAAGATCTCTGGCAAAACCAGCAAAAATTTTCTATATTATTGGAGCTATAGTATAGAAGCAAATCAAATTCTGAGGAGGATACAAAATACTTATATTCCAACACAGATAATTATGATGGGTCATCATCACAGTAAGTATGAATTTAATTTTTCTGCTACAGAATAATGCCACTAATAATAAGGATTTTCCACATTCTTGAATATGATAGCATCTCTCTGCTGGTGCATTCAATCAGCAATAAGTTATACTTTTTTCTACTATGTAGAGAGAATGTAATAAGGATAATAGGGTAATTATTATCTAGCCACTTTTACTTGATTAAATAATAAAGTTGTTTGCAAGCTGAGTGAATCTAAGGTATTTGGTTTTTTAATGACAGGTTTTGTGATAAGCATGCACTGGAACAAAAAAAAACCCCTCCTGTTCTTTCTATCGTTTATTAAATGCAAATAAAATATGGTATTTTATTATAATAAAATTATATTAATCAGTCTTCTTACAAGATTACTTCATTCACCATAGCAAACTGCAATCATGTTTATTTATGTATTTATTTATTAAACTCAATTTGGTCATCACTCAATTTCAATTGACACTATTTGTGCAGTCACAAACAGTAACATAAAATCCAATTCCAATCCAAAACAAGATAGCATCCTGACACATCATATAAACAGAAAAATAGCAAGCACACCTAAGGGACCATAACCATCTCACTCCAAAACCTAGGAATGCAACCAGATCTTCAAGGCTTTATGGAATGCCAACAGGGTGAGATCCAGATTTAATTAAGAGATAGATTACATTCCGAATGACAAATACCACAACATATCTTTTGGATCTTTTCTTTTCTTTTCTTTGCATTGGACTGATGGTTATTCAATGAAAACAAGGGACACAATTTCCCACCATCTCCTTTTCCCTGTTATTTCCAACTTGTGTAAATTATTAATAGAGTTTGTTGTTCTGCATCATGGATCAGGCCAAGCCAAGTTTTGCATGCCAAGAGACTGTGGAAATAGATGCATATGAAAGACTACAAACTTTTTTTCTACAATTTATTCTGCAGATAGTGACCCAATTTTCTTAAACGTGCCTGGAGGCCACTGGTTTGTGTTATTGCTTTCTTGCCTCTTACAGGGAAACTGAAATCCTGAACTTCAACTGGTATAAAGCCATTGACTTCAACAGAGCTACTTCAGTTCACTACCTGAGGGTCTGAAAGTCACTGAATTATATAGGAGCTATTCACAGAATAAAATACCCAACAATTATAACTGTCACAGTATGGTCTTTTCAGCCACTGGCATACCTGCAGCATGGCACCCAGCTATCTGCTAGCTTATGCTCATAGCCTCAACTGCAAAAGTGCATTTTCTGGCAATAATTTAAAAAAACAGGTGAAAAGAGTTCAAACAGCTATGTGGAGGAAATCAAATTGGCAATGTCCAAGAGGCGTTACCATCACATTTGTCTCTCCATTTGGTGATGCCCAGCTCATAAGCAAGAGCTTCATTGGTCAGATTTCAATAAAACAAACATTCCTTAAGAAACAGAAGATATATTTGATTGTCAAAGTCCTGAACATCTATTATATTGTTCTATTGCTGCTTTTTCAAGCATAAAAGTTGGATGAGGCCAAGAAAGATGTTAATCTGGAGCAAACGGCAATGGTTTTTCTTATTTCTAGGGCAACTTGCTCCCTTCTTCAAAATATTGTCTATTAACTCACGAATGCTTCATACCTGACTGACCAGGAAAGAAGAGAGGAAGAAAGTGATATTAAGGTGAGAGTTCCTAAACTGCAATTGTTCATACAATGCACATATTCATCCCAAACTTTTAAGAAATAATTCAACGTAATGGAGAAAAAAGAACACAAAGGATCCAAGTCAAGAGAATTGGTGCATAGAATTTTTGTTGGAAGGCAAATGAAGTGAAATAATCTACTCGGAGCTCCACATGCAGCATTGATCAGGAACAGTACAGAGAAATAAGACAAAGACACCATGTATCTTCTCAGCCATCTACCATGTCTTCACTCTTTTGTCTGTACAAATCAAACATCCTGATCAGTTGGTCTTCCAAAGTGTCCTATCAATTTTCTCTTCAGTTTACTATGCACCAGTGCTTCACTGCTAGTCTGTCGAGGCCCAATTTTGATGTGTTCTGATCTATAATTAAGAGCTAAGCTAATTGGAAACAGTAGTCAGTCTATTATTCTTTTGCCAATAGTTCAGAAAATACTCAGGGGTTCTTCCTTTCTTGGAAAAAAGTTTGAGATATTATCAGATTCCTTCTCATTTTATCTCTCCTGATTTTCAAAACCGCTTTCAATGTTTAATTTCAATGTTTCAAATTTTTGAATAGATGTTATCATTAGTAGCTCTGAAAAGAAAAGGATGTCATCTTAAGGCAATACATAGACTATAGTTTCTGGGTTAGATCCAAATATTTTGGACAGAAACCCAAATAATTTCTCTTTTCTTATTACAATTGTTTAAAGAAATGTTCTGGTTTTCCTAACTTAAAAGAAATACGATCCTTAAAGCTACATGAAAGGAAACACTAAAAAGAGTACATGATATCAGAATGCAAAAAAAAAAATGGTATATTCGTAAATAATGTAAATTTCAAACCAAATCGTATATCAGGAACATGTCAATTGTTCCCATTAGAAGGGCAATGGACCTATTAATATACACAGCAGTAGCCTTTATATTTCTTTTACTGCTCAACTTAAAACTACATTTGAAGCTTTGCCTAGTTAGATTTTAAAAATTCATAGAAGTCAATCAAGAAAGTTTCTAAGTCTCTAATTTTGTTACCTATCTTAGGAACTAATATGCTTTCAATTCTTGTTTATTTGATTGGCAGCTGCCAAGTGTTGGTTATAAAATGTGTCGCTGTATAAATGTTTTAAATAAATAAATACATTTCCATCGCTGTTTTGCTCTTTATCACTAAGCAATCTCATCTGGAATACACAAAAAAGTATTTAGAACTTTTTTTGAGTCAGGTCTTTTCTATTCGAACTTTTCTATCCAGCTATGACATATATTTTCCTAAAACTGAACATGAAATATAGATACTATTTTTATTTATTATTATTATTATTATTATTATTATTATTATTATTATTATTATTATTATTATTATTATTATTAATTATTATGTTCTTATAAGTGAAGGCAATGATTCTGAACATCCTGCCTCAGGAGCACAAACCTCGGCATTAAGTATTAGCAATCTCCAGAGTTCTTCAGTAGATATTTACTATCAGCTACAAAACAACAAGTTCCCCATCTTTGCCTGGTCTCGCCCATCTACATACCCCATATAACCCTCCACTCACCCAACTATAGTACCTTTTTGATGCTCCATTGATAGCGGAGGAGAGACTTTCTCAGTACTCTTTGTGTTTGGCACATTGCTTCTTGTGCTAGGTTTGCAATAACCATATATTTATTTATTTATTTATTTATTTATTTATTTATTTATTTATTTATTTATTTATTTATTTATTTATTTATTTTGTCAAGTACATATTAAATAATATATATAAGTATAAGCATGAATTGAATACATAAAATGAATACAATTAAAGGGAACATTAGGACAGGGACGGCAGGCACGCTGATGTTCTTATGCAAAAAGGTGTATATAAAAAGGTTCCTTCTATTCCTTCAGGTCAAGACTTGTTGATGTAGCTTTCGTGCCAGCAATATGGAATTAGTTTGCCACTGTCTTATTCCAAGATATTTACCAAGCCTGTAGTTAGTATATTACTTCCTAAAGCAGGGGTCTCCATCCTTAGCAACTTTAAGACTTGTGGACTTTAAAGCAAAGCTGGCTTAGGAACTCTGGGACTTGAAGTCCACAAGTCTTAAAAGTTGCCAATGTTGGAGATCCCTGATCTAAAGATCTCCCATCCAAGTCCTAGCTAGACATGACATTATTAGCCTCTGAGCCCAAACAAGGCTGGCTAAGCCATCCTATCAGCTGAAATGCAATCCTAATATAAAGGAATGTGTAGCATTTTCATTGGTGCTCCTGGCACTGGGATTACAGATAACATCAGGTGGCCAGACACAATACCAATGTCAGCAGTCTGACTGAGAAAAGTAAAATATAGAAACCGAGAGCTAAGTGAGAGAAAGGGATGGGAACTGGGGATGGGAGGAAATATATCTCCTTTTCATAAAGGGGTACATATTTGACAATAAATTAGATATATTCAAAATAATGAAAATAGTTAATTGAATTCGAGTCCAGTTCCAGATGAAATGGAAAAGTGCCCCATCAAAGCCTGTTTGGAGAAATACTGCATTGAAAAAGGAGAAGGAGGGTTAATAATCTGGCTATGGATTTCCAGCTTCAAATATAGTGACTTTCCAATGAAGATTCAGCACTAATTAAGATCAGCTTTCCAGGAGCCTTTCTTAAACAAACTACCCCCTGTCTGTGGCTTCTAGTGATATGTCAATCATCCCAAAATCTGGAACAGCTTGAGATTTTCACTGATGTAATATTTATTTATTTATTTATTTATTATTTAGATTTTTATACCGCTCTTCTCCCGAAGGACTCAGGGTGGTGTACAGCCAGAATAAAACAGTACAATATACAAATTAAGACAAAAGTTAAAATAACATATTCTATAAATGGCCGAAAATTTAAAACCATCAAATTTGACCCATAAAATTCATAAAAATACCCCAATTAAAATTATTAAAATTCAAAAAGTTTAAAAATTAAGCCAGTCCCGCTTGAATAAACAAGTGCGTTTTCAATTCACGGCGAAAGGTCCGAAGGTCAGGTAATTGATGCAAACCAGGGGGAAGTTCGTTCCAGAGGGTAGGTGCTCCAACAGAGAAGGCCCTTCCTCTGGGGGCCACCAGCCGACATTGCTTGGCGGACGGCACCCTGAGAAGACCCTCTCTGTGTGAGCGTACGGGTCGGTGGGAGGCATAAGGTAACAGCAGGCGGTCCCGTAAGTACCTGGGCCCTAAGCCATGGAGCGCTTTAAAGGTGGTAACCAACACCTTGAAGCGCACCCGAAAGACCACAGGTAGCCAGTGCAGACTGCGCAGGAGCGGTGTTACACGGGAGCAACGTGTGGCTCCCTCAATCACCCGCGCAGCTGCATTCTGAACTAACTGAAGCTTCCGAGTGCACTTCAGGGGTAGCCTCATGTAGAGAGCATTGCAATAATCCAGACGAGAAGTGACAAGAGCGTGAGTGACCGTGCATAAGGCATCCTGGTCAAGGAAGGGGCGCAACTGGCGAACCAGGCGGACCTGGTAGAAAGCTCTCCTGGAGATGGCCACCAAATGGTCTTCAAATGACAGCCGTCCATCCAGGAGAACGCCCAAGTTGCGCACCCTTTTGTTGGGGCCAATGACTCGCCCCCAACAGTCAGCTGCAGTTGCAGCTGACTGTACCGGGGTGCTGGCATCCACAGCCACTCCGTCTTGGAGGGATTGAGCTTGAGTCTGTTTCTCCCCATCCAGACCCGTACGGCTTCCAGGTACCGGGATAGCACTTCAACAGCTTCATTGGGGTGGCCCGGGGTGGAAAAGTACAGCTGCGTATCGTCAGCGTACAGCTGGTAACTCACCCCAAAGCCACTGATGACCTCACCCAACGGCTTCATATAGATGTTGAACAGGAGAGGTGAGAGAATCGACCCCTGAGGCACCCCACAAGTAAGGCGCCTCGCGGTCGATCTCTGCCCTCCTGTCAACACCGTCTGCGACCGGTCAGAGAGATAGGAGGAGAACCACCGATAAACGGTGCCTCCCACTCCCAAACTCTCCAACCGGTGCAGCAGGATACCATGGTCGATGGTATCAAAAGCCGCTGAGAGATCTAACAGGACCAGGGCAGAGGAACAACCCCTATCCCTGGCCCTCCAGAGGTCATCCACCAACGCGACCAAAGCTGTCTCCGTACTATATCCGGACCGGAAGCTGGACTGGAACGGGTCTAGATAGACAGCTTCATCCAGGTACTGGAGAAGCTGCCATGCCACCACACTCTCTACAACCTTCACCACAAAGTGAAGGTTAGAGACTGGACGATAATTTCCCAAAATAGCTGGGTCCAGGGAAGGCTTCTTGAGGAGGGGTCTCACCACTGCCTCTTTTAAGGTGGTGGGGAAAACCCCCTCCAACAATGAAGCATTTATAATTCCCCGGAGCCAGCCTCGTGTCACCTCCTGAGTGGCCAGCACCAGCCAGGAGGGACGCGGGTCCAGTAAACATGTGGTGGCATGTAACCTCCCCAGTAGCCTGTCCACGTCCTCGAGAGCCACAGAATCAAACTCATCCCAAACAACTTCGACAAGACGCGTCTCCGTCATCTCACCTGGATCATCACAATTTTGGTCCAAACTATCCCGGAGCTGAGCGATTTTATCGTATAGATAACCACTAAACTCCTCAGCACGTCCCTGCAAGGGGTCATCCCGCCCCTCCTGATGTAGGAGAGAGCGGGTCACCCGAAACAGGGTGGCCGGGCGGTTATCTGCCGATGCAATGAGGGTTGAAACGTAGGAATGTTTCGCCTCCCTCAGTGCTACTAGGTAGGTCTTCGAGAAAGACCTAACTAGTGTCCGATCAGCCTCAGAATGGCTGGACCTCCAGGTACTCTCTAGGCGTCTTCTCCGGCGTTTCATCTCTCTCAGCTCCTCAGAGAACCAAGGAGCCAATTGAAATCTGCACTGAGTCAGAGGCCGCAAAGGCACAACACGGTCCAAAGCCCCAGCTTTGTTCCCAGGCCGCAACTAGTTCTTCAGTCATGCCGTGGGCAAGATCCTCAGGGAACAGCCCAAGCTCCGTCAGGAACCTCTCGAGGTCCATCAGGGGCCTGGGACGGAACCAACGCATTGTTTCCGTCTCCCTGCGGTGGTGAGCGGCAGTCTGAAAGTCTAGGCGGAGGAGAAAATGATCTGACCATGACACAGGTTCCGTCACTAAATCTTTTAATACCAGATCATTGTCCAGAGATATAAATCATGTCCAGTGTGGACCCCCCAGTGTGTGTAGGGCCATCAGTTACTTGAATCAGGTCCAAGGCCATCATGGAAGCCTGGAACTCCTGGACCACCGTTGATGACAAGCCGGCCGATGGCAAGTTGAAATCCCCCATGACCAAAAGTCTGGGAATCTCAACCGCCACTCCGGCAAGCACCTCCAGTAGCTCAGGCAGGGCTGTAGTCATGCAGCAAGGAGCCAGGTATGCGATCAACAGACCCATCTGATTCCTATGGCCCCACTTCACAAGGAGGGATTCACAACCGGCTATCTGAGGCACAGTGGACTCTCTCGGCTCCAGACCTTCCCTCATCACAACCGCCACCCCTCCACCCCTACCCTGGGCCCTCGGTTGATGGAATGCTTGGAATCCCGGAGGGCACAGTTCGACCAGGGGTACACCCCCTTCTGTGCCCAGCCAGGTCTCCGTAATGCCCATAAAGTCCGCGGACTCCCCCTGAATAAGATCGCAGATCAGGGGGGCCTTATTGACCACGGACCGGGCATTGCACAACATCAACCGGAGGCCCAAGCTCTGAGGATCTTGACCTTCCGGGGAACGGGTAAGGACTAAGGGGCCAGAGCACGTGATCGCTTTTAAACAGCGAGCACGTGCTCCCAAAAAATGATACAGCCCCTTGCTTCTGCCATGTCTGCCCCTCCCACTTACCGTACAGATGGAATGGCCCTCAACACCTGGAACACACCCTCCCCCCCCGCCCTTGGACTAAATGAAGAAACGCAGTGAACAAACCCCGGGACTGGACATTCCCGTTTTTCCCCCCACCCGTCTCTTCCCTCTCCCCCCTCCCATCCCTTAAAATCCCCATTAAAACTCCCCTTAAAAATCTGTTAAAACAACTAATTAAAAACCCCCTAAGCCTCCTATTTTTGGCATGCCACCTCTCGGGGCTCCAAAGCCCGTCCTCAAGGTAGGCCCTCGATAATATGGAGGGCCAAACCCGCGAGAGAGGGGAATCTCGCAGGGCAGGAAGGTCAGCCGCAGTAAACGTCTGCATAGCAGAGAAAGTCCGGCAAGAAGGCCCATCCTGGGCTGGTCAAGATGATAAAAGATGATAAAATGACCACGACCAATATGTCCTGATGGGAACTATTGATGGTAATCCTTATGCGGTAGATGACCAAACCGCTATCTCAGTCAATTCACCACCCCATATATACAATCCAGGGGTGGACTATGGAAGAGGGGGGGGGAGGAACGATGGTAAAGGTGGTAAAAATGTTAGATGGTAAAAGGGGTGTCCGCTGGGCCCGTGGGCATTCTTCAAGATGACCAAAAGGTGTCCACCGGGCCAGTTGGCGACCGCTAGGCCCAGCCACCAGGCCACCAAGCTACCCGGCCGCTAGGCCGCACGTTCGCCCACCAAACCAGGCTGCTCACCCGCTGGGCCAAGGCTACTCCCACGTCGGGCCTACCAGGCCATCCGCAGCCTCGGAGCACCGAGGCAGGCCACCACCGCCAGGCCCAAACCGCTGGCCACCTCCGCCAGGCCGTCGCCGCCGAAAAAGCCCCATCGCCGCCACTGGGAGGCCGCCAGCCGCCAAATCCCGTCGGCAGCCCCGAAGCCCCACCGACGCCAACGCCGACAAGGAGAACCAGGCCGCCGCCGCCGGAAGCCACCGGAAGCCCGGAAGGCCGCCAAGATCACCACTGGGGAGCAACAGCTCCGGGGCTCCTCCCATCGCCCCACAAAGTCGCCCAGCACCAAGTCACCCATCCTCCAGCTGACTGGATCTTCCTCCATCAGGGTGGGGGCCTAAGATGTTAAAAAGCCCCCCCCCGACCCGGTCGAAACCCAAAAAGGCCCACCGCCGCATCCCCGTTCAGCGGCGCGACGACATGCGCATTAGAGGTGAGGGGTAATGTGAGATAAGCTTTCAGACGCCATAGCCTACATGATCAAATGCACAACTGAGTTAAGAAAACTAACAATATATATGCATACATGTGCTAAACTATCCTGTTGGCAAAAACTAAGTAAGCAGTGTGAGGATTTCAGGATAAGAGAAATATAGCAAACTTTCTGATGGCTTGGTTTCAAAGTATGAATGCATATTATATAGCATCACTGCTTAATGTTAAAATATATGAGGGTGTAAGGCTCCCCCCACGTCTTCTGGAAATTTTCCTTCTGCGGGTGTTCTAAAGCAGCAGAACACCTGGTACGTCCAGGCAGGTGTAAACCAAAAGACATGCATCAGAATTCTGTATCCACTTGCTTTGTTCGTTAGCTAATCAAGCCTTTATTCTTCTTTTCTGATTATCCCCCCCAGGATCTCAAGGGGAATAGAAAGCTTCTTGCAGGCAAATGGGTGCTTTTCAAAATGTACAGCTGATTTTGTTTGTCAGAAAGTGGTCGGAATAAGAGATGAAAACAAAAGCAAAGCAGAGTGGCAAGTAAATTGTTTGAGACTGGAGGAAAAAAAGAAACTGGGATTCCTGATGTAGTTCCTGAGCAAAATGCAGTTTTCATGCCCAGGAAATTGCCAGAAAATTAACAAGTGAAAACAGAGATAGAAATTAATGAAAGTTTTCCCAGTGCAATTGCTACCTCCCCATCCTAATGAAAGTTATTTATTCACTGAGTGGTAAAATGTGGAATCAAATTAAGTGATTTTCATCTGCCTTACACCACTCAGGCCAAGTGTCTGGTTGGATTATCTCTCTCTTTATAAAATGACAGGAATGTGGGATCTTGAGCTTTTGATACCACAGAAACAACTCAATATGGTCTTGGCATTTACTGTATATGAATGTTTAAAATAACTCAAACTATAATAAATTAAAATACCTTGCATTTTTATGGATATTAGAAACTGGTGGAAATTAACCTGAGTAATATTTTTTAAAATATCAGTAAAAGACAGTCAAATGTTTGATTACAGATAACAAAATATTTTAATAAAATTTAAACTCCCAACTGCCCAACTCCAAATCAATTATCCAATCTAATGTTCAGATAAATTTTGAAAAGTCAAAGAATTCTCAGAGTTGCAATCTTAAGGTATATCAAGGTCTTCAGGTTTGGGAAGGTTTCTCTGAAAGCAACATCATGTCCTCATTGTTCTGGAAGCTGTTGGCATCAGTGGTGGGTTTCAAAAAAATTTACTACCAGTTCTGTGGGTGTGGCTTGGTGGGTGTGGCATGGCTTGGTGGGTGTGGCTTGGGCATGGCAGGAGAAGGATACTGTAAAATCTTCATTCCCTTCCAATCAGCTGGGATTTGAGAGGCAGAGAATAAATGGGGGCAGGGCAGTCAGAATTTTTACTACTGGGTCTCTGAACTACTCAAAATTTCCGCTACCAGTTCTCCAGAACTGGTCAGAACCTGCTGAAACCCACCTCTGGTTGGCACCATATAAATAAATGCCTATATAGGCAAGGCCGTATAAGTAAGTGGACTCTAAATTTTAAGATTATGTAGACTGATTGTAATCCAGTTAGAAAAATGGTTTCAGTCCAGCTCATCAAAATCCTTCAGCTTCAGCTCTTTGATGCACAGAAAAACAGATTTGCTGTTCTGATCCTCTACTTCAATACAGAATTTCATTCAAAGGAGTAATTCAATTGAACCTTCACCAAATCAAAGTGCTTCCCCAAAGAGGAATAACAAAGAGATCAATATTTTAAGATTTCCTGCATTCCAATTCTTTAATACAATTATCACCAAAACCCTTTCAATTTGGAAAATGCAATATGATTATGCTTGACAAAAATATGAAAATACTTATACCATGCAATAATTTGATCTTCCTAAGAGTGACTAATCCCCAATCACAATCTTTCAGGAATAAAAATAACATTCAGAGAAAGATAGGAAGCATCAATTGTCTGTTCATCTGGTCATTTTTTTTAATCAAAATAGCAAAATATGTAATTGTAGAAGCAAAGAGTTGGTTTTAAGAAATAGTTCATTCAACAATATTTGTTTAATAGATTTATACTGGAAAATACATCCCAATCAGACTTGATTCCTGTATCACTCACATATAGAAAGCTAAACCTCTGACACCCAAGAAAATCATAAAGACTTAAAGTATATCCAGAAGCAACTAGTTAGTTTACTGTGGCAATGTAAGTCAATCATGCAATATCCATAATATCGTACATCAACATTGATTAATAAAGCACTTAATTGTGGTTTATACACATACCCACACATTAATTTCCTTTTCTAATTTAAATAGATCTATTGACCAACCTCCAGAGATGAAAGACACATATATGTCTTAAATGAGCACTGAATTATTATTTATCTATTCGTTAAAAGGCCAATTCTACTAATTCATCTTCCAATTTTTCCCCACAACTCAAAAATTAGGTTGGCTTATAGCCAATCTACAAAGTAGGTTGGCCCAAAGGCATTCAGTAGTCAGTGTGAATTTTATGCTTAATGGAATCATGAAGGGGGGAATAGGGATAATGTGTTAAGTGACCCAGCCAATTAACCCTGAGTAGGTTACTTTTAGCTGCATGTACACCCAGGTTTGTCTGGGGATAAACTAATTACTCCCTCCCAGGTCAATTGACTCTGCATGAACCACCTACCTGAGGCTTAACTGTGTTCTCCAATGTCTTTAAACAAACAAAAACTAAGAGAGGATTCATGAATACAAGAATTATATAAGTATGTTTGCCATTACAGTTTTGACCCTATCCTTGGCAGTATTGACCCCAATTGTGCCATTATGGGTTCTTTTTATCAGTGGCCTAGTCATCACTTAATCAGCTATGTTGGTTGAACAGGGCAAGTGAGTTTCCATGTCCAAAGGTAGAGTAGAATTTCAATCTCTTTTAATCTGGGCAGGCTGTTATATAAGATACATGAGATACTGGAGCAGAATTATATTCCTTTATTTATATTTGATTCTCAATCTCCATTATTTCCAGAGCAGATCTGAAATGAAAAATGGGAGGAAATGTGTCTCTCTTTGTGTGTATTTGGTTTGGTTAAAGTATCTAGCTATTAGTTTATGCCATCTACTCACTTTGCCTCACCAATTATTTAACATCAGTGAAATTCTAGCCTTCCTGAGGACAATACTTTTAACCCAGATACTATCCTTATTGCTTTTTTATTATAACTGTAGTCAAATAAAGCCTTCATCAATATGGTTTTTATGTGAATTTATCCCCGAGAATACCAACAGCAAGCAAATACCTCAATTAACTGAATTATTTATTCTATACATTGTTAGCATGCTAAAGATAGCAACTGTATCTCTAGGCCTCAATTAAAACATCAAGTGTGCTATTTGTCTAACATATTTTCTCCAGATTCTCATTTTACTCCCACATGAGTTGTTCTGGACATTCATGGAACTCTGCCCTCTTCCAGCTGGGTTGACAGTCCTCCAGTTTGCATCTGTTCCTTGTGACAGTAGTAACAGGCAAACAGAAGCTATTTCAGGACCATGGCCAGCATCTTTCTTAAATTTTGCAATCCAGGAAACTATGTACACATTGCTATTTCAGGGTTATATTAACAGCTGTGGATGCCAACAGAAAAATTGGAATCAGACTTGCCTCTTTCCTCTACAGAGAGATTCTGAATTGCAGCTTATATCGTATAAAAATAAGCAGAAACAATTACACATACACATGCACACACCTGCAAAAATGGAAATAATACCTTCAAAGTGTGGCATACAATGGAAGAAATATAAGACACTCTCCCATAGTAGATCTATCTAGATATAGTCATATGTATCCCTCTTTAAATGTCTTTTTTTAAAAAAAACCCAACTTCATGTCTTTTTAAAAAACAACTTCAAAAATTTGACGATGTAGGTAAATAAGTACCTACATCGGTAGGTACTTATCGGTAGGTAGCTAGGTAGGTTCAATTTTCTCAATGAATAGAAGGTCCATTGGTTTTTTTATTGAAAAATGGATGATGAGAGGGCCCAGTAGCTCACATAGACACATACACACACAAACCCAATTCATCTATTTAGTTGAACATTGAAAGTTAGTTGTGGGTAAAGCATTTCTCTAGAATAGTTTCTGCTTTGTCCTCCACTTTTAGGTTGATCAAAATATTGCTACCACTTGTCCTCTATTTATCTGAATATGTTAAGCTGCCTGTGTACAAGTGGTCACTAGAATGATGGGTTTTTCATTTCAAAAGCATCACATACAGACAACATTAGTGCACTGTTTCAATTGAAGAATAGATTTTTCAAAGTTTTAGCACATACAGAAATATACATACGACAAAAAAGAAAAATAGATAGATATAGGGCCCTCCAAAATGTGCTAAAATACAGCTCTCATCATCACTCACCAATGGCTGTACTAACGGGAACTGTGGCTTAGCTGTATGTGGAGGGTCATTTACTGTCTATCCTTAACTACAGTGAGTAAGTAAATAGTTTATTGAATAAGCTTCCAAACTATTTCAAATACACTATGGATGACATTAAAATTTAAATCTAAACAATCATAATAATAAAACAGCTTAACCTTTATAACATAATAATTTTAAATGCTTAACAAAGTGGAATAGGTACTTAGCAGGGGGTTGGACTAGAAGACCTTCAAGGTCCCTTCCAACTCTGTTATTCTATTCTACTACACCTAGTCAAACTCCTAGGAAACTATTCCTTTCTCCCTGGCTATGCCTTATCTGCAAAGATAGAAGTTGCTATCTTTGGTCACAAACTGCATGATATCCTGTAGGAGAAAATTCAATTTTCTTTCAACACTGCAGTTCATTGTGGCATTAATGAAAGTGAATAAATGATTATCCCTGTATTTAACATACAACTGGCATTCCAATATGTAATGTGTCAAATCTTCTCTTTCCCCTATCCTGCATAGAGTCTATATAATCTAGCACTGGTACCTAGGAATCTGCATCATTACTGTATCATTTGTTTAAACAGAAACAGTAAAAGCTATACAATAATCTCTTTCCCATCGGGAAGGGTAGTTATTTTTCAACTGGATTTAATTCTTGCTAGCCATTTGGTAGACTTCATAACCAAAAGAGCTGCTGTGTCCATCTGTCTTTTAACATCTAATATTCTTTGATAGAAGACATTTTTTTAAAATATTGGTACTACATACATTTAAAGCCTCCATGCTAAATCCGTACTGAATTGCCAGTTTTGAAAAATTGCACAACCAGGACTCGTCAGGGATTTTAACCATCTGTTCATTTGGACAAATCATGGGAAGCCTATCTTCACTCACTTGGATTAATTTGATCTAGTAATTAAACAGCCTAAAACAGATATGGAAACTAGGCTAGAATCTACTCCAACACTGAGTCTATCTAGCCCAATGATGTGCAATGGCCTACAAATTGCATTTAGAAAACTCACTAGCCTGAATAGGAAGGCAATAAACTTCCTACCACTGTTGCTCTGTAGCATCTCATGACTCCAGAAAATAACAGATTTTTACATTGATCTAACTTCCAAGCACTCCACGTTCAGCTCAGAAGCTTTGTGCCAGGAAAGCTCTGGATACTCCCCAAAATGAAATAAAGAAAACAATTCTGGATGCTCTCAATTCTCTTAGTTATAGCCATCTCTCACATTCCTACACTGAAAGTCAGTACAAGCACTATCTGTATAAACTGTCATGACAGCTGTAAGTTAACCTTGGATATCTGTACCTGAGCAGCCCAGTCAAATATTGAGTGCAGGCATTTTCTTTCTGTTTGTTTCTTAGTATCTGAGGAATCCAGGTTCCTGCAGCTGGAAAAAAAAACTACTCAGATAAAGAAAAGATCTAATTTGCTCAATTCTATGAGAATTTAAAAATCACTTATTTAACTGCAGTAGCCTATTAATCATGCATTAGTCATTGTCTGCTGTATGTATTAGTAAAAGCTAAGTATAGGATTTTCAACTACTATAACAGAGCCCAATAAATGTGTACATATACTTTTTAAAGAAGAGTGCTCTATATTGAAAGACTGTGGTGGAAAGGACACTAAAGACTTTAAGGAGAGGGAGATCTACTAGGGAAGCTCATAAAGGAAAATGCCTATAAAGCAAAAATCACTGAAGCAAACACCATTTTCCTGGAGTTGTACTTATTTCCAAAATTATACCAATTCATCTAATAAGCAAGAAGGTTGGTTCAGAGAACTTACTATTACCAGCTGGAAGGCAAGCAAAGGGAGCTTTCCTTTTAGCTTTTAGCATTTAGCATTTAGTTGTAAGAGAACTTGAGTGATCACAATATGAACATTATGTATCTAAAGAAGGATGCTCCTTAAGAAATTCTAGATGTTGCAAGATAGACTTGTGAAAGCTTTAACCCTGCAAAGTATCATCAACAATGTTCATCTTCTCCAACCTACAAATAGTCAATCTTACGTTTTCTTTTGTGGTTTTGTTTTGGGGTGTGGTGGAAATAAATTAAGAGAGAGAATAAAGAATAAATAAAGAAAGAGAGTAGGAATTGAAATGTGCTTTAGAATATAAGAAACCCAGAGATCAACTTAAATTATTAAGGCCAGAGTTCAACTTAAATCATTTCAAGGAAGTACACTCATCAGTTATACCATACAACCCATTAGATATATTACTTAATGAGGCTGTGCATGTCTCAAAAACAATTCAGAAGAAGTGCTTCGGACTTCATACAAGCACAGCATCTCTCTAGCATTCATAAAAGCAGTCTGACTTTTTTCAGGCTTTTATTCTAGCCTGAAAAAAATGGTGCTGTGCTTTAAGGAAACCATTCATCAAAGTTAATGCAACTCTTAAAAGTTCCATGGAAATATGAAAGCCTACTTTAGTAAACAGCAGAGACTTGCTGTGCTCCAAAGCATTTTTCCCTGAATCATTTTCGAGCATATATGCTATTATTCAGTATCCAATCCAAAACATATATAAAGGGTAGTAAATACAATCTAAAAAGATAGGCACATCACATATGCCCTAAGGTCAATTGGGCTTTATCACTTGAATTCATCCTTTTGTTCCATTAGTTTCAGCTCATACTAACTCAAAAGCACTTTTCTGTACCAGCATAAAGCATCCCTCTTTGGAAGTTAGATCAAAGGGAAAATCTGTTCTCTTCTGGAGTCATGAGATGTTACAGCGCAACAGTGATAGGAAGTTTATTGCCTTCCTATTGAAGCTAGTGAGTTTTCTAAATGCAATTTGTAGGCCATTGCACGTCATTGGGCTAGATAGACTCAGTGCTGGAGTATTTATTTATTTATTTATTTATTTGTCAAACACAACCGTATATATAACAGTATATATAAGCATGAAATAACCATACGAATTGGATATAATCAAAGGGAACATTAGGACAGGAACGGTAGGCACACTGGTGCTTTTACAGACCTCTTAGGAATGGGGTGAGGTCAGTGGTGGGATTCAAATAATTTAACAACCGGTTCTCTGCCCTAATGATTTCTTCCAACAACCAGTTCGCCAAACTGCTCAGAAAGTTAACAACCAGTTTTCCCGAAGTGGTGCAAACCGGCTGAATCCCACCACCATGAGGTCAATAGTAGATAGTCTTTGGTTAAAGCTTTGGGGATTTTGAGAAGAGACCACAGAGTCAGGTAGTGCATTCCAGGCATTAACAACTTGTTACTGAAGTCATATTTTCTACAATCAAGATTGGAGTGGTTCACATTAAGTTTAAATCTACTGTGTGCTCGTGTATTGTTGCGATTGAAGCTGAAGTAGTCTTCGACCGGAAGGACATTGTAGCAGATGATTTTATGAGTTATACTCAGGTCATGCCGAAGGCGGCGGAGTTCTAAATCCAGCAAGAGGTTTTTCATTTTTTGGTTGTTGTTTTTTTGTTTTGCTACCTGATAACATCAGAAAGAACCAAAAAAATGCCCTAATTTGGACTGTGATACAAAAAGCATTCTTCTCACAGTCCTGTAATTTTTTTTTCCTAGCCACTTTTAGCAAATATACTAGATATATAGCATTGTAACAGTACTATGTTCTTTATATGATTTAGATAACATCAAGAAAAAGAAAATGTTATTTTTGGACTCCGAGTATAGAAACCCTGTTCCTATGTTTAGGAGGCAATTGCATATGGAGAGATCAGAATTGTATGCCTCCCCCACCCCATCTCCAATATTCTGTTCTGTTCTAAGTTAAGCTTTTGTGTATACCAATTTCATATCAAAAGACTTTTTTTTTTCATAGACACCACACCTAGAAGCTAAAGACAGGGTCAGTAGGCACAATAGCAATAGCACTTTGACTTATATACAGCCCTTTCTAAGCAGTTTACAGAGTCAGCATATTGCCCCCCAACAATCTGGTCTTCATTTTATGACCTTGAAAGGATAGAAGGCTGAGTCAACCTTTAGCCAGTGAGAATCAAACTGCTGGCAGTTGGCAAAATTAGCCTACAATACTGCATTCTAACCACTGTGCCACCATGGCTCCTAATTCTCTTTATTCCATGTATAGAAGTAGAAGTTCCAAAAAGTAGCATCAGATATATGATGATCATACAACACACAATACAATTACTTTCAGAGAGAGAATGCCATACACAAGCTAAAAACATTAGCCTAAGAGAAGGCAATGCCTAAAAGAAGACTGCCTCAACTGCAAAGAATCATTGATATACAACTTTAATTAGTTCTGCCATGCAATAAAGAGCATTCTATACTGCAGCAGGATGACAAAATGCACAATGAATAGCAGAGGTCTTTTCAATGAATTTTTAAAAAACATAATGCTTGAAAGAAAGTTGTTTGTATTTTGTTTGGGCCTGGTTCAGTTTATTTCTGATCATTATATTAAATGGGATAACCAATGATTAAACAAGCCATTTAATTGGCAGAAATAGGAACACACATTCTGCATTAGCAGTTAACATGTAAGTTGCAAATAAGAGAAACCTGGAAATACATTGTGCAAAACTGGCAGAAATAGAAGCAAAACAATTTGCCTCAATAATCTCTCTCAAATGGGGTTGTGTTTAGTCTATCCTACAGCCATGAGTAGACAAGAAGTTGATTAGAAAATATTATGCAGGAATTCAAGTCTGCTGAATATGAAGTGTTATTTCCATGATGTGGAAAAAGCTCACAGACATTATTTCATTGACACTGACTGCAACTTTTGAGAATTTCTGGAGGGTGAAGCCTTGAGGTGGAGAAATAGTGTCTCCTTTTAAAGAGAAGGCAATGTTCATCTATCGTCTTCAATTAACACCTCAACAGCATTAGTCATGCTAAAACTAAATGTGATATTTCCAAAGATGACTGGCCAAGCCAATTAGCATGGAATAACTTGGCACCTGTTGCGCAAATATGTGTAGGCACTGCAGTTGTTGCACTACTTACCGGTACTTTAGGTTTGTGCAGTTCACACTTAACATTGTGCTTCAGCAGTGCACTTCCTTTCATAGCTTAAGTTTGACAGCTCTTCTGGATTCTCATAACATCACACAAGGTGGGGAGGTTTTGTTCCAGCATTTCCCAAGTGATTGTGTCTATGTCAAATGACTTCAGGGAGGCCTTTAATGTGTCTTTGTAGTGTTTTTTCTGCTCTCCATGTGAATGTTTTCCATCAGAGAATTCCTTGAAAAGGAGTTGCTTGTCTACTTGCTCATCCAGCATATAGATGACACAACCTGCCCTCTGGGTCCGTGCTCTCATCAGCAATGTAGTCATTCTCTAGAGAGAACTTCAGTGTCTGGTACTTTATCTAACCACCTGATACCTAATACCTAATATTCTGCAAAGGCAAGGCATGTGGAAATGATTGAGCTGTCTTAACATGCCTTTGGTACATTGTCCATGTTTCACATGCAGACTGAATGATAGTGAGTAACATGACTCCATAGACTTTCAGTTTTGTGACTGGACTAATTCTTTGGAATTCCCACACAATGAAACAGTCTGCTAAAAGCAGAACTTGCCTTTGCTATTCTGCAATTAAATTCTGTAACAATGGTCACTGCTTGAAAGAGGATACTGCCAAGGTAATTAAATTGGCCCACTGCCTGTAGTTTCTGTCCTTTAATTGTGATTTTGGACACTATGTTTGGTACATGAGGACCAAGCTGGTACATAAGTTTAGTCTCTTGAATATTGATGGGGAATCCAAAGTTGTCATAAACCAGAGCATTTGCCCTGGAGAAAATGACTCCTGGTGGTGCAGTATTGCAGCCTAGAGTTCGATCCTGATGGCGCTCAAGGTTGATTCAGCCTTCCATCCTTCCAAGGTTCATAAAATAAGGACCCAGACTGTTGGGGTAAATATGCAAATAATATTTCTACATTGTAAACCATTCAGAATGCTATGGGGCAATATATATGTCTAAATACTAACGTTATTGCTATTTATCCATACTAACTTGCCTCTCTGGCTGTGAACCAGCATTAAGGGTGCAGTCATTGGCAAAGAGGAAAGCTCCCAGAGCAGGTTTCCTTATTTTGGAAAAGCTTGAAGACTCCTCAGGTTGAAGAGCTTCTCAACCACTCTATTTTTAAGGTTAATTCCAGCAACAATGTCCTGAAAGGCATATTTCAGCATGGCAATAAACATCATGCTGAACAATGTAGGTTCCCGCACAAGTCATGGGTTGTTCCGATTCACTTGAACCAGGGAAGACTGTTATATTTTAGCTGAAGTCCCAAGAACTCTATCTCGACAACAAATGGCTATGACTATCTTATGTCAATGAAACCAGTCATTGCTCACTTATACATGTTGGGCAGATTAGCCAATTTTTAATTGATGTTACTTTCCTATATGAAAATTCTAGAACCAGCCTTAGTTTCTACATTCATCTGTGGTTTTTAATTAAAAATATAGAAATTAAAGATGTTTTCAATATGCATGATACAAAAATATACATGCCCTGACATCATTGTCTCTCACAGTAGGCATTTCTGAATGTATTACTTTCCAAGGTGGTATTTCTGAGCTTAGTTCAGAGAAATCCAAAACATAAGCATTTTTCCACCCTGCACACTAATTTAGCTGATATGGATCAATTCATAGAACACTTCACAAAGAACACATTTCTCAAGCATGCTATTAAAAATACTACCTGATCATCACCCAGTGGAAATATTCTTCAAAGTAGGAACTTTTTTCATTAGAGTGGGCAGAAAGAAACAAATCAGAGTATAACCTCACAGCTAGCAATCCATAAAACAAGGATGAAGATCTTCTGGCTTACATGTTTCAAGTGGCCTCCCAGCTGGCCCTTCTGAAGCAAAACACTCCCTTCTCTCCCATTGCTTTTTCTTTTCTCATAATGGCTCTGCTTTATTCAGTTGACTTGCTTACCTTCGAAAATGACTGAAGTCACTCCTGCCCATGTTCCTGTGGGGACATCGGAAGGATTCGTTTTATTCTGCCTGTGCTGCTGCTTCCTATCTCAAAGGGGAAGATTGAGAAATGGGCAAAGCATAGCAATGGTGGGATGATGAGGGGGATAGAGTGAGGTTTGGCCTGCTGGAATAGGTATGTTGACTGGATCTAGCCCATCACCTGGATCCATTTTGTCACCCAGATGCACCCAATTTCCAGAAAGCTTAATTCTCACCTCAGTGCTGACACGGGAGATTTCTCCACAACACTTCCCATTAAATATAGAATGCATATTGGAAAATGAGGAGCTGCAAAAGGGATTGCATCCCTGAAATTCCCCTCCAGCTGAAGCAGTGAAATCCTGACAAAGAGTGCTCAGAGATACATTCTCTCTGCAAGTAAGTCCATTATGAGATATTCATAACTTTGCCCATGACGATTAATGCAGTCTTAATAAGACTCTTATCTGTATGACTCAGTGGATAACTAACAAGAGATGAATCTGCTTTAATTTGTGTCTCATTTTCCTTCCATTTGTCCTTCGGTAGGCATTAAGAACCTGACCCCAGGCGTTCCACAGTGCAAGCAAGCTGTTCGCTGTTCTTCTCCTGCCTGCTTTTTACTCCAGGGGAACCATAGCACTGCCTATTGCTTACTATAAACCCACATTCTTCCAGTTTTCAGTCAAACAGGAATGCCACTTCCACAGAGTAGTAACTCCACACTGACACATTCACTACTGTTTCTCAATTTTTATGACATCATTTGTCAAGTACAAATATATTAACCCAAACATCATCATCATCATCATCATCATCATTTACTTTATTCATTAAACTTGAAACTCAGTCAACTGAACATTCAAAAATGCATCACAAATACCATTGACTGGAGCTAACGGTTGATACGGGTTGCTGCCAGCATCCTAGGCATCAACCAAGTACCTTCTTAAGATGCAGTTCCGCTGGTATTATTGCAGGAAGCTACAATTTGTTGAGGTATCTTATAAAATTCTTGGACATGGTACCAAGTGCCCCGATGACAATGGGTATCACTGTTACATGTTTCATCCATAACCGTGTAGTTTTGATGGCCAGGTCGCAATATTTCATGTTTTTTTCCAGTTCTTTTTCTTCAACTCTGGCATCTCCTGGTACCACAATGTCAATAAATTGTACATTTCAGTTTTCAACAACTGTGATATCTGCTGTGTTGTGTTCCAAGTGACGATCTGTATTCGAAAGTCACACAAGATCTTCACCTTCTCATTTTCTATAACTTTTTCCACTTTATGTTCCCATGACTTTTTGGATACAGGTAAGTCGTATTTTTTACATAATGACCAGTGAATTAATTTAGCAATTCGGTGGTGTCTAGCTTTGTAATCAGTTTTTGCGATTTTGCTGCATTCACATATTAAATGTGAAACAGTTTCAACTTTGTTGCTGCAAAGTCAGCAGTTTGGATTGTTGGTGGATTTTTGTATCTTTGGTTTCATGGCATTAATTTGTAGTGCTTGTTCTTCAGCAGCAAGTATTAAACTTTCGTTTCTTTCTTGATGATTCCCATCTTAAGCCATGCCCATGTAAAGTTGTCATCTTATTTTCCTTCAATGTTTTTCAAGTGCTGTCCATGCAAAGCTTTGGTTTTCCATCTATTTAATCTGTCATCCAGCGGTTTTTCCTTATATTCTGCCTTTGTTTCTGTTGTTTTTATAATGTTCTCTGTTTTCAGAGTCTGCAGCAATTTTTCTGTACTTTGGTTCACATAATTTGTAAATTTTATAGGGGATATTATATTTTAAATGTGGCCAATTGAATATGTTTTTTAAGGGTTGTTCTTAGTATTGTATGTGTTGTTTTTTTGTATTTTATTCTGGCTGTGCACCGCCCTGAGTCCTTCGGGAGAAGGGCGGTATACAAATTAAATTATTATTATTATTATTATTATTATTATTATTATTATTATTATTATTATTATTATTATTATTATTATTATTATTATTATTATTATTATTATTATTATTATCAATGAACTTCATTTTTCTTATTCTACAGTTTGATGGATTTGTAATAGTCCTCTGGCCCCTATTTTTCTTGGCAGATACAACCTGTAAATGTCATTTCATGGATGTAAAGTGTAGTACATATTCAAAAGTTTGCGCATTTTCCGGTCCAGGTTATCCAGTTCAGCTAAAGTCCAGTTGATGATTCCAGCTGAATAGTGTATCACTGGAACTGCCCACGTATTAATGGCTTAAATTATGTTTCCAACATTCAGCTTGGATTTTAATATTTTGCAGACCCTCCTGATATATTCCTTTTGCATTGACTCTTTGACTTTCCATTCAACCAAACATCTCAATACAAAACATCCAACCACCCATCCAACCATCTATTCAACCACCTGTTGTGCACAACCTCCAGCCATCTATTCAACCACCTGTTGTGCACAACCCCCAACCTACAAACATCCAAAACTAGGTATGCACACCTCTTACCTCTTCAACACCAATTACTACAGATCTCAAATGCAAATTGATAAATGCAAGAAGCATTGTTAACAAATTACCTGAATTTATCCTCTTGTTAAGCAGTGGTACATTTGATATCATTTTTGTTTGTGAAACATGGCTGAACTCATCCCTTCCTGACTCCATTATCTCAAACAAAGAATATCAAGTCTATCGATCAGATCGTGAAAACCGAAGAGGTGGTAGAGTGGCTATCTTTTACAAAAAGTCACTGAATCTAAAAAATATCCAAGTAGCACATAAACTCTCTCTTCCTGAAACTATTGTATGCGACCTATCCCTTAACACTACTCTTCGATTCTTACTATGCTACAGAGCCCCTGACTATGACATTACCCATGCAAATATGCTAACCTCACTGCTAACATGGGCTACCTCTTGCCCATATCCTCTCATCTTCCTGGGTGACCTAAATCTACCTCTCATAAACTGGATAACTAATGAATGTACAACTGATCCAATCCATACTACACTATACAACGCTGTTACAAACCTAGGTCTTGAACAACTTGTAACTAACAATACAAGACTCAACAACTGCCTTGATCTCATCTTCTGCAACAACTCAAACTCAATTTATGGACTACAAATTAAAGAACCTTTTTACAACAGTGACCACTGCATGATTGATTTTCGTCTCAATATATGTCCATACTTAAATCGTAATAACAATAGTATTCCCAGCTACAACTTCAAAAAAACCAACTACGATCTTATAAACAACGATCTTTCATTTCTGGACTGGCAAAATCTGTTTGCAACCTGCATAACCACTGAAGACCACTATAGAGTTTTCCTACTTGAAATCAATAGAGTCATTAAACTATATGTACCACAAATGACCACCATGATCAGGAAAAGCAAACTACCCATATCAATAAAAAAGCTTCAATCAAAAAAAAAAATCCCTCTGGAAAAGAAACAAAAAAGGCTATGTAGCAAATTTCAAAAACCGCTACAAAAATATATGCAACCAAATAAAAACTGAATGCACAAATTACCACACCAAGCAAGAAGAGGACTTTCTGCGCACAAATTCCAATCGTGCCTTTTATAATTTTGTTAACAATAAACTTAAAGATCCATCCCACCACTAAAAGATTCTAACAACAAAGAATACAATGATGAAACAATTAAAGCAAACCTCTTCAACATTTTCTTTGGCTCAGTTTTTGTTAACAGCAATAACACATATCCGACATTCCATAAACGCACCAACAATGAATATGATGACTTAACTCATATAGATTTCACAGAAGATAACGTTGAAAAAGCTCTTCATAACTTGAAACCATCGCTATCTATTGGACCTAATGGACTATTTATTTATTTATTTATTTATTATTTAAATTTATATACCGCCCTATCTCCCTAAGGACTCAGGGCGGTTTACAGGCAATTAAAACATATAAATACAATTTAAAATAACACATAAAAAACTTATTAAATAGCCAAATTATTAAAACAATATAAATACTAAAAACCCCATTAAAACCAATAAATTTAAAAAACTAACCCAGCCCCGCGCAAATAAATAGGTGTGTTTTGAGCTCGCGACGAAAGGTTCGGAGGTCCGGAAGTTGACGAAGTCCTGGAGGGAGTTCGTTCCAGAGGGTGGGAGCCCCCACAGAGAAGGCCCTTCCCCTGGGCGTCGCCAGACGGCACTGCCTAGCCGACGGCACCCTGAGGAGTCCCTCTCTGTGGGAGCGGACGGGTCGGTGAGAGGTATTCGGTAGCAGCAGGAGGTCCCGTAAGTAACCCAGCCCTATGCCATGGAGCGCTTTAAAAATTGTCACCAAAACCTTGAAGCGCACCCGGAAGGCCACAGGTAGCCAGTGCAGTCTGCGCAGGATAGGTGTCATGCGGGAGCCACGAGGGGCTCCCTCTATCACCCGCGCAGCCGCATTCTGGACTAACTGGAGCCTCCGGATGCCCCTCAAGGGGAGCCCCATGTAGAGAGCATTGCAGTAATCCAGACGAGACATCACGAGGGCGTGAGTGACCGTGCATAAGGCATCCCGGTCTAGAAAGGGGCGCAACTGGCGCACCAGGCGAACCTGGTGGAAAGCTCTCCTGGAGACGGCCGTCAAGTGATCTTCAAAAGACAGCCGTTCATCCAGGAGAACGCCCAAGTTGCGCACCCTCTCCATCGGGGCCAATGACTCGCCCCCAACAGTCAGCCGTGGACTCAGCTGACTGTACCAGGACGCCGGCATCCACAGCCACTCAGTCTTGGAGGGATTGAGCTTGAGCCTGTTTCTCCCCATCCAGACCCATACGGCACTTCGATAGCTTCATTGGGGTGGTCCGGTGTGGAAAAGTACAGCTGGGTGTCATCAGCGTACAGCTGGTACCTCACACCGAAACCACTGATGATCTCACCCAGCGGCTTCATATAGATGTTGAACAGAAGGGGTGAGAGAATTGACCCCTGCGGCACCCCACACGTGAGGCGCCTCGGAGCCGACCTCTGCCCTCCTGTCAACACCGTCTGCGACCGGTCGGAGAGATAGGAGGAGAACCACCGATAAACGGTGCCTCCCACTCCCAATCCCTCCAACCGGCGCAGCAGGATACCATGGTCGATGGTATCGAAAGCCGCTGAGAGGTCTAATAGGACCAGGGCAGAGGAACAACCCCTATCCCTGGCCCTCCAGAGATCATCCACCAATGCGACCAAAGCCGTCTCAGTGCTGTAACCGGGCCGGAAACCGGACTGGAACGGGTCTAGATAGACAGTTTCATCCAGGTGCCGGGGAAACTGATATGCCAGTTTATGTGCATACTTCTTAAAAAAACTTTCCACTAATATAGCAGAACCCCTAAGCATAATCTTTGATAAAGCTTTCACTACCAGTTCCCTTCCCAAACTTTGGTCACTAGCCACAGTCATCCCTATCTTCAAAAAAGGAGACCCCAGCTTAGTTGAAAATTACAGACCGATCTCTCTGTGCTGCGTCACCTGCAAAGTCATGGAATCAATCATCAACCAATCCATTACCTCACACTTAGAAACCAGGATCTACCACACTCAAGATCACTGAGGTTCCACACATAGCTCATAGTTTCCTTCTGCCACAGTTGGATGCCCTCTAAAGTATCTTTGTTTTCTCTGCTCAACAATATATGTGTTGCAATTTGTACATGTACATTGACAACAAGGTTTGGCTGGACTCTGGTGTGGTAATTCAGAAAACAGCCTGCTTCTCCTTGGCCCAAATAAGTTGTGGAAGCTTATTTCAATTTCAGATTCAGATTTTTTTTTAGAAAGGTAACTTCAATTAATTAGAAACAACTGGGATTTTTTTTTTCTATAAAAGGGGGTGATGTTTGCAAGCAAGCGGCAGAGGTGAATCCTGCCAGACAAGAGCAGAGAAACTGAATCTAAGCTGCTTTAAATTCAGATTTCTGGAGGGGGAAAGGAGAATACTTTTAACTTTTTTGCAAGGACAGGATTTACAAAAACCATTTCCTTTCTCTAGAAATAAATCTTTTTACAGATTTAGAAAAATAAGTTTTTAAGACAGTCTTTATGAATTTGGGATGGTATAAAAATAAAATCTTAAGCCTCTCTTTTTTGTTTAATGGTCAATGCCAGAGAAACAGCCAACAGTGCAGAGATTTTCTTTAATAGAAAAATCCCAAATTAGAGAAAATTAAGCCCAGAGGTTTTAGAGCAAGACCCATTTGCATTCAGGTACATTTTTAAAAACAACTGGAACATTCTACAAGTTTTTTGTCTGTAGAGAGAGTTAGATTATAATTTCAAGCAAGAATCCCTTCCAGGAAGGATTGCGATAGATAGGTCCTGATTAACCATTCCCTCTGATCTGACAGGCATTCCACACAAATGCACACACATATTCACACACAGAGATGATACATCTCCACTGTTTGAGAGTGATAAAATGTAGAAAAGGATCCACTCACAAAAAATGCATTATGTTCTTCAAAGGAGGCCCACTGAGAAAATATCTCCTGCTACTAGTATATGGGATTATTCAACTAGCTGTGAAAACAAAACTGTTTCTGACAGGAAATCTTGTAAAAAAATTTTTTAAAAAAACCTCATACTATTTCAGCTAGATTTTAATATCTGATTAGCTTAGTTCCTTTCCCTGTTCTCTCCTTCACATCAGCCATTAAGAACATCATAAATGCATCCTGGGTGTTTTGACACATATACATACCGAATATATCATCCAACAGCTAAACAGAAAAGAATCCAAGATTAGTCAAGCAGCAAGTTACAGAGAAAGTGCAAGATGACATTTTGAAAAGCTAATGGTAAATCCATTCGCTAAACCTGGTTACAAGAAATTGTAGCCTACCTGTCCACAACTGTAAAATTACTCATATGGTTGCGACTGCACATTCATGCATATTAATCTATATACAATTTTTTATAGGGGAGGATAGAATGTGATAGGCAGCAAATGTGTCACTAGCCAAATATACCACACAGCACATTATGCATCACATTAGTGCCCTCAGAACAGTTGCTGCTAATAGCAGCACATGATTCGTCCTGTGATTTTAGAGAGGGGGGAAAAAAACAGGGAGGGGGGAGAGAAAGCGAGAGGAAGAGAGAGGGAGAGAGGCAAGAGTGAACATTTTATTTCCTATTATTTCAAAGGGTAAAATGAAGCTCTAAGCCTCATCACCACAGCTTAAAGGTCAATGGCAGCGTGAAGTGAAATTTGCATTCTTTTCATTTTTAACAGGCTAGGGGATAAATCAGCTGCTGTAATCGCTATTGCAAAAATGGTGTGAACTGCTTCTCCCCCACTCCCAGAAATAATGCCAACTCCTCAGGTGGGAAAAGAATGGTGGGGTGGGTGTTTTTTTTTCTGATCACACTTTAATTCTCCAGTTATGCAAGAACAAAATACTTTTGTTAATATCATATAGTAGCCCAAGGAATTGTAGAAATTAAAGAACTCTTACAATAATTTAGCCTCTAATCCAGGAACCTCATCCCTGCTACCTGAAAATTGTCCAACCATCCCATCAAGAAGTGAAAATGGAAGACAATATTTTTCAGCCCGAAGCAACATTTGGTATCTAGCCAATAACTGGAGGCCTCATAAACACATAACTCCCTATCTCCCAGTAAGGTATCTCCCCTCCCAGTGAACCATTGGCACCACAAAACTTTGCTCTTCATAAGGGCAATTGCGAGTGGGGAATCAGCAAGCCTCCCTCATTAGGAATGTTGCTTAAGATCACTATTTTCCTGCTGCCAATGGCAATGGGTCTACGACAACTTACCATGGCCATCTTGCCATAGGAAAACTCACTGCAGGACAAAAATCGCACTAATAAAGAAATGGTGAGATACAATCATTAAAGAAAGGATGCAAAAGGAGGGACAAAATGAAATGTGAATAGCAAAAATTAAAATAATGTTCATTTATTTTAAAAAGTTAAACAGAATTGTTAAATTGTCCCACAAGTTGTCTCACAGTGAGTTGGCTGTGGCAAGTGGTCCTACGCCGAGTTGCCCATGTTGAGTTGGCTGTGGTGACTTGGTGGTGGCGAGTTGCCCGCAGTGAGTTTAACACCGCAAATTGGCTATGGCAAGTTGTCCCATTCCCAGCAGCCATCTTGAAAATTTATTTTATTTATGTATGAAAATTAGAATGCAGTATTGCAGGCTAATTCTACTGACTGCCAGAAGTTTGAACTGATCAGCTCAAGGTTGACACAGTTTTCCATCCTTCCGAAGTCAGTAAAATGAAGAGCCAAATTTTGGGGTGCAATACGCTGACTCCATAAACTGTTTAGAGAGGGCTGTAAACACTGTGAAGTGATATATAAATCTAAGTATTGTTATTGCTATTGCTACACAGCCAACCAATTCACTCTTAGTGACCCCAGGCACCTTAGAAGGACAAAACCCAATACAAAAACAATAATCCACTCCACCCTATTCCCCCTGGCAACAACAATCAGATGTACTTGATGTGCTCTATATCACTCTAGAGTCCCTAGGCCTATTAGCAGAATCATGTTTTTAGGGTCTTATAAAAGAGAGTCAACATGGAGGGCAATCTTATCTCTATAGGGATGATGTTCCATGGACATCCCGCAAAGTAGGGGACATGGGACAGACCTGTCACTTCCCATCAACACTGAGGGTGACTACAGAGGAAGGAAGTAAACCAGGACAAAACAGTGCCCTTCACTTCCAACCCCAAGCTACTCCAGAAGCATGGTCGATGGTATTGAAAGCTACGGAGAGATCAAGTAGAGCAAGGATGGATACACTACCCCCATCCTGCCCCTACCAGAATTATCAAAAAGTGTGACCATATGCAGGTCTGAACCCTGACTGTAAAAGATCCAGATAATCCATTTCATTTAGGAAGCTCTGGAACTGCTGTGTAACCACCTTCTCAACAATCTTCCCCATAAAAGAAAAATTGGAGATAGGATGACAAATATCCAATAGGATGGTGTATAGAGATTGCTCTTAAGAATAAGGTAGACCACAGCTTCTTTAGAAGGCTTGGACATCACCACCCCTCTATCCCAGGGAAAATTAATGACCCCCAGAACTCACTTGCCTGCCACTTCCTGGGAAACTTTCACAAGCCAGAAGAGGTATGGATCTAAAGCACAGATGCTTGTACTCAAAATCCCTAGGTTCAGTCCACTTCCTCAAGTGCAAAGTGTCATACCCTTCCAACATAGCTATGCAAGAACCTGCCCCAAGGTTTCATGGGCACAATCCTATCCAGAGTCCTAGTCATCTTCCTATTCCAAGTGGCAACTAGGAACACAGCAGGACTATGTCACTGAAGGGAGGGGGGGTACAGCTCTAGAGAAACTCCTAACCACCAGACTGTGATCTGACCATGACAAGGAACCAAAACATAAGTCCACCAATTCCAGATGACATATGCCCTGCTTTGACAAGAACATGAAGTTGGATGTGTGAATACTATTCCTAGTGGGACCCTGGATGATCTGGAGCAGGCCCATGGAAGTCTTGATTTCCATGAAATCCTGAACTACCACTGAACCCACCACCAGGGATGGCAGATTGAAGTCCACCAAAACTATAAGCCTGGGGAAATCCACTGACAGCCTTCCAGTGAGGACCAGTCAGCTGGATAAGGTGGCTGGTATAGCAGCAGCAATCCCATCTGATCTCTCAAGTCTAAGAAAAGGTGACATCTCACAATCAGGCAATTATGGAGCCATGCCTCTGGAGACTGTCAGAAATTCTGATTCTCTGATTCTCAGACACAACCTGGCCTGGCTTAGTAGTCTAGGCTGATGCCATACTCAATAACTGGCTGAACACATTTGTGAGAGAGCAATGGCTTCCTCTGGGCCCTGCCAGGTCTCCGTGATACAAATCAGATCACTCTTTCAAGAATCAAATTAGGAATGCCTAAAGGGGAGCTGAGAAGGCACAGAGAAAGCTCTCAGACACCCCTTCCTAGGAACTTTAAAAATTGCTTGTTTATGATTTCCACAAAAGGAAAGCAGAGTTGTGCAGTGGACCACTTTAATTGGTTCCCATATCATAAGAAATCAAAATATACGTTTCTTTGTGGCATAACAAGTTGTGTGAGCCCTGCTATCATGCTTTATTTTTTAAAAAATCACAATTAAGCAAATGAGCTGAGTTCAACTTGGGATCACAGTCTATTACCACCTACTATAATAGTCCTTTCCCCAACAATTCCCCATGCCTAATCAATCTTAAACTAAAATGTAGAACAGCTGTGATCTAGCATTTCCAAACCCTCTTTGCTCAACATCCCAGAAGATTTTAAAATAAGAAAACAATTGCAGAACAGTTTCTTCTCTGCTCATCCCAAAACTAACATTCAAAGGTAGACTTTGCCAAATGTCTTCAAAGTGGAGATGTACAGAGAAAATCAAGGGATTCAAGACCTTGAGTTTTGATCTAGGTCTACCAAAACATTGGAAACTCTAACCCAAGCCTAGTGAAAAATTAGAAATTCTAAACTTGGCCTAGCAATTTTGGTTCCAGGTAGAAAATATCTATATCCCAACCTTCAAAAGATATCACTATCCTCAAAAATGTATCCCTGATATTCATCTGCACATATATGTAGATATAAATTTTTCAATCTGTCTGTCACCCAGAACAAGATGGGGAAACGTTTGGTAACCCATACAATCTGAGCTGCCTGGAATCTAAATTAATCCCACATATTCTAATTCCAATACATATTCTAATTCCATGATCCAGATTGAGAGTTACCTTTCTCACAAATGTAACAAATTACATTGGGCCAGATGGGCTGAAAGAGAAGATGTGACTGTAGTCCTCTCTGTAGGATATTCAATTTGCCATCAAAGAAGCATGCAACTTTGCTTCTAAACTAAATGAGGAAGATGTTGAAAGCCAGGACAGCACATTAAAATGCCAATACTATCACCAATACCATCTCCCTGCCCGAAATGAAAATATGGCTAAGTCTCATGCAAAGGAAACAATCACATCTTAGTGGCTAGCAATAACAAGGCACATAGGTAGCATTAAGTGGGATGTTCTGCCTGAAGCTCACAGGTTATAGTGCAAGGTTAGAGGATCTAAAATAACAGGGTCTGGAAGATAGATGAAACCCAGCAGATCTTGCAGGCTGCAGTGTGGAACCTGACAGAGATTCCAATCCACAATATTTGGCGAGGATATGCTTTCAGATATAATTTGATTACTTAAGTTTAAGAAGCCCTATAGTTGCATAGGGATGTCATTCATAGGAATTCTATTTCTTCACCATCATTAGTTCTAACACATTTGGTTTCAAATGTGGCTATCTAGAAACACAAACTGAACTGCAAATGTTACAGAAGGCAGTAATAATAACATGCATTATTGAATTACTTTGAACATGCATCCCAAGGAAGAGCCAAAAGAAATAAATAACACAGCATAAGGCATATGGAAAGTAATCTATCCATTCAGGTGACTTGAAATTAGAGAGGGGAATGACATGGAGTTGTCCTCATAAGAACCTGACTTTGCATACTACTCCTTATTTAAAAAGTCATAGGATTTGGTTTGCTTGAAATATCTCTAGGTGTCACCACACTTACAACCAATTGGTTGGTTGCCAATTTATTCATCATGTGAATGATCAAAGAAAATAATACTCCAAGTCTTGCACATTAAAAATTATGATGTGGATTCTTTAAAAAAGACTTTCAAAATTAAGGATAATAGAATATACAGTAAATCTATCCTCCTTATTTAACTATGTTGTTTGATTGATTTATTAATTTGCTACATTTTTTTTTATTTACATTTATATCCCACCCTTCTCCGAAGACTCAGGGCGGCTTACAGTGTATACATTTATTATGGCCACCCACTTCAAGACTGTAAGTAGCTTAATCAAAGTATAAAATTAAAACTATTAAAAATATAACAACAATGCATAACAAATTGGGTAAAAAAGCAACCATAACCAGAGGTGGGTTTCATCAGGTTCTGACTAGTTCTGGAGAACCATTAGCGGAAGTTTTGAGTAGTTCAGAGAACCGGTAAATACCACTTCTGACTGGTCCCGCCCCCATCTATTCTCTGCCTTCCGAGTCCCAGCAGATCAGGAGGAAATGGAGATATTACAATATCCTTCCCCTGCCATGCCCACCAAGCCACGCCCACCAAGCCATGCCATGCCCACCAAGCCATGCCCCAGAACCGGTAATAAAAAAAATTGAACCCAACCACTGGCCATAACAATAAAAAAAGCATGACAGATGCTCCTCAAACACAATAATCCTAAACCTAGAAACAGAGTGAGATCTTAAGGGCCTTCACAAACCCATGAAAGTGGGCACCACACATATTTCTGGAAAGATCCTATTCCAGACAATAGGGGCAGCGACAGAGAAGGTTTGCTTTTTTGATTCCACAAAATGAGAACAATAAATTGAAGGGATCTGGAGTTCACCCACTGTTCTGTCCTCCCTCGCCTCCATCTGAATGATGGCTTAATTAGTCGTCACTATCAGCTCTGGCAGCAGAATAGCCAGCGTCTGCCAAGAGCCTTCGTTAACTTCCACGACGCTGGTGAGTCACAAACTTCAGCTCTTAATCAGTGGATTTGCCTGTTACAAAGAGACACAGTAGCTCTTGCTCCCTTTTACATCCTGTGGGGTGTGGCTCCATGACTCAGCACTTCCTAGGCCTGCCCCACCCTTGCTTCATTGTTCCCTCCTCTCCTGCCAATGAAACCAAGCCTGATTGCTGTCAGCTGGGTCTGCAGGCATGGCCTGGGGGTGGGGAAGAGTCAGGGGATGGAGGCCTCGTTATCTCTTCCACCTGGCCTGTTTCTGGCTCCTGGGGCTGAGCCAGGCAAGCTGGTGCACCCAAGGTAAGTCCTGACAGCCCTTCCCCCTCACTGTCCAAGTCACTTTCTGGCAGCAGGCCCGGTTCAGGGGGCGCAGACACAACACCCACTCTGTCCAAATGTACCAAGCAGCCAGAAGCAATCGGACAGAGGGGATCACTAAGATCCTATAAAATTTCTATATTGCTATAAAATGCAAGTGTCCTTGCATACTACATAACGTATCTGACTGTGTGTTCATGTTTATTTGTTCATTTTCATAGTTAATGAATATTAATAAAGAGATTGTGTGATGATACTGTACATTTTGCATAATCTTATCTTTTCAGTGTTCTTTCCAAGACAGGGGGAAGAAACATACATCAAGGAAAATACAACTACATTAAAAGAAATGTATTCAAACAAAATTTCCAACAGCTATTGGGCAGTTAGAGAGTTCAACAATATATATTATATGGGATTTGACACCAGTTATTTGTTAGACACTCAGTAATATGGTTTCCATTAACATCAGAAATTATTTTCTATCCTTCTGTTCCTTCTCTTCCAAGAAATATCATTATAAAGATCCAACCAAACTCCCAAACCATGGAAAGATGAAAGAGGAATATTTTCCCTGCTATTAATCTAGTCTGCAATTGACTATTATGCTCTGTCTTCAAAAATTGTCAAGAGAAAAACTGGGGAGGTAACATGACTGACACCAAATTGTAGGAAGGTGATTTGACAAATGAGTACTATTCAACCAGCATTATGCAATACAAGCTGAGCTTCATAAAATATCTTCTTATGGAACCTGCTATTGATATTGTAAGTGTCAAGTGGGGCTCCATTGGGCTTCATGCTTAGGCCAGTGCTATTCCACACCTTTTAAAATGTCCTACAAGATTAAATGCAGGATGCTTATAAAATACATCTAGCTTACTTGAGGTTCAAATGAAGATTCCAGAAACAAGCAGACGGTTAGACTAGATGACCTATATGATATCCTTCCACTCATATTTTATTATTTACTTCCATTGTATTTGCTGTGAAGTAACCTAATTCTAGAACCAAAGAGGTTTTCTGTATAGGAAGTGCTAGACCTTTCTATGCACTATTTACTTCTTCCAGTGTCAAGCTCTGATCCCAGAAGAAAGCTCTTCAAAGAGAAAAGTACTCAGGAGTTATATTGCAGGAGACAATCCAAGAATACGAAGAAGGTCCTGCTCCCCTTACTCACGCATCCATCATTTATTCTCAAACCTATCTCCCCTCCAAGCAAAGTCTAGTCTAAACAAATGACTTTGCTGCCTTCTTGTGGATTTTGAGCACCAGACTTTCATCCCAATTTTACCTGCCTCTCAAAAGCTTCAGCCTGCTTTTCAGAAGGCAGAGGTTCAGTTATTATTCGTCTAAGATAATGTTCTGTGATGAAATTTGATGCTGGAGCCAAGCAGTGAGGTCAAATAAAGTGACCAAGTTATCATACTTGTAAATCAGGAATACAGTTTACGTAGCATGGTGCATTCCATTTCATTGCTTAATTTCCATCTGCTGGGGGATTGGGCAGTGAAACAGGGCAAAAAAAAGGAAACACTCATAGTTGCATAAAACCTGACCAATAGTCCATAAAGCTCCATAGCCTGTCTCTATTACACCAGTGTAGACAAATATCATCATATCGATAGAGACAAATATGACATCAACACAGAACAATAAAAGTGCCAGATGCTAACTTCCAACCTTCCTGAAAAAAATGTAGCATTGTACCATATTATTTCAAAATGTGGTAGCTACTTCGCTAGACTTGGACGTTTGGAATTATATTCACCACCTTGAGTGGAAAAAAATCAATCTAGTTGTTCATTTGAAATGTTGAACTATTAAAAAGGCCTCCCCATTTATGAGAACTAGAACAATTGCTTCTCCTATCACACACACCCAAAAAAAGCCTTGCCAATGTTAATGAAAATAATCTCTGAAAGGCAAAAAGAACAGACTGTTAAGATACGAACTCAGACTACAAGCTTTCACCGTCTAAATTTGGCATTTAATATGTTAATTAAGAAGAATCAGGTGAATGTTTATGCAAAAAGAAAAAAGAAAATAGGCTAGAGTTTAGTACAGAAAATCAAACACAATATGCTTTTTTTTAGAATGGAGTGATACAAAAAGGCATTGTCTCATAAGAAGATAACAAAAATAATTGAGTCAGCCCAACATGTAGGGTTATGTTTGGTAACCACCAAATGTAGTTTGCTATACAGCTCAGGAAGGTTGTCATTTAAGTCACTTCAAAAGGAAAGACTGGCAAAACTAGAGCTAGATCTTCTGGCAGATCTCTAGCCAATAACCAGTAGACCAGCAATAGGCTTATGACTCAAATTATTTAAAAGAAACAGCAATAAAATAATTGCCCCATCTAAATTACACTGACAAATGAATAGAATAGAATAGAATAGAATAGAATAGAATAGAATAGAATAGAATAGAATAGAATAGAATAGAATAGAATAGAATAGAATAGTTTATTGGCCAAGTATGACTGGACACATTTGGCCAATAAAGGAATTTGTCTTGGTGCATATGCTCTCAGTGTATATAAAAGATACATTCATCAAGAATTCTAAGGTACAACACTTAGTGATAGTCATAGGGTACAAATAAGCAATCAGGAAACAATCAATATCAATATAAATCATAAGGATACAAGCAACAAAGTTACAGTCATACAGTCATAAATGGAAGGAGATGGGTGATGGGAACGATGAGAAGATTAATAGTAGTGCAGACTTAGTAAATAGTTTGACAGTGTTGAGGGAATTATTTGTTTAGCAGAGTGATGGCGTTCAGGAAGAAACTGTTCTTGTGTCTAGTTGTTCTGTGTGCAGTGTTCTATAGCGTCATTTTGAGGGTAGGAGTTGAAACAGTTTAAGTCCAGGATGTGAGGGGTTCTGTAAATATTTTCACAGCCCTCTTTTTGACTCGTGCAGTATACAGGTCCTCAGTAGAAGGCAGGTTGGTAGCAACTGGTTTTTCTGCAGTTCTAATTATTCTCTGAAGCCTGTGTCTGTCTTGTTGGGTTGCAGAAAATGAAGGGTTAGTCATAATAATTAGAGTTCTATTTTCTATTGAAGGATTATGAGTTTTCTCATAGTTCTGGCTTTCAAAACAGTCAGCTTTTAGAGACTATAATTCTGACAAGATATCTTTACTAATATTTTTACTATTAATTCAATTTAGAAGGCCACAGATTAAAGCCGCAACTCAAGAAGGTGTACAATAAAATTTTAAAATATCATAAAAAGACAAGATCAATGCAATATTAACACTGTTTTGGGAAATGAGCAGGATTTAAATATGGTCATTCACAAATTATGACCCAGGATTTGGGGGGAAAAACAAACCCAAATGTTCAAATGCTGGTTTTTAATTAAATCACCACCAAAAATGCTTCTTGGAACAAAAGAAGAAAGTTGCCTCTTTAGGAATGGCTTTTTAAATTTGGCCATAAAACTGTATTTTTGTTTATTGAATTTTATAGCTCAATTTAGAAGTACATTTTCTCAGGTAATCCTTTCTGTTTTACTTTTAAGTCAATTGCTTCTTAGACCAACTTCTCCATCTGCATCAATGGCTCCTTTATCATCACAGGCTGAACGGATATGGAGGATGCAAGCAAACATTAGCTCTCTCCCAGTGGATTCCCTTTGTTTATTTCTTTTCTGCCAACACTTTCTTTAGAAAGCATTTCAGCAAGAGATGGGGGGAAGGGGCCAGCTTTACCTTCAAGGCTGGCTATACCTTCGCAAACTTAAATCTTGAAGCAATCAAGAGATTCAGCTACTGAAGAATAATGAATGAAATATAGATATATAGATACATAGATACTATAGCGTATATAGATATAATGTCACTAATTCTATCCCATTCATTGACTCCAAATGGGAGACAGTCTCAACTCTACTCACTCACTGTTTTATTTTTATTTTTATTTTATTTATTTATTTTGTCACAACAGTATATATAAGCATAAGCATGAAAGTAACTATATAATATATAAGCATATATATATAAGTATATAATAACTATATTAATTGGATATAATGAAAGGAAACAATAGGACAGGAATGGTAGGCACGTTTGTGCTTTTATGCACGCCCCTTATGGTCCTCTTAGGAATCGAGTGAGGTCAATAGTAGACAGTTTTTGGTTAAAGCTTTGGGGATTTTGAGAAGAGACCACAGAGTCAAGTAGTGTATTCCAAGCATTAACAACTCTGTTACAAAAGTCATATTTTCTGCAATCAAGATTGAAGTGGTTAACATTAAGTTTAAATCTATTGTTTGCTCTTGTATTGTTGTGATTGAATCTGAAATAGTCTTCAACAGGAAGGACATTACAATAAATGATTCTATGAGTTAAACTCAGGTCCTGTTGAAGGCGGCGGAGTTCTAAGTTTTCTAAATCCAAGATTTCAAGTCTGGTGGCATAAGGTATTTTGTTGTATTCAGAGGAGTGGAGAACTCTTCTTGTAAAATATTTCTAAACACGTTCAATTGTATTGATGTCTGAAATGTGGTATGGGTTCCAGACAGGTGAGCTGTATTCAAGAATTGGTCTAGCAAATTTTTTATAAGCTCTGGTAAGTACTGTAGTGTTTCTGGAGAAGAAGCTACGTAAGATTAGGTTTACAACTCTTAAAGCCTTTTTTGCAATGTAGTTGCAGTGGGCTTTGGCACTGTATGCAAGGTAGTAGTTCTTATAGATGCAGTTATGCCTTCCTAACTCAGAGAACTACTATCTTGCATAAGTGAGTTGAGACCTTATTGTAACAGAAACTTCTTAAATTAAAAGGCAAAACTTAGTCTTAGATAAGACTAAGGTTGTGACCCAACTTGTACCTTAAGCATGACACAAATATGTCCTGGTAACATTTCCTCATATCCTTTCTTTTGTCCCCAACTCACAAGCAAGATCACAGTAGCACCAACGTTAAGGTAATATTTCCCCCCTTATTCCAACACCATTGAAGAACAGTTTCAAGGTAAAATCTTGTAATTTTGAGGGGTCCTTGGTGCTCTCCGAGCTTGGTTGATTTCTTGCAGACATTTCATTACCCCAGCTAGGTAACTTGCTAGCGTAGCACTGATAATGTTACGTAATTTGGGTAATGAAGTATCTGCAAGAAAACAACCAAGCTCAGAGAGGACAAAGGACCCCTCATTTCAACCCAGAGCTACAAATATTCTCTATCTGGTAACTTTCTCATCAATAATCTTGAAGGGAAATCAGATGAGTACAATGATCAAAAACAGTAACAATATAGGTAAGATAGGGATTGGCAATGGGAAGGGCAAATTTCATGCAAGCATAGCTTCCTGTCAAGTCAATATGTGTGGGTATCAGTAATAATAAGAAAAGACCCTGTGAAAATGTGGAAATAATAGCAAAGTATTTAGTAAAAGAACAGCAAGACACTGAAGACATCTTTGGCAATCTCTTTGGCTTAAGAGGGGCCTGCTTTGAAACATGAACTTGTTTTCTATTTAAAAGATCTTAATTTTTCCGTAAACTATACATGCTGCTGTTAATATGTGTAATATTACGTGCAAAATTGGAAGAAGGAAACCCCACCAACAGAAGAAGATTTAATTAAGAAAATCCTAGAATGCGCAGAGATGGATAAACTCACAAAAGAAATCAAAGAAAAAGAGGATTCAGAATATTATAAGGTCTGGTGTAGATGGTATGAATGGTTGGAAAATAGGAAAGATAATGAAAATTGAACAATAGGGTAAAATCTGTATGTAGATGAAATAAAAAAATGTAGATGAAATGTAGATGAAATAAAGGAAGATAGATAATATAAAAGTAGAATAAGATAGCGTTAAAATATGTATAAATAGTAAGAAAGGACTGCTTTGAATAGCTGATAAGAAACAGTGATATGTATATAAATGTTGTCTGTTTGTCTTGTGTTTTAATGTGTTCAAAATAAAAAAACTTTTTATAAAAAAAAATAAAAGATCTTAATTTTCCCAAGATAACTAACCAGTCACCCAAAGAGGCTAACATCCCAGCATCTGCTTATCAGAAACCAACTCTATAGGTCAAGAATGTTGGTGAGTCTTTTCTACTTCTCAGAGGTAGTCATCAGCCTTGTACGTTCATACATGTACCCACACGTACACACTTGTACAAATAGCAAATAACAGGCTCAATCAGTGTTGGCTAGGGACCCAAGTGCCCAATAAGTACCTAGATCTTAGGGAACTGTGGTCACAGCATCATCAGGAACACACGAGTTATTCAGACATTTACTCAATGTTGCACTAGATGCATTTGGTTATGGCTGGGAATTGTAGCAAAAACGGTTTTCCTGAAGGATTGTGTTAGGAAAAAAATTGCAATATAATGAAAGTAGGAGTGCAGGGTAAAAAAGCTTTGGATGACTATTCACTTTCCAAACAATAAAAGCAGTATCATAAAGAATAACTACCTTATGATTCTCAAGTTCCTCTTTCCTGTGTAATTGAGCTCATATCCTAACATAACTTACACGTGCATTTACCCATGCACAGCAATGGGACATTGATACTGAATGGGATTATGAAAGTCTCAAGACACTCACAAGAAAGTCAAGGCCCTCATGTTGTAGAAACAGAAAAGAGGGAATGAACTGATGTTTTAGAGCAGCAATTTCTTACAAGCTGCCTTACCTGGAGGACAGGCATTAAGAGTAATTGTCCAGCAGTGCCAAAAATATTGGATACTAGAAGTGCCTGATCGCTGGCAACAAATCAGATTCATAGCAATATAAGGTAACTTTTGATGCCCTTGAATAAGAAAAAAATACTCTCCATAGTCCACATTTTGAATAGAGAGGACAATTGGTTTGAAAGAGGGGTAAAAGAATCCATCTATGTTAGAATTGAACACCTGTCCCTCAACCCGGGGGCGGTGATATGACACCACTTATCTCCATTCTACAACACAGAAGTTCCAAGAAGATTCCACTACCAATTGCACCCTGATTCAGGTGAACCTGAGGGCACAGATAAACCCACAAGTGGCCTCAACAGCTCTCAGAGAGATTTCTAACAACCAGATGACTGCAAAGAAATGTTTGTTTGTTTATTTATTTATTTATTTATTTTGTCACACAGTATATATAAGCAAAAGCATGAAATAACTATACAATATATAAGCATATATATATATAAGCATAAGTATATAATGACTATATTAATTGGATATAATGAAAGGAAACAATAGGACAGGAACAGTAGGCACACTTGTGCTCTTATGCACGCCCCTTACAGAGCTCTTAGGAAAGGGGTGAGGTCAATAGTAGACAGTTTTTGGTTGAAGCTTTGGGGATTTTGGGAAGAGACCACTGAGTCAGGTAGTATACTCCAACTCTGTTACTGAAGTCATATTTTCTGCAATCAAGATTGGAGCGGTTAACATTAAGCTTAAACCTATTGTGTGCTCGTGTATTGTTGCAATTGAAGCTGAAATAGTCTTTGAGAGGAAGGACATTATAATAGATGATTCTATGAGTTAAACTCAGGTCATGTCGAAGGCGGCGGAGTTCTAAATTTTCTAAACACAGGATTTCAAGGCATAAGGTATTTTGTTGTATTCAGAGGAGTGGAGAACTCTTCTTGTAAAATATTTCTGGACATGTTCAATTGTATTGATGTCAGAAATGTGGTATGGGTTCCAGACAGTCGAGCTGTATTCAAGAATTTGTCTAGCAAATGTTTTATATGCTCTGGTTAGTAGTGTAGTGTTTTTGGAGAAGAAGCTATGCAAGATTAGGTTTACAACTCTTAGAGCCTTTTTTGCGATGTAGTTGCAGTGGGCTTTGGCACTTAGATCATTTGATATGAAAACTCCAAGGTCTTTAACAGGGTGGGGGTCATCTGTAAGGTAATGTCCATCAAACTTGTACTTAGTGTTTAGGTTCTTTTTTCCAATATGTAAGACTGAGCATTTGCTGGTTGAGATTTGGAGTTGCCACATTTTAGACCATTCATACACAAAATCAAGGTCTTTTTGAAGGGTAGCTGTATTGTTGGTGGTGTTAAATAGTTTGACATCGTCAGCAAAGAGAACACAATTACTTGTAATATGGTCACAGAGATCATTAATGTATAATATGAAGAGTGTTGGTCCAAGAATGCTGCCTTGGGGAACGCCACTTTTGACAGGAACAGCATTTGATAGAGCATTGCCAATTTTGACCACTTGTTGTCTGTTTGACAGGAAAGCTGTTATCCAATTGTGGAGGGGTCTTGAGATGCCATAGGATTTTAGTTTTAGGAGAAGTTTGTCATGTACCTCTGAGTCAAAAGCTTTACAGAAGTCTGTGTAAATTGCATCTATTGCTTTGCCTTGATCAAGATTTATTACAATACAATCCTTCCATTTCCCACCACACACACACCCCACCATCATTCTGTAAGAACCTATCCTTCCCTCTCCTCACAATCAGAACACATGAAGCTTCTTGGATGAGAAGTGAAATGTTTTCTTCTTTTCTTCAGTCCTGTTGTCTTTTGAAAAAGCACCTTTGGGACAACTGTGGCCTGGATGACTGAGAATCTCCACAGACATTTTTCCACAGAACTCAAAGGTTCTACTACCTATGTAGTACAACTGCAGCTCAAGTATTTGTTACAATTTTCTTGGAGTGCTTTATATACAAGTAGAAAACAGGTATTATAATTCCAATTAAAATTGAATCCCTTTTTTCAAGTGATTTCAAAGCGACTACGTGAACATATCTTTTCATCTCATGCTTCATACTTTCATGATGTTCCCCATCACATCCCTTGGTGAAGCCAACATACTTAATCTGTTTTGGTCTCAGCAAATGGCTTTTAAGTTCCTCTTGTTTGCTCTAATTTATATTATTTTAATTATTGAATAGGCCTCTCACTCATTGCCTGGAACATTAACGCATTTTTAAAAGGGACCAGGAAAATCAAACTCCATCAGTGATCTGTTTTTCTGTCTCAGCTAACAGCCTTCAGCTCTCCCAGGAGACCAGGAGTTTTGCTGCTGCTTGCTGGGTAAAGGAATTGAGAAAGGGAGAGGAACGAGATCATCAGGGGAGTGGGGGGGGGGGAACAAAATTCAAAATGCCATGGAAGTAAAGAAATACCATTTGCTAAACTGAAATGGTCTACCTTTGGCAAAGAACACATACGTGCCTCATAGATTTTACATTGCAGCTGCTTCATCATTCACATTCTGTTTACATTTATTTATGATGTCTCCCTGTGTGTGTTGCTGCCGATGGGCTTCTTTGTTCAAACAAACTTTTCAGCCTACAGAGGTTCCCCTGTATAAACAGGTACTCAGCAAGAAATATGCTAATTATAAAATCTTCTGATTTCTGTTCAGCTTGGGTAGACATGGGAGCCAAAACTGAAACAGATTTTTCTTCAGAGCAAAATTCACAAAGATGGGTATTTGTCTCAAAAACTGTAATTCTGTTATTTCTGAACCGTTGCTTTTCTTCAATAAAGTAAAATATATGCCGATGGAAGGGAGGCACAGCCATGCGTTCCAATTCTACCTTTCCAGTAAGAATAGAATAGAATAGAATAGAATAGAATAGAATAGAATAGAATAGAATAGAATAGAATAGAATAGAATAACTTTAGTCACTTTGAATGTACACTGATTGGCATACATTAAAATGAAATTACATTGCATATAGCTCTCAAAGGGTCTCCACCTCTAATATAAACATAAACATGAGAAAATAAATAAATAAATAAATAAATAAATAAATAAAAAATAAATAAATAAATAAATAAATAAATAAATAAATAAATAAATAAATAAATAAATATGCATGTACCTACATATATTTATTTTTGTGGATAACTTCTTTGCACTGACAGAAATGTTTAACCAGAAACTGTGATTTGTGTAATTACAATACCAGCACATCCCTACACACATGTAGGGATGTGTGTTACAATCAGATCAAAAGCAGCAAATGTGCTTCAAAGAGGATATAGGCAATGCTTCTGGCAACTGTTGATGCCTCCTTAAAATACTTGTGTCTTTCCTTGCACTTATATAGAAGCCACGCAGTCTCGGAAAAATACACAGGTTGTAGCAAAAGTTAGAACCCACAGAAAATTTAGCATATAAGTTATATTAAATGTTCAAATTGGCTACGTTTTCTTCTGAACACTTCCTTGTTTTGAACATTCCTAAATACAGTGAGATTTTCCCTGAAAAAAAATATTAAAAAAACATATTGTGATTGGCCTATGGGACCTGACTTAAGGAAGACTCTGTATATTTGAATTAAAGAGGCATTCGGATGTGATGACATTGTCAGCACCTCTTTAATTCAAATGTCTGTTTTCCTGGGATTGTGTATCTATTGTTCAAAAAATGAAGCTTTTTTAAAAAGGCTGTAACAAGTGTAGGAATTAAACCCATATCCTTTTCTATTTTGGATCAGAATAGCTATGCAGGAAATGCAAAACATTTCCAAACAAAACAACCCCACTCCTGTGGTGGGATTCCAAATCTTTTCCTACCAGTTCTATGGGAGTGCACTTTGCACGTACAGCACTCAAAGACCACCCTCGGTGTCAGCACTGATGAGCTGAGCTATTGTTTAGTTTAGCTGAGGCACGGCAATCCACTCTGCCCCACGAATCAGCTGAGCTAAAAAACAAGGGAATATAGGACAGGGAATGGCGGGGGTGAGAGGGCGGAGCCAGCCAGAGGTGGTATTTGCTGGTTGTCTGAACTACTCAAAATTTCCGCTACCAGTTCACCCAAACTGGTCTGAACTGGCTGAATACCACCTCTGGCCCATTCAGAATATTCCACTGGAACCTAACTTTGCCTTTATTCCAGTGGAAGAAAAGGCAAAAAGTTTCAGGTGTTCTAGCTACAGGAACCTATGACAAGTTGCTTGCTCCTTTGTTTTTCACCCTAGAGTAGAGGGGGATATAACTACTACTAGATGTCTAACTTACATTAAAAATATGTTCAATGGCACATTTTTAATTTAAAAAAAATTAAATCCTCTATACAATAGAATTGATACAGTTGAATCTGTTATTAGAAAAGAATTACTGTATTAAGTTCTAAACAGAAAATGTTTTGCTCATTAAATAACCTCCATGCAGTATGCAGTCAAACATTAACCTCAGACAAAGAAAACTAATATCTCATCAGTTAGAATTTAGTAGACATAAATAAGCAGCAGCAGGTTCACTATGCCTTTTCCTGTAAAGGACAAGTAGAAGCAGCTAGTCAAACTGTGCACTTTGCTTTGATTTTCTTTCTACTGCAAAGAGGTCTTGCATTTTTAATGTATCCCGAAGGTCAACATCAGCAGGACACAGAAGCAAGCACAGAGTACGCACCTACATCAAAGCTCAACAAATCAATCAAATCAACAATGTGATTACACAGAGTACATGCCTACATCAAAGCTCAACCAATCAACCAATCAACCAAACCAACAATGCATCAATATTCCTTCAGCAGCAATACTTGTGCATAATATCCACATCTTTGTAGTACCTCAATTTCTTAAATAGATTGTAACACACATACAACCCGTGGTGTGGCTCAGGCTGCAAGAAGCCTGTTATTAAACACAGCTGCCTGCAGTTACTGTAGGTTCAAGCCCCACCAGGTCCAAGGTTGACTCAGCCTTCCATCCTTTATAAGGTAGGTAAAATGAGGACCCAGATTGTTGGGGGGGCAATAAGTTGACTTTGTAAATATACAAATAGAATGAGACTATTGCCTTACACACTGTAAGCCGCCCTGAGTCTTCGGAGAAGGGCGGGATATAAATGTAAACAAACAAAAAACAAAAAAAACCCACCCATTCATCCTCTGGAATTCTAACTTTCCCATAGGAAAACTATTTATAGCAACTCACCAGACAATGTAACTAGAAAGACTAGCAAACCATTGTTTGCTTCTGACTGTCCATGTTCTTAGGATATGTTCTTTGCCATCAGCACCTTACAAATCACCCCATTCAGCCTCAACCAAGACCAACAGGGACTGTTTAGTCCCTGTTGATGGCTAAGATGGGGGGAGGGGAGTCTGAAAAAACAATTTACCACATTTTTCGGAGTATAAGATGCTCCGGAGTATAAGACGCACATTAGTTTTTGGGGAGGAAAACAAGAAAAAAAATTCTGCCTCTGTCTACCAGTATCCATCGGTATTCATTTGACTAGCATCTTTGCAGCAAACAGCAAACAGCCTGGTCAGCTTCAGCACATTATTGCAGCCTAATTCAGCACGAGCAGCTGATTGGGGCTTGGATCGGCCTCCTGGAATACAGCCAATCAGCTGTTCCAGGCAGCGGGGATCACCACAGCTCTTCGTCTCTGCGTGTCGCGTTTTTGGCCTCCGCATGCCCCATTTTTGGCCTCTGAACATCGCATTTTTGGCTGGTTCCCGGCAGCAGGGATTGCCACCATCACCAATCCCCCTCGCCAGGAACTGGCCAAAAATGTGACACACAGAGACCAAAAACAGGGCATGCAGAGGCCAAAAACGCGGTGCGTGGAGGCCAAAAACATGATGCGCAGAGGCGGAGTGGTGTCCTGTGGCGATCCCCGCAGCATAGAACAGGTCTAAAATGGAGCGTGCAGAGGCCAAAAATGGACCATGGAGGCTGAAAATGGCCAAAGGGTGGGGGCCGGCAGGTGGGCAGGACTTCGGCAACATTCGGTGTATAAGACGCACCACAATTTTCACCCGCTTTTAGGGGGGAAGTGTGCCTTATACTCCAAAAAGTACGGTAATCATAAGCCAGAAAACAATAGTCACATCACAGCAGTTGGAATACTTAAAACATCACTACTTAAAAGAGACCAATTTTGTTATAACAATTCTAAAACCAGATGTGTTTTATTGGGGATTCATTACACTTGATATAGCTTTTTTAAGGAAGAAATGCTTGTTACATTTCCCCGTAGCCAAGATTCCCATTTGTAGAAATTACTGTAACTTCATTCAGCTGACAGCAGTTCTATCATCAGCAATAAAAGATAAGGAGTGGGGGTTTTGTGGTTAATTTCAGGAAAGACCTCAGTACTTTGAAGGAGCTATTGTTTTAGTGAATTTGCGTACAAATCCAAGCTGCATTAACAGGCTTGATAGTTTCCCAATAACTGCACATTCCCATAATTTATATTTTTGTGCTGGCTAGCAATCATATTTTTTTGTCAAAAACATGCACTGTTACAAGATTTTCAACGGTTTCATCCCCAGGTTAGGGAAAACTTTGTTAAACTAGTCACCCCCAAACTGGTTCATGCAGGCTGGGGATGATAGGAATCATGGTCTAACACATTTACAGGAGACCATGTTCAACCATTAACACTCAGTAAGTTTAAGAAAATGTCATATACAAAAATAACCTTTAAGACATGGAATTTCTACATATTGGAGGTCTCTGAGCCACTTTGAATCATTTTTACGTGACTGGTGCCTTATTAGGTCCTTTCCAATCTGTTGGCAAATGAAGCCCGATTTAACTATTGATTACGATACATAAAATAATGTTGTTTTCCAATTTCATATCTGAGTTTCCTGAAAACTTTAGGATGACTAACAGGTACTCCTGATAACTTACCACTGTTCATTTTATCAATTTCTCTAAAACCTGACATATACATTGAGGCAATCCTTAAATTTATCACTTCAGAAGACTACCTCAGATGTGTTTCTCCTTCATAACTTGTGCAGCAAAAGCTGAAGCAAAAAAATAATTTATTTTCTCTGCGGTGCTTCCATCATCACTGAATGCACATTTTACTCCCTGATGATCATAGCTGCATAGCTCTCCTGCAGCTTTCTTGCTTCTATAACATAGCTTTTAAAAAAAAAATCAGTGATTTTGCTTATATCAGATTATGTCCTACAAATTCCATCCTGATCAAAATTATATGAAAAATCTTTATTTCAGAAATGTTTGCATTCCTTGCTGTTCTCCTGAGCTCAGAATTCTTTTAATATTTTATTATTTAGTCTATTATTTAGCCATGAGTTCTTGGCTTTAGAATATGTGTGTCTATTGATTGCCCATTATTTGACAGTATTTATGTGCTGCACAAAGAATTTATGAAAGAGCAGGCACTTCTTGTTCTCCACTTAAGATTTAAACTGCATATTATCTTCTTGTGTTTTTCAGTTTAACCAAGATTGGAAAGTATTTAGGATTTCCTAATGTGGTGGTTCAGTGGCTAAGAAGCTGAGCTTGTCGATTGAAAGGTCGGCAGTTCAGTGGTTTGAATCCGCATAACTGGGTGAGCTCCCATTACTTGTTCAAGCTTCTGCCAACCTAGCAGTTTGAAAGCACGTAAAAAATGCAAGTAGAAAAATAGGGACCACTTTTGGTGGGAAGGTAACAACGTTCTGTGTGCTTTTGGCGTTTAGTCATGCCGGCCACATGACCACGGAGATGTCTTCTGACAATGCTGGCTCTTCAGCTTTGAAACGGAGATGAGCACTGCCCCCTAGAATCAGGAATAACTAGCACATATGTGCAAGGGGAAACTTTATCTTTAAGTATAGGGGGCTCTCAGATAGAAGCATTCCTCTCTCTCTCTCTCTCTCTCTCTCTCTCTCTCCCCCTCCCTCCCTCCCTCTCTCTCTCTCTCACACATACACACACACCCCAAATGTGTCAATTCAACTGTGCATACATGCTGCTGCCATCTTTGCATAGCATATGAGCCTTTGACTAAGGCTTACTATAGTTTAAAACTCAGATCACTATCATAATTGCTATTTTTTCTATGTTCCTTGGATTCCAATAATATTTATTTAATATTACACATGAAATAGAGTTACTTTTGGTGTAAAGAAGGAGTAAAAGCAAAACACTAAGGGAGTTAGGGAGAGGCTTGAAATTCTACTACCTCTGCATTGTTATTCCAAACATTTATATTTATCCGTAGCGTGTCTTTACATTTTAAAAAATGTCAGAAAAGAAAACAGACTGATGAGTAGTGCTTTTAACATCCATCCTCTTAAGATGGGTGACTAGCTCCAGCAAGCCTCACAAGCCCTGGATAGTAAGTACCAAGATCAATTTCTGCAAGGTTGTATCCCAGTATTGGCTGACATTATTTTTCCAAGCTAGAAGACTGAATTCTTCCCAAAGCTCACTCTCTGATCCTTTAACCTAGGAAGCCTCAGACTGAACTTGGAAGTTTCAGCAAGAAACACATGTTCTGAGCCTGTGAGTTACAATAAGTATTTCCTTTTGTTAGGGAAAATTGAGCAATTGCAGACTCCCTTTGATCCATGCAATATTCCTTATCTCCTCCCAGTTTGTTAAGCTTTCATTCTGGGAAATTCTAACACAATTTATGTCTGGAACTTTCAGATACAAAATTATGCCACCATCGTATAGCAGCACAAGAGTCAACTGTCCAAAGGTTTGGGAGAAGAGACACAATCTTTAAAAAAATATTCAGAATAATCAGTCTTGCTGCTGTGCTGAAATTCTACCCTATGAAATAAATACAATAAAATACTTATTGTATTAGATTTCTGCCTTACCTTTTCAACTTAAACTGAGTGAGTTTCCCTGAGGGGACAGAGGTGTCCCTAGTCCACTTATTTCACCACACTGATTCGCCCAAGGTTTTGAAATACCACTTTTAATGGGCCTGACTGACTTTTATCCTAAACTGCATCAACCAACCCATTCTATGAATTCTTTGACAATGGGAACTATACGACATGATACATGACAAGCACATGTTTAAAGTCTTAGAAACCAATGATCAATTAAGATCCGCAAAAGAACTGTCATTTTAACAATAGACCCTTACCATGATTATTGAAAAGGAAATTGCCTGTGTTCTAAATGATAAATCTAAAAGCTATGGCAATTCTTCAACCCCTAGGAAGTGAACGAAAAGACTACTTTACATTTTGAATATATAATCCACAGGCCCATTATTCAATCCTTTACAATAATCTGATGTCAGAATGATAAATATTAATGTAGTTTCATTTACTATCTATTTACCATTGTAAAACAGACAAATGAGAGCATTACTCAAAACATAATAACCAAGGTAAAGCTTCTGAATGTATCTTAAAGTTATCTCAGAAGTGAATGATAGCTGAGATTTATCATCAGGCTACAGTTTCTGAAAAAGTCACTGTTCACCACTGGTAGCTAACACAAGAGTTTGAAATAGTGCACAATTGGCTACCAGATTGTTTAAATGGCACACACTCTGTATGATCTAAGACAAACCCTTGGAAGTTATTCTAATCACAACAGTATATCTGGTCCCTCTTCATCCTATTTATTTATTTATTTATTTATTTTATTTATTTTATCACATTTATATACCGCCCTATCTCCCAAGGGACTCAGGGCGGTTCACAGGCAAGTAAAAAAGCACATATAAATACAGACTAAATAAAATGTATTATTGAATATTTATTATGCATCTGATATTGAATTGCCATAACCACCCTGACACAATTCTACTCCGACTCTTATTGTATACCAGCATTTGCTGTACAGATAGTCTTCATTTAATGACAGTAATTGGGAGTAGTAATGTTACCACTAAGCCATGGAATCCTAAAGCACTAAGTCACATGGTGACACAGACCTATGATGGCACTGCAGGAGTTCTATCATTAATCAAAATCCATGTGGTCATTAGATGCAATGTCACATGTTTGCCATTTGTGACCTCTTGTCAGCTTCCCCATTGATTTTACTTGTCAGAAGCAAAGTGAAGGTTAGAAATAGAGATCACATGATGGGGGAATGCTGCAACCACTGTAATTGCAAACTGATCAAATGATAAGCACATTTTGAAAGTCTTAGAAACCAGTGATCATCTAAGATCTATAAAAAAACCTGTCATTTTAACAATGGGCCCCATACCATAATTATTGAGGAAAAAATTGCTTCTGTTCTAAAGATAAACCTGTCAAGCTATGGTAATCACTTGGAAGTGAAAGAAGATATAATTTAGAATATATAATCCACAATCCCATTATTCAATCCTTTACAATATCTGACGTCAGAATGATAAATATTAATGTAATTTCATTTACTATCTATTAAGCATTGTAAAGCAGACAAGTGAGAACAACTACTATAAGTCTCTTCCTTTAGCAATATTGCAACTTTGAACAGTCATCGAACAAGCAATCATTAAATGAGGACTTCCTGCATAAACAGATTCACATCTACTGAAAGTAGAAGTCTTCTTCTTGACATTTAATACCCGTAACCATGGACAAAAGATAATGATATACAGCATGCTAGAGCCTTACCCATCTCTGGCAGCCCTATGTTTTTTCTGTATCTCTTTGTACCCACCTAGTAGTTATCTGGACTTTTCCAATGCATACATGCAGTGGTGGGATTCAGCCAGTTCGCACCACTTCGGGAGAACCGGTTGTTAACTTTCTGAGCAGTTTGGTGAACTGGTTGTTGGAAGAAATCATTAGGGCAGAGAACCGGTTGTTCGAAAGTACTTGTCCATGAACATCAAGCTATAGGGAAGAGGGATCAGGGCCAAAACTGAGGTTTCCAATGCTCTTCCATGATACTGATGATCAAATACTAATGCACGACGTGCATTTCAAAATCAGTTCAGAAGAACTGGGCTTCAGACTTCACACAAGTAAAATACCTCTCTGAAGTATCCTGATTTTTCAGATTTATGTGTAAGTCTGAAGCTCACAAGTTTCAAGTCTGAACAAAATCACTGCTGCTTTAAGAAATTCACTTCTTAAGACAATTCTTAAAGCAGCCACAACTTTTGTCGGAAAAAAGTGATGAACACAGAGAAGTAATGTTTTCATATCAAGTTCAAAGGAGTTCTTCCATATAAATTTCACAGCTTGCGCAACCCCAAGGGCTAGTTTATGAAACTGAACAGATGTCAAAGACCAGGAAAATTAATTCAAGTGTGCTCTTCTTCACAAAGAATACTGAAAATCCAAAAAATAATTGTGAGTTATAGCAGATCAAACAAATAACATCTTCATAGTCATCTCAAGTAAGTTGAAATTCCCTTATTCCTGAAGGGGAAAAAAACCCATCCATTTCCACTGTAAGGCCATTCTGACTAGAAATTCTAGAAGTTACAGATCTCGTATCTCTTGAGATGGCTAATTGGAGAAAATTGCATTAAATCAATTTGTAATGGTGATTCTAGTTGCGCGTACTCAGTTAACTCTACATGACACATCCTCAGGACTTCTAGAATATATGGTCCTATATTGATACAAAATATTATTTGTACAATTTCATTACCATTTTTGGATGAGTCAGAATTAAAGACATCAGTTGCATGCAAAACAGAATACCATACTACTGAATTTCTATGGTTTTACCCATCATTCACAATATAAAAGCTGGCAGGAATCAATAGATCAATTAATTAGATTTAAGGGCTGCCCAACTGCATGAGACTGAGCAGATTATTATATTGAATGGCAATAAAACAATAAAACAGCTCAAAATACAAATTATGTATGTCTGGGGAAAAAACTGATCTTCAATCAGATAGAATTCTACCAAGAGTAGGCATCACTTTTAACCCAAGGCCTGGAGGAACAGCTGCATTTTCCAGAGACTTCTTGAATATAATTAGGATAGGATACTTATAAATACCAGGAGGTTCATACTGATTACCAGTTTCTAGTGAGATCCAAGATCTACTTCCAGGTGTGGAGTTGTAAGATGTGTAGAAGTCTAATTTCTAACAAGTACAACATACTGAAGAAATTAATCTATGCACTAGTTTATCTGCATAGTTCAAAATTTAAAGTAATCCATAGAACACAAGGCTCTGCTCATGATGTCCTCCGTTTGTTCTTCCTTATAATATATATCAGGCCTTGTTCTCATCTTTAATTCCAGGACATATCAAAGGGCAATAAGTCTATAGTTCCACAACATCTTACCTGGTAGTAAGCCTAATTGTTGAACTCAGTGTAATTTATCTCTAATTAAACATGACTAAGAAATATACAGGAACTCTATTCAGGTGGAATTTTTAATCAGAGAATGAGCACTACAAATGTAACTATTAAGATCTCTCACAACTGGCCATTCTGTTTGCTGAGAGATGTAGTTCCTTATTGAGGGATGCTACATTATGATTATCAAATATCACTGCATTCTCCTTTGTTCCTTTGCCTCCACCTAATTCCTCAAATATATGGAAATGGTACCAAATCAATTCTTAGACATTTCCATTTATACATACATACATATATACATACATACATACATACATACATATATTTGTTTTCTGAGGTTTTTGCGGGTGTTTGTATGTAGGTCTTTGGTTATTCGGGTTTTCTCCCGCGTAAAATTGGAAGTGTCTTGGCGACGTTTCGACGAAGTCTCATTCGTCATCTTCAGGCTTCAGCTTCGTGCTTCTGGGAACAATTCCTAGAAGCACAAAGCTGAAGCCTGAAGATGACGAATGAGACTTCGTTGAAACGTCACCAAGACACTTCCAATTTTACGCGGGAGAAAACCCGAATAACCAAAGACAGACAGACAGACATACATACATACATACATACATACATACATACATACATATTTAAAATTTAAAACAAAACAAATATAAAATATTCCATCTTTCCTTATGCAGTGTGTCATCTTTGGGTACATACATCTTTGTGCTACATCATTCCTCGTTTATCACATCTTTCACGTTCACAGTAACATTAATTTTATCATATGTTAAGTACATTACACATTTAAATATTGTAAAATTTACCAATTTCTTCTTAGCATCTTTCAATAATAATACTCTGTTAACATCAAATATCATTATTCTCTTCATACATATACTAACAATTTTCATCTTATTTATAACTCTTTCTTAATATATTTTCTACTTATTTTTAGTCTCCTTCATTTCCAAGCTCCATTTTTATTCTCCAACCATTGATAAAATACTTCCCATATCATATAATATTCAGTTTGCTTTTTCTCTTTAATTGCTAACATTAATCTATTCATTTCTGCACATTCTAATATTTTCCTTATCACCTTCTCTTCAATAGGAATCTCTCCACTTTTCCAATGTTGTACAAATACAATTCTAGCTGCAGTTAATACATGAATAATTAAATATACATTCTCTTTATTATAGGTTTCCAGTAAAAGTCCTAACAGAAATATTTCTGGTTTCAATACGTTGTTGTATCATCTCTTCCAACCATGTCTTAATTTTTTTCCAGTACTCTTTTGCTTCTTCAAATGTCCACCACATATGATAGTAAGATACAGGTAGTTGGTGACACTTCCAGCATTTAGCTGATTTATCTTTAAACATCTTTGCCAACCTTGCCAATGGTAAATGCCATCTGTAAAACATCTTATACAAATTCTCTTTATATACAATTGACATTGTTAATTTATAATTCTTATCCCACAATTACTGCCATTTATCCAATTCTATCGTATAACCAAAGGTTTTTGCCCATGCTATCATTGTCTCTTTTACTTGTTCCTCCTCCAATTTCATACCCAATAGTTAATTATACAATTTCTTTATTACCCTCTCTTCTGTTCCTGTTAGGATTTTATCTAACTCTGTTAATTCTTTATAAAAGGCCTGTAATTTAACATTTTTCTCATATCTAAACTGTATCTGCACATATAAATACTTGGTTATATCAATCCCTTGCTCGCTCATTTCTTCTTTTGTTTTAAGTCTCCCATCTTTGTTTAAAATATCTTTATATCTTATAATTTCCCGTATTAATATTTGGGTGAATCAATGCTTCCATTGCTGAAAGCCAAACTGGTATCCTCAGGTAATGTTGTTCCCTAATTTTCTCCCACGCTAATAATAATGCATTCCTTATATAGTGTCTTTGAAAATATCCATGTATTTTATTTTTCCCATACCATAAAAATGCATGCCACCCCAGTTGTAAATCTTGTCCTTCCAAGGTCAATAGTCTTGTATTCTGCAATACAATCCACTCTTTCATCCATGACAAGGTTGCTGCCTGATAATACAGTTCCCAATTTGGTAGTCCAAAACCTCCTCTATTTCTTATATCCTGCATCATTTTCAAACCAATTCTTGCTTTTTTTCCTTGCCAAATATGTATTATTTTGTTAAGTTCCTCAAAGTATTTCTTTTCCAATTTTATCAGAATAAGACATTTTCATTTTTATTGTTACAAGGGTCAGGACCCTTCCATTTGAGAAAAATATTATTCTTCAAGCAATAGACAGTGTCTTTCTGCTGAATTTTGGGGAAAATACCTTTACTCACAATTTTCACTATAAAAAATCCCCACTGTTACTCTTGCTTGAAAGAACAGTTTCAGTTTCTTTCAGAAGTACAAATCCCTGCAAATTACACACATTACTTTTTTTAAATATCATCCTTTCTCCTATTGCTCAGATTCGTCTATGGCCCATATCCTATAAAACCTTCATTCATCTTTACAGTTTGTAAAGCTTTCTGTGAAGAAAGGACATTTGCTGCTTTTGTTTATTATTAAACCTGGTTTAGATGAAAGAACTACCACTTATAGCCCAGGGGTCATGTAATCATGACTTCCAGTTTTAGTACATGTCTGTATGAGGATTCTGCATATGTTCAAAAGTCCTGGACTTCTACAGCCCTACATCACCAACTGTGTTTAAAAGCTGGGCTGATTTATTTCTAGCTAGTTATACAAATGGCAAAATTATTGTTTTGGCATTTTTGCAGCAATGTTTGCCTCCCATCTCCATTGCCTGACTTTCAACTGACCTAGCAGTTCCTTCAAAGAAAAAGGTGACTTTGCAATTTTACAGCTGTCCCTCACAAAAGTGTTTGGGTTCTTCTTAGTTTATAACTGGACTGAGACAGCATACACGGCAATGTGACAAAGAACATAAACAGGGACAAATTATACGCTCTAATTTTGTGCATTATCATTATAGTTGGTTGCATAGTGATAGTCAGTCAGATGTTTAGTCTGGATTTGGCATTTTTATCCATCTACTGAATGCCTCCCAAGAACCCTCGATAGGCAGATGTGTTGTTTGAAGATGTTAAAGGTATCATTGCAGGTTTTAAGCTGTTCCAAGTAAAGTTGCCTTTTGCAATTGATTGATTGTGATTTTGTCTGTGCTGATGGTGTCAAGTGATGCTCTAGAAGTTTTGGAATTGCACCCATGGGGCCTATTACTCTTGGTACTATGTTTGCTTTCTTTTGCATAGTCATTGTATTTCTATTTTCAGGTCTATATATTTTGTGATGTCCTCCAGTTCTTTCTCTTCTATTAAGCTGTCTCCAGGTATTCCAATGCCCGCTATCTAGATTTGGTCTTTCTTATTAATGATGATTAAACCTGGGGTGTTGCGTAGAAAATCCCTACCTATTTGAATTGTAAAATCTCAGAGAATTTAACGTCTTCATTTTCCATTATTTCATCTATTTGTGATCCTACCAGTTCTTGCTTGCAGGCAAGCAATCCAATCCACCATTGCTGCTACTTTGTCATGCTGTTGATTCAAGTAATTTAACAACCGGTTCTCTGCCCTAATGATTTCTTTCAAAAACCAGTTTGCCAAACTGCTCAGAAAATTAACAACCAGTTCTCCCAGAGTGGTGCGAACTGGCTGAATCCCACCACTGTGTTGTTTATAGTCAGTCTGTGTGATCTTGTTGCAGCAGCTATCTGGGTAAGCTACTTTACATTGATGCCATTTGCTGCCTGTTGTTGCTGTCTTTTCAAGTCCTGCTTTCTATGCCCTTGTTCTTAAAACTCTCTCTTGTGCAGTCAGAATTAGCTCCTATCTCTTTCTTTAATTTTCCTGCTCTTAGCCATTACCAGGTCCACTTTGCCTGCTAGTTTTTATATATATATATACTGTCATGGAATATTTTGCCTTGCCATGTCTTTTTTCTATTCCTCATTTGGTCATTCTTATAGGCCAGTTTGATCTCTTTGGCATTCAGTAAGACTTCATAGTGTATCTTCTTTGCATTTTTGCATTCAGTGAATCTTCTTCACTATCCTTTAGATATTCTTCCAATGCTCTTTTTTTCTGGTGTATTTGCAACTGGTGTACTTGCAGCATTTCAAGCCCACCTGTCCTCAGAGTCTGTTAACAATGGATGAAGGTCATTATTATTACTATCTGTTGACAACAATGTGAAGTCACTGCTGCCATTTCTTTAACTGGTGCTTCTTTCGCTTCACATGCATCAAATTCTTCTGAAAAACCTAGAATGTAATGTTTCAAGGTATTATTATGATGTGTTGCACAGTCAGTCAGATGTTTAGGTTGGATTTGGTATTTTTATGCACCTATCAAGGTTTTCTCAAGAACCTGAGATAGGCAGATATTGTTGTTTAATAGTGTTAAAAGTCTCCTCTTAACCCTAGCTAATTTTTTTTTTTAAAAAAGCAGGATGCAAGCTGTTCCTAGTGAAACTGCCTTTTGCAATTGGCTGTGATTTTGTCAATGCCAATGGTGTTCAAGTGGTGCTCCAGATGTTGTGGTTGTTATTGTTGTTATCTTGGAAAACATCACAAAATTGTGCTTTGTGTAGTTCATTTAGCTGAGCTAGAAATAAATCCGCTCAGTCTTAAACACAGCTGTTGTACAAGTCCAGAACTTTTAAACACGTGCAGAATCCTCATCAGAAATGTACTCAAAGTGTAAGTTATGGTTACAACTTGAGGTGAAATCAATTATGGATCATCTTCAAATGCTTTTGTGGGATCACAGTGTGGAAACAGCAACAGTAGGACAGCGTTTTGAAATAAGTTATCCGGACTGCATTTGAGAGTTCTCTGTTCTTTCTACCAAACAGAATCCTGGACCTCTTCCCCAAAGTTTTGCTCAGATGCTACTGCACTATAGGAAGGAAGTAAAACTGCAATTTAATATATTTAGGTATGAGTTCTGATACAAATCACAGGTGGTTCTGATGCATCACGCGCAAGTCATGTGGGATTGGTGTCCAATCTCATGAAGGTGTTGCTTTCCAGCACAGTCCTAACCCTCATGAAAAGCGCCATCCAGTTGTACATTGTAATGTCGTGTTGCTTTGTTTGGCATGGTGGCTACAACACAAGGCTGACCTGGACAGGTCTATTATAACAGTGGAATAATCTATTGTGTTATTTGGAAAGATTTCATATGCACTTGCTCTCCCTCCCACAAAGGGTCACAGATTTTACAAAGTATCCCCATCTGCCAAACAATTCTGAGAACACAATGAAAAGGGATGTTTTATTCAACAGTGGCAATGACCTTCACAGAATTAATGCATTACTAAAAATTGGATCAATGAAAACTCTACTGCTCAACAAAACTCTTTCAAATGCTTTGAACAATCCATTATGCCAAAGCCATCTGGATTTATCCTACTTTGCGTGCTTGGAAGAAGCACTATCGCAATGATTACTAGTGTATCCAGATCCAAAAAAGCAGCATGACTTACATGTCTCCTTTACAAACAGCTTCCTTGAGGAAACAGCATATTGTCCAGATATGGCAGATAATCAAAATATAACAATTTTGCTGTCATGTCAATACACATAGCAAGGAAACGAAATAGATGACTCACACAATTCATTACCTCTAATAGTGCTTCTATGACAACAGGATTTTTAAAACTATTATAATGTTGTTGCTTAAAAAAAGCAAAGGAACAACCTTTTCAAACCAAAATAGCTCAAACCAAGTCTAACTATGTTCATTTAACTCAGAATGTTAATTGTCAGAAGGCAAACAGGAAAAAAGTGAACTTCTCACCTGATGCTATCTAAGCAGTGTCCTTATATATATATATAAACATATACCAGTGTCCTGGTATATGTTTCAACTCCTACCCTCAAAACGACGCTATAGAGCACTGCACACCAGAACAACTAGACACAAGAACAGTTTTTTCCCGAGCGCCATCACTCTGCCAAACAAATAATTCCCTCAACACTGTTGCACTATTTACTAAATTGCACTACTATTAATCTTCTCATTGTTCCCATTACCCATCTCCTTCCACTTATGACTGTAACTTTGTTGCTTGTATCCTTACAATTTATACTGATAATTGTTTCCTGATTGCTTGTTTGTAACCTATGACTATCATTAAGTGTTGTATCATTAAGCATTAAATTTGTACCCTATGACATTAAGTGTTGTAAGTGTTGTACCTTGATGAAGGTATCCTTTCTTTTATGTACACTGAGAGCATATGCACCAAGACAAATTCCTTGTGTGTCCAATCACACTTGGCCAATAACAAATTCTATTCTATTTGTTTATAGATTCAGACATCTTGGCGTAGTCCTCACCATATCTCTGGGCTCATCCCTTGATTATCAGTTTTGATTTATGACATTGGACATTCTCTTCTGCTTTTTGCTTGGTCTTGAAAACTCACTTGCATGCAATGGTTTTCTTCCCTGTCTTTAGCCTGAAAACGTTTCAAATATCATTCTTGTGGAACATTTCAATCTCCTCTTCTGCATCTTTCTCCATTTGTCTCCTTCGTTTTTTTCAATGTCCTACCATGCATGAGGTTCTTCCACTTGTTCCTTCTTACTACTTTAGGACATCCTTCTCAGTGGAACTCCTTTGTTGGATTCTCCTGGAGTGACTGGAATGAGGTTCCTCAGTTTTAATTTCTGCAGATGCAGTCAACTGAGCACATGATGAGGCTGCCCTTTGAAGCTTGCAGTCTCTGCTCCCTTGACATCGGAAACACAAGCTCGTATCTCATTGTTATTTTCTTTTTTAGCATGATAAGCAATGGTGTATACTGTAATGATTTGTGTGGCAGGATCTAGAATTCTATACCTGCAGTATTAAGGAATATCATCTGATGGAAGCAAGGAGAACAGACTTTTCTACTGTAGCACCTGCCCTTTTGAATCTCAGAGGTTAGATTGACTTTGACTCTGATTGTCTTCTGAAGGGCTCTAAAGACATGGTTCTGTCAACATGACTAGAGAACTGGCTATGGTTTGGAGCCTACAGTACAGCTAGATGGCTGTACTGATTGGTCCATAATTTGCATTGATTCATTATTTGCACTTGCCTACTTTTTATGTTTTCTGCTTTTAATTCCAATCTTTAGTAAGGTTTTAAATTAGTTTTAAAGCGGTGGTGTTTTTTTTCTGATTTCTGTATTTTATTTATTGGTTGCGTTGTTTGGTTGTTTTAACGATGTGAGCTGCCCAGAGTCACAAATGTGAGATGAGTGGCTATATAAGTTGAATCAATCAATCAATCAATCAATCCAACCATTAATCTTCACACATATCTTCAGTTCAGATGGTTCTGTTTCTTTTTGGTACACACACATACCAGGGGTGAAATCTACTTACCTTTCCTACCGGTTTGGAAGTGCATGTGCCCCCCCCCGCACACGAACCCTCTGCACATGCACAAACCCCTCTGTGCATGCACGGAGGATAAAAAAAGGATACTTCCTGGTTAAAACCAGCAAGTAACAACAATTGGGTGGGTGGGCGGAGCCTCATGCTGACTTTGTTACTGGTTCTCTGAACCACCTGCCGCCATCGCTACTGATTTGGCCGAACCGGTCCTAACCGGTAGCATTTCACCCCTGACATATACCCTTTAGAACCAAACACTTTCATGTGCCATAAACTAAGCTTTCTTCTGAGTCATAGCTCATATATTAGGATATTGTAATAAAATCTTAAAAACTTTAAAAGGCTGCCTTTATTTTCAATTTCTATCCCATAAATCAAGGCAAAATTATTCTCTTTCTTGTCTATTTATATACTACTAAAACTGTTTGATTGTTTGCAACCTTTAATTGAGCAAAACAGTACATCATAGGGCAACAGTTTTTGAATCACTGCACCTCAAATGGGCTATTTTACAGAATGAGACTGAAATCTGGGACCTGTGACCAGGAATGAAATTTGGCAAAGTTCTGACCACTTCAGTGCTTCTGCATCCTTGTGCCACTACACTTCTGCAGTCAGCCACAGTCATATGATTCACGTCTCCAAGACTTCCTGCCAGGTTCCAACAAGGAAAGCCAGTGAGAAGGCCAGGAAGAAGATACTCCCACTGCTTTTTGCCTGCCTATGGTCACTTTGTTTCTCTATTGAAGTAAATAGAGAATATTAAATATCTCTGAAATGATAATCCAACGAGTCACAGGTTGTTTAGTGTTTTCTAATTTTTCAGGACTCAAATATTATTTTTGTAACAGCTCAACATTGGCTTCCTCCTTCTCTGAGTCAAACTCACATTCTATCACACATTTGCAAGTAGCTGGCTGTGTTAATTGTTTCTCCCCAATATTTATCAGACCATCTTGCATTTTGCAGCCTGCATTTTATCTTGTCAGGCAAAATTCAGTGTTCCCCCTCTCTACTATACCATTCCCTCAACACTGTCAGACTATTTACTGAATCTGCACTACTATTAATCATTTCATAGTTCCCATCGCCAATCTCTTTCCACTTATGACTGTATGACTATAACTTGTTGCTGGCAATCCTTATGATTTATATTGATATATTGATCATCAATTGTGTTGTAAATGTTGTACCTTGATGAACGTATCTTTTCTTTTATGTACACTGAGAGCATATGCACCAAAACAAATTCCTTGTGTGTCCAATCACACTTGGCCAATAAAAAATTCTATTCTATTCTATTCTTTTCTTTAGTGTAAGCCACTGTGGTTTCACGGATGGTCCCTTTTCTTCTAGATACATTTCCATATTGTTGGCTGTATTTTCAGTTCAATTGTTTATGTGTATTTTTAAGGCTTTCTTCCAAATGTACTGCATATTAAGCCCATGTACTCCTTAAAGTAGTTGACTCTTCATCGAGCAAGAAGCAAAATGTGCACCTTGTGTAATCACTAAAGATGTTACCTAGATGAGTAATGAAACATCTGCAAGAAAACAACCAAGCTCAGAGAGCACCAAGGACTCCGTAGTAGTGTATTCATCTATGAAAGGAAGGATATGTTTTCACCTTGGAATAGGCATTGATCTAGAAATGTCATTGTACCCTAAGTCTAGGCAGTTTCCTTGTTTTGTTATATTTCTACATTTGTTGGGTTAGTGACTTTGCCTTTATCCAACATTCAAACCTCAACCAAATCACACTTTAGTTCTATGACTGATTCCTCCAATTTGCAAACAACACCTGATCTTGTGTTAATTTTTTAAATAAATTGTAGGTATATTTTCATTTAGTTCAAAGTGCCTCAGTTTCTGTTTACTAACATAAAAGTTGCAGAAGAATCAGAAGAGATATCTTCCAATGGCCCATTTGTTCTTGTATATATTCAACTGTCTCCTTTCTGGTCCTTTCTTATACTGGATTGAGGTGTATCATTACCTTTAGAATATAGTTGTACAAGGTCTGTCTCCTTTCCTAGGACAATTTGTTTGCAAATGACCCAAACCGTTGCAAATTAATGAAGCATTTATTTTCCTTTCTTCTGACCTACAAGCCAATTCTTGATTGAGAACTGCATCTGGCTCTTGGGATTTATTCAGATTACAGTTTTGCAAGTGATTTATTACAAATTAAAGTGTTTCCTTTTTCATTTCTTTTGCATCTACCATGGCTTCATAATCTCTATGTAAATGAATTTTAAATGAAGACAACCAATATTTTAATAGACATGTACTGTCTTTCAAGATAACTTGCAATAACCTTTATTTGATTTATAGCAGATTTAGTATTCATATATCCCCACGCATGCCTACATACACTGGTGTTTGTTATAACTTTCTGAAAAGATGTGGTTTGGAGGCTGTAGAAATTTTCTTCTATAATCTTTAAATCTTCATCTATATTTCTCAAATGTGAATAATAAATGAATCCCTCACTATCAGGTAGATCATCTCAGTAACTCTATCATTTGCCTCATTCTATGCTGCCCTGCTTTTGTGGGTCTCTCTTTGTCTGGCACAATGGCAATTCTTTGAGACTCCAGGAACATTTTCATCTTGAATTACCAGAGGGAGAATTCTGGTGGTTTTATTTTCTGGATTTCTGAAAGATTTTCTTTTTCTTCTCTAATCTTTCCTTTAGTTGCTCAAGAGAGTCATATTTTCTTTCTCTTTTTAGAATCTATTTGCACATTTGCTTCAGCTGCTGGAGTCTATAATGGTGTTGGAGGTTGCAGCATTTTGTGCATTCATGAAAGCATTCCTGGGAGTAAGAATCTAACCTGAGGAAGGACTAGGAGCTCCAATTAGCAATCTTAGAGTCAAAGAGAAGATGGAAAGTAAATCCTTAACTTTGTAACTGTAGCTAACTGCACCCTTGTGGGTTAGTAAGTCAGGAGGTGCTGAAGTTACAGTGCCTATGGATTTGAATCTCCAACAAACTGTAAAACATACTTTGAATTATTTCCATGTAGATAGATAGATGATAGATAGATAGATAGATAGATAGATAGATAGATAGATAGATAGATGATAGCTAGATAGATAGCTAGATAGCTAGATAGCTAGATAGATAGATAGATAGATAGATAGATAGATAGATAGATAGATAGATAGATAGATAGATAGATAGATAGATATGCGCTGTAACAGAGGGGAAGGAAGGAAGGACGGACGGAAGGAAAGAAGGAAGGAGCTGCCATCTCGATCTCTTCTGAGTCAGGCAATACCCCAGCAGGGACAATGAGAAGCAAGTGATGAAATGTGTATCATGATATTAAGATACAAAAACCAAGCCTTATGGATCTGCATCACATTTGAAAAGCAAGTACATAGGGAGGATTTGCATCATGATAACATTTCCATGCAACCATGGAAGTCTATGTTTCTGAGTTCTACAACTGTTTAGGGCCTTTCCAAGATTTTTGCCTTGGGCTCAAGGAGCTCTACTTACATCCTTGTCAGAACATATTTTCAATTTCCTTACATTCCTATAATTAACATTAAACGTACTTCTTTTCTCCAAAACGTAAAGGGTTAAAATGAGATATAGTTAATCTAATTCTGTTCAATTAATATGTAGGCATCCTGCAAGAAGAAATTGCCCAGGACATACAGCAAAGGTCAGGGGCTTCCTAGACCAGGAAGGGGCAAAACATGGGCACATCATGTATCCTGAACCTACTCTACAGATGCGTAAGAGACAGAGGAATGGGCAAACTTATGGCTCATGAGCAGATCCTACAAAAAGACTATTGATTATGAAGCTGTGAAAGCTGCATTGTTTCCCAACTAATCTCATGGAATTAAAAGCAAATAGGTAGAGTTAGAGCCCAAATTGGGGAAACCATTTCCTCTCCTCCTCCCTCTATTTCTGTACATTTTGCCAGCCCATTTCTGAAGCAATAACCAGGACTCTTCATTGCGTTATGTATTTCAGCATCTTTCTCCCAACACCACATGCAGTTTCCTCTCTAAGCTTCTTTTCTTCCCTCTTGGCTTGCTTGCTTCCTTCTTCAAACAAAAGGACACATGCCTTTAAGCACCCCAGAATGCCTCTTGCTTTTTAAACCTTTAAGGCAAAATAAACATTTTGTGCTTTAAAGATAGCGCCAGGTTTGCTCATGTTATTGCAAAGAATTAAGGTTGAAATCCTCTCTCTAAATATCCAGGAAAGACAGTGTCTCACTGTATCAATAGGGATTACTTCAAAGTGTTTACTTTTTATTCCTTAAATTTATACCTTGCTTTCCTACATAATAAGCATTCAGGATGACACAAATAAATGTTCTCTGTTAGCATACTTGCCTTCTGTGTCTCATTTTTATATCAGGGTAGACATGCAAATGCTTTAAAAACTTTTGGGTTGCAACCGGAGAATACACAAATAACATTAATGGAAAGGAAAAGGAAAAGAGTACTCAGCAGAAGGTTACCATCCCCACTTCAGAAACTGATTAAGATCTCCATCCTTAGAAACTCGCAGAAGAATGAAATTGTCAGATGTTTGATTAATTCTTTGAACCACTGTACTATGCCCCACCATTTTCTCAGAAAAGTACATTTGTGGGGGGGGGAGACTAGGAAAAGTGACAGCTGCTGATATTTGCAGTCAGAGGAAAGCATTTGAGAGGGTTGTTAACACTAGAGAATTGGCCTAGAATCTTTTATAGAAATTGCTATTACAGCAAGGAGATGCCTGGCCATCTTTCAAACCTTATCCAGTTGATGAAATATAGTATAGTCCAGGGAAACCTGGCTTAATTTTTTTTTCCAATATATTAGTAGCAATTTTCTCAAGCAATCGGAATAGCAGTAACTTCTGAACTTACTTTTTTACATAAAGTATCCTTGCTTTAAAAGTTTAAAACTAAACGTTTCCAATCTGTTCCCTCCCTATCTCTTTTAGATTTATGTATTTACATTATTCTCTTCTGTTGTTTTTATTTAATAGTTTTTTTATCCTGTCTTTATTATTACCAGTATTTATAAATAATTCAAAGTAGTGGACACACCTAATGGTCATTCCACCTCCTATTTTCTCTACAACATCATTGTTAGGTGAGTTGGACTAAGAGAAAAAGTGATTGGCCCAAAGTCATCTATTTTTTTTTCATGCTTAAGGCAGGATTAGAACTCATGGTCCTCTGGTTTCTAAGTAACTCCTAGTTTTATTCTTAGTTACTTCTATTTTATTCAAGATTTATTCTACTGTAATATTACTTTTACATTACATGTTTTTAATTTTTTTATTTATGAATTGCCTGACAATTTGCAAGTAGTTGAGATATATTAAGTGTTCAAAATAAAGAAATATAAATAGAGAGGTTGCTAGGTCTGCTCTAAGTTTCTAATGAATTGTGGAGTTCTCTTTCTCATTTAAAAAAAAATCATAACACATAAGGTCCAATCAAGCTTGTTATTGCTAACTTGGTATTAGGGGAGGGAGGGCTCAGATTCCAAACTGGTGAGCAAAGATTAATCATTTTTTTAAAGGAACTGTTTTGTTGAAAAATAAAAAGATATCTGCATAAATTTAGTATACATAAAAGCAAAGAAGAAGGGAGAGAGGAGGAAGGAAGGAAGGAAGGAAGGAAGGAAGGAAGGAAGGAAGGAAGGAAGGAAGGAAGGAAGGAAGGAAGGAAGGAAGGAAGGAAGGAAGGAAGGAATATCACTGCCAGCACTATATAGTGCAATCTTCAGTTTCAGATTTGAACTTCAGTTCAGATTTGAACTTCAGTTTTCTTTTTAAAAAAATACTCCAAGGCAGGGGTATCAAACTCATGTGCTGGCCCCACCCCTGCCCAGTTTAGCGAAGGGGAAAAAGTCCTGATATGTCACATGATGACGCGAGTTTGACACCCCTGCTCCAAGGCATAGGGCTTTTTTTTCTTTTTCTTTTTTTTCTTTTTTTTTCTTTCTTTTTTTTTTGGTACCTGGTTCCTTGGATACCATCACAAGACATCATTTCCATTCCCCAATCCCTTGACAGTATTTTGAAGCCAACCATGTGAACCATTCCTGATTACCTTGGAATGCTGAGAAAGGGCATGAAATACTATGATCCAATCAATGCTGCCTCCAGCAAACTTAATGAAAAATAAAATAAGTTGCTAACATTTCTACCTACCCTGTGTTTTCACTTTATATTACATGACATTTCTCTGACCCTCTTGCAAAAAGACCAAGATGCTGGTATCTGGCCCACTGAAAGAAAATGTCAGACGATGACAAGGGGGTTAATGATGGGACTATAATTTTGCAACCAGAACCTTTTCACGGCAGTTGCAACCACTTGAGCCCAGCTACAGAGGCTAGAAGGCAGAGCAAAGAATTGTTCAACATGTACCATTGGCAGAAGTAGAGAATATCAAATAAAACATATTTTTCTTTGGTTTGTTTCTAATGAGAACATGAAACTGACTAAAAATGGTTGGTATCAGGTAGATCAGACAGGAAAAATGGCCAGATAAGCTCATTTTACTTTATTGTAAAGCTACATTAATAGACCCTTGCAAGTTTGAAAGTACAATTCCCCTGCCATCACCATTGCAGCCTGAGAACTTAGGGAGGGAGGGTCCCTTCTGAGCCTATTGGCTGTGCTTTTTACTCTCTCTTATCTGGCTGTTTCCTTGGCAGCATCTCTTCACTCTGTCTCTTAAGGTCATTCCCACATAGTGTTACATCTAGAACATTTAAGTTCCCTGGAGAGAGACTAAAAATTTCTATGGAATGAAAGGGAGTGAATCAGAAAATGGCTCACGCTATACCAAATGGGGGCGTTTCTTTCTGAACTACATCTCAGTCTGTCAGAAAATGGAGTCATCTGTTCGAGGTGAAAAATAGCGTGGGATCATAGGAGGATGGTGCCAATGGAGGATTGGCACCAATGCCCCGAGGGATATTGTTTATTAACCTCCAAAAGTAACAGTACATGTGTTCTTTCTAAAAGGTAGAATTTGGGTCAAACCCAAAATTCTTGCAGCTGATTACAAGAACACAGAGTTCAGCACAGAACAGATGCAAGACTGGGGGGAAATCAACAATAATTAAGTAGCTATTTCACCGGGAAGATGAAGTGTTTTCTTTTCTGTGAATTGGAAGTGGAGACCATTCACCTCACATTCTCTGAGAAGAATGGAAGCTGTGCAAGAATGGGTGGAGAGGCAAATGACCACAGGGACTATTGTTCAAAGCCTGGATGTGCTAAAGATTAGGAGATCCTAGACTGGGTCTGTTTCCCTTATATAGGTAAACCTTCCACAATGCCTAAACAGGACTTCTGTTCTTTCTCTTTCCATGCCTTCTCTTCATTCAGAAGAGACTGGACAACCACTTGTCTGTAATGGCATAGGGTCTCCTGCTTGTGCAGGGGGTTGGACTAGAAGACCTCCAAGGTTCCTTCCAACTTGGTTACTCTGTTATGTCCCATTAACTTTTCACCTTGCCTCACCTCAGTCTAGTTTTGTTCCTTCCTTTCCCTTCTTTTGTCAGTACAGCAACCTCTTTCTTTTACCCTCAATCCATTTTGTTTTACGGGTTTCCCCCCCTTCTTTTTTGCAGGGCCTTCATGAAGAAAGAAGATGGGTTGTGTGAGAAAAGACAATAGCTTATATCAGGGATCTGCAAACTTGGCTCTTTTAAGACTTGTGGACTTCAACTTCCCAGAGTTCCTCAGTCAACTTTGGGAGTTGAAGTCCACAAGTCTTAAAAGAGCCAAGTTTGCAGACCCCTGGCTTATATAGTGGGCTAGTTAATACTTGCATTGGGATATTTTAATTTATGATCAATTGATATTAATCAGTTATTTTAGATAGATAGACAGGTAATGCATATTCTGGACTTGCCCTTTTTGGGGGAAGGGGAGTATGGATTCTGCTGTAACACAGGAATGTGTTAGTTCTCCAAGGTGAGTTTCAAGTGGAGTTGGCACTTACTTATCAAGATGGGAGAGCCAGGCACAGAATAGTCCTGTTACGAGAGCTCTTCTAAATTCAGAGTCATTTTTCTTCCCTTCCTATAATACCATATTACAGGTAATATTATACCTTCTTAGCTCTACTAAATATCCATGTACCACAGGAAAAGATCATAGTGCTATGTCTGTAGAGTGAAAACATCAGAAGACAGATCCTGAAAAGTACCCATAATGCTTGAGATAGCATAGCAATGTGGAAATTTAACCTACGTAAAGCAACCTTCCTTGTCCTAATCCAGCTATGTTGGACTTTGTCTACCAAAATCTGCATGCACCATGGCTGAATGCTGGTCTAAATCCAAAGCTGAGGAATTTAAATCTAAAAATAGGCATAACAGTGCTGAAACCATTAGCTTTAAAATTAAAAGTACTGCGGCGATGTTAAGTATATTACTGTATAACAAGTCTATCACATGAGAATAAGAGACTGTATTGTGCTAGCATTCATTCAGCACAAATGTTTTCTCCTCTGTTCTTTAGAAATCTGCACTGAGGTATTTTTAACAATGTAGTATGAAAGCCTGCCATTGTCAGACGTGCACCACAGACAACTTGCTCTGTCCTTGCTATAATTAGCAATGTTAAAAGGCAATGTTAAAAGGCAATATTATTCAGAATATTTTAGCACCAAAAGACAAATCAAGCAAGCTGGGTGCCCCCACCTGCCCTTAGGGCTGACCAAGGCCCCAAGGTTTGGAAATTTCAGGTACACCTTTAAAAAGGTCTTCTCCCTCTTGCTGGTTTATAAATGTCTTGGTAGCATAGATCCATCATTCATACCCTTTCATCCTCAGATAGCATCTTCTGAAGTACACCCGACATGAATATTCTACTTGACAGTAAAACAAAACATGAAATTCTCAATCGGTCTCAACACTGGGAATCTGGGCAGTATCTTATATGATTAGTATCAGTTTTCCTTGCAAAAGTGGAAAGCAAGGGTATTTCCCTACCTGAACAGAAGGGTCAAATTCCCCAGGAGAGACCAAGAGCTTTTAAACACCCCCAGAATACAAAGGAATGTTTGATCTCCTCCTTTCCTCATCACATAGCAAAAAACTTAGTTTTCCATAATTATTATTAAAACCACTTTAACGTTTTTTCCCTCCCCACTTCACTTAACCGTCACTGCCAGCTATTTTAGCACCTGCAGATTGAATTGCAAATTATCTTGCACAGCTAGGAGAGGAAAGAAGAGCAAAAAGAAGCAAATAGACTGCAATCTTACCTTAAAAAGGCGCAAGATGTTGGCCACCATAATGGAGACAGAGCTGCCAGATGCACCAATTACTCCAACCACGCGTTCTGGCTTTGTGATGATAGGAGGGCCCCCATTAACACAACGAACCTCAGTACTGTCTTTCTCGATTAGGGCCTGAACAAAGGTGAGGGACTGCTCCAAAGCGTGTGTGTCTCGAGAACAGGTATCCAGGATGCGGGCCCCCAAAGTGATGTTTGGAAGTAGTTCAGGATCATTGTTGATTCGGTCCAGAGCAAAAAGCATGGCCTCAAGACGATGAATCCCCTTCTCCTTCTTTAGCTCTCCACAGGCCTTTCCCTCAGAGCCCCGTCCGTGGACAGGGAAGAGGCCTCCTAAAGTGATATCACCATCAAGGCGAATGGAGTTCATGTGGGGGTGCCCTTGGCCTTTGGGTTTGGCTGTGCTGACTGGCTGATACCACCAGCCACAGCAGACGCTCATGAACAAACAGAAGGAGAGTTGCTCCATGCACACAGATCCCCCCTTCTTCCCAGTCATCGCCAAATCCTACTTGAAACTCAATCCCATCAGCCTAAAGATCCATGGAAACCAAGGATTCTATTACCAAAATCTTTAATTCAGCTAGGTTGAAAATAGCTTCTCCCAACGTTTCAAAGGGCTAAGACTAAAATGGCCCTCTGAAGTGTTCAGAGCATGGTTTCCTTCCCCCTTAATTATCTATCACTTTTCTGTCAAGATTTCCAGTCAACTCCAGTATCCATTTCAATGCAGGTGCTGAAGAACAGAGAGGTAACTGCTTCCGGAAATGAGTTCACACGATCCCTTTCCAGGCCCTCTGAGGGACCATAGTAGTGCAGCTAATGAAGAGCATCAGGTTTTGCATAATTTTGTGGAGGGAGAAGTGGGCAAAAAGAACCTCTTTTCTTCCTTTTTCCTTCAGTCCCTGAAAGGAAGAAAGAAAGGGCATTCATTATTCAAATCTTTTCTCAGAAAGGCATTAAGTTGTAGCACAAAAAAGCTTCAGGATTTACTTGATCAGAGTTTTTGTTATGCTTTGAGAAAGGCAATGTTGGGTCAAAAGCAACACACGAGGGAGAAAGGAGAAACTACATCTGAAGATACCTAAGCTCCATATCTTATTTATGGATTTGAAGCGGGCCTTCCATCAGTGGAAGCTTACTGGGCCATGAGGAATATCTAGTCTTTTAAAAGGCAACCTGGATTCTTCCTTGAGTGGAAGGAGGGAAACTAAGGCATTCACTTTACTTTATAGGTGCTTGGTACCACTGCATTATTTAAAAGAATTGAGGAAGGGGGAAAGGAAAAGAATATTTGCCTGCTTTGTAAAAGTCAGAGCAGCTACTCACTCTATTGGGAACTCAGTATCAAAATGACCACAGATTGGATTTGCAAGAAACGATACAACCTCAACAAATCAATACATTCACCTTTAAGATGCTAGATAAGTGTAACAGAGAAAAATAGGAAAGTTATACTCTGTGCTGTATAAAACCGCAATTGACCCAGTACAAACTTGCATTGAATGCAGAGTTTCAGGTAGATCAACTTTTTTATTTTTTGGATCAAATAACAAAACAAGTAGTTGTTTCTGTCCTGATTAATAACCACAGTGGAGAATAAACATTTATTTATATCCTTTCACCTTTCAGCCCCAATCCAGGAGCCCTCACAGGCTCCCGCCCATATTTGGGTAGACCAGGTTGCTTCCTTAGGGAAAAAAACCCACTTAATCTTTCCCCTGGTATAGCTGACAAAGCAAGGAGAACCTGTGGCTTAGAGGTTAATACATCTGCCTAATATGCAAGCAAACCCAGGTTTGAATCCCAGAAGGGTATGGCTAGCTGATGAGAGCTAAATATCTTGAAATAGATCTATACTAGTCTCCCTTTATTTCTTTGTCAGTAATATAAATATATGTGTGTGTGTATATATATTGAACACCTGCCAGAAACATCAATCAAATCTTACAACATCTCCAAATTTTTATCATAGACTTCTAAAGGAATTCTTCTTGGAGAATAATCCAAGTCCAACCTTGCCTTAGGCATGAACTGTGGGCCAATCATTCTCTCTCAGCCTAACCCACATCACGGGGTTGTTGTTGTAGGGAAAACAGGACAAAGAAAGCATATTAGTTAGGTTCACTGTCTTCAATTATTACTAAAAATAATAATAGCTAGATTGATTGATTGATTGATTGCAGAAAATATGACTTCAGTAACAGAGGTGTTAATGCTTGGAATACACTACCTGACTCTGTAGTCTCTTCCCAAAATCCCCAAAGCTTCAACCAAAAACTATCTACAATTGACCTCATCCCATTCCTAAGAGGTCTGTAAGGGGCGTGCATAAGAGCACAAGTTGTGCCTACCGTTCCTGTCCTATTGTTTCCTTTCATTATATCCAATTAATATAGTTATTACATACTCATACTTACATATATGCTTATATATTGTATAGTTATTTCATGCTTATGCTTATATATACTGTGTGACAAAATAAATAAATAAATAAATAAATAAATAAAATAAGTGAATGGTAGAAGAAGGTGAGTATATAGCATTATAATATATAAATTATATTTATACATAAATTATAATGTACCTGAATTTGCATGTGTCTGATGCTTAAATAGGAAAAAAACTTTTTAAGTGCTGACTGGAAATCTTCTCTGGATAAAGAATTACAAAAAGGTGCAAAGAGTTTCCTAGTATGTTCATTTTGGAGGGCATTCGTGCTTTTTTTATGTTTGTGGCTTCTGGGAACAGAGGAAAAGAAGCACCAATTGGATGGTGAAGCATTGCTTTCACTAAGACCTTAATAAATGTTAACCTTTAATGAGCAATATTAATCAAGCAAATTTATGTTTTCAGTTACAGACACAATCTGAGATTTCAGAGAGTTTTTCTCTCTCATCTGAAAATACAACTTGGGATCTTTCCACAGACAGGCATATGCTATATAGCTTACATTATATATATAGCTGTAACAGTAGACATTAGAAAAAGAAATACGTCTAGCAGATATGTTTAACAGACCACTGGAGAATAGGTGAACCATTGACATTTAATGAGGAATTAAATTCTTCAAACTCTTGTGGGCTATGTAGAACTGGAATCAGGGCTCAGATTTAGCATGTCATAACATAAAAGAAGGCCAGTCTTTGTACATTTCAGCTTGTCCCGAAGGTATCAGCCACATTTGTTTTATCAAAAGAGATTTTCTACCAATGAAGTTGGAACAGATTTTGTTATTCGCAGATTAGATACTAATACTGTATACAATGTGATCGCCCTTAGCCACAGTAGTCTTAGATCAGCCATCTGTGGGGATTTTGCTAAAGCCCATCTTTTTAAACCCCTTCCTAGACCGGGATGCCTTATGCACGGTCACTCATGCGCTCGTGACATCTCACTTGGATTACTGCAACGCTCTCTACATGGGGCTCCCCTTGAAGGGCATCCGGAGGCTGCAGTTGGTTCAGAATGCAGCTGCACGGGTGATAGAGAGAGCCCCTCGTGGCTCCCATGTTACACCTATCCTGCGCAGACTGCACTGGCTACCTGTGGCCTTTCGGGTGCGCTTCAAGGTTTTGGTTACTATCTTTAAAGCGCTCCATGGCATAGGGCCGGGTTACTTACAGGACCGCCTACTGCCACTGATTGCCTCCCACCGACCCGTACGCTCTCACAGAGAGGGACTCCTTAGGGTGCCGTCCGCCAGGCAGTGCCGACTGACAACACCCAGAGGAAGGGCTTTCTCTGTGGGGGCTCCCACCCTCTGGAACGAGCTTCCCCCAGGGCTGCGCCAACTTCCCGACCTCCGAACCTTCCGCCACGAGCTTAAGACACATCTATTTATTTGCGCAGGGCTAGCCTAGGGTTTTTAGTTTTAAATTTAGTTTTAATGGGGTTTTATACTATTTTAGTGATATTTTAATTTCGGCCTAATTAATAAGTTTTTTTAATTGTTGTTTTTATTTGTATTATTCTTATGTTTTTATTTTGCTGTACACCGCCCTGAGTCCTTCGGGAGATAGGGCGGTATAAAAATTCAAATAAATAAAATAAATAAATAAAATAAACCATATCAAGAAGTCACCCTCACGAACCCTGAGTCATTTTTTTTCCATGTTGCTGGACACAACCACATTTCCCTATTGCTATGTATATCTTTATCTTCCCTCCTATGCAATATAGTTCCCTCTAAATGCAGTCTATGCACAACTCTTCATGTCATTCTGGCCACTTCTATCTCACTTTTTATGGTGAGCTTTTCTAGCTTCTGAACTTCTTCAAGGAACGTCTTATGCACTGGATATATGTAAGGGGAATGGCTGCCCCGCCATCCACTTGTTCTTTCTAGAATAGTCGCACATAAATACATGCCAGGCTCTTCTCATCCTCCTTGGCCAGCATCCCAGTGCAATGATGTTTACTTGTGGCTAGTTGGCTGGCTGTGTCACAGGGGAGAAGCCCCTGGCTGGGCTGGTATGGTAGACAATCATTCAGTCTCATGAAATATTTTGCTGCTGCTGCATTATGAATTTTCTTTGAATGGGCATCATAAAAATGCCAGGAGACATAATGAACAAATGGTGACATTCTGCAAGAGGAAAGTACCACACACTAGACTTGAAACATGACCTGCACTAGCCTGCTGCCTTCAAGAGTACTAAAAATGCCATCTTGTCCCAAATGTTAAAATTAGATTCAACTACTTTGAGAAGAAGAGGGTTTTTTCCTTTGCTTTGAACAGCAACCACCTTGGGGGTAGCTCTACTTTATATTCTTCCCACTTCACTAAGTTTTGCCAACTACCAGTATCCTGTGTGACCTTGAGATTTTGCTTTTGGTGTTTTCCCTCCCATTGATAGAATGAGCTAATAGCAATTGCCTACCTTAGTAAAAAATTAAAATACCCACTTAAGTATCATTGTTTAAGAGTCCTAGTTTCATGGCCCTGATATTGCTACATTAATCTTTATAATGTGGTGACCTTCCAGAAAATAATATTCCCCTCTTACTATCAAAAAACAGGCAACAAATTATAATAAAAGGCCATGGGGGGAAAATGCAGGAAAAGAAACAGAATCATTATTCAGTCTGAATCCATCTGTCTGCGCATAAATAATCTTGCTCAAGGAAAGATTATTGTTAACAGTTGACTGCAATCCTTAGGTTACAACATTGTAGCCTGCAGAAAATGTTTGGATGTACCAGGCAGAAACTTTAAGATTTTTCTTTTAAAAAGTGATATCACAAGAATTGACATTATACAGGCAAGAATATCCAGAGTAAGACCTCACTCAAAGTTCTCGATTTAGATTATGTAAATAGAATATGTTAAGTCAAAACCAAACAAACCGTATTATGGCTTTGTGTATCATATGACTTCAGAACTGCAATCTCTACATTACGAATTATATCTTAAGCACAATATGTGAACCTATCATAAGGAGGAGGAAGTCATGAAGTGCTGAATCATCCTAGGCCTTGGCTATTTCAAGGCAGTTATGATGTCATCACTGAGTGGGATTTGCAGGCTTCTAGATATTGATCTGGATGTATCAGGCTGGATTCCAACTTTGGATAGTCTAAAATTTGATCCAGAATGGATTTATAGAGCTTTGGCAGCCTTTTAGTCACAAACCATAAAATGTTATGTCTAAGGGTGGGAATCAAAAACCACTTTGCGTTGTTGCAGACATGCAGATGATTCTGCTATAAAGCAAATTTCATGGATTCAGAGACAGCAGCCCTTGTCTCCTGACTTGATTCTCCACCTCATGTCAATATACAAAGTTTACACACCTTAAAATAAAAGTCAACTGTTTCCTCTTGTGCAGACAAGCCATTTTTCTTTACTTTTCTAAATGAGACGCAATTGGCTTCCTTCATCACAAGGGCTGTTGTGAGGATTAGAATAGAATTTTTTTTATTGGCCAAGTGTGATTGGACACACAAGGAATTTGTCTTAAATTTTAAATTTAAATTTTGAATTTAATTTTAAATTTAAATTAATTAAATTAATTGTGCATTGTATGAAACTCACTTTTGAAAATGAAAAACCCTGCATTATATCTGAACTAGAAAACAAATATTTTTTCAGTACTACCCAGTCAAATGTCAAGATTTTTATTTTTATTTTTCCAAAACAGAGCTGAATGAAAAGGCTGCTAATATATGTATTTCAGATTCCATAAAGTACCACGAATCCACCTAAGGTTTCCTTAGTTATCCATTTACTCAGCAGTACTTCAATACTTTCTTGGGTAAACTTTTATATAGAGATGCCTGTCTTTCTTTATATTTATTTCCCCCTTTGAATGTTGAGGCGCTTCAATGGCTGATGCTTGCAGAACCACTGGCACTGTTTGTAATATAGGTTCAAAAACTGCACTGTAATGTTGAAGTAGTTATATGAACTATGCATTCCAAATCCAACCTGAATTTTACATGTCACTGATTAGCCATTGATTTTAGCACAATGTTTGGTACCGTGGACTTTTAAAATCATTTCTGTAGCTAGTTCCCTGGCAGCAGACATTCCCCCCACCCCGCATAAGAATTATGAGAATTACTGTTTTTTATTAATTACAGATAGATCGGGCACAAATAACCATTGGCCCACAGACCTAAGCAACTTATGGCCTGATTCACTGGACATGTTTGGAATTGGGTGTATTGTTTATGCATGTTCCTTCTTGCTTCAAACGCTCTACCATCATCCCAGTGCCGAAGAAGCCCACCATCAAGGAACTGAATTTTTTTTTTTTTTTTTTTTTTTTTGTTTACATTTATACCCCGCCCTTCTCCGAAGACTCAGGGCGGCTTACAGTGTATAAGGCAATAGTCTCATTCTATTTGTATATTTTTACAAAGTCAACTTATTGCCCCCCCAACAATCTGGGTCCTCATTTTACCTACCTTATAAAGGATGGAAGGCTGAGTCAACCTTGGGCCGGGCTCGAACCTGCAATAATTGCAGGCTTCGGTGTTCTTAATAACAGGCTATTACCAGCTTGAGCTATCCGGCCCTACAGACTACAGACCAGTTGCTCTAACATCTGTAGTCATGAAAACCTTTGAAAGGCTAGTGCTTTCCTACTTGAAAACCATCACGGATCCGCTGTTAGACCCCTTGCAATTTGCATACCGAGCAAACAGATCAACAGATGATGCTGTTAATATGGTTCTGCACTACATCCTACAGCATCTTGAGTCTCCAAAGACCTATGCAAGGGTCCTTTTTGTAGACTTTAGTTCAGCATTCAATACCATCATTCCAGACATTCTTCTAACTAAGCTAAACCAGCTACAGGTACCGGAACAGACTTGTAAATGGATCACAAGCTTCCTAACAAACAGGAAGCAGCAGGTAAAGCTAAGCAAGATCACATCAAATACCTGTACAATTAGGACAGGGGCCCCCCAAGGTTGTGTGCTCTCCCCACTTCTCTTCTCTCTGTATACCAATGACTGCATCTCCAATGATCCATCTGTTAAGCTACTGAAGTTCGCAGATGACACAACAGTGATTGGTCTCATTCGAGACAATGACGAATCCGCATATAGACGAGAGGTCGAACGACTAGCCTTGTGGTGCAACCAAAACAATCTGGAACTGAACACACTCAAAACCGTAGAAATGGTGGTAGACTTTAGGAGAAACCCTTCCATACTTCCACCTCTCACAATACTAGACAACATAGTATCAACAGTAGAAACCTTCAAATTTCTAGGTTCTATCATATCGCAAGATCTAAAATGGACAGCTAACATCAAAAACATCATTAAAAAAGGACAGCAAAGAATGTTCTTTCTGCGCCAACTCAGTAAGCTCAAACTGCCCAAGGAGCTGCTGATCCAATTCTACAGAGGAAATATTGAGTCTGTCATTTGCACCTCTATAACTGTCTGGTTCGGTTCTGCAACTCAACAAGAAAAACACAGACTTCGGAGGATAATTAGAACTGCAGAAAAAACAATTGCTACCAACCTGCCTTCCATTGAGGACCTGTATACTGCACGAATCAAGAAGAGGGCTGTGAAAATATTTACAGACTCCTCGCATCCTGGACATAAACTGTTTCAACTCCTACCCTCAAAACGACGCTATAGAGCACTGCACACCAGAACAACTAGACACAAAACAGTTTTTTCCCAAAGGCCATCACTCTGCTAAACAAATAATTCCATCAACACTGTCAAACTATTTACTGAATCTGCACTACTATTAATCTTCTCATAGTTCCCATCATCAATCTCTTTCCATTTATGACTGTATGACTATAACTTGTTGCTGGCAATCCTTATGATTTATATTGATATATTGACCATCAATTGTGTTGTAAATGTTGTACCTTGATGAACATATCTTTTCTTTTATGTACACTGAGAGCATATGCACCAAGACAAATTCCTTGTGTGTCCAATCACAGTTGGCCAATAAAAAATTCTATTCTATTCTATTCTATGTGGAAAGAATAAGGAAAAATGTATTGTGACACACAGCATATCTCTATTCATTTTTATGTAGTGATTCCTACCTATGACACGCAATCTCCAATATGCTATCCTAAAATTAATTCAAGCCTCGGTCCGAAATAATTTCCTTATCTCTATTGTAGGCTCAGTCTTTCCTCAGCGGTAGTCAGGGCAGTATCCTTTCTCATAAAACCTACATAACAATGCTGTGGCATGGTGTAGGGCCTACACTGTAGGCTAATAGAAAGAGTGTTAACCAATGTCAATGACTGAGCTTCATAGCTAATTAGGAATTTGAAGCTGGCCCTTCCCCAGTACAGGGGTTCCCAAGCTTTTCTATACCCTGCACCCCTGGAACACTTCTGATATATTCTCGCACCCCTTACAAAAATAAATAATTATATGCATATAATTATGCATATACACTATAATTTTGAAACTTCTAAACCCATGTTTTCGCACCCTCTGGAATATCGTCTCGCTCCCTAGGTTGGGAACCCCTCCCCTAGTCCAATAGCCCAATCGCTATACCCCATTTGACATTTTGTGTGAGTGGGGGCAAGGCATATTTGAATATGAAATCAAAGGGAAGGGGGGGAAATCCAGAATAATCAAGACCTTTTATCTTTATTTTGTCTATTTCCTTATAATTAAACACATGCACGTATAAAACATTCCCAAATAGCAAGTGAACAAAATGCAGAGTCGTAATGGAACATCTTCCTTCATTTTGTCTGTGCACCTGTGGTGATCTTTCATGATCTGGGAATCACTGGACTCTTGTGTCTGATATATGAAAGCCATTTGCTTTCCTTTCAAAGGTACAGCCTATGTGTTTCTAATAGAAAAGTCTGCTGCCATGGCTTTCCTCTGTTGTTGCTACATGAACCATGTCAGCATGGGACATCTCTCCCATTATTTCAAGATCAGGGTCATCTTTCGGTCACACATCAGTGGTGTGATTGTTAATTTGCAATAACAAACCAATGTTAACAGCCTTTGAATTAACACTGGAACCTTGAATGTGCGAATAAGTCCTTGGCAATGATGCTAGGAAGGCCTGGGAGCTTTAATTAAGGGTCAGCAGATAGGTAGATCTAGGGGTGATAATGTATAAGCAGATAGGCCATAATGTTAAATGGAAAGGAAAACAAATTGCTCAATGGTATGGAAACAGATTCATAAAATTTGGAAACAAACTGAAAGAAGTCATAAAAATTCTCACAGACCATATTGGAACTGCCTTAGATGCTGAATAACATCAGAATACTATTATTGCTGGATTATGTGAGCACATCAGATATTAGAATATAAAGTGTGATTTAGGGAATACAACCATCGTATAAATATGCCAGAGTAAAAACTGCCAAGAAAGTCGGCCAACATTTGTCCATCAGGGTCTAATTTAGGGCTCTTTCTCATACCTAAGTTAAAAGTCCTATCAACCAGTCTTTGAACTAGCAATAAACTATACCATTATATGCATTCGTGACCCCTATCCCATTGCAACAATGATGCTCAGAAATAGCTTATACTTATTTGCTGTGGACAGGGCAAGTTCAGCAAAGGAATTGGTAGATTGTCCTAGTTTTTTTCTCTCCCTCGTATGAATATTGTCAACCACTTCTCCCTTTATGGATTGGGGAGGAGGTGAGTTTTATCCAACAGCTAAAGCAGCAAGTTTGGCTGCTTCTGTTTCTTACATGGAACTGTTCAAAGAAGGACTTTATAAGTTGATATTCGCTGATTGTTGAAGTTCTTTGGATACGGGTTAAGCACTAGTCCAGATTATATGGTATAGAAAACAGAGGAAGACAATATCATGAGATCATGAGGTCACAGTAAAAGAAGAAAAGGTGGAATATGCCGGAGCTGCAGTTAGATGCAAAAAAAGAAAAACGATTAGTCCATAGACCTACAATTCATTTAATGCAAGTTATATCAACTGAGGCCTGAGTGCAAGGAAGTTGCTTAAAGTATTCAATACAAGGGAGACTTTAGTGTAAAAAAGGCTTTGTTTGAAATAGTTACAGCTATGCTGCAAGGATATGAGGCGGGAAAGGCAACTAGCTAAAACATCTGCCTGGCCAGAAATTCTGAAAGAGAACTGTCAGATGCAAACAACTGGAAGAAGGCCATCAGGCCTGAAAAACAGGCAACCTAGAATAGAAACAGATAAAAGAAGGTTTTGTTAGGAGAAGGGCTAGTAGAGTACTTATCTCGTTTCATTGATTCTGCTCCCAGGAAAGAAACAGAACAAATGAACTTGGGAATGTTATTAGCATTCCAGGCAGAGATAGGGTTGGGAGAATGGGAAGGGGGGAGAGTACTTAAATTGGACAGTGTTTAGCAGTACCAGTTGATCCCCTGAAGAGCAGCAATTAAAGAGCAGTTTAGTGCTGAAAAGTGACACTCTGAATATGGAAAAACAAGGTCTACATTCATTAACTTCTCAGTGATCACAAAGCCTTTTTGCTCCATTTCAAAGGCCAAAACAAAAGTTCCCCTGCCAGTTCTCATCTGCATATATTGCTACAGGAGACAGTAGGGATTTAAGAATGCAATAATTTGATATTACTCTGCAGCATATGAGCTGCTAGAGCCAGGATCTTTAACAGGCAGGGATCCTACCCTGCAACCATGGGAGAAAGGGAGAACTAACTCAGTCACGGTGCGTATTAGCATATCTGACCCTTCAATTATTTTAGGCCAATAAACTAGCTGAGAATAAGGTACAACCAAATGCAAAAGTTGGCAAGGCTTTTGCATTGTTAACGACTATACAAAAGAGAGCATTTCAACTTGCATTAATAGGCTAACCCTGCTGAATTTCTTTCGTATACAGAAATTTAAAGTGTCGTGCCGTATGAACACTTTTGATACATTAGAAATACGGCTGAATCTGTATGCCCTGATTTCTTCATTGAAATGCAGCAAAAGTTGTGGCAGCATATCATCCTAAGAAAACTGCAATGCCATTTTAAAGCAGAAGTTAGGCTAAAAGTAAATAAAGTTAGTCTGTCTAAAATCTAATGCTGGTTATCCAATGATTCAAGAGTTAGAACTGAATATCTGCTTTATTAATTAATTTAATGTTGTCCGCATGCACAGCAAAATGTAGAATGTAAGAAGTAAAAAGGTAAAGGTAAAGGTTCCCTTCGCACATATGTGCTAGTTGTTCCCAATTCTAGGGGGTGGTGCTCATCTCCATTTCAAAGCCAAAGAGCCAGCGCTGTCTGAAGACGTCTCCACGGTCATGTGGCCAGCATGACTCAACATCAAAGGCGCACGGAACGCTCTTACCTTCCCACCAAAGATGGTCCCTATTTTTCTACTTGCATTTTTTACCTGCTTTCAAATTGTTAGGTTGGAAGAAGCTGGGACAAGTAACGGGAGCTCACCCCATTACGTGACACTAGGGATTTGAGCCGCTGAACTGCCGACTTTTCGATCAACAAGCTCAGCATCTTAGCCACTGAGCCACTGTGTCCCTCAATGATTTAAGAGTTAGATCTTAATATCTGCTTTATTAATTAATTTAATGTTGTCAGCATGTGTAGCGAAACGTAGAATGTAAGAATTAAGATACCAAAATTTTCCAACCCAAAATTTGAGAAAAGGCAGCGGGCTTCATAAATGAGGGAAGAGGAGTCAGCAATTATAAACACATAATAAAGGCATGACTCTTCATGCAAAATTATCTTGGAATAACCAGAGAAAGAAAGAAGAGCTACTGTAATTAAGAAATGCAAAACTCCTCCTGAGCCTAAAATTACTAATTATATTCTCAGCTTCTCATAGTTTGCTCTTCTTATTTAGTGACAGAGATAAAGAGGTTTACATGTAGCATTTCTTTGTAAAGTATCTGTAATAAACTGTTGATAAGTCATACTACTGCAAATTGCCCAGGCATCTTACTCATGTGGAAATGAAATAGCTATAACCTTTGTGATCCTTTTCTCACTTTTAGCAGATACATCTCTTTCCTATAAATTTCCTTTCCAGGGGGAATTAAGTTCCTGAGAATATTTGATCCACAGAATGAAACCTATAGTAGTATTAGTTATCCCCCCTAATACCAAGGCATACCCCTGTTGCTTAATGTTTTGTTGTGTCTATCCAATATTATTTCACTATTCCATCAACATAATTCTCATTACACATAATAGTTCTACTTCATGAGCTGTAAAAGGTAAAGGTAAAGGTTCCCCTCGCACACACGTGCTAGTCGTTGCTGACTCTAGCGGGTGGTGCTCATCTCCATTTCAAAGCCAAAGAGCCAGCACTGTCCGAAGATGTCTCCGTGGTCATGTTGCCGGCATGACTCAATGCCAAAGGCGCACGGAACGCTGTTACCTTCCCACCAAAGGTGGTCCCTATTTTTTCTACTTGCATTTTTATGTGCTTTCGAAACTGCTAGGTTGGCAGAAGCTGGGACAAGTAACGGGAGCTCACCCCATTACACGGCACCCCTAGGGATTCGAACCGTTGAGCTGCCGACCTTTCGATCGACAAGCTCCTGAGCCACCGCGTCCCTCAGAAATAACTTTCTGGCTATAAATAAGTGTGGTGGTTATCATCTATAAATCCCTTTAATGCATAAAACCAGGTCATCTGCAGGACTGCCTGCTCCCCAAACAGAAAGGAACAGGAAAGGCATTTCATTGAAACAATAATCTCATTGTTCACCACATGAACAATGTGGTGACTCCGTTCCCTTTGGAGTAACCTTTCCCTTACTTTGGTCTTAATCCTACAGTCTTTAGGAAGGTGGTTTAGACCTGTCTCTTTATTTAGGCTTTGTGTTCAGTAAAGGCTTTGGGTCTCTGTGAGTCTGTAGAACTTCTCAATTCTGTTCAACATTTTATAGTTAGTATCTTTTAATGGGCTATGCTATTTAATATTAATTAGTTATGGGGGAATTGTCTTTTTGTATGCTTACTTTGAGTGGGTGGCCATATAAATGCATAAATAAATAAACCAATAAACATATTTGATTATGACATTTTTCTTCTCCGAAGGAATTACACTGCCAGCTATCCAATACAAAGCAATTATAGTCCATCCATCACAGTCCATCAATGCCAAAAGATGATGTTTTTCTGGCAATGTTCTGTGCAACCAACTGGTAAGATGATACAACAATGATTTAAAACTTTTTCTTTCATTTTTCCAAGGAAAATGCTGCAGGAAACATCTGGAGGTTAACTTGTCTCTCAAAATGCCCCCAATGTCTTCCCATATTCCTTTTCCTGCTCTGACACATTGAATCTAGGCTACAGTGTAGTTTTCAAACCATGTCCAAGCATGACTGCCCTGCATTTACTTTTCTGTTATGACCATAAACTATTCTTTTTTCTCTCTCCTTCCATTGTATTTTCAAGCTCTGTAAAATCTGCTGTAATCTTCCTCATTACACAATTCACCAATCTCAGATTAGAAAGATGAGAAAAAAGACATTTCTTCCTTCAGTCCTTCTTCATCTTGCAAAACACCTCCTTGCCTGAATCATCATCATAATCAACAACAATTCCTATTTCATGCCTTGTATCATATATGAATGGACTTCAGTATGATCCCAAACCTCCAACTAGTCTTCCTGCTGCCCTGGAAATTTGTTTTTTATAGGACATGATAGAAAAGGGAGAGAAAGCATTCTACAAACCAGGGATCAAACTTTCAGTTTCATCTTTGTTTCTTTCTCAAAAAGGTCCCACAGACCCTTAGGCAGTCTTTTAAAATAGGAATGGGAACTACTTATAGATGAATGTTCTCTTTGAACTCTATCTGCTTGCCCTCAAAAACATAGAAGTAAGAGGTATAATAAGGAATATCCTGGGAAGGTAGCCTCTGACCCGGCGTAGGTCTCAACCAGCTCCTTGGTTTTCCGAGGGGCTGAGGGAGATGAAGCGCCGGAGAAGACGCCTAGAGAGTTCCTGGAGATCCAGTCGTTCGGAGGCTGATCGGACACTAGTTAGGTCCTATAACAGGACCTACCTACTGGCATTGAGGGAAGCGAGACATTGCTACGTCTCCTCCCTCATTGCATCGGCAGATAACCGCCCGGCCGCCCTGTTTTGGGTGACCCGCTCTCTCCTTCAACAGCGGGAGCGGGATGACCCGTTGCAGGGACGTGCCGAGGAGTTTAGTGGTTATCTATACGATAAAATCGTTCAGCTTCGGGATGGTCTGGATCAAAATTGGGTGGATCCAGGTGAGAGGTTGGAGAGCCGTCTTGTTAAGACTGTTTGGGATGAGTTTGACCCTGTGGCTCCCGAGGACATGGATAGGTTATTGGGGAGGTTGAATGCCACCACATGTTTACTGGACCCGTGCCCCTCCTGGCTGGTGCTGGCCACGCAGGAGGTGACACGAGGCTGGCTCCAGGGGATTACTAATGCTTTCTTGTTGGAGGGGATCTTTCCTGCCGCCTTGAAAGAGGCCTCTCCTCAAGAAGCCTTCCCTGGACCCAGCTGTTTTAGGTAACTATCGTCCGGTCTCCAACCTTCGCTTTGTGGCGAAGGTTGTAGAGAGTGTGGTGGCACGGCAATTACCCCAGTACCTGGATGAAACTGTCTATCTAGACCCTTTCCAGTCCGGCTTTCGGCCCGGATACAGCACGGAGACGGCTTTAGTCACGTTGGTGGATGATCTCTGGAGGGCCAGGGATAGGGGTTATTCCTCTGCCTTGGTCCTATTAGACCTCTCAGCGGCTTTTGATACCATCGACCATGGTATCTTGCTGCACCGGTTGGAGGGATTGGGAGTGGGAGGCACCGTTTATTGGTGGTTCTCCTCCTATCTCTCTGACCAGTCGCAGACGGTGTTGACGGGGGGGCAGAGGTCGACCCCGAGGCACCTCACTTGTGGGGTGCCGCAGGGGTCGATTCTCTCACCCCTCCTGTTCAACATCTATATGAAGCCGCTGGGTGAGATCAACCTTCGGTGTGAGGTACCATCTGTACGCTGATGATACTCAGCTGTACTTTTCCACACCGGGCCACCCCAATGAAGCTATCGAAGTGTTGTCCCGGTGTCTGGAGGCCGTACGGGTCTGGATGGGGAGAAACAGGCTCAGGCTCAATCCCTCCAAGACAGAGTGGCTGTGGATGCCGGCACCCCAGTACAGTCAGCTGCAGCCGCGGCTGACTGTTGGGGGCGAGTCATTGGCCCCAATGGGTCTTTCGAAGATCATTTGACGGCCGTCTCCAGGAGAGCTTTTTACCAGGTTCGCCTGGTCCGCCAGTTGTGCCCCTTCCTAGACCGGGATGCCCTATGCACGGTCACTCATGCTCTCGTGACATCTCATCTGGATTACTGCAATGCTCTCTACATGGGGCTTCCCTTGAAGAACACCCGGAGGCTCCAGTTAGTCCAGAATGTGGCTGCGCGGGTGATAGAGGGAGCCCCTCGTGGCTCCCATGTGACACTACTCCTGCGCAGACTGCACTGGCTACCTGTGGCCTTCCAGGTGCGCTTCAAGGTTTTGGTAACCACCTTCAAAGCGCTCCATGGCTTAGGGCCGGGTTACCTACGGGACCGTCTGCTGCCACCGATTGCCTCCCACCGACCCGTGCGCTCTCACAGGGAGGGACTCCTTAGGGTGCCGTCCGCCAGGCAGTGCCGACTGGCGACACCCAAGGGAAGGGCCTTCTCTGTGGGGGCTCCCACCCTCTGGAATGAACTTCCCCGGGACTCCGTCAACTTCCCGACCTTCGAACCTTTCGCCACGAGCTTAAGACACATCTACTTATTTGCGCAGGACTGGGCTAAAATTTTAATTTTAAATTTAGTTTTAAGGGGGTTTTATTATTTTAATTATAATTTTAAATTTGGCCGTATTTAATAAGTTTTTTAATCATTGTTTTATCTTGTATTTATATTTGTGTTTTTAATTTGTGTTTTTATATCGCCCTATCTCCCGAGGGACTCAGGGTGGTTTAACCCTGAGTCCCTCGGGAGATAGGGCGGTATAAAAATGTGATTAAATAAATAAATAAAAAATAAAATCAGTTTGCCTTCTGGAAAATCAATATTTGGCACAAGCTACACCTATCAAGATAGCCATTTTGTAGTTAGCCAATATCCCAGACACAACTCTAACGAAGTTATCTTACCAGATCTTTTCCTATAATTTCAATTTATAAACTCCACCCTCCTCACTGGCCACGTTGAGTTCATCCAAAGAGTATCAAATTAGGGAAGACTTCATTAACATAACAAAAGAAGGCCAGGATTTTTATTTTATTTTATTCTTTATATTATTTTATATTTTATATTATTTTATATTTTATATTATTTTGGTTGGGTTGGGTTGGATTGGATTGGTTCATTGCATAGTCAGCCAGATGTGTAACTCTGGCATTTTTATCCACCTGTTGAGTACTACCAAAAACCTTGGACAGACAGTTGTTGTTTGATGGTGTTAAATGTATTGTTGTAGAATATAAAATGTTCAAAGTAAATCTGCCTTTTGCAATTGACTGGTGGTGATTTGGTCAATGCTGTTGATGTTCAAGTAGTACATTATATGTTTTGGATTGCATCCAAGGCTCATCTTACTACTGATACTGAAACTTTGCTTTCGTTTGCCACAGTTTTTCCTCTTCTATTTTCAGTTCTTTGTACTTTATGATTTTCTTCTGTTGTATCTGTTCTATTCTACTATGGTCAGGTATTGAAATGTCCATGATCCAGACTGTATCTCTCTCATCAACGGTTATTAAATCTGGGATATTTTGTGACAGGTGTTTTTCTATTTGAATTCTAAAAAGCACTTATTACTTCATCTATTTTGTGGCCACACACCAGTTCTTGCTTGCTGGCAATAACTTGCAGATATTCCAATGAACCATTGTCATGCCATAGTTTGCAGTCAGTCTATGTGATCTTGCAGCAGCTAACTAGGTAATCTACTATTCCTTTAGCTTCTTTGCAGAGATGGCATTTGCTCTCTCTTGTTGCTTTCTTCTCAATGATGGTTTTATATGTATTTGTTCTTAAGGTTTTGTCTTGTGCAGCCAGAATTCACCCCTCTGTCTCTTTCTTTAACTTTCTTGCTTTGAGCCATTGCTGCAGAGGTGGATTTCAGCAAGTTCTGATCAGTTCTGGAGAACCGGTAGCGGAAATTTTGAGTAGTTCGGAGAACTGGTAGTAATAATTCTGACTATTATTATCCGCCCCCATCTATTCTCTGCCTCCCAAGTCCCAGCTGATCGGGACGAAATGGGGATTTTGCAGTATCCTTCCCCTACCATGCCCACCAAGCCACGCCCACCAAGCCATGCCACACCCACCAAGCCACACCCACAGAACCGGTTGTACAAAATTTTGAAACCCACCACTGCATTGCTGGGTCTTGTTGTTAACTGTTTGGCCTCCAATGTTTTCTATACTAACCATGTAATACTTTGCCTTGCCATGTCTCTTTTCTATTCTTCATTTGGTCTTTCTTGTAAGCCAGTTTGGTCTCTCTTAGTAAGCTTTCATGGTACATTAGCTTCAGTGCATCTTCTTCACTGTTTTTCAGATATTCTTACAATGGTTTAGGGTAGATTGTAGAAGATAGGTGTATTTGGCCTCCTAAAAGATTCCTATGTGTCTGTTTTATGACTTTGATAGCTTTAAAAAATGCAAGCCTTTACTACTGAAAATTGCTGTTTTCCTGTCAGCCTTTAATAGCATGACCCTGGAACTTTTTTTTAAATTGAAATGTGAATCAAGGGTGAGAAATTGCCCACAGTAGTTTCTATGTCTTAAATAGATACCTGTATTCCTTCCCTCTTAGAAACAATATCAACTTGAGGTAATGCAGCTGTGATGTGCAAGGAGACTAGGAAAAAGGTTTAGACTTCATATCTCTTGCTTTTTATATAATCAAGCTGGCTGACTTCCTTGTAGCTACAGTATTTTCAGAGAGCATGCTAAGATCTCCCACCTAGTTATGGTACAGGTTAGACCTTAGAAGTGCATTCATAAAAAGTATTTTTGTATGTAATTTGTTACAAAATACAATGAGCTTCAGTGTAGCAGTGAGTGCCCAATCAGTGTTTAGCTTTTCCTTCTTATGAGTTCTTTAGAGTGAACAAATACTATTACATCCTTGGGCACCTTGTTGATTGCACGTAATCTGATAAATGCTCTTTTCAACAAATGAAGGTGCTATTTCAGTCTTACTTCATTTATTTATTTATTCATTCATTCATTCATTAGGCTGTGTGTGTCTTGCCACAAGCCTGTGTAAACAAGACATTATGAACTCTAGCTGACCAAATTATAGAGGTTGAAGCCAAACACCCCGATTCACTGGCCATTATTTTGGGAGATCTAAACAAGACAAACTTAAGGAAAGAGCTACCAAAATACTTTCAGCATGTCAATTGTCCCACTAGAGGCAAGAATACTTTAGACCATTGCTACACAACACTAAAAGATGCTTATCAGTCTTTACCACGAGCAGCTTTGAGACACTCTGATCATTGCATGATTCACCTTGTACCTGCTTACAGACAAAGACTTAAAAACACAAAACCAACAATTAAATCAGTGTAGACTTGGACTGAGGAGGCAAAGTTAAAGCTACAGGCTTGCTTTGACTGCACTGATTGGAATATTTTTGAAGATACCTCTGGAGACCTGGATGAACTCACAGATACTGGAACATCATATGTCAGTTTCTGCGAAGACCTATGTGTACCAATCAGGAACTTGTGAATATACAATAACAACTAACCTTGGTTCACAGCTAAACTTAAGCAGCTATGTCATTCCAAAGAGGAAGCCTATAGAAAAGGTGATAAAATGCTGTACAATAAGACCAGAAATGTATTAACAAGGGAGATCAGAGCAGCAAAAAAAGCTAAAGAATCAGTTCTCAACAAATGAACCAGCAAACATGTGGAAAACTCTTAAAAATATCACCAGCTAGGGCAAACCTCATTCCCAGACTGAAGTAAATCAACAACTGGCAGATGACCTGAACATGTTTTACTGAAGGTTTGAAAGGAAACTACAGCCACCTATCTCCACAACCCCCATCTCAGACACAACAACAACAGCCAACCCTCCTACAACTGACCCCTTTGCATTGGGTTCAACTCAGAAAGCTCAAACTGCCCAAGGAGCTGCTGATACAGTTCTACAGAGGAATTATTGAATCTGTCATCTGCACCTCTATAACTGTCTGGTTTGGTTCTGCAACACAACAAGACAGACACAGACTTCAGAGGATAATTAGAACTGCAGAAAAAACAATTGCTACCAACCTGTCTTCCATTGTGGACCTGTATACTGCACGAGTCAAAAAGAGGGCTTTGAAAATATTTACAGACCCCTCACATCTTGGACTTAAACTGTTTCAACTCCTACCCTCAAAACAACACTATAGAGCAATGCACACCAGAACAACTAGACAGAACAGTTTTTTCCCAAACGCCATCACTCTGCTAAACAAATAATTCCCTCAACATTGTCAAACTATTTACTAAATCTGCACTACTATTAATCTTCTCATCATTCCTAACACCCATCTCCTTCCACTAATGACTGTATGAATATAACTTTGTTGCTTGTATCCTCACAATTTATATTGACTGTTTCCTAATATAATTTGATTGCTTATTTGTACCCTATGACTATCATTAAGTGTTGTACGTTATGATTCTTGATGAATGTATCTTTTCTTTTATGTAGACTGAGAACATATGCACCAAGACAAATTCTTTGTGTGTCCAATCACACCTGGCCAATAAAATTCTATTCTATTCTATTTTGGATTGTAGGCCACTTCAATCATAGCTGACTCTAAGCAATGAACATTCCACTTTTGTGCTTGAACACATACACACATATACATATGTTCTCTGCATGTTGCATGAGAAGGAAATTAAAAACATATTCAATTGCATTATTGAATTGTAAAAAATGTTGAAATCATCATGTCCACATCCTACTGATGCAGAAAATTCACTGTTACAGTATGTATTCTAGATATAATTAGCCAGCTAATGTCTAAAACCCTTAAAAGGCAGTGAATCTGCTGGTGGTACACAACTTATATGGTCAGGAAGTTCTTCATATTTTTAGTCAAAGACTTCATTTTCCTGCCATTTGAACTAGTTGATTTAAGTCCTATCATCTGAGGCAAAAAGAATAAAATTACCTCAACACGTCATCAAAATGACAGTGTGATGTCCTCTAACAAAATGAGCGCTATTAATCCAAGATCCACTTCCTCAATATAACATGACCGAATGCTAAAATTATTGGGAATACAAAACTAAATACAACATTCTACAGGTTTAGCCCATATGCTCATTAAGATTTTACTTCTAAGCATATTTACCTCCAGATGTCTACTTTTCTGCTCATCCAATCTCTTCCTGTCTCCCTATGGAAATCTCACTCTAACTAATCAGATGGATTTTTTTCTCTTTAATACAATCAACCAAAGTTTCAGTTGTTTTTCCAACAATACAAAATATAGAAGAATCTTGTATTGGTGTTCTCAAATTTATCATGGAAAATAAGTCAGAAATGATATGCTGGTGTGAAGAATGAAGCATGAAATTACTTAGGGAACCAGTCTGAGTAACTCATCAGAATATCTTTTGTTAAAAAAGAATTCTAATACAAGGAGTAGCAAGTAGTCTTATTTCAATGCATTCTTTTTCCATAGCCACACACATTTTCTGCAGTTTAGATTTCCCAAAGGGTAAGTACATTCTTCCATGATATGCTACATATATCAAAACATGGTATCAACCTCAAATCATACTTTGCTCCCCAAACCCCATCGCTATTAATCATTTCATACTCACATGGCTTCAAACCACTGAGGTGTCAACTCTGGAGCAATTTCTTGATAGTTTAGCTGCTGGTGTGGCCAGTTCAAAGGTAGGTACATATGACAAAACCTAGTGGACAATGTTAAAACTGGCTAAGATCAAAGCTAGATAAGATGATGCAAACTCAGTGCCAGTCTACTTGCCTACTTTAGATTTCAGTAGGACACAAAACTAGCTCTACTTCTCAGAACTTTTTCATCCCTATTGCAGGTGCTCAATAAAGGACCTTTTTAATAAGTGTCCCCATCATAATCAAGCAGAAGCTGCTGTGCCTTTCAAATGTAATCAGTCAAGTGGATTTCAATGGCATAAGTCTGTCTTTTGTTGCTGTCCTTGTTTATTTTGAGGCTTCCTTTAAGAAATATTAAGTTTACTAAGATCTATTGATGTCAAATGATTTTTAAAAATTAAAATATCCAATAATGGCAAGGTTGTCTCCATACACATGCCACTCAAAAACACTTGTAGAGTGTTTTTGCTTTGCTCAGAAAGAATTTCCATTTAAACAATCTATAATGATTTTCTGTCAGTGAAGTTTGTGGGTCTAATAGTGTTTTTTTTTCTTTAGAATTATTTCCACCAATTTGTCTGGGGCACATGTTAACCTGGCCAGTTCATAATTTCTCAGATTTTCACTGGTTGTTCATTTAAGACAAACAAACTGATGTCACAAAATCACTGATCTTTTTGCCACATATCAGAAGCACTTAAGGCACCTCTCAGCCTTCTTTAATTCCCTTAACTCTTCTATATACCATGAGTTCTGGGATCCATGGGCACAGATAGACTGCTCAGATACAATCTGGTTCAAAGTCACAGCCACTCTCTCATTCCAGGTAGCTATCAAGGCTTCCGCCAGACCATGTAGCTAACCTTCAAGGACAACCCCAAGCTTCCTCTGCCACCCAATCAGTTCCATCAAACATCTGTGGTGGGGCAAGGTAATTGGTGCCACTGTGATCTGACTATGACAGAGGAGAAATCAGTATCTCCCCCGTTTTCATAACATCCTGCCACTGCTCTGACAGAAAAACCACTATTATCCTTTAAGCCCTGGGTGATTTGAGATAGGCCCATGACTATCATGGTGGCCATGAACTCCCAACTGCTTCAGCTACTTCCCCCAAGTAAGTTGAAGTTCCTCAAGTTCATAAGCTTGGGGAACTCCACTACCACCCTGACCATGCAGTCAGGAAGGTCATTACACAGCAGGGAGATTGATATAATAGCAAAAGTCCCATCTGATTCCTCTTAGAGTCTAATCCAATAAATAGGGTCTCATTCCCATTAATCTGAGGAGCAGTGTGCCTAGATGCCTCCCATGAATATTGGATATCTACCACCACCATCTACTGCCCCTACCCTGAGGTCTTGACTGGTTTCACTTTCCCAAACAGTTGGGCATATCTCAGAAAAAGGAAACCAACCCATCCACCCCCCCAGATAGATCTTGGAATATATGCCAGGTCAGCCTTCTCATCCACCATTAAGTCATGAATGACAGTGGCCTTATGTACTGTACTGGCATTCAGAGCAGCAGCCAACAGCCAAGGCCATTGAAGGTCTGCCACTTGGGGCTTGGGAACAAATTTCAGGGGTTGGAATGTGCCACAGGAACAATACATTTCTGGCACAGTCCCTGTGAGTAGTCCCCCCATATCTCCCCCTAGCCATCACCACTGAGATTTTACAGCCTGTCCTCACCCCTTTCACCTGTCCCCTATCCATCTCATCCCACCCTCATCAATCTAATCTCACTAGCCTGGAGCTCTTACAAGATATCATGAGGGTGAATCAATCAATCCCCTTTGGCTCTCATCCATAGCAAGGAAAGCAAGCTCAATTCAGGGACAGAAACACTCTCATTTACCACTAACCCTAGTCCATGGATTTGCATAGCCCTATATTTCAGGGGTCTCCAACCTTGGTCCCTTTAAGACTTGTGGACTTCAACTCCCAGAGTTCCTCAGCCGGACTCTGGGAGTTGAAGTCCACAAGTCTCAAAGGGGCCAAGGTTGGAGACCCCTGCTATATTTGGTTCTCAAGCCCAGGGAAAAAGGCAAAATGGCCACACGGGTAAATTGAGGGAACCACAGTAACAAGAAGAAAGTCCAAAGCAGTACCTCATCCCATCCTCACATCCACTGCAGCCCACTCTAAATCACCCAAAATCTCTCAATTTTAATTTCTCTTCCATTACCTTTTTTGTCATGCTCCAGAGCTCACAATTTCCACACCTAAAAAACTCCTCTGGCACTGGTGGTGCACCAGGTCTTCTCCATTGCCGCATAGCTGACAAAGTGTTCAAGGCACCCAGCAATCCGATCATTTGACTGCCAGTCCAAGAAAAATGATAGTCCAACCAACGGTCAAGCCAATGGCAGCCCAGATAAGGACATGAGTTCCAGGCTCCACATGTAATTCTACCCCAAGTAACAGCATCCCAATCTAATGAGGGAGAGGAATCGCATGGGCTAGACAGGAAGCAGCATTCACTGGGGGGGAAACCAAATCTGTGGAAACACCACCATCTGTTAGTCCAACTCTCCAACCCGCCAAACCTGCTGTAACATACTAAAACCAGCTTCTTTTGGCACTCACTCAGCAACACACTGCCTTGGCACCATCTGGGGTTGGGGAGGAAATAATTCTCAATTATTATTGTTATTATTTTGCATTCCTTATTACTACCTTACTTTTTGCTAGGGTTTCTGGCTCTTTTTGTTTGCCAGAAATCATCAGGGATTTGTTTCCAATTTTGTATAATGGAAGCCATACGCATGCTCATACATGCACACAGATTCTAACAATCATCGTTCTAATGTGTCTGGCAAGCATTTCATCAACTCTTATCAACAGCTTGTTCTCTTTAAAACAGAAGGAAATTTGCACCCACCTTCTGCTAGACTGAAAGACTGAGTGGAAACCTTGCAAACTGAATCATAATGACAGACTGTTACCAATCCTTCATTAACTAAACTTGAGCCTTACTTGATCTCATTCTCCCTGACTCAAGCCAAAAGAAAAATGTACAGAATTTCTAGGATTGGTATTACTGCTTGTTCTTGGGAAATCAATCTAATCCAGCTACAATTAAACATACATAGGAATTCATACCATTGCCACATAATTTTTAAAAACTAACTTTATACTTGCACAGTATAGGCATGGGACATACAAAAGTGTTATTGTAGGGAGTCCCTGGGTTATGTAAGACCTATCTGACATAAACTCAAAGTTATGAAATTTTTGCCCATAAACTGAATCCATAAGCATGCATGTAAAGTAAGCAAACTAAAAAATTGTTACATTAATTTCACTGAAAACTCAAGTGATGCAAAACATGGGTTCCATAAAACGTTTTCAATTAAAAGTGGAAATAGATTCATAATTCAGTTCTGGGTGAGTCAATTGCTTTCCAAGTAATAGTCTAAGTGCCCAAGTAATAAAGTAAACTAATAATCCAAGTACCCAGGTAATAAAGTAACAAGCACCCAATAATAATCCCAGTAAAAAAAAAACTCAGCAGTTTCTGGGCCTTTTACCTAGCAGAGTTTTTTCCTTAAGCTTAACAAGATCTTTCATCCTCACAAGAAAATATAGAAATAATGAAGCAAGAGGTCCTCATTGCAGGAAATTTGTGGCCATAATTTCCTGCCTGTCCTCCCAAATTCTTCCTTTATCTTTCCCAGCAAGAATTTCTCTTTTCAAAATTAATCTTTATATAATCCAACTATACTGTGCCCATCCCAAATTCATAAAGACAGCTAGTAAATTCCCTATATTAAATACAACAATCTGTTTTAGGACATTGAAGAACACAAATGAAAGCTCAGAATACGTGTCCTCAGAATATGTGTCCCAGAATAATATTGCAGGATCCAGGGCATCCAATACGAGTCCGAAAGCTGGGAAGACTAAACCTCTGGTCCCAGTGACCAATTCAGATTGGATCCTGCATTGAAGAACAGTTGCTTCAAGAAGCAGTTAGCACCTCTCACTGCTAAAAGTCTAAAAGCCGATAGTCTGAAAGAGAGTAAAACGGAGATCTCTCAAGACTTAGATTTTCTCATCTCAGGTTCCTGAGACCGTGGCTCTGTAGCCCTTTGCTACAGCATTTCAGTTTAATATCTTAGTAGCAACTTGAATTATTGATGGCAACATAAAATGTTTTAGCTAATGAGGTTCCTTTGGAGCCAGAAATATGGCCCTGTAAAACCAGGCCACCTTTACAGACTTATTTATATTCCTTGGAAGCAGGTGACTGAATCTTATTTCTTTTTCTTCTGCGAAGTACAAACAGAAGAAATTACCTGGCCAGATTCAAAGAAGATGAATTGAGATTAAATACAGGTCCTACAAGAGGAAGATTCTCTCACTTCCAATCACAACCTTTCCTTCCTCATTAGCTCAATGCCACAAAGTGTTTTTGCCATCTAGCTCATTCCTCCTCTCTCTCTCTCTCTCACACACACACACACACACATATCCCTTTCTACCACCAATACAGCTCTAACTTCACAGAGCTTTTGCTTGCACCCAAGCTGTATATGAATGCACAGACGGTCATGCCAACCAGTCACTTGTTTCAATACTTCTTTTAACTCCAATCTTGTAAATTTCAAGAAGTAACTATGTTATCACTATGATATCTACACTGCAAAGGTCTGGATGACCTCTAGCTGGCAGCAAAGGCTTAGAAACATCTTTACCTTTTTGTTACTACAGTATCTACTCATTGCCTGGATCTTTGCACTCCAGATAAGCTAAACTAAATGGTTTAGCATATCTGGACTGCTAGATAACTAAATTAACCAGTGTAATTTGGCTGAACAAATTTATGAAAGCAGTTGAATTCATATGGGTTCTGCAATAATTTGCATTATAGAATATTGTGGAGCATGGAAAGAAGGGCAGGACAACCATGAAATAACATCTGACAGCTAACTGAGCAAAGCACACAAATTATCTGTCCACACCTTTCTAAATTATGATGAAATGGATTTGTAAGAGAATGTCTGTCTAATAAACCCAGGGAATGTGTAGGAGGAAAAAAGGATTGTTGCAAAAGATACACCTCAATTTAAAGAGAAAGTACGCAGAAGAGACTCAGAGAAACTCCTCTTTAATTCTGCTAGATATAGGTTGATCTGGAGAAATGCTTTAGCAGATTTTCAAGATTCCATTACATTATCTACTAGCAATTAAGATATTTTCAGAAATTTAAGTAGTTCTTGTTTCTTGAGTTGGTCAATTACTGTGTTCCTCGGTCTCATTTTCTCATAGTAACTTACTTAACTCATTGATCTACAATTGTAGTCATTTGTTAATCTTAAGTGTTCTTTGCTATGCTTTTTTTTCCATTGTCCTCTTTGCTACATTAGTGTCTAAGATCAATAAACTAGATCTAGAATGATCTTACCTGCAGCTATTTCACAGAGGTCCAACTTGAAGGCTGATTGAAATCCCTGATTTGCTTATGATACTTAACTCTACCTTAGGTCCGTTTTTGCTAGGAACTGCTTTGAACATTTGCCTTCCAAATGCTACTGATGAGTAAAGGTAAAGGTTCCCCTCGCACATATGTGCTAGTCATTGCCGACTCTAGGGAGTGGTGCTCATATCCGTTTCAAAGCCAAAGAGCCAGCGCTGTCCGAAGACATCTCCGTGGTCATGTGGCCGGCATGACTCAACACCAAAGGCGCATGGAACGCTGTTACCTTCCCACCAAAGGTGGTCCCTATTTTTTCTACTTGCATTTTTACATGCTTTCGAAACTGCTAGGTTGGCAGAAGCTGGGACAAGTAACAGGAGCTCACCCTGTTACACAGCAGCACTAGGGATTCGAAGGCGCCAAGCTGCCGACCTTTCGATTGACAAGCTCAACGTCCTAGCCCCTGAGCCACTGCGTACTTGCAAAAAAAAACTCTTTGGGAGAAGAAATATCAAAAGCCACATAAACCTCCTTTTAATCCTTATACTTTAAAGAGAAGTCAGTTATTGGCCTCCATTCTTGGGTTGGAACACCCGGCAGAAAGCAGTAACCTTTCTGATTTTGTGCAATCAGTCAGGAAGAACAGCAGTCTGCTGGCCTCTGCTATCCAACTCCCAGCCCACTGTCCAATAACTGATCTCAGCCTTCTTTTATTTCTCTGCTCAGGCAGAAAAGTATTAGCGCTGAACCAAAAGTCACTCTCTGTGCCTGTTCTTCAAGAGTAATGGGTCTGCCATAGACAGTAATCCAACTATTGAGCACAGCAGTAGGTGAATGATGCTTGGCAGTTGGGAGTATGAAAGGGCTGCTTGGCAAGCAGTGAGATCTTCAAAGTTAAGGAGTTGGAATCATCCATGTATGGGGTTTTTAAAAACTTATCTCATTAAATGCTTTATAGAATATTTCCCCTCCCCCCAGTACAGTTTTGGTTCCCTCCAGGATATGGTGTTTCCAGATGACAGTGCAGTAAACAGCCCATTGCCAAGAGCATGCAAAATGTTGACAGCCTTTAAATGAAGATCTAGGATCTGTGACTGCTTCTCTGCTGAGGGAGAGAGAACACTTCACATTAGCACAGAGCAATTTCCTACATGGGGAAGCTGGAATTGCTGAGCTCACATATATAAGCTTCATTGTGCTGCAAACTGGATTATCCTCTGATATTTGCATCTCTCCTGTGAAAAGTGCTGGGGAGAAATGCAGACAAACAAAGTTTCAATCTTCTCAAGGGAGAAAGAAAGAAAGACAGGAGAAGCAAATGATTTGGGTGAAATACAAGGTGCGATTTGCACATTTTTCTGATGTCAAGTTTATGGACTCCCTTCAGCAGGCACTCTTTTGGGTTTCCCCTCTTTTAAAAAATGCAAGAATACAGTAACTATGGCTAGAACCTAAAAATCTACTTTCCAATAATCTCCACAAGGAGATTATTAAAACTCTACATGGAACAGAACTATTTGAAGTAATGCACAGGGTGTATTTTATTTAAAGGCAAAAAGAGTTTTCAAAAAGAGAAGCATAATGACAAAAATCACATTCAATAAGTGATTCACTTGTTCCCAAGTGGGGGACATGAAGGAGAGATGATATAACATCTTTAGTTTTACCTGCATGAAAATCTCCAGTGATGGATACTGACTATTCAATTTTCTAGTTGTTCTTTTAATATTTATACAGCAATTAAAGAATGGTTTAAAATAACTCCAGTCAGAAGATATAGTGGCTATATACATAATTATAATCATTCTAATAAGAAGTCCAATAGGAAATTATGACTAGGGCTAAGTTGTAGTTTTGAAAGATAGGTCATCATGCTTTTTTTTGTCCCCAATTAATCACTATAACATTTAGGCATAGCCCACCCAAGTCCAAAGATAGCAAATATACACACTTTATTCTAGTGTGGGAAGCCACCCCCCTCCCAGAAGAATGAAATATTTTGAGGAATATTTTAAAAGGCAGGATAAAAGATTTCCCCTAAAAGAAAAAGAAAAAATCTTATTGGAGACAGACAATCAGAGCCCCATCTATCTCCCCCCAGCAGATATTTTGTGCCCATTAAGAAAGATTAGGCCAGCCTATCTACAAAACAAAAGACTTTCAGTTCCAGGATGATGGGATTGACATGACCCTTCAGGACATAATAGGATTAACCCATTAAGACCCAGAACTCACTACAATGCACAGTCTCCTAAGGACATTGCATCACCTTCAGAAACTTCAACCAAACTTCTAAGACAACCTACAAAGCCAGCTATGACCCCTACATAACCCCTACATGGCCTCATGGGAGTCTGACAACAGCCAATAGAATACATGTTCTTGCACAGGAACAGGAAGCTCAAGTGCAAAGCCCAAGAGAAGGTATAAAAACATGCTTGGTGGTTCTGCTCCATCAATTTTGTTTATATTTGATTTTGGATCCTTTAGATGTTTATCTACCTGTTGTGTAGATGACAGGCAGCTATCTTACCTGTTGTGATGTTATTCAAGAGCTAAACCCTGAACCCCCAAATTTTCCTTACATTCTTTGCAAGTGGAAAATATAATTCAGCTACTACACTGACAGGTTTCCTATTTCTTTTGGGTCCTCACAGCATTTATTGTGGGTTTTTTTCCCTGTGCGTTTTTAAAAACATGCTCAATTGCTCATAGGCCTCTTAAACTATTTTGGTATAATCCAGTCACCTGCTTGTCAAACCCATTTCCCATTTTTCTCTAAAGGAGAGCAGGAAGATTTTGGTTCAATGATCTGTGTGCAGTGCTAAAGTTCCGATCTACACGCCAGCATGAGAACAGTCTATACTGACGATTGCTTTTAATCACATGTATATTTCTTTCTTTTTTAAAAAAAAGAAAACAATGTCTTCCTTCACTCCATTTTATGGCTTCTTCATTAAAATCACCTTGTAAGAAAAGACTGGCAAGAATTCCTCCCTAAGTTGGCTCCCAATATAATTGGGCTGAAAATGTTTATAAAGTGATGTGGAAAGGTTATGTTTTGATTAACCTGGTACAAGGATGATCTAGACCAGGGGTCTCCAACCTTGGCAACTTTAAGCCTGGCAGACTTCAACTCCCAGAATCCCCCAGCCATCTCAGATTTCCTTACCAGTGGCTCTGGCAGCAGGTAACTAGAAAATGGGTTTGAAGCAGGGGTGAAATCCAATTTTTTTTACTACCGGTTCTGTGGGTGTGGCTTGGTGGGCAGAGTGTGGCTTGGTGGGCATGGCAGGGGAAGGATACTGCAAAATCTCCATTCCCACCCCACTCTGGGGCCAGCCAGAGGTGGCATTTGCCGGTTCTCTGAACTACTCAAAATTTCCGCTACTGGTTCTCCAGAACCTGCTGGATTTCACCCCTGGTTTGAAGTAACTGAGAGCATACTTTCTTGGCCTCCAGATCAATCAGTCATGACTAGTAGATCATAGAAAATAAAGCAGCAGGTACCAGAAGTTCTCTTTTCCAACATCTATTCTGAATATGCAGGCAGTAATCCCAAATAACATTAAATTTATAGACGTAAATGGGAATATAGGGGTTTCCAGAGTTTAGGGGTGAGTTCTGATACTTCGTTTTTGGTTTTCATTTGTATGAGTTGCAAGTTCATGACATGACTAACTAGGGAATAAATTCAGGCTGGTTCAGGTTGGTACCATCCAACTCTAACCCCACAGTGATTGATGTTTAGGTGTTTTTATGGCACATTAACCCTAGTCAGAATTCCAATTAAGTGTGTCATTTGAGCACAGCCATGTGAATTATGATGATGCTAGAAAAAATAGGGGGAAATGCCTAGGAAGCACCATTCTTCTTCACCATTCTACAAGCTCACCCTCTTTCCCTTGGTCCCACCCAGGTATAAAAACATAATCAACCTGAACATATCCAGAATTACCTACTACAAATCACACAGAAACCAAATAGCAAGTGTGCAAATTTTGTATCACACAAATCCTCCAAATATGTCTTTCAATGCGGAGTCCTTGGTACTCTCTGAATTTAGTTATTTTCTTGCAATGTTTAGAACGGCCAGGTCTGAAGTCATAATAATCCTAATAGAGATGCATTCTGTTTTACTAGTCTACAATCCTTGGAGACCTATGGACAATGAGTTGCTTATGTTTGCAGATTTCTGTGAAGTCTCTTTTCTTAAAGCTGTTTTAAATATACCCTTTTATATACCTTACTATGTTTTTTTTCCTCAAATCAATGGAATATTCTTGCAACTTTTCAGGTTGCAAAATCGCAAGTGGCAAACAATTAGGTAAGCATTAAGGAACTTCTAGATTGATTCTAGATTCTAGGTAGAGGGAACTAGGTATGTCTAGCTTATCGAAGAGAAGGAACATGGGGCACATGATAACTTTTCCAATATTTGGGGGCTGTGACAAAGAAAGGATTGATTTTTTCTCTAGGGTGCCAGAGGGCAGGACAACAAATAATGGCTTTTCAAAGAGAGATACAACATAGAAGTAAAGAGAAATTTTCTGACAGTGAAAACAATTAATCAAGGGAATAGCTTGTCCTCTGGGTTCTGGGTGCTCCATTCATGGAGGTTTTCAAAAATAGACTAGACTATAATTTGCCTGGGATGGTATAAGACGCTTACCTTGAGCAAGGGATTGGACTGGAAGACCTTGCCAGCCCTATGATTTTATGAAAAGTCTTGCATCCACCTATAAATATACATTCTATGAAAGATAAAGGATTTTTAGAAAGAGAACTTAAATCACAAAGAAACAATAGGAGGGAAAGTAGCTGTGACCAGGACAAACAGGAGCCTTTTTTGTGGCCTGTTATATATAAACCTAAGGAAATCTTCATCACAAAATGCCTGTGGCCCCAGCCACATAAGATTGGAACAATCTTTTTTTTTTTTTTTGTTTACATTTATACCCCGCCCTTCTCCGAAGACTCAGGGCGGCTTACAATGTATAAGGCATTGTAATCTTATCCACAAGTATTGATCTGCATAATCCCACCCACTTCTGTAGGATGAATTTCAGTAAGCACATCTTTGCTGGGTCTAGGTCAACTTGCCCCAGCCATTTCCCCCAGGCCAACTTGCTGCAGGACAATTCAAAGTGGAATAACTCAAGAGAGGGACAAGTGAATTGCAGCACGACTCATCTTGCTTTAGGTTTGAATCTTCTCAAAGGATTAGAAATCCTCAAGGTTGGGGTGAGCCAGAGCATGTCCCAGCGGCCTATTGACCAAGCCATGAAGCAAGCACTGCACTCCCAGGTAGTCCCTTTGCAGATCCAGGTCAACGGCATGATGCATGTACGAGAGAGGCCTCACTGCCGTTTTTTCCTGGCATGTCTCTGTGAGAGCCAGCCATTCTGCTAATATCCAGGCACCAGTCCCATGCCTTTGGCACTGGCATAATAGTGTTGAATTTTAAATTTGGGGTTCTGTTAATATTTTAAATTTTAAATTTTAAATCTAAATTTTTAAATTATCAGCCTTTATAATCTGCTATGTTTTAAATGTTGTTTTAATTGTATATATATTGTGTTTTATTTTTGGCTGTACACCGCCCTGAGTCCTTCGGGAGAAGGGCGGTATAAAAATTTAATTAATAAATAAATAAATAAATAAAAATAAATAAATAAATGTGCAGGGCTATAAGGAGAAGCAGTGAGATTCTTCGGCAGCTTCATTTTAAAAGGGGTTGCAGATTTCTCCAAGGCTATTTTACTCAGCCAGAAAGAATTCCTAATCAGTCCAGTGGCAGTCTCCCAGCTAGTCAATGAAGGATTCCTTGCGAATTCCTGAGATCCCATTCTGCCACAAGGAGCCAAACTCAGGAAAAATGGCTGACAGAAGTGGTTTTCGAGGCAAACACCAGAGAGTCTGCTTATTCTCTCTCCCACACACCTTCTTCTCCCCTCTCTGTCTCACCTCCAAATCTTAACTTGCTTACATGGAAAGAGAAAGGGCGGATTTGGAGCTGAGACCAAGAATGAGAGAATGGGGCATGGGGGAGAGAGAAAACAATTAAGCAAGTTAATGATAAAATTGCTTGCATGCGCAGGGACTACACGGGTGTACCATGCTTGCTTCATAGCTTGGCTGATGGGCCGATGGGACTCCATGCTTTGGCTCACCCCAGCCTCGAGGACTTCTAACTTGAGAAGGTTTAAATCTAAAGCAAGACAAAGCCCGCTGCAATTCACTTGTCCCTCTCTTGAGTTATCCCACACTGAATTGTCCTGCAGTGAGTTGTCTCATAGCCAGTTAATCCTGACAAGTTGGCCGGGGCGAGACAGCCAGGGCAGAAGGCCGTGGCAAATTGGTGAATTGTCTCATTCACTCATGGTGAATTGTCTCATTCTGATCTTTTGCTATTTGCTGTACTTTCTCACTTCTCTTTTGTTCTGATCCTGGCTTTGGACTATCTAAAAATCTGTTATATATTTTATATTCAATTAGGTTGCATGATTTGTCTGAAATCTTTCTGCCTGAGCAGAGGGTTGGACTAGAACCGTGATGCGAACCTATGGCACGCATGCCAGATGTGGCACGCAGAGCCCTTTCTATGGGCACATGCAGTCGCTCCAGCCCAGCTCCAATCGCATTTCTCCAGTGCGTTTCACTCAATTCCAACTTCTCGTAAAAGAAAAAGATCTCACAAAGTTGGAATTGATTGAGTGAACATTTTCACTCACATGCTTCATAATGGGGGAGGCAGGGTCCCATCTTCCTCCTGAAGCCCATTACAACGCAGAGCTACAATGCAACCCTGCATTGGCTCAGCAAAAAAAAAAAGCACTTTCTTTTCCTGTAGAGCTGCCTGTGGGGATGCCCCACCTCCCCGCCAGGCATCTGAGCGTGGGCGTGCTGCTCCTGGGCTCGTCCACCTTTGGACGTCATTTCCGCTACCCAGCTCCAGATCAGGAGTTCCTCCCCCCTGCAGTGGGGGGGGGGGAGAGAGAGAGAGAGAGAGGAAGGGAAAGAGAAATGATATCACAAAAGTTTTTCTTTTTTATTGTTGCTAAACGTAATATTTCAAAAAGCAGAAAAAAATGAAGGGGCATAAAAGTGCATTTATCACATTTTTCTTAGAACAATTAGCCGAACTCTTGTTTATCATTATTTTAGGAAGTAAAACCTCATTATTCAGGTTAAATTTGCTGTGTTGCCACTTTGTGATAAATAAGTGGGTTTTGGGTAGCAGTTTGAGCACTTGGTCTCTAAAAGGTTCACCATCACTGGACTAGAAGATCTCTCAAGGTCCCTTCCAAGTCTCTTATTCGTTTGTATATGTTGGTATTTTCATATACCAAATGAAAAGCAGTTAAACTGTTATGGAAATAATAGTATTTTAAGAATATATTAAGTCAACTTAGATATAATCATGCTAATTAGAGCAGACCCATAACTATTGACATTAATGTGGAAAATGATCACAACTAAATTAAGTTTATTCATTTCACTGAGTCTGCTCTAAGCCCATGATTCATATTGACACAGTTATGGTACCCATGAAAAGATCCTAGATTGGAATGAACATGCATGAATAAAACATGATGGACTTTGGTAGAAATGAAATAGTTGTTCAAAACTGGATTCTGAATTGGCAGAAATGCCATATTCAATCAAAGTTCATGTTTTGTGTGTTAGTTTTAGTGGCAAAGTCTATAGCAAAAGAACATCTATCAAATATTTACAAGCCCCAATAAAAAAAGATGAACAGTTAAAAAAAACACAAAGAAAAAGGTAGAGTTTCATTAAATATTAATTAAAATATCCTACTGGCTATATCAGGCAAGTGACAAAACAAATTGCACATCGGCCTTTTGGGAAGTTAGTGAGAGAGAAAGAGAGAGAGGGAGGGAGGGAGGAAGAGAGGGAGATTGCATTTTTTTCTCCACATTAAATAGCTACAACAATTGATACAACAATTTAGCCAGCTGTTAATTCACTCATTCAGTTATACACTCTAGATTATTACAAGAAGTAAGATAAATACTTTGTCTGGGGACATTTTTTTTTCTGAAATATGTTCCATAGATCAATCTTTGTGACTCTACCGGTTTGGATGTGGGACTTGCTCTGGAAATTCTAATCCAGTTAGATTCAAGATATGCAACATTACCAAACTGATAACTTCTTGCAACACTGAGTGCACGCTATAAGCCACACTCCTCAAATGTTGCAGGTGCCAGGACCAAAAAAAATAGCTCAATTAAAATCAGTTTCAAATATGTTACAGTAATACGGTACAGCTTATATATTCAATCATGTCCCCCTTATGCCAAATTAAAAATTATGATTTAGCCATTTTTGAGGGGTAGGGGAATCACAAATAAGGCTTTGGCTGGCCTAACCTGATTTTGCATGTATGCCATAGATTTAAAAGATAGATCTTTATCTTGGAGCTTAATCTTTTGTTGTTAGTTGTGAAGTCGTGTCCGACCCATCGTGACCCCATGGACAATGTTCCTTCAGGCCTTCCTGCCTTCTACCATCCTCTGGAGTCCATTTAAGCTAATGCCTACTGCTTCAGTGACTCCATCCAGCCACCTCATTCTCTGTCATCCCCTTCTTCTTTTGCTCTCAATCCTTCCCAGCATTAGGCTCTTCTCCAGTGAGTCCTTCCTCCTCCTCATTAGGTGGCCAAAGTATTTGAGTTTCATCTTCAGGATCTGGCCTTCTAAAGAGCAGTCAGGGAGGGAAGAATAATATACTATTCTGTAGGAGGGGAGGGGAGAGGAGAGGAGAGGAGAGGAGAGGAGAGGAGAGGAGAGGAGAGGAGAGGAGAGGAGAGGAGAGGAGAAAGGGGAAAGGGGAGGAAAGGGAATTGAATTTCTGCAACCTGCATGACAGAGTGCCAAGTCATGCATTCTCTTTAGAAATGTGGTTTTCCAGACAATAGTTGACATCTCGAACAGCAGCATGGTTTGGCTACTGGTTTTCATAATTTTAGTCAATGGTCCTGAAATTCTACTACTACTATCCTTCTATTGGATGGCCTTGATCTCTGTTAATCGTGAACTGGTGCTTGTCAGGCACCAGGCAGGATGGAGTGGAAATGTTTCCCTTTTTTGCCCCTATGGGTTTTTTTTTCCTGTTTGGAATGCTGCCACTATTAATAAATGAGCTGAAAGGAAGAGAAAGTGTGAAGTATTAGAGACTGGGGGAAAAAAGAACTGAATAACTTTGAAGGTTTGCAGTTTCAGCTTATTGCAAAAGTGACAGTGGTTTGGAAATACCCTATTGAGTATTTAGTTATACTTAGCTTGAGTCTAAAAAAAATCTGACATGAGTCTTCTAGGAGACAAGACCATCTAGACATGAAAAGGGTTTTATTAGAAGTATCAACTACCTAAATATTGTAAAATGTGTTGTGTTATTAAAAATCAGGATTACAAATACCTTCAAGCTTTGTAAAATCTGTGGCTAGATAGTCACAGTGACATCTCATCTCACAGATTGAACTTCTGGATGTGCTGTGTAAAGACTTTGGCTGTAGAAAATAATGTAGCTAATGAACAATTCTGAAAAATGAGTAGGCCAAACTTCATAGTCCAACTGATCACTCATTTTAAAAAATCAATATTATTTAACATATATTATAATACATATAATACACATTCTCCTGAGCATTAAGATATCTTTTAATAATGTTAACCAGCTATGAAATGAAATTCTTATATAAGTGAGAAATGCACTGATTTCTCCCCTATTGATTTCTCCCTTATTTATCTTTCAATGGCTAAGAAAACCATCAGGATTTGAGTTTTCAATTATGCTGTGGCAAACAATAAAATGAGGAGGGAGGGAGTCTCCACAAGCATTTGGGAGTAACATTAGATATCCTTACACCTGCTTAATTTGCTTTATGGTAAATAATAAGAAAATGCTTGATCTGAGGATATAGAGGAAAATCAGTTGCTACATAAAAATATGTAATGAAATCAAGAAGCGACCAGATTTGTTATGGATTTCAGGAAGATTTTTATGGCTTTCCAAATTTCTGTTTTCATGTTCAAGTCAGTTCTCCCTTTTCAGGAGTGAAGAGGGTCAGAGAAGGAGATTTAACTCAAGAAGCCCCATCCAGTCATTGAAGAGACAAGAATTCATGTTCATTGAGGGACAACGTTGATCAATAATCATTTTGGTTGTTAGACAACCTGGTACAGGTGCATGATAGCCCCAGAGCTAGAGTAATTCCCTCCTTGACACCAATAAAAAAAATCATATCATATCATAACATATATATATCATATCTTATCTATCATATCTAACATTTATATCTATCATCTATTTTGATCGTATAGAATAGTATGTATATTTTTTTAAAAGCTTTCAAAATGTTTAAAAACAGGGGCAAAAAAATTACCATATTTTTCAGAGTATAAGACAAACTTTTCCCCCCTTAAAGTGGGTGAAAATTTTGGTGCGTCTTATAGATTGAATACAAGACCATTTTGGGGCTCCTGAACCTTCCGCATGTCACATTTTCACCCTCCCTGGCCCCCACAAGCACTCTGCAGTGCTCTGCACAGCCCGTTTTCACCAAAAATGGGCTCATTTTTTGGGTTCCTGAACCCTCCGTGGGTTGCATTTTCTCCTTCCCTGGCCCCCAGAAGCACTCTGTAGTATTCCACATGGCCCGTTTTTGGGTTCCGGAACCCTCCGTGTGTCATGTTTTTAACCTCCCTGGAAGCACTCTGCAGGCAACAAGTAGGTGCATTTTTGGTGAAAACAGGATGCACAGAGGATTGGGGAGGCCAAAAATAGGCCTGTTTATGGCCTGCAAAGTGTTCTGGGGAGGGCGAAAACATGACGCGCAGAGGCCAAAAAAAATTTTTTTTTCTTGTTTCTTCCTCTAAATCTACAGTTCGGTGCGTCTTATAGTCTGAAAAATTCTTCTCTCATTTCTATGTTGCTGGCAAGAAGCCAAGGATATTTATTTGCCTATGGATTTTCTTAGAGTGTTAGAAACAACCTGTTAACTTAGCTCAACAAGTTAACAAAGTATTGTCCAACAAAGTATTTATGCCCATTTCTGTGAATTCTTCAACAATTTAACCTACCTGAAACAATTCCCAAGTTTCAAGAAGGTGACACCCTTTGTTCAACAACAAAAAGATGGGTTGAGATAATAATTATCTGGTATAAAGTTTGTTTTAGATAAACTCTTATCCAACTTATTGATTTTATCACAGTTGCTATTCATACAGAAATCTTTTTGAAGGGATTAATCATTGAGCAATCTGCACAATACCTTCGGATACTGTTTTTCCTGTACGCTGAACTGAATTTTGCTTATCACTAAAAGATACACAAAATGACATTGTTTTGTAAAACACCTCTTAAGGAGAAAAGAAAAAGAATACACGAAGCAATTTAGTACAGAGAGTAATTGAGCTGGAATGCATAAAATGAAGATTGGCTATATTTGTACAGGTATGTACAAGCTTACAGAGTTACAACTGAATTCTTATGTCACAAAAACAGACTGCTGATCGCATTTTGGGTTACATTTGTTTTATGTGTTTAAAATAATTGCAAATATCGGCATTGGAAGTCCCCTGTTAGAAATTAGTTATTGTGCCATTCCAGGCCATCAAAAAAGTTTCTATGCAACAAAATTAGCCCAAACTGTACTGTATTGTAGCATACAGTCAACAAAGAGCCATCAAATATTGTCAGTTGAACATTTTAAATGCAAAAGATGTGCCCAAATTATTCTTTTAAACCCTGCCTTAGAGCTGGTAAATGTCAAGGGAAGAATGTGTGCAACTGCTATTATGGATACTGCCATCACCTGTACATCATCCTATGCAAAAACATCCTCTCCATTTCAGTAAACAGTAAAGTCTTCCAGTCAAACACAAAATTGACTTTATAGACAAAACCATGCAGTTTTCTTGCCAAAAAGTGGCTACAGTCCCTGAATTTCCTGTGTTCTCCATCCAAGTATTTAACAGGTCAGATCCTGCTTAGTTTATCAAGATTAAAGATAGGTATATACTGCCACCTAGCATGGCTTCAGTTCTGTTTACTTGGTAATTACATTGCCCCTTTTTCATGTAAAAGACCCAAGGGGGACTTTTAAGAAGACCGGGAAGAGATCTGTTGAATTTTTGGATCTAACTTTTGGATTCCGTGCAGCCAGAAAATTCAATTACAACATTTGATAAATGTTTATCTTTGTATATGATGTTAGTAATTCATTTACTATAATCAGCAGAAGATATCTCTCCAGGCATTAAACATAGAGAGACTTCTGGCCAATAAATTAAGCAAAGTTGATCTACCAATATAATGCGTTATGTCTAATTGTCTAGCGTCATGAAAATAAGCCATATAAAAACATACAATTAAACTTAAGTAAAGCATGCTGCAAATGTAACCAAACTTAGACATAATAATTGGCAGTTCAGCCAAACACTCTGAGATCCATGTGGTTTTAGAAATTAGCTCAGTTCAGGAACTTCCTTGGGGTAAGGGGCAGGATCAAAAAATCAAGAGGGCAGCTGCAACTGTGCCACCTTGACATTTTGACACCATCCTGTGTGTATGTCAACGCTGAAGCTGGCCTGACGGAAGCCATTTTGAAGCTTCATTGTTGCCACACTGGAGCTGAGAGATAGGGAGGGGGAATAGAAATAATTGGGGTTTTGTAGCCAAAACAGGTGGCCAGAGGGAGGAGGAATGTCGTTATCAGGCAACCAGATGGCATCTTGGTTGGACCATGTGATTGATTGTTTGGGAAAGGGGAAAAACTTTTACTTTTAATTAAGGTGAAAACAGCGGGAACATTCAGAGTCAGTTTTCACCAACCTGTGCCAATATGATATGTCCAATAAAACCATTATTTGAGGAACTCACTTGCCTCGGAGTTTTGTTTGCTATGGGCGTATTACTTGGAACCCTGACAGCGTACACCCCTGGCTCAAACCAATAAACTAAGTCAGCACCAATTCTGTATTTTTGCCCTAATTTGGTCGATTTATTCCAGTCTATCTTTGTATATGAATTACGGTTGTTTTATTAAAATTATAATATGACTGAATGTGTTTATATAATTAAATCAATATTTTGGTGATTATTACATTTAAACTTAAGTTGTAATTCTAATTCCTAAGTGTTTATTTAGATAATCCCGCTAGTTCTATTATTTTGTTGAATCATTATTTGGTTTTTAGAACAATTTCCATTTCCAAATTTCAGCCAAGCCATTGGCCAGTAGGGGTGGCAGCATTACTAATACAATACAGCTTATCAGACAAAATAGGAAATAACCTAGGAGCACTGCTGTTTTGTGTAGAATGTATTTTTATCCACTGAACAACTATAAAAATACATTGAAAATAGATATATTAAAACAGAAACTTGTGGGGAATCTTTGAGTAGATGAAGTGCTGACTTGTTATCTTTTCATGAAGCCTAGGCTGAGCTAACTCCCAAAAGACACTGTGTTTAAAATAGTGCATACTTTACAGAAACATATCCTTCCTTATCAACCTTAGAATGTCTTGAATAGATAATATGATAGAAATAGTAACAGTGATGTAGCTCCATTTCTACAACGCGACTGATTGAATCAGCTGCTTCAATGGACAGTTACTCATCCTTCCATATAAGCAGCAGAGAATCAGGATGTGGTCATTTCAAAGTCTTTTCATCCACTACAAAGGAGGCTGGGTGATGTTAGTTGCTTCTGGTCCGATGCATCTCAACACATGCAAATTAAAATTAAATTAAAATTAAATCTCTCTATTATCACCACTAACTGGTGAAAACACAATATCTGGTGGGAACATCATAGCATATTAACTATCCTAAACATTAAGGAGGTTGCATGAATAGGACTGGTGAGTTGCATCTTCTGTCTCAAGTCCTAATTCATAAGATCCATAACATTGAAGAGATACAGTAAGGACAATATATAAACCTACCAACTACTAATTGCACATTATTATTTAATTGAGTGTAAGGAATAGTCTAAAAGTTATTTCCATGAAAAAAAAAATGTTGAGCATGAAATCAACATTACCTGGAGGAGGAGGAGGAGGAGAAGGAGGAGGAGGAGGAGGAGGAGTTCATCCCGCCTTTTTTATAAATAACTCAAGCTGCTAAACTTTCTTTGCCTTCTATTTTCACCTTGTGAGCTGAGGAAAAAATGACTGGCCCAAAGCCACCTAGCCAGCTTCCATATCTAAGAAAGGCCTCAAACTCAGTCTCCTGTTTTTTAGGCCCATACCTTCACCACTACACCAAACAAATTGGAACAGGCATTCATAAGAAAATCTTTCCATATCTTCTTTCATCCCCACCATAAAGCCTCAGTTTCTCGAAGAAAATACTACAGTTCATATCTCTACCTTCTTCTTTCCCATGACAACCAATGTGAAGACATTTTGAGATGTGAGTGTTGCTTGTGCAGTGCTCCCATATAGCATCAAATATAGGCTTACCATACCAAAATGTATTCGTGAAAACAGGATCAATTTAGCGTGTCAGGTTTGAGTTTCTCAGAACTTGTATTTATTAGACAAAACCTTTCTTTAACTGAAAAAGTTACCAGAACATATTGTGTCATGTCATGGGCAGAGATGTAATATGCAGCAGGGCAACATATAATGCAGGAAGTTATAGGTTCATTCTCTAGAAGAGTGTTTCTCAATCTCAGTCTCAGGAACCTTAAAATCTGTGGACTTCAACTCCCAGAATTCCCAGAATTCAATTCCCAGAATTTCCCAGTCAGACTACCGCCACTCTCTCTCTCCCCCTTCTTCCCTCCCTCTCTCCCCCTCCCACCCCCTTGGGTATGACTAGCTGCTAGATTCCAGGCATGGAGACAATCCAGATCAGGATGTGCCATAGACAGAGAATTGCCAAACCACAAAAAAGATGTCCTCTAGAGAATAATTACTCAAGTCCAGCCAAAACAAATGCAACAAAGAGCATCTATTTAAGAATCTTAATATCAGATAACATTCCACAATCCTAGAAATATTGCTTGATTATCTCTCTAGCCCTCACTAATATTTTTTTTTTATCTTTTTCTAGTTTCTTTGATCAAATCTTTGGAGAGGTATCTGTGCACTGATATAATTATGCAAATGCAGCATGTATTAATTCTTTTTAAAAACCATGCCACTGAAGAAGTGGGAAACATGCCAAAGATGATTTCAGACCAGCGAGAAACTAAAAGTTAAATGAAACGGAACAAGGCTGCTGGTACAGATACAGATGGAGAGCTGTAAATAGCCTTTTCAGACTCAACCATATATTCAAATGCTCAGCCTTGATTTTTCAATATATTTTCATAAAGTTTGAACCATTTAACTTTCTTGCAGAACTAAACTGAAAGAGTGTGTTGGTCCTGTAGTAGGGTGCAGAAAAACATGGTTTTCTGAAAACTGCCAAATTATTATGGCTCTTTAAGCTTCTGAGTAACTACAGCATTGTATGAATACCTGTAGCATGGAATATGATACTGTAAGATGATTTGGCTTAACCTCTACTGCATATTTTTATATACTACCTGAATATTTTCATATATTATTCATTAGCTGCGCTCAGCAATGCAGCCATGAAAGACAATAATTTGGATTGCTGTTTTCACAGGAAAAGAGAGCTATCGATCAAGCAGTAGGCACGTTCAGACTGAAGCATCTTTTAGCCTGGTGTTTATATTCTAGTCTGGGAATTCTCCAGTGGGTTTTTCAGGTGTCAGGTGGGGTTGTGGGATATTCTGACATGTTAATGGGATGATCTGAGAAGGGGAAGAAACATTATGCCATGGTGACTAGAGAACCACACTGCTTTTCAGAGCACAAATCATATATTGTAAGTATAGATCGCTCCAAGAATTTCCTCTTTTCCAGCTAGAGTACCTCCCACTGAGCACTACATCAAAGAGCATAATATTAACCTGGTATTCTTTAAAGTTACTTCTCCTGCTACTATAGAAGACTGGTTCTATAAAATCTAATGTTACTGAAACAGATACGATTAAGGTAGAGCTCCCAGATCTGAGCAACAAATCACTAGCCCGCTATTAAATGACAGCAAAGATTCCGCAAGAAGAGACAGGAAGGGGTTAGAATTTGACAGCAAAGAACAAAGAATTTGAATCTGACAGCAAATTCTGTGACAGCAAAGAGTCAGAATTTCCTGTATCACTATATTGTCTTCTAAAGGCCATTCAGATTTTTGCAGCATAAACATCCAAGGAGAAGCTCAAACGCTTCTACTGATACAAAGCACTGTCTCTTTCTCTCTCTCATGAAATCACCCTGAGCAACTCTGTTGCATGGTGTTTGACTTAAGTTCCAGTTACATTGCATACATAGCTATTTCTTACCATTACTATGGACAAGGCCAATACGAATGGTGTTGGACAATGATAAGTAATGCTTCATCCCCCAATCCCCCAATATAATCGCTGAGTAAATTGGTCCATCACAGTGTCCGAGCATTACTAGAATAAATGGACATTATTTATTTATTATTATTTATTTATTATTTAGGATAATTAGAACTGCAGAAAAAACAATTGCTACCAACCTGCCTTCCATTGAGGACCTGTATACTGCACGAATCAAAAAGAGGCCTGTGAAAATATTTACAGACCCCTCACATCCTGGACATAAACTGTTTCAACTCCTACCTTCAAAATGATGCTATAGAGCACTGCACACCAGAACAGCTAGACACAAGTACAGTTTTTTCCCGAATGCTATCACTCTGCTAAACAAATAATTCCCTCAACACTGTCAAACTATTTACTAAATCTGCACTGCTATTAATCTTCTCATCGTTCCCATCACCCAGCTCCTTCCACTTATGACTATATGAATGTAACTTTGTTGCTTGTATCCTTACGATTTATATTGATATTGATTGTTTCCTGATTGCTTATTTGTACCTTTGACTATCATTAAGTGTTGTACCTTAGAATTCTCGATGAACGTATCTTTTCTTTTATGTACACTGAGAGCGTATGCACCAAGACAAATTCCCTGTGTGTCCAATCACACTTGGCCAATAAAAAAAAATCTATTCTATTCTATTCTATTCTATTCTATTCTTCTAATGGCCATTCATATTTTTGCAGCATAAACATCCAAGGAGAAGTTCAATTGCACTGTCTCTCTCTCTCATGAAATCACCCTGAGCAACTCTGTTGCATGGTGTTTGACTTAAGTTCCAGTTACATTGCATACATAGCTATTTCTTACCATTACTATGGACAAGGCCAATACGAATGGTGTTGGACAATGATAAGTAATGCTTCATCCCCCAATCCCCCAATATAATCGCTGAGTAAATTGGTCCATCACAGTGTCCGAGCATTACTAGAATAAATGGACATTATTTATTTATTATTATTTATTTATTATTTAGGATAATTAGAACTGCAGAAAAAACAATTGCTACCAACCTGCCTTCCATTGAGGACCTGTATACTGCACGAATCAAAAAGAGGCCTGTGAAAATATTTACAGACCCCTCACATCCTGGACATAAACTGTTTCAACTCCTACCTTCAAAATGATGCTATAGAGCACTGCACACCAGAACAGCTAGACACAAGTACAGTTTTTTCCCGAATGCTATCACTCTGCTAAACAAATAATTCCCTCAACACTGTCAAACTATTTACTAAATCTGCACTGCTATTAATCTTCTCATCGTTCCCATCACCCAGCTCCTTCCACTTATGACTATATGAATGTAACTTTGTTGCTTGTATCCTTACGATTTATATTGATATTGATTGTTTCCTGATTGCTTATTTGTACCTTTGACTATCATTAAGTGTTGTACCTTAGAATTCTCGATGAACGTATCTTTTCTTTTATGTACACTGAGAGCGTATGCACCAAGACAAATTCCCTGTGTGTCCAATCACACTTGGCCAATAAAAAAAAATCTATTCTATTCTATTCTATTCTATTCTATTCTTCTAATGGCCATTCATATTTTTGCAGCATAAACATCCAAGGAGAAGTTCAATTGCACTGTCTCTCTCTCTCATGAAATCATCCTGAGCAACTCTGTTGCATGGTGTTTGACTTAAGTTCCAGTTATGTTGCGCTTAACTGCAACGTAATAGAAGCTATTTCTATTTCTTACCATTAGTATGGACAAGGTCTATTTCTTACAATTACTATGGACAAGGCCAACACGAATGGTGTTGGACAATGATAAGTAGTGCTTCATCCCCCAATCCCCCAATATAATCGCTGAGTAAATTGGTCCATCACAGTGTCCCAGCATTACTAGAATAAATGGGCATTATCCATCACAGAATTCAGCAACATCAAGCAGTTGCTTTATAGGATCTCCATAGCTGTAGACTAAGAAGAAACAGCACTTCACCCCTCCTTATACAAAATCAAAGGCCATATCTATTTATTTTGCTAGGCACTTATAAATCCCTCTGGGAAAATGGCAGCTGAAGCAATATATAATGTATCCATCATTCAACACATGTATCCCAATTAAAAGATAGGTTGCATCTAGCTATTGTTATAACTGTACTTCATGGATGTTCATGCATGGCAGTGGAAAACGTAGTTTTTTGGTGCAAATAAATAATAACTCCAATTAAACCATACTGTTTTGATGTCAATATGAAATGAAATTATTTACAAGCATCATGAAGGCTTTTTTTTTAATTTGCATTTATATCCCGCCCTTCTCCGAAGACTCAGGGCGGCTTACACTATGTTAGCAATAGTCTTCATCCTATTTGTATATTTATATACAAAGTCAACTTATTGCCCATAACAATCTGGGTCCTCATTTTACCTACCTTATAAAGGATGGAAGGCTGAGTCAACCTTGGGCCTGGTGGGACTAGAACCTGCAGTAATTGCAGGCAGCTGTGTTAATAACAGACTGTCTTAACAGTCTGAGCCACAGAGGCTCAGAATTATGGGGGAAAAAGAGGCCAAAATATTCTATCTATATCAGGGGTCTCCAACCTTGGCAACTTTAAGACTTGTGGACTTCAACTCCCAGAGAAATACATTTTCCTTCTATATTGATTTGGCAACTTTGAACATTTTATCACACAAGATGAACTATAAATTGTGAGGCCTTGTTTCTGCTGTTTCACACATTGATTTTATTGAAGTTAACGTACTAACCCTAATATCAAAATCCCAAATGATACAAATGTGGTTCTCAGTGTGAGAAGACTGACACAAAGAACTATATGGCAAATACTTAACTCGCAGAAAGTATCAATGCCTGTGAAGTAGAACTATATGCTTGTCTATTTTATACCTGTATCAATGAGGATATAGATACTGTGGTGATATTTATTAGTCACCCTCAGAAGTGCTGTCACACATGCCAGATAATTTACACAGACATCATTTCCTTTTTTAAAAAAAATTGCATGCATCCCCCACAAATATCACTGTGTACATACTGGATGCTTGTACATCAATGTTTCAGCCTTTGAACGTGTTGCAGATTTCTACAAACTTGCTTTTGTGTGATATATGCAGTAGCAGCAACACAAGGTAGATGGAAATAAACCAATTGTTCACTAGGAAACATTTTGTGTAGAACTATCCCAGAATCCACTACAGTCCTTCTATAATAATGCTTCTCTCACATCTAATATGGAATAAATGCTAGAAATCCTTTTTTTTGGGGGGGGGGGGACCGCACTGTAACCTACAGACTGCAATTTCTCGGTGCGTTTTTTATTTCCTCTCAGAAATAAAACTTGCCAATAATGTGATTAAAATCTATTAATCTTAAATAACCTGATTTCCCATGCTGATAGTATAAATGGATGGAGATGCTACCTCATTTATATGGCTGCAAACTGTGAGTTGTGTCAGGGTTTGTTTTTCCTCCTTTAGATCGATACCATTTTCTCCAGCTGCACTAATCCTTGAGAGAGCTAGGATAGTCTTATCACTGCAGAATATTCCAATTTGTTTACATTGTTAGTTTCATCCCCATCCCCACCACAGTACTCCTTTGGCTAAACTTATAAAACCTGTTTGGTTCCATCAGAATGGGGTGTGGGGGGGACCAATCATTCTAAGACATTTTAGTATCAAATCAATTCTCCCATATGCTTAAACAAGGTTATAATATAGGTGTGATTGACCATTTCCGATGGTCAATCGGAAAGAATATTCATATAATTGTAACCCCATAAAAGCCAGTTATCACCACTGAATGTGATATATAGTCCCGTTGGTCTGTGGATCAACATCTTGTCATCTGGCCTGATGATCCTACTGCTAATACCTGTTGTGAAAATTCAAGAACTCAAGAGAGAACTTGTTATCAGTTGAGACTGGCAATCAATTATCTCACAATATCAGTTCTTAAAGTGGATTACTTCTCTGAAATCAGATGGTTAGCAAGGCTTTGGCTTAAAGTTCCACATCTTTGAAGGAAATTTGGGATAGATCTTGATGGTAGCAGATCTCAACCTGCCTTTGCTTAGCTCTATGCAATATTCCTCCCAGCCTTCTGCCACTATTTTCTCCTGCACCCCTGTAAAAGCACTGATAATTTAGCAATCATGATGGGCACATCACAGGAATTCAGAGTAAGAATGACAGACAGAGAAGCAAGAGGAGGAGTGGAGTTATTCTGGCAGTGAACATGTGCTAATAAAACAAACCCATCCAATGCATTTTAGTGTCAGAAGAGGGAGCAAGAAAGAAGGTGAAAGTCAGCCTTTATTTCTGCTCTTGCCAAATGCAGTCTTGAAATAAATTTTTGATAGCCTCTTGCTAACTAGAGCAGCACATTTTTCAAATGACAGGGACACCCACCTTGCAAAGAACCACCATGAAATCTCAAGTGTCCAGGTTGGTTGGTTTGTTTTTTTAATGAAGGATGAATCTCTCTCTCTCTATCTATCTATCTCTTTCACACACACACACACACACACAGGGAGGGAGATGGAGAGGGAGAGGGAGTTCTGGTTAACAACACGTTGAATATCTGGCACTCTCTTTCCAGGCTTCAGTGCTGGCAAATTTTCTGTGGAAAATATATCAAGAGAATAGTTTCTTGTCTGGCTATGATGTATAATGCTTGTGGAGGCAGAGACATACATTTCAGAGAGAAAGCTTTCTTATTGCTATAAGCTAATCATAGGCATCATTGAGCATGCTCAAGTGACCAGCAAAGATTGCCCAGGTAGAACGAAGTATAGGCATTTATAAACAGTGGTTCATTTTTCCCCAGTAGCTTTCTTTTTCATAAAATGTTGAAAGGAGGGACTGAAAGAATGCTTGGATTATTCAGTAACGTATTACAAAGGTTTGCAACATTCAAGTGTCCACTTACAATGGTTCTAAGCTTCTGGCAGTGGAAGTGGCCCTGAAAATTACCCCCTGGTTGACTTTCAGCATATCACAGAGCAGAAACCAGCCAAAGAATACTATACACAAATTATCTGTAAATATGCATGAATGTAGGTAGATATGTATACAAACATTTGTAGCTCACCCACTTTACACAGAGTTCTCTCATGTTAAAATTATGCTATACCTCTAACCCTTTCAGGATAGTGGCTCTGCTTCTGTACTTATTCTACTTTTCTAAAGGCATCGTAGAAGGAGGCATCTTGCAAGATTAACGAGATGGTAGATGGAGCCGTGCAATGGAAGGTCTACTTCTTTTATACCTGGGTGGATGATTCATACACATTCAAATTTTGGCTGTGTTGGCTGTCAACATAGCACTTTGTCTGCCATCCTGCCAATTTTGACACATACACACATACCACCTGCAAATGCTGTTGAGCTTTTCTAGTCATCTTCTAATGCTGATGCGGGTGATCCTACCTGGAATGGAAATATGGTCTGGAGTGACCAGGTGGCCAGTACAGAATCACAGGAGGGGATAATCAAAGAGTTTATATTCCATGGCGTACTGAAACAGGAAAATAGTATCTTCAGCTTTTCCTTTTAAAAAAAATCTTATGAATATACCATATTATTAGATGGTTTCATTGTAGGTTATCTTTTACTTTTGCTATTTGGCATGTAGATTTTAAATTTTTATAGGGTCTTTTCATTTTTAATAATGATTTTATATTTTTATAAATATTTAATAGTATGTTTTATATATTTGTCTTTATTGATTGCTGCAAGCTGCCCAGAGTCATTCCTGTAAAATGGGCATCCATATGAATGTGATAAATAAATATTCTACAATTCTTTATTCCATTGTTGAACGTTTGTGTTTATGCAAAATCAACTTTCTTGTATATAAAATGCATTCATTTCAGGTTTTGCACTCTGCAGCAATAGATTTTACATTTCAAATATTTAAAGATATTATCACCTCCTAGTTATCTTTGTTTACATCTGTGTCCTTCTTTATTTATTTATTAGAAATGTTTGCCACCTTTCATAAAGTCTTCCTGGGCAACTTTCAGTGTGCTACCATCCACAAGATCTAATGTTTCCTCATTGGACTTGTTCTAAGACTGATAAGAGTTCTGTAGCCAATAATTTGCCTCCTCTGGATCTTTCCGAGATCCGTTGAACATCTCTGATGAAATATGCATGCTATGTGTATTGAAAGGTGGAATTGAAACTTTATGCTATCTGTGAAGATGCTGAAATCTTTAAAAAGCAAAATAACCTTGATGTATTTTTCTTCTATAACAACGCATACTCCCACTGTTAGTTATCTGTAATCCTAATACAGTTTAATGAATATCTGCAGGACTGCTTTCTATTGCAAGGCATTAAAACTTCCTTCTGGGAAGAAGCATTTAGATTATATGCACTCTATTTAATGTAATAGTAGAACTGATTAAATAATACATGTTCAGATAAACCTTTTGAATTTAAGTGAGGTAGAAATTATGGCACACGTGAATGTCACTACAACATGAGGCTCGTTATCCATCAACTATGCAGAAAATGATCCACTCTGCTATTTCTTTCAGCTCTACCTTGTGTGAGCTTCTTTTAGCTCAATGCCAAAGATGAGTCAATACCAGCAGGAACTTATGGAGTATTTAAAATTCATGATTACCAAAAGTTTTTAGCAATTTTACTAAATTACTGATAGCCTTTTTTTTTGTGGGCTAAAATGGGCACAACTTATTACAAAACAAATAAACAAACAAATTTAATTCAGAGAGAATAATCCTGCCCCAGGAAAATTCTACAATATTTTTGACTGACTCAGGTGCAGAAGCACCCTATCTCCTATCCTAAGAAACCTTTTGTCTCCTTATCCTTAGAAACCCTTTAAAAAGCAAAATAACCTTGATGTATTTTTCTTCTATAACAACGCATACTCCCACTGTTAGTTATCTGTAATCCTAATACAGTTTAATGAATATCTGCAGGACTGCTTTCTATTGCAAGGCATTAAAACTTCCTTCTGGGAAGAAGCATTTAGATTATATGCACTCTATTTAATGTAATAGTAGAACTGATTAAATAATACATGTTCAGATAAACCTTTTGAATTTAAGTGAGGTAGAAATTATGGCACACGTGAATGTCACTACAACATGAGGCTCGTTATCCATCAACTATGCAGAAAATGATCCACTCTGCTATTTCTTTCAGCTCTACCTTGTGTGAGCTTCTTTTAGCTCAATGCCAAAGATGAGTCAATACCAGCAGGAACTTATGGAGTATTTAAAATTCATGATTACCAAAAGTTTTTAGCAATTTTACTAAATTACTGATAGCCTTTTTTTTTGTGGGCTAAAATGGGCACAACTTATTACAAAACAAATAAACAAACAAATTTAATTCAGAGAGAATAATCCTGCCCCAGGAAAATTCTACAATATTTTTGACTGACTCAGGTGCAGAAGCACCCTATCTCCTATCCTAAGAAACCTTTTGTCTCCTTATCCTTAGAAACCCTTTAAAAGCAGCAGCACTTTTAAAAGACACGATTTAATTTTTCACATTATGCCCTTAATCTTCAAACGCCATCAAGTGGAGATTTTTGGTTTCCCCCTCTAACACCAATTCATAATCAATGTATGTCATGCCAACCGATCTATTATAGACAGTGGTTACTTACTTCCTGCAGAGAAAACACAGACCTTTAGACTTGCGTAGCAGATACGGATAATGACAAATAGAAGTTAGTCATACTTTCTTCTGGGTTAACAACAAAGAGATCTAGAAAAACATATCCCTCAAAAGTGGTGCTGGGAATAAATAGGTATCTAAGTTAGACAGCTCTGCCCATTGACTAACAGTGTAATTCTTTGCCTAAATGGTATCTTTCACCTTAGCATATCATTGCCTGCTGTGAAAAGTATCCAAATGCATCTTCTTTCCATAAAAATGAAATAATTCCAGGCTGTTTGTGCTGGACAAAAGTTAAATAGATGATTTTGCTATTTAGTCACTGAAGCAAAGCGGCCAAAGGTTTATCATAGCCTTGAGGTGTTTCAGAGCATTATCTTTGAGGCAACAAAACCTCAGAACCATTATTTTCAAATTCAGATGCAATATATAGTAAAAGCGGTGGAGGGAGAAAAAATCTACTCTGAGGACAAATTAGCATAAAGCATCAAGGGAAAAGCCAGCCACAGTGCTGGGGGTGGGGAACGGGGTAGCAAATGCAAATTATTAATGCAATTAACTTAGGAGAGAGGTAGGGGGAACAGTTGAAATAGCTCTCCACCATACTCTCACCATCTCAAAGTACTATCACATCCAAACACTGTCTGAATCTTATCCTCTTCCTTTTCCCTCCCTCCTCCTCCTCCGTTTTTTTTAACATGTATTTACCAAACAGTGAAAAGCAAGCCTTCTCCATTATGCTGGTTTCATTTATTTATTTGCTTGGAAAGCAGTTTTGTTTAAGTGTCTTCTTGCTGCAGCCCAAATGGAGGCAGACTTTCTTCTCCTTGGATCCTTTTAAAGCACCAGGGTTTGAGACAATGGATTTTTTAAAAAATAAAAAATAAAAAAACCAATTCAATGTATAGGTATTATTTTTTTTAAAAAAACAAACCCTGAATGGGCAAAATGCAACACTGCTTTCTTATTTGATGGAACAAGGCTCCCTTTTCTGCAACCCTCTTTCGGTCTGCCCATCTCTCTTTAAGGATTATTAGATTGACCGCCTTATAAAGGGAATATTTTCCCACCTCTCCTTTCCACTCAACCCTGCAATCTCAGTGATTCAGGGCAAGTGATTACCAGGACCCTTGTGCTCATATTTCATTGCCTGACCAATCCCACTGGCAGTGCTGATATGTTCATTAGCATATCTGCAAACATCAAAGCCCTCAAACACAGCAAAGTTCTTCACATGTGGTGAGTTCTCCTGTCACTAAAGTCAGGAAGAAAGGTGGGGGGGAGACACGGACGACGACAATAGCTCATTACAAAGATGCACAAATGCAGAACTGCACACCTCTTGCTAACTGCAAGCCTGGTGAGCTGATATTTTCTCAAAGAGTAGAGCGTTACTAATCCTACAATACAAGAAAATCGCTAGCAGTTCAAATCTAAAGGAGATAGGCAGACAGACAGGCAGACAGGCAGGCAGGCAGACAGATACACAGACATATACTGCTGGGATAAGAAAGCGATTTCTCAGCCAATCTCAAGGGATTTATCCATTCACTAATACAAAGGGAAATTGAAGAACTCACCCTTAAGGATTAGGCGAAGCTCTGCAAAATTCTCTCCTCCCGGTGTTCCTCTTTAAAAAAAAAAAATCCACATTACCCCAGTTCACAAAAGCTTCACTTTTCGGAGAAGCTCGGCAAGAAGCTATTTGCAGTTCTTGTGCTGCTCAATCCCTTAAGGTTTTATGTTCTTTAAAACTCCCTCTTCCTCTTCTTTCAGTCTAAAAACCAGAAAGCTCACTTTCGTTTCTTCCTCCTGTCCAAAATCAGGACGGGCATGGGTCTTGCATACTTTAAGAAGCAGCTCGTGGTGGTGGTTGTTATACATACAGGTATATAATGTTTCATTCATTCACCTGAACGTAGCAGAATGCCCGTCCTTCTGTGTGGAACTCAGCAAGCTTTTCCTGTGGCTGTTGCAGGTCTCCTGATTTCCTCTTACACCACTTGATAATGAATGGGTATTGTTGAGGGCTTGATTTCCTGAACCCCCCGAAACACGCACACACCCGCAACATACAGCACACGCAAGCTTCCCCCACACCCCCGAAGTGCCTCGCTTAGGCTAGCCCCGAGGAGCTGTCCTCGGCTTATGGTTCTGAAAGAATCTTCCGTTCTAGAGCCAGTCGCTAAGAAGCTGGGAAAGAGTGTGTGTGTGTGTGTGTGTCTTATCCTCTATGAATCCCGCTGAAGAAAATCTGTATTCCGTAGCCAGCAATGCTGAGGCAGGGTTTGTTTGCTGCTATACACCTTCCAGATCCAGCTGCCTTTTCCAGTTTCAAGGAAATCCTAGAATTTAACACATAAAGTAGCAGAACTCTTGCCAGCAGGGACTGAATTTGTAGTGTCGGATGAATCTCAATCTTCCTTGTCTCTCATGGGTGAAAGCCTTCAAACGGTTCCTCCTCTCAGCATTCAGGGATAGCAGCAAAAGGAGATTGGTCCTGGATGAAAAGATAGACACTGGGAGAAAATGAATGATGGGGCGGGAGGGAGGGGATCTACCATCACACAAAACTAAATTCAGTCTGATAACATCTGCTGAACAGCATGCACAGCAGCCAGAAAGGAGGGAGGCATGTAAGTTTTGCAGTTGGATCTGCTGCTAAGCAAAAGGCTTTGATTTCTGCCAGCCTTTTAAAGAACTAGTACACCTTGATATTACAGCAAACGAAGTCCTACAAGATCCTTTCTGAAGTCATGTCGTTCCATATTGTTCTTTTTTCTATTCCACAGATTAGAAAGTTTGTGTGTTGCACTCAACTCTGTATGATAAGAGATTTAGTCCATGGAAGCATATATAATAATGAATGTGTTAGTCTAAAATACCACAAAGCTCTTTGTTACTTGCATTGGAATGCAATTTTAAAAAGAACACACACAGCCTTTCATTACTCAAGGCTCTCCTCATTTAAATTTCAAAACTTAGATGTGTAAAATAAGCATTATGAATGAATTACATGAAGGCATGGTCACTGTTTTTAGGAGCACAGATGATATTACAAATGAAAAACTATTATATTAGATTCAGTGAGGTAAACCTAGACTAAAAAGTTTTGGAGGGTTTTATTATGATCACTACGATGCAACCTTTAACTTTTTTTAACTTTACCAGTTTAGAAATGTACAGTATGGTCAGTTGTTGAGACTCATTAAAAATATTAATCCTGGAGTCTGTTTAGGACTTGGACATTATGGAACATGATCACACTAAAAACAATTTCCATAGTTTTATTTTACCAGTTATAAAATAAAGCTATATCAATTGACTTTCCCATTCTGTCTACCAAGTACCAATTGAGACCCCCAGAGTTGCAACCTAATATTTCTTTAAGGGACCAGGTTGAAGAAAGCTAAGGGGAAAAAATACCCTGTTCTTCAGAGAACCACAAAGGCAACTTTGTTCCTTCTGAAATACACACAACACACACACACACACACACACACACACACACACACAAATGGAAAAAGAGCTTCAGAGGCCCATATGTCCCTGTTTGTCCACAATACTATCTTACCTTATTGCAATTATAAGATTGCAAACCTCAAACTTTTGCCACCAAAATTTTTGTATTTCACTGCATATACCAAGACATTCTGCTGTGCATTACATAGTCAAAGCTACACACAACAGCAGGGTCAACAGAGCTCTCAATTGTAACACATCTTACGGTAATGAGAAAACTCACTGGCAGCCCCCAATGGCTGTAAAATAGTCACTCTGACCTATTAATTAATCCAAAACAGGACCCTTTAGAAATCATCATTGACAGAATTAACTACTCTAATCTATCAACATAATGACTGATACATAAATTGGTCATGAAAATCTATCTGCAGCATGTTCAACACTGTCACCTGATCAAGGGTGAGAGGCAGTTAGGCCAGCAACAACTGCAGTGGGCATTTTGCACAGTACAAAAAAACAACAACAACCAGCTTCCGTTTTGTTTTACATTCAAAGGCAGCTGAATATTTGAACTCGATAATTCTAAACGACATTGGTAAGACATGTCAAGCGAAGGCGATTCTGACTTTGGGAGCAAAACATTTATCTCTCAAATCAATAGCAGAACATTGCTTGAGGAAACTGGGCTGCATCTACAAGACATGGAACAAGAGAGAAACATACATCCAACAAGGTATCAGTAGCTACTGAAAAGCAATTAGAAGGCAAGGAGAAGGAAGCAGAGTTGATTCCCAATCATTGTTAAATGATTATTAGCCTAGAGAACAAAATAGTTTCCTGCTCTTAAGAAGCCTGGAGTAATCACATTCCTCCTCTACTGACTCCTTGCTGACACAGACTGTATATTAATGGCATTGATTGTCCCTTCTGGATTTCTCTCACCTGTTCATATTATAACTCTCCTATAATGCAAAATATGGTACATCATCAAGATTGGTTATTTCAAGCTGTGATTGAAAGCTAAGGAATTCCCTGGAAATTAACAACTAGCTGTGTGCAAGGAATAGAAACAGATGTGTGAGATACATTTTGCATCATCAACATTATTAGTGTACTTATCTGCATCAGATATGGCTCAAGCTATTTTTCCGCTTTAGATGAAAAATATTTTCCCATCCCCATATTCTATTTTATGTAATAAGGAGAGGAAAAAGTATGTTTCCTCTTCAGTGATTTTTCTGATTGTTGCAGCCCTTTTGTGGTTCTATGGAAGCAAATGGAGCCAAGGGAAAAGACTATTAGCCTTTTACCTATTACCAGGGTAGTAACGAGAATGCCAGTAGGAAATGAGGCATGATTGAAGTACCTTATCAACATGGATGCCTTACAATGTTCCTCAGTCTGATGTCTTCTAGATGCTTTAGAATGCATACTGTCTTGGATAATTAAAAATATATAGGAGACATCAAGTTGTAGAATGATTATTGGAATTTGCTACTCCCCCTCCCACAAGAGCTAAAACAGAGATTGTTCTTCCCCCTAGATGATTTTGAAATGAGTTTAAAGCCTCTGGGATCAATCATGCTAAGCAGCTTGTCATACTAACTCTAGTCAGGAATATGCATATGACTATAAATCTAGTTCGTTTCAATGGCACATGTTGTTTCCATCAAATCAATTTTTAAGAACTATCGAAACCTTCACAATTGAATGATTTCCTTTCTTCCGTACACGGTGTTATAGATGCATTTTTATATTCTGCTTATGTAGATGCTTTTTGTGTTCAAGTGTGCCAAGATTTGTTTCTGTACAACTCTTCCTAATGTATACTTTACTGAAATGTATCTACTCCGATTTACTTTTTTTTTCATAGGCAACTTTCTCATATATAGCCTGATGTTATGTACAACTTTCATAACTGGATATTCCATGCTGTTTTGTATTTTACCTTCACAAAAAAATATCATTTCTTCAACAACAAAAAATTGCTAGCAAAGGAGGAATGCCAGCAGATTCCATGTATTGCTGATCTCCCCCCTATGATGATTAACACTCTCTATACGAATTAGGGAATTTTCTTTAAAAATAAATCTGTGCCAAAGTTCAGCATTTTATTGATGCCCAAGGAGAATTACCAAATGTTAGGTGTTGATTTGCCAAGCGGTGGTTTATCAAACAGCTATCAAATCATGGATTGTAAATGCTAGATTTTACCCACTAGGGGTCTATTCCATCTCTTCTCTTAATAACACTAGCAATAGCACTTAGACTTATGTACAGCTTCATAGTGCTTTACAGCCCTCTCTAAGCAACTTACAAAATCATCACAGTGGCTCCAACAATCTGGGTTCTCATTTTACCAACCTCAGAAGGATGGAAAGCTGAGTCAACCTAGAGTCAGTCAAAATCGAACTCCTGTCAGTGAGCAAAGCTGGCTGAGGAACTCTAGGAGTTGAAGTCCACAAGGCTTAAAGGGACCAAGGTTGGAGACCCCTGTTATAGAGAGAAGAAAGAAAGGGTGATCTCACATCAAATATGGAACTTTCACATTTATTTTTGGGTATAAATGTTCCAGTTATTTCAATTAGGAAGAACTTTACCTTAATTATAGATTCCCTTCTTAAACAGCATAAATGATTAAAGAATTTAATTACAATTTTGATTAAAGAATTTCAAGGGGCAGGATCTAGGAAAAGAGCCTGCTTTCCTAATGCCTCCACCTTATGGAACTTCTTGCTTCCAGAGTGGGAGACGGGATTCCGCTTTTCTAGCCTTCCAGAAAATTTCAAGACCTGGTTCTGCCACCTACATGGAGATCTAAGAGTGGGATGCAACCCTGGCCATGGTTTGTGGCTTGAGGATGATCCCTCTATCTTTTTAACCTTTCTAGGCTTCTGTTTTTAACTATATCTTTTTTTTTATATGGCTGGATGGTTTTTATTTGTATACTGCCCAGAGTCACTTAAATGAGATGGGTGGTATATAAATTTGATAAATAAGCTAACTAAACAAATAAAATGTGCAGGTGTGCTTCCAAATGATTATAATGAACATGGAGTCATCAGCTTGACTTCCCAAATATGTCTAGAATTCTGCTTAGAAACAAAATTGCATATATAAAATAAATACACAAATTCAAATGAATGTGGCACTTTTACATCTATGATCACCTTAAAAAATCAGATGAGCATAAAAAAAAAACACTATTAGAATTAGACCTTGCTTTACTTGCCAGTAGAAAACTGTGTTAAAACTAGGTTTTAATAATGTGTTTTTAATATACTATAGTACTGATTTCCAAAATACTGTTACAGTGGATTTTCAAGTTGGCAATCTCACCTAACATCTATTGAAAGGTATTGCTCATGTGATCACAGTCCTAAGACTGGGACTTTCTGACCCATGACAGTCATAGTTAGCGAAAGATCCTTTGGTCAGGAATCTGATAATGATCTCAGATGGGTTTGTTCATGTAGCATTTGGGGGGGGGGGAATACCATACTAAATATCAGTTGAGTTGTGACTGCAAGACTGCTAGAATTTTTGTTCTGTTTTGTTTTCCTATCTGTAGTAAATGAACTGACCAAGTTAACCCATCATTATGGAGGAGGTCTAACTCCTAGAGCAGTGTCAAAATGCAGGCAATCATTATGAATATTTTTAAGGCCTATATATGTAAATGCCTCCCTTCCCATCAGAATAAACGTAGATGATTATGAGAGCCTGAGCAATAACTCCAAAAGGCAATCCATTTCAATTCACTGAAACCAGTAAAAACAAGCAAACAAAACAGCCTTGGAAAAGATTCACTTTTCTCAATGAAACATGCCATTCTATACATGTTTAGAAATAGAGCACCTACATGTTCAGGTTATCAAGCATAACAAAAATCTTTTATTTATTTGCAGCTAGGTTTCTGGCTAATGAAATTGTAAATGCATAAAAAAGTACCCAAAATGATGAAGTCATTTTCTATGGCTGGAGGGCTTTTTTATGAATGCATATACTTAAGCCCTACTACCAGTTTCATCAAGACTTTTGCAGAATATTGCAATTTCCAGCTTTAATTTCTTTGGCGTTCCATTCATCATCCATCTAATCCTCTCTTCACACACACCCCAACCCCCAAACACTCACTTGCGCATCTAGCACAAAAAAGCTGACATTCAATATATAGCCTCTAAGTTCAAGTTCCATTTCAAGACTCTTTGGGGATTGATCTTCAGAGAACATCAAGGTATTGCATCATTGGTCAGAACCACAGAACCACATAGATATCAATTTTGTCTCTTCACTTCCTAAAAACAAAGTTGTTCATAATTAAAAGACGTTGGTAAATCTTTAGCTAAATTTATTGGTCTTCTTCCGTTGTTTCCTCCCAGACTCCTGGTCAGTCTGTACAATAGCTATGGGTTATTCTTCTTTTCATGTGCCTCTCACTGTCAATCATGAACCAGATATTATCAAAATGTGTGTCACATCCAGAACTGTCAAAATACAATTAACATTTAAAAACCCAGCTCAATCCAGCCCACAGTACTTTGAATGGCATTGTGCTTCCCCATCAGAGACCTGTGTGTGACAATCAAAGAGGGGATTGTGTTGAGCCTCCAAAGTAACTGGCAGAGGGAAGAAAGGCGAGATTGGTTGTACAATAGAGTGCATTTGCTTCATTAGAGCCCACTCTAGCAATCTGAGTGAGATGCCTTAAAATCACATTTGTCCTTTGCTCTGCAGGCTGTGTTTGTCTCCTCCAATGTTTGCAGCAAACTGCAGACATTTATCAAATAATGCAAAAAAGGCTTGCTGAAGTCAGCTGTGGAGAATCTGATTTCTTAGACAGCCAATCATGGCTGAGGTGGAGGAATGAAGGGAAGTGGGGAGAGAGAGACAGGATGAAATACTCAAAGATAATTCAGTCCCATCAACAAATGGCTTGCCATAAGCAGCACATAATGCAATATTTATCATTCACAGAAATCAATACCATTTCATCATGGGCAAACAAGAAGGATTTGAACAAATCACCTCTTGCCCTCATCACTTGAAGGACGAGAGCCCGCAAAGGAAGACAAGATGATATGGGTGGGGCTGTAAACGAGTAACAGTTGCCGAATACAATATCAAAGTAACATCCAGCAACCGAGCAATGTCAGTTTCCTCTGGGTAGAAAATTTGTTTCATGATTCCAGAAAATTACATTTAATCGGAATGCTAAGCTTTTTTATGAAAGCCTCCACAGCTGAAAATACTCTAACATCCATAGCAACCTTGTGCTACTGGCTAAAATGTAAGGATTTTATGTTACATATTCTCTCAGTAAAAGAAAGCCACATGGGCATCCATCTCTCAATGCAGTCAAGAGGCAGCATGCGTCCATATAGCAGAGGCCAGGGCAGCTTCCAAATGTCTGAACTTCAATTCCCTAGGTTCTTGGGAACCTTGGGAACTGAAGTTCACAGATCTGGAGACTACCAAGTTGTCAAAGCCTGTGCCAGAAAAAAAAGAAAAGGAAGAGCATCAACTTTATACCTTCCTTCTAAGAAGCTAGAAGAACATTCTGGTCACTGGTGAATTATAGTAGATCTAAAATTGCTGAACAGTTATAGTTCTCAACCACTCCACTCAAGCAGTATTATATAGCTAGTCTATTTTTCATTCTATAATGAAGTACTTGTTATGTAAAACCTGAGAAACCTAGAAATGTTAGTTGATGTCATTGCCATTTGGATTTTTTCCCTGAAATGTGAAGCTGAAGGATAGAGGAGTGGATAAATTAATTATTATTACTAATTAATGAGTTAATGGCCACACTTTCAGTTCAAGTCAAGCAGAACAAGAATCCATTGCTGCATAGACTTGGCCAAATGCCCCACTGAAACTGAGTTTCTACTTCGCAGAAATATCCCAAAATTCTTATAGCAGCATGCAAGGGTTCTATTGTGAAAATTTAGAGTGTGTAAAAGAATTCAGAAGTCACCTTGAGAAAAGAATGAAAGAACCACTATTGAGGGACTTGTGGGAGTGTCAACACTATCCAGAGACTGAAGCAAGAATGAGAAAGAAACAAAAAAAACCAACCTTGATTTTGGTTAGCAGAAGATGGGACAGAGAGAAACTGGAACAGGCTTTCAAGAATATGTTACTAGATACCACAACAATAAAATAGCATTCCTGAACTCCCTCCATTACCTGTCTCTTGACCTGGCCTCTCCACCTTTTTTTTTATGTTCCCCAAGATGATATTTAAATTCCTCTATAAATTTCTTTCTATATATATTGATAGAAGTCACCTTTTGGAAATAGAAATAGATATTTATTTAAATCCATTTACTGAATGTCATAGTCAAGCCAGTTCTTTCCCTAAAATGCAGTCTTGTTCATACATTATTGCTCATGGAGATGATTGCACTTTAACTAGGGTTCATTTTCAGCTAGCCTTATTTTTTAATAAATATATTAGTCACCCTCTTAAACAGTCCAGTGTTCTAATATCATACCAACTCTAAATAATTTTGTCCATCAGCTGAGTCATTGTAACATTGGAGTTAGGAGTCATTAACCACTGATGTCTTTAATAAAACAGACATTGCAAACATATCTCTAGAACAAAAACAATTGTTCAATCATCTGAAGGCACATGCATTCATTGGGAGACATGGAATGTGCTATCACAAAACCCAGGCATGGTGTTAGACAAAGTGCTAGATCTTTTTGAACCATTACTGATAGAACTTTTAAAAGTACTTTACAAAATTGCTTTAATATAAGTTGAATTTCCACCTTGCTAGAAGAAATATGCTGGGAATAGGCATTTCATCATATTGGAATACTGGCAAAATTTTAATATGCTACAACATCTGCAGAACCAAACCCATAAAAGGTTCAGATGGCTGAGAAGGAGAAGAACACAGGAGAATGATAAATGCACAAAAAGTTCAGAAAGCCGCCTTATGAAGCCTTTCCCTTTAAAACAGGGAAGGAAGGGAGGGAGAGAGGGAGGGAGGGAGGGAGGGAGGGAGGGAGGAAGGAAGGAAGGAGTCAATCTTTGGGGTATCAAAAAAGTCCATAATTAAGTATTGAGGAGGTGGTGGTATTGTTTCATTCAAAGTCTGTGTCACAGAACAACAAATAACTAAGTTTAAAAGTCCTCTTCTCAAAGAGGGGAAAGGAAAAAATGCTAATAAAAAAAAGCAAAGGAATGAAAAAAGATTGCTAAAAGAAAAGAAAAAGAAATCTTATACTGTTCTCTGTTAAATAGGAAAAATAAGAAAATGGAACTTCAATTATTACAAACCATTAAAGCTGCAACAGGTAGCTTGATCAGTTTAAGATTGGTGCATTAACATGGAATATTCAATATTCCATGCATTACTGTGTTCCAAACTGCAGATAAATACAGATAGGGATAGCAAATAACAGAAACCTAATATCACAGATCCAAACAGTAGAAAAATGTGTGTGTGTGTGTATTTGTTTATGCGAGGCTGTACGGACACAGGCATCACTAACATGATGCTGTCAAAGAAATACCCTCTAAAGAAGGTGAATGGAAATATCTTTCACTTAATTTCTCCCCTTCATCAGCTCCCTGACCCACCTGAAAAACCTGCTTTGAAAGCTAGGAATCCTTCTGAATTGAGTCAGCAGCTGCAACAAGGACAAAGGGAGAGGCTTGCCGGAAATAATGTCTTTAGAACTCAATGCTGTAAAATGTTAGCCATTCACTTTGAGGGTTGTAAAAGGGATCATTTGGTTTATAATCTTGATGGTTTATCCCTATAGGATGGATTGGGAGGAGCTGTACAAAAAGATTTCCTTCGCTCCCTTATATTCAGGCAGCAGTTTTCATTTACTCTATGAATCTCCATGAGATGCTACAGTTAGGTTGCTGCTCTGTTAAAGCTCCAATACAAGGATGGGGCTAAAATGAACTTTCTTAGGTCCAGGACTAAAGAAGATCCTTTACTGTCAGGAGAGAAATAAAGAAGCTTCCAAAACAAATAAATTCAATGGAAAGAAGATGGGAAAATGGCAGCTGTGGGCCATGAAGGAGTGACTGGAGTGCAGAAGAATGGAGCAGCAACCATGCAGTTGCTCCTGCAAATCTACTCTTGGCATAGCCACAGTTACTGAACGTCATCACACCAAAATATGGAGTGTTCAGCAACAGCTGGTTGCCAATAACAGCAAGTCAAAATGGGAAAAGGACATTTCCCCAGAAGAAGTCAGAAGCTATTCTTCAGGCCTTTTATATTGTGTGTTCTTATGCTCATTAGATAGCTTCCACCTAGCATTGTTCTCTATGAAATGGCACAGGGTTGGTAAGAAAGCATGAACAAGCTCAAGAATTGGCATGACAGGTTTCTTTAAGGCAGAGACCCATTGTCTCCAAAGGTGTGACTCATAAAGTATCTGCCCACATTCTGCCTATCAAGCTAGAGGAGCCACCCAGAGAACTCCTGGGAGATGCTGTTTTCATCAGCTCCATAGTTGACATTCCTCTGCAAGTGCTGGATGTCACCAAAGCCCATTAAACAATGCTAAGCCAAGGTTCTACTTGACAAGCTGAAGAATTGTCCAGAGCCAAAGAAGAACCCATTTAGCTGGTGGACAGCTGCCTCTTCTAAACAGCTCATTCCCATTGCAGGCAGGTTTCTGGAGAATTTCAACGCAGAGAGACAATCTGCCCTTCCCTCTTACCCCAACCCAGCTTTGTTCAGAGAAAATACCTATCTCAGGGACATCATCTATGCTTCTTCCAGGCAGCCCAAAGAAGTGATTCATTTCTCTGAGAAGGGAAACTAGAGAAACTGGAAGAAAAGTAGAACAAACAGCTGTAGCTTCTCAAAAGATAGAGGGAATCAAAAGCCATAGGATTGTGTGATTTTTTTTAAAAAAAACCAAACCTGAGAGTTGCAACAACACCTGGTGAATAATCCTTAGCACATTTATTCATTTGAGCACCTGTGAACTTCACACATGCTCTTACCTGTTATAAAAGGACAAAGATGTGTACCCATGAAATCAAATCAACTCAATCCCTTCACTTGGGTGAACATTTCTACCATATGGAGGCACATTTGCTTAGAAAGCATTTATGATGGAAAAAAGAATTGGGAGCTTTCTGAATGACTTTTTTTTGTAATGGTTAATTAACCTTTAAGATGACCCAAGGCCCTTTGTGGTTTATGCTACCATAGAGCAAATGTGGTCGCCCCTTTTGAATGCTGCTGACATGACCAGGACTCAGAATACAGGGTGGCTTGTTGCCAAGGTGGAGGCAACAACGCAGCCACGAAAAGACTCCATGTGCAAAGACTGGCGTAAGTAAAAATTAGAAGGTGATTGTCTGCCTTAATAAAATCACTAAATATATACCTATTCAGCATGCAGTGAGAGATCCTCATCAAACTGCTGTGTTGTTTTGGAGCCTTGTGGTGAGGGCAAAACTGTCTTTGACCTATAATAGCCAATGAACTAGCTCCAGGGCAGGGCATATAGAGACGGGAATAGCACTGTGATTGTGTCACCCTCAAGGAGAGTTTCAGCAGACAAAAGACTCCCTTAACACCAGTTACACCCCGCCCCCTTATAATGACATTCATTTTGTTAATGATTGTATGTGCCCTGTCTTCTTCCTGGGAGGACAGATTGTATTCAGAGATCATTAGTTGGGTGCCATCAAGTCAAGATCAACTCGTCATCTCCAATATTCTCTACATTTACTCGCAAATTTCCTCTTGCTGATTTCCATTCATTGGAATAGGTAGCCCCATTTCTGCATTTATTGCAAAAGAGAGAAAAATTGCAGAGAATGTTTGTTGCCCCTTTCCATTTTTTTCTGAACGAGCAGAAAGAACTTCCATTTTCCAACACTCCCCTCTAGTGACAAAATTATATATTGGAAGGGGGGGAAATTGTACAGTTTTTGTTTTGAATCAGATCCAGGGTCCTTCTCACTCAGTTTTTCAAACCCTGATGCTTGCTGGATGTATTGGAATTCATCTAATACAGGGGTCTCCAACCTTGACAACTTTAAGACTTGTGGACTTCAACTTCAAAGCTGGCTGAGGAATTCTGGGAGTTGAAGTCCACAAGTCTTAAAGTTGCCAAGGTTGGAGACCCTGATCTAATAGCTACAGTAATTGTAATACATTTGGGGAACATTCTGGAAGCATCCAGAGAGCTGTCACCTAAGAGAAAGAGAATGCTATTCTCCCCTGAACTGGAAATAGAACAAGTTAAGAGAAGGTATTAAGTCAATTTGAGAACAGCACAGAAGCATATTAAGGGATTTTCTTTCCTTAGTTTTTCCAACAGAAAGGAGTCCTTCTTCTTTACAGTAATCTTCTTTCTAATAGAAAGGGTGGCAAAACATTGCAATAGTCAAGGATAAACATCCTTCTGTGTGACGCAGGAAAAACCAATTTCTTAATATCTAGTGTTGGAGAAAAGCGTCCCAAGCAGGCAGCAGAACTCTCAGGGAGGTCCAAGCCAGCAAGATGGGTGTTGTAATGCAAGCCCCCTCCCCTCTTTTGAACATGTCTTATTTTCAAAAAGAGACATCGCATTGTAATGGTCAGCTATTTGGCTAATGTGGATTCTCCCAGTGCATTTGGTGCTGAAATTGAATATATACATATTTAGAACAGAAAAAGGAGCATCTGTAACTCTGTTCATTTTTAGCTATTGATGAGGTAAATGTTTTTTTGTTAAAAGAAATATATAAACAGTAACGCAGTCAAATCATGTTTCACTATTATGCCAGCTAATTGTATGAAGAGACCTATCAGAAGCTCGCTACATTTCAAATATGGCCCCAACTCAAATGTTTGACAAGTCTAGATGTGTAGGGATTACAGCATTCAGAATGTCAAACGTATCTGCAGATTGCTAGAAGTCTTCTTGTCAAGCCAGCAATAAATCTAAACTCTCAAGACATTTATTGTAATCCGTATTCAGGAATTATTTTACAGCAGAAACTCCCAGACAAAGCTATGTCAGTTGCTTTTTGCAGACAAGATAAAATCTACACACACACACACACACACCTTTATATTCCGGGCCTTCTCCTTCTACCTTTTTGAATCAAAAGAAAATTATTCATTCATTTCTCAGTCTTGAGACTGGTCTTAAAACTCCATTGAGTGTTTATCTAATGACTTAGCCTAGCCTGAGAACTGTTGAATTCTGCCTTATTAACTTCAGTTCTTACTGGGATGGAGAAAAGTCATAGGATATATCCCCCAATTTATATTCAGAGCTGCCTTGCTTATCATCCTTTATTAACATATATGAAGGACATGACCTTCCTGCCTTCTGCAACCCACAGCCAAGGCCAACAACTGCTTTCAATTGTCTCCCAATAAACTGATTTGTGTCACTATAATATCAGCCATGGTGACGATGTGATCTCAAACTGGGAACCATCTAGCTCTTATTGGCAGTTCCTTCCTTCTCCATCTTCCCTCTAGGACCATTTTTAATTGTCCTGCTGGATTAGGATAACACCAGAAGAAGAGCAGCAACCCTGAGTATCTTAGCCATTTCACCCAAATGGGATTGGCCCATCCTATTCACTCCAGCAGAAGAGGCCTTCTTCAGATCCCATCTGTCAAAGAATTTCAGCTGGCCAAGCCTAGCAGAAGACCCTTTTCTGCTTTGGCCCACGCCCTCTGGATTATTCTCTCTCTAGAGGTCCCAACCTCGTAGCCTCCCAAAGGAGCTTTAAAACCTGGCTCTGATGGCTGGCCTGGGCCCTGGATGGGAGTGTGCTCATTTCTGGGGATGGCGGATAAGGTATAGTGACCAGACGTCCCGCTTTAGGCGGGACAATCCCGCTTCTTAATAATTTGTCCCGCGTCCTGCAGCAATTCCAAAAAGTCCCGATATTTTTTTGTTTCACTCCCATTCTGAAAATGGGAGGCGGCAACGCAAGAGGAGGAGGCGGAGAAGGGGGAGTGGCGGAGAAGGGGGCGCGAGAGGGAGGAGAGACGCCGCTTGACTTCACCCGAGAGGAAGAGAAGAGCGGAGAGGAGAGCCGAGCCTGCCTGGAAGAGTGGAGAAGCAGCAGCCGCTCCTCCTCCTTCAGGCAGGTGGCAAGACTCAGCGCGCATGTGCAGCCCACCCCCTGTCAATGGTGTCCCGCTTTGCCATCGCTGAAATCTGGTCACTTTAGGATAAGGTAGAAAAATGATTCCCACCCCAATGTCGCCTGTCCTCTTGGTTTTTAGTGTCTATTTAATCTTTCTGAATTGTAATTGTTTTATGTCACCTTTTCATCTTTTTGTAAACTGCCCAGTGTCAATTCAACAGTGAAATGGCAGCATATAAATTTAATAAATACATAAACATCACCGTTACCAGAGTAGGCTTCAATAAACCTGGATCTTTCTAAAACAATAAGTCCATCAGACCCATGGAGAAACAATTGCTCCACAGGAAAGTCCTTCTGCAGGAAACTACATTGCATTACTATTGTGTTTGCAGAATGAGATGCCTGTGGTTATTTGTTTTGAGTGTGGCCTGATAACAGATTGCTATGCAGAAGCCATCTTCTATTGCTTTCTTGAGCAATAGCAGACAGATCAGGACCTCTCTAAACAGCTTCCTCTTATGAAGCTTGGGTGGTAAGCTAATTCTCATTTTATATGAATGATGCTTGCATCCTGCTTTCAAACTTTGCCATCGCAGTGTCATTCTTTTAGCATTTTCCCCATGCAATCTGTATCGTGTCAGGTGCCACATTATTTAAAAAATGGAACCGCTCGGTATGTAACCATCGTTTCAGGCAGATGAATAATACATTAATAACCTCAAACAAAAGTGCTATCTTAACTTCAGGAGAATAGAAGAAAGAGAAAGAAATACAAAACATTTGTTAGACTGGGAAACAAACACAGACTAAATAATATAGGGATACTATTTGATATAAATTCCCGTTTTTCCTCTTTTCTGAGACCGGTATCAGTGTTATAAGATAATAGCATAGTGGTATTGCAGAATGCAGTGTGACGCGAAATCCAGGAGGCTGCATTGTAACACAGGCAAGTGCTATTTCTTATTATAGGGACAAATTGTGACTGATGTAGGTATGTCATTTTTAGCAGCATCTTGGTATAGTTTACGGCTTCTCACCCTTGAACAAAAATAAACTTTTTATTGCATGTTTAGAAGCCTATGCTATAAATCTTCCTGTGATTCTATGCTATAAAAATTCCTATAAATGCAAAAATATTTAACCTTCTCGCTAGCTTCATTTGGAAAACACTTGTTTTCTCAACGTAGAAATTGGTACATGCCCTTGGTGATTTTTGTATTAGTCCCCAGAAGAATACAAATCGGCATTCAAACAAAACGAAGCTTAACAAACGTTTGGTTCTGCCTTGAAAGCACTAGTGTATATTCTTTGTGTGTCTTTATATCCGTGAATGTATGTGAACATGAATATATTAGCCATCACCCACACATTCTAGGGCATTGTACACAGTCTAAATGAGCTAATATGAACAAAAAGTTAAGAACTGATCGTGGAAATTATCTGTCAGCCTATCTATATGTTTCTTTATTCATCCAAAGGAGCTCTTGCATGAAACAAATATTGCAAAATTTGCAGCAAGCTGTAATATACAAAGCTTCCTTCTTAAAACACATTCCGGTGTCATAAGTACTCACTTCTATGCCGTGGGGGCCTGTCATAATTTTGCTTTGCCCACCTGCTTCCTGTGAAGTTAGAAAGAAAAAGACTTACGGAGCTTTTAAAATTCAGAGTTCTCACTATTCCTCCAGAGTTTTAAAATTAAATGCCATCAATATGCAGATGCTACTCATCTCTTCCCCTCACAAGGTAGAGGCAGTTGAAAACTTCAGAATATGTTTGCTGTCTTTAATGGGCTGAACCCAGGCTAACAAGCTGAAGCTTAATCCATACAATTCAAAAATCCTTTTGTTCAGAAGGAAAGCCAGTCGAACGGTCTGAGCATCGTATTTTCAGATACTAATCCAGCCTGTCGAGAATGGGATAAAACTGCCTCTGAAAAGTCAGTCAGGGTGTCCAGAAGTATTTCTGGACACTCTTTAGTTTCTAGCAATAGTGAAATCCAATTTTTTTTACTACTGGTTCTGTGGGCGTGGCTTGGTGGGCATGACAGGGGAACATCTCCATTCCCACACCACTTCAGGGGAAGAATACTGTATAATCCCCATTTCCTCCCCACTCCTGGGGGAAGGGTATTGCAAAATCTCCATTCCCACCCTACTCGCCATCCAGAGGTGGTATTTGCTGGTTCTCCAAACTACTCAAAATTTCCGCTACCAGAACCTGTCAGAACCTGCTGAATTTCACCCCGGTCCACACGTCTCAAAGTTGCTAAGGTTGAAAGACGCTTGTCTAGCTTCCTCTAAATTTCCTGGAGCTGCAGTGCCACAGTTTGTTGTCGGAGCACCTCATTTTTTTTATAATGCCAATATCTTTATTAAAGTCTTGTTTGTTTTTAAACTGTGTGAAGAAAAGTCAAGGGTATATAATTGATGTCTGGCTAATAAGGATCTGTGACATTGCAGAGAAACTAGACAACATGGACATAAAGAGGGAAAGAACTCCTGAAGGACATTTTGACCATGGTTGTCTGAGCCCAGGCAGATCAGGTACTATTTGAGGATGTGAATGGTAGATAAATATACAAATACATCATAAGCAGGGCAGTTCTTCTGCCCCTCATTCTGCTAGTCACTATGATCTATGACAATATGCCTCTCAGTTATTCCTTACCTGCTAGAAATGTCAGTGTCTAGCACATTATTGTAACTTAGGCTTCTAGCAAAATGGATCCAGGGCAGGGCTACTGTCCTCATTAAGCCCATTGGGATGCATTGAGTTTATTTATTTGATTTGATTTTTATCCGACTTTATTCTTTTATAAGTGAGTTAAGGTGGTGAACCTACAAATTCCCTCTACTACCTTGAGAATTTGGTTAGTGATTCCATACTGAAAGGGGAGTGGGGGTGGCATCCAATTTCAGGGTTTTTTTTTAATAGCCATACTATGACTTTACATTCCCACCCACATTTTTTCCAGTTGACATCTCTATTACCCTTCCAGTGATATACTTTTGGTCCTATTTCACACCGGGCAGGGTTAAAGAAAAAAAATTGCTGACGTTCCACCAACCTTTCTTAGTGGGAAAACAATGATGCAGTTAGCAAAATGAGAACATTAAAGAGGCAGCCAAGCGACTTTCTTTCTCTGTTCCTCCCTCCCCATATAGACCAGGACTCCCTTTCTGGGCTCCAGCTACATGAAATAGCAGCTTAAATCACAAACCAGTCTAACCTGGGTCTTTATATTGCTACTTATCTTCATCCTTCAAGCTCCTTGTTTGGCACTCAGGCCAAATTGCTCTGCTCTCCCAGTTTTGTAATGGCTTATTGTAATCACTCTATTCCCCTTCATCTGAAATAACTTACATTAAAGATCTTAAGAGAAGTTAATAGCCAGTTATGTGAACAAGCCTTTTATGAGTTATTTCCATACTATGGAACTTTTATCACACAGAGCAAGGCTATGTGGTTTTTCGGTTCCTTTTATTACTTTGGGGTTGTAGGGTTTTTTAGGAGGTAGGGTGGGCTGTCATTTTTAAAATTTAGATATCATATTTTATTTAACACATTTCTATCCATTTTCTTTTATTAAAATGCTCCTGAAACAACATTCATTATAAACAGTGTTATATTGTCTTTGGTATTGTTTGGTAGAAATATTTCAAAATAAATACATTAGCCTGGCATAGCATTCCTCAAATTGTAATATATAGGAAACCATCATCTGAAAAAAAAAGTTAATCTAATATCATGACAACCAATGAGAACATACAAGCAAATCAGTTTTTTTTTCTATTGGATTTCTTGTATTTCTGGACTCCGTATGGATAAATGGACTTCTGTCTCCCTCTAGTGGTTCAATCTAATATTTATGGTAGTCTGGTAACCTTGAAGAACTCTTGTTTCCTTTATTGAAATTTGTATGGGTGGTCCTCAATTTATAATTGGTTGCTTGGCAACCATTTGAAGTTATGATAGACTGCTCCCCCCAAAAAAGCTACTTATGAGCTGATTTTACAATGGCCTTCCACACACCCTCCACGGTCACACTTTGGGCACTTGGCAAAGGTTCACCTTTATTGCTGTTTGCAAATCCTACAGTCACAATATTCTACGTTTTTTACCAGTTTTTAGCATTTATTTCTAGTTTTGGGGGGGGAAATCTATTGGGTAAAATGGATTCACTTAATGGCCATGGCATTTGCTTAACAAAAAAATACCAAAACATCAGATCCAGTCACAAAAATTTAAAACCATAATTCTGAACTCAATTATGTTTCCAAATTGTGGACTATCTGTGTGATTTGCTGTGTTTATGCATGGTGGCTTGCTGAATCAGGGCTAGTGGGGTGTGGTTTAGTCTTAGGTAGTTTGTTGATTAAGCTATTGTTTACTACTTGTTTGTATGGCATTAATCCTGGTGTTAATAATTCCTGCCTTATCTGAGTATTTACTGCTGGCAAGGAGGTGTTCTGCTCTTTTTGTTTCCCTTTTAGCTTTATTGTCTCTTTTGAATAGTGAGTAAATGTTGTTGTTCTCTATGTGCCTATCGATAGCTGATTTGTCTGAGTGCCAAGCTTCCAAAAATTCTCTAGACTTTTTGAATTTAGCTTAGTTTAGGATGCTCACAGTTTTACAGTTGAAATTATGACCAAGTCTCTCCATGTGTTGTGAAATTAAAGAGTTTTTAACATGTCATCTAACTGCTAGTTGATATTCACAGATGTGTTTTGCCTAGTCTTCTGCCTATCCATCCTACATAGTGACTGTTATAGTCCTTGCACTGAATGTTGTAGATGCTATTTTTTATATATTTTATGACATGAAATTGTATCTATGAGCCAATACCATGTGGGGCAGGAGAGAAAGAACTAATCTTTTTTTTTCCCCTAATAATTATAGTACAGTTTGTGGAAGGAGCTTTTTCATTTTCATCCATGTCATTTTCTTGGTAATGATTTGCTGCTGACTTTTTGTCCAGCCGCTGACTTCATAGTCCAGCCATTGGCAACTGATGTGCAGATTGAGAAATCATGTAAACTCCTTGTTAAATTTATGGAGATTATATGAATTGCTAATTTAGATCTCCCAGTATAATCTGGAAGCTCTAGTTCATATTGCAGACTATGGATTAGATCCTCTCCTGTCTGGACTTGAGCTGAGGCCAACTCAACATTGGGACTAAACTGTTTGGCTCCAGGGACAAGGAATTGGGGTGGCCAAAAGTACCAGCTGCAATGACAACAAAGCCAGAGTGCACCAGAAAGGAACAGATGGCAGGGCTTTTGCTTCCACCACTACTAGTAGGCCCTTAGTCACCAGAATGGTACTGAGCAAAAAAAAATAAAATAGGGTTGCAGTGGCTTCAATAAGGTGCTGAAAATGTCTGTTCAGAGGAAAAGCAAAGCAAGGTTTGTCACCCAAGGAAAAAGATAGCATGGTAATTGTATTTTCTATTCCTTCCTGAATTATCTAACCCTCCACAGAGCAGCAAGCCCTTTCTTACATCCCCACTGTTATATAAATTAGGTGTAGTCTATGAAAGTCATGAGAGCCACTTAAGTGTGATGATTACGACCCCAAGACACAAACTGGGGGAGCATAAGGTCTAGGACTTCGGGCTAGTTATTCTCTACCAATTCTGGGAAGCAGGCAATGATCAAACACTTCTGAAAAATCTGGTCAAGAAAACTGCAGGGATTTCTCCAGGCCGTCAGTAGGAGTCAACACTGACTTGGAGGCATCACAGAAGAAAGTTATAGTGGGATGGGATGTAATGACACTTGAAATATTTGGTGAGCTTTCATCAAAGTGAGTTGATGCACATACCTTTTTTCAGTGCAAATAAACTCCTTGTGAATACATTGGCAGCTCACCCCTGCCTATAGCCCTGAGTGTCAGCTTTGGAAACCATATTGGGCCGGAAGCTTCCATGCTGCCACTTTCTCATGTGTGGGAAAGTAGGAGGGGGGAATTTAGTAGAGAGGTTGTCTTTAGACATAATAACATTCTTCCTGTCAGTCAAGGTCAGGCTGATCCTGCATCTGGAGAAGGAGTGGTTGGAGTGCTGTCTTGAGATGGGACGGATGGTGATTGGAGCATGTGATCGACTGAGGAGTGAAGGGATGGTTTTGGGGGTTTTGATTTACTGAGGGAAAACCTGGACCTCTCAGATTCGGCTTTTCCCAGATGTACCAGTTTACCTATTCTAGTAAATAGAACTTCAAAAAATGCTTGCTTCAGAATATTTACTTGGAATTAGGGGTTTTTCTGGAATGCTGACACTGAGTTTTCCAACTGGTCTTCCATCCAAATACTAACCAGAACTGTTGCTAAATTTCCTCCTAGTTTGTCTATTTTATAGTACTGAATACAATTACTTTTTCTTTAGGCATAAGTTTTAGGGATGTATTTTGTATCACTCTACATTTTGACACTATTCTAAAAGGAAGTAGGAGAGCTAGACTAGAAACTGTACTTGATGAACCCTTTTTTTTTCCATCCAAATATTTCTTTCATTGTTGGCAAAATTGTCATTGACCATGCAGTCCTCATTCTGCACAACGATGCCTTCTGCTCGGTGTCTGCACAGTCCAGAGCAGCCCTTCTTGCCATTTCATTGCAGCTCCAAAAAGCTCAATGGTGTGGGCTTTCTTTTTGAAAGAAAAAAAAAGGAAATGCATCTATTATGGACCCCCAGCTCACACCAAACTGAAGAGAGTAATATTGCATTTATCTATCCATCTCAAACTAGTAAAGAATAATGGGGAGGGTAAGCATGGGAGAGTGGTTAAGATAAGATTGGAGAATCTTCTTGGTCTTCACTACTGAAGCTTTTGTGAAACTATTAAATTCAGGCTGGAAAATCAAAGAAAGGATGTTTGGTTTTATTACCCTTCCCAGCAAGAGCAATGGGAGATAAGCAATTATCAGGAAAGCCACCCTCAACAATTAGAAACAATTTTTTTCAATTCTGTTCTCTTCATCAGTGGTGAGATTCAGAAAATTTTACTACCAGTTCTGTGGGTGTGGCTTGGTGGGCATGGCAGGGAAAGGATACTATAAAATCTCCATTCCCATCCCACTCCAGGGGAAGGTTACTGCAAAATCTCTATTTCTTCCTAATCAGCTGGGACTCGGGAGGCAGAGAATAGATGGGGGTGGGGCCAGTCAGAGGTGGTATTTACCGGTTCTCCGAACTACTCAAAATTTCCACTACCGGTTCTCCAGAACTGGTCAGAACCTGCTGAAACCCACCTCTGGGTGTCTGTCCATGACTCCATGCAGATAATAATTGAAAATGGCTCCAATTCACATAGGCAGAAGGAGCCCTCTCTCACTCGCAATTTCAAAGATGGCTCTACAGGTAAGCAATTCCCAAACAGGCCATTATAGATTCAAGGAATTCTGGCACTTATTTGTGGAATTCTTAGAGCACCCTGAGCTTGGTTGTTTGCTGGCAGACATTTCATTACCTGACTAGGTAGTATCATCAGTGCTAATGTGTGTGGGGTTTACACTTTGTTTATAGATAATAGATCACCCTTACACTAGATGTTACTTCTCTATCTCTGTCACTCAAACCAGCCTCATTACCTGTGCACTGATAGTTTTGATGGTACAATATTTCTTCATAGTCTGACTCTAGAGCTATAGGATGAAATATGGCTCTGCCGTGAGGTATATGGTGGGCCGTAGTTCTTCAGTAGCGAATTTAGAAAATCCTCATTCTATTGTTCCTTTTCCTCAAGTTAAGATTTTTATAAGGGAATTATGAAGATAAGATCAGATAAGAACTTATATAGTATACTGTATTTAGGTCAATGGAATAATACCTCACACTTTTAAAATCTACCTATACCACTTGCTGTTTTCCAGTCAAGATTAGGAATGCTGTGTAGGAATGGGAGGTCTTAAATTTTTTAATTACCTCCCTCCAAACCTTCCTATGAAGTTTTCCTCTTACGCTGAAGACAGCTTTCCGAGTGGTGGTGAATCTTCATAGAGATATTTATCTGGTGAAAAGAGATACAAACTTCTCACCTACCTTCACAATCCTGATCCTAATAAATTGTTCGTCCCTTCCACCCCCCCACAAACTGGATGCTATTTAACTTGTTGAAAATATTGGTTGCAATCATGTAATTTACTTTCTATTTAATTTGGCCCTTAGATGGTAGCCTTAGAATCAGGAATGCAATTCATACATTAGGCAAAAATCTAGTTGTTCATAGAGACAAAAGCTAAAAGCATTATATAATCTAGCAGAGAAAGAAGGAGCCACATCCTGGCAGTAAGGAAGCAATATAAGGTTTGGGGTACTGCTATTTTATTAAGACTCCCATAGCTCTTTTGCTCAGGATTCCCAATTTGTAACTGAATCTGTTAAGTGACAGCACCAATCTTCATGATTTGATTCTCACAAGGAAATAGGAGAGGGGAGGAAGGGAGGGGGGAGAGGGAGAGAGAGATTCGGTATGCTTCAGTAAGCAACCCATTGTACTCATTTTTGTAAATGAAGTCATGTGGTGTTGAATAAACATTCATATATTCTAGCTAAAAAATTTGCTTATTCCTCTTATTAGTTGCTAATGTGAGACTGGGGTTTTTTTTAAAAAAAAATATCCACCCAGACAGTCTTTAGTGTGCAATTTAAGAAAATAAATAAGATTTTTCTGTTTAGTACATAAAGCAGAAGAAGGAAAAGACAGTTTGATGGTTTTATAATTCTTTCCAATAGATCAGTCTTACACTGACCTCAGTTAATGACGTATATTATTGTTTTTTGTGTAAAACATTTGATCTGATGGCAAAGCAATAATCCATAGTCACATTTGGTAATTTATACGTTTTGCTGCTTTTGTTTGACTTCATGTTCAGCTCAACGTGTTCAGTCTCCTCTGCTTGCTTTTAGTACATTAAACAACAGAACTTTGCTGACAGGTTTTTCAAATGGAAGAAGATAGTCGTAGATATAAACTGCTGATGTTGATGGATATGAATCATGCTATGAATGCTTAGTTAGCTCCTCTAAGAAGCAGTCTTTGCCCCCAAAGCTTTACAAAAAAAAAGACTATGTAAGACAGGTCAAGGAAGTATAATCATCCCATCTTAAAGATGAATGAAGAACCAATGAAAGTAAGTGATTTGCCCGAGGTCACACACAGAACCAAATGTAAAGCAAATTAAATAAGCTTGTTTGTGTCAACTTCTTGCTGAGCTTGGAATCATTTTTGTACTTGAGGCTGAAAGAGCTAAGTTGTTACAATAACATTAGGGCAGTAAGGCTTATTAAGCTCTGGAAGGAATCCTTCCAGTGTAAAGATTCTTTACACTGCCCAACTCACAGAGTTGCCTACTAAGCAGAGAATGTTGGCCGTATTTTTTTTAAAAAAAGTTTTTTATTAATAATACAAATTTAAAAACGTTGGACATGGTTTGACTTTTCCGGATTATACATTTTCATCCATTTTTACCTGGCAACAAATGCAATTCCTTATCGCTATACATATTTATATTATATATCACATTTCAAACACTAATTAATAATCATGTCATTAATAATGGTGCCATTTGTTATAGGCCAAATATTGTAGAAAGCAAAATCGGCTTTAAACCCAAATTAGAACAAGCTTGCAGCTGTCACCTGGGGCATTTCTCCTGATCTTAATTTTTAAAATAATCTGAGAGACCTGCTGGTTCCTAAAATTACAAAAGCAGTTAAGCTGTTCTCTCAAAGAGGCTTCTGCACGGTATGGTGTACATGCAAATAGACAAATGGACTGTAGGGCTTGGTAGATAGAGGAGTATCTGAATACCTCAGATAAAACAAAGAAATACCTCAACAAATACCTCAGATAAAACAAAGAAAGGGCAAAACTCATCTTCAATAACAGATTACTACTGGGATCAGTTGTCACTTTTTAAATATTTTATACTGTGGGTGGGGGTGGCTACTACCAGGGGCAGGAGGGCACAAAAATGGCTATTGCAGTGCTGTTTGAGGGTGGGTAAGTGGCAGTGGTGGGTTTCTAGCAGTTCGCCTCGGTTCAGACAAACCAGTATTGGTGGTGACGGGAGGCTCTGCCCATCCACCCGGATGTCATCACGGATGCTCTGTGCAGAAGGTTCTGTGCATGCGCAGAAGCGCCGCGCACAAGCAAAGCAAACACAAGCAAAGCAAGCGCATGCACGTGTCCACTCCTGATTCCGAACTGGAAGCAAAGCTAAGTGGAACCCACTGGTGAGTGGGCATATGCTATAAAGTACAAGATCCCCAGGGTTTCATACTCTAGTCTGGCTACTTGGGAGAAAAAGTGATAGGAGTGAGAGCAACTTACAGGAGCAACTTCCCTGCCACCCTATTGAGTTTGTTTGTGGGAAGTCAACAGAGAAAGTCACAAATACCACGTGCATGACTGAATAACACTCCAACCATTGAAAATATCATCCAGCTACCAAGCACCCAGATTGTGATCACGTGACCGCAAAGATGCTAGGGCTGGAACTTCAACGACTCATCATAAGAACCACTCATTCAGCACCACCAGAATTTCAAATGGTCATTAACCAAGGAATATTTGTCATTCAGAGCGGGTTCGTGTTACCTAATACATTGTGGTTTCCACCATTTTCTTTATTTCAGCTTCTTTTTCTATTCCCAGTACTTTTGCATTTCACAGTATTGCATCATGATAATTTCCAGTCTATGCCTTCATATCTTCTCTGTTGAAGAAGATATTTATTGAATTTCAGGCAGTCTGAACATTTGAATTCATTACACTAAGGCAAAAGCAATTGTTTATTTTATACCTGTGTGTCACTTCTGTCACAAAAATAGAAAAAAGGATTTGATGCATTGCATGACAAATTCTGTGCCAAAGTGAATTATCTGAATAGAGCATACTTAGAATATTTGTCGAATAAAAGAGGCCTTTGAAATATCTTTCATGTTGATTCCTTTGAGTGACTTAAGTAATCTTGTGCCATTTCCAAATCAGCAATGATGCTCACCTGACAGTACCATGTACAATTTTACCAGGAAATATATAAACAAATTTAAGAAGAGTAATTGAGTCTGTTCTAAGAAAAAAATGAAAAGTTTAAATATCGTGAAATACTTGTAAGAAAACTAAAGTAAATCCATGCATGGTTTTAATATTTGCTCATTTGAGCTACAAAAAAAATCCAGAGAACCATTATTGACCTTTTGATATTAACAAAGTTTTTTTTTAATATTTTATGTCTTATTAGAAGATAATGAAGTGTTCAGTGCTTTTTTTTTTAGAAAGATCTCAACTGAATGGACAATTAAGTTAAATAGTAAGATTGGGAAGATGAAATTTTATTCTATAAGGTGAGGGTTTAGTTAGTGACTGCTGTACAGTCACTGAAAGTCATTAAATGGTATGTTCATAGAATAATAGTCTTTTGAGAGCCCTCAACCAAAAGAAAACATTTAGTTCATCCTTCATTGTAGAAATACAGTATTGTTTTAGAATAGAATAGAATTTTTTATTGGCCAAGTATGATTGGACACATCAGGAATTTGTCTTGGTGCATATGCTCTCAGTGTACATAAAAGAAAAGATACCTTCATCAAGGTACAACACTTATAACACTTAATGATAGTCATAGGGTACAAATAAGCAACCAGGAAACAATCAATATGAATATAAATCATAAGGATACAAGCAACAAAGTTACAGTCACACAGTCATAAGTGGAAGGAGATGGGTGATGGGAACGATGAGAAAATTAATAGTAGTGCAGATTTAGTAAATAGTTTGACAGTGTTGAGGGAATTATTTGTTTAGCAGAGTGATGGCGTTCAGGAAAAAACTGGTCTTGTGTCTATTTGTTCTGGTGTGCAATGCTCTATAGCATCATTTTGAGGGTAGTATTTAATTAGACAGCAACTAATTCCCAAGCAAGTAAAGAGAGAAGAACCCTTGCCAGGAGGACACACACCCAGAAACAGCTTTGCTGTGGTGGGGCAGGGGGTCTCATGCTTGACTCTGATTGATAGAGGACAAGTCCACATCCTTAGTCCCCGTAGCTCTAAACTGACTTAGCCAACATTCCTTTACCCTTCTTCAATCACAGTCCACCACGTCCTACTGAAGTGTGAGTAGTAAGGCATTCTATTTGTACAGGGAGACCGATACTGCATCACAGCTATAATTCGATAGTCACAGTTATGAAAGATGAAAAATCACTGCTGTTCTCTGCATAGAATTTCACAGGGGGTGGGGGTTGGGAATAACAAGTAGGGATGCACAAACCAGGACGACCTAATTATATTACAGCCTTGCAACTGATTCTCTGCAACTAAGTTATTCCAAGGAGAGGCTTACAAAACTGCTGGCTCTGGGACCTGAAATTAATGTTGCAATTCCTTTGCATTTCATACAATTTGGGATGAATCAAGGAATAACTGGTCTGTAAAATGAAATTCAGAGAACGATTTATATCCCACATTATAAACCTTCTTTGTGGATCCTTTGAATTAGACTACCATTTCAAATGAAGCTCTGAAGTCCTTTTATATATTTTTCAATGCCCATGTGTCTATGTGTAAAGGAGCAAATTACAGAGCCAGAAAATCCCTTTTTCGTCTGTGCCTTTTGCTGCAGCCTCATCTTCTATACTACATGTAGCTGGAGGGAAAACTGAAAAAAACCTTATACAATGGTTCCACTGATAGTTTTTCTATTTCCAAACAATAATTATATTCTATGATACCAAACATGAAGATTTCTACAGGAGGAGGGAAAGGAGTTGTATTCCATTTTGAAATGTGTAGATCCGTGATGGCGAACCAAGACATGTGTGCCCAAAGTGGCCCATGGAGCCATGTTGCTTGGCACATGCAGCATTGCCTGTTCCTCTTCTGGGTTTCTGGTGCGCATGTGCACATGACGATCAGCTGCAGTGCATTCGGCAGTGCTGGAAACTATAAGAGCTGGTCTTCCATTTTCCTACGTGAGCATGCCCATCGGCCAGCTGATTGTCGCGTACGCATGTGCAGAAGAGTAGCTGGCCGAAACTGGAAGTTCAGTAGCTGAAACCAGAAGTTCATTTTTGGCCGAGCACATTCATCCTGGGAAGCTCCTCTTCTGGGTTGTAGCCCAGATGTACACTTGCGCTCCCTTTTCAGCACTCGGTGCTGAAAAGGTTCACCATCACTGGTGTAGACTATATATATTACACCAATCATAGGTTATTAATAAGTTCTTGCTATTTTTCAATGTTGATAACTGATATACTCTACACACGTTTCCTTTGCTCCTGATATGTTTATTAGAGGAAATGGTTATATATTTGATAGAACAAGTATGCCAAGTTGGTCCTTAGAAGCTGGTGCCTCACGTAGTTTCTCTTTAAGGGCATTATTATTATTCATTATCATATTTATTTGCCACCCATTTCCTAGTTCAAGGCGACTCTGAGCAGCATGGATGGGGAAGTTAAGGAAGTAATGGCAACTGCACAATCGAAGGTCTTCCCCTTTTTTATAAGTATTGCAAAGGCATGGCCTCAATTGCATGGCTGTTCATCGTCTTTACTTTTCTTGCAATCCCATTCCCCCAACAACACTAATTCTCTTTCTCATAACTTTTAGCCAAAGTCAACCTGACCTCTCTGATGATCACATTCAGAGTGGCTAAAATCAATACTTCTAAGCCAGGTCATCCCAAAATTGTACTTTCCAGTTCAATTTCAAATTGTATCCTATGTATCCATCTCTGCTCAAAGGAATTGATGCAAATTATAGACAAGCAGAGAGATAGACATCCCAACATAAAAACAGTAAAGATAAAGGTAAAGGTTCCCCTCGCACATATGTGTTAGTCGTTCCTGACTCTAGGGCGCAGTGCTCATTTCTATTTCAAAGCTGAAGAGCCAGCACTGTCCAAAGATGTCTCCGTGGTCACGTGGCCGGCATGACTAAATGCCAAAGGCACACAGAACGCTGTTACCTTCCCACCAAAGGTGATCCCTATTTTTCTACTTGTATTTTTTACGTGCTTTCGAACTGCTAGGTTGGCAGAAGCTGGGATAAGTAATGGGAGCTCACCCCGTTACGTGGCACTAGGAATTCGAACCGCTGAACTGCTGACCTTTCAATCAACAAGCTCAGCTTCTTAGCCACTGAGCCACCGTGTCCCTCTTATAAAAACAGTAGTTACAATTAAATATATCTGAAAAAAGTTTTAGTGGAGGAAGATGGTGTTGACTTCTTTCCTAAAGGCAGAAAGAAAAGGGATAAAGTCCAATTTTTAAGAGACCTTTCTCATCAATTAGGAGTAAGATCTCATTTATCTAACAAACCTCTTCAAAAAAAAACAGTGTATCATAAGATTTTAATACCCTGGCAAATTTATAATAGAACAGGTGGACCTTAAGATAATGAAACCCAGCTCTGCTTTGGAAATAAAAAACAATTGGCAGCTAGTCAGAACTTTCAATATGGGCAAAATATGATCCTAATACTGTGCACTAATTAGCTATGTTTCATATGAAATTGGGCTATCATAAGACCTGATTATTTTTCATTCTGGCCTTGGGATGGTCCCAATATCAGTATCAGTGCTTTTTTTCCCCTTTGGAAACTTTGGTGTAATTTGATAGTTATCAAATAGTTCCTTTTGCTTCTTTTTGGAATGCTCAATCTTTTCTAATCCTGATTTGCTTTACCACTATCCTCATTCTGTACATACACACACACACAAAAACAACCCACACACAATCACACAAAATATATGATATGGATCTCTTGAAAGAGTGGATCAAAAACTACAGCGAGATATTTGAACATGAGCCATAGAGTAGGTATCTGAAGATCAAATCTAACCCTGTTCAATAAAAAGCTCTAAAAATCATGGTTTTAATAAGCAATTAATACTTCTATTATTTTTTATTTTCATGTGTTTTAACTATAAATCGCATATTTTTCAAGCAAGGGAAAATAGTGGAGTCAGTTCTCAGACTCTTCATGCTGTATCTCTTCATTCACAGATTATTTATGGTTCGATACTTAAATACCGGGAACATAGCGATCCTCCCACTAATGACCTCCTGTCTCATCTAATGGCCCGTTGCCATCCTGAAGTGCAATTAACAGCATAAAAGTTTCCAAAGCAACTGTATAATTCTTCTACTGTTACCTGGAGATCCATCACTTTCACTTATCTTTCTATAACGGCCTTGACCACTAGAATCATCTACCTACCAACTGGCAACACATGTGTGAAAATTTTCTGCTGAAATTACCTTGACCTCATTTTCTCCACAGCTGGAAGCCACATTGTCACAAAGAAGACAGAGTGGGTACAACTCATTTTCCTGGTCTCCAGCAGCTTTTCTCTCATACTTGCCCATTTATGGAATTGCTCACATGCACACAGGGCTGCTGAAACATGTTGGCTTAGCAATGCCTCTCTGCCACTAACTGAAGCCTGTGGGCTCTAACTGTTAGTGACCAGTGATCTGGTCAGTGAATTATGTATTGATTTATCTAATTCACATAACCACCCATCTTATAAAGAAGTGAGATGTTAATAATACCAGCTTCATCATAATCAAAATGGAATTTCGAGAGTGTTCCATTCTTAAAGCCTCATGGTCAGATTGCTAGTATCTATTTCGATTACACACAATAAATAACAAAGCAAATATTTGAAGAGAATCAAATAACTGTTCAAGTACACACAACTACCTAGGTATTTGCCATATGTCTGCTACCTTCCCTTTATAGAACAGCAAAACAAAAAAAACAGCATAGGAAGCTGTTCTATTTAGGAGCATGGATAATTTTCCTATACTATTCATTTATTTAGCTCAATATTATTTACTCTGCTTGAAGCTTTCCAGCACAGTGATCTTCCGTATCAGCTGCTGCATTTAGCTCGTCAACTAGGTAATCAGGGATTAAACCTGGGCTCTTCTTTGTGCAAATCATGCACGTTATAATATACTTCAAATTTTGTAGCCCATATAGTCTCTGCTGCCGCTATGTTAATCCTTGTTCTGGAAACCCAGGAACTGCTTCGTAATGGAGCAATAAATTTCACAATATGGTTACATGGAGCGAAGAAAATGCATTAGATTAAGACAGACCATTGATCTATTCAAACCAAAAACTGTCAGTCCCAATGAGTCATGACTCCCAGGGGATCTTGGTGGACTTGGTTTTCCAAACTTTCTTTCTAAGATCTTTCTGATGCCAACGGCAGAGATTGAAATTGAAACTGAATAGACATTTATCCTATCTGAGAGGTCACTCCAAGAGGCAGCTCTCCGTGGTACAAAGCAAACCCAGCTCTACAACACAGTCAAAAAGTAGAAGGGACCTGAAATAAGGGTTAATGTTCTTTTACCACCTCCATATGCTACAGCACTTCAACCAGTGCTGATACTAGCATGAAAAAGACCAATGAAGGTTTGGTTTTTGGTGTTTTTTTTCTTGTCCTCTAGCTGCTATCAATGACAGAAGCCGCATGAGATCTGAGTTGGTCAAAGGCTATAGTATCTGCTGTTTGCCAATTCAAACAGAGTTTCAGTGACTGACCCAGCTCATGAATCACCCAAAGCCATCATATGATTTGTTTGGTTTGAGTTTTGTAAACCTTGCTAATTGTAATTTATTCAGCAAATCATGGATAAGCCAACCACCCTGGCATTGAGCAATGCTTTCTTTGCTCATTATTTTCAACATACTTGTTCTCATCTTTAGCAGACATTATTCTGAGTAAGGTTAAAGGGCTGAGAAAGATCTCTTTTTATGCAAAGCACAGCTAAGACAATTAAGAAATGTTACAAATAAATAGCTAGAGATTAACTTTTTTGTTGTGCTGTTTTTTTTAAAAAATGGTAAGAAAGTGCTTCAGAGAATTAGCCTCACTATACCTTTTTAAAAAGATTCTCTTGGATTAAATTTTCAGTGGTAGAAGAGGAGATGCAGAAGAACTTTGATGTATTTTTTTTTTACAAAAGTTACAAAAACAAGGTCAAATGCACAGGAAGGGAATTTTGCCATTACTAATAACATCACCAGTAAACATGCTCTCTTAGACATTCCTATATTTTCCCCAGATAGGAAGTGTTGCAACTTGATTGCTGGGGAAACGAAATGCCTTCACAACAGAAATGTCACTTTGGGAAAGAGATATGATCTGCAGGAAAAGTATTTCTATGGTGCAAAGAGCTGACTGTGTGGAAAGGCAATGAGACAAGACAAGCTTCACTGTTTAGGCTGCAGCCCTAAACAGATTGGACCCATTGGTTTCTGCCAAATTTATTTCTGATCTATATGCTCAGGATTGCACTACTCATTTTGGATGTGGATGAAGCAGTCTCATCCTCCCAAGTCAGCACTGTGAGAACCACAGAGCAGGTTCAGATATGATCTACTACTCTTCTGCAATGTTGATGAAGCCAAAAGGGCTGCCCAGGGATGTGGATATGTCTGTGTGTTTGTCCTTTCTTCTGATCAGTAACAATGTGGCCTATCAGCAGGAATGACTTGTGATCCTTACAGAATTTTTCCATAATTTATACCATGGTCTCTTCTACAGCATCAAATATTTATGTCTGGAAACTTAGTAACAAAGCACATCTTCTTCTTCCTTGTAACATGGTGGAACATTCATACCTAGCATAAATTTCCTTGTGTAGAAAAAATTATATTCACGAATCAGTTGAACATTTCATTGGAATGGGGCACATTTTAGAAAAAAGAGCTGTTCTCCATTCATACTTAAGAACCTAAGGAGACAAACAGTTATCTGTCCTACTTTTGTCATCCTAGGTTACCAACCAAGCTCAGGATTATACTCTGCGTAGTATCAAGGGTATAGCTTCATTTCCGTCTTACGATCCAATTCAGAGTTGTTCATTGAGCATGAAGGCAGCTTCTCACAAGCCTGGAGTTTAGCATAATAATACAAAGCTAAAAGCTAGTGAGAGCAAAAGATCACATTTAAAAATATCAATTCGTACTAGTTGTGGTATTTGGGAGATTGCACTGTAGCGTTTGAATTAATGGAGATCAACACAATCAGCACTTATACTAGAGATGTCAAGCATATTCAGTCAACAAGAGTGACATGTTATAAATACCTTCACATTCAAAAACACTGTAGAGTTGTCTATTTATTTTCTTAACTCAGGGAAGGAAAACTTTGCTATATCACACACCCACTAGAAGTCACCACGGGCTTGGCCAATACGGAAGAGAATGCAAGGAATTGCTATTCAGCATCTGCACAGTGGATAGCTTCCCTATCCATGATTTAATTCTTATTTAAAGGAAATAGAACAAGGAATGTAGATTCTGGACCCTGACCCTCAAATACTAGGCTTTTATCCCTTCCAATGCACCCACCAGGCTATAATGTAATAGAGGAAACAAAGCTAAAAGGAGGTCAATTAGGAAATCATCTATAGCCACAGATGATTTTATTCAATATGAAACTGGACATCAAAGACATAACAACATTTCAGAAACATTGCAGAACAGTCAACTTTTTTGGACAGGGGTGTCTGTGTGCACGTGTGTGTCAAATTCTGGAAGTCAATAGTGCCATGATTCAAGCCCCATCCTTTTGTACTCAATTATGCGTGTACAAAAAAAATGGTGTTTGAATCTCAATGAAATGGCAATAGAGGTAGATTTTGACCCACCTACTCTATATGCATGCTGCTGCCTCTGTATTGGACTACATTCAGCCTTTTTCCACGGCTGAGTTGCCCTCCAACTATCCTAAATTGGCAAAAAAAAACCACCCACCCTTTAGTGACATTAAATTTGTTGTTCTCATTGCTAGTTCCTGTTCTGACCCTCTTGTCTCGGTTACTGCAATATTTTGATTTCCCTCCAAGAAAAGACTAACACATCTTTTGCACACCTTAAGATCGGCCTTGGATGGTATAAGAATGCAGGGACACAACACTACTTTAACAACAATATAGATAAGGACAGATTTAGCTTCGGGTTGTGAGAATTACGCATAAAAATGACAGTACAGAGGCATCATGGGGTTGTCAAAAAAGATAACATAGCAACCATAATGACATAAGTGAAATCCCCACCACTTTTTAATGTTTGGACAATCTGATCCAGGGCATGTTTTTGTGATATAGATAGATGCAAGTGGGGAAAGGCACCTAGCCTTTAATTGGTGTATGAGATTTATTGAATCGACAGACATGCACCTATCTCAGAGAGCTCTTCATATGAAAATTATTTTTGGTGACAAAAAAAAATCAAGAAATGTAGATTCCCATATGATGCTAAGTCGTAAGAGTTACAAGTTAATATATTGTAAATCTAGGGAAGGGTCTGGTAAGTGTTAAGTTTCATGATCTCTTTTTTTAACTAGTAATTTAAGAACCACTACTCAAAACCAAATGAAAAATAGTGGCCCAAGTATGGACAGATGCTTGTATTCTTCCTTCCTTCCTTCCTTCCTTCCTTCCTTCCTTTTTATATAGCCACCTATCTCAAACCAGCAAATCTGGTTGGTAAACAAGCATAAAACCAATTAAAACAGTAAAAACACAACAAAGAAAATAACTACAAATAGCAGCCAAAAGCTATTACAATCTGTCATTATCAACATAACCAGGGCCTTTCATACTCTTGGGAACCCAAACTTGGTCATATAGCCAGATCTTCAAGGCAGAGAAGAGCTACAGCAGAGAAGCAACATAGCTTGGCTGATGGAATCAGGAGCATGCCCATCCTGCCAGACAGAATTGGATGGATAGAAACAACTGGGAGAAGACGGTCCCTCAAGCAACCCAGTCCCAAGTCATGCAAGGCTTTGAAGGTGACAACCAGCTAGGGGTGGGTTTCACTTACCTTTGCTACCAGTTCCCTCGCGTACACACCACTTCTGCGCATGGGCAAAAGGTTCTGCACATGGGCAGATTGTATTTGATGATGTCCGGGCAGGTGGGTGGAGCCTCCCACTGCCGCTGCTACCGGTTCACCCGAACTGGGATGAACCAATGGCAACCAATGCAGAACCCAAAACAAGTGGTGTTACATGTCCTGAACAACCAACAGCATTTACAATTCATGCACTTGCATTCTGTACCTTTCATTATTCTGTATCTGCTGAAGGTTCCGAATACTCTTGAAGGGCAGCTCCTTGTAGAGTATGTTGGAGTAATCCAAAATTGAGTATGGAGCCATGGTGCAGTGGTTAGAATGCTGTACTGCAGGCTATTTCTGCTGACTGCCTGTTGCCAGCAGTTGAGCAGTTCAAATTTCAGTAGCTCAAGGTTGACTCAGCCTTCCAACCTTCCGAGGTGGGTAAAATGAGGATTGTTGGGGACAATATGCTGACTCTGTAAAACGCTTAGAGGGCTATAAAGGACAGTGAAGCAGTATATGCCTAAATGCTATTGCTATTGCTATTACAAAGGTCTTGTTCACATGCTCAATCCAATAATTTGCTTTCAGGATAAGGATCATTCTCTTAACCCCAAAATATTTAGTTTCATTTTCATTTTCTCACTAGATTAACTAATTTGAGGGCAGAAAACCTTTTAATCTTTCCTCTTGGTAAATTATAAAGATTAAGAAAATCTTGATCTATTACATGCAACCCCAGTATCTACCGGATGGTCTCAATCTCTTGCCTAACCTTGATTCAGAAGACTGGGGAAGTCTCAATGTTTTATTCCTAAAATACCTGTTCTATTTCTAATGTGTTTCATTTCTTTCCCTTGGGCTCCAGCTGCATCTGCCATTCTTTTTCAGTCTGAGCCATGAAGATAGATAGATAGATAGATATATTTATTCTTTGAAAAGATAAAATTATCCAGTCAACTGGCCTGGACTCTGAATATCCTCAGGCTAATCCTCAGATTAACAGCACTGTGCCAGAGAAAAGGAGAAAAAAAAATTACCCCCAAAATACAAGATAAGGGGCTGCCTACCCCTTTACTATCATTAACCCAACTACAAAAATTCCAGAGCAGCTGTTCTGTGTGAGATGAGAGCAAGCAAGAAAAAACAAATGATGCAAATAGAAGAATAATTAATGCATGATCCATAAAATTCCAGTTTGCAGACGTGTGTTCCTGCTGGGCAGTTAAAAAGCAGTGTTTCAAGATCTCATCAATTATTCATAGGCCTATGCCATTTTTAATAGTTAAACTTGTTTCCAATTAATCTTTAATTAAATCAACTTTTAAAAAAATAACTACCACCCAGCCGTTTGCCTGAAGCAAGACCCTCTTATCTATTGAAGAATCAGTTTGGTGTCAGGAATAATTCATGTATCACTAAATATCTACACATAAGCCAATTCCATGTAAGAATCAACACAAACTCATTGTATTATTCATCACATTTGATCCCACACTTTGTTTTGTTAACACTCTGAACTCTCTCAAGATCAAAACAAGCTTTTTAATAGTGATGCCACAGTCAGTGAAAGAAACCTTATAAAGAATAATGTTTGACAAAAACCTCTTTTCCAAAATGCTTGCAAACTTAAAATAATGAAAAGAATGAGAACTAGCGGCAGAATTAATTCAAACATTTAGCTCAGATAATGTATTTTAACTTTATTATAATTTCTAGTTATTAAATTTCCAAACAACATTAAATACATAAAGCATATTACTAGTATTAAATGTATCCTGAATTAAGAAAAGGGCATACTCAGAATCTAATACAATATTCATTTTTTATGTACACAATATATATTCTGGATCACTCAGCAGATTCTCCTTATTTTAGAAAAAGCCAACTCAAATATTAATTATATCCAGGGCTGCTCATCTGAACTGAATTGCCCTTCACATAGGGGAGGACTTTAAATAAATGTAAACTCACATATGACTTTTTGGATCAGTTTTAGGATTAAAGAGAAGCTGTGGGGAAAAAGAAAGGAGAAATGATCTGATGTATAATAATCAATGTATAAAAATTATCCCAGCATACAACATCATAAAACCAGGATTTACAGACATTTGTCTTTCATTTCTATATTGGAAGAATAGCAAATTCACGGAATATTTCAACAGTCATCAAATTAGCAAGTGTACAGCATTAAACTGGTATGAAAGTCAATGAAGAAATAGTAAATAACACTGTGACATTTATTTTTTATTTATTTATTAAATTTTTATACCACCCTTCTCCCAGAGCACTCAGGGTGGTATACAGCCAAAAGATAAAAAACACAAAAATGTACAATTAAAACGACAATTTAAAACCGAGCATATTAGAAAAAATGGCCAACATTTAAAAATTTAAAATTTAAAATTATAAACCATAAAATAATAAAACCCCAGTTAAAATTTAAAATATTAAAAAATATTTAAAAAAATATGCCAGTCCCGCTTGAATAAATAAGTGCGTTTTCAGCTCACGGCAAAAGGTCCGAAGATCAGGCACTTGACGTAGTCCAGGAGGAAGTTGGTTCCAGAGCGTAGGAGCTCCCACAGAGAAGGCCCTGCCCCTGGGGGCCGCCAGCCGACATTGTTTGGCGGACGGCACCCTGAGAAGACCCTCTCTGTGAGAGCATATGGGTCGGTGGGAGGCATGCGGTAACAGCAGGCGGTCCCGTAAGTACCCGGGCCCTAAGCCATGGAGCGCTTTGAAGGTGGTGACCAAAATCTTAAAGCGCACCCGAAAGACCACAGGAAGCCAGTGCAAGCCGCGCAGGATTGGTGTTACATGGGAGCAACGAGTTGCTCCCACTATTACCCGCGCAGCTGCATTCTGGACTAGCTGCAGCCTCCGGGTGCACTTCAAGGGCAGCCCCATGTAGAAAGCATTGCAATACTCCAAACGGGAAGTGACAAGAGCATGAGTGACCGTGAATAAGGCATCCCGGTCAAGGAAGGGGCACAACTGGCGGACCAAGCGTACTTGGTAAAAAGCCCTCCTGGAGACGGCCGCCAAATGATCATCAAATGACAGCCGCCCATCCAGGAGGACGCCCAAGTTGCGTACCCTTTCCATTGGGGCCAATAACTCGCCCCCGACAGCCCGACCGGGGTGCCAGCATCCACAGCCACTCCGTCTTGGAGGGATTGAGCTTGAGTCTGTTTCTCCCCATCCAGACCCGTACGGCTTCCAGACACCGGGACAGCACTTCGACAGCTTCGTTGGGGTGGTCCGGGGTGGAAAAGTACAGCTTTTATATATACCAACATGTATGTAAACTAGTCTACATTTTGGTGGCCATATAAATGTTTGGCAAGATATAATGGAGCCTTTAATTATCTCTGTAGAGTTTGCAATAAAGACTACTTCTAAGACCCAGCTGAAAAGTTCTACAAAGCAAGCAAGATGAGTCTAAATGATGTCCAGGAAAATGTTTGGATCTCACGTCATAAGCCTTTAGGTAATTTGTTTGTCTGGCTTATGAAACCAGGCACTTTTGTTCAAAACTGTGATATATGATCTAGTATTTTATGAAAACTTTCATTATACAATCATTTAGCATAAATTGTTAAATCATATCATTGATGAATAAGATGAGGCCAACTCTGCAGCCAGTGGCTCCTGTAACATGGAAAAAGTGACAAGAATCCTCTGATTTTGAAGAATTCCAGGAAAACATATCGTCTGATCTGGCTGCCCAGATGATAGCTAATCAGATGATCAAACTCCTCTTCCGAGTGGTCTTCAGTATCAAAGAGAACCAAGGCCCCTAAATTCTGCCCAATGAAGGCAGCAGAAAATGCTTACCAAAAGAAAACTAGAAAGATTAATAGAAGGGATGCCCTGATGCCTAAGTGGAAATTGCAGATTCTAATGTGCATCATGATCTTCATTCCAAAAACAAGCCACTAAAATGTAGACGTCTTTCTTGAAACAGCAGTGATTTTTCACTTCCCTCTATAAATGACAAAACCAAAAAATCTTGGACGGCGCTTAAAGAAATATGCACATGGACAAAATTTCCATCTACATTGCTTGTATCCACACATATAGTTCGTTGATACATTACAACATCCTAGATTCTTGGGAAGAAGTTGATACAACTAAAGAACTGACAGCTGTGATTACATATTTTTGTACATGTAATAATTTATTAAATTTATATGCTGCCCAACCTCGATACAGCTCCTGCGTGGTGTTCTAGAATAAAAGTAAATCCTTTAAATACTAGAATTTGCCATCACTATTGATTTCTAAACTGTGCTGAAGAACATTCCAAGCTGGTGACTAACAAAGGGGCATTCTTGTAACAGAAATATAAAATATATTGTCCAGTACATTGATTTCAGTATTCATGCTGCCTGTATACCAAAGACTACTGGCCACTAGCCCTGATTTTTCTGTAACTGTGCTCCATGTCGAACACAGATATTAGGGAAATGACATATCCTTTGTACATCCCAGCTTCTTAATTTTTGAATTAATTCAACCTTCCTGTTTCATAGCATTTATAAAAAGAAAGAGCAGGGTTAACTAAAACTAGAAAGAGTCAGGTCAGATTCACTGAGTCTGTTTCTTTCCATAATATCCGAATAGTTCCCTGAGAAGGAAGGAAGGAAGGAAGGAAGGAAGGAAGGAAGGAAGGAAGGAAGGAAGGAAGGAAGGAAGGAAGGAAGGAAGGAAGGAAGGAAGGAAGGAAGGATGGATTTGACACTATACAGTTTTGCATCAAGAGAACGCTGTGCCTTTCAGCTCACAGAATCTTACTGGATTGAACTGTGATATTTGGCCATGCAAGTGATGATAGAAATAAGTGGGAGAGCTCTGGCCCACAAAGCTGCTCATACGCAATTTTGTTCAAGGCTGTTACAATCCCAGCTAGAGCTTCAGCAATAGAGCAAACCTCTAGAAAGCCCCCTCTGAAAACCCAACAGTTCCATTAGGTGCCTGGGAGAGATCAAACAACTACAAATAGTCCTCATTTATTGCCTGCCTTGTTTAGCAACAGTTTGAAGTCAAATCAGTTGAATAAAAAGCAGCTTTGCCACAATCCTTGCCTATGCAACAGTCACAACCTCCTGCAGTCATGTGACCATTATTCGCAAGCTTCACAACTTATCCCTACCGTCAGAATTAATGGAGACCACACAAAAAAAAATGAAATCAGAACATGCAGTCATGTAATGTCTTGCTTAACAACCATGGAGTTTAGCAATGGAGTCATCAGTCCCAATTGTGGTCGGTAGGTGAAAATTAACTGTAGACATTCTCCCAAAAGAAATTGTGGCACCGGCCAATCTAAACCAATCAGAATATGATCTGGCCAAGAAAAGGAACAGATGATAATGTCCTCCACCCTGAGACTAAAAACAGTTCTAATGGGTAGCCTCCTGTGCACGTTGGTCCTTGCTGAACTGGGACAGATCCATAGTTGTCATGGTGACCATCAATTCCTCTGACGACTCTGCTTTCTCTTCCAAGGAAGACAGGTTGAAGGCTGCACTGCCAACTCAGCAATGAAGTCAATCCCAGGAATGAACATCATTGTCCAGTTGGTGAATACTTCCTGCTCTAAAGCCATGTCTGCAGTGTTACAGGTGTTAAACCAGATGGGAAGCTTATAGAAAGTCATGGATATCTCTTTGGAGTGTTTGCCTAAATTTTAAGACTGGAAAGGCTGTGATGAAAACACTCCATTAAACTGAAAGCTGACTATACCTAAATTGTGGGTGAGCTTCTTACCAACCTACCTCATTGCCCTAGACATATATAGAATAACAGCCAATAACACCCCCCCTTTTTTTTAAAGGCTAATTAATTTATTAATGTTACAAGCACAAAGAAAAAATGCAAAAATAATTAAAAGAACAAAACAATTTAAAAGGAGCTGTACAAATATTGTAAAATTCAGCAGCCCTTTTTAGAGTGACCCAGATCTTTTAGGGAGGCATAAGTTGGAAAAACATTTGAGGCTGCAGGGGGAAAAAATCTATTATTAAGAGTTTAAGAAGAAATCTACTGACTTCCAGTGGCACCGTAGGCGTTGGAGATGGTCCTTTCAGACCCTCAGCCCCATGATCTTGTTAAAGTCGTTCAGACAGCGCTCATCAGGCAGAGGTAGATGCTCTCGGCAGAGGTAGAGCTCCCCGAAAAAATTCTAGGGGCAAAAAAGGTGAGAGCTCCCTATTTAGCCTGATGAAAGCTCCGGATCCGGGATTAATGCAGAACAAAACGCCACGACCATCTCTGCTATCAAGATGAAGATCAATTTTAATTTATCTTAAGCAGATGGAGCAAAGGCAGGAGAACAGGCTGATATAAGCACCAGACCTCAACTCAATCTTTGAAGGGTACTTGAGAAGAAAGGAAATGGCGCCTCTGCTTAATAGGGCATGAAAACGAAAGTTAAGGAAGTTCTCGTTAGCATTGTTAGCGCCCTTAACTCTGTTTAAACTTGCTGCATTTTATACTTATGTGAAGAAATGTTAAAGAGAAAAGTTGAAGGACTGCAGAATTGATTTACCCAATCCAAATAAGGAGTTTATGAACAGATTTGACTTTGTTGCAAAGTATAAAGTTTAAGTAAGATGGCTTCTGTGCAGTTAAAGCCTGCTGTTTCTAAGGAAACTGGTGCCTCGTTAGCTCAAATATATAAACTACAAGAAGAGTTGAAGGAATTTCTAAAGGCTCAAATTTTTACTATAGACCAAAAGTTTAAGTAAATTGAAGTGAAAATAATGAAAGTTAAAGATACTCTTGAAGCTCAGGATGAAGATATAAAAGAAGATACGGTAGCACATTTAAAAGCTTTCTTGAATACACAAATCAGCTGGATGAAAGAGTTGAAGAAGTTAATCAAGTTAATTTGGACTTAAAAAATAAAATAGAGGTGCTTCAGACTAAGGTAGAGACTGCAGATGAAGAACGAGTTTTGTTGCAATATAGAGTAATGGAATCTGCATTGAGAATGAGAGGTCTGAAAGAAAATAAGCGAGAGAATTTAAAAGTTGTCTTTGCAGAGGTTTTTGCACAGATGATTGGACAGAAACCTGTAGATCTTAAAACGCAAATTGAAAAAAACTATCATGTTAATTCATGGGTTGCAAGAGAAAGACAGTTATCAAGAGATGTAGTGATTTATTTTACAACTAGGAAGATTAGGACTGAGATTTTACAAGCTTCTTATAAAAATAAAACTCAAATATTAGGACAAGAGGTATTAGTGCTAAAAGAAATTCCGTCAAAAATTGTAAGAAATACAAAAGAGTTTGCTTTTTTGGTGGATGAATTTAGAAATCGTCAGATATGGTTTAGATGGGATGTTCCAGCTGGACTAACAGTAAATTATGCAGGAGAGAAATACCAACTTAATAAGGTGTTTAAAGCAAGAGATTTTTATACTAACGTATTGAAGGCTGGAGCTCCACCACTGCTAGAAGTTAAAATGGGAAGAGAAATGGAAGCGGTTAAAAAGTGTGAGAAGGTAGCAAAAGCAAATACAATCTAAAGTAGAGGCTGTGACTAAGGAAGAAAGGTTGAAAGCAGCAGGGGAAGAGCAAAGAATGATTGTAATTGTAATTACTAAACGTAAAGAACAAGGAGTAAAGAAGCAACAATTTCAAACGAAAAGAGCATCTTTTTATGGGAAAGGGTAAATCACAAGTAAAATTTTTGGATATAAAAAGTAGAAAGGATAATTTACATTTGGCTTTAGTAAGTAGTTAATTAGATAAGTATAAAACTCAAGGAATTTTTTTCTTCTTCTTATATAAAATGCTTTATAGATGGTATTTGGAAATTAAATTGGGGTGTATATGTCTTAATCTGTAACTTAAATGTGGGAGACATAATATATTGATGCTATTTTATTATATATGGTGGATTTAGTTATGTTAGACAAAAATTGATGTTGGGTTATATAAAGTGTTGGGAAAAAATTAAAAAAAAGAAATGGAATTGGTTAAGGCTTGTATGACAAAATGGTTATAAAATATTTGGTAATTCATTGATATGGAAATATGGGGGAGGAAAAATTGGGTTAAATGTTAACTTTATATAAGTTAAAAAGTTAAGAGAGAAAATTTTATAAAATGTTAAAGTTTGGTTGATTATATAAAAAAAAATTAGAAGAAGATAATGTTTATTTAGTAATTGATGTTATTGGGTAGGATGTTAAAAGTACTGAACTGTTGGAAGTGGTGGAAACTTCAGTGTACCTGAATGAATACCCACAAGAAAATATACTGGAATGAAGAAGATGGACTGACTACAATTAGAACAATTACCGGATGAAGAAATACCAAAATTTATGAATGAACATTTCCTTTTTTTTTTCTTTATTATGGAGAAGGAGAGTTGAGGTTACAGGGGAGGGATGGGAATTTATGAATAATTAGTGTATTTTAGCTTATGATTGTTAGATCTTATACCCTGTATTTTGCTCTGGGAAGTCCAGGAAAGGTGAAGATGGGGGGAGGGGAATGGGATGTATTGAAAAAAAAATTTTGTAAAACTCTTTAATAAAAAAAAAGAAGAAATCTACTGCAGATATATTACAATAGCCACCAAAGCCAAAAAAGCCCAACTTTCGTATTGTCTTTCAAAAAGGCTGATATCTTCGCCATCTCAGCCAAATTGGCAACTTTCAATATCCATTCTTCTATTATAGGTACTTCTTTTTTCTTCCAGTATTGTCCTATTAGTAATCTTGCTGCTGTTATTAAATTTAAAATCAATTTAGTCTCAATTACTGTACAGTCCGTAATAATTCCCAACAAAAAAAATTGCAGCAGGAACTTTATCTTCTTTTTCAAAACATTTTGTAAAATCCACCAAATTTTTATCCAAAAGACCTTTATATCCTTACAAGTCCACCAAATATGAAAATATGTAGCATCATCACAATTACATCTCCAACATTTTGCTTGCATATCTGGGTACATACACGATAATTTCTTAGGATCAAAGTGCCATCTATAAAACATTTTATAAAAATTTTCCCTCAGATTCTGTGCCTGTGTGAATTTAACTTTTCTAACCCAAATTTTTTCCCAAGTTTCCAATAATATTGGCTCCTGAAAATTTTGTGCCCACTTTATCATTCAGTCCTTTACCAAGTCCCTTTCAGAATCTATTTCAAGTAACACATTATACAATCTCTTTATATGCTCCTGAGACTGATTTCTAATTTGCTTTACCAAATTTCCCTCGTTCTGCTCTATACCAATTTTCTGATCTTCCTTCCATCTAGCACGTAGTTGCTCATATTGAAACCAAGTATAATTTTTCCCTTCTTCTTTTAGTACGTGCAGCGATTTTAATTGCAAATTACCTCTTTCAGTATACAAAAGATCTTTATATGTAATCATTTCCTGATTCTGTTCTATATTTATATTCTCTATTGTATGTCTAGGATTTGCTCATATAGGAACCTTATAATTTAGTTTGTAAGAGTATTTTTCCCAAACACGCAGAAGAGCAGTTCTTAACACATGATTTTTAAAGGCCTTATCCACTTTTTTGTCATAAATTAAATATGCATGCCATCCATATAGCAAGTCATAACCTTCTATATTCAAAATTCTTTCCTCTGTTAAATTAAAACAATCACTTATTGCAGAGAGAGCAGCTGCTTCATAGTATAATTTAAAATTGGGCATTTTTAAACCTCCCCTTTCCCGGGAATCTTGAATTATTTTCATTTTAACCCTACCTTTTTTTACCTTCCCATATAAATTTATTAATTCCCTTCTGCCATTCCTCAAGATTCTTATCTTTCTTAATTATTGGTATCATCTGAAAGAGGAATAAAAATCTAGGTAAAACATTCATTTTAATAGCAGCTATTCTCCCCAGCAAGGATAATTGCAATTTTTTCCAAACAATCAACTCCTTCTGAACTTTTTGCCATAAAACCTCATAGTTATTCTTATACAATTTCACATTTGAAGATGTAATATAGACCCCTAAGTATTTAACCTTCTTTACAATTTCAAATCCTGTTATTTCCTCTAGTTTTTCTTTCTGTTGTCTGGCCATATTTTTTATTATCACTTTTGTCTTTTTCTGATTTACCTTAAACCCTGAAACCTTCCCATATTGATCAATTATTTCCAACAATGATTTATTAGAATTTATAGGGTTTGTTAAAGTAATCACCAGGTCATCTGCAAAAGCTCTCAGCTTATATTCATGTTGTCTAACTTTAATTCCCTCTATCTCCTTTACTTCTCGTATTTTATCCAATAATGGTTCTAGAGTTAAAATAAACAATAATGGTGATAAAGGACATCCCTGTCTTGTTCCTTTCACAATCTTAAAAGGTTCTGTTAAGCTACCATTGATTAAAATCTGTGCTGTTTGCTCTCCATAAATTGCCCTAATTATTCTTGTAAAACCATCTCCAAATTGCATCTTTTCTATTAATTTAAATAAAAAATCCCAATGCAATCGATCAAAAGCTTTCTCTGCATCAAGAAAAATAAATGCTGCTGGAATAAAATTTTTCTTTTCTAAATACTCCTGTAAATTGACAATCTGCCTAACATTATTCCTCATCTGTCTCCCTTTTATAAATCCAGATTGATCATTATGAATTTGTCGCTGCAAAATCAACATTAATCTATTAGCTATTATTTTAACAAAAATCTTATAATCATTATTTAAAAGCGAGATTGGCCTATAGTTCCCAGGTTTGGAACAATCCTGTTCCTCTTTTGGTATCAATGAAATAAAAGAGGTTCTCCATGAGGGGGGAATTCCCCCTCCTAATTGTATCTGATTAAATAATTCCTTAAGTGGACCTAACATCTCATCCTGTAAATACCTATAATAACTAACTGTAAGCCCATCTGTACCAGGAGTTTTCCCCATTTTTAATTGTTTAATTATCAAAATAATTTATTCAGAAGTTATAGGCCGATTCAGTTCAGCCGTTTGTTCTAAAGTTAAATTTTTAACCTTATATTCCTTCAAATAATTATCAATATCCCTGTTCAATATATTATCTTTAAGATATAAATTTGTATAATATTCTAAAAAAGCTTTTTTAATTTTATCCTGTTGGTATCTCTCTTTACCTTTATATTCTATTTTTTCTATAGTACGTTGTTTTTGTCTTTTCCTTAAGGTATATGCTAACCACCTACCAGGTCTATTTGCATTACAAAAAGTATTATGTTTAGCATATTGTATATTTGTTGCCACCTGATCAGCTATTATCATATTAAATTGATTCTGTAATAACTTTATTGCATCTTTAAGTTTTTGATCATGCGGGTTATGTATTAATAATTAATAATTATAAATTTCCTCTTCTAGATACCTACGCTGTCTTTGTTGCTTATTTCTCTGTCTATTATTAATATATATTAATACACCTCTCATAAAAGCTTTACTGGCGTCCCAAACCATTTCTATCGATGTTTCGTTATTCAAATTATGATCAAAAAATTCTTTCATCTGCTTTTTACATTGATTTACATTATCCTGATATCTAAACAAATTTTCATTTAATCTCCAAGTTCTTCTACCTTCTTTTCCATATTGCAATTCCATCCAAACAGGACTATGATCAGACAAAAATCTTGGAAATATCTTAGTTTTCTTCACCTTAAAAAGCATATCATTAGAAATTAAAATAAAATCAATACGTGAGAAGGATTGATGCCTATCAGAGAAAAAAGTATAATCTCTTTCCTCCAAATTCCGCAGTCCCAACTTTCATAAAAGAAGAAACAATTTTCTAAAAACAGATTATTACTTCAGCAACAAACTTTTCAGCCTTTTCTGGATCAAAACAAAAACAAAAACAAAAACAACCCTCTTGATTCCAGAATTGAGGACTAGGTTTTTGTGCTAAATGAAAATTAAAGTCTACATAATATGCAACTTCAATTCCAAGCTTGTACTAAGGCTGCAGTGAGGTCTTATATATACATTTCTTCATAAAGACTGCTACTGTTATTCAGCATTATTGCTATTAAGCTTGGCCTTATAAGAAATATTTCTAAATCATACATTATTCCTATAATGCAGAACCTGTAAACAGGTCATTTCATCTTGAAGAAATATTCACTTTCAGTACTATTTCTCCCTCCTTGGTAAATGAATGTCAACATTAATGTTAAGTCTCTGCTTGAGCACCAAACAATCTTATATCATCTACTCAGCTTCTTATTTGCAAGCATTCAGTATTTCCAAATCATGGGAAATAAATCACGTGAAAGAGCTTTTAAAGTAGTAAGCAACTCCATCTAGCTTTGTGTTGATGTAACGTTTTTTCTTACTTAGCTCTAAAATATCTTGAGCCTAATAAGGAAATTCTTCTCCTCAGATGAAGAAGGGATGTGTCTTATTTTCTATTTTCTTGCTTTGGGGCCCATAATTCATCAAGTAAAAACACAACAGAGAGATGAGAAGTATTTTTCCACTTGCCAGCTAGACAGTAAGCAATCAAAATTTAGAAGATAGCCTCTAAGCATGGAAGAAGACTAACGTCATAAATCTTTACCTCTACATACCATCCATAAGTCTATTCTTTTCCTTGTCTGAATGGTGACAGGTATGATCTAAAATATAAGATATATGTTCTAAAAGAATATGTACCATGAATCAAACCCGTCACAAAACCTCATTGCCTCCTTCGGTCCTCTCCTCCACCTCATCCCCACCATAAAGCAATATCTTCTGACTGGAAGCCTTAATGCCTAATTGAAGAAATGCAAAGAGTTGAGATTGCAAAATGGTGAGAGGAAGGCACTCTCCATATGTTCAGATGCAATAGACAGTTAGATAGATCTTTCTCCAAATATTTTAAAATTGTCACAGAAAGCTGATTCCAGGACTCAGTACTGAGAGTTCTCTCCAAATGATACCCAGAAAATGGGATTGTTATTATCCACAAAGCTGAGTAGGAAATTAATCTCCATTCTTTAAAGCTACATGCCAATTTCTCTCTAGCTGAGAACAAAAGTATTAGAAAGGGGGCGGGGAGTTTTAGCACCTGCAAAACCATTCTACACATTACTACCAACTCAAAGCAGATTCTTCTCTTAGGAAATTCCTAGGGAAGGCTTTGTTTTAGTGCATAAATAGCAGGTTTATCAAGATTATGGCAAAAAAAACTTAAAAAATTCAAAACACTGGCTTTTGTCATGTCTATAATGCTTAAAATGCTTAAAATAAGCCATTCTTTGAATAGTGCTGATTGAAGAAAAATATCATGAGTTTAATTACTGTGAACTTGTTCAGAACAAAAAGAACTATAATAAACCCTGGCCCTATTTCTTCATACAATAAGCCAGTTAAAAAGTGCCTCTGACGTGAGGATGATTGCAGTTAAGATTGCGGTCTTATACCCACAGAACATTTCTAATTAGCAGCCAGTAAGTATAACAAGTAGGCAGTATTTAGGCAAGCTCCATTGGTCTCAAAAATGCTAAGGAGAATTAGTTCTGGTCATTATTTGGATGGGAGGCCACAGGAAATCCATAGGGCTGTAGATTAGACTGGAACATCCTCCCTTCTCCCCCCACCCCACCCAAAAACTCTTTCTGGACAAGGAAATGGTGAATTGAAGATAGTGCCACTAAAAATCACCCACAACTGCTCCAGAGTACACTTGTTGCCCAAACCTGACTTGGGGAGCTGACGGAATGGTTAACAAAGTTACCCAATCAGATGTCATGCTTAATGCAGGACTAGAATGCACAGTCTTCTAGTTTTTAGTCTGGTACCTTAACCACTAGACCAAACTCTCATATTTGTATATCTCTTTTAATTGTCTAGGGAGATGCTTAATCATCCAAGTCATGGTTGTCCCAAAGGTGCTTTTTTAAGAGGCAACTGGACTTTCTGGTTTTTCTTTGAAGATGTTTCGCTTCTCATCCAAGAAGCTTCTTCAGCTCTTCAGCCATACTTTTTAATTATTACGACATCAGCTGGGGGTTTTTGTATATCCAGGGTAATATTCTTGCAGTCTGATTTCAAATCAGTCTTAATTTTGTCAGGTAAAATTTGTTCCTTTTCCAAAACATCTTTTAAACACAGTCTATCTATAGAAGCAGAGATGATTAAAATTAACTTCTGGGTCCATTGTTCAAAAATAATTTTTGACATTCCCAGTGTTAAAATATTGCATTGTACTTCATTAAATATTTGTAAATAGAATTTAGGTGTTCTTCTCCATTAATTTTAATCTTTACCTCCTTCTAGTGTCCAACCTTGTAACTCCCATCCTATTTCGTTTTGTTTTAAATGATTGAAAATAAAAGTATTTTTCCACAGGAAGTTCTTCTTATAATTCTTATAATCTTATTTCAAATCCATCTGGACTCTTAGTTTGCTTGTAGCTTTCCGAAATCAAAGTTCTAATCATGCTTTTGCTGTTTATTTTTTTAAAAATCTTTAAATTTACATTTAAAACTTCTTTCATTTTAAGAAAGGTCACCTCCTGCTTTTCAGACTTGTCAATCCAAAGATAATAGTTAAAAATGCAGTTAGTTATTAGATAAGGAAGTATGCAAACCCAGTGTTCTTTTAAAGGCACTGACCACTGTTTGATCAAGATAGTTATTCCCTTTGTTTCTCAGAGTTTGAAGTCTGCCAAAGAATACTGTCTTGTCTCTTCACAGAATTTAAAGTTGGTTTATTTGATCAAGGTTAAAGTAGAAGTATTGTTATCTCTGATAACACTTAATGGATTTCTGCTGTCATTAAAACTACAATGATATGGCTTTAATGAGTTGTTTACAGATAAGAGATTGGATATAGGAAGAAGAGATCATTTGTTGTATTTTAAGAGAAAGTAATAAGTTGCCAAAGTTGTTCCTACTGTTGTGATGAAGGAAAAAGTCTCTATGTGTTTTTATTTCTTTACTATATTCTTGGTTTTTTCCCTGTTGTTTCTTTCTTCTTTTCTGTACTTCCTTTTTATCTTATTCTTTTATTTTTAGTCTGTTTTAGTTTTTATTATTGCACTTGTAATTTTTAATAACTGTTATTAAAAATCATTCTGGAAAAAGACAATAGCAATAAATAAATAAATTTACAATTAAATTTAACTCGGATTTTACCTGTTATATAATGTAAGCTAATTTGCACTCTTATTAAGAAGCAAGTATTGTAACAAGAATATCTGAAATGTATGCAACTTGTAGGTCATTTCTGATAACAGCAGCAAGAAACAAACTTTCTATAATGCAAGAAAGTGATATAATAGATCTAGCAACTTTTTAAAAGAAATGGGTTCCTGCCAAGTCTCAACAGTTAAGAAATTAGAGAGAAAGAGAGATCTGTCTGGGGTGCTTTAAGCAGAAGAAGGAAATGTGAAATTAAACAACAGAGCTTTTTTGGGGGGAGGGGAGTTATTTCTGAAAATGAAAAAGGATTTGAAAGAACTCATACCTAGGGTGATCCAAAACTAAACACTGAATATGTTCAGTCATTGTAAGTTTTTTAAAAATGTTTCACATTTCAGTTCTGTTTTGGAGATGAGATTTAAAGAGGATGGAATATTCAAGGCATAGTATAAACTTAGAAACTTTAAAAGGCAAGAGTGATGGGCCATCCTGGCTAGGGCTGTTGGGAGTTGTAGTTAACAATATCTAAAACACTTCTGTTTTTTAGCTTCCCTCCTCTATACTATGGAATCAGAGAAAAACAGAAGAGAGGGATATATTTATAGAGAATATTCCTTTCATATCCAGACTATTTGCAGTGCAAACTTAGTTCGTGCATTTGATTGTTTTCATACATAATTGCAATCTTACAGATAACACTGTTTTTCATGGGTCAACTTCCCATAATTATATATGTACATGATGGCAAGACAAATTGTGTGGTCATTCCAGCAAACTGTATTTCAGCAATTCAATTGAGAGAGGGGAAGGGGGGAGAAGAGGGAGAGGGGGAAAGAGAGAGAGAAAGAGAGAGAGAGATTATGATGGTTATGTCCAGTAGCAGGTTTCAATTTTGGCCGCTACCGTTTCGCTCATGGGCGTGCTCACGTGATGCTTCTGCACATGCACAGAGACATCCAGGCAGGTGGGCGGAGCCTGCTGCCACCGCTGTTACTGGTTTGCCCAATCCGGGGTGAACCGGTAGCAATCCACCACTGGTTATATCATAACCTGTATAGTTTGAATTGTTTTAACAGACCAACGTAAGACCAAAGTTTTGCTCTGTTCTGCATAGTAAGTATAAATAATGATGTAAGGAAAAATAATCATGGAAGGAATACATGTGTACAAAATTGGAACAATCTTAAATTTAATCATCCAAGCCTTGACTAATAATTTTAATACAAGATTGGATGTCATGTGGATCCCTGAGAAATAAAATTCAGACATGGTTATTAACTTTCCAGTTATTTTCCCAGCTGATGTTCCCTACCTCTGCGATAGGAAATGAAGTTGGAGAAGACTCAATCTGGCAAGAGTGAGTGATAAGATTTTACAGTTATTTGTGACATTTTAGTGCTATACTGACCTTCTGAAAGTATTTGTGACAATGTAATGACTACTGAAAGTAATATTATATATTGCTCCCAAGAATTATGAATATGGTAGGGGGAACATGTCTTTTGGTCTAAATAACACTGGCCATTGATTACAAGGACCACAAATAAGTATTATTATATATGCTGAAAATAACATATCTTTTCTAGAAAATAATATACAATATGAAGTTTAGAGTTACACTAAAACAAATTTTTCTTTTAATTTTAGTTCTAATATTCTTTCTAAAGATTCACGGTAATACTGAGAATATGTTAACTGTTACAAGGAAAAACAACAACAGTGGATAATTTAGAAAAATTTAATCCATTATCCTTTGAAATAAAAACAATAGAATGAGAAAATATTTAATTTCTCACTGTGCCATTGAAATTCTTCCTTAATAAGAATGCATAAGTTCCCAAGGCTCACTCTTTGTACTTTAATTTTTGGTCAGAGATATACCAATACTGAAAACCAGGGAGTTTCACTTGAACATCCTCTCCTGCTAATCAGATTTCTTATAAAGCTATTATTTCAAATTTGGAAAGACGTTTCAACGTTTATTTTTTGCTCTTTAATTTTGGACTTCTTAACCAGAAAAGCAAAATAAAAATATAATTATTTCTAAAAATAGTAAAGAGAAGAGGGATTAAATGGGTATCAGTGTATCACTTAGAAGACCATGTAACTTGCATGGTTTTTTTAGGCATCCAAATAAGCTTTGAAGAACTTAACATTCTATATGGAGTAGAAGGTGAGCAGTGATGTAAAAGAGAAAATAAAAAGTGAAGGTAGATCTGAAGCTACAAAATCAGTTTGAATACAGTGTTATTTGAGATGAGACAGTAGAACACTATCATAGATTCTGAAAGGTAGCTAGCAATGGAATAAAGATAGAAATGAAAAGTAATAGAAGCAGCGGTCACCAACTGGTGGTCCACGGACCATTGGTGGTCCGCAAGAAAATTTTGGTGGTCCACAGGAAGATTATTTGCATTTTTTATATTGCACTAAATATTATTTATCTTTTTTAAAAAATCATATTAATGGTCTGCGGGGTTTAAAATTATGAATGGTCCCTGAGGTACAAAAGGTTGGTGACCCCTGGAATAGAGAATCTGAAGACAGAGCAATAAAATTTTACTGAACCCCTTGAGTTCAGGAACAATGTAGCATGGCTATTAACAAATTCTTCATCTGATTTGGCTGGGAGATGTTATAATTGCTGCTTCCTCTTTTAAAATAAGAGTCTGATAGATCTGATCAAATGTCAAACAAGTCCTACATACTGTATTTATAATGTTAAGCAGATGCCAGTGGGAAGCCTTTAAACAATTTTTGTTTAATTTCCAAACAGGAAAATCTTGTCTTTTGCTACACTGCATTACACAGAGAATAGCAGGAAACTTTGCTGATAATAGCAGACAAAAAACAGAGATAAATGTATTATGCAGAGTATCTTATAATCAGTTTTAGATAATCTTCAGAAGCACTTTTGATTTGGGGGTGATAAACTGTAATAAATATAGCACATGATTTTGTGCCAAGTAATAATAGCATAATTAATTCAGTTGGAACTGTATTTACTTAACAGGTAAATATTATAAGATAAATGTTCTTGAGCTATTTTCCTTCATATCCAGTTTCAACTTCCTTAAAATTAGTTTATAGACTAGATTATCTATGAAACTGTAACAGTGAAATGCACTTTAAAAATTATTTTTGAACTTTCTAGTTTCAGGGAATCCATTTTATAACAATATGTTTAGAGACAAAATATGGACATTTACTATAAAGCCTTGCTTTATAGAAAAAGATTCTGAGTATAGGAAGATAGTTTAAGATGGACATAACAATCCACATACAGTACTCACCAAGCTTGATGGTGCATCATTTGTCCCCTGGAATATACCCAATATTTCCTGGTGGTGAACCCTGTTAATGATATATTTAAAAAGGCCTATTTAACTATATTTAAGATAGGAGATTTCCTCACGCTTGATATAGCCAGCTTGACAGAGGAAGGGAAAGCACACAAATTTCAGGGAAACAACAACAAATTGTAGATTAGAGCAAGGGTCTCCAACCTTGGCCTCTTTAAGACTTGTGGACTTCAACTCCCAGAATTCCTCAGCCAGCTGTGCTGGCTGAGGAATTCTGGGAGTTGAAGTCCACAAGTCTTAAAGTGGCCAAGGTTGAAGACCCCTGGATTAGAGTTATAAAAAGGCAATTGGTAGTAAAAATATATGAAAATGAAATTGCAAGGAAATTGTTAAATCAACAGGATATGAAATGTGAGAAAACTATCGGAATAACAATGACAATGTCCGTGGGATAGAGGTAAACAGAAAATAAGCTAATTGCAGATCAATATTCCAAGTGTAGTCCTACCAGTGCAGTATAAAGTGACACTAGCACTTCAAGTGATGGGGATACTCTCTCTCCTTTGATGCAGCCTAAAACTGCATTGGCTTTTTTGGCAACTGCAACACACTGTTGGCTCATATTTAAGTGGTTGTCCACTAGTACACCTAAATCCCCCTCACAGCTACTGCTGTTGAGCCAGGTAGCACCTGTTTATATACCTGCGTATTTGGATTTTCTTGCCTAAGTGTAAGATCTTACTTTTTCACAATTGAATTGCATTTTGTTGGGTAGGCCCCAGTGTTCAAGTCTGTCAAGATCCTTTTGAGCCTATCTTCTAAATTATTGGCTATTCTCCCCAGCTTGGTGTCATCTGCAAATTTAATGAGCTTTCCTACTATCCCCTTATCTAAGTCATTTATGAGGATATTGAAGAATACTGGGCCTAAGACAGAACCTTGGGGTACCCCACTGCATGCTTTCCTCCATGTAGATGCAGTTCCATTAAGGACTACACATTGAGTGTGGTTGGTCAGCCAGTTAAGAATCTATCTGGTGACGATGCTGTTTATCTCAGTTTTTTTAACTTACCAAAAAATAGGCTGTGGTCTACTTTGTCAATTGCCTTACCGCCCACAGTATTTCCCAATATTTAGCCACTAGTTAACTTGGAAGATTTAATGTTCGGAAAGATATGCCTTCCACTATCAGCAGTTAGAAATCAGAAGGAAAAAGCAGCAACTGCTACATATGTAGTGAGCCATGAAACTGAACAATACATACCTAGTAGGATGGTGAGTATTTGTTTACTTGACATATTTAAAGTAAGACTTCGGTTTTTAGCTCCCTTAACTTTGGGTTTTCTCTATAGATTAGAAAGTCAGATTAAATGTCTTATAAGAGTCTTATATTCTAATGACCTGAAATCTTTTCAGTGCTAAGTTTCCAGCATGACAAGGGTTTATGGATAGAGGACCTGCATTTGCATATTCCTTTGCCCTTTTCCCCTGTCTTCTCCTACACCGCGATAGAATCACAAAACCTGCGAAGCTCAGTACCATCTGTTAAGATAAAAAGTCAAGTGGTACAGTATTTTTTTTTTTGCAAATACTATAAATTGCTACCGTTAAAATGACATGTGAAAACCCAAGCTAAATGCAGCACGCAGTAAGTAGCTGCCTTAGTTTATGGCAATCGGAATAGATAGAAACTACAGATGCCCCAAACTTAACAATCACATTGACAAGTGCTTACATAAAGTGATTATGGAGCAAGGCGAAGTTTTAGTTTCAGGAACAAACTGCAATATAGCATACAAAAAAAACTAAACCCCAGCATTTGCAAGACTTGCACCGTAATGGATGTCTGAGTAGAGAAACAAGTCGATCAAACAACTGCCAGCAATTTCCAGAACTCCTGACTATTGAGAGCGGAAATCAAATACATTTTACAGAGGCCACTACTAACACCTCGACTTGAAAGATCCCAAGATAGTAATTGGATCTGCAAAAAGAAGGCTAAATACCCCCATGCCAGAGTGCTGGCACTGAAATCAGAGGCTAGAGAAATGGCAGCGGGTGCCAGACAGACTGACAACTGCTAGCAAAGGCTGAAGCACTGGAACCTCCTGGGACTGGTAAGCGAAGCAGCCTGAACAACATGGAGGCGCCAAGGTGTCAGTGATGCTTCCCTTTTAGCTTAAAAGCGTCAACTTGTTTTTGAGTGTGATTGATGACTCACCAAATCACAGTCTTTCTCTCATCCTTCCTACAGGTTGGTGCATTACCAAGCACTGTTGGACTGCTGAGGAAATTATTAGCACAACGGCACATGTAATATTTTCCAGAAATTGGTCAGTTGCAAATCGCTACTTGCGTAAGTGGCAATTCTTTCTGCTGCAAAACTTTCCCTCTGTGGATTTCAAGCACAATGTAGTACAATGTAAAACTAAGTATAAAAAGCAGTAAGATTTTATGCCATTACTCTTCACAAGAGAAAACTCAACGTGCAAACAGATAAACTACTGAGGAAATAGCAAAAAACAAACATAATAAATGCTGCTGGTGATAATGTGCTAGAACAATACAATGCTTGGATACTGAAGTGCAACTCTTGAGCAACAGAAACACCAATGCTAAATCTAATATTCTGGCTTGAGCTTTTATTTCTTATTTCCCAGCTCTGTCACAGGGGTAACCCACAATCCATAAATCTGTTTCTCACATAGACAAAACTATCAGAGTAAAAATTTCTGGGCTAGATGATCCAACTGATTTGTTTCTTCTCAACATGCCCCTTAGATATTCAGAGGAAAATATATTTATTTATCTATTAAAATTCTAGTTCATCTAACTCCAAATGACGCTGAGCAACTTCACAGATTAAAATAAAATAAAAGGAAAGGAAAAGATATAACTTATATGTTATACAGGTAGCCCTCAACTTACGACCACAACTGAGCCCAAAATTTCTGTTGTTAAGGCATTTGTTAAGGGAATTTTGCCCAATTTTACAACTTTTCTTGTCTTTGGATGCTTGGCAATTGGTCATAAATATGAACCGGTTGCCAAGCATCTGAATTTTGATCACATGATCATGGGGATGCTGAAAAAGTCATAACTGTGAAAAGCAGTCGTGTCACTTTTTTCAGTGCCGTTGGAACTTTGAATGGTCACTAAACGAACTGTTGTAAGTCGAAGACTACCTGTATAACCATAATGTTTTAAATAAATAGAATAATGGAAAAAGCAACAGACACACCAATGGATCAAACAAGACACTTTCTACATCAGGGGTCTCCAATCTTGGCAACTTTAAGACTTGTGGACTTCAACTCCTAGAATTCCTCAGCCAGCTTTGCTGGCTGAGGAATTCTGGGAATTGAAGTCCACAAGTTTTAAAGTTGCCAAGGTTGGAAACCCCTGTTCTATATCACTCCCAGCTGAAAGAGGCCCATCAAACAGGCTAAATAACCCAAGGCCTGGGGAAGCAGCAGGTTTCTAGAGCTTGCCTGAAGACAGGTAGAGTTTGATTCCATCTCCAGACTAGTAAATAAGCCCAACAGCATGATGTGCAAAAGTCTATAAAAGATTAAAGGTACTCACAGAACTATGAGATCGTATGATACAATGTGGTAGAATGTTACTTGGATTTTGCTTTTTTAGAATCTGCTTTAAACTGAAGGTTGGGACACAAATGACCAGGCTCAAATGATCCTACTTCCATCACATTCTGCAAAAAGCCAGTTCTCTCGACAAGCCATTTTGGTGAAGCAGTTAAGACAGAAAGTTAAAAGCTGAGTTTCTACTCCCAATGTAGGCACAAAGCCAGCTGGGTGACCTTGGGCCAGGGGTGAAATGCTCCTGGTTTGGACCGGATCACCCGATCTGGTAGCGATGGAGGCGAGTGGTTCGGAGAACCGGTAGCAAATATTCCTGCCTCCCCCCAATGCCCAGCTAAACCGCGCGATCACCAGAGGTTTTTTTTTTACACTTTTAAAAGCATTTTTTCTTCAGCCGAAAAAAATGCTTTTAAAAGTAAAAAAAAACCCCTCTGATGATTTCATGGCTCAGCTGGGTGCTAGCCAAAAAACGGGGGGGGGAGGAGTCCGTTTTTCCTCCCAGCAGGCTTCAGGGAAACCTACTGGGAGAAAAAACGGACTCTCCCCCCCCCCCATTTTTTGGTTTGGCTAGCAGGACTCCCCCACACACACATTTTTTGGTTTGGTTAGCAGGCTTCAGGTAAGCTGGGAGGAAAAATGGGGTATGTGGGGAGGTTCATTTTTGGGAGGGAGGGAGGGAGGGAGGGAGAGAGAGAGAGAGAGAGAGAAAGGAAGGAGGGAAGCAGGGAAGGAAGGAAGGAAGGAAGGAAGGAAGGAAGGAAGGAAGGAAGGAAGGAAGGAAGGAAGGAAGGAAGGAAGGAAGGAAGGAATACAAACTTGGCACTAGACGCAGCTTCAGAAGATAATCCAGGGCTGGAAGGGACCTGGAGGTCATCTAGTCCAACCCTGCTCCAGCAGGACATTGTTAGTGAGTTTCTGTCTTTTCATCCCCCAGTCACATGGTTACATAGCCATGCCCACCAATCACATGATCCCCCCACCAAGCCATACCCACCAAGCCACACCCACAGAACCAGTAACAAAAAAATTTAGATTTCACCTCTGCCTTGGGCCAGTCATTCTCTCTCATGGGACAATCCTAGGAAGAAGGCAATGGCAAACCACTTCTGGAATCTTGCCAAGAAAACCACAGGAACTAGTCTTGGCAGTCACCAGGAGTCAACATTCACTTGACAGCATTTAAAAAAAAGCTCTCTGCAGAAGACTCTAAACTGGGAAAGGTAGATTGTGAGAGAAAAAGAGGATGACCAATAGCAATTTAAAAGTTAGTTATAGCAGGAATTTATGAAGGACTAGGATAGGGACACACTATTGCAGAAAACATCTATCTATGTCAGGGGTCTCCAACCTTGGCAACTTTAAGTCTGGAGGACTTCAATTCCCAGAATTCCCCAGAATTCCCCTGAGTAATTCTGGGAGTTGAAGTCCTCCAGGCTTAAAGTTGCCAAGGTTGGAGACCCCTGATCTATATGATTGCTTGATGACTTGATGGCACATAATAATCAAAATTATCATTACATTAAAGGTTACTAGACACTGGATATAGCTTCTCTTGAAATATCATGATCAAATTTCCAAACCATCCATTTCTTATTCCTCAGCTCTTTGGTCTTTCAAAATAAAAACTATACTGTGAGACAAAACCAGCCAGGATCTCAACAGAGACTGTGTTTACATTGTTCTGCTTCCTGTCACTTAAAAGAACAACAGCTCCCCCTAGAGACGGCTTTCTCATTTATAGCTTCACTATAATACAAACATTTAACACAAATGTGTCTTAGTTTAGACTAGAGAATAGAAGAGTAATTCCTAACGGGAGAAGAAAGGCTTCCTATAGTATATGAAATATAACAAATATACTACAATAAAGATCATTGAAAAGCTCTCCTTGTGAATCACATTTGAGTTGTAAGATAAAAGTTTCTCATACTTCAGTCATTTAATAACCTGACTAAGGTATGGACTGGAGGATCAGCTGGGAAAGTGGTGGGCACAATAAATTCAGGAATTAGGCTTGTTCAAAGTTTGTCTAATTTTATTATTCTTAGAATCATGTCTATTTTTAATTATTTTTGTTAAGTTTGGGTATTGACGAGGCAGGAGACCAGGTTAGTGACAACAGCTCTTTAATATAGTGTGACCCATCAAAACTCTGGAGAAAAACCTCTCCTTATATACACTTCAGCCTGAGGCTGCATCCAATCAGAAACGAGATATTTCCCGCCTAAAACTCCCGCCAAAACTTACAGTAATACATTACACTCCTTCCCTCCCAGAAGGCACTTTGCCAATATTTGCATATTACTTCTCTACGTAGTCCTGCAGGTACGTGGGGCGTCTCCTGACTCTCCCGGACCTGCGCAGTTCACTTTCTGGAGTTGAGTCGAGCTTGCCGGAGGGACTTTTCGTTCCTCTGAGCTCCTCCTCCCGGCCATCCGGCCCTGGATTATTCGCCGGCTCGGACCTGCTGTCCTCTAGAGGGACCGGAGGGTGTCGCTGGACCTCGCCTGACTCAGATAAGTCTCTGTTTGGTTCTTTGCTTACGCTTTCTGTTTGTTCTTGGCTCCGGTCAGCTGTGGGGTTAATTAAATCATAGTCAGGGCTGTTCTCGCCTAATTCTGCCTTATCGCTCAATCTGTTTCTTAATTGATCTATGTGGCGCCTCCAGATTCTGCCATCGTCTAGTTCCACTAGATAAGATTTGGGGCCCGGTTTGTCTATGACTATCCCCCTCTTCCAGTTAGGGCCGTCGCTGTAATTATGTGCCCACACCGAGTCTCCTATGTTTAACTCTCGGATTCTATCTGGTTTTGTTTTGAACCCGTCCTGTACGTAGTTCGGGTGTAGCCGGTCTAGCGGGCACCGTAGCTTCCGCCCCATTAATAGCTCGGCTGGGCTGCGGCCGGTGGCCACACAGGGGGTCCTGTGTTGGACGGTTAGGAATGCGTCGATTTGTGCCTGCCAATCGCCGGGGCCGCTTCGTGATAGCGCTTCTTTCGCACTCCGGACAAAACGTTCAGCAAGGCCGTTCGACGCAGGGTGGAACGGCGCTGAGAGGGCATGTCGGATGCCCTCTTCAGCCAGGTACCCTTCAAATAATGCTGCGGTGAACTGTGGGCCGTTATCGGACACGAGGGTGTCCGGTAGCCCGTGCGTGGCGAAAAGGTGTTTTAGTGCTGAGATGACAGCTCCCGCGGTTGTGGATTTCATTAGGATGATCTCCAGCCATTTGGAGAATGCATCCACCACAATTAGAAATGTTTGGCCGTGGAAGGGGCCGGCAAAATCAATGTGTATGCGGGACCAAGGGCCTTGGGGTTTCTCCCACTCCAAAACTGGGGCCGTAGGTGGTAGTGGTCTGGATTCCTGACATACTTGGCATCGGCCAACCCTGTCACTGATTTCCCTGTCCATTAGGGGCCACCAGACATAGCTCCTAGCCAAACCCTTCATCCTCACAATTCCTGGGTGACCCTCATGCAGGAGTTCCAGAACTTTTTTCCTCAGCTTCTCTGGAACTACCACCCTATCCCCCCAGAGCAGGCACCCCCCTTGCACAGACAATTCCCCTTTTTTCTTTACAAATTCCTTGAAATGTCGCCGGCGCAGCGGGCCATCCCCTTTGAACCCAACTGATTACAGTCCTTAAAACAACGTCCCGGTAGGAGGCCCGAGCCACTTCCTGCGATGTGACTGGCCCCGAGTCCAAAGAGTCAATTAGTAGAACGGGTGTGCCCGGGGTGGGGTCCTCGATTTCCCCTGGCAATGGGCATCTGCTCAATGCGTCCGCATGCCCCAGCTCCTTTCCAGGCCGATGCTGCAGCTTGTAGGAGTATGCGGTCAAAAAAATAGTCCATCTGGTCAGTCTAGGTGAGAGTGCTACTGGCGTTGGGCGGTCGCCAGCCAGTAACCCCAATAGCGGTCTGTGATCAGTGACAATTTCGAAATCTCGCCCAAAAACGTATTCGTGAAATTTTTCACCCTGACACTATTGCGAGAGCCTCCTATCTAGCTGGCTGTAATTCCTCTCAGCCGGGACATCGCTCGTGAATAGAACGCTATAGGGGCTTCAGTGCCGTTTGGGAGTCTGTGGCTAAGTACAGCTCCTACTCCATAGGGGGATGCATCACAAACCAATACTAACGGCAGTCTGTTGTTGTATTGTATTAACAGGCTATCGCTTGATAGCAAACTTTTTACTGCCTCAAATGCCCTATTCTCTGACTTCCCCCACGACCAAACAGTGTTTTTTCCAAGCAATTTATGCAGCGGTTCAGCAACGGTTGCCTTGTCTTTTAAAAACACGGCGTAAAAGTTTACCAGACCCAGGAAAGCCTGGAGTTCTGTCTTGTTTTTGGGTGCTGGGGCTCTCTTTATCGCCTTGACTTTGCTCTCAGTGGGGTGAATCCCTTTGTCTATTCTATAGCCCAAAAATTCAACAGACTCGACCCCAATCTGGCATTTTTGCTTTAACTTTTAATCCTGCCGACCTAAAATGGCCAAAACTTTCCTCAGTCGCTTCCCAGTTCTTAAATCTTCCCCGATACCAACACATCATCGAAATAGGGCACGACTCCTGGTAACCCTTGTAGGAGTCGCTCCATCAAATTTTGGAATAGCCCGGGCCACACTCACCCGAACTGTAACCGGGTGCATTTAAGGGCACCCCGGTGCGTTACAATGGTCTGGGCTTCAGCTGTGCTAGCATCTACGGGTAGCTGTTGGTACGCTTGTGCCAAGTCTAATTTGGCGAAAACTTGTCCGTGCCTAGTGAGTGCAATAAGTGTTGCACTACTGGAACTGGGTAGGCGCTCTTTTGCAATGCTTTGTTCAAGGTAGCCTTGTAATCAGCGCAAATTCTTATGGACCCGTCTGGTTTTATAGGGGTGACGATTGGCGTCTCCCATTTGGCATGGTCAACTGGCACTAGTATCCCTGGCTGACTAATTTATCTAACTCTTTGTCGATTTTAGGTTTGAGTTCAAAAGGAACCCTCCTTGCCTTTAACCTAATGGGAGCTATTTGGGGGTCTAAATTGAAGGAGATAGGGGTCCCCTTGTACTTGCCTAAACAGTCCTCGAATACCTCTGCGAATTCCTCCATTAGGGCGTTTTGCAGGTTGCATCCGCTCGGTGGACGCCAGTCACCCCATTCCCAACGCCCGGAACCAGTCTAGCCCCAGCAAGCTTGGCAAGGTTCCTCGACTAACGTGATGGGCAGGGTCTTTTCGTATGTCCGTACTTGACCTCGACGGTCGTTGTCCTCGAACAGGGATGCGGTTGCCCTGGTAATCCTGCACCCGGGCCGTTGTTTCTGTAGCTTGCGCTTTGCGATGTGCGGCAAGGCTTCCACAAAAGTGTCCCAGGACATGATTGTGATTGCTGATCCTGTGTCCACTTCCAGTCGGCACGGTACGCCTACAATTGTCGGGTATGTGAAGATCTTTTCTTCGATGCGGGTAGCTGCGTGGTCTATGGTAACAGTCATTCGGTTTGACTTCGCTCTTTCTTTCCTGGCCAATCGCGGTCGCCTCGCCGATCTCGCGCTCTGATTGGCTGGTTTGAAATTCGGCGGAATGTGGGGTTTGCATCTCTGACTCAGAGCCGCTCTGATTGGCCGATTTGAATTTTCGCGGAAGGTTGGGGTGCTCGGCAGACTTGAGCCAGGTGCCCTTCCTTTCACACCGCCGGCAAATGGCGTCCCTGAACTTACATCTTTGGCGCTGATGTCGCCCGCAACTTCCGCATTCCTCCGGTCTTCCCTTGTCGATTTTCCGGTGTAGTGGACTTCTTCCTCCTCTTCGCTGGTTGACTCACGATAGGTTTCTTCGTGGTGGACTGTGCTCGGCTTTGCGCCCGCCATCGGCGTGAGTCGCTTTTGTAAGGTGTCTGCTGCATGGTTGGACATCTCATGGGCTCTGGCTTCGTCCAGGCGTTTGCCAATGTCAGGTTGCTCTTGGCTAGCAACCGTCTCCTCAAACGGATGTCTCTGACCCCCCGTATAAGTTGTTCCAGCAGCTCTTCGTCCAGATCGCGGTACTCGCAATGCTTGGAGGCTTGTCTCAGGGCTGCCATGTAGTCGCTGATAGACTCGCCTTCTTGGTGCCTCGCTCCCCAAACTCGTGCCGCCGAACGTATTTGGGCGGGGCCGGTGCGAAGTGATTCTTCAGGAGGGTCTGAAGGGTCTGCCACGACACGGAGTGTAGCGGTGTTGGCTCCGCCAGGGCTTCTGCGACGGCGATGACTGCGGACCCACAGTGGCTTATGAAGTAAGCCCGTTTGCGGTTGTCGGAGACTCCCTGTAGCTCGTTTGCCTCCAGGAAACTTTCGAAACGGGTCATATATATTCCCCATTTCTCCTGGGCAGGGTCAAACGGAGCGGGTGGCGTGTAGCCGGTCATCGCTGCATTCGCCATCACCTTGCTGGGTTTGATTCTCGTAGTGAGTTCAGCTCTGTTCTGGTGCTCTGCCTCAAGATCCCACCTTCGTCGCCAATGTTAAGTTTGGGTATTGACGAGGCAGGAGACCAGGTTAGTGACAACAGCTCTTTAATATAGTGTGACCCATCAAAACTCTGGAGAAAAACCTCTCCTTATATACACTTCAGCCTGAGGCTGCATCCAATCAGAAACGAGATATTTCCCGCCTAAAACTCCCGCCAAAACTTACAGTAATACATTACAATTTTGCTTTTGAAGATACTCTTTAGTGAGTTATTTAGTTTGACATGCACTACAGTTTATCATTGTTTAATAAAGTAAAGTTTATAACCATTTCTCAATATCATTCATTTTCTATCATATTTGTATTTAGTCAAAGGAAGCTTAATTCCTGCTGGGCAACACTATTCTTTTCATTAATCCCAATTGTGACATTTCTCTTCGAAATAAAATCATATCAATTTATTCTTCATTTCTCCTTGGGGTTCATCTTAAGCAGTTCCTGGGGAGCTAAAATATAATTCTAACTCCCCCTAGGTTGGTGTTATCTGCAGGGAAGAAAGAGCAGCAAACATATTTGATTTTGGTGCACAGTATGCAATATAAGGAGAAAAACATATTTTCTGTAACAACCTCCCCCCATAAAAAGTACAAAGTAAGGCAAAACAGATCATAACATTGTGACATAGCTAATATGTGAACAACAATTTAAACCTAGATCACGTAATTATGTTGGTCAGACTTTTCAATGTTATCTATACAAGGTCAGATCAAAAGCTGAAAGCAAACACACTTCTTCAATCCAAGAGTTCACAAGTGAGATGATAATTTCTTTCCAAGTGCATATTATTATTATTAGTATTATGCTATATTCTAAACTTAATATACCCAAGGTTTCTCATAAATCAATACATTCCAAACTTCCAATACTTTCAAACTTTAAATTACATTCACTTCTTTGAATCTCAATTTCTTCTCGGTATGATATTAATAAAAAATATAAATATTAAATCAAACAGACAATAAAAGAGCAGATCCAAATCAGGTGCATCAGTTCTTTGAAATTTATTACATTTCCAGCATTAAAAAATTGACAGACAGCCTTCGTTCAACATCCAGCAAAGTATCCAATGAAAAACATATTTTTGATGAATTAACCTCATATTCGGATTCTCAGACACATATTTAATAGTCTTTAAAACATAGCCACTCGCTCTTCCTTTATAAACAACATTTCAACTTTGTACTCTTTTTCTGTCTTCTCAATTTTCAACACTCATTTTGAATTTTTTTTCAGTTGTTTATATAGATGGACTTTCTGCCAAAATCTCTTCCAACGTGCCCATAATTTAGCTGCTAATACATTGGGTCTAAAGTGAGAGGCCAAGAAATGTTGGAAGTCCTAAGAGGAAAAAAATGTCTTTCTCTTGCCCCAGATGAGTAAGAAAATAGATGCTAGGCAGCTCACACAGACAAATAAGTAACTGATTTAGACATTGAAAAGGAGAGGCAATATAGTAAAAGGGTCAAAGGAAAAGAAAATGCAGAAGATTAGACAAATACCTCTTACCAGTGGCTCTTAACAACACATTCCTTGTTTGGTATGAGTAATACTGATTTATTAATTAGATCAATTAGATTATTGATTAGATTAAAGCTCAAGACAAGGTGCTGATCCTCCCTGCTTCTGTCTACAGTTCTTATGGGATAGGTTGATCTGTCCGAAGTAACCTGCTGTAACTGAGGGTGCACTTGAACCTGGCTCTTCCTGCTCCAAATATAAGATAATGCTGTTCACTTTAATTTACAGGTACTTTTAACAGTTCCAAAGTGAAATATAATACTTTTCTTTATGGTGGCTGCAAGCAAATGCCCAGGACAATTGAAGTGACTCACCTTTACTTTCTCCCTCCCCCACTTTGAGTCGTATTTTTGAAAACTACATTTTTTAAATTATAAATTTCTTTCCATTTATTTATTTGCATAGAAACTATCATATCCTATCTTGACAGGCTAGATAGCTTCTAGAGATGACAATGTAGGTTGTTAGATAACAACATGGGTTATATGAAGCAAGATTGTTAACCATGATAGGTCTGTTATTAAATCCAGTATTACCAAATTAGATATTGGAACAAATTGATAGCTGGACCTGCCATTGGCTTTGATTTCTGTGTCTGTATCATTCTGCTACATCCTGTTGCTGGTGATAGTTGTTGTCCTAAATTGGCAGTCTTCGCAAAGACTGTGAAAAGAAATGACAGTATCTTAGTTGACTTATAGATAACTGTTGACATGTGTGTGTAGTTCTAGCTAGGAACTGTTAATAGTATTCCCTTGTTTTCAATTCTATGTGCATCTTGCAGTAGATTAGTCCTCCATTATTTAACACAAGGGAGAGTTTTAATTTATATAAGAAATGTTTGATCTAATCCTTCTACCCTGTAGTTTGTAAGATATTTAATTAAAATCTAATTGCATATTTCTGCTTGAAGAGCCTGCATAGATTTTATTGCACCATAGAGGCTGGCTATAAGCAATGGATTACATGATGCATTTGGCATGGCACTTTAAATAGGTCTGATTCCTGATAAAGGTAGTCCTTGACTTACAACAGTTCATTTAGTGACTGTTCAAAACTACAACAGCATTGAAAAAAGTGACTTATGACCATTTTTCACAAGATTGACTCAGCCTCCCATCCTTCTGAGGTTGGTAAAATGAGGACCCAGATTGTTGGGGGCAATATGCTGACTCAGTAAACCGCTCAGAGGGAGCTGTAGCAACAGCAAGAGCACTTAGACTTATATACCGCTTTATAGCCTTCTCTAAGCAATGAGATCCAAACTGCCAAACTGCTGGCAGCTGGTGATCAGCAGAAGTAGCCTGCAGTACTGCACTCTAACCATTGTGCCACCACAGCTGTAAAGCACTATGAAGCTTTAGCCTAAATGCTATTGCTAAGTGCTATTGCTATTATGACATTGCAGCCTCCACATGGGCATATGATTTACATTCAGTTGCTTGACACCTAGTTCATATTTATGACAGTCGCAGTGTCCCAAGATCATATGATCACCTTTTCTGACTTTCTAACAAGCAAAGCCAACGGAGAAACCAGACTCCCTTAACAACGGTGTTACTAATTTAACATCTGCAGTGATTCACTTAACAAATATGGCAAGAAAAGTTGTAAAAATGGAGCAAAACTCACTTAACAAATGTCTCACTTAACAACATAACTTTGAGGCTCAATTGCAGCCGTAGGTTGAGGACTACCTGTATAAGGTAGAGGAAATATGCCCAAGTGTACAGTTTCATCAGAAAGTTCAGAAAAGAATGCTCTGTATGAATTGAATAAACACAGTTTGATAATAAGTAAAAAAAATAAAGTTCAGATGCCCTGATGAACTTTAGGGCATCCCATTATTCCAAATCCAATAAATAACACTCAACTTTAGATAAGAGTCTATTAAAGAAATAATTGACACAAGTTTCACAATTTTAAAAAGTGTCTTAAAATGTTTAGTCAAACAAAATAGAGCAACAACTTCACAAGAGAAGGAATCTGAATCTGCCACAAATTGGAGACACTCATTCCAGTACAAAGATTATGTGCTACTACAGTAATTGTTTTATTTAATATGGATTTATGACTAAGCACAGTTATAGACATAGAATAAAGTAAAGGTAAAAAGTAAAGGTTCCCTTCACAAATATGTGCTAGTCGTTCCCGACTCTAGGGGGCGGTGCTCATCTCCATTTCAAAGCCGAAGAGCCAGCGCTATCTGAAGATGTCTCCATGGTCATGTGGCCGGCATGACTCAATGCCAAAGGAGCACGGAACGCTGTTACCTTCCCACCAAAGGTAGTCCCTATTTTTTCTACTTGCATTTTTTACGTGCTTTCGAACTGCTAGGTTGGCAGAACCTTGGACAAGGAATGGGAGGTCATCCCGTTATGCAGCACCAGGGATTCGAACCGCTGAACTGCTGACCTTTCAATCGACAAGCTCAGCATCTTAGCCACTGAGCCACCGCGTCCCTAGACATAGAATAAACCCACCCAAATTTTGTTTATAAAAGCAGACAATATATATAAACATTGATTCCCAAAATCTTGCTTTGACTATCCATCAGCAACCAAAAAAAAAGAAAAGAAGAAGTCAGTCCAGGAGTCCAACCAACATCTTACAACATTTACATATTCAGCAACTGCATCTCTTTTGTGTGCCCCATCTAAACACAAGATGGCAGCAAATCCTCACAAGCTTGCTAGGACATCAGCAGTGCTAAAATAAATAAGGTCTCCCAAGTTAGTCTGATCAATTGTCTGATTCATTATTCCTCAGATCATTTCCTCACAGTGGTTTATATTGTCTTCTAGCATCACCCAATCACCTTTGTGTTGATATAAAAGTAATAAGAACTTCATATCACCTTAATATGGCTAAGTACAGTTATAAGACTCCAGTGGTGAAATCCAATTTCTTTTTATTACCAGTTCTGTGGGTGTGGCTTGGTGGGCGTGGTGTGGCTTGGTGGGCGTGGCATGGGAAGAATACTGCAAAATCCCCATTCCCACCCCACTTTGTGGCCAGCCAGAGATGGTATTTACCGGTTCTCCAAACTACTCAAGATTTCTGCTACCGGTTCTCCAAACTACTCAAAATTTCTGCTACCGGTTCTCCAAACTACTCAAAATTTCCGCAGCCAGTTCTCCGGAACCTGTCAGAACCTGCTGGATTTCATTCCTGTATCACTCCCTAGTGAAGAAAAGCAACTTTTCATATTGCTAAACTTAACCTTAATTGATCATCCATGACATGCTAATATTTAAGAGGGGTATCTACAGGCAGGGAGGGGTGTCACAAAAGTCAAACAACCACAAGCCCTGATCAAAACCCTACCCTTTTTTATGTGCATTGCTTGTATTGGAAGACAAAAAAACAATAAGCTTTCTTCTCCTCCCAACAACTGACTGAAAAAGGCTGGTTCTCACCAGTAAATTGACTAGATAGCAGGGACCAGATCATTTGATTTCCTGCCACAAATTGCAAAGGAAATAGTTATCATTTCCTGTCAGTCAGCTGGACAGATCAATCAACTGCCCAGAGAGAAAAGTTGAAATGATCTGCAGGATACAGCAGCCTGAGGCTACCTGCTGCAGCCCCTAGGCTGTTGTCTGCAGAACCACGTAATAGAGCAAAGGCATACAAGTCCTTTGATATATTATTGAAGATATAAAAGCTGAAATTGGCAGCCAGCCCCCTGGCTTGCTTCTAGTTGCTCCACAATATGATAGAATAATTATGAGCAGCTCAACACTGTAAACCACATTCGGTTCAATATAGAGAATAGAATAATAGGGTTGGTAGGGACTTTGGAGTTCTTTTAGTCCAACCCCCTGCCCATGGCAGGAGAGCCTATACCATTCCTGACTTTCTTTTGGCTCGACAGGATGGATACACGTGATCATAAAAAGAATAAAGTTGGAAGGGATGTCAGAGGTCCTCCTGTCCAACCCCCCACCCACCAAGCAGGAGACCCTATACCATTTCAGACAAATGACTGTCCAATCTCTTCTTAAAAACCTCCAATGATGGAGCACCCACAATTTCTGGAAGTAAGCCATGGATGTTGAATTTATTAGGATAAAATACTTTAAGGGTCTTTCTCTAGTACTAAGTTGAAATGCCATCTACCCATCCTTGCAAATAAAAGTGCCGGCATAAAATTTGTTATCTCTATTGTCAATTCATATTGGTTTACCCTGATTGGAGAACGTGTCATATGTTTAGAGTCAAATGATAGATTTTCTTCTGAATACTGACATCTCCTTTCAACATGAGACCAACCATTAGAGAAATACCCACCAATGGAGCATTAGAATTGATACAGCATGGGCCTTACTTTTTTTTTTATTAATACAATATAGATGACGCCTTCGGGACTCCCTCTGACCAGTAGTGGGTTCCACTTATCTTCGTTACTGGTTGGGAATCGGGAGCACATGTGTGCACGTGCTCGCTTCGCTCGCACACAGCACTTCTGCACATGCACATAATCTTCTGTGTATGTGCAGAGCATCCATGATGACATCCAGGCGGGTGGGCAGACCCTTCCGCTGCCATCACTACCAGTTCACCCGAACCGGGGTAATAGAAAATTACAAGGATAAAAATATGTTATTAAAGATTCTCAGTCAATGGGAGGGGCAGGTTTGGCGGAAGCGGGGGCCCGTATCATGTTCAGGGAGTGCGCCCTCGCTGTTTACGAGTGATCGCGCACTCTGGGCCCTCTGTCTTTTCCCGTTCCCCGAATGGCTGGAATCCCCAGAGCCTGGACCTTCGGCTGATGTTATGCAATGCCAGGTCCGTGATGAATAAAGCCCCCTTCATTTCAGATCTTATACAAGATGGGGGTGCGGGCCTGATGGGCATTACGGAGACCTGGTTGGGCACGGAAGGGGGGGCTCCCCTTGTTGAAATGTGCCCACCAGGCTTCCGTGCATTTCATCAGCCAAGGGCCCAAGGTAGGGGTGGGGGGGTGGCGGTTATTATCAACGAGAGTCTGGAGCTGAGGAAGGTCACTGTCCCGCAGATAGCTGGGTATGAGTCTCTCTGTGTGAAGTGGGGCCAGGGGATGCAGGTGGGCTTGTTGGTCACGTACCTGGCTCCTTGCTGCGTGTCGACAGCCCTGCCTGAGCTGCTCGATGTGATAGCCGAGATGGCGGTTGATACCCCCAGACTTATAGTTATGGGGGATTTCAACCTACCGTCGGTAGGCAAAACATCGGCGACGGCACAGGAGTTCATAGCTTCCATGATGGCCTTGGACCTGACCCAGTTAGCGAATGGTCCCACTCACATAGGGGTAACACTCTGGACTTGATTTTTGTCTCCAGACAGTGGCTGAATGATTTCAAATTAGGGGACTTAGTTATCGAACCCCTGTCATGGTCAGATCATTCGCTCCTTCGTCTCGAATTTCGAACCACAAACCCACACCGCAGGGAGACGGAGCCAATTCGTTGGTTCCATCCCAGGCGCCTAATGGACCCAGAGAGGTTCCTGACAGAGCTTGTGCCGTTTCCGGAGGATCTAGCCCAGGCTTGGCTGAAGAACTGGTCGCCGCCTGGGAAAGAGCGGCGGCGGGGGCTTTGGACCGCGTCGTGCCTTTGCGGCCTCTGACCCGGTGCTGTTCTCGACCGGCTCCCTGGTTTTCTGAGGAGCTGAGAGAGATGAAGCGCCAGAAAAGATGCCTAGAGAGCGCCTGGAGGGCCAGCCGTTCTGAATCCGACCGAACACTAGTAAGGTCGCATAGTCAGACCTACCTAGTGGCGATAGGAGTGGCGAAATGTATTTTTCCGCTCTTATTGCATTGGCAGATAACCGCCCAGCCACCTTGTTTAGGGTGACCCGCTCCCTTCTCTCTCAGGGAGCTCGGGAGGACCCCTTGCAAGGGCGTGCTGAGGACTTTAGATTATATCTGCACAATAAAATCGCTCGGATCTGGGACGGGCTGGACACTGATTGGGTAGTGCCAGGCAAGATGATGGAGGCGGTTCTTGAAAATGTTGTTTGGGGAGAGTTCGACTCTGTGACTCCCGAGGACATGGACACGATAATGGGGAGGTTGAATGTGACCACATGTTTACTGGACCCGTGTCCCTTCTGGTTGGTACTGGCCACACAGGAGGTTACACAAGGCTGGCTTCAAGGAATTATCAATGCTTCTTTAGTGGAGGGTGTCTTCCCAGCCGTGGCGGTGGTGAGGCCCCTCCTTAAGAAGCCCTCCCTGGATCCAGCTGTGTTAGCTAATTATTGTCCTGTCTCCAACCTTCGTTTTGTGGCGAAGGTTGTTGAGAGTGTGGTGGCAGGGCAGCTTCCCCAGTACCTGGAGGAAACTGTGTATCTAGACCCGTGCCAGTCCAGCTTCCGGCCTGGGTACAGCACGGAGACAACTTTGGTCGCGTTGGTTGATGATCTCTGGAAGGCTCGGGACAGGGGTTGTTCCTCTGTCCTGGTCCTATTAGATCTTTCAGCAGCTTTTGATACCATCGACCATGGTATCCTTCTGCGGCGGTTGGGGGGTTTGGGAGTGGGGAGCACCGTTTTTCGGTGGTTCTCCTCCTACCTCTCTGACCGTTCGCAGACTGTGTTGGCAGGAGGACAGAGATCGACTGCGAGGCACCTCACTTGTAGGGTGCCTCAGGGGTTGGTCCTCTCACCGCTCCTGTTCAACATTTATATGAAGCCGCTGGGGGAGATCATCTGTGGTTTTGGGGTGAGTTGCCATTTATATGCTGATGATACTCAGCTGTATATCTCCACCCTAAACCACCCCAACGAAGCCGTCGAAGTAATGTCCTGGTGCCTCGAGGCCTTACGGGTCTAGATGGGGAAGAACAGACTTCGACTCAACCCATCCAAGACTGAGTGGCTGTGGATGCCAGCATCCCGGCACAGTCAGCTAGTTCCATCACTGACTGTGGGAGGCGAGGTGTTGCCCCCCAGGGAGACGGTTCGCAACTTAGACGTTCTCCTGGATGTACGGTTATCACTGGAAGAGCATTTGACGGCTGTCACCAGGGGAGCTTTTTATCAGGTACGCCTGATATGCCAGTTGCGTCCCTTCCTGGACCGGAATTTGTTATGCACGGTCACTCACGCCCTCGTCACTTCCCGCCTGGACTACTGCAATGCTGTCTACATGGGGCTCCCCTTGAAGAGCACCAGGAGGCTTCAACTGGTCCAGAATGCGGCTGCACGGGGGATAGAGGGAGCGTCTCGTAGCTCCCGTATAACACCTCTCCTGCGCAAGCTGCACTGGTTACCGGTGGTCTTCTGGGTGCAATTCAAGGTGTTGGTTCTCACCTTTAAAGCGCTCCATGGCTTGGGACCAGGTTACTTACAGGACCGCCTTCTGCCACCAATTGTTGTGACCCAGGTTCCTGGATCCGGACTCCTGGACTCGGATGATTCAGAAATGAGGGAGAAGACCCTGCTTCTCTTGAGCCCTTTCCCTCCCTGGCACCCACTCAAAGGGAGGAGGAGGGGCTGGCAAGACCTGATTCTCTGGAGCCTTCTTCTGATTTGGCAACGCCCCAAGAACAGTTTTGGAGTGATGCAAGACGGCGCAGGCGTGACCGGCGCGGGCAGCAGAAGCAGTGTTGGGATAAAGCCAAGTCATAATTGTCATGCAGTGACATCTGCAGAGACTATAAATAGGAGGCGGGACTTCCTGGTTTTTTGTCTTGGACAAAGCAATGAATTTGCGCGGGCAAACTGTATCAATGGAGGGAAGAATATATTAGTGAGTAATTCTGGCCTTATCTATAATTTCCTCGTTATCTCCAGAAACTTGGCAGGCCCGTGGGTAGACGTGGCCAGGACATATATCTATGTAAATAAAAGGAGAAAAGGAGGCCTCTGACTGACTCTTTGCTGGGAGTATTGGGGGGAGGGAAACAGAACACCAATAGCCTCCCATCGACCTGTGCATTCCCATAGGGAGGGCCTCCTCAGAGTGTCATCAGTCAAAAAATGCCGACTGGCAGCTCCCAGGGGGAGGGCCTTCTCTGTGGGGGCTCCTGTCCTGTGGAATGAGTTACCTCTGGGGCTACGCCAACTCCCTGACCTCCGGACCTTTAAGCGTAAGCTTAAGACTCTCTTATTCCATCGTGCAGGGTTGGCCTAATCGCAATTTTAACATGGGTGGTTTTATTAGGGTTTATTTTATATTTTATTAGTTTTAAATTATTGGGCCAAATTTTGAATTAGATTTTTAATAATGTTCTTAACGTTTGTTTCTGTGCGATTTTATCTTGGCTGTAAACCACCCTGAGTCTTCGGAGAAGGGCGATATAGAAATGTGATAAATAAATAAATAAATCCAGATAAGAGTTGTCTGGGACTTGAATCATGGTAACTGGATTTCTTTTCTTCTTCAAACTGTTTCACTGCTTATCCAAGTAGCTTCTTCAGGCTGAGCAAGTCAGTTAAGGGGACCCCATATATGTTCTCCAGGGAAGTTTTATTTCTCACCTAATCTGGATAGGCTGTCTCTGCCTACTCATCTAATGAACCTCATGCCCACTACTGGTTATCTGACTTCACCTCCAAGGTAGTGAGTAGTGAAGAGATATTACTCACCTCAAGGCTGTCACTAGAGGAGTGTCAGAATGGGGTTGGGTATTATTTTTGTATCAGTACACCTAATGACAATTTAAAACTGACTCATTCCCAGGGTGGGGTTGAAATAAATGCCACATTAAAGGGCCAAAATAGATGTTATCAGAGCATAATTGTGGTGTGGTTAAGTGCAAGCAGGGACAGGACCTCTTTTGTGTATAGTTCAGTGGGAGTATGAGAAAACCTAATTCCAAACTGAAATTTGTTAAGGCTGAGAATTTCTCACAGTAAAATCTGCTATGGAGTACCAGGACTACAGCTTGGAACATTCACTATAATGCAGTTTTTGACTAATCCTTTCCATTAGTTCTTGCTGTTGGGTTTTCTTCAATTGGGTGAAATATAAAAGGCTTCCTCTTGAACTGATGTCTCACAATAGTAAGGAAATCTGATTCTGAACTGGATACCTTGATTGATTCTTTGGTTCAGTTCAACCATATCCATGTTATAACCTTCAGTCATAATCAGTTATTTTTCTCCATATATTTCTCAAACAACCAGAGGTTAATAACCAACAACAACTAGTGCAGTGTTTCTCAACCTTGGCAACTTTAGAATATGTTGACTTCAACTCCCAGAAAACCCATTACATTGGGGGAATCTGGGAGTTGAACTCCTTACTTCTTAAAGTTGCCAAGGTTGAGAAATACTGGTGTACTGGTAAGGCATCAAACCAGTGGTGAAATCCAAATTATTTTACTACCGGTTCTGTGGGCGTGGCTTGGTGGGCATGGCAAGGGAAGGATACTACAAATCTCCATTCCCACCCCACTCCAGGGGAAGGATACTGCAAAATCCCCATTCCCTCCCCATTCCTAGGGGAAGGATATTGCAAAAACTCCATTCCCACTCCATTCTGGGGCTAGCCAGAGGTGGTATTTGCCAGTTCTCCAAACTACTCAAAATTTCCGCTACCGGTTCTCCGAACTGCTCAAAATTTCTGCTACCAGTTTTCTAGAACCTGTTAGAACCTGCTAGATTTCACCCCTGCATCAAACCACAAGACTCTGAGTTCTAGTCCTATCTTAGGCACAAAGCCAGCTGGCTGAATTTAAGACCAGTCACTTCTCTTAACCTTAGGAAAAAGGCAATGGCAATGTACCTCTGAAAAATGCTATCAAGAAAACTACAGGGAGCAGTCTCCAGGAATCAAAAATAATTTTAAAAACACACTTTTTTTTTCACACAGTCATTGCTGCCCCACCACTGACTGCCAAACAGCTCACTAGTGTGCCAGCAGCAGCAACAACCCAACTCAACATCCACTGCTAGTCTCATCTTCTTCCTTTATTGCCTACAGTCAGGGCAGAATACCCTCTGTACTGGTAAGGCAGAAGTTAGCAAAAGCTATCAGGAAAATGTCTCTAAAGCAGGGGTCTCCAGCCTTGGTCCCTTTAAGACTTGTGGACTTCAACTCCCAGAGTCCCTCAGCCGGCTTTGCTGGCTGAGGAACTCTGGGAGTTGAAGTCCACAAGTCTTAAAGGGACCAAGGTTGGAGACCCTTGCTCTAAAGGTTCTTCAGTTCCCGGAGGAAAAGCAAGCTATAAATACCATCATTCATAAAGATATATAAAGCAAATTTAGAGGGTGGTTGCAACATTTTTCACCCGATCAAGCTTGTTCAGGCAACAGCAGGAGCACTATCAAAACTCACTCTTGCTTTGCCCAGACAAACCCAGAGAAGACTTGTCTAGGCAAAGCAGGAACAAAGCTTGAAGCACTTTTGAAAGTTGACTAACCCATGGATGAAACCATCTGCAATGGCAGCAGTTTCAGTGTAGTCATTTTATAGAATTAAAGAGGTTTTTTTAATTTATTTATTTGTCAATCATATATAAGATAACAGGTAAAAGTATAAATATAATTTGGATACATGAAAAGAGTAAGTAAAAAGGAACATTAGGACAGGGACGGTAAGCACGCAGGTGCACTTATGCATGCCCCTTACAGACCTCTTAGGAATGGGGTGCTGTCAACAGTAAACAGTTTAAGCTTAAAGTTTTGGAGGTTTGGAGAAGAAACTAGAGTCAGGTAGTGCATTCCAGGTATTGACCACTCTGTTATTGAAGTCATATTTTCTGCAATCGAGTTTGGAGCAGTTTGTATCTATTATTTGAGTTTGTATCTATTATTTGCTCATTTATTGTTGTGGTTGAGGTTGAAGTAGTCATTGACAGGTAGGACATTGTGGTAGATAATTTTATGTACTATGCTTAGGTCAGACTGATGTCTGCATAGTTCTAAGTTGTCTAAGCCCAAAATTTGGAGTCTGGTGGCCTAAGGTATTTTATTGTAAGCAGAGGAGTGGAGAACTCTTCTTGTAAAATATTTCATTTCACAAGTGATCTCTTAAGATCATGTCTTCAGAAATGATCTTAAGGGACCACTAGTCCCATGTTCCAACTTAGTATGGAACATATTACATAATTTCCAGCCTCTATATGAAGTAAAACAGAACTTACCACTTAATGTAACAGCCTGTTACAAAGCCATTGTAACAATAATAAAGGCAGGATATATCTATACTTTTAAAAAAAGAGTTTGGAATCAGAATTGTCCAAAATTTTTGAATAATTTTGTTCTGATCTCCATAAGCAACTAACTTTGAAAAATTAAACCAGTGCTGTACCTTTAGAAGATGAACCTCTCTTCAAAGAAGCACAGCTCAACAGTCTTATTGCTCAAGACATCACTGCACTAGGTGAAAGCATCTATCAATCTGGGATCAAATATATATCTCAATCTCAAACCAATCAAGTGATGCTGTCAAGGTTCAGCCCCAGTGTTTGGAGGGATAGGAAGGAACAGAACCAGGCTTAACCCTGACAAGACTAAGGCACCCCGGGAGTGGTGATTTTCCATCTTTGGTCTTGGATGGTGTTGCACATTCAAGACTGGTGCACAATGGGGGGGAGGGGGAGTGCTTTTTTGGACTCATATTTCCTGCTTGAAAAGTGGGTAGCTGCTGTGGCCAAGAGGGACTTTGCAAAAGTATATATAGTGTGTCTGAACCAGAATACCGTTTACACAGTCACTCACAACTTAGTCATCTCACAATGTGAGACATTGTATATGAAGCTACCCTTGACTCAAAAGCTACAGCTGATCTAGAATGAAGCAGCCAGACAGTGATGGGCAAGCCTTGTTAGGCCCAAGGGAACCCAATGCTCCACAAGCTGCACTAATTACTGGTCGACTTCCAGATGAAATTAAAATGCTGGTTTTCACCTATAAAGCCCTGGGTTATTGAGGGATCACCTGTCTCCAGTGAGATTAGGCACAGTGGGCAGGTTTTGGATCCTGTTGATTAAGCATGTCACTTATGGGAGCCAGGAAGCATGCCTTCTCTATTGCAGCCCTCTGGAATAATATCCCCAAGAGATGTGGAGGGTTCCCATCCCGATGAAGTTTAGGAAACTATTAAAGTCCTGGTTATTTTTCCAGGTCTGGGCCCATGGTAGCGATTAAGCCCCAGATGATTAGATGGCTTTTTGTTTATATACTTTTCTTTGGGCCATTTAGGGTTTGCTTTCTGATTTTTTTCCCTATTCTTATTTTTAAACTATAAGACACCCAGTGCTCTTAGGAGTCAGACTGCCTCTAAACTGCATAATATACTCTAAAAAGACAAGAGAGGGCAAAAGCTTATTAGAATAACAGCTGCTTTGCATGAAGTAAATGTCAGGTTTAAATCCTGCTATTCTCAATTCAAAGAGGACCAGGTAGCAGATGTCATAAAAATATCTATTTGAGAGCTACTCTCAGTGATCGCAAAAAGAATGACTTACGGTAAGTGGGCCAATAATCAGATGTAAAAATGTATAGGGCATTTACATACATAAAACATACATGCTACAGACAAGTAGCCTGGAATAGCCAGTTGTGCTGTAGTTTTTGTCCAGCTGGAGGGTTTCGTTCTGTTTCTCCCTCTTGTTTCTTTCCTCTCTCAGTTTGCCCTTGGTTTGCCTTTACCTCTCCCTTTCCTCCCCTTCTGCCACAGATCCTGTGAGAACATCTGGCTTGGTGTCAACCCTGCTGAGTCATTGCTGCGTATGACCAGCATGTGAGTCATGAGAGGGAAGTCCCTTCACACTGGGTACTTTTCAAACCGGAGCTGAGTAAAAGGGAAAGTTGTCAAAGAATGTTGGCACGGGTGAAGGCTTCCTTGGAACAGCGACAAGCCCTCTGCTCTCTGCGACTTACTTCCCTTTGCCACAGTAAACTTGTGCCTCTGATGAATTCCAAACTCTCAAGAACAACAGTTCCAGAGGACTCGAATGAGCTGGGGAATTGTCAGTAAAGGAAATGTTAGATTAGCTTGCTGGAAAATGAATGGACATGTCAGATTCTTGGAGGGCATAGCTTTCTTCCACTTCAAGTTCACCATTGCTATTAATATTCCATCTGCTTTGGGGAAAAACCATTCTGAAGAGAGAAAGGCAAATAGGAAAGTTGAGTGTGACCTCAAAGGCCCATTTTAAAATCATCTTCTTTATGATGTGCTTTGCAATCCCATATGACCATCTGATATGAAATGATGTTGGTTTACAGTTTGACAATTCGACAGGCTCCTGGAGAAAATAGAGCCCATCTCACACTTATCTAGCATCTTGCTTGTCAGCGATGGTATCAAAAGGCAGCACGGCACAAACAGCAGTACAACACTTCATTATTGCAGTAGCAGTCTCTGTTATAGCAGCTTAGAAGATGGCCTGCCATTGAGGCCACTGGCCAGGAACGTTATTTTCCTTATTTGGCTGTAAAGAAAATGGCAAATTTGGTAAGCACTCATTTAAGAAAGCAAAGTCCTTCCAAATGCCACTTTGAGGTATTCAGGCATTCTTATTCCCTCATCCTTTAGGACAAAAGTTAACCCAGCCAAGTTGCTAGACCAGTTAATACACTTATTTTAGTTTAATGAAAGTGCTTTTAGTCTTCAGTATCTGAGAGGCAATTTCTTTTTCAGCAACTATAAATACAATAAATATTTTGGAGATAGTGTCCTTCCTTTTCTTAAGATTAAAATGGCAATATATAATGCTCTCAATAGCTGTACTTTCTCATGACAATCCAGTGAGACAGAGAAAACAGACACAACAAATGGCTATTATTAGCAAGGGCTTCTTGATTCTTAAATATTCTAACCATTCTACAATGCTGCTTATTATATTATTGGTTACTTGCTTTACATATTATTTGCTTATATATCAGCTGACTTGGATAGAACAGCTTGTTGTGTGACTTGACCTTGATTAAGGAATTTAAGGGAGGACAGGAGAGAAAAGCAATGGATTGTGCTTTGTTTCAGACTTTCTCTGTAGGAGTTTAACAGTATGACTGGTGGAATGTGAGCATATATTCACTGTCTCATGCAGCATTTCCTGGAAATCTACACATGAACTCCTCTATCAAGAATGGAAAAAAAATCCACTTTAGCTACATTATTATTATGGTTCATCACAGTCAGTGAGATCTTCAGACTGGATTTGGCATTTTTATCTACCCATTGAGTCCTTCCCAAGGACTTAGGATAGGCAGATGTTGATGTCTGATGGTGTTAGAGATATGGTTGCAGGATGTAAGCAGGGATGGTATTCAACTGGTTCTGACCGGTTCAGGCGTACCAGTAGATCCGACGATCAGCTGAGAGTGAATCGGTTCACTCCGACAATTAGATGGGCCGGCCGCCCACCCCTGCGCTATAATCTACCTATATTTCTTTTGTTTTAAGCCCAGCTGATAGACACAGCAGAATGGATTGCCGCAGCTCAGGTGTTTTACTCACTCTGGATTCAGTAGAAGGTAACTTTTGATTGTAATGTGAGAGTTTGGTGTACATGCGCAGCATGTGCGCAGTGAACCAGTTGTTACAACCAGTGAATCCCACCACAGGATGTAAGCTGTTCCGAGTAAAGCTGCCTTTTGCAATTTACCGATGGTGCAGTGGTGGGTTGCTACCTGTTCGCCCCGGTTCGGGCGAACCAGTAGCAGTGGCAGTGGGAGGCTCCGCCCACCTGCCCAGACATCATCAAATACGAGCTGCACATGTGCAGAAATGGCGCACGCACAAACTGGTAGCAAAGATAAGTGAAACCCACCCCTGCGATGGTGATTTTGTCAATGCCAAAAAGTGTTCAAGCAGTGATCCAGTTGTTTTAAGAATATACCCAAGGTGTCTATTGCTATTGGTACGAACTTTGATTTGTTTTACCACAGTCATTCTATTTGCAGGTCTTCATGTTTTGTTAACTTCTTTCTCTTCTATTCTGCTGTCTCCAGGCCCTGCCATGTCCACTATCCAGACTTTTTTGCTTTCTAATCAACAATTGTTAAGCCTGACATATTATGTGGTAGGTGCCTGTCTGTATGAATTTTAAAGTCCCAGATCACTTCAGTTTCTTTATATTTTATTACTTTCTTCATTTAATGGTCCCACTAGTTCTTTTTAGTCTTTTTACTGTTTGCAGGCAAATTATATTTTTTCCTAGATCTTCCAATGCATCAATGTAGCTACTTTGTCAAGCCATTGTTTTTAATCAGTCTGTGCAATCTTCTTGCAACAGCTAAACAGGTGGTCCACTGTTTCTTCAGCTTCTTTGCAGAGGTGGCACTTGCCATCTGTTGCTGTCTTCTCAATTCTGGCTTTGTATGCATTTGTTCTTAAGGCTTGGTCTTGTGCAGCCAGAATTAGCCCTTCTGTCTCTTGTTACAACTTCCTTGCTAGTCATTGCCAGGTTTTATTATTATCTGCTTTGCCTATTTTTTTTTAATATACAGGCCATATAACAGTTTGTCTTGCCATGTCTCTTTTCTTTGGTCTTTCTTATAAGCCAGTTCAGACTCTCCAGTCTTTATGGTTTACTAGTTTCAGTGCATCATCTTCACTGACCTTCATATACTTTTCTAGTATCTTTTTTTCTTTTTCACTATTATTACTATCACCATTATTATTGCACAAATCTTAAAAGAAGGCTGTTATTTCAATTATCATGAAGATGGATAATTTGCAACGCATGTTGCAACGCATGAGTGTGGTATCCAGAGTGTTAAATAAGCTGCTTCTTTTGGAAAACATTTACTCCTACTTCAAAGGCTATCCTCAACTATTTGCATATGTATGCATACACAGCCACTCCACTGGCAATCCCAACAGAATTCTTTTCTGTATATCCATAATCCAAGAACCAGGGCAGTCGACCCAAGAGTACAACTGGTTTTAGGAAGAGATGCTTTGCTCAAGTTAATATACTTCACAAAGTAGTTCTTTGAATGCTTTGCACAAATGCTTTGAATGCTTTGCACAAAGACCGGACCGAAGAAAAATCCAAGGATCGGTCCAAGAACAAACCAGCCACAAAGGAGTCCGGCGACAAGGACCGCGGGCGTGACAAAACCCGCAAAAGGCACAGCGCCTCCAGCGGCAGCAGCACCAGGTCTCAGTCCAGTTCCACCCTGCAAAGAATGTAAATGGAAAACAGTCTACTTGATGGGAAAAATATTGTTCTAAATGAATATAAATACATGTTCATAATGATCAGATTTGCAAGTTAGGAATCCTGATAAAAATTATTTCATTTATGGATCTTATGAGCCCCACCAAATCATATATACAAGTACCACATCATTTAGTCAATCAGAATAGAGCTGGAAGGGACCTTGGATGTCTTCTAGTCCAACCCCATCTCAAGCAGGAGACCCTATACCAGGGATGTCAAACTGGCAGCCTGTGGGTCAGCTGTGTCACATGCAGATCACGCCTGCTCCAAGAAGTGGGGAAATGTCGCAATATGTCACATGACAGCAATGTGACGCCGCAAGTTTGACACCCGTGCCCTATACCATTTCAGAAGGCTGGCTATCCAGTCTTTTCTTAAAAACCTCCAGTGATGAAGCCCCTACAACTTCTGAAGACAAGCTGTTCCACTGGTTAATTGTCCTCACTGTTAGGACAATTAGTTAATTCCAGGTTGCTTCTCTCCTTGATTAGTTTCCATCCATTGTTTTTTGTCTTGCCTTCTGATTCTTTGGAAAATAGGTTAACCGCCTCTTCTTTGTTGCAGCCTATCATGTCACCCCTAGTCCTACTTTTCTCTAGACTGGCTATACCCAATTCCTGCAACCATTCTTCATATGTTTTTATCTCCAGGCCTTTAATCATCTTAGTTGCTCTTCTTTGCACGTTTTTTTCCCAAAGTCTCAACATCTTTTTTGTAATGATGTAACCAAAACTGGACACAGTATTCCAGGTGTGACCTTACTAAGGCTTTATAAAGCGGTACTAATATTAGACTTTACTTGATTTTGATTCTGTGTCTCTGTTTATACAACCAAGGATTGTATTAGCTTTCTCTAATGCAGAAAACATTCTCATGAGAAATCATTTTTATTCAATTATTCTGTCTTTTCTTCCTTAATGGATTGTTTTTATTGTTATTTTGTAGCAAGAAAAAAGAGGGGAAACTAAAACACTACTCAAAAAGTTCAAAGGCATTTGGATGCCTCATAAATTACATGAATACACTATGCTTAGTGTATAATATCAACCTTGTCTGGCTTTACCTACTCTTCTCAGGAAAACAGAAAGATAGCTTTATTTATATATTATTAAAATTGCTAAATCTATATGCTAAAAAGTAAGTGGAATATTTACATCAGAATTCATGTGGTTCTTTACTTAAAGTAAGCAATTATTAAGAATTGACAAACTGATCCTTCCAGAAATTCATTGCTTAGTATCAGAGACCAGAAGTACAAAACAGATTTTTAAAAGTATTATTGTTGGTAACAGTGTTTTGCAGATGCCCAAGTCTATAACAAAAGCTCCACAGAAATATTTGAACTACATACCTATTGTCCATTGTCTATTAAATTAATTCCATTGTCTATTAAATTAATACATCCATCTAATTTTAACCTATCATCAGATTATAGATGGGTTGCCTAAATAAACCACAAACCCAGGACAATGTGGACTAAATTTTTGTGTATGACAATTTCTGTTTTCCATTCAATGGGTAAGAGATATGGAAAAATCAGTTAGATTACATGGTGCAAAATAAGTAAGCAAAGCTTGAACATTTTCATAATTCATAATTTTGTTACCATATTTAAGATTTCAATGGCTTTGTCAGAAGTAATTTCAAGTTCTATTTTAGTTTATGGCTTTGGAAGCATTCAAGATTCATCTCCCTGGATTTCGTTCGGAAATGGTATGTATTTAGACTTAAAGTCTGGTTCTAGATCCAAAGAGGGCTCAAAAAAAAAAAGCATCCAGCCCCACCCCCACCCCGCCAAGGGCATATATAGCAATGATCAGCAATGAGTAAATTATTTACAGTACCCTAAATTAACCAACCAACCAACCATTATTTCCAGGGAAATAGGGAAAAAAGGGGAAAGTAGGTCAACTCAGTCTAGAACTGGTTAACATGGTCTTAAAGTTGCCCAACAATGCCAGATTATGCGGATAGCATCCTGCATAGACCACAAATAGCAATTGTTTCTCTATCCTGGCTGCCTGTGGTCTTCCGGGTGCACTTCAAGGTGTTGGTTACCACCTTTAAAGCTTAGGACCGGGTTACTTACGGGACCGCCTACTGCACTGTTTGCCTCCCACCGACCCATGCGCTCTCAGAGAGACGGACTCCTTAGGGTGCCGTCAGCCAAGCAATGTCGGCTGGCGGCCCCCAGGGGAAGGGCCTTCTCTGTGGGGGCGCCAACCCTATGGAATGAACTTCCCCCTGGACTCCAACAACTTCCTGACCTTCGGACCTTTCGCCGTGACCTGAGACGTATCTATTTTTTAGTTATTGTTTTATTTGTATTGTATTTATTGACTGTCGTTTTTATTTGGCTGTTAACCGCCCTGAGTCCTTCGGGAGAAGGGCGGTATACAAATTAAATTATTATTATTATTATTATTATTATTATTATTATTATTATTATTATTATTATTATTATTACTACTACTACTACTACTACCCATAAATAGGCTGCAAAAATATTCAAAATGGTGAAGCCTTGGTAATATAAAATATTCTTCCTTACAGTTTCTCAGCAATATTGTTTCTTAATATTCCTCCTTACAAATTCTAAGAGATGAACGAGGTATCCCAAACAAGTAGACTTTCTTAACAGAACATCTATTCAGGCAAGACCTTTAATGACAGCTGGGTTGCCTTCGACGATCAGTGACTTGCCACTATGCATTTGCCCTTGCTGTTTTGCAAAAGATACTAGTTGTAATAAAACACTTTGATTAAAGATCTTGACAGATGGACTCCCTGCAACCCATGTCCCTATTAATGACCCTCTGCATCACTCACAAAGAATCATTACCTGGGTTAATCAGTAAAACCGTTTTCTCGTTTTAGGCCTGTTTCCAACATATTTCTTACAGCACTTCTGGATCCTGCTAATGAAGCTCATTAGTCTGCTAATGTAATAAAGTAGCAACAGTATATATAAGCATAAGCATGAAACAACTATACAACATATAAGCATATATATAATGAAAGGAAACAATAGGACAGGAACGGTAGGCACTTTTGTGCTCTTATGCACGCCCCTTATAGTCCTCTTAGGAATGGGGTGAGGTCAATGGTAGACAGTTTTTGGTTAAAGCTTTTGGGAGTTTGAGAAGAGACCACAGAGTCAGGTAGTGTGTTCCAAGCGTTAACAACTCTGTTACAAAAGTCATATTTTCTGCAATCAAGATTGAAGCGGTTAACATTAAGTTTGAATCTATTGTTTGCTCTTGTATTATTGCGATTGAAGCTGAAGTAGTCTTTAACAGGAAGGACATTGCAATAGATGATTCTGTGTGTTAAACACAGGTCTTGTCGGAGTCGGCGGAGTTCTAAGTTTTCTAATCCCAGGATTTCAAGTCTGGTGGTATAAGGTATTTTGTTGTTTACAGAGGAGCGGAGAACTCTTCTTGTAAAATATTTCTGGACTCGTTCAATTGTATTAATGTCAGAGATGTGGTATGGGTTCCAGACAGGTGAGCTGTATTCAAGAATAGGTCTAGCAAATGTTTTGTATGCTCTGGTTAGTAGTGTAGAGTTTTTGGAAAAGAAGCTACGCAAAATTAGGTTTACAACTCTTAGAGCCTTTTTTGCTATGTAGTTGCAATGGGCTTTGGCACTTACATCATTTGATATGAAAACTCCAAGGTCTTTAACAGGGTGGGAGTCATCTGTAAGGTAATGTCCATCAAGCTTGTACTTAGTGTTTGGGTTCTTTTTTCCAATGTGTAAGACAGAGCATTTGCTGGTTGAGATTTGGAGTTGCCAAATTTTTGACCATTCCGACACAAAGTCAAGCTCTTTTTTAAGGGTAGTAGTATTGTTGGTGGTGTTAAATAGTTTGACATCGTCAGCAAAGAGAACACAGTAGCTTGAGATATGGTCACAGAGTTCATTTATGTATAGTATGAAAAGCGTTGGTCCAAGAACGCTGCCTTGAGGAACGCCACTCTTGACAGGAACAGGATTTGATAGAGCATTGCCAATTTTGACCACTTGTTGTCTGTTTGACAGGAAAGCAGTTATCCAATTGTGAAGAGGTCCTGAAATGCCGTAGGATTTTAGTTTTAGGAGAAGTTTATCATGTACTACTGAGTCAAAAGCTTTGCAGAAGTCTATGTAGATTGCATCTATTGCTTTGCCTTGATCAAGATTAGTAGTCCATATGTTTTTGCAGTGGAGAAGTTGTAAGTTACATGATAATTTTTTTCTGAAACCAAATTGTTTATTAGAGAGTAGGTTGTTTGTTTCTAGGTGGAGGGTAATGGATTGGTTGATGATAGATTCCATTACTTTGCAGGTGACGCAGCATAGAGAGATTGGTCTGTAATTTTCAACTAGGCTGGGATCTCCTTTTTTGAAGATAGGGATGACTGTGGCTAGAGACCAAAGTTTGGGAAGGGAACCAGTCGTGAAAGCTTTATCAAAGATTATGCTTAGGGGTTCTGCTATATTAGTGGAAAGTTTTTTTTAAGAAGTATGCACATAGTCCATCAGGCCCAATAGATAAAGATGGTTTCAGTTTGCGAAGAGCTTTTTCAACATTATCTTCTGTGAACTCTATATGTGTTAAGTCATTGTAATCATTGTTGGTATGATTGGGAATGTCGGATATGTGCCATCACTGTTAACAATGACTGAGCCAAAGAATGTGTTAAAGAGGTTTGCTTTAACTGTTTCATCGTTAAATTCTTTGCCGATAGATTCTTTTAGTGGTGGGATGGATCTTGATTCTTTAAGTTTATTGCTCACAAAATTATAAAAAGCACGATTGGAATTTGTGCACAGAAGGTCTTCTTCTTGTTTTGTGTGGTAAATGGTGCAATCAGTTTTATTTGGTTGCAAATATTTCTGTACTGATTTTTGAAGTTTGCTACATAGCCCTTTTTGTTTCTTCTCCAGAGGGATTTTTTTTTGGATTGAAGCTTTTTTATTGATATGGGTAATTTGTTTTTTTTTTATTTTGGTGGTGATTTGTGGTACGTATAATTTGATTATTCTATTGATTTCCAGTAGGAAAACTCTATAATGGTCTTCAGCAGTGATACAAGTTGAGAATAGATTTTGCCAATCTGCAAATATCCACTCCACCTACCAATCAAGATGCAACCACACAGCCAACCAACCTGCTTACAGCAACAAAACCAACACTCCCCACCTCCCCACCAGTATTTATAGAGAGACGGCAGCTCCGACCACGCTTTGCTCGCACAAGCACGAAGCCGTAAGCACCAGCCTGAAGATAATGAGTGAGACCTCGTCGAAACATCACTAAGATACTCTCAACCTTACACGGGAAAAGACGCGAATACGCCAAGACAGACAGACAGACAGACATATATATATATATATACATACATACTCAGTTTAAATAATAATAATTACTATTATTAATTATTATTATTATTATTATTATTATTATTATTATTATTATTATTATTATTATTATTATTATTATTATTATTATTATTATTATTATTATTATTATTATTATTACCCATAAATAGGCTGCAAAAATATTCAAAATGGTGAAGCCTTGGTAATATAAAATATTCTTCCTTACAGTTTCTCAGCAATATTGTTTCTTAATATTCCTCCTTACAAATTCTAAGAGATGAACGAGGTATCCCAAACAAGTAGACTCTCTTAACAGAACATCTATTCAGGGTAGACCTTTAATGACAGCTGGGTTGCCTTCGACGATCAGTGACTTGCCACTATGCATTTGCCCTTGCTGTTTTGCAAAAGATACTAGTTGTAATAAAACACTTTGATTAAAGATCTTGACAGATGGACTCCCTGCAACCCATGTCCCTATTAATGACCCTCTGCATCACTCACAAAGAATCATTACCTGGGTTAATCAGTAAAACCGTTTTCTCGTTTTAGGCCTGTTTCCAACATATTTCTTACAGCACTTCTGGATCCTGCTAATGAAGCTCATTAGTCTGCTAATGTAATAAAGTAGCAACAGTATATACAAGCATAAGCATGAAACAACTGTACAACATATAAGCATATATATAATGAAAGGAAACAATAGGACAGGAACGGTAGGCACTTTTGTGCTCTTATGCATGCCCCTTATAGTCCTCTTAGGAATGGGGTGAGGTCAATGGTAGACAGTTTTTGGTTAAAGCTTTTGGGAGTTTGAGAAGAGACCAGACAGTCAGGTAGTATGTTCCAAGCGTTAACAACTCTGTTACAAAAGTCATATTTTCTGCAATCAAGATTGAAGCGGTTAACATTAAGTTTGAATCTATTGTTTGCTCTTGTATTCTTGCGATTGAAGCTGAAGTAGTCTTTAACAGGAAGGACATTGCAATAGATGATTCTGTGTGTTAAACACAGGTCTTGTCGGAGTCAGCGGAGTTCTAAGTTTTCTAATCCCAGGATTTCAAGTCTGGTGGTATAAGGTATTTTGTTGTTTACAGAGGAGCGGAGAACTCTTCTTGTAAAATATTTCTGGACTCGTTCAATTGTATTAATGTCAGAGATGTGGTATGGGTTCCAGACAGGTGAGCTGTATTCAAGAATAGGTCTAGCAAATGTTTTGTATGCTCTGGTTAGTAGTGTAGAGTTTTTGGAAAAGAAGCTATGCAAAATTAGGTTTACAACTCTTAGAGCCTTTTTTGCTATTTAATTGCAGTGGGCTTTGGCACTTAGATCATTTGATATGAAAACTTCAAGGTCTTTAACAGGGTGGGGGTCATCTGTAAGGTAATGTCCATTAAGCTTGTACTTAGTGTTTGGATTCTTTTTTCCAATATGTAAGACTGAGCATTTGCTGGTTGAGATTTAGAGCTGCCAAGTTTTAGACCAATTGGATACAAAGTCAAGGTCTTTTTGAAAGGTAGAAGTATTGTTGGTGGTGTTAAATAGTTTGACATCGTCAGCAAAGAGAACACAATAACTTGAGATATGGTCACAGAGATCATTTATGTATAGTATGAAGAGCGTTGGTCCAAGAACGCTGCCTTGAGGAACGCCACTTTTGACAGGAACAGGATTTGATAGAGCATTGCCAATTTTGACCACTTGTTGTCTGTTTGACAGGAAAGCAGTTATCCAATTGTGAAGAGGTCCTGAAATGCCGTAGGATTTTAGTTTTAGGAGAAGTTTATCATGTACTACTGAGTCAAAAGCTTTGCAGAAGTCTATGTAGATTGCATCTATTGCTTTGCCTTGATCAAGATTAGTAGTCCATATGTTTTTGCAGTGGAGAAGTTGTAAGTTACATGATAATTTTTTTCTGAAACCAAATTGTTTATTAGAGAGTAGGTTGTTTGTTTCTAGGTGGAGGGTAATGGATTGGTTAATGATAGATTCCATTACTTTGCAGGTGACGCAGCATAGAGAGATTGGTCTGTAATTTTCAACTAGGCTGGGATCTCCTTTTTTGAAGATAGGGATGACCATGGCTAGAGACCAAAGTTTGGGAAGGGAACCAGTCGTGAAAGCTTTATCAAAGATTATGCTTAGGGGTTCTGCTATAGTAGTGGAAAGTTTTTTTAAGAAGTATGCACATAGTCCATCAGGCCCAATAGATAAAGATGGTTTCAGTTTGTGAAGAGCTTTCTCAACATTATCTTCTGTGAAGTCTATATGTGTTAAGTCGTACTCATTGTTGGTACGATTGGGGAATGTCCGATATGTGCCATCACTGTTAACAAAGACTGAGCCAAAGAATGTGTTAAAGAGGTTTGCTTTAACTGTTTCATCGTTAAATTCTTTGCCGATAGATTCTTTTAGTGGTGGGATGGATCTTGATTCTTTAAGTTTATTGCTCACAAAATTATAAAAAGCACGATTGGAATTTGTGCACAGAAGGTCGTTTTCTTGCTTTGTGTGGTAAATGGTGCATTCAGTTTTTATTTGGTTGCAAATATTTCTGTACTGATTTTTGAAGTTTGCTACATAGCCCTTTTTGTTTCTTCTCCAGAGGGATTTTTTTTTGGATTGAAGCTTTTTTATTGATATGGGTAATTTGTTTTTTTTTTATTTTGGTGGTGATTTGTGGTACGTATAGTTTGATTATTCTATTGATTTCCAGTAGGAAAACTCTATAATGGTCTTCAGCAGTGATACAGGTTGAGAATAGATTTTGCCAGTCTGCAAATATCCACTCCACCTACCAATCAAGATGCAACCACACAGCCAACCAACCCGCTTACAGCAACAAAACCAACACTCCCCACCTCCCCACCAGTATTTATAGAGAGACGGCAGCTCCGACCACGCTTTGCTCGCACAAGCACGAAGCCGTAAGCACCAGCCTGAAGATAATGAGTGAGACCTCGTCGAAACATCACTAAGATACTCTCAACCTTACACGGGAAAAGACCCGAATACGCCAAGACAGACAGACAGACAGACATATATATACATATATACATACTCAGTTTAAATAATAAAAATTGTTTTATAGTAGTAACTTTAAAGGACAAAAATGTTTAAGAAGTACAAAATATTGTTTTGGTTGTGTTTAATTTCTTACCATAAATCTTAACTGTATTTGCTGCCTGCTGTTGTTTATTCTGATACTACATAATTGTTGTGGGGAAATAGGAAGAGAAAGTGTGTTGGATATTTTCGCTGCCTTGGGATATTTGTAAAATAAAAAAGGGTGGGATACAAATAAATATAGTCAAAAGCTATATATGCAAACATAGATGATAACACAGATGATGCCTAAAACACAGGGGCAATAAGCTGCAATTAATTTCCATCTCCCATCAAGTTTTTGGCAATTGGATTATATAGTTTGGGAAATTATTATCTTGCCACGTTTACAAAAGTTTAAGGGAGTTACATTTTGGATTTTTTCCAATTACTGAAGCACAGGGGATGTTCTAGTTCTTTCATTTTAAGATCTTGGCCTGGCTGTTTTTGTAGCATTTGTATATATGTATATTGGCCTTCAGATATATCTGACTAAAATTGCCATTATGTCCAGCTATCCACTAGTTGAAACTCTTAGCCAATGTAAGTTTGGAGGATTTTAATTTAAGGACAATGATAGGACAAATTACACGTTGTAATTCACCACTTCCCAACAATTATTATAGATGTTAGAATACACATATTCATGACTCCCCTGGTCCCATCTAAACATCTGTGTTATAGAATACAAGATTCCATTCCTAGCACTCTGTTTCAAGTGTAGGAAATCTATTATTATAAAACTAGTCATGTTATTTTCCATTGGCCAAAAAATGTCATCATATTTCATATCCATGCCTTTTTTCTAATGGTTTGATTTTAGCCAAACTTCCAGTAGGGTAAACTAGCTTTTGCATAGATCCCAAATGTTGTGTGGGAACACCAGATTATTTTAAACTATTATTTACAAATGAAATATTTGATATGATAAAATGATACCAACCAGATGGTGAAGCAAGGAGGTAGGAGCAAAAGAGAAATTTTATAAAGCATTTTTCCTAATCCAGATATCCGTAAGGAACTATCATGTGCTTAAAATTTGCTGATTTACTACAATGGAGATGAGGCATTTGCAAGGAAGTATTATTTTGATGCATTATATTAAGTCAGGTGACAAATAAAATCAGAGGAAAATTGGATGAGTTGCATGATATCTTAGAACCAAAGGATGATCTAAATTCAAACATATTCATGAGTCTGAAACAATTAATCTACTATTTAATAAATATCTAAAAGGCCTGTTTTATTTTTGTAAAAATGGAGTAAGACATTCTTATCAATTGTCAAGGACTTGCATGTTTAAAAAAAGTGGCATAATGAGTAGAGCAATTAAAAAAACATGCCAAAACATGAAAGCAGACAATGACAAAATCTGATAATCTATCAGTGTTAAATAATGCCTATCCCAATAACACCTTCAGAAACATGACGTTCTTTCCCAGGAGAAATTCCTACCAGGGAGCACACAGGTGTTAAATGGCAAAGCACAGCTCCTGAGTAAACAAGCATCTGTGCCAGCAGCATTTGATCTCCACAAGATCCATAAGAGACTGGGGATTTATCTAGCATGTTTGTGCATGAGAGACTGGCAAGGAAACAAAAGAGATAAACATGTTTTAAGGCGTGGCTTGCTGGGTTTGTTTTTTTTTAAAAACAAAGGTTTTCTCTACAAATTACCATTGCCCTAGTAATGGAAAACAACCCAGCTAGTCAATGAGTTTTTATTTTTATCCCTTCTCACAATCTCCATGTCTTGCTTAAATCAATTGATTGCCTTTTGACTTATGGGAATATGAGAGAATTATTGGTACTCAGCTGTGCTTGGCAGAAGGTCTACTAAAGTGCTGAACAGCAATTTTATGTAGTTATAGGACAAATCTGCAAACCGGTAAACCCAACAGGACAAATTTATTCTAAGTCCAGCATGAATGTATATACCGTGAATGTGCTACAATGATAAAAGCCAGATATTATATAAAGATACAGCTATTCAAATCTTCCATGCCCTTCTTGCTATATAATACCATGGACATGATTGATGGGGGCTTTATGCTCCATGGCCATAAGGCTACCCACTTTACTTGCTATTCATGCATCAACCAAGACTGAATTAAGTCCATGGGGAAGTAGTTATGTGAATGATTTTGAATGAATATGATATCAGAATAATATCAGAAAAATCATAAGTCTTTTATTTTTTAAAAAAGAAAAACATAAATTATCCTTATATATATTTATTTTCGTACATTGCTAGATCAAAATCCTGAACATCAGTAACTTTTGAGCTATATAAATTAATAAGAAAAAATAACATCATTCCCCATGAGTCATACCAAATTCATGGACCAAATAATTATTCTGTCTTCTGCTAAGAGGGAACTGAAAACAACTCAGTATCACTGCTATCCTGCTATACAGTTGTTAGCAGGTAAAACATTTTCAGTTAAAATGCTGGCTGATTGTCTAGGTTTGAGACAAAGTAAAAATCACAATGAAACTGGAATGATTATTTAATGTGGGTTCTTTCTCTTGTACAGTAAGTCTATGTTTATACTTTAACGGTATACTCACGTGAGACATATTTGATAAATGACAAACATTTTGGTGCACCAATTTCTGTTTTGGTACATACCTTTTCGAAGTTTGCTGAGATAACTAAGGTAATCTATTTCACAGTATTAACACATAAAATTCCTGAAACAAAATAATGACTATAAATTAGCTGACAAGAGGTGCTATAAGCAATAACTTGAGAAGTAATTCTCCAATTCTGCATTTCACAAGCTTTAATTCTGAAATATCATAGAGGAAGACTAAAATATCCGTATGACCTAATGAAAGACTATCCTTAAAATATACAGAGGCAAATTTACCTATATAGCTGTTTCATTTTGCATCTTTTATCTGTTATTCAAAGTACATAAACCAAACAGTTCTGGGGGCTGTATTGTAACAATAAAACAGTACAGACAATAACACTATAATTCAGGAGTCTCCAACCTTGGTAACTTTAAGCCTGGAGGACTTCAACTCCCAGAATGCCCCAGCCAGCTTTGCTGGCTGAGGAATTCTGGGAGTAGAAGTCCGCCAGGCTTAAAGTTGCCAAGGTTGGAGACCCCTGCTATAATTGATTCATCTGATTCTATCGATATTATTATTGGACAAATGCCCCAAACCCTAATTATAAATTAAGTTTCACTGTTCTCCAGGAAAAAGAAAATACAACATAGTTGCTCAAAATGCTCCTTTAGCTGTTATGGTTGTAAAAAATCTGTATTCCAGTGTGTGCAACAAGATGCATTGCATTATATTAGAAACATATGCTTCTGCTCTTACCATCAGGTTCTACCACTTTGTATTCACCCTATTGTCCCAGATTTCACACATACCATGACAGCAGTCACACAGTCCTAGATAAAACCAGTGAAGACAATACAATAGTTAAGTTCCAGTCTAGTTTTCAAGTCAGGAAGATCCAATATCAGTTTCAAAATATGTAAAATTATAGAACTTTTTTTTAAAAAAAAATGCTAAATTTGGAATTGTGAAATTAAAGTAGCCTAACATAAAAATTGTTTTAGTATTTATTCAGTCAGATAATTAATACTGGAAGCTTCTGTTAGCCACAATTGTATAATTGATGCCAACCATGGTCAGCAATAGGACTTAGACTAATATACCACTCCATAGTGCTTTATAAATGTGGTTTATAAATGTCATCATATTGTCCTCAACAATCTGGGTCCTCATTTTACCTACCTCAGGAGAATGTAAGATTGAGTCAATCCAGAGCCCATCGGGATCAAACTCTTAGCTGTGGGTAGAGTTAGCCTGCAATGCTGCATTCTAACCACTATGCCACCACGGCTCCTAGTTAACTGCAGAAATGGGCTACTAGGTGTCTGGAATAGGCCTTAATCCACAGTAGACTCTCACTCCCAAAATGCTCTTCCAAAATCTTGCACAGCACCCTTTTCTTTCTCAGATGTTTTGCTCTCGATGTAGAGCTTGAATGCCCTGTCTCTATATCAGAATCAAAATCTAGATTTTAATTGTCAGGATAAGTAGAACATGGCTCTACTAAAAACTTGGTACCAGGCTCCATCATTTTGGAACAAACTTGCCAGGCCCTTTACCTAGCTTCTATTCTTTCCTCTCCTTTTCTCAAGCCCACTTTAAAACACAAATGTGACATTTCAGAACTAAGAATCAGAGTGGTATTCAGCAGGTTCTGACCAGTTCTGGAGAACCAGTAGCGGAAATTTTGAGTAATTTGGAGGCGGTAAATACCACCTCTGACTGCCCCCGCCCCCATCTATTCTCCGCTTCCCAAGTCCCAGATGATTGGGAGGAAATGGGGATTTTGCAGTAACCTTCCCCTGGAATGGGGTGGGAATGAAGATTTTACAGTATCCTTCCCTTGCCACGCCCACCAAGCTACGCCCAAGCGATGCCATACCCACCAAGCCACGCCCACAGAACCGGTAGTAAAAAAATTTGAATCCCACCACTGCTAAAAATACCTAGAAACCCATGAGGTTCCCTCTCTACATTCTCCCAAATCAGACTCTTTGTTGATAACATACACTTTGTGGTTTCCAGAACAGTGAGTAAAACATTAACTTTGGTCAAAATAATTTTTACTCTTTTTGATATACTTTACACAATTTGCACAGCCTGGATTAAAATAGCAATTGCTGTGTAAGGCTTACTTTTTTTTCATTTTGACTTCCCAATATATCCACACTGAGGTTTTGTTGAAAGACAAGCGTCTATTTATATATCTCCAAGGCCAATATCCATCTCTGATGCCAATAGAAGCATTTGGCAAAAGCCTGCATGCCTTCTGGCCAGTATCTTTTTCCTTCTTACTCTCTCATCTACTTATGTCTTCTATCTTATATACAGCTATATTACATGCCCTCTGGCATAACAACTGTTGGTTTGAATCATAATTTTATTTTACCTTGCACAGGACTCTAAGAGATAAAAGGATGCTACTGTATTGTTAGCGATGAACTGAGTAAGTTATTAATTGCTGTGGCTAGGTACATCTGGGCAGTACATTGGGATAGGCCCAACAGCAGTTGCATTGTTTCCAAAAACTAGTTAGCAGTAACACTCTGGGGAACTTTAGAAATTTTTTCTACTCAGCATTACATGCAAGAAAAAACTCAAAGCTTAGTAGGTCTTTCCTTTGTTACCTAATAGTCAGGATATCTAATGTATTTACCAATGGGGAAAGAAAGAAAAAAACTGTCAGTAAAGAAAACATAAAGAGCTACCTGTACCTATTCTATAACATTTTTTTAATGTAAGCTTTATCTCAGATATATATCAAGTCTAAAGAAAATCCTCAGCACTCTAATAAAGGGAAAATAAGAAATCTGAAGTTGCTTTTCTTATCCAAGAATTACCTATACAGGACAAAGGGACAGCCCTACCCATACATACAGAAGGTCCTGCCTTCAATCTATGTTATCTGGCTGATGAGCTTCAGGTCTTCAACAACCCTGCTGCAGGATTGCCTCTTCCCATCTAGCCACAGGTCTCCATACTCTATGGCCATTTCTGTTTTAATTGCTAGAGAGAACAGACTCTCTCTTGATAGCCAAAGTCTTCTCTTTTTTTAGGGGTGGTAGAAATAGCAATGACGCATGTCCTCGATGTATGACCAGTCACTTGGCGATCGTTCAAAGTTATGACAGACCTCTCTGCAGTCATACAACCGCATTTTACACAGGAAGTAAATGCCAGTTTTCAGCAAAACCAGCCCACAGCATGGTTCCATTAATGACCATGGCATTTGCTTAATGACCACCACAGAAAAGATTGTAAAATCAGTCATTGGTGACCCAATTTACAACTGTCACAAATTACAACTGCAGGCTGCATTAGGATAGTAACTCAATAACTATCTGTGTATCAGTCAGCAACATTCCAGGTTGCTATCCCACTCCCTCTGCCATTAAGGAGTTTTGGGTGTTTTCTTCCCCAGCAACATTCAGTAACATCCAGGCCATTTTAAAACTCAGTTTTTCTTTCACCAGCTTCTTTGACCATGCCAAACATAGTTCCAGTATGTTTAGATTTCAGAAAATAACCTTGCTCAATGACAGATGGATGGATGGATATCATGTAAACTTTTCTTAAAACTCCATTGGGTTAAAAGTATAAAAATATAATTTGCTTACAAAAGTCCTCCTGCACAACACAGCATATTGCTCTATGTACAAATTACTGGCCATGTTGACTTTTCTTCAGTTGTCAACGCCCCATTAAAAGAATCAAATGATACAGTACTTTCACCTTGTTGTTTTTCCATGGAAACAAGTGCCTTTATAACTACCAGGATGCTAAAAATATTAAAGATAAAGGGGAGGCAAGGCCCTAAACTCAAATCAAAAGAATAGGTCGATTCCATTAAAACATGGAATGGGTTATAGACCCCTTGCAGAGACTGTTATAATTCTACTGTTCTTTTCAGATGCTTGCTTTTTGTATTTTTTGTATTCTATTGTTTTAGATTATAAAGTCATAATGGAATGGAGGGACCTAAATTTTTTATAAACGAATAAATTAATGGATATTTCATATGTTTATGAAAGCTGTGGGCTTAAATATACTTACTTGCATGTTAGACATATTGGATTGGATGAAGATTGTTCAGGAATGTACATCTATAGACTTGTGACTTAAAAACAGTAATTTAGTCACATTTACTCAAAAGCAAGACTATTAGTATCACTCATTTCAATAAAACAGGTGGACTTGGCATATATACTCTTTTCTCAGAATAAGTATACTGAAGGATTTGTTTTTGATTATATATTACCAATACCATCCAGCTGCATTCATTAAATCACAAGCCAGTTCAAGTTTATTCAGAATTAATTCCATTGGGTTAAATGGAATTCACTTCCTACTTTCCTAGAATTGGAAAGGGAAATATTCAATCTTTCTTTAAGCATGGATAGATCTCCTCAAAAATGTATTTCTGAAGATGTTTTCCTACAAAAATGGGAAACTTATTTTAATTAGCTTCAATCAGCAATTATTTTGCATTTATGGGAGTTCTTTGACCCTATTTGATTCAAATCTTCGACCTGTATACTCTATTCTGCCAATCAATTCAGATTGTTCCTTAATCTTATTAGTACATATGAAGTCCCTGAAAGCTTTTGATGGGGCTTTGAAAGCTAGCTCAAAGAGTTCAAATGGCCTGTAAGTCTGAATATGACAGAATTAGAAAATTAAGAAACATATCATCATCATCCTCCTAGGATTCTCCCACAGATGCAGAATCCTCTTTTTGGATCAAAAAATGCCATCTTCCACAACATCTAGCCGGGTCATCTCTGCATTTTGAGAGAGATGGCTGTAGATCCATTGACTGGCCAGCTTGTCACATAGGCCTGGCATCGGTTTGGTCTATGTTTAGTTCAGCACTGTCCTGGCAGGCGAGCAGAATCCAGCGGCAGCACTAGGAGGAGCAGACCGCACCAGCAAAATTATGATTTGGAGTAATAAAGTTATGATTTGGAGTAATAATCCTGTTAAATATCATTTAAAAACTAAAACCCCTGGCCCATGTGTTGGGCTTCTTAAATTGAACTGCACTTGTAGAATATGAAGGTATGATAAAAACATGGCTTTTATTTTTGTTAGAAAAATGGAATATAAGATCTTGATAAAGGAACCTTTGAGGAGTTCTACATGAAGTACATGATCTAGGAAAAGTTAGTTTCTTAATACTTCATAATAACAAAGCAGTATACACTTTATGCAATGAATTGGTGGGCACATTTGGACTTTTCCAAGCTCTCTCAAAATGGCTAACATCACGGCCAGTTCATTACAAGACATTTATTCAATAGGCAGCAGTCTTGTTGCTCTGACCATACTCCCTACCAATAAATACCCTGGGGTGCAGTTAGGCATCCATCATTTTATCTTCTAAGAAAGCTTATGAGGCCCAAAGTTATTCCTGGAAATAAAATGTCAAAATGGCATTTTGCTCTGCTGCAGGCCAATTTTTTCCTTTCTTTCCCTTTCTCTATAGGTAAACCAATCCCCATCCCAAAAATTAGCACCAAATATGCACCAAAGGAGGCGGTCCATATAGGCACAGAATTTAATCATGCATATTTAATTTTGATACATACAGCTGTGGGTTGCTTCCGGTTCGGGTGAACTGGTAGCGGCAGGAGGCTCTGCCCACCCAAGACATCATCAAAAATGCTCTGCACATGCACAGAAGCACCACGCGCTCCCAATAGCGAACCAGTAGCACCGGGATTTGAAATCCACTACTGGATACATATGCAAGGAAAAGTATTCTTGCATATGTATCACACAAGGGTGATGTATTCTTTTCTTTACAAGGATAGGTTTTAGATATTTTGCAAATTAATCTACATTCAGAAATATGTGGCAAGCAGGAAGGGTATTGTTTACACTATGCCTGAGACTCCTGGTACTGAATGGAGACTCAGGACCCTGAAATGTTAAAATCAAATACAGTAATTATTTTTAAAGCCAGTAAACTGAAAGATAAGACTCCTGGAAATCTGTAATTTTCTTCTTAGGGAGCCTGCAATGAACACTCACCTCCAACCTAGAGTAGTTACTACCTCTCAATTTCTTATTTGAAGAAAAGGTGCATCAGAAAGGGGGGGATTATAGCTTAACCACGTTTACATCCCAAACTAAACGTGGAGTTCCCCACGTAATACATTCCCACGGTCAATAATCCCAGGGCAGATTTACAAACATGGAACCCAGGACTTTTGACCCCAAAAGTCAAATTACATACCAATCGCCAACACATACATTGTGTGGCACAGTCTCGATTTGGGCCGGCCCTAAATTATATTCCCCCCCCAAAAAAAATCTGTTAAATCAGCTTCAGCCCTATTTGGGGTCATTGAGCTTCTGAAATCACGAAACGTATTCGCCCCCCACCCCACCTCTTCAAACGAAGAAACAAAGCAAGGGGGCAGGGATGTTTTTTTAAAGTTTTGCAAAGCGTTCCCTCCCATTTCTTCCTCATCTTTTGGAGCGAGGGGGAAAGGCAGCAGCTACGGTAGCGCTCCCGCCGTTGTTTTCCTTTTGTTCTTCGCAGTTCAGCGCAGCCGCTGCTTTTTTTTCTTTTTTGCTTCCCCCGAGCCCTCTAAGCAGCCTTTTAAAATCACCCTTTTTTTATATTTCCTCCACCCACAGGTGATGATGCAGACGCCGAATGGCTCCTCCTCCTTCCCCTTTACCCTCCCTCCCCCTCTTTCTCTCTTCCACTGGAAGGGCTAAGCTCCCCTTAGCCAGTCAGCCTGCCCTTATTTAATTTGGAGTGTGATTTTGCTATTTTTAGCTTCTGGATTCTCTCCAGTAAGATTTAGAGGAAGCTTTTTTTCCTCTTACTTTTTTAATTCTGCAAATGATTTTGACCCAGCTTCCTTCCTCCTGGAACATTTTTTAAAAATTTTATATAAATAAGAGGGGGCCTGCCTGCTTATACGCTGTTTCTCTCTCTCTCTCTCTCTTTTTCCCCCCCACTGCAAGTCTCCCTGCCTTCTGCTTCAGATCTGCAATTGCAACCATCAGCAACCAGAAGGGGGGATTATTTTCATTTCACCACAACACACAAGGAAAAACGTACACAGATTCGCGAATAAGAGTAATTGTAAGTTGGTGATTTCTAAAAAAAAAAAAAAAAAGTTGCGTTAATTTTATTTTACATTTGCAGAATTTAGAACCGGATTTTGCAAAGTCATTTCAGTTTGCAAAAAAATGTATCTGTGCTCGGAATTTACAATAGGAAGCAAGTAAGGCATGCGGAATAAAATAGTCTCCAGCCTTTTATTCTCAGCGTGCATGCAAGTAAGAGAAGAAGGGTTATATGTGTGGGAAGGGAGGTCTTAGCAGAGCTCACTGGATTGGGGAAGGCGGAATGGCCTTGCAATTTGTGGCTAAGTGGGTATGCCTTTTCTCAAGCACTTCACCTTTAATGTTAAATTCTAATGCACTTGATCCGGATTTTATTCAGGGTGGAAAACTGATGGATGTTTTTCTACAGATCACGGGTCGGATGGTTTTAATATTCCTTTTCTTGTCTCTTTTTTATTTTTTATTTTTATTTTTTAACGCCGGAAGCGTAGGTAGCGGTTAAAACTGCTTTGCTTATTGCAACTTGCACCTATCTACGAGACTCCCATAACATTGGAGCTCTGGCGGCTGGTGTTTCAGGTTTCTCTGCCCCCCCCCCCTTTTCTCGAGATCCTTACAAATACATGCACGCTGGGGCTGTGTTCATTTTCAAATCGCGCGACACTACTTTCGTCCACTTATTAATTTTTTCAGTGGGTTTCTTCCAATAGACATGCAGATCTGGAAAAAAATTTGAGTGTGTGTGCGTGCAAATAGCAGGTGCATTGGGTTTTCTAGAAACACCCCCTTCCGCTCTTTTAAAGGGGAAGATGCCGGAGGTTTCGTTTTCTTTTAAAGGAAATTGGTATAATCTGAGCTATAGCGTTTCAGATGTTGAAATGATTGGTAAATTTAACTAGATTTTCTCCTAGACGGATTTACTTTATTCATTTATTTATAAAGCCTGTGCATCGTTTTTGGCTTACATTTTTGAGTAAAACTTGTGGCTGTGGTTGGGGGAGGGGTCCCACACTACTGCCCAAAATATGTATATTTAGTTTCAGTGAGCTGCAGCTACTGATTTTGAATGTTTGTGTTTTCATTAGAGGCTCTGATTAGGCAGATTCAGATTCAGATTCCAGTCTTGATGTAGTGAATTGCTCAATTTGAAAATATTGGAGAACTTAAATCAAAAATATGTTCAGACATGAAAGTAATGCATCTAGCCAGCATATTATTAGTGCTTGGCTAACTGATGTTGGCAGAATTGAGAAAGTGTCTTGAAGAGGCACCTCAACCTAGTTAACTAATGGTTGGAAGAGAGATTGGGGGTATTTCCTCTTTCTACTGATCAGGAGGGTTAGTTTTAGTGGAAAAGGAGAAGATGGAGCGTGTAACTTTCCCCCATCAGTGTTCTCTTATATAAAGCTGCTTGCTAACTTTAAAAAACTATGTCATTTACCATTTTTCCTCTTCACAAAGAGGATCATACTCTCCCTCCCCCATAAATCAACGCCTTGTGGGATTGAACATTTGTGTCCTGAAGGACAGCTCTTCAAAAGTTTCCAGTTCTGTTAACCTTCCTGTGTGGCCCTCCAGCCTTCCTTATCACTTCCTTTTGTTATTTGCACTTCAAGTGGGGCTGGCTGTTTTAATAGCCCATCTTCTGGGGCTTCAAAAGAATCCCCCTGGAATGCTCCATTAAGGGATCTCCCAAGCCAGCTCTATTTTCAAACAGGCTCTTCAAATTTGTGATTTGTGTTTATGTATTTTCCTCCAGCATATTGTAAGCAAACCCAAGCCTTTGCACAGAAGGTGCCCCAGCTCCTGGGTGGAGACTGTGCTGCTTGGATTTAGGCCAGCCATTTTGGATTGAGCAACCTGTTGTCTTTCAAAATTTAATTTGTTATGAATCAGATAGAAGCAAACAGTTGTGGTGCAAGCAGGGTGTGGGATGGGAACATGGAAGGAGAATTGGCAGATTTCTGAGAAGAAAAATCACCCCAGAGGATTGCTGTTTCTAAGGGTGATAGGTTGTGACTGCTGGCATTCAATTTCATTTTGAGGAATGGGTCCTCAAAATGGAATTGGCCCTAATAGCTGTCTAGAATAATATGTAGGGGTGGAGGGATGCTGCATAAGCATTTTCCTTTTTTCCATCTAGATAAATATATCCATGGATTCTCAGTTTTCCCGGCAGTAACTATTTTAGGATGTAGACACAGGATGATTTACATTTTCCTGCATTCATTTAAAACTGGAGATTTAACTTCCATTGTTGTAGCAGTGTTGGTTTTCTTGGTTTCTTCATGTTGGGGTAAGACTTTCCAAAATCTGAATCAATTGTTTGTCAATTTGGACAGTACAGGTAATTCTTGATTTACAACAGTTCACTTAGTGACCATTTGAAGCTACAATGGCACTGAAAAAAGTGACATGACCATTTTTCACAATTCTGGCCGTTGCAGCATCCCATTGGTCATATGATTTACATTCAGATGCTTGAAAACTGGTTCATATTTATGACGCTGTGTCCCAAGATCATGTGATCAACTTTTGCAACCTGACAAACAAAGTCAATGGGGAAACCAGATTCATTTAACAGCTGTATTACTAATTTAACAACTGCAGTGCTTCACTTGACAAATGTGGCAAGAAAAGTCATAAAATGGGGCAAAATTCACTTAACAAATTTTTCACTTAGCAACATAAATTTTGGGCTCAATTGTGGTCATAAGTCAAAGGCTACCTGTACAACGGAAGTGAGTGGGGATGATTCTTGCCCTTCACTGCTTTCTCCATCAGCAGATGCAAAAGGGCATTCAGTCGTAGCAAGTACCTGCAAAGCATGTAAGTTGCCTTTAAGTATTTATAGTCTCATCAAAATTCATCATCTCCAGCAATCCTGAAATTTGTGGAAGTATATATTATTTCCACAATAATATATTAATTTATACATTATTACCATAATGTTTATTTTGGCATTTTGTCACAAATTATATACCATTATTTTCACATGTTATTTATTATTTATTTATTGCCCCAGATTGTTGGGGGCAATAAGTTGACTTTGTATATAAATATACAAATAGAATGAAGACTATTGCTAACATAGTGTAAGCCGCCCTGAGTCTTTGGAGAAGGGCGGGATATAAATGCAAATAAAAAATAAATTTTTTTTACAAAAATTAGATGACTTGATGAACAGATCTAGCCTGTTCTACAAATCCTGTTTAAAACAAGCCATAGCTTGATGCACTGTGTAGACATAATCATTGAATTAGACAAATAAGCTAGCAAACAGTTCATGGAAAATGGAAAATTCCTAAGAGAAATGGAAAACATCCTTGTAATAATGGTCTGTGTAAAATACAGAAGTTTGATTGATTGTGTTTTCCATGTGATTCTAATGATAACTGTTAGAAGATACCCTTCCCAAATTGGAAATTGCTATTGTAAATCTAAGAATTATCTATTAGGTTTGCAACAATTCATATTCATCCAACTGACTTTCATTGATCAAAGTACTGTGATAATAAGTTACATAGTCTCTCTCTCTGGTCTAAAAGTTTTAGTCCAATTTTAGATAGATCACTGCCTAAATGAAATTTTTAGACATTAATTAGAGCTAGTTTGCTGTAGTGGTTAAGGTGCTCACTTTGAAATCAGGACACTCTGAGTTCTGATCCAGCCTTAGTATGAAAGCCTATTGAGTGGCTTTGGGCCAATCACTGTCTCTCAATCCAACCACCTCCCAGGGCTGTTGTTATGGGGGAAATACGAAGAAGAAGAAGTGTTATGTGTATTTCCTGCCTTGATTTACTTATAAAGTAATAAAGGCGGGATAGAAAAACTAATAAAATAAACCTTTATTTTTTTTTCAGCCAGAAATGTTGATTTTAAAAGACAATTGAGGAGGATAGAGTATGTTTATATCCAGATGTCTGTTAAATCCAAATTTACAGCGTCTGTTGCAAATGATGAAAATGTGTATTAATTACACAGACTACTTTGAATGCTAAAGACTTGTCTGTTATTTGGAGGGCTGCAAATCTGGTATGTTGCAGTGAAAGTAATAAAACAAGATTCATTAAATCATGGTTTCACTATGATCTGACAGGTGCAATATTTATTTATTAATCACATTTATAATATATGAATACTATTCTTGCTGCAAGTAGTTTTTATTCAATTTATTTGATTTGATAATTACTTACATATGTATCCTTGTATAGTTCTGATATTATTACATCTAGTCCTCGACTTACAACAATTTGTTTAGTGACCATTTGAAGTTATAACCACTGAAAAAAGTGATTTACAACTGTTTTTACATCTACAACTATTGCAGCATCCCCATGGTCATGTGATTGGAATTTTTGCACTTGGCATCTGGCATATATTTATGATGGTTGCACTGTCTCAGGGTCATGTGATCACCATTTACAACTTTCCCAGCCCACTTCCAATAAGCAAAGTCAGTGGGAGAAGCCAGATTTGCATAATGATGTGATTCACTTAACAATTGCAGTGATTCTTTTAACAACTATAGCAAAATGGTTATAAAATGGGGCATAACTTACTTAACAACTATCTTGTGTAGCAACAGACATTTTTGGCTCCTTCTGACCATAAACTGTATAAAACATTAATCCCTAAAAGTAAAAGCTATATAGGCCAAACTATTTCTGAGTTTGAATTGTATAAGTAGAGCTACAGTGCAAATACATTGCAATGTATAAAATTGTACTATAATTTTCTCAGAACAAGCATAATGTTCAATTCATGTCAATCTTCCTCAAGCTAGTATCTTCTACAGATATTAGACTGCAATTTCTGTCATTCCTAGGCAAGCTGTCTGAAGTTAAACATCTGGATGGCACCAGATGGGGAAGAAGCCTAGTTTATAATCATAACTCCAAAAAGAGGTTCACAACATAATAAAGCTATTACCTTTATCTTCTTGGGTGTTTTCACCAATGAATTGCTTTTGCGTTCTGTTTATGAGATCTCACAATTTGTGTTATTTTAAATTATTTTCCTGTTCCTCTCTTCACATCTATTTTTCTGTTCCCCTCTTTACATCTATTTTTCTGTGTGTATGTGTGTGTAAACATTCCTATTTATTTATTTGTTTATTTATTTAATTTACAGAATTGATAAGGCTTCCCAACTCAATATGATTGTCTGATGTACAGTTTTTCCTTTTACAGTCTATTTTTGATCTGATGGAAATATGAATTAAAACTTGGATTGATAAAAATATTGCCTGAATGTGGATTTTACATTTTCTTAATAACTTGGTGAGAATGATTGCTTTTACATCTTCAATCATTGTGCATGAGAGCTTTCCAGTGTTCAGAACTCGGTACCAGCTGAAGCAGTTGGCGTAAGATTAAATGGACTCTGGGGGGATGGTAGAGGACGAAGGCCTGGAGGAACATTGTCCATGGGGTTGCGATGGGTCGGACACGACTTTGTGACTGACTAACAACAACAACAAAAACCAGCTCTATGGAATTCACAACCTTCTGCATTTTCCTCAATCCAGGTTTTTAGAAGGGAAAAGTATAATATTCCTTGAAAATGAGTTGATCCGGTATTGATTATATTGTTATATCCTGAGTGGTTATTGGTACATTAATATACTTTCTAGTTCGTGTGGTGAAGGCAATGCATACAAATTAGTTTCTGGAATTGAGATCCTAGCTTGTCTGGAGTAGCATTTCTTCCTCTTTCTTTTCTCATGAAGAGTAAGACTGGTTTTGCCCAAAGTCTTGCTGCAGCCAGGAATGCTACATGTGAGCGAGAATAGAAAAACTAGGGGTAAATTTGGGGAAGTGTAACATGCTGAATAAAATACAATCTTAGTGGAATAAATTGTTCTGTTAGATATGAATGAGTGGGAATGAGATGAGAGAGTACAGGAAGAATGATTAGGACATTCAGAGACTCAAGAATAATTGAAAACAATGTTGTATACTCAATATCTGTTTAGAAAGAGGTCTGCTTTGAATTTGTGATTTAAGTTCATTCATGCATATTACAAAGGAGTACAAAACTAAAAGTATGACTGGTTTGATTGTTTATAATGAAAATTGAGAGAAATATACAAAGCCCTGATCATCTGAATGTTGGGCGACCATTTTTTAATAATGTCAAAGATTCATGGGGGAAATAGATACAAGAGAAAAAGAAGTGAAAGAGGCCACTGAAACAGAATGACTGCTGGGATGAAACTCAAGTGATGGTGTGTTAGAAAGAATATTTGAGAGAGAGATATGGATAAAAGTGATATGTCAAAGATTGGAGTTGAAATGTTCTTAGTGTCTAAGAAAACACTAATGAAATGGAAATAAATGCTGTGAGAATAGGGGCCGTGGTGGCTCAGGCTGTAAGATAGCCTGTTATTAAAACACAGCTGCCTGCAATTACTGCAGGTTCTAGTCCCACCAGGCCCAAGGTTGACTCAGCCTTCCATCCTTTATAAGGTAGGTAAAATGAGGACCCAGATTGTTGGGGGGGCAATAAGTTGACTTTGTAAATATACAAATAGAATGAGACTATTGCCTTACACACTGTAAGCCGCCCTGAGTCTTCGGAGAAGGGCGGCATATAAATGTAAACAAAAAAAAAAGAATCTTAGACTGAGAAGACTGCAGTAATAGCTGGTATCACTAAAGAAACTTTAAAATATGGATGTGGTTCACATGTGTGAAGCCAGCACCTGTGCCTGATATCTGGAAGAATGTTATAATATTCTCCCACAGGGGAAAAAAAAAGATAGCAAATTGAATGTTAAAACTATAAGGAGGATTAGAAGTGGGCCTAGGAACAAGTTTGACAGAATTCTGATTCAAGGAAAAGGACAATATAGTGCAGTTCCATGTTGGACAAAGGGTAGGCAGCCCATCTTTATTGTTCAACATATTGAAAAAGAAAAGTATAGTTTATTTGGAGAAAACCTATGATTAAGTAAATAAGTTTGAGTTATGGGATATTTTGCAAGAGTGTGTTGAAAGTTGGTTTGCCGAATGCAATACAGCTCAAGTAAAATCTGTATGAAAATAAATAAAATGCCTAATCAGCATTTCAGCATTACGCAAGTGGTAAGGATGTCTCTTTATTATTTATTATGTTTGTGGTGATGTTAAAGATATGTTGATTGAGCATGTGAATTTGTATACTTTGTATGTAGACAATGCCTTGTTGGCTAAGAAACTGATTTGTATCAAGTGCTAAATTGTACAAATGCAAATGCAATAAGGAATTTTGATCTGAAAATTACTAATTTCAAAAATAAAAGTTGCTTTTTACAAAGAAAATGGGATGCGTGATTGTAAGTTATATGGTAAAAAAAATAGAAAATTGATGTTGTACATCATGTTAAAACATTTATTGAAAATGGGGCTATGGAGAAATTTTAAAACATGTAAATAGAAAGATAGTTCTATTAGCATTTGATCTATGGTGAAGAATGAATGTTTGCCAAAAGAAGCAAAAATGGCTGTGAATAACAGCATGCTTTCTTGCCCATTTAGTTGTATGGAAGGGAGAGCTGGATATGTGAAGAGGAACATAACAATCACTTGAATGCAGTGGGAACAGGATACTTAAGTGTGTGGTTACATCAAAAAGAGATGGGGTCAAGAATGAATGAGTGATGGATGACTGTATTGAATTCAAAAGTGAGTGACCAATATGAAAAAAAAATACATTGGAAGTATTTTCCATGCAGAGAGTAAATAAAGATTGAATTACAAAACAAATATACAAAGTACAAACAAATGACTTGAGAGGAAAAGGAAGACCAAGAAAGTTATGGTTGGGTGGAGCTGATGAGGTCTGAAGAACAAAAAGCAATATATGAATCAGTGTATGGGAGAGGCAGGGATGGTTCTTCAAGGATAGGAAAGTATGTTGAATATAGTGAATAGTGTTAGTGTAATATAATTTTAGCTTTTCTTTTTTCTGTTTCATGTTAATTTAATTTCTTCAGCTTGCTTTTTCTACTTTGGCACAATTTTATTCTACCACAAAAGGAAATAATGTAATAGATACATATTTACATGAATATGTATTGATGGCTTGAGAGTGTGGTTTGTGATGGTGGCTTTTTAATCTTAGGTGAGTGGATCTATTTATGTCATACATAAGGAATTTATTGACTGCATGCATCTTTCTCAGCACCTCTTTGCAACTCCAAATTGAAGGGGACCATTTTTTCACTTTTTTTTTTCATTTTGATTGATTTAAGGGGTGAAACACTTATATACCAAGATTGAAAAAGGTTGGCTACCTTTAATCCTCTCTGAAACCTATGGGGACCTATAAAATTATAGGGGCCATAATTTTATAACAGTTGCTTAAAGACTACTACTCAGTCCTTAATAAGTTTATTCCAAATTAAATCCACACTGAATTCAATAAGTTCAACTCTGTAGCAAGCATTTCTAAATATTATTTATAGGTGTCTGGCTCTTTTTAAAAAGGGTATGAGTCATTTCCATAATTGAGTATGAGTCAAATTTTGTAAAAAAGACTAGTACTTCTCTGTTCAAAGTTCATAAATCTGTCTGGAGTATATATTTTTAAACAATGTTCCTAGAAATATCTACATCCTGCAGGCAGCTAATTCCAAGTCCAAAAAAAAATCTCCCTTGGTCATCTCATAAAAACTCTCATAATTTTGTTTTCTTGGCTGAGTTTGTTTTATTAGAAAAAGCGCTCCTTTCTCAACTTTCTCAACAAGCAGGTATCCTGCTGCGCCGGTTGGAGGGATTGGGAGTGAGAGGCACCGTTTATCGGTGGTTCTCCTCCTATCTCTCCGACCGGTCGCAGACGGTGTTGACGGGGGGGCAGAGGTCGACCCCGAGGCGCCTCACTTGTGGGGTGCCGCAGGGGTCGATTCTCTCGCCCCTTCTGTTCAACATCTATATGAAGCCGCTGGGTGAGATCATCAGTGGTTTTGGTGTGAGGTACCAGCTGTACGCGGATGACACCCAGCTGTACTTTTCCACACCGGGCCACCCCAACGAAGCCATTGAAGTGCTGTCCCGGTGTTTAGAAGCCGTACGGGTCTGGATGGGGAGAAACAGGCTCAAGCTCAATCCCTCCAAGACGGAGTGGCTGTGGATGCCGGCATCCCGGTACAGTCAGCTGAGTCCACGGCTGACTGTTGGGAGCGAGTCATTGGCCCCGATGGAGAGGGTGCGCAACTTGGGCGTTCTCCTGGATGAACGGCTGTCTTTTGAAGACCACCTGACGGCCGTCTCCAGGAGAGCTTTCCACCAGGTTCGCCTGGTGCGCCAGTTGCGCCCCTTTCTAGACCGGGATGCCTTGTGCACAGTCACTCACGCCCTCGTGACGTCTCGTCTGGATTACTGCAATGCTCTCTACATGGGGCTCCCCTTGAGGGGCATCCGGAGGCTTCAGTTAGTCCAGAATGCGGCTGCGCGGGTGATAGAGGGAGCCCCTCGTGGCTCCCGTGTGACACCTATCCTGCGCAGACTGCACTGGCTACCTGTGGCCTTCCGGGTGCGCTTCAAGGTTTTGGTGACCATCTTCAAAGCGCTCCATGGCATAGGGCCGGGCTACTTACGGGACCGCCTACTGCTACCGAATACCTCTCACCGACCTGTGTGCTCTCACAGAGAGGGACTCCTCAGGGTGCCGTCAGCGAGACAGTGTCGTCTGGCGACACCCAGGGGAAGGGCCTTCTCTGTGGGGGCTCCCGCCCTCTGGAACGAACTCCCCCCAGGACTTCGTCAACTTCCGGACCTCCGAACCTTCCGTCGCGAGCTTAAAACACATTTATTCATCTGCGCAGGACTGGATTAGTTTTTAAATTTGTTGGTTTTAATGGGTTTTTATCATTTATTCTAAATTTTTAATCTAGGCCAATTGAATAAGTCTTTTAATTGTATTTTAATAGTATTTATATTGTAATATTATTGTTTATTTTATCTGGCTGTGAACCGCCCTGAGTCCTTCGGGAGAAGGGCGGTATAAAAATTTAAATAATAAATAAAGAAATAAAGAAAACTTTTTGAATTTATAAGCTTTGAAGAAAAATTATTTAGATAATATTGTAATCTAAAAAATGTGGATCTTTTAAACTGTATGCTTTGCATTTAGGAATAAGGATAAAAATGAGCTTTTGCTACTGGCAATATTTGTAAATAATAAAGCTTTATCAAGCTGCTGCTACCTCATGCCTCCCACCGACCCGTACGCTCACACAGAGAGGGACTTCTCAGGGTGCCATCCGCCAAACAATGTCGGCTGGCGGCCCCCAGGGGAAGATCCTTCTCTGTGGGGGCTCCTACCCTTTGGAATGAACTTTCCCCTGGTTTACGCCAAATATCGGACCTTCAGACCTTTCACCGCGAACTGAAAACATATTTGTTTGTTCGCGCGGGGCTCTCTTAAATCGTTTAGATTTTAAATTTAAAGTTTTAAATTGGGGTTTTTTAGATTTTATATATTTTAAATTTCGTGGCCAAACTATATAATAAATTTTTAAATTTATTTTTAATTGTACATTGTTTATTTTTATTATGGCTGTACACCGCCCTGAGTCCTTCGGGAGAAGGGCGGTCTAGAAATCTAATAAAATAAATAATAAATAAGTATTGTGAGTATGTTAAAAATGCCTAATCCTATGAATATTCTTCAATTCTTTGCTTATGGGAAGCTTCAAGATGTCTATTTCTAATTGTCAATGCCATAGACTAAACTTCTAATGGTGTACATAAGAGAAGGGGAAGGCACATTTTGGGATCTCTGGCCACATTTGGAAATTAAGTGCAAATTGTGGCAATGCTAAGAAAATGCCTGTCATGTGCAAAGGCATGTACATGGTAGGATTAGCTGGTCCCCAAAACACCCATTGCCAGAAGGACAATTAGTGAAGTTGTTGCGCACTAATCCCCATAATACATGGTCTATCACTTCACTTTATTTTTTCATGGTAGGTAAGGTACACATCCACCCCTCTTTTTTATTTTTGTATAAATATATAATTATATGGAGCCCCAAAATATTATTGCAATTGAAGAGGAAGAGGTTTTTAGAGCATCAATATTTTTTCTGTATTTTTATTTAAAGATGTCTAAGCAAACTTAAAAGGCAGGAAGATAGCCTGGGAGACACCAAGGAACATGTTTGCAGGGATATGGATGCAAACAAAATTCTAAACGTGAGGAGAAAAGTTTCTGACATCCAAAGGCATTAACACATTGATTTTTAATATGTTATATTAGACATTCAAATAGGGGGGAGAGAGAGGTTCATTCATTTTTTGAGACAGTTACATACTACTATCAGTTTGGGTCTGACCTCAACCGCATCTTGAGCCTTGATAAATCTTTAGATTATCATATATAAACAGCTCTGGCTCTTTTTAGTCAAAATCCTTTGTGGGTTTTCTGATAAGATGCTGTCAGTTCCTGCCAACAACTAGGAGAAAGAATCTACAAGCCAGCATTTCATTGAACCTCTCTGTGTTTAGAATGCACAGAAAAGTTGAGGATTTCTCTTTTCTATTCAGAGGCCAACAAAGAGAATGTATGATTGGATGATATGCTGTGGTTGCCCAAAGGCATCTAATTTTAAGGAAATGGTTTGGTTAAACATGGTCAATGTGAATCTTTTAGAACTGGGGACAGGGTGGTGCCCTGCAATTCAAGCTGATACATTGGTGTTTATTGTGGAGGAGTCGCTGCCTATTGACTCCCCCTGGTCATAGGGGTCACCATGGAAACAGCTCAGCAGGTAGTCTACCCTTTTATGGCCTTGTTTCTGATAGATTCGGACAGTTGTCAAGTTGCAGACAAACATTCAAGAAGTTGGATATTGCTGTGTATGACTGGAAAAGTAGCTGAGGGCAGAACAATACAAAATTACATGAGGTAGCACATTGACATTCTCATTTTTATCTTAAAGCAGATATTTTGATTGAAGTAGTGCTATATGAATAAGATTTAACATCCTTCCAATATGGCATTTCAGAAATTCCTCTTGTAGGGCAGTGCTACCATCATTCTTGTCCCACTCAGACAGTATTATTGTCATAGTAATAGCAGCACAATAGATATGAGTTTGGCCTTTAAGAGAAAAAAGTATCTAGATCCTTTTTTTCTCAACCTGATTGGCCATGCTAGATGAGGATTTGGGATATATAGACCTAAGCCCATTTGATGCCTTTAAATTGGGAATGATTGGCTTAGATCTAATTTAAATTGGTTATCTTAGTCAGTATAATGCACTTTTCCTGTCAATTGCCCTTAGTAACTTTTGTAAAATTCTTTTTAAAGTTTGTCTTGCAGAAGACCTTACAGCTTCTAAAATATATTTACTATGTTGATTTTGGCTTTAAATAACTTTGACCTATGTTTTCTGTTTTTCAAATTCTTTGTGGAATAAGCTATCTTCCTAAATTCTTATTCTTGCACAATTTAGATTTTTGGATTGGACATGTAAGACTGGTCTGGCTGACCCTCTTCTTTATGCTTCCATCCCCAATGCCTTTTTTTCAGAAATCTATTGCAATTTTTTTCTGCATTATGTGAGGAAAACATCTCATATTGCTTAGCACCAATATTGCTTAGCACCAATATACAGTTGGTTATGAGTATGCAAGGAACAAAATGCTAGGATATTAATTTCTCTTCATTGTAATATTTTCACTGGCAGTACTGCGGTAGTTATAAGGCTTAGACTCAAAATGATCTTCAGAGAATTCACCTTAAAATACAAGGGCTTACTAAACAAACAACAAACAAAAAATGCCTGTGGACACAGCCCTCTTTTCCATAGCAGAGAATGCTTTTTGCTCTGAGGCTTTATTTAAAACAAACCATATTCTTTTTTCATTCAGAATTTAGGTTATTCTTCTATCATTGATAAATTAATGATAAATTAATGAATTCATGGAATAAAACTAATAACTAATTGCATATTTAATCGGGTATCAATTGTAAAAGAAATTATTCTAATTATTTTAATCTGTTGGTAACACAATAAATGTGAAGTGAGTCTGATTAACTTCTAAGAAGCACTAATATTCTTAGTCCAATAAAACATGTAGCCTTTAATAAAAATCGGAAGTGTTCTAGTTTTGGGGTTGGCAGAGTGACAAGAGTAGTGCAGCTAACTCTTCCAATAATGGTCATTCATGATATTTGTGTTAGACTGTATGTTGTACTGCAGTGAAGCAGACAGACAGACCAGACAGACACACACACAAATTTAGAACAGGGGGCCCTTTGGATGCCTTTGGAGCGTGCTGATCTGAATAGATCCATTTTTCAAAGCGCTTTGCTTTCCCTACTGAGGCAAATAGAGGGCATTTCCTCTTTGCTTGGTTAAGAGCACCTCTTGAAAGTGTAGACTGGGCTTTTCTTTTGCTTTCTGGGCAGGAAGAGGGCAGAGCCTTAAAGGCACTTTGCATTGTTCATACCCTTTCATAAGGTTTGATAATCTAATATCAATGAACGTATCTTTTCTTTTATGTACACTGAGAGCATATGCACCAAGACAAATTCCTTGTGTGTCCAATCACACTTGGCCAATAAAAATTCTATTCTATTCTATTCTATTCTATTCTAATAGAATAAAATCTATTTTAAAATCTACATATGTTGACATTTGAGAGAAAAGAATTAACTGAATCATTTTATATCTGTCCTTTTAAAAGAGAGAAGATGAGTGAATCCAGTGCAAAATCAAGCCAGCCCCTGTCTGCTAAACAAGACAAGGATGTTTCAGAGAAGAGAGGACGAGGTCGGCCCAGGAAGCAACCCCAGGTTTGTACAGTGTTCAGCTTCCCTCCTGTTATTAGGGGAAACTTTTGCAAGATGTACTATGAATCTTGCCTCTGACTGGTTATTGTTTAAAGCAACTGAGTCATAATAAAAGGGAAATACAAAGCAGTATTACTATGGTGCAACCAAAGCTATTGATGATACACAATGAAAGTTAAACATTAGTAGGTCATTTACTTTGCATACTTAATGAAAGCAACTCCTCTGGGAATCAGGGCATCTTGCTTTATGATGCTAGCAGTAATTGTGACAGTCTAACTCCTTTGTTTCTGGAACAAACACAGTTCTGTAGAGGAGTACTGAAGCAAATTCTGAATCTCTGCCCATATTCATAATTCACAAGTATCAAAATATTTTCCTTCCTAAACTATCTAGAAAGTATTTCAGTAGCATCCAAAAAAGTTCAATGAATGCAGTAGCCTGATATACTAGGAGAGTATTGCCTTAGAGTTGCTTATTTTGATCCCAGAAAGAATGTATTTTCCCTCTAGAGATTATTTCAGCTGAAAGTTTGGGAACTCTGTAGAATTGTCTGCAACTCTGCAATATTGTCATCTGTAATATGATCAGAGCTTCAGTTAAGTCCTTTTAATAAGTAGAGGTTCTAAAGCAGTTAATATAGCAGTTAATACAGTATATTGTGTCATTGAACACACTGAGCAAACATTGGGTTTCCAGAGAGTTTACATGTTTTGTCTCACTACTATTTATCGTCAAAGGACTTGAATCATATTATCCTTTATAATATGATTCAATAGAAGATTTTGATAGGGAATCGCTTCACAATTACTGAAACATCACTCTCTGTCCTGATCTCTTTGCTCTGAGTTTTCCTCTTGAGTTTTCCTTTCCTTTAGTTTTTGAAGGAAGTACATTCAGTTGGAAAGTAGAATATCATTTATGTTATTTGCATTTTGTCATTACGCAGATGTCATCATTTACATCACTTCTGTAATGACATAATTTTTAAAAAAACATAAACCCATTGCACTGTGGTTTATAGCAATAGCATTTAGATTTAGGTTTATGAAAATGAGACTTCCATACAGCCTGTTCTACAAATGTGTTGGCCATGTGTTGGCCTTCTACTTCAAAGTATATTTGTCTTTAGTGATATAGGCTCACTAAATAAGAGGGAAAATGCAGCTGTGCATTTCCAGTAACATTCTCACTATAGTACATTTAACAAACTGATTTTCAGTAGATTTTCCAAATGTACACTATTAATAGTTGAGTCAGTTAACACTTCTTACCATGCGTATAACTTAAAAGCATATAATCTGAGTAAATATAGGCCTGGATTCTAGTCATAACTATTTAACCAAGATACTGAAGTATAATTTTGATTTTGGATGACAGCTTCATGGTATATTTTCTATTTTACCAGAAGCAAATGTATGTGCCATTATTTTTCATCTTTTCTATCTAACCTGGAATGATCTTCGAACCACAAGTCCGCTTCCCAATGTTATGGAGCAGGGGTGTCAAAATGGCGGCCTGTGGGTCGACTGCATCACACAAAGGCCAACCCAGCTCCACAAAGGGAAACATTGTTTTGATATATCACATGATGGCAATGTGACACAGCGAGTTTGACATCCATGTTATGGAACATTACATGAGGCTCTCTAGTGACAGTAATGTCATTGTACAAGACTAGTTAATTTGAAGGAGCTGTTTCTAGCATTTCAGGGACTTAAGGGTAAAACTAAAACTGGGAAGCCTTTCTGGCAAACTGTTTTCATCCCCATCTTTAAAGCCACCAATCCAAATAAAAATGGATCAAATTTGATAATTTTTCTGCTGGTTTTTGTTACATTTGGTCAAAATGCTAAGGGGCTACAAATGGGGGGCTGGGCTGTGGATTTATAGTCACTGATCAAAGTCTTGGGAACCCTGATCCTTTCTACATGTATAAAATTACTCTTACTTCTACATGAAAGAGATCACGTTTTTTGCTGATGTGAAGTATCAACTGACACCACTTTCTCTTCCATCTGCCTGAAGTAGTACAGTGTGACAATCTTTTTGGAGAAAGGCTAATGTTGGATCATTGGCTTCTGCATACTACTAAAATTTTTGTGTCTGTAATCTAACTGATTGAAACGGTGCATTATAGGGTATTTCAGTCAAGAAACTCAAGTTGACTAATTTGCAAAATGCTGGGGCCCATTTCTCCTGAGGCAATGAAATTTGGGGAAGTTGTGGGTTCTTCAACATTGCTACTTCACCTTTGGCCCAATCTGCCACGGTTATGTGATCCTCATTTTCAACAAGTCCATAGGAGGGCACCACACTCCATTGTTCCATCCTCCACCCGGCCTGGTAGGAAAGGAAAGGAAAGGAAAGGAAAGGAAAGGAAAGGAAAGGAAAGGAAAGGAAAGGAAAGGAGAAAAGGAAGTGAGGAAGGAAGGAAGAGGGAGGAAGGGCGGGAGGGAAGAGGGAGGAAGGAAGGGAGGGAAGGTAGCCAACTTTAAAAACCGCTACAAAAATATATGCCACCAAATAAAGACTGAATGCACCAATTACCACATCAAACAATGAGAAGACCTTCTGCGCACAAAATCCAATCGCGCTTTCTATAATTTTGTAAACAACAAACTTAAAGACTAGAGATCCATCCCACCCCTAAAAGGATCTAATGGTAAAGAATGTAATGATGAAACAGTTAAAGCAAACCTCTTCAACACATTCTTCGGCTCTTTGTTAACAGTAATGGCTCATACCCAAAATTCCCCAGTCGTACCAACAATGATTACAACGATCTAACACAAATAGATTTCACAGAAGATAATGTTGAAAAGGCCCTTCACAGACTGAAACCATCTCTATCTATTGGACCTGATGGTCTATGTGCATACTTCTTAAAAAAGCTTTCCATTGTTATAGCAAAACCCCTAAGCATAATCTTTGAAAAATCTTTCAGGACCAGCTCCCTTCCCAAACTATGGTCACTAGCCACAGTCATCCCTGTCTTCAAAAAAGGAGACCCCAGCCTAGTTGAAAATTATAGACCAATTTCTCTATGCTGCGTCACCTGCAAAGTAATGGAATCAATCATCAACCAATCCATCACCCTCCACCTTGAAACAAGCAACCTACTCTCTAATAAACAATTTGGTTTCAGAAAAAAATTATCCTGTAATTTACAACTTCTTCACTGCAAAAACATGGACTACAAATCTTGATCGGGGCAAAACAATAGATGCAATTTATATAGACTTCTGTAAAGCTTTTGACTCAGTGGTACATGACAAACTTCTTCTAAAACTAAAATCCTACAGCATCTCCGGACCCCTCCATAATTGGATATCAGCGTTCCTGTCAAACAGACAAGAAGTGGTCAAAATTGGCAATGCTCTTTCAAATCCTATTCCTGTCAAAAGTGGCGTTCCTCAAGGCAGCGTTCTTGGACCACCGCTCTTCATACTATACATAAATGATCTCTGTGACCATATCTCAAGTTATTGTGTTCTCTTCGCTGATGATGTTAAACTATTTAACACTACCAACAATGCGGCTACCCTTAAAAAAGAGCTTGACTTTGTGTCGGAATGGTCAAAAATTTGGCAACTCCAAATCTCAACCAGCAAATGCTCTGTCTTACACATTGGAAAAAAGAATCAGAACATTAAATACAAGCTTGATGGACATTACCTTGTAGATGACCCTCACCCCGTCAAAGACCTTGGAGTTTTCATATCAAACGATCTAAGTGCCAAAGCCCACTGCAACTACATCGCCAAAAAGGCTTTAAGAGTTGTAAACTTAATCTTGCGTAGCTTCTTTTCCAGAAAGATTACACTACTAACCAGAGCATACAAAATATTTGCTAGACTAATTCTCGAATACAGCTTGCCTGTCTGGAACCCACACCTCATTTTGGACATTAATACAATTGAGCATGTCCAGAAATATTTTACAAGAAGAGGTCTCCACTCTTCTGATCACAACAAAATACCTTATGCCACCAGACTTGAAATCCTGGGTTTAGAAAATTTAGAACTCCGCCGCCTTCGGCATGACCTGAGTATAACTCATAAAATCATCTGCTACAATGTCCTTCCTGTCGAAGACTACTTCAGCTTCAATCGCAACAATACACGCGCACACAATAGATTTAAACGTAATGTGAACCGCTCCAATCTTGATTGCAGAAAATATGACTTCAGTAACAGAGTTGTTAATGCCTGGAATGCACTACCTGACTCTGTGGTCTCTTCTCAAAATCCCCAAAGCTTTAACCAAAGACTATCTACTATTGACCTCACCCCATTCCTAAGAGGTCTGTAAGGGGCGTGCATAAGAGCACCAGCGTGCCTACCTTTCCTGTCCTAATGTTCCCTTTGATTGTATCTAATTTGTATGGTTATTTCATGCTTATACTTATATATACTGTTGTGTTTGACAAATAAATAAATAAATAAATAAATAAATAAATAAATAAATAAATAAATAAATAAATAAATAAATAAATATAAAAGGAACAGGAAGGAAAGAAGAAAAGGAAGAAGGGAGATAGGAACAGAAAGAAAGATAAGAGGAGGGAGAGGAACAAGAAGGAGGGAAAAAGAAATGGAACAGGCAGGAAGAAAGAAAGGGAGGAAGAAAAGAGAAGAAATGAATGAGGGAGGAAAGTAAAGAAGGAGGGAGAAAAAGAAGCAAGGTAAGAGGGAGGAACAGAAGGAAAGGAATAGGAAAGCAGGAAGGAGAGAGTAATGAAAGAATAGGCAGTAAGGAAGATTGTCAAGGTTCACTGGTAGCTTCTCATAAAGAAACTCAGTGGGGAAGCCAGCAGCAAGCCAGAAGTTGCTCCCACTCCCACTTTTTTGCCCACCTGTCATCATTCTGTTTCGGTGTTTGAGTAAGGAAATATCTATAAAATGATGGTCTAATGGGTCAGGGGGTCGTCTAGTTTACAGCTAAAAGTGGAATGTTACAGGAAATGTGAAACACTAGCTACAGTATATAACACTTGAACATTGTCCACTATATGATAAAATGAGAATAAGGAAAATGTGTAGATTGTACCACTAAACATAGTGTTACATCTTTGAAACTCGTACTTTAATCACTATAGACTGTATTATGAACCTCTATCAGAAATTAATGTGCCTGTATATCAAATTTTTAAATTGGCTGTATTGGTGGGGTTCTTATATTTCTTTCATTGTAGCTTCTGGATACAGAGCAAAATGCCCTGAGAGAATGTGCAAGCATTAACTACATTTATTTCTCTGTCATTCATTGTAATACTCTTTGCTTATAGCAAGAACCCAGTGAGGCACCAATACCCAAGAGACCACGTGGTAGACCAAAGGGGAGCAAAAACAAGGCCACTTCAAAGGGAAGGGTAGGTATTCTGGCTGCTGGATAATGAATTGGAAATCCTAGTCAATCATGTGAACTCTCCTGTTGTTTTTATGCACATGTACAATTGACAGTGATTGTTAAGACTGATCTGGAGAATTGCTTCAACAGGAATAGCTATCCATGGAAGAATGAACCAGCCATATGTCTCCAAACATTAAATGTATTGGAACAAATTCTTAAATGCCTTTACTAGGACCAACTAGCAATACAGATAGCCTCAACCTACCACCACAATTGAACCCAAAATTTCCATTGCTAAACGAGAGAGATGTTAAATGAAATTTGCCCCATTTTACAACCTTTTGTTGCCACAGTTGTTAAGTGAATCATTGCAATTTCAAAAGGCAACTGGATTTCTTTGGGTTTTTCTTGAAGATGTGTTGCTGACAGTCAGAACTGAAAAAGCTTGGCTTTTCAGCAACATGTCTTCAGGGAAAAAACAGTTGCCTTTTGAAAAAACACCTTAGGGACAACCATGACCTGGATGACTGAGAACCTTGTTAGATGTGAATCACTGCAGTTGTTAAGTTAGTAATATGGTTGTTAAGTGAATCTGACTTCCCTATTGACTTTGCTCGTTAGAGGGTTGCAAAAAGTGATCACATGGGCCTGGGACTCTGCAACCATCATAAATATATTCTACCGTAGTTGCCAAGCATCTGAATTTTGATCACATAACCATGGGGATGCTGTTGTAAGTGTGAATAATGGTCATAAGTCACTTTCTTCATGCTGTAACTTCAGTCAATCACTGAATGGTTATAAGTCAAGGAATATCTGCTGTAAAGAACTGTAATAGCATGAGGGCTGCAGCCAAGTCAATGGTTGGTTAAGAGACAGCTTAGTCTCACAATAAAAATGTAGGTGTAGCAAACTTCTCAGATGTGATTTTCCCTAGTTTTTTAGGCTGTGAAGGCAATTGGGGGGGTGTACTTTCAGACTAGCAAGATTGAAGTCAGCCTTGCCAAGTAATCCAAACAGGAATAAAAAAATTGGAAGAGACCTTGGAGGTCTTCTAGTCCAACCCTGGTTCAAGCTGAAAACCCTATTGCATTTCAGACAAATGGTTGTTCAATCTCTTCTTTAAAACCTCCAGTGTTGAAGCACATCCAAAAATATTTGCAAGTAAGTTACATCAACAGAATCTTGCAAGTATGAAAGTACATTCTCCCCTGTCACCTTTACAGCCCAAAAAACTAGGGAGAATCGCTTCTGAGAATTTTGCTATACTCAAATGTCCAAGGTCATTTCTACATATCATTATAAGAGATGAGTTATGACTCTAGAAAAGGTATACCTTTTCTCTTATTTATTTCTCAATTGGACTATTGTATCTTCCATTTTATTTTTCTTTTAAATATAACATTTTCTAATTCTTTATCTGTTTGTGCATAATCAGTTTGATATTTTTGAAGGTTCTAGGATAAAACTGGATAGCACAAGAAGAATATAAGAATTCTAGGTCTGGTTTTTCATCTGGTAATAAAATAGGACCTAAAGTACCATGGGGTCTTGTCCCCTAATATTTGGAAAGTTTTTGAAAGGTAGAATTTGTAAATATGAGTGGGAAGAAGCACCCTTCTATTGATACTGAATTCTGCCTTATATATGTTTTTCTCTTATCAATTTTACTAGTATCCTGTGAAATATTCAGATGACAGAGACACCATTTTCTGAAATAACATCTGCTTTAAACCTATATGAATACATATGTTAGGAAACAACGGTACTGAGGATCTCCAAATTTCCTCACCACTCTTGTTAACTAAGAATGAGCCAACAGCATGAGAAATCTGCAAAAAAAGCAGTTGTCTCAATGCTACATCAATACTGGTAATCTTTGCTTAACAACAATAGTTGAGGCCAGAATTTGGTTGTTGAGCAAAGCGGTTATTAAGCAAAATGCCCACATGACTACTTTGAACAACGATTGCACTACCATTGGTGGCCATCAAGTAAGGGCCCTGAGTCATGGAGCAGACAGAGAAAAAGAGTTGCCTGCTGAAGTTTGAACTGTCACTGAACAAGTGATTATTAAATGAGGACCGCCTGAATAACCATCAAAGATGCAGTGTTAGACCTATAGAGAGGTTAGTTCATCCTCATCCATGGAGGTTTACTGAATGACTTGTCATGCACTCTCAGTCCAGCATATCTCACAGAATTGTTATTGTGGAGAAAAATAAGAAGAAATGTTAAGTGTGTTCTTCTAAGCTTTTGGAGGAAAAACAAAATATAAACCTACAGCTGTTACTGTAAAAAAAATAATTGGGTAGGCTTATTAAGTGTTGAACCAGAAGATAATAGAAAAAGTGATTTTTCGATTACAAGGAAGTGGATTTAATGCAGATATCACAAAAACTTTCTTAATGGTAAGAACATAAGCAGAGGCATGCCATAGTAGTGGATTCCTACATTGAGCAAGGACTTCACTAAGTGATCCTTATAATCCGTATAACACATTTTATGATTGTGTGAATATTGAAAAACTTATTTCAAAAGAAAAGCTGTGCTTGTATATATGCATATGTTTATTTTGGAGTTTATGGGGAAAGAACAAATAATGGAGTTCTATTGACATCCAAATCTAGGATTTTGAGTAAAAGATACTTGAATTAGCTGGACAGCTGGTGACATTTGGTTGTGAGTGTGTGTGTGTGTGTGTGTGTGCGCGCGCGCGCGTGCGCGCAAGTCTCTCCAAGCAGCTGGAGTTCGTAAATTTGTAAAGAATAGAAAGAGATATGTCCCACTCACTCACACAGAAGGAAGATTATAGTTTGCTAGATTAGGTAGCTTCTCTCACTCCCATCCCTCTGAATATGGAGGCCTTGACCTCCTAGCTTCTTCTATTAGTAATTGCCAGTCCTTAATGGCACATTGACTGTGCCATTCACATGCTGGTTAGGAAGATGTATCTATCAGGTGCTGTGTGGCTGAAACTGAGTGAAGATTAGGAATAAAGCAAGGAAATGAATAAATGATCCCAGAGCTGATGACTTGGCAGTTTTTTACATATGCAGTATGTAATCAGAAATACTAGGCCTGAGCCATATAGGGCCTGGTCTTTCTTCACCCGCTCTCTCTCCAAGTCTTTCAACTGGATACCAAAAAAGAACCTTCATTGTTCCAGATGCTTTGGAGCAACAGATGCTTGATCCTGATTTGGCAGCCAAGCTGCCAAGGTTATTTCAGTGGACACCTCAGCTTAGCCTCTCTCCATCTGTTCAAATTATAAAATGTAGCAAGAAAAGAACATGTACCAAGTTCTGGAGACATTTGCTTCTGTTTGTTACGCATCTGGCTCCCTGCAGTTATTGTGTTCTATTTTTCAAGAATAAGAGCAAGACCTTATTAAAAAGATGCTTCCAGTTCCTACCAATATATGAATTACAAATGTTCTGTTCCTGGTTCTGAAGTGACCATACTGAGCCTATTCTGTGATTTGGAGAAAACATTAGGTATATTCACATACAACAGTACTCAGCATCATGTGGGAATATTTTTTAGCCTTTGCTAATGGGCAACCTCCTCCTAGCAGCCAGCTCTTTAACATTGTTGCTGTTAATATACAGAGCAAGTATGTTCCTGGGGCCTTTTGAATCCAAAATAGCCATTACAGATGTTAAGGCAAATTTACACTAACCATGCTCTGAAGTAAGTACAGGATATTGTGATGACCAGGCTTTTGCTCTTGGCCTGACAATTTCTCCTACAGCTGCCTCTATATAGTTAAATGGGATTGCAACGAGATACCATGAAAATAATGGATCACCGAGGTGCTATGGAAATAATGGTACTACTTCCCAAAGCACTTTTCTACTCCAGTATCCAAGTGATCCTGCTAGTTCCTCATCTGGTGTTTGAAACTATTTCAGACAAGATGTTTGGCATGTGGAATAATCTGACACTTGAATAACCTTCTGCTTTGAACTACACATCCAGAGTTTGCCTTATTGCAATTAAAGCAGAAAAATGGGACTGGGTAAGAATGTTTTGGGATGCTGTAACCAAAAGCAAAGACCTGGCAGATTACTAACTATCTAAAAGGCCAGTCAGATGATGGTTAGAGGGTAGATGTTGGTTCTCTTCCTGACTCCTGCCTAGCATATAACAATGCTAGGGAAGAATTTTAGTAGGAAAGAGATTTGTAGAAAGTTTAATAAATACTGTGTATTTGTATTTGGTTTCAAACCTCTCTTGAAAATATACGACTCATATCCTGCATACTCTGAGTCATGGTACTACAACCCAGATGGCTCCTGTTGAAAGTGGCAATGATGGTGAAGAATAACAAGGGAGAGACTAGTGGCTTTGATGCCAAAAGAGAAGACCAAGGCCAAAGATTTTTGCCAACCCAAGTGTATGAGTCACATCCTCAGATTATAAGGTTAATTTTTGAGATCATCTTGAGTATTTGTGGTATCTCCCACATTTCAGGTTTTGTTTATTTAGCTTAGCAGCTGTAGAAATTAAATTATTATGTGTATTCAGATGAAGAAAAAACATCACATCATAGATAGGACTTATCTTGAGCAACACTGTTCTGTTTCACTTTCATTATTGGCTTCTTTGTGTTAATGGCAAGTTGTTTCTAATATAATTAAAAGCAGGAATATTTTAAGGATTATTTTCCAGTTTATTAGTAGCACTAGAGTGTCTTTTCATAAGTAACTTTGATTTCATACATTGAATATGTTTTTTGTAATGTCCATCCAGATAATCGAGAATAATATACAGGAATGCTAATATTTTCATAACATCTATTAAGTCATTCTTTGTTCATTATAAATTGTAGTTTACTAGCTAATACAGTAAAATATGTTTGATGTTGAATTAGGTGGTAGTTCCTGAGGTTTGCTAGTGTAATTTCCAAAGTTGAACATCTAACTTTGTAAGGGGAAAAAACCCAAAATGGAGTGCCTGAACTCAAGCAGAAATACAGATTGCTTGCTTTGGTCTACTATAGCCTTCCCCAGTCAGGTACCTTCCAGAAATATGTTATCTATTTTATTTATTTAAAGTCTTATGTCGCTTAATAGCCGAAGCTCTAGTATTTATATAGTATACTACCATATATAAAATTGTACCAAATAGTCACTGGATCTATAACTTTGTCCTTATTCTTAGATTGTGGTAATGGGGTTCATCCTACACATCTGGAAGATGCTAAATTGAGACAGTCTTATTCTAAAATGAATGGTTTCCTTTAAAATGTTTTATTTTAAAAGAAACATTGCCTGCTACTGGTATTGATTTTCAGGGACTCCTCCTGAACAAAAGCGGTCCAATATCACAACAACCTTTTAATTAATAAAGGAATACTCACCAGTCTTAAAACCAATCTGAGTTTCAGCTTGTAATTTTGGTCTTCATTTAAAGTTCATCTTTATGCCTTCTCCAGAAAGCTGCTGTAACAACACCTGGAAGGAAGCCTCGAGGTCGACCGAAAAAATCAGTAAGTTGATTTTGAAAAGAGGTATCTATATAAACGAGGGGAGGGAGAGAGGGGTTATTTTAGTCTCTTATCCTCTTGAATTTCAACCTGTTTGCAGCCAGTGGGTTTACACTGGATGGGGAAAATTATTGGATTAAGAGAGATGAATATGATGAATGTAATTAATTTTGTCATATGCAGGTTTGTGTATTGTTTATAGCTGTTATTCACAAATCTGGAATTTTGCTAATGGGATTTTCTGACCCAAGTCTTTTATAAACTCTGTCTTAGCTTTTCCACTAGTAAAATGTAATATAATCATGGATTTTTTTTCACCATTATTAGGCAGAAAAGACTTTTTGGCTTACTCTGGTAGAGCTTGCACCTGGTGATGGAAATGGTGCATATAGGATAGGGACCAGTTCTGAAGAACAAATCGGTGGTATCATTCCCTGACACCAACTTTTAGTACCATCATCTCAGAATATCAGTTGACAGTGTTTTTTATTCTTCTCCAAGCCACTTTACCAAAATGTTCGACAGGAGGCAGGTTTACCATGTCAAGTGAAAAATGCTATGATAAGAGGTGTTGTGTTTATTCCAATTTTTGAATCTTTCTATAATAGTATCCATTGAGATGAAATTCTCTTATGGATCTGATGAGTTTTTGAAATGATTGATGCAGCATAAAGAAACTTAATGCTCTTTTTTGGAAATTTCAAGAGTATGTTGGCTATCAAAGCTAAATCTGATTGCTTAGGTTTTCTGAGGTTTATTTTTTTATCCTATCTTTTCAACATTTTATACATGTTGTGTTTCAGTTTATAATTATTCCTTCTTGCCCTGAAGTGAGTAACAGGAAGTGGCTTGTTCTGTTAACTAGCACAGATTTAGTGTTGCCACTACAGCATTCTTGCAGAGTGAGTTTCAGTCAGTTTCATCTGGCCTTGATTGCTTAAAGCAATTGTTCTTTTTAATAATCCCTGAAGAGATTTTGGTGTGCATTCAAGAATTTACCCCCCAAAGTAAGGTTTTCCTGTTGATCCTAATCTTTAGCATTACTTTTATACACTACAAGGCAAGATTGTCTGACTTTGCTATAATTGCTGATTATTTTTTCTTTCTGATAATGATTATGTTCCATTATACCCTCTTCATGCAGACAGAAGTATATCTTACTCTTAACATTTATCTCTATACATCTTATAATAAAAGTTACAACAACACAAAAGGCTAGATGTTCTTTGGAGAAATATTTGATAAGTCCCTTTAAATCAGTGACTCACCTAGGTTGGGATTTACCTTACAGGTGGTTATTTTAAATTTCCTATAGGGGCCCAGATAAAATTCTACATTGAAAAGAGGACATCGTGTTAAATTAAAGTGGGAAACCTAAATATACTTTGTACCAGATTAATTACCAAATTAGTTTGTCAAATATCACAAATTCGTGCTCAGGAATAATAGTAAATCAACCATTTTCGAAAGAATGGAAATTTTTTATATTCTGAGACTGTGTTGTGGGGGGATTCACAAAATGGCTGTCAAGGAAGATGTTTGCCCAATCACAAAGAGCACTTCATTGCATATGGCCTGCCACAAAACAGTCATTTATCACAAGACAAACTGAGACAAAAGCTTTTATCACACTTGTAAGCCCATAGGATGTAGTCCGTCAGTTTATTATTATGTTATTTCTAGGCAGGGTTCGTGTTTCCATGCACAGGTCTGAGCTGCAGATACCAACTATTCTCATTTCTCTTCAGTTCAGATACAGTATTCATATTTTTGTATTTTATTTTTGGGAATGTCCGGTTAAGCTATTCATAGAAATAAACATAATATTGAAAGCTGATAATCTGCTTTATAGGATGCTTGCCATATATTTTGATGGGGATTTCCCTCCTCAATTTTAACATGTAGGACAGAGAAATCCACAGGCACATTCAGAATGACATTGCCAATACTAGCCTTCCATTCTTCAGGTCTCTGTAGAAAATTTATCTGGGATGAGGTGAGTTGTGGAGAAAACATAGGCAGATATCACTGTTACTGAATCTTGCCCAGGAATGCTGGACATTGGCATTACATTTGTAGCCCAGCTATAAAGAGAATAGATTCCCTTTAAAACAAGCTAAACTATATCAGCAGAAGATTCCAGGCTGGGTAGAGCCCTTGAAAGGAGCATTTATTGAAGAAGTTGGGGACATAAGAAATATTTTTGTTACAGTCCCATTTATTCTTACAAACAAATTGAAAATATTCAAAACAGGTTGTGCCATTAATTTAGAACGTAGCGCATGCTGCTGACTCCATATTGGTCTGAATATCAGTGGCTGATGGCTTTGCAGTTCACATCTGTCACCATCTGTCAAAATATAAGGAGAAATCCTTGCCAGAAACAACTAATTGCAAGCTTTCTTAATAAGCAGACAGGCAGTCTTCCAAAATGGAGAATCAGATTTGCAATGATCACTTAAAAAACCATTTCTTTAAAATCATGACATAGACAATTACATTTTTTTTAATAAAATTGCATATTTTGTCATTAATTTCTTAAAACTTGGATGTTTGGCAATAAGAAACCTTATGTTATCTGCAGCAATTACTACTGGTATTGCTAAATGTCACACTTGCTACGTTATGCTTGCCTTTCTGCTAACATTGATATTCAGCCAGAATATACATGAGTTCAAATATACAGATTATGCTGTTATTTTTGAAGCCCCTTCCTTAAGGGAAAGTATTCTTTGAAGATCACTACAGCAGGGCAATTCATGAAAATTAAATAGTAAACCAAAGAATATGGTCATTTCCTCTAATACTGACATTGGGTTACTTCCAAGAACTGTTAACTAATTTAAGATTTAATCTGCTCTGCCTCTATCTGTAATATCACCTGGATGATGTATTAAATTCCACTGAAATAATATTTTCATTTAAATTGCAAACTTTCAAATGTTTCATGATCCATTCCACTCGTCTTCTTTTGAGCTTGTTAAATCTTTTTCCAACTTGAGTGGAACTGAAGCCTTTACCGTGTGTCTTCTTTTAGCAAAGAGAGAGGTTAAGTAGAGTTGATTATTTCCTTCCTTTGCTAAATGATCTCTCTTACCCTACAACTTGCTGAACAGACTTGGCAGGCACATTCCACAGTGGTTTAAATGTGTGTTTTTATGAATGAAACACAAGGAAGTCAAGGTTGCTGACTCACGCATGCACTCAAGCATGACTCATCTCATTCCAATAGCATTTGTTTTATTTTTAAAAGAGCAGGCCAGAGAGACCTCCAGGAAGAAATGTTTCCCCTCATATACAAACAGTTGTTTATTTAGGCCTAGAAGAGTGTGGATATTAGGAATTTACTTGCTGGGTAGGATAAACTTTTAAGGAGACCGCAGAGGGAGCTTAAATATTGGACCTGTTTTTTGTTTCGTTTTTAATGCTGCTCTGCCCCTCTTGTGGCAGCTTGAATATATGACAGCTCAAAAGTCCAAGATGAATTCTGTGCTTGAAGCAGTTCCCTTTCTTAGGTGTTTGAGGGGAACATTATTTTATGCTAACCTCCTAGCCATACGCTCATTAGGTTTGTTTCATTAGTTCCATTGTGTGTTATGCTGGTTAGGTTTTTCTTGAATAACTTTTGTCCAGTTCTAGGCCCTGCACTTAGGCAGAGATACAAAAAAGCTAGAGTAGCTTCAGAAAAGACCTATCAGAATAAGAGTCTAAAAACAAGCTCTGGGAGGAAAGGCATACAGGTAAATCCTCAATTTATCACCATAATTGAGCCCAAAATTTACATTGCCAAGGAAGACAGTTGTTAAGTTAGTTTTGCCCCATTTTACCACCTTTCTTGTCACCATTGTTAAATGAACCCACAGTTGTTAAGTTGTTGTTGTTATGTGAATCAGGCTTCTCCATTGTTTTTGCTTGTCAAAAGGTTATTACATGACCCTGGGAAACTGCAAGTGTCATAAATCTATGCCAGTTGTCAAGCGTATGAATTTTGATCACATGATCATGGGGCTTCTGCAACAGTTTAAGTGTGAAACAGTCATAAGTAACTTTTCACTTCGAACAGTCACAAAATGAATGGCTGTAAGTTGAAGACTACCATACTTCAGAACACATATATCAAACACCTACTTCAGATATCCTAGTAAGATGAGAATCAGTGGGTTGAAATTAAATGAACGGATATTCACTCTGAATGTTAGGAGGAATTTCCAAAAGGAACAAATTATATGCAGTTGAACTGTTTCTCCAGAACAGTGATGGATTCCCCCTTGCTGGAGGTTTTCAAATGTAGACTGGATGGTCACTTAGTGAGGATAGTTTAGGGAAATCTGGCATTGAACAAAAGGTTGAACTTAATGATCTTTAAGATGACTTCAGAGTCCTACATTCTGTGAAATTGATGATTTCAGTGTATGATCCCAATCAGTTATAAAATAAATTGCCTGTGTTCTGGCGTACAGCTGTCCTCGACTTAACCGCTGGTCATTTAACAATCATTCAAAGTTATAGCAAATTCTTAAAAAGCTCTTTATGACTCATCCTCAGAATTGAAACTGCCATTACATCCATGTCCCTCTAGTCACATGATAGCATTTTGGATGCATAGCAATTTGCTCACATTTCCAATCAGTTGCAGTATCCCATGGTCAGGTGACCACAAATGCAATAAGTTCTGCCAGTTTTGGGCAAAAAATACCCATTTGGAAGAATGGATTTGTTTAATAACCACATGATTCATTTAACAATGTGGTTCACTTTATCACATTGTTTTATGGTCACAATGACATGCTTTCAACTGAAGTTGAAATGGTCATCAAATTGATTCCAGTCATGTGATGCCTTGACTTACAACTGCAACAACTTACAACTGAAATTCCAGGCTCCGTTGTGACCGTAAGTCAAGGATTATCTATAATAGGAATAGGCTTCAAAAGCAAACACTCTAGAACTTGGATGTTTTTCATTTTGTAAGTGCTTTGTTGATGGCATTATACAACAAAAGAATGCTAACAAAGGAACGAGTTTTGCTTGGGCATACTGGTCTGCATTACAAGGGAAGAGCAAAGCTTGATTTCCACCTTCCTCCCTCTATAAGGAAGGAGGATCAGTTGCCTCTGTGCAGCAATGAGGAATGGTGTTCCTCACTCCTGTTACAGTATAAGGATTAGTCTTAAAATAAGAACAATATTGCAGCAGATCTTCCCAATGCTATTTTCTTCCTGTGTAGGAGAAAGATGAAGAAGAGGTCAACATCTCTCAAGAATCTTCAGAAGAGGAACAATGAGAATAGCCAACTGATTCTACCTCACAGCTCAGTTTTCCTATTTCTTGTCAAGTTTTGGGACTGAGGAAAGAGCGAAGAATCCTCACCCTTTTCCTGACCTGATCTCTCCAATGTTCCCACAGTCAAAACAGCAACACTAGGGTACAGTGTAAAACAGATCAACCATCATATTTGATGTGTAATGTTTAATGGGAGAACTTTATATTTTGTTTTCCCCTCTCATTTGACAGGGTTAAGAGTTTAGCCTACCAATTCATGTAGTTCTGTATTATATCTGTTTTTTGATCTATTTCTCCAGAACACTCCTTATCGAGAAAGGGGTTTATAAATCTTTATAGTGACCACTTATTCATGTTGAAAAGAGTGGACAGCCTAGTTCTTCCTTATCAATCCTAATTTCCACTTCAGAGAGACCATTAATACTCTCCAAAAGGATAACTTGGCACTGGCAGAAAGTTTGCCGAGGAGGAAGATTTGAGAGCATTGGGATGATTTTATTTTTTTCTGGGAAATGAGTATAATGGGATAAAGGCCACAACATTAAAAGGATGGATACATTATTTTTTCCTACTGTAAAGTATTTGCAAGAATAATTGAGAGGAAGTTATTCTACCCTTTTCACCCAATTCCCAGTAGTTCAATAATCTAGTGCTTTGCAATGGGTCTGTGTATTCTTGTTGACAACATGCTGCCCTGCCCCAATCAGCTGCCTTAAAGCCAGAGCAGTTACAATTGCATAGGCTGAGGTGTTTGGGGTGAATCTGACCTAAATTCTCATCTTTTCCCCAATAACCAGAGATCCTTTCTCCCCCCCCCCCCCTTTCTATTTTTCCATCTCCATCTGTCCCCAGCTGCCAGTGCACAAATGGAGCTTACAACTGAAATGTTTTTCACTTGGTGCTCAGTCATTCTGCACAGAAATTACATTGAACAAGACTTTGCCATGACCAAGGAAAGCAGGATGGCAAAATTCTCTCCCTTCATGGTCTCTCTGGGTTTTTGTGATTTTTCTCCTTTGGAAATAGCACAGTTAGCAGTTGACAGTTGTTTTTCCAATATATATTGTCTGTCAAGGTTTTCCTTCTTCATTCACAACTACCTCTGGATACGTTTTGAGTTTCATTCTCTTAAAACATAGATTGCTGCTGTTTGTTGCTGCTGTACTGATTACAAAGTTTTATTTCAACAGGTTCTTTCTGGTTTTTCTCTGGAACTGACATTTTACACTAGATAATTTCATTTCAGTTGACTTTTAAAACTATTGTGCTATTAAAAGGGATAAAAGCTCTTATTTGTCAGACTGATGAATGATTGGGAAGAGGGAGTTTCTGTGAAAGTGGGCACTATTTTAAGAGCTATAAATACTAAGTTCTACAGTGAAAACCCCAAATGACGAATAATTTCTGAAAGTATGATTTTCTTTATACTGCTTTTTTCAAAACATACCCATTTGTTTCTATCGGGCATTTTTTTAAGCTGTATATTAGCTATACTAAGAATTTCGAGACCTCATGGTAAGTACTCCCTAGTTAAAATTTAGCAGAAAGCAAACTGGTCAGAATGCTGCTCCTTTTATACCATTTTAGCTTAGCCGTTCTCTTTTCTCTGAAAAGTGAAAACTTCCAATTCAAGCATTGGACCACAGTTACCCTTTGTTACTTTACCTTAGAATGCTGATATGGGATCAACAAACATTTCTAGAAATATTTCTGAATTTTTAAAAATGTGAGGTGTTTGCAGAAGGCATCAAAGGAGACATTTACACACTCATGGAATGTGCTCGTGGAAATTATATAGCCTACCCTTCTGCCCACTCACATTCTTCTTCTGCATTTGTATTTCATAAAACACAGTCTTAAAAGGGAACAAACTGAGCTGGTTCATTGACTATCCAATATATTATGTAGAAGGTAATTGTTCTTCATTCAGTAAAAGACATTTTAAGTACTGGTTGCAATAATTCCTGAACTGGTCACTAAATTAAAATCATCAGTCTGCAGCAACTGCCCAACTGATTGACATCTGTTCATCTTCCAAGACCATTACCACTTCGTGGTGTACTCTGTGGTAAAAATATTGTATATTTTTACAAATATAAAATAATGATCCCTCTTGTTTTGAAACTCAACTTTCTAGCCTGAATAGCAAAATTTGCACAATGCCTGAACAAATTAGCTTCCAATTTAAGGGTTATTTTTGGCAGTGATTAATAACATCATAGAAATCTGTATTAATATTGATCCATCTAGCCCAATATTGCCAAAGGATGACTGGAAATAAGATTTCAGCCCATTTTTCCTGCGTCATTTGGATATGCCAAACACTGAAACCGGGATTTTTTTTGTGTGCATTGCATGTCATATACCCTAGAGGCAAAAGGATTTAAGTTTGTTTGCCTGCAAGCAAACCTTGTTTATTAAATAGGCACATTTTTTTAGTCTTTATCAGGGCAATAGCAGAGAAGAGTATGAACTTTTTCTTCTCAAAGGGTTAGATGAATTGTCCTTAACAATGCTTGATAATTTTAATTATCAATAGCATAGCTCTTTAAAGTGATCTATGATTTTGTTAAGTTGTAATGCAAAAGGATAGTATGATCAGTAGCTTATAGTATATAAATTTATTACTAAAGATTGTGGTTTACTTGAATAAAGCAAGTGATATTTTAAACTTCCTTTCATAGCAGTAGACCAAAAAAAATTAAACATGAACTCATAGGGACCCCATAAGGCACAAAGAGAATTCTTGTTATCAAACTTGCCACATCTGCCCTTGCTCCATTTTTAATGCAGCACGCAATATTTAACTTATAACATACTGTATGCTTAAACCTAAATGACATTTAGCATATATTTAAATTATACTTCGATGGCATCTTTTTCCTCTTCACTTCATCGCTTTGGATGTCGGAGGAAAATACAAAATTCTGGTTCTTGCACTTATGTCGGCCTCAACCATCATTATTTGATGCTATTGTATTTGATGTCTCTCCTTCTGAGTCTGCCTCTTTGGCCTTCTCTTTTTGTACATGCCTTGTATGGTATAGAATCTCAAGACATTTGGTGGTATAACTGGAATTAAAGTTCTAAATTCTGAACCAAGGGCTAGTCAGTCTTGCAGTTTTCTAAATCAGTTCTTCCCCCTCCCCTGCTATGCTTTTGCTTCAAACATGGGTTTTCTTGGGGGGAAAAAATCCAATTTGTTTATTCATTCCAATAGCCACAAACTGCACAAGTATTTGGGACACAATATTTAATCAAAGAGCTTTACAATCCCTGCTTTCCACTGTGTTTATAATTTCTAGATCTATCATCAGAAAAACACTATTAAAAAAATTGAAATTACCAAACCTGTTTGAATACCTTCAATTCCTACTGTGTGAGGAAAGTTCATGAGTAACAGTCTTGGATAATGAAATGTAGATACTGGGAAGGCTGCATCGTATGTACGTTTCAATAGCTGCATAGAGAAGTACAGCTGGTGCAGTTTATGATGACATGATAGTATATTAACATAGAAAAATCTAACTTTATTAGACTGGGTGTCATGGCTTTTATATCATAATCTGAACAGAAACAAAAAAATGATCTACATTTTTAAGAATTTAGTGGATTCCTAACCCCTAATAATTGGAGTCACTGAAGCAGTAGGCGTGAGCATAAATGGACTCCAGAGAATGGTAGAGGATAGGAAAGCCTGGAGGAACATTGTCCATGGGGTCACGATGGGTCGGACACAACTTCGCATCTAACAACAACAATAATAATTGTAAGAATAATCAAATTTAAGGTACTGCTTTTAAAAGAAATGTAGCCTTTATTCAACAGAGACCCCTTCCCAAGAAATAGTACCTGAATCCCCAGATGTTCTTTTTGTTTCTGAATTCCTGTTATCAAATAATGAACCACTAGTACAGCCAATTCTAGAATTTTAATTTTTGCATCCAATGGATGTTTACCAAAAAAGCATTTTTTGTTTCCAAAAATAGAACAATTTGCCTCTCAAATGCTGCTCTGGAGGGACCTCATGTGTCTACAACAGGTTTGCTTGAGCAAAAAAATCCTGACCTGATGCTCCTGGCGCTAGCTGATATCAGCCAATTATGTATCTAAATCCAAGTGTATTGCGTTTGACTTATTTTTTTAGAAAGCTCAAAACGGGAACTTTCATTTTGCCCAGCAGAAAATTAACTCCAGCCAAAGGACAAATGAAAGTAGCAATCTAACACTCAGAATGCTCAAGCTGAAGGTTACTCTTAAATCTATTCTTCATCTGCTTTGGGGATGGAAATACATAATTCATCTGTATTTGGGAAATTTATATCTATTTTGAGACAGACGACTAGCAGCATAGAAATAAATGCAGTACAAACATTCAGTACATTTAGGAACTAAAATTCATGACTGGAGGTAAATCATGACATTGCAGATTTTTTGCCTGCAGACCCATAACAAAGCAAGGAGTTAATAGCAATATGAGATATAAATCAAAGGCATATAGATGGGGACAAATTAAAATGCACAGTACATATTGATTTCATTGGAAGATGATGCAGGGAATGGCAGAAGAATGCTTTCCTTCATGGCAGCTTCAAACCACCCTTAATTCAGCCCATGTAGCTGCACCCCCAGTTTATTAACTTTGTGTGTTTAGGAAGAGAAGCAATGGTTCAATGTACATTGTCATGTGCATTCAGTCTTGTCATAGAAAATTTAACTTTATTTCCAGAACCACAATGGTCACATTTTTCTCATTGCATTAGGAATACATTGTCAACCTCAAAAGGCATTAGATGTATGCAATATAAATAAGTTGCATCTCAATGTTCTTAAAATGTGTGGAAGACTCCCAACCTGCTTTAAAAAAAAAATGGGCGGGGGAATAAATAAAGACACTTTCTCAAAGTTACCAGTGCAGCTTTCTACATTAGGTGCATAATTTGTGTCCATTAGCTGAGTTCAGCAAGCAATGAGTAGCACAAATTTTTCAGCAAAGCAGCAATGACATTGCTGAACCAAGACATCAGTCCATCATAGGTCTATTAATGGTAACAAGCTGTATCCACAAAGACAGGCATATAACAGATTATAGTACTGTAAAAGCTTAATGTTTTGCCACAGGTACTCCTAGTCTGGTTCAGTTTTATTTACAAAACAGATGATTTCCCAAATACCAGATAACACTGTCTGTCCCTGTTAAGCTCAAACAGGTCACCAAAGAAAATAGTTTGTCAGAAATAATAATGGTCCTCTCTGATAGACATGCTAAGCATCTATATGAACTTCCTAGCTAAACTGCATCCTCCCAGCATGTAGCACACACAAAAAATCCAAAGCTGATGTCATGTACCCGTTATCCCTATTTCAAGAAGTATACCATCACCCCTCAAGCACCAAGTTATGCATTTAGCAATTTTATTCACTTTGCTCGCATCAGTTCAGCAATACATTACAGGAATCCCAACAACTTTAAATAATACACCCTTTTACATACTTAGGCAAGTAAGGAGAGAAGGCAGCTAGCAATGCGCTGGGATATCATAGCAGCTGCATTCTTATGCTCTTTGTTCACAAAAGAAAATGGAGGTTGACTGCATTGCTTTTTTAAAAAAAAACAAAGCTGAGCTTTTGAGGATCGATGCCCGTAATGCAAGAGTTATTCAGTAATATTTTACTTGAAATTTCATAAACTCCTGTATCTCATCATCCACATAAAATGCAAATCAGCTGATACGAAGAATGATGCCACATAGCAAGCTGTCCTAGTTCCAAACACAATTCTCCAACTCCCTAGGCTACTCTTTGTACCAGATGCTCAGTGCCAATCTTCTTGACACGGCTGGCATCCATTACACCTTCTGTTACTGGAAGTCACGGCAAGAGGCTGTAGTACTGAAGTGTGAAGAAAGGCAGCAACATTAATGGCATTCAAGTTGGCACACATGCCAGGTAGAAGAGGTCATCCATCTACACTCTGATCAGTCCAAGATGAGTACCATCAAGCTTTCACATCCATAAATGAATTACGATAGGGCTGGTATCCTCCCCAACCTCGCATCACCTGTAATACATAGCACACATATTTAATATCACCCTCAGACTTTCAACAATAGCATCTTTTCAAAGAATGGACATCTTCCACAGCTTATTATTATGACTGAGAATAATAACCTGGCAGTTCTCCCGCAGCGCACTGAGAAGAGATGTGTCAGGTAAGACCAATGTCCTTTTTCATTACTATTGGAGTACAGGTAGTCCTCAACTTACAGCAGTTCATTTAGTGACCGTTCAAAGTTACAACGGCACTGAGAAAAATGATGACCATTTTTCACACTGAACGACCTTTGCAGCATCCCATGGTCAATGTGATTTACATTTGGATGATTTGACAATGACTCACATTTATGATGGTTGCAGTGTTGCAAACTCACGGGCTCCCCTTTTGCGATCTTCCAACAAGCAAAGTCAAGCAATGGGGAAACCGGATTCACTTAACAACCATGTTACTAATTTAAGAACTGCGGTGATTCACTTAACAACTATAGAAAGGTCGTAAAATGGAGCAAACTCACTTCACAAACATCTCACTTAACATACCATATTTTTTGGAGTATAAAACGCACCTTTTCCCCCCCAAAAAAGAGGGTGAAAATCTTATACTCCGAATGTAGCCCTGCCCAGCTTCTCAAATGGAGGTTTCAGAGGCTAAAAAAAGCATCAGAAACTGAGCTTCAGGAAAAAAAGCCCCAAACGGAGCTTCAGAAAAAAAGTCCCAAAGCTTCAGAGGCTTTTTTCCCCCTGAAGCTGTTTTAGAGCTTCAGAGGCAGAAAAACGGAGTTTCAGAGGCAGGAAAAAAAGCAAAGCACAGAGCTCACAACCAAGAACCTGTTGCTAAAATTCAACTCTGGGAACAGCTGATTGGGGGTATTCCAGGAGGCCAATCCACCTGCCAATCAGCTTCTTTTCCTCCCGAAAAACTAAGGTACGTCTTATACTTCGGTGAGTCTTATACTCCAAAAAATACAGTAAATTTTGGACTTAATTGGGGTCGTAAGTTGAGGACTAGCTGTGTTGCTTCCCAAACAAAGCTGCTTGAATGGAAATCCACCAGTAAAGTTTTAATGGGAAGGAGATGGGTGCTCCCCCTGCTGTGCCAATACTGCATCGTTTTGGAAGTCACTTCAGAAAGCAAAAATGGAGACAACATTCTTTGTGAAAATCATCTATGAAACAGAAAGGGAAAAAAACAGCTCCCATGCACTGGCTGAATGAAACAGCTAGACTTAAGCATGTTTATGCTTCTGTGAATGATTCACTTCCTCTTTTATGCAGCCATGAAAATGGACAGCCAGGGATCATTTCTTACATTTCTCATTTCAATACTTAACAAAAACAGAAATACTGCTTACACGTACAGTAATATAAAAATAACTCCTAAACACTTAATTTTCTAGCATGGTCCATATAAATATTCTATTTGTGATAGTCTTTGGTCAAATGTCCTAATATTTGGCTTTTTTAGCTATGCTCACATCTTTTTGCAATCTCGGTAATCAAGATCTGTCATTTCAACTTTCTAATGTTGTTTTTCAGACTTACCCCGTATATACTCGAATATAAGCCGATCCGAGTATAAGCCGAGGTCCCCAATTTTACCCCAAAAAACTGGGGTAAACTGGGGACTCGAGTATAAGCCGAGGGTGGGAAATGAGGCAGCTACCGGTCGGGGAAACCCTCCCTCCCTCAGCCGAGAAGGCTGGCGGCTCCCCCGCCCCGCCCTCTCACTGCACCGGCAGGGCTTCCCCGCGCTAATGCAAAAGCCCGCCAAGTTTGCGCCATCCGGTATAATGTGAAAAAAAGAAGAAGAAAAACAAACTCGAGTATAAGCCGTATATACTAGAGTATAAGCCGAGGGGACGTTTTTCAGCACAAAAAACGTGCTGAAAAACTCGGCTTATACTCGAGTATATACGGTAGCTCTTCATCCTTCCCTCATTGTGACACATTCCTGAAAGGGCCAGGCAACAATAACAAAAACGTATTTTTCTTGAGTAGCCTCCCTATTTTGTTTGTAAAAGGCTGGATCTTGAAAAACGCAAGGCACTTTTGGGTAGAAAGTTTTGGTGTATGCCAAAATAGCTGCATTAAATTAGAATGAACCATTTATCCCAGAGATGTACACTGCTGTTAGCTTAGCTCTTTTTTATGGAGAAAAATAATTGTAACAAGAAAAATGAAGTATATACAAAAGGGCTCCAGCTAATTCAAATGACATTCTTAGAGGCAGTATATCTGAACCATGCAGCTCAAGAAAGAAAGCATAGCCTCAAACTACAGGTAGTATTCAACTTACGACCACAATGGGACCGGAACTTGTGGTCATTGTGATCTAAAGTTACTTTCTTGCTGGAAATTCACAAAAAGGATAGCAGTCGTGACCGCAGGATGCTGCAACTGTAAATGCAAGCCAGATGTCAAGTGCCCAAATTGTGATCAAATAACCATTAGTCATTTGATGACTAATGGTCATCAAATGGCAATGGTCATTTGTACAGGTCATTTTCTGAGGCCGTCATAACTTTGAATATCATTTAACAAATGGTCTTAAGTTAAGGACTGTCTGTGTAAACAAATGAAATTATTTTATTTTCCCTCTTTCCTGAATAGACAAAAATATTCAGAACTCACTGCTCACATCTATAGGACAATTCATGGTACCTTGACACAACAATATTCAGGGATTATGTTTTGAGAACATGTTGTGAATGTGCTTGCAAAATGACTTAAGGAGGGATCTGCCTACTCAAAAAATGTGTGTCAAAGCAATGTAGTAATTGGCAAATCACTAAAATATTGTCTGGTGGCTAGACAGGAGGCTAGAAGGAGAAGGCTCCTTCTAGCCTTCAATACTCAGTTGATACATCCACTTTTGGAAGAGTACCCTTCACAACAAAGGATTAGACTATAATTCTCACCATTTTGTTTTCTAAGGAAGTAAATGGAGCTATTATTAAAAAGAATAATAGTACATTATTTTGAAATAAGACATTTTCTCTTTTGTTAATGATTTTTAAGTGTAACAAGTCAAGCAGTGCACGGTGAGTTCAAAAAGGAGGTGCTTCTGGTTATACTGCACTTCTAGTTACCATATTCAGTCAAACTCAAATCAAGATAATTTGAAAATACGATGGGCAATTGCTTCCTTCCCTCTAGTGATAGTTTCATAGGCAAATCACATATGAACATGCAACTGTCCATAAATATTCTGAAACATGGCTCTGCGATGGGTATGTAATGTGTAAAATATACCCCACGTAAGCCTACTTTAGTGTCCTCTGGCTCCACTAGGAGTTCTTGCTCAGCCTCATGTAGCTCCTCCGCAGGATCATAACTGTACATTGGCAACAGATGGTGGCGTAGTCGATCATATCTAGGAGGCAGATTTGTCAGAGTGTAACCTAAAATTGTCCTCGAGCAATTAAAAGCTGCTACAATTCTTTTCTCATGACCCCGGCACTGGCTCAGGCAAGACAGAGCTACATCATAAAGCAATGTCAGGGATGAACAACAATCATAATTTCAGTAGAATAAACATTTCAAAATTTTAAGTAGTTTAGTGTTCAAATGTTTCTATTAGTCTCATGCACTAATAATTAATTCCAAGTAACTATGATCCAAATTTCAGTCACAAAGCTGGTTTATATTTTGATAATATACCTGAAGTTCCACTCATCAGTTGCCAGTCTTCAGCAACCTGATATTCTTCAGATGTTCTGAACAACAAGATTCCAGAATTCCTAGACATAGTTCTCATTTGCCAAGTGAGCTGGGAATTCAGGAAATTGTAGGTCCAATACATTAAGCAGCACAAGGCTAGGTGGACTATAAGTAAGTTTTGCATCGAATATGTGTCGATATTTGTCAGAGGAAAACTTCGGAAGTTTTATCAATATTCCAAAGTAACTAATATAGTAATAAGATACACAGATGATTTAGCAAATAAAAGAACAATTCATACCATTATTGACAAACCACTCTGCACGTTAAATGTTTATTTTGCACCCACCTAAAATTATAATCACACTTACATTATGTTGACATTTCTCTGGAATGTATAAATTAAACTATAGTGAAATGTTAATGTAGGAATTATAATGAACCAACCATAGAGCATTGGATGGTTCTTCTAATTACAACACATCTACCTTAAACCCATGATTAATGAAGCATCATACAAAATGCATCCATGCAGCAACAATTCCTGTGGTTTTAAATAAGGACAAACTGTTACGGCAAGCACATTCTTTTCCTTCCAGATTCAGGAAACTAAAATAATGTCTAAGAATATTTCTGGATTTTACATGGGAAAATAAAAATGGTAGCTAGTTCATTCCAGTAGTTAATTTTAATTGTACATTAAAATGTTTAGTTGTTTAAAATAAAAAAAGCTAAAATCAGTGATAGTACCATGTGAAACTGGAAGAAAAAGCAATAAGAAATCTCATTCACCTAATAAATTAGTTTTTGTGGCTAGCCCATGGCTGCTATTCAATGCAACACAGGCAGACCTTGCTTAATGACTATCCTATTTAGTGACCATTTGAAGTTACAGTAGTGCTGACAAAGCAACTTTATGAAGATGGTAGCATCCTATTTACAACTATTGCAGTGTGCCAGTGATGTGATCACTACTTGTGCACTTCACAGCTAGCTTCCAACTAATAGACTCAATGGAGAAGCCAGCTGTAAAACTGAAAGTTGTGGTCTTGTGATGTTTCACTTAACAATCGTGTCACTTAGCACCAGAGTTCCTGATCCCATTTGTGGTCATTACCGATTTTCCAAAATTTCAAATCTTCCCCAGAAAGCTGAACTCCCCATTTCCCACCATAACGCAATACATAAGATTGGATGCTATCTAGCATGCTTTAAAAAGCTATCATTATTCACTATATTAGAAAACAATACTCTACAAAGTGATAATTTATAAGTATCCCAAATGGATCCTACAATACAATAGATACTGAAAGAATATTATTTTTAATACAAGATTTTAACAAGAGTTACTAGTCTACTTCATATCAAAATGTGTCTTATTAGCTTTAACTGTAATTCCCAGAATCTATTTTCCAGGACCATTTAATGAAAAAAAAAAGTGGAACATGTCATAATTCAGCCAACATATGAAGAGCAATGTGCATTATTGTACTTTACATTAATGAATTGATCTATCTCTGTTTACAGTAGAGTAAGTATGTAATTGACTGCAGTATTAAAAGAGTCCCTTCTAGCAAGAAGATAGATCTAAAAAGACAATCTCCTACTGGAATTTCTTACCTCCTTTTTTTCTGGATATACATCATCTGCAATGACAAAAGGGAAGGAGAAAACAATGATGAGAGGAATGTGAATATGCGTCAGACATTATTTCTTCAAACTGGGAATAAAAATAAAACAAGAAAAAGAATACAAGGAATGTGAACATCAGGGTCACAATTTGTGTCATTAGTCTGGGTGCAATTTTCACAAGCCACATAATGGTAACATATGTGGAGCACCCAATTCATTTGAGAGTGTCAAATGATAAAGATAGGGGGCGTGGTGGCTCAGGGGCTAGGACGTTGAACTTGCCGATCGAAAGGTCGGCGGTTCGAATCCCTAGTGTAACGGGGCGAGCTCCCGTTACTTGTCCCAGCTTCTGCCAACCTAGCAGTTTCGAAAGCATGTAAAAATGCAAGTAGAAAAAACAGGGACCACCTTTGGTGGGAAGGTAACAGCGTTCCGTGTGCCTTTGGCGTTGAGTCATGCCGGCCACATGACCACGGAGACGTCTTCGGACAGCGCTGGCTCTTCAGCTTTGAAACGGAGATGAGCACCGCCCCCTAGATTCGACAACGACTAGCACGTATGTGCGAGGGAAACCTTTACCTTTACCTTTATGTGGAGCACCCAATTCATTTGAGAGTGTCGAATGATAAAGATACTGAAAGATGGTAGATAAAATCTCACCAAAGTCCAGAGATCAACCTGGTACCTTCCAGGAATATCAGATTACAGCTACTTTACTTCCCACAACTAGCCTAGCCTTTGATAATGACCAAGGAAAATGAGAGCTGCAAATTACCACAGTAACTGTATCTTTTCAGTGGAACAGACTAAAGCAAAGTCCTATTTTGGCATCCTCTTTATGAAAACTGTGGCCCATTAAGAAGCTACTTTCAGTTGCTGAGCATCTTGAGGTTGCAGGGGCAACTTGCTCTTTGGTTTTATGCAATAAAATGTTGTTTGAGCTGTGGCTTTCGGATACACTGAACATAAAAGTCAAAAGCAGAGCAGCTTTCACGTAATCTACTTACATACATACACCAAGCTATAAAATTCTTCAATCGATTTACATTTTAGGCATCCAACTAAACAAAAACATTCAGTTTTTTCAAACTTGATAATTTTTAAGGTTTTCTTAGTGTGTCCAGGAACTCCAGACTAAGCATCACTGAAGGCCATTGGAATGGTAAAGAAGAAACATTTTTGCTCAGCCTGAAGGGGAAAATATATGCTTATAAATACACAAGTGACACAGACAGAACTCTCACATTACTTCTAAAAGGCTTAATTATATATTTTTGTGACTTAGATCACTGGAATTTCCTAAGATGCAGTGTTCACAAGTGGACATTTTTAAAATAATGGCGCTCACTAATTGAACAGACTGCAACTGTTACAATAGAAACCGTTGACGAAGAACTGATATTGGGACTCATTTTTTTTCCCCAAAGAAAAACTTTCCGGCATATTCCATTGTTGACATAAAAAGTAGAGGAGCATTTCTCAACCTCAGCAACTTTAAGATGTGTAATCTTCAACTTCCAGAATTCCCCACCCAACATGCTGGTCTAGAAACCAAGTGCTTCTGTCTTGAGTCCACTCACCACTGCCATGACGATTCCAACAATGGTGATAAGGAAAAACGGCACTAGAATATAACCCACCAGGGAGTCATTGGTTGGCCCAGCAGAAGTGGGCATGGTGGTGTTATTCATGGCATAGAAAACTTGCTTGACAGGATCCGAGAAGCAGCTCCTGTCATCATTGGGAAGTCCACCTCACAACAATAAAAAAAAAAGTTTAGGATTAAAATATATTCTTAATGTTGCCATAAGCCACATTCTCCTCCTCCTCCTCCCAAACCCACTGCTATTCAAATAACTGCACATAAGACAGTCACAAGCATATCACATGCTACTCCTCACACTAGAATCAATGAATGAAATCCTTTAAAATATTTAGCCTTGAGACATGAATTACAGCTAAATAAAACTGAGAAAGGGGGTGAATGGGAAAGAAAAATAAACCATTCCAAGACAAAAAGTTAGAGTAACGGAAATAATGCTGGGATCTTGGTCTAAGCTAGCAGCTTTCCTAATATGATTTGATTGCTTATATGTATCCTATAGACTATCATTAAGTGTTGTACCTTATGAATCTTGATGAACATATGTTTTCTTCTATGTACACCAAGAGCGTATGCACCAAGACAAATTCCTTGTGTGGCCAATCACACTTGGCCAATAAAAAATTCTATTCTATTCTTGTATAGCTGACCTCTAATATCTCGCTTTCTAAATATTTCCCATAACGGAGAAAAGCAAAACTGTGCAACCCCTTCCCCACCCCTCAGCACATTCTATTAGTAATATTTAATATAATAGCAAAATCTGCTCCATGCTAGGCTCGCCTACAAAATCAAGTATAAAAACTTGCTTTGGTCTAAGGTTAATAAACCTGTGGCCCTCCAGAGGTTGATGATAGACTTCTCAACAGACATGCCCTGAATGGCCAATGGAACAATACTCGAGAAAACTATACATTTCCCACTCCTTTAGACGTGCAAATTTAGTATCAAGCAAAGATATTTGGGTTAATTCAAATAGATACAATCTGGTTTTCTCTCTGGGACATTAATGCTAACTATCCTGACTGTTAGAAGAAAATAGAAATCTGTATTTTAGTAAATGGGCCAGAGTTGTGTGGTAAAAAACGTAATTTGCTTACAGAATATCCCAGAGACAATCCCCATTATCTCCTGGTACAGATTTGTTTGGTAATCAGGTCCAACAATGCCGAATTAGTCTATGGTTCATATCTTCATATTTCACAAGTATCTTATATCAAGATACGGTACTTGTAAATAAAGAAATAATCTTATAAGAATATTGGATAACATTTTTTTTCTTTCAAATTCTGAACTGGAGTACAGGTTTTCATTGTAAATGGAACTGAATACCATTTGTAAATGCAACTGAGATACAGGATACAGATAGAATCCAGATTCATATTACTATGAGATATAAGAAGCCAGACTGGACAGGTTCCTTGTGGCCTCTTGCAATGGTATGTGGGAATGACCTTGAGGGAAGAGACACAGCCTAGAAAACTATCAGATAAAAGAGAGAGGAGCCTGCAAATGCTTAATGGACAAAGAAATTTAAGAAGGAGCCATCCTAACATATCACACTGTTAAAGGTTACAGCAGGAGATTTATGGTTTCTGTTCAGACTTGCAAGATTCTGTTAATGTAGTCTGACAGTAACATAGCACTGGCTCTTCTGGTCATGTTTTCAGTCTGGTCACTTGGGAGGGCTGATACCAACCTTGCAAGTCTCAAAATACAAATCAACTTGTTATAGTCTAGTCTAATACATTAGGGTGGATCCTTCATAAATGCCTTTCTTTGCTTATTAAGCATTTTTTTTTTTTGCATTTATATCCCGCCCTTCTTCGAAGACTCAGGGCGTCTTACACTATGTTAAGCAATAGTCTTCATCCATTTGTATATTATATACAAAGTCAACTTATTGCCCCCCCAACAATCTGGGTCCTCATTTTACCTACCTTATAAAGGATGGAAGGCTGAGTCAACCTTGGGCCTGGTGGGACTTGAACCTGCAGCAATTGCAAGCAGCTGTGTTAATAACAGACTGTCTTAGCAGTCTGAGCCACCAGAGGCCCATTCTTATTTGAATAAGATCCGTCAAATCTCAGATGGGAGGCCAATCCGAAGAATTGGATTGCAGCTACAAAGCTAAGAGGTGGTCTCACAAATCTGACACTGTGTCATATGGAGCTTTAAAGATGATAACCAGCATCTTTAACCCCACCCAGAAAACAACTAGGGGCTAGGGCAACTGATGCAGCAGTAATGTAAGTTGATGAACCATGGGGAACCCAGAATTAATATGCCACAGTAGTCTCAGTCAACTGCAGCTTCTGAATATTCTTCAAGGGCAGCCCCATGTACACAATGCATTAATCTAATCAGGAAGTGATTAAGGCATGACTGTGAGCAAGGCCAAAGCAAAGAGCAGGCCAGAAATGGCAAACGAGTAAAGGGCCCCTAAGCTTTGACTGCCGCCTGCTCTTCCAACAGGAGCTTCAAATATAGGACAACCACCAAATTGCATACCAGTTCTGTCCTGGGGAGTGTTATCCTATCCAGAGTCAAAGATGTCAGCTATCAAGACCCCACAACCACTCTATCTCGCTAAGGCTAAGTTGCAGCCTGTTTCTCTCCATCTAGGCCCTTATAGCCTCCAGACTTTGAGAAGGAAGTTAAACAGCTTCACTTGCTCAGCATGAGGTAGATATGCATAATTTGGTATTGTTGGCACACTGATAATACTGACCTCAAATAAGGCAGAATTTACCTTGAGCTAACAGAATGTGAAGAATTACAGAAACAAATAACTCAATGCCTACGAGACATTGTTTCACAGCTATAATTCAATACTGGAGAATCATTCACGTATTTAAAAAAAGAAGCTGGAAATTAAATGGAAGAATGCCATCTATGATAAACACTTGTGGAAGAGAATCAACCTAATGCACAGAAGACATCTCTTTAGATACTTAAAAGCCCAAACACATAGCAAATGCCACATCTTGAGCACTTATAGATTTACACATTCCTTCTTATTCTGAAAGCCACAATTCATATTTGCTGGCAGAATGGAAATTTGAATTGGGGCCTTTTGTCCCGTTCATTGTTTGCAACCTGGCCCTTCCCAGATTTTCTGTGATCACAAGAAACGAATTTTCAGCAACCACATTCACTGATTAAGCAACAGCAAGCAGGGCTAAGCGGCAAACATCCAGATTATCACTAGATGAAAGCAAAGACATACAGAAGGTTCTATCTTTTTACTGCCTTCTTGTTACTGCCTCAACCTTTGCTGTCTGGATGTAGCAGTCCTATTAAATGATAGCTTTATTATACATTTGGCAATCTACCCAGTCAGCCAAAGCCATAGTCAGCCTAATAATTTCTTAGGTAAGGCTACAATTGGCTTGGAGAGTTCCATGGAGCCCCGTTAGATCCATGGCACCCTCGATTTACGACCACAATTGAGCCCAAAATTTCTGTTGCTAAACAGGACAGTTAAGTGAGTATTGCCCCATTTTACAAACTTTCTTACCACAGTTAAGTGAATCAGTGCAGTTAAGTTAGTAACACAGTTGTTAAGTGAATCTGGCTTTCCCATTGACTTTCCCATTGACTTTCCCATTGTCACAAGGTTGCAAAATGGCATCACATGATCCCGGGACAATGTAATAGTCAAACACATGCCAATTGCCAAGATCCAACTTTGATCATCTGACCATGGGGATGCTGCAATGGTTGTAAGTATGAAAAATGGTCACAGGTAATTTTTTTCAGAGCTGTTGTAACTTCAAACAATTACTAAACAAATGGTTGTAAGCCGAGGTCTACCTGTAAAGTAGACTCATGGTCATTACTTATGCATTAACTATAGTTTCCATATAATGTATTTCATGTATACATATATGCAGAGAGCCAGTTTAATCCAGTGATTAAGGCACCAGACTAGAAACAGGAGACTGTGAGTTCTACTCCCATCTTAGGCATGAAAGCCGGCTGGGTGATCTTGGGCCAATCACTCTCTCAGCACAACTCATTTCACAGGACTGTTGTTGTGGGGAAAACAGGAGGGGGGGGACAGAGTTTCAGATATATTCACTGACTTGAGTTATTTATAAAATAATAAAGGTGGAATATATGTATATAAAACCTTGTATGGGATGTAGCATCAACAGATAGATGAGGTGGCAGACATTGGGAAATCCTACCAGTGGCTGGAAAAAGCTGGACTAAAAACAGCACAAAGGCATAGCAGCACAAGAGCAAGCAGTAAGCACCAGATCCATAGGAGCAAGAGTCTACCACAGTAGACAGAATCCAAGGTGCACACTGTGCAGAGGCCTCAGAGACAGTCCAATACATAATGGCAGGATATAAGATGCAGACAGGAACAGTATGCACTGAGTGGCACAACCAAGAAGCTGGCATTGTGTACAGAAACATCTGCAGTGTATAGGCTAGACCCTCCCAAATCCAGATGGAAGATTCTACAAAAGGTTGTGGAAAATAACAGTGCTAAGATCCTGTGGGACTTCCAGATCCAGATGGACAAGATGATACTGATCAATCAACAGACATCACGGTAATAGACAAGGAGCAGAAGGTACAAGATGATGATAGATGTAGTGGTGGCAAGTAAAAGCAGCATTAGGAAGGTATATGAGAAGCTAGAAAAGTATCAGAGCCTGAAAGCCGAATTAAAGAGAATGTAGAAATTAAAGACCAAAGTGGCCCCAGCAGTTGTCCCAGCATCAGGGCTGTGACTCTGAAGCACCAAGAAATCCCATGAACACCATCGAAGCTCTCTGTCCAGAAGAATGCTGTGCTACAAACAGCTAAGATACTGTGCAGAACTCACAAACTCCCAGGAAGTTTGACTCTGTAAAAGTCAATAGATTTAGGTTTTGGAAGATTTTGCATATATAGCTGCAGCTTGGTTACTGAATACAGCAATACATTATGATCAGTAGTGGGTTTCACTTACCTTCGCTACCGGTTTGGAACTTCACTCATGGCGCTTCTGCACATGCGCAGAACCTTCTGCGCAAGCCCAGAGCGTCCATGATGGTTTCCAGGCGGGTGGGAAGACCCTCTCGCCACCACCGCTACCGGTTCATCCGAACCGGGGTGAACCAGTAGAAACCCACCACTGATTATGATGAAAATAAAGCATATATGAAAATAGATAGCTTATGGTGTGGTATTGATGAGGGTTAAGTAAACAAGGGTGTGTGATGTTATGTTGGTTGTTTAACATATTTATGATGAATATATTAACACTACATGTGTTCACACAAATATATGTTTTTTATGGTTTCCCATACAATATGGTTAGATCAGAACACAATGATTTCCAGTGAATGTTACTATATGATGCAATGAGGAGTGAAGAAAAATTTAAGACGGATGCTGACTGATAGGTGGTATGTGCTAAGTACAATCAATCATATATTTTGAAAGAAATAAAACTGGAGGAGGACATGGACATCAGCTTTGGGAAACTCAGGGGAAACTTAAGTTGAATAGAGTGAGAATGGAGGACTTAAGCATATGGGTAAACAAGAGATTGGGTCAAGAAAGTATGGAAACTGAACTAATGAAAATACAACAGTGAATGTTCAATATGAAAAATGTACATTGAGGTGGTTTGGATATACAGAAAGAATGAACAACTGAGATAATAGGAGAAAGAGAGTCATTTTTGGGTGGATTTGATGAGATCCTGAAAAAGAGGAAGATGAGAAGTTTAGAGAACAAAGATAAATATATGAAACTGTATAAAGAAAGACATTGTGGAAGCAAGAACAGGATAGAAAGTTTCCAAAAGGCATAATGCATGACATTGGCATTAACAGACTTTTAACTATTTCACCTTCCTTCTCACCTCAAATAACATAGTTTAACCAGAAAGAAAAGTTACATAAATAAAACCAGTGTTTCGTTTTAACAGCCAAAAAACTCCTTTGACAGTATTGATTTACTTATCCCTATCTACTCTTTACATTTACATAAACCCTTTCAGATGTGATTATTTATCAAGAACTGGATCCTATATTATACCCTATGATTCCACACACTCCTTTGGTTTCTATTAAGTAAAATAATTGCTTATTTGTAGCCTATGACTAACATTAAGTATTGTATCATTAAGTGTTAAATTTGTACCCTATGACTATCATTAAGTGTTATAAGTGTTGTACCTTGATGAAGGTATCTTTTCTTTTATGTACACTGAGAGCATATGCACCAAGACAAATTCCTTGTGTGTCCAATCACACTTGGCCAATAAAACTTCTATTCTATTCTATATTCTAAATAAGAAAACCTAAAAACCCTATGAAAGAAAATCATAAAATTATCCCAATGCAGATTATTTTTTAAAAAATATGTATAATCATAATTATGAAAATCTGAAAGGCTACCTTATTTGCAATTACGTAGCCAAAAGGCTCCCCAAAAACTTTAAAAAAATAAATAAATCAAAGTTTACCAGAGGGCTCAACTTAGTTTAGAAAAGCCCTAGAGCAGCATTTCTCCACCTTGTCGGAGAACTTTAAAACGTTCCAACTTTAAAACGTGTGGACTTCAATTCCCAGAATTCCTCAGCCAGCATTCCCAAGGAATTCTAAGAGTTGAAGTCCACATGTCTTAAAGTTGCTGAGGGCGGAGAAAAGCCCCACTCCACCAGATCTCCACCAGATTTTAACCTTGGCTGTACACCGCCCTGAGTCCTTCGGGAGAAGGGCGGTATAAAAATTTAAATAAATTTAAATAAATAAAAAATTTAAATAAATAAATAAATCTCGACAAACAGAAGCCTCCTCCAGTGATCCAAAACAGGGGTCTCCAACCTTGGCCATTTTAAGCCTGGTGCACATCAACTCCCAGAATCCCCCAGCAAAGCAAAGCTGGCTGGGGAATTCTGGGAGTTTAAGTCCGCCAGGCTTAAAGTGGCCAAGGTTGGAGACCCCTGATCCAAAAGGACAGATAATTTGGGGGGAAAGCCCATGTAATTCAGCGGAGTAAACAAAAACCCAAGCCCATATCCATCCAAACCATAGAACAGCGTCCTCTGGCAAACTTAAGTATTCAGGGCCGGGCCGTCTTATTCACCTAACCTCCAAGCCGTGACTCCAAGCCCTCTCCTCCTCCTGTTCCCAGCAACGGCAGCGCTTACCTCTTCGGCATTCCCAGGTTTACAACAGCATCTCCGTATATAAAAACACCTCCGCAACGCTCATCTTCTTCCCGGAAGTCTCGCCTCGAACTGGAGAAGGGGTGGGATGGGGGGGGGTGGAGAGAACAAACGAGAAAAAAAAAATCAATGCGTCTCCGCCTCCCAGCCATTTCCCTCGTTCACTTCTCCATTTGCTTTCAGTAGGGCGGACCCAGCTCTTCACCTCCCTTCCTCTTCTCGGCTCCTCCTTGCTCCCCGTTTGGTTGCTGCAAACAAACGCACGCAAGCGCGCGCGCATTCCCGGTCCCTGCGCACCTCTGGAGCTTCACGCCCTTTCAAACACCGGCAGGAAAAGCCGAAAGGCGCGTGACTGGGCCCGCACATTAGAGAGGGAAGAGCAGCAGCCAATCCGCAAGCATGTTTCCTCCAGGTAACGCGCGATTGGCCACCGGGGCAGCAGAGGGCAGTCTCCGCCCGAGGAAAGACAGTGACGGGGGAAAACAACCTCTTGCGGCGGGGGGGGGGAATGATTATATAGAGGTTCGCCTCTCTGCGCCGTACCCGGCTCTCACGTTGATCCTCCGTCTGCGGGGGAGATGTTCTCTGAACTGCAATGCGAAAAGTTCCGAAAGTGTAGTTTGAAACTGGGTTCTGAAAACGGTCGACAAGAAAACACAAATTACAAGGTTCCAATATAATAAAGCGGGTGCGCCTCGAACTCTGGCCTGGCTATGACTCATCGGTGTAAATATTTTTGCGGATTTGACAGTTGGGTAACACTGTCCACCGTCCGACGTGATGGTCAGAGGTAATTTAGGGAAAATAAATCCTAGGAATTAGCTGAAAAGGGATTGGAAACAGCGACCTGTTTTATGATGCCTTTATGTAACCGTGACTCAATCTCATGTGAGCATTGCCTTCAGTTCTAACCAATTTTTAGAGGAAAAAGTATCACAGAACTGGGGGGGGGGGATGTACAGAACTCTCAGGAAGTTAAAATACCTCTGCTGGAAGGAAGGAATGTTATTTTTGCCAAAAAATGGAGTCCTCAGCATGGAGACAGTTTTTGTTAAATAAGAGGAAACTATGATACTTTAAAAAGGGATGTGGTGGCTCAGTGGTTAAGATGCTGAACTTGTTGATGGAAAGGTCGGCAGTTCAGCAGTTCTAATCCCTAGTGCCACATAACGGGGTGAGCTCCTGTGACTTGTCCCAGCTTCTGCCAACCTAGCAGTTCAAAAGCATGTAAAAAGTGCAAATAGAAAAATAGGGACCACCTTTGGTGGGAAGGTAACAGCGTTCCGTGCGCCTTTGGCATTTAGTCATGCCAGCCACATGACCACGGAGACATCTTCGGACAGTGCTGGCTTTGAAACTGAGATGAGCACTGCCCCCTAGAGTTGGGAACGACTAACACATATATGCGAGGGGTATCTTTTACCTTTACCTTTAAGAATCACATGTATGAATCAATCCCATTTTATCCAGTCAAGATTCTCAGTGGAGAATCTCTACTATGGTAAAGTCAGCTCATCCATAGGTAAAGTTCTGATGATCAGGTTGAGGATTATACATTTAACTCCAACACTTCTCGTTTATGTATTCACATACTTGGAATAAAATGTTGAAGGATTGAAAAATCTACCTAATAGCTTTAACTTGGTTCTAATAACCACACAATATAAAACAATTACTTTCAGAAAGTTCTGGAGAAGGCAATGTATTTTTTACAAACTATTTGTTTTATTTTTGAATTATCATCAGCCTAAATCAATCCACTACAGGATGAAGATCTCTTCTTCACCACCACACTACTCCAGTGTAGGTTGACAGGTAAGACATGTTTTGACTTTCTGGTCCAGGGCTGGAAAAGAAGTGATTCCAAGTCACACAACTAGTTCTGTACCTTGTGGATTCCACAGCATAGGCTAGTTATGTAGTAGGCACTTATCACCAGTAAACCTGGTATAGGTAAGCCCTGTGTGGGGAACAAAGCCAGATTGTCCCCGATATTGCCTATGAACCATGCTAGGCAAAAAGGAACAGCAACAGCCAATTCAACTGGAACAAAAGGATGTGAGCAGGCATGCGGAGAATATCCCAGTGAGGGCAGAACAGCCATTTGTTATGGACTGGAAGCAAAAAAAGGAGCAGCATCACTGCATCTGCATATGGATACGAGGTCTACAATTCATGGTATGAATTGTATTCTCAAGAGCAATGATTTATATTTTCCTATAAAGTTTAAGGATAAAAGCTATTTAAAAACACTGTAAACAATAAGGACCAGATTTCATGAAGGGAAAGCATGCTAAAACTGATCTGAGTTCTACCATTTGGGAGATGGAGAATTTGAACATAGAATCATTTTGGTTCTGTCTATTAAATGGAGGCTCCTTTTGGATTTCCTAATTGCTTTCTGAGACTTAATCTACACTCTTTATTGTTTCCTCTTTGAAATAGGAGCTTAAATCAGTGAGAAAAAATGAGTATCTGTGCTAATGTAGTACAGCCTATTCAAATCTAGGATCCTGAACCAATAGTTATAAGAGAAGAACGAACTGCTCTTCTGACCATATTCTTACAAATAAGTGTCTGTTTTCATAAAACATGCCAATTATGACTAACTGAAAAATCCAAAACAGGATGTGAGATAATAGCCTTCTGTGGCTGTTCCCCTGCAGTATTTAGAGCTAATTGCCTTCAGTTCCAAGGCTGATATACAAGTGTCCAGACTAGTACTCACCAAAAGCAACTTGTTCCATTATTTGATGTAGCCTTATAAAACCTTATAAATTGGTATCTGCAGACAATCAAGTTCCATAGTTTTATGTACACATTACATAAAGGAAGTATTTCTTTTTAAATCTTTTATTCACAAACCATCAAACTAATCAAAACTAGTTCAGATCTTTCACTTGGCTGCTAGCCCAGTTGTAAGATCTAATCTTATCGTTCAACCTCTTCAATCTATCATTCTCCAATTACTGATCTTCCCCATCCTTTCATTCAGAAACTTGTGTCATTCTAGACTTGAATATTGAAAATCAAGAGCTATGCAGTTAAACTTCGCACCTCCCAGGAAGAGTGTCAAGCCCACTAAGCATCAGTAGGACGGAGGCAATATTATGATGTAAAAGAAGCAGAAGCGTGCACGCGTAAGCAAAGCGAGCACGCACGCTCTCGTTGTGAACTGGTAGTAAAGGCAAGTAGAACCTACCCCTTTCATACTCAAGCAGCGTTACAGGTAAATGGGAAGTACAATTACCATTATAATCTTCCTAGTGATCTGTACCTTTGGAGAAAGGAGCTAAAAATTGTTTCTGAGCGCATGAACCTCTAGAGCAGAGGTGTCCAAACTTGGTCCCTTTAAGACTTGTGGACTTCAACTCCCAGAGTTCCTCAGCCAGCTTTGCTGGCTGAGGGACTCTGGGAGTTGAAGTCCACAAGTCTTAAAGGGACCAAGTTTGGACACCCCTGCTCTAGAGTTACAATATGGCATTTTGGCAATGTATTAATGTCCCTTTCTTGAAATTACATTTCTAGTTCTAAGTTCTCACAGTTTCTTTTAGTTTAAGTTACAAATATTAAGAGATACAAAACTGATCACATGCTGAGATAATCTCTCTAGAGCAGGGGTGCCAAACTCGGGTCGTCACGGCAACGTCACATGATGTATAGGGACTTTTTTTCCCGTTTGCTAAACCAGGTGGGGGCGGAGCCAGCATGTGACGCATCTAGCCCAGGGGCCGTGAATTTGACACCCCTGCTGTAGAGGATCAGATATTGCAAACATGCTTACATTATTTTCTAAAGAAATGTCTGAAGTATTTTTATGAAACTTACATTAATTTTTCACTCCCCGCATGACTAATAGTCCATTTTTGCATAATATAAAGGATAACATAGTCACTACTTTTTGTTATCTCTTTAATTACCATAATTTTATTTTTATAAAATTTTATTTTAACTATATTTTTTTATAAATTTTATAAATTTTTATAAAATTTTATTTTAACTATATTTGCCTTTAAAGTAATATTTAAAAATCAATTAATATGCTTTCATTAATTGTAATTAAATTCTTTCCATTTGCTTAAGAATCCAAACAGAAAAAGATGGATAAGTTTAATAGTAACTTTTGACATTTAAGCATGCTGTTTCTGAAGTAATTAATTTCAATTCTGTATAACAGACATTCTCTCTCTTTTTATGGTGGTCTAGGCTAGTGGTCCAGTCATAGTTGCTCTCTGAAAAAAACAACAGCTGGATGAATATACAAAGGCTAGTATTGTACCTTCCTTGCCATCCCCCTTCCATTTCTCTCAAAGCAACAATAAATGTGATTCACCTAAGTAGTACCTATTTTGTAAAAAGAAAAACTACATTGTGATAATTGGTGTTTACTTGTTAATAATTGATAGTTTTGTGTAATATTATAGAGAACTTCCTTCTACTATGTTTTAATGTTTTGCTCCCAGTCTGTGAATATAGACATTTTGAAATTTACATTAAAATATGAACTCATGGTGATTAAATCAAATTTAGTTACCAAATCTCATGCTGCTGACAAGACAGGGTAATTATTATTTTCCGATCAGCTGCTAAAATATGTTCACTATGATCATAGCCATATAGAATATTTCTTTGTACATATTTGAAAATTTAAAAAATCACTATAGTTCAAAACATTTTCAACACTGATGGCTTGCTACTATTCTATAAAAAAACATATTTAGGAATCAGAAGACTACACTAGGCCTGCAATGTTATGCACTTACCTGAGAATAAATGTAATCCAGTTCAATAAGGCCTATTTCTGAAGTGCATCAAATTGTCCTACAAAGTGTTAAAAACGAATATATATTTCTTGCATTCAAATAGGACATCAATAGTGGGATTTGAATAGTTTCCAGTTTCTTTCCAACCACAATTTGTGCATTAGGAAGTTGATGCCAAGCAAGATGTCCACATTTTGTCTTTCAGTTCTCTGCATGGAGAACTGATTTGAAATATGTTGGAAAGGATGTCACAAATTATTTTGCCATCATATGATAGAAAACTGCACCAAAATACAAGCCCTTAGAAAATCTCTCTGCATATAAATCATAATAAAATAGTGGGAGTGTCAATTTGCAATCCTATCTTAAAATATGGCAGTGAGTTTATAATACATGGAAAAGAAATCTATCAATTTTTTTCTTCCTGGCTGTTATAGATTTCATGTAGCCCAAACTAACCCAGAACATTCAGCCTTAGAAGTATCACAATGTTTTAAAACACATTTTTTTAATTTATTAAATTTCTATACTGCCTAACTCGCCTAGGTAACTATTTACATTGCTACCTGACACTTCTACTAAAAAACAATCATCTGAAGCAAACACATTCCCCAGTAAAGGTACTATACTTCTAACACTGAGATGGTACAATTTATTAATTTTTACATGCAAAATTGTAGCTTTTGCCAGGTAGGGACCACAAAAACACAATTATCTGTATTTAGTCTCACACTATTGGAATGAATCATTGAAGAATGTTCCTATTCTATAAGTAATCAACCCTATGCCCCAATAGTGGTGACCTTCACCCGTCTCTGTTCATTTATTTAAATATAAAAATTGTGCTGTTTGAAAAACTGCTTGAACACTGTGTTTGAAAAGTTGCAGTACTTTGTCATATATATAGTCATCAGAGCAATATGTTCAGATTCCATTGTGTGCATTAACAATAATGTAGATGCATCGAATTCAAAATCAAGTATTATGGTGTGCATGCGCAATGCCTAATGTTAAGGAAATCTGTTTGGAAATTATCTCCTATTATCTCATCAAATTGCAGCTGTCGTTACATGTAAGGTGCCTTTACATGATAGTTCAAACTGAAGTACAATCAATCAACTAGAAAGCAAGAGTTCAGTTTCATCAGTATATTTTTGCAAAAAATGAATTAGTAGGCAGTGCAATTACGATATAATAACCTATCATTTTCTTATAGATCTATATAATATATCAGTAGCTTGATTCCTTTAGCAGAGTAATCAGAGTGCTAGACTATGATTGGCAAGATAAGTCAGCATGGTTTAATTTAGCTAAAGTTAAATTTGAAAGAACTGAATGGAGAACAGTTTATGCAGAAATAAATTTAAAAAAAACTTTGCTCATACCACAATTGCTAACTACAGATTATGGACAAAATGTGGACTAAGTGGCCTCATGACTGCCAATCATGGAGGCAGTGGAATTTTCAAAAAACACTTGCAGTCTACCCAAAATTGCTTGGCAGGCCACATGTACCCCAGGGTCATTTGTTATACAGGGCTGTCATATAGTCTCAAAAGTCTGATTCAGTTCCAAACATTCTACCTTTTTTGTGATAATTAAAGTCCATGGGTGAGTGGTGATAAAATAGCTTCTTTAGAGTTAGTTCCTGTAGTGAGTATAGTGCATGGCCTTGGAGGCAAAGGGAAGGTCTGTTACCTAGACAACAATTAGAGAAATGAAGATAAAAAGTAATTTATGAAAATGCCTCAAACAAGTTAAAAGTTAAGTCTTATTTTGTTCTAGGCTATTCTTAACAATATTTATTGTGTTGTTGTTGTTACCTGAAACATTCTGGTCAAATACTGTTTGCTTCATTTACAGTTTGCATCTTCTACCTGAAGCAGCTGCATTTTCTTTGGGAATTCTTTGTTTAGTTTGTATGAGCTGTGTGTTTCATTCAAATTAACCACCATATTATATATATTTTACAAAACTGTGCAAATGTGTATCTTAAAATCAAAATGGGATTTTAGATCTTCTATTAAGATTTATTTCTTTTAATATTTGACTATATCCCAAGGACGGGAGACTGGGTAGAATCCTCTATCGACATACCTCTATTTTATATAGCCAGGTACAGTAGATTTTAGAATTTATTGCAATCTTTGAATTTTAATCACCAACAAAGCAACAGAAGTTTAAGAGCTTTGCCCCTTTCACATACCAGATAGCAGAAAGATGCTAGGTAAAGCACATCCTACAGGAGGAAACAGGAAAAAGCACACCATTCTGGTGTAAAAAACCAGAATGATTGTGGGAGATGATGCCTGAAATTTCTTGTGTTTTATTCTATGAGTTTAACCTATTAACTATACTCAATTTTGAATATTTTTTCAGCAAGGTACTGATAGTGGTAATGTACATGGATAGTGATATATACGTGGTCTATAATTTAGAAATTTTGAGAAATACATACAAATAATTCTATTCTTTGCAGCAGTACAATTCTTGGACATTCAATTTAGTACTGCACTCAGGTCTAAGAGTAGCCAATCAAATGTGCCAAGCTTCTAGAATAAAATGTTCAAGTAAGATCAGTTTAGTATCCATTATAAATTCTGCTTTATCTGAAATAATTTTAATTAAATGTATTTATAAAGATGCCTCCATTCGTATTTCCTTTTCAGTAAATTGAGGAAAGAGAGAAGGAATGCATAGACAACAGCAATTTAAAAGGAAGGATGTGCATTCAACATCCCGGTGAAATATTTGACGTCTTCAGCATGAGCAGACATCAACTACAAGTATGCTGATAACAGTAACTATATTATTTATATTTTGAGGTCAATGTAAATGAGACTGCATTTTGAAACAAAATGTTAAAAAGTTATGATATTTATATAGTTACTTACCAAGTACATCTAAATTATATTAAAGTAACCAAAATATCTTTGCAATCCCCAAGGCATGTCACAACTTCTGAGCACCCCTAATGTTTGCAAATTGAAAGCTGAAAAATTTGACATGCCCTATAAAAACTGAGCCATACCATACCATTGGAATATCTGACCCAGTATTTTAAAGTAAGTTTAAATAATTGTCTTTCAAACATCTTCCTGATTTTGTATCATTAGGATGCCTAGTGCCTACATAGAATCTGGGGGGTGGGGAGGGGTGATCTTAGGGTCAATTTCTGTAATTGTTACTGTATATCTTACTAAAGACAGAAGGCAATTCAAGAGAGTAAATAAAACATGTAAAATAGTGAAATCAATGTTCCAACCTTAGGCATTTTCAGAAACATAGGACTAACTCAAACGTTACAAATGTAATCAGTAATGCAGTACTTCAGCTGAAAAGTAGCCTTTGTAGTACCTGCATTCAGACATAGATAAGCAATAAGTAGAAGCAAATGTCTCCAGAATTTTGATATGGAGAAACTATTTTGGTGATAATGTTCATAAGTCATATCAGATATTTCAGATACATGTGCAGTGACTAACTGCTTTTGTAAGAGATTGTGAAATTAGAGAAGATTTCAAATAACCATTAGCCTACTTTTCAAATGTTTGTGTGAAATACTAAATGTCATCATTTTACAAGAATTCAACATTCATGCCAAGAAATCACATTGAAAATAGCTTCTAATAAAATCTGTTATCACAAGAGGTGGCAAAATGTACTCAAAAGCAGCTTCTTTATTACAGGGTTTGAAGTATACATACATACCCCTCCAGTGCAAAATAGTCCCACAGCACTACTGACTCTCAGTTCCCCACCCTTTCCAAAACAATACCCACTACCTGGGGACAGCTATAATGACAAACAAAATCAAGCAAGCATTAAGAAATATGCACAATGTTTGATATTATCTCTATTCAGGAGCAATTGTACTTTTAACATTAGGAAACAAGCAAATCAAGAATCACCACCACATAAACACTCCCAGAATTTTCACTAACACATGCTCTAATTCGAATTTCACTGCTTACGAGCAATTGCATGTAGTTGCTGGGCTTGTATTTTTAAGCTTACAAGTATGAACTTCCAAGAGGTTCAAAATATTAATTTCAATTGTAAGAATGATCCTCCCTCCTTAAAATTGGATTTTAAGTCCAATTTTCTCTCTAAACACTTTCTCAATGTTCTTCTAAATATAGACATACCCCAGACCACTTTTCTTCAATACTTCTTATGTTATATACTGAGAGGTAGCAAGCTACACAAAGGAAGCAGGCATGGAAGGTCCTCCCTCCCCATCATCTGAGCTAATGTCTAAGAATCTAGCACACAAACCTGAATGGGGGGAAAAAGAGATCCATCCATTTATCCATTTCACAGCATACTGTTGCTGCCTATCATATCAGTAAAACATAAGAGGTGTAGAGAAAATGAAATATTGGCATTTGTGGGAATCATGTAAATTCAAGTGCCAAAACAATTTCACAAATGCAAATTAGATAGCTTAACATATCTAATTGCATATTCCTACATATGCACTAGCTAGGATAATACGGCACTTTATTTTTTATTGGCAGATTTAAAAACAAATAAAATAAGCTTATTGAAAAAAAGAGGCAGCTGGAGAGTGAGGAACAAAATTAAGAATACTGTTAACAAATATATTTTGAGTGGAAGAAAAACTGCTATTAAAATCGTTGCAATACTTTTAGGCTAAACTCTTCAGAGTTGATCCATCACTCCATTTTCAGACATTCTAACTGATTCAAGGTTAAACTCAAAGGATAATTCATATTAAAATACTCCTGCATATTCTACCACTACATCCCATACACTTTCTAATCTAAACAGACATCAAAACAGAGAAGAATGTATTAGATAATTATTAATGTATTTTGGGGCACGGGATATTAGATATGATGACTGCAGAGAGCCTGAACCGTTGTCTTCCTAATAAAGAAAATCAGTACTGGAAATTGTAACAGAAGTTGTGCATTTTCACTCACAATGTTACTGTTTCCAACTAACTATGCTCACTAGATATTATGTTCCAATTAATTGCCACAAACAAATTTTAAGTAGCACTGTCACTTGTCTTAAAAAGTAAGGCTATACAGTGCCTTAGATTTAACACTTCAAAGAGCGCTTCAGAGCACACGGGGCAGGAACATGGCAGCTGTCTGCAGCTCTTTAAAGTAGTCCCATCTTTCCTCAGGATCCTGGTAGCTGTAGTGGACAGCCATGTGATCCCACAAAAAAATGCAACTGCTTTAAAGAGTTGCAGATAGATGCTACATTTATGCTCCGAAGTTCCTTTTCCAAATGATGTCTACACCAGTGCAGCACTCTATTAAGGGCTGGCATATAGCACATATAATGCAAAAGCCCATCTAGTAATGAGAGTATTGGTATCTCATTTGAACTTATAGCTAACTATTGGTCAGTATATAACTAAAAATCCAAAATACTGCTTGCACTGTTCCAGCAAATGTCTAAATCAAAAAGTATGCAAGTTCAACAAATTCTTGCAAATGTTGAGCGTCTTCTGAAACTGTGAAGGACCAGAAATGTATATATAAAAATAAAATCCATGGCTAAGTAATACATTTTTTTTGGAGAAAATACTCGATCTCCTGAATATCTGATGGCCAAACATAATTACTAAACCATTTTATAGGGAAAGAATGATTTTCACATGATTTTATTGTCCCTGCCAGCAATTTTTAATTTCAGTATGTAAAGTTAAGAGTTTTGTAAATAAAGACCAAAACAATCTGCATTTTAATGGACAAATCAAGCAATCACTGAAGTATTAAGATGTTTAAAGTCCAATATGGTGACCAACTTGCCTACTTAGAATGAACTGTATTTGAAAATTCTCTTTCTTGATGCATGTTCTGACAATGTGGGAACTTCTAGTGTCATTAGAAATGTGAAAAAGTGAGTTGATATAATGCATTTCCATTGTATTACTACAGTTTCTTGGCTTATTTATTACAGAGTACCCTGAGATGCTGGGAAAGCTATGAATATAGTGCATTAAAAGGAGGTGTAATAGTGAGTTTTAGTAAACAGGAGGAAGTTTACCAATAATCCAGACAGTTTATACCCCAGGAGACACATCTTCCATTTCCAGTTCAGAAGGCAAACATCAGCAACTCAGTGCAGTTGTATAAACAGCATCAATTCATCCCACAGTAACTACTTTCTTGGCACAATTTATTTTTCCTGACCCAAACAAACAAGAAATCACTATTAGAATATCATTAACAATATTCTATTCTAAAGTGTCAGTTTAACAGCCCTATAAAAACATTTTAGAGTTTTAAAAAAGTGTGCATGCTATAGATATTAAAACTGCAGTCACTCCGTCAGGAGTCTCAGTTCTCTTTCAAACAGTTGTCTGTGTCCTAATCAGTTCAATGAGACACAAAACTTTAGTTAAAGGCAATAGTTTGCTATCCTGAATAGTGTCACACGTATACTTAGTAAAATAAATTATTATTGTATTGTACGCTTCAAGACATTAGTCAAGTTCATTCAGCTAAATTTTATTATTTGTTAAAATGAAGGGCAATAAAGTGGCATAACATAATTTTTCATTTGTTCAAGATCAGGTTTAAGCCACTTTTTTCAACTGCACCTTTCAGCATGTACTGTGTATTGCTTTTGATTTCAGTGATGCCATTTTAAGGAATGCTATCCTATTAACAGAAAGTAGGGAATTAAAAAATAAGAAATATTATTGGTTCTATAGCAACTGTCTATTGAAGAAACTATACTAATTTATTTTTAATCAGGCTGCATGACTATTTCAGAATATTTTTAATGTATTTTAAGCATATAAGGGGAAGGGAGAATTATCTACTAAATTGGAGTACTGCAGGTTTAATTTCACATCTTGGCTATACTGTGACAAAGAAGTAGTCACCAAATATAGCAACTAGGTCCTGTCTCAAGCCAGGGATGAACTAATGCCCCTCCCCAAATCTACCCAGATCCACCCCCTCCCACAGCCCTTTCCAAAAACAAGACAACACTATTGGCAAATCAAGACAGTATGAAACATCAACAGAAACAAAAATGTGATGTGTGCCAATGCATCAGGTTAACTATCCTATTAAATGACACAGATCCCCATATAAACAATTCTACTTGGGAACTAGCTGTACCTTTGCTGCTTAAGAAATTAAGTCTACAATTCTGAGTGTGCTCCATGATACAATATTACAGAAAAGGAGACTGGACACTTGAATTTTTCCCTGGGAATTCTTTTCAGGGACATAAAGTGACTGTCCCACCATGAGGTGACACTCAAAGTACAATCCAATGCTTTAGCACAAATTACAATATCCAGTTCAGTAAGATGTAAGGCATATGGACCAAAAAAAGACACCAGCAGTATGCAACAGGAGGATAAATCATTTTACACAATTAAAAGCATTAGTGCTTGATGTTCCAGTTCACATTTTTCAACTCATTTTGAATCCCTGATTCCTATTTACTGAAGTTGGAATTCATTAGGCTTCTGAACCCATATGCTTTTGAATGAATGGTGACCAATTCTTTGTGATTATGTCCATTGTTACATGACATACTGGTTGAAACTATAGAAAGAATTGAGCACCAGGGATGCTTTGCAAGTCTCCTTCAAGTCTCATTGTATTAAGTTTGGGTCAGGGAATAGGATGCAGGGAATGAAACTGGCCCAGCCACTAGCACTGTCATAAAGAATTTTTTTTAAAGAACAAGGCAGACAAGTTTATGAAGCCCTCTTTATAGAAGCAGCTTGTGTTTTTTTAAAAAAAATCTTGCAAAATCAGTGTTAGATTTCTCCCTCTAAAAAATGTTACGTGCAGATGTGGAGCAAGTGGCCACCACACAGACCTCAACAGTACCTTACAGTACAAAATCTAAGACATAAAGAATTGATCTCACATTTGTAGCCTTCTTTACTGAAAAGATAAGAGATTTGGCTATGGTTGGAATAGTATATACAAGAACATTTCAGAGGACAAGGCATAGATGAAAGTAATAGCCTTGCTGTTCACATTGTCAAAATTTTTGTTAATAGGGAAGGGGCACTTCATGCACAAAATGTGTATTACAAAATACATATCCAAGAAAAAGCAAAAACAAAAAACCCCAAACCACCCACTTTGCACTATAATGCAACACTCAAACATCTGCTCTGCCAAAGGCTGCTGCACATGTCTTGTTTACCAAAGAACACATGTGAAAGCGGCGAGAAGGGGGGAGGAAAGGAAATCCAAGTTTCAGTCTGTTTCAAACTTTTCTGATAGGGTTATCTTCAGTCATCTGATGTCAGATAGTGTGCTCTCCTTCGAGAATGATGTGGTCACAACAGGAGTGCCATTATTAGCCAAATAGCCTTGCCTTAAGGTTTCAAAGTATGAAGCCTGTACAGGTTTGTGATACTGCAGAACTTTTATGGCATCATCTATCTTAAACCATTCCCTTTTCCTTCCTGCAGATAAAAAAAGAGGGGGAAAGGTTAGATCACAACAACTGAAGTATTTACAATCCTCTCCATGCGCAACTGTTTCACAACAGCAAACTGTATGTCAATTGTTACTACGGAATAATGAACTCATTAAGTAGATTTTTCTTTTCCAAATGCAAAAAAATCTATTCAATTTTTCACAATAACGGTATACTACTGTGTAGAGCAAAATATCCTCAGGGTACTAAGCACCTCTAAGTTCTTAAACATTTATGAACTTCATTCTAAATGAGATTAAGGATATAGGACATAACATACTTTCAAAGAAGACTTGGCACAAGCAACCTAACTAATCAATCTCCTTAAAAATCAATTACAGGAAAAACTGAGTGTTATTGTATCACCTGTAAAGTTTATTGTACATACATTGAAGTAATTTACTATAATTAGGAGCTGAGAAAGAAAAAATTTGGTTAACAAGTTTTCAGTCAAGTAAAAAAAACTGTTTATTTTCTAATGAATTTTTTTCAGGCGTAAAAAAATAAATTACTTTTAATTTTATTAAATTAAAAGAATGTGTGGAATAGAATGGAAAATAAAAACCTGAATCACACTGAGAACCTGTTATATTTCTGCAAATTGTAGATTGTGTGGTTGTTATTCAAGGATATAAAGCACTGTAAAGAGGTATATAAGACTAAGTGCTATTGCTATTGCTATATAAAAACGGAAAATGTCCATGTATTAGGAAATAGCCATTCCCCCAAATCATAAACGTTATAAAGTAAGACTGTTGCCTTAAAATGCACATGTACTAGATACTATTTTATGATTTCTCTGCCTTTTAGAAACATGAGGCAATTTTTATCCTAATATTTAGGTGGTTAAGGTCAAACAAAAAATAAGACCTGGAAGGTAATAAGAATAGCTATTTCATGCATATTGCTCAGCATACTGCAAGAGTGTTTGGTTAACTCTACGTTAGAAGTGCACAACTAATTCTGAAAAAAGGATTTGATTATGTACTATCAAGCTTTGAAAAATACATATTTTCAAGATGTAACTATGTGCTATTTTTATGAAAATATAAGCAACAAAAATATAATCAGGGACACAAATGAATGTGTTTGCTTACCGATATTCACAGAATCCTCCCAATCTTCCAATACTTCTGTGACAATAAGTACGTAAACATATGTTCTGTGTTTCCTGTCCTGGTTCTGAAAGGATGATAAACAAAGTTAATTTGAAGAAATATAACGACTACAACAATGCTAATCTTAGCACTGAGTTGAAACAATACTTACAATATGTCTCATCAACAGCAATGCTCAGTTATGACTTGATTTCTTAATAAAGGAGATTCAGATACTACTAGTAAGTTAAAATATAAATAAAACTACTTCAAGCATTTTTGTCCTACATTTGCAAGTGTTACCACACTTTGAAGAGGGTTCAAATCAGAGAAAATTTATCTTCTAACCTACCATAATAGAACCTCTGTCTCCAAACTTTAATCACATATAGAAATGTTTTATCAATTCTGTTGATATTTGTACTTACCTCAAAAATTCCTACTAATCTTCCTAATGTCCCTTTCACTCCAGCCTATGATATATTCAAAGAAAAGAAAAGGGCATTTAAAATAAGTCATAGCTCAATTTATTTTAAAAGTCAGTTATAATTTAAATTATATATTTTACAAACTTTTTAAGAATTATATATAATTCTGTGATATGATTTACACTGTACAATGGTGAAACTTTGTGAACTTTTAGAAATTTTCTTTATCAATATTGTGACCTACAATATTTCCTCTGAGACTAAAAACAGCTCTAATATGCAGATATCTATGTGAATATGGACTGTGATCACTTTGAACAAGCTAGTAATAGTCATGGTGGCCATGAACTCACAAGCTGTTTCTCCCCTCCCCAGGGATTTAAGTTGAAATGTTGCTTGAACTGAAAATCTAAAGAAATCTAATATCAATTTGTGAAAAGATTGAGCAGGCAGGAGTGAAACTGTAGAGTTTGAGAGGTCAGTAAAGTAGCATCATCTATAACATCTTAGCTTGTTTTTCAGGTGCAAAACAACACCTCCAGGGTGCGCAAGTTATTGGTGAAACAATGCCTCTGGACATCTTCAAAGTCACAATAACAATCTCACCCCACCAACCCTCTCTACCTTAAGGCTACACCTGAAATACTTGGATGAGAAAATAGACCTGGCATATATTATAAAGATCTGAACAGATGAAAAGAGGAGTGTTCAACTTTCAGAAATACACCACATTTCTGAAAGGCAAACAGTCCTCTTTTCATCTGTTCAAATCTTTATAATATATGCCAGATCTATTTTCTCATCCAAGTTCAAACCATGAATTACAGGTTTCTCACAGGTACACCTGGCATCTAATGTCATTAGCCAAATTCCAAGATATAACAGAGTTGGAAGGTACCTTGGAAGTCATCTAGTCCAATCCCCCTGCTCACGCAGGAGACCTATACTAGGGATTCGAACCACCAACCTTTCTGATCGACAAGCTCAGCGTCTTAGCCACTGAGCCACAGAGACTCTTAAACTTTCTAACTCCTGTCCACCTTACATCCTGCTCTCACTCTCATTAGTTAAGAATAAGGTTTAGGTTTATTTGGGTGTGGGGGTAGGGCTAAGTGGAGGTCTGTAATGCCAGTTCCAGCACTTCCCCAGTTCTTTTTTTTCAGTCCAAACAACTTTTTTTCTATTCTGTACTGTCTATTCTCAAAAATTAATGTGCTTCCTTAAACATTCAGTGAACTCTAAATCCAGTTCTCGCCTCCAATTTTGGAGAACAGGGAGCCCTCAATTTGATTCCTCCACTACCTCTCTTCGCTGAACGTATTTCTGGAAATAATATAGGGATTGCCAACATTTATTTTATAGTTTTAGTGGTTGGGGGCTTTATTCTTGTTCTGAGCTTCTCCAGGTGTGTTTAAAGATGGGTGGCCTTACAGTCAAATGAATGAATGAATGGATGATCAATCTTATATGCCAGGTTCCATGATATGACATCAAAAATTTATATGAAAATTCATTTCCCAGATGCTGTATAGTGCAGAATGGGACAATTCACTGCAGCCAGGTCACCTCTGCCAACTCGCCACTGCCAAGTCATTGCAGGACAACTCCAAACAGCCAACTCTCCACAGGGAGAACTCGCCACAGGTGGACAGAGAGCCAGGAGCGCAAGCAAGCAAGCAGGTGGGTGGGCAGAGTGCAGAACAGTGGAGAGACAATAGTGGCTGTGGACATCCTATTTTCACATCAGCCTCCGAGCAGAAGAGTCTGGGAACTGCAGTAGCAGCAGTCGGAATGGGCAGCAGGAAAGTGGTAGCAGCAAGGGGCTTCCCATTTTCACACATACCCTGCTGATGTGCCAGGCTCTGAGCTTGGTGCTGCAGCGGCTCTGAGCCTGGTGTGCCATCACTTGGCACAGCCGCTGATATTGCTGCCACCATGCTGGGCACAAAGCCTCTTGCTAATATTGCCACCTTCATGCTGGGTATGGAGCTGCTGCCGCCAATGTTGCCATGCCAGGGCAGAGACACTGCTGCTGATGTTGCTGCCACATTATGCATGGAGCCTCCGCCATCAATGCTGCCACTACTGGTTTGGCAATGGCCATGGAGGCAGCTCCAAGCCCATTGCCGTGGCAGCATTTTCAGTGGCTCTGTGCCCACAGCAGCAGTGGTGGGGGTTGTGAAAATGGGAAGACCCCAGCTGCTGCCACCTTTTTGCCAACCACTCTGATGTACTCTGTATTCTGCTCACATGCTTGCTTGTCCAACGCTTTGCCTCCAGCTATGTGTGGCAATGTCCCTGTGGTGAGTTGGCCATGTGTTGTTTTGCAGCAAGTTGGCAGAGGTGATTGGTGGTGACAAACTAGCAGTTATCTTAGACTCGTATAGTGACATGCCAGCAGTAGTGGCAAAAGCAGTTTCCAGATAAGCTCACTAAAAAGTCTAAACTGACTGTCTACTAACAATATTAGTCTTCTTTTCTTTTTAGCATAAAGCACGTGTAACATGCTCATCCTGCTGGACCAGATGGGATAAGCAGATGTAATAGGAGAGATGCAATTTTTTAAAGAACCTGGTCCAATGCCCTATAGTCTAATTCTCCTCAGAAATAAAATTGCTGGCAATTTTTATTTCTTAAAAGGACTGGATGACCATTTGAGATAAATTTGAAAAGGATCACATTTGTAAAGTATCACAAAAGTACATAAAAGCAAACTAATTTGAGATTTTTCAACATAAATGGATTTTTCTCTTCCTCTATAGGCAATTGTCATGAAAACAATATACTAGGCAACAGTTTCTCAATGGGAAAGTATTATATTTTTTTGCCACAGTCTTAACTGTGTTGTTCCTCTGCCCTGGTCCTATTAGACCTCTCAGCGGCTTTTGATACCATCGACCATGGTATCCTGCTGCACCGGTTGGAGGGATTGGGAGTGGGAGGCACCGTTTATCGGTGGTTCTCCTCCTATGTCTCCGATCGGTCGCAGACAGTGTTGACAGGAGGGCAGAGGTCGGCCCCGAGGCGCCTCACTTGTGGGGTGCCGCAGGGGTCGATTCTCTCGCCCCTCCTGTTCAACATCTATATGAAGCCGCTGGGTGAGATCATCAGTGGCTTCGGTGTGAGGTACCAGCTGTACGCTGATGACACTCAGCTGTACTTTTCCACACCGGGCCACCCCAACGAAGCTATCGAAGTGCTGTCCCGGTGTCTGGAGGCCGTACGGGTCTGGATGGGGAGAAACAGGCTCAAGCTCAATCCCTCCAAGACAGAGTGGCTGTGGATGCCGGCATCCCAGTACAGTCAGCTGAGTCCTCGGCTGACTGTTGGGGGCGAGTCATTGGCCCCGATGGAGAGGGTGCGCAACGTGGGCGTCCTCCTAGATGAACGGCTGTCTTTTGAAGATCATTTGACGGCCGTCTCCAGGAGAGCTTTTCACCAGGTTCGCCTGGTTCGCCAGTTGCGCCCCTTTCTAGACCGGGATGCCCTATGCACGGTCACTCACGCCCTCGTGACGTCTTGTCTGGATTACTGCAATGCTCTCTACATGGGGCTCCCCTTGAAGGGCATCCGGAGGCTTCAGTTAGTTCAGAATGCGGCTGCGCGGGTGATAGAGGGAGCCCCTCGTGGCACCCATGTGACACCTCTCCTGCGCAGACTGCACTGGCTACCTGTGGCCTTCCGGGTGCGCTTCAAGGTTTTGGTAACTATCTTTAAAGCACTCCATGGCATAGGGCCGGGCTACTTACGGGACCACCTGCTGCTACCGAATACCTCTCACCGACCCGTGCGCTCTCACAGAGAGGGACTCCTCAGGGTGCCGTCAGCCAGGCAGGGCCGTTTGGCGACACCCAGGGGAAGGGCCTTCTCTGTGGGGGCTCCCACCCTCTGGAACGAACTCCCCCCAGGACTTCGTCAACTTCCGGACCTCCGAACCTTCCGCCGCGAGCTTAAAACACATCTATTCATCTGCGCAGGACTGGAGTAGATTTTAAATTTAGATTTTAATGGGTTTTATTATATATACTGTTTTTTAATTATTTGGCTATATCAAATAAGTTTTTTAATGGATATTTTATTCTGTATTTATATGTACCTTTTTTATTTGCCTGTGAACCGCCCTGAGCCCATAGGGAGATAGGGCGGTATACAAATGTGAAAAATAAATAAATAATAAATAAATAAACTACTATTGCAAAGAGGAAAACTAGGCAAATTTTGTTGCTCATTAACAAGCATATAAAGAATATAGGTAGTCCTCGATTTCTGACAATTAAGTCCACAATTTCTGTTGTTAAACAAGACAGTTGTTACGACCTTTCTTGCTACAATTAAGTGAATCGCTGCAGTGATTAACTTAGGAAAATGGTTGTTAAATGAATCTGGCTTTCCTATTGACTTTGCTTCTCAGAAGGTTGCAAAAGGTGACCACGTGACCCCAGGACACTGCAACTATCCTAAATCTTAACCAATGCCAAACATCTGAATTTTGATCATGTGACCAAAAGGATGATGCAACAGTCATAAGTATGAAAAATGGTCATAAGTCACTTTTTTCAAGTGCCTTTGTAAATTTTTGACCAATTATTATATGAATTTGTAACTTGAGCATTATCTGTACTATACAATTAATATTTGGATAATTTTGAAAGTGAAAGGAATGAATAGACAATTTTGTATCCAAGCAGAATTTGAAAATGTACCTCTTCGCAAACTTCCCGCACAGCAGCCACACTAGGCTCTTCTTCAGGCTCCATTCCACCTCCAGGGACAATCCATCTGTCAGGATGACGACTACTGCTAACTAACAGCACCTATAAATAACAACAGAGCTTGTGTACATGTTTACACCTTACACAATTCTACAATTAGAAGATGGTATCCTGCTATGTAAAATTACTAAAAAAATTTCAACTCCAGAGAGTATACTAAGTCCACCTGTACTTAGATAAAGACAGAGAGTGGAACTGGTATTTACTTACTTATATCCACCTTTATTATATTTATAAATAATTCAAGATGGCGAACATACTAATACTCCTTCCTCCTCCCATATTCTCTACAAAGCCCTGTGAGATAAGTAAGTTGGGAAAGAGAAACTGGCCCCAAATCACCAGTTGTTTTTTTTATCCCACCTTCATTACTTTATAAGTAACTTAAAGTGGCAAACATACACAGTACTTTTTCCCCCACAATAATAATTTATGAAATAAGATTAAAATGGATTGATTAAAATATACAACCAAAAAAATCAGGAACAGAAGAAGCAGGCAAGCTACTCTGTTAATTAAATATGGTAAAATACCAAACTTATTTGAAAACAGAAATAAGCAAACATTATATTCCTTTTAAGAACTAGCTCTGAGGCATGAGACAAAACAGTTTTTAACAAAAAGATTATTAAAATTTTTCAGATGTCTGCCAACTATGACCAATATCTTCCCTTTCTCTCTGCATATATGCATACCCTACTTCTCGCAAATGACTCAATGTAAAATGGAGCACAGAATCTACCAATCATCAAAAGGCACACATACTATGGACTATAACAATAGCAAAGGATGTAGTTATTTGCAAATATTTTGTAGCCAACCATGCTTACATTAATCCAAGAATATTCTTAAATTAAACAAAATCCAGTCTGAACTCATATATATGCCACTGTTCTAAAGAGCCCAGTAGAAAGCATTAAAACAATTGAAATTCATTCATTCATTCATTTTCTATAGCCATACATCTCAGTGACTCTGAGTGCTTAATTAAATTAAAAATACTAAAAACATTTAAAAAACTAAAAATTGGGTTTTTTTTCTATTAATGAGAAAATAGCTGTATTGTGAAAAAGATAAAAAGGAGCTTAATTATAGCATCAAGGACACAGGCAATGCTGACTGTAGAACAGACCACAAACTTGCTCATCTTCCATGTTAAGCTAAAATAGAACATACCAATCAATTTCCACATTATGATCTTGAACATATACCCACCATTTTCAAGGGGAACATCAGGAATTACTTTGAAGTCCTAAACCTCACATAAAGAACCAGAGGAATTGTGGAATGCATTTAGTGACTAAGGAGGAATGAAAAAAGAGAATGCCAAAAATGAAGGATATAAGAATGCAAACTAGATGCAGAACTGTGGAAATTGCCAAGAAGAGAGACAAAAATCTCATAAAGGAATGTTGGACTTACCTGAACGTTCTTTCTATGTGCGCTGCAGGAGAGTTCAAGCATGGGTTTCAATTCGTCTGATTGGCCAGAAACTGAGTTGCAAATTCTTTGGCTAAGCCTCTTCCTCCTGGCCGAGCCTCAGTTTTGTTAATGAAGAGATGGATCTGGAGAGGACGTAGCCCAATTGATGAAATGGACCACTCCTGGACCCCAGACCATTCAGAACCAGGGCAGGATTTGGACTCTCCTGCAGTGCACATAGAAAGAACATTCAGGTAAGTCCAACGTTCCTTCTCCTGTGCGCTGCTTGAAGAGTCCAACCATGGGTTATACCCAAGCTAAATCGTCGTAGGAAAAGTGTTGATCCAGAGTCCACTCGGCTGGCAAAACCCACTGAAACATCTTCTGAATGCCACCTCTGCCGAGGCAAACATGTCCAATTTGTAATTCCTCACAAACAGAGAAGCCCAGGTGACTGCCCTGCAAATCTCAAGGATTGGAGCCTGTGTAGCCCAGACCACCATGGTGGCTGCACTTCTGGTTGAGTGTGCTGTGATTCAGCATGGTGCCAGCCTGGCCTGTTGTTCGTAGGCCAGCAGAATGCATGCCTTCAGCCATCATCTGATAGTGGACGGAGATACCTTCTTGCCCACAGATCTGGGCTGAAATGACATGAACAGAGCTTCCGTCCGTTGGAAGGATGCCGTATGGTGTACATACTTGCGCAGTGCTCTGCGGACATCTAAGGTATGCCAGCGTCTTTCGTGCGGATGTCTGGGGTTCGGACAGAAGTCTGGTAGAATAACTTCCTGCCCGCACTGGAAACAGGTGTTGATCTTAAGCATGAATGTCGGGTCTTAATGGAGAACAACTCTATCTGGGTGAAAAATGCACATGTCTTGTTGCACAGAAAGAGCCGCCAGCTCCGAAATCCTGCGTGCTGACGTAATTGCTATGAGAAAGGCAACCTTGAAAATAGGCAGCCTGATGCTGGCTGACCCTAAGGGCTCAAACGGAGTGGACATGAGCGCCTATAAGACCACGGACAGATCCCAAGTCTGTGAACTGTTGGTGATAACAGGTTAGACACCCCTTTCAAAAAACTACGCACCCAGGGTGCTGAGAGAGAGGTCGCACCCTCGCCTGGTAGAATGGTGGACAATGCTGCCACCTGTCTGCAGAGGGTATTCATGGATAATCCTTTATCAAGACCCAGTTGCAGAAAATTCAAGGCCTGAGAAACTGTCGCAGATGTAGAAATCACTTTCTTCTTAGTGCACCAGCGAGAAATGGAAATCCATGTGGCCTTGTATATCCTGTTTGTTGACACCCGTCGAGAAGCAAGAATAGTCAAAATTACTTTGCCAAAAAGTAGTCCCTTCCAGAGGATCTTTCAAGTGCCAAACAGCCAACTGGAGCCATTGAGAGTCCAGGTGTTGGAGGGCCCCTTGGCTGAGGGAGATCCTTTGAGGAGGAATTTTCCATGGACGAGAGATAGAAAGTGTCACCAGGTCCGCGAACCATGGATGTTTTGGCCAGTAAGGTGCTACTAATAGTACCTCCGCCTCCTCTGTCAAGATCTTCCTGATGAGCCTCGGTAGTAAGGGGGTTGGAGGAAAGGCATACAACAATCCGGCTGGCCACCGGCAATAAGAGAGCGTTGATTCCCTCTGCCCCGTGTGTCCTGAACCAGGGAAAAAATCTTGGTAGCTGAGTGTTCTGTGGGCTAGCAAATAAGTCCAGTACCGGAACACCAAACCATTCCATTATTTGGTGAAAGAAGTCTGGGTGGAGGTGCCATTTGGACTGGTCAACAGTTGTTCTGCTCAACCAGTCCACTTGGGTGTTGGCTGTTCCAGAAATGTGTTCCGCTCACAAGGATCGCAGATGTCTTTCCGCCCAGAAGCCTAAGGCCTTCGCCTTGCGCATTAGGATCTTGGAACAGGTACTTCCCTCCCTGTTGACATGCGCCTTGGCTGTTACATTATCTGTCAATAGCAGTACGTGCTGATCAGTTTGAAATTGATGTAGCGCTAGATGAGCCACTCTCACTTCCAGCCAATTGATGTCGTTGAGAAGGTCCTGATGGGACCAACAACCTTGAATCATCCTGAAGTCCAGGTGGGCACCCCAGCCGAAAAGACTGGCGTCTGAGGTCAGAACCAGCTGGGAAGGTTCTCGGAAGAGGCAGCCTTTCTCCATGGCTGCTGACATCCACCAATCCAAGGACATTGAATTGCTGCGCCCTGATCTCTGACTAGGTAAAAGCAGCCATTGTAAGGCCCTGACATGTAATCAGGCCCAAGGGACAATAGCTAGGCAGGATATCATTTTCCCTAATAGTTGGAATAATTAGAAGCAGTAAGGGAACTAGTTCCAATGACTTGATCTGTGACACCATCTCTCTTATGCTGGCTCGGCGTTCCTGAGACAGGAATACTTGCGATGTCTGGGTGTTGATCACTGCCTAGATGGGTTAGACTGGTGGATGGTGTTAGATGGCGTTTCTCACAGTTCAAAGAAAAGCTGTGATCCTGAGTTTGAATCGTGAACTGAAAGTCCTGCTCTGCCTACAGCAAGGACAACTGGATTAACACGTCATCCAAGTAACATTGTAGGCAAATGGGCCTTGCCCACAGATGCGGTGTTATGACATCCAGGAGCTTGGTGAACGTGCGCAGGGCCAAGGAGAGGCCGAAGGGGAGCGCCTTGTATTGCCAATGGTGGCCTGCATATGAGAATCTGAGGAACTTTCTGTGAGACAGTCTGATGGGAACATGGAGGTATGCCTCCTTGAGATCTATGGATGTTAAAAGTTCTCCCTGTTAGATACCACCCAGGATAGTATGTAGGGACTGCATTTTGAATCTCTTGTATTTTATATATACATTGAAGTTTTTCAAATTCAAGATGGCCTTGTGTCTCCCTGAACTCTTGGGAACCAGAAAGAGGACAGAATAAAAGCCGAGACCTCTCTGATCTATTGGCACTGGCTCTATGGCCATGATGTCCAGCAGGTGCTAAATCGTGGCTTCCATCAGGGCCCTCTTGCTGGTATCCCTGGCTACAGGGCACTGTAGAAAGCGTTGTGAAGGGCTTGGACAAAATTCTAGAGTGAACCTCACTGTTTGTAATACCCAAGCATCAGTAGTGGTCTCCTGCCACTGGCTGGCAAACATCTTTAACCTGCTGCCAATGGGGATGTGTGAGAGAGTCACTTCATGCGGCAGTAAGGCTGTTACCAGCACCCCGATAGGGCTGTCTGGATTGTGATTGACAAGTCTTGTCGTGGAAAGCTGACCTGTCCTGTGACCTATCCATACTGTAGGGATACTGTCTTAGGTATTGTGGGGCGGAGAATCCTGCCTCCGAGCCACGAAAGGACTGCCTCCTATAAAAGGGGGCCGATCTCCTATCTGCTCACTTGGAAAGATGAGGGAGTGCCTTGCATTTATCTTTCCCCTCCACCAGGATGGGATCTAACACTTCCCCAAACAGCTGCCATCCCTTGAAGGGAGCTGATGCTAACCTCCATTTGGATTTTATGTTGGCTTGCCACTGGCGTAGCCATAACAAGCACCTGGAGATAACATTGGATGTCAGAGCCTTAGAGGCAAACTTGGCAGCATTGAGTGTCTCATCTGCAGAGTACTCAGTTGCTGCAATGAGCTTACTGATATCCTGCTGCAGACAGGTATCCTCTGGAGAGGCCCTGGCCTGCATTTGCTGCAGCCATAAGAGCGATGTTCTAGAGAAGAAGGAAGCTGCTGTGGCCAATCTAACTGCCCATGCGACAGCCTGATGAGTTTTATGGTTGGACAGTTCTGCTTTCCTGTCCTCTGTCCTCAGGCCTTAGCAGTGTCTGAAGGGAGAATAGCCGCTGAAGCCAAAGTGACCAGCAGGACATCCACAGTTGGAATCTGCAGGAGTTCCTCTAGTTCCTGCTCTGCTGTGTACATTCTCTTATCCATGCCACTAAGAGCAGGGACAGAGCCAGGCTGATCCCACTGCCTTTGAATGACATCCATGAAAAATTTTGGCGACGGAATTACCTCCTGTGCTGTGACCTGCTCTATAAAGAGGCTGGCACTAAGATCCTGAGATTCCATGGGGTTCTCCTCAGTATTCCCCGTTCTCCCCATGTTAGCTGTTGTTTTGGCCTTAAACAATAAGGTCTTAAATAGGTTAGGCTGAAAAATCCCAGAATACGTGGGTTTGTCCGGGGAGACCCCTTCATCCTCAGAAAACTCAAATCCCTCCAATTCCTCCTCCCCTTCCAGTGAGGCCTAACTTGGCATTGATAGAGGTGGGGAATGAGATTCCCTGATATAGGTTTTGTGTGGATGCAAAGAATGATGCAGGGCCCCAGGCCACGAAGGTCCCGGATTTAATGTCCCCATTAATCCTCTTTGGGTAAGAGCTGCATCAATACCTTGAGCAATGGTCTGTGCAATGGCATTGCATAATTCCACAGACAAACTCTGGTCAGGATTCTTTTGAGGGAGCAGCTCCGCCGCTGTAGGAGTAAATGTGGCAGATGGAGCAGAAGATCTGTTGCCAGACACAGCTAGCAATTCTGAGATAGATAGACTGGATGCATGCTCCCCCACTTCCTGAAAGGGAATAGCATGAAATTCCTGCAGATCCAGAATCACATTAGGAGACCAGTTCAACTGGTCCTCCAATAGTGTTTGGATAGTATCTCCAGTGTTAAGGAGATGGAAGGCACACTAACATTCCCTGATATTACGAGGGTTCTTGCTGCTTCTGCCTGCTTTTGGGCTTTTGCAAAATGCTTTTCCAGGGCCTTTTGCCTTCTTTTGGCATCCTTTTCAGATGCTGAAGATATTGTTTTGGAATGCCTGGCCTTGGACCTGGTAGGAGGCCCTGTGGTTACCGATCTAGCCTTCTTAGGCTCAGAACAGGGGAAGATACCCCCAAACTACTACTATCAGAATCCATGCTGTTTGCCATTACAGCTGTTAGTGATTGCCTTGCCAAGGACTCACAGGCTGCAATTAATTCCTTAAAGGAATGATTATCACTGAACAAGGATGCTAGGGTACTCACTGCGCAGTCCAGTCTCAGAATAGCACCAAACCGGCAACATGGCTTGTTAGCACAAGGCAAGCTGCAAAAGCAGCAGCAGCAGAAGGAAAAGGGCACAAAATGGGTGTTGGTCCTACCTGATACGCCCTTTCTCGGCATGGGAGGAAGATCATCCAGGAAAGGGTAGTGCTCTGCTTCTCTGCCTGGAGACCGAGTCAAACTTTGTTGGCCATGCCTCCTCCTGTCCCGGGCGCTCCCAGTTCCATGAAGGCGTAGCGATGCTGAGACTCACTATCTGTAAAAACAGAAACCCCTCACGGACTCCGGACCAGACAGTCAGCAGGATGGGGCTGGATGATCTTCCCCCATGCTGAGAAAGGGCATATCAGGTAGGACCAACGCCATTCTCCACAGTGTTGGGGAAGATTATCCAGGAAAGGGACTTACCAAAGCTGGTTAGTCATCCGGGAGGGAAGCAGTCTGGTCCGAATACCTCCACCCGCCTGCCGAAGGCCGCCACAGGTGAAATGCGGCCCTCCTTCTGCAGTAATGGTGGGAAGGAGGAACGAGGGCAACCAAACCGCTTTACCAACCTTTGTGACTGACACTGGCAGCCTCTGTATCGTCGTCACGGGTACACATCAGGGGAGATTGGAGGATGCCAGATTCCCTGGAAGTGTTGTGACTCCGGCCCCCGAGCCTGTCCTCATGGAGGAGGATGACTCGGTGAGTGGGGGAGAGAAGCCGACAAGGCCTCTCTCTCCAGGTCCCTCCTTCCTGGCAACGCCTCAAGTGCCAGCGGAAGGCCAGGAAGAAGGCGTGTCAGAGCCCCCACAGATAGAGGACAAGGATGATCAATCCTGGATTGATCCTAGGCAGCATCAGAAAGAGAGGCGTGCGCAGCAAAGGAAGAGGTGTGGCAGGCCCAGAGAGTGCTGAGTCACTGAGCCACACCCCACAGGGGATAAAAGCGGGTGGAATTGCCATCTGGCCCTTGTGATGGACAAAAGCTACCAAATGCGAACTGCAGATCAGTCGTTTGGAGTTAAAGGCCTGGACTGTGCAAAGGCTTGTTTCCTGTGAGCTCTTGGCAACGGATCTTGGACACATGGGCTTCTGTCTCCGTAAGAGATAAAGAACTTGGAACTTGGCAGGCCGTTGCACTGTAGCTGCCAAGTCTTGCTTTCACTACAGAAAATCAGGTCTGTTGAAAATATAAAGGACTGTGGGATGCGTTTCTCTGCGTCTTCTCTGTGAAGTGGGGAGGGGGACACAACAGGAAGCGTGAATTCGCCCATTGAGAGGAGGCCTCCCCAGAGATCAAACTCCCCGGACAACTGGTCATCTTGGTGCCCTGGGGAATACCTGAAACAAGAACAACACCGTCCATCCCAGGGAAAGGACCTGTCAACAACTGTGGTAAATCCCACAGCTTGTCAAGACCTGTCTGACCCTAGCTAGGGTCGGAGGGAGCCATGGCAACCACATGGCTGAAAACCCTTAAGGACCCTGAGCCAATGATACCACCACCACTCCCCAATTAGGAGGGGGATTGAACCAGAACCGTACCATGTCGGGCATAATACGCTTACCGCCACCACCGAAGGATGCTGGCTATGAATGCCGGCCCGTCGACTCAACAGCCATTGAGCCTCCTGACAGACCTCAGAGGCTGCATGAGGGCTCTCAGCTGCAGTACTTCCAACGTTCCGACTTACCAGCTCCCAGCAGCCTTGGGCAGTGGTCCTGATTCCATCGGCTGTACTGGCAGTCACCTGTGGCGTAGTCGAAACTAGACTCCACAAGTAAGGTTGGCCAACAACTCATCCCAGTCAGCCTGTGGAAGGCCCGAACCAACCTGAAGATCTGGCTAGTGCCTGGGCCAAGGCCCCCAATGGACCATAGGCCATATCCCAAAGGCAGGTAGACCGTCAACCTATTTTTGTAGTTGTGAATGTGTGGAGCAACAACTACCAGAAGTGGTCTCTGAAAGAGAGCAATTAAGGAACACCTGATGTCATGGTAAACCAAGGGCATAACGAAAAAGTCTCTAAGTTTGGCAGTCCTGTGGACTAAAAAAGGTTAGATTGATTGCCCATCGCCGTATGTCAGGTGTTTAGCGGAGGTCTTATCCAGTAAGGATGTCTCAACTACCACGGTGAAACCCCAATTCATTTATCTCTGAAATGGGTTATCGGCCCTCCTATATAGTAAAGGTAAAATGGAAGATGAAAGGTGACACCAAAATCTGGAGAGCGCCATAGAATGGGAACCTGATGGGCTTCAGTCAGGCACCAACCCCTTAATGTATGACGTAGACCACCCTATTGTAGTATAATCTAGGAAAGGGTGTCCCCCAGGATTAGTAAATCCGCACTCGAGTGTGACATACCGGTTGGTAGAACAGGTACTCTTGTAGTGAGATCGTGAATGATCATCCTCAGAACGTCAACAATAGTCCCTTGACTTGCTAGGAGACCGGAGAAAGAAAGTCAACAATAGTCCCTTGACTTGCTAGGAGACCGGAGGTTACTTCCCTCAGGTCGATAGGCCTCCAGTTTAAATAGAAGGACAGGATCGAAATGCTCCTGTTGGAGGTTTTTTTTATGGTTTACTTTACCTAGTTTCTTCTGAGCATAGCAGACCTTGATAACGTTACCTGAGGTAATGGAGGGTAGACACAGCCAAATACCTGACATCCAGCACTGGACAAGGAGGTCCTCAGGGCCCTATGTCGGCATAAGGAAATGAAGCAACGTATCCCCTGAGGTAACCAAAGCATCCCAATGTGGCAGCTGTACGGCTACAGATTGCAGCCCTCCTTTCCCTGCCTGGAGCTGTAGGTTCCACCTTGGAGATATTCGGATCCGGATCGGTGCTTTAGAACCTGGCTCAGCGAACAGCCGACCTATTGACCTTTCTGAAAGAAACTGATAGAAAAATCTCCATCTCATGTGGGAAGGCCCCGGCTCTGTGGATCATGGCCCAATTATGCCAGGACGGGGGGCTCCACAAAGGCCCGAATAGTTTTATAGCGAGACCTTAATTGTGCGCCTAGCCCTCCAGGAGGGAAATAATTCTGAGAGGATTCCCCGGAATGTGTCTGATGAGAAATCAAGGCGGGTTGTAAAAAAAGAACTAGCACCCCCAGGGGCAGGCCACACTCCAGAGGGATGACCTTATTAACCCAAAGATCAGAAGATGCAGAAGTGGTAAATGCTCCAACCCCTGAAATTTTAAGAAATTGTTGGATAACCATTTGTCTGAAATGATAAGGTATCCTGCCTGATAACCATTTGTCTGAAATGGTGTAGGGTATCCTGCCTGGGCAGGGAGTTGGACCAGAAGGCCCTCAAGGTCCCTTCCAACTCTGTTATTATTATAGATATTAGCAACCTGAGACCTCGAGTCCCAAACGAGTAGGGATTGGCCAGATCAGAAATTTGTGGGGCAGCAGCCCTTGCTCTCCTACGTAACACTGACGAATCCAAAGGGAGTGACAGGAATTCCCCCCAGGGGGCAGGCTAGTCGCCCTGCACGGTTGGAGGCCGCCGTCTAAGTGATGAAATCTGTGAAGGCATATTGTCCCCTGGGAAACCTATGCCTAACGCCACCTTGAAACAGGAGTTATGATACCTGTATGAGAAACCTTGCTCCTTGCCCTTACAGAGTAAAAAGCTGCTATATATATGCATCGGTTCAACAGGGCGGCTTGCTTAAGATAGCCGTTGCCTAGCCTTGAAATCAATGTTGTCAACCTGCATAGTAATCGCGGAGGATAGCAGCTCAGTTGCCATTGACTCTGTACGTAAAAGGCGGCAATATTCCCGCCATTTGTTAAGGCCGGGAGGCAGGATCATGTGAGCGCTGTTGCCACGGACCCATGCCTTGCGGTACACCATCAGCGTGGCAGACTGGCCTAATTAAGCACTTCGGGGCGGCCTTAATTTTATACTACAATGCAAGGGAGTTGGTCTCCTCCTGTCCGCATTGGTGAGGCCATTGCTCTCCCCCATCAGTTACTTGGGGCAGTGTGGCCTGGCGGACTCACTGCCACGGATTCCATCGAGCGCCTCCAACCCGTTACCTTATCAATGGGGCAGAATGGCCCGGCCAAAGTCTTCTGCCGAAATGGCGGAACTCTTTTGAGTCGCAACTGCCGCAGTTGAAACAAATTAGCCCGAATGGGGTGCTGTTGTTGTAGTTGTGACTGCATCATGAGCTCCCTGCTCTAAGGCTAAAAGGGAGGTCTCACTGACGGACGGAGCCACATGGTATGCAATGTCTTTGTACGGCACCCGGCAGCCTGGTTCACAAAGAACTCTCCTGCCTTTCAGGCGGTCTGAGTTTTTCTGCCGCGGCTCTGGAAATGTTTAATGCGCCAGTTGTCTGATTGTAATTAGACAGTCAGGCCGTACTGAGCCTTCCTGCTCTGGCAATAATGGCGCCTAGCGCACCAGCTGCTGTGTGCAAAGCAGGCAGCCTGGCTCGGTACGAGCGCTCCTGCCACGGCTTTAACGGCGCCTAGCGCACCCACCGCCCTGTCTGCAGTTCGGACAGTTTGGCTTCTCAGTACAAGCACTCCTGTCACGGCTCTCATAGCGCCTACCGCGACCGCCGCTTCATGCTCCAATTGGGCAGTCCGGCTCCTATGAACGCTCCTGCTTCAGCAAAAAGGCATCTAGTTCGCCAGCCGCTCCATCCTCCATCCGGCAGCCTGGCTCGTCATGAGCACTCCTGCCATGGCTGTAATGGCGCCTAATGCACTAGCCACTTCATCCACAGTTTGGTCAACCTAGCTTGTCATGAGCACTCCTGCCGTGGCCCATAATGGTGCCTAACACGCCAGCTGCTCATCCAAAGTTCGGGCAGGCTGGCTCCTAATGAGTGCTCCTCTTGCAGCTAAAGGGGCGCCTCACACACCGGCCACTTTATTGCAATTCAGGCAGCCAGGCTCTGCAAGCACTCCTGCTGTGGCTAAGATGGCGCCTTAAGCATCTGCCGCTTTATTGCAATTCGGGCAGCCTGGCTCAGAATGAGCACTCCTTCCACGGCTGTTATGGCGCCAAAGCGCTGGCCGCAATCAGTGTGCCTAAACGAATCTAGGCAGTGACTGAGTCCCTTTCTGCAGGTGCAGACTAATGCCAGGGGCAGCCTGTAGCAGGCAATGCCCCCTCCGCTAAGCGTGGGAACGGCAAGGACCTTGGCTGAAATACGAGCTGGTAGGGAAGATTACTAGCGGACCGGTAATCCCCCAGATCGCTTACCAGCGATAGCCGAGTCTTGCTCGGAAAAATCATCCAAATAGTTGTCCTGTTTTGTCATGAAAGAAATCCAAGAATGGATGAGTCTCTTTCCTCAGTTTTAACTCGTGAAAGACCGAGTCAAACTGGGGAGCGCCCGGGACAGGAGGAGGCGTGGCCAACAAAGTTTGACTCGGTCTCCAGGCAGAGAAGCAGAGCACTACCCTTTCCTGGATGATCTTCCCCAACATGCTGGAGAAACCAGGAATTCAGTTAAAAACACCATACCACAATCAGTGCCTGAAACCAGCAACACACGTAACACTGGCACGTAAATGTTGCCTTCCTGGCTCCTGACCAAAGCCTCGTCGTCGGGAAGTTCCACACAGTGCCGATGCTGCCTCAAAAGCGTCCTGGCTCCCTTTTGCAGCCTGCAACAGCTTGGCGATCGTGGCTGCCGCTCACAAAATGGCAGGTACCAGCGGTCCGATCTTCGCACAGCAGGCAAGCCTCCTCTGCAACAAGCAACCACCAGCCAAGCTCTAGACCGAAACCTCGGTCTCGGTTTCAATGTCCTGTGGCCTCAGCCACCACGCTGAGCTGATGAGCCAACCACACGGCAATGGCAGCTTTGGTGCCATCACAGTACCACTCCCAGTGTGGAAGGCAAGCCGATCACAATCTCAGCACTCCAGCCACTTCATGTAAAGTGTTGTTTGTCCTTTTTATATTTTTTATTTAGTAATTGTCCTAATTATAATCTAATTAATTGATGGAGCAACTCACTACAAGTTTCTTTAGGCCGACTGAGTTGAAAAAACTGAGGCTCGGCCAGGAGGAAGAGGCGTGACCAAAGAATTTGCATCTCAGTTTCTGGCCAATCAGACAAATTGAAACCCATGCTTGGACTCGCCAAGCAGTGCACAGGAGAAGAACTTAACAATAGGTTTTAGAGAGCTGTTAAAAGAGATAAGTAGTATTTCAACATCTATAAAAATATACTGTACAAGATGGAAACAGACAAGGAAAAACAAGGAAAAGATCTCTAAACCCAAGAGGAAGCTCTAACCTCAAACTGGTATGCCAGAGCACCAAGGACAGATAGGAACTAGTTCAAAGATGATCAAACAACAATGGAAAGAGTATACTAAAATACGCTAGAACAGAGAAGTCAACATATAAGATATCCTAGAAAATATTTCCTACTTATAAGAATCCCTAGTACTTGAAGTTAAATCAGCACTCTGTCATTACCAAATTGGAAGGCTACAAGAATACCCACAAAACTATGGGAAGCAACAGTAAAGATTATAACCAAGTTATGTTAGCAAATCTAGAGAATGATAAAGTGGTCAATAGTTTCGAAGAGATCAATCTATATGTCAGGCTACCTCCGACTATAATTAGGAAAGAATTCACCTTGACTTCATTTGGAATAAAGAAAAGTACTTTTACTATTTACAGTCTTGATAGCAGCCAAGCTAAGTTGGATCTGAGACAAAATATGGCTAACATATCATATCCCCCCAATTGTCCCTCCTCCTCCAGGAGGTCAGGCTGGTCTGGTCCAATGCCAGCTCCTTCTCGGCCCCTCGTGGTAATCTTCTTCCACAGGTCTCTAGATGTCAGTCATCTTAGGAATGCAGTGTCTGTTAGAAAAGCCCGCGCTGATAACACTCAGTCGTTAATCACCCCTCCCCCACTGTTATGTCAGCCGACACTCTTAATAGGCTCCTTTCCCTTACCCTGTACGGTGGTATGATACATCTCATTTCCTTAATAGTTTTATAATACAGAAATAAACATTTCACATTCTATCTACTGATATAATCATTCAAAAGTATATGAAGATTGGAGTGGAGGCTGACATTCGGCCCTCCTGCAACAAGGACGTTAGTCCTAGAAAGAAAAAAGAGAAGTTAGGGTTTGTCAGGATATTTTTTATAGAATTGTGCTATCTTTTCCGAAGCACGAACATCTTCTTTGTTCACCCATTCAGCTTGGGATAACGGGAAGTGTTTCCAAGCAATAAGATATTGAATTTTATTTCTATGTTTTCTTGAATCCAAAATTTCTTTTATTTCAAAGTGTTGTTCGCCCTCTATGAGAATTGGTATAGGAGGGGGTGTATGGTTAGGACGGAAAGTAGATGTGTGTTCAGGTTTCAGCAAGCTCACATGGAAAACGGGGTGAATTCTCCTAAGTGTTTTTGGTAAATCTAGTTGTACTGTCACGGGTTGATGATTTTACTATGGGGAAAGGTCCCACATATTTGGGTCCAAGTTTCTTAGATTTCTGAGTGGTTTGAAGATATTTGGTGGAAAGATAAACCTTATCGCCCACTTGATATTTGTTCTCAGGGACCTTTTTATCTGCTTGTTTTTATGCGCACGGTGAGCGTCGTCGATCGCTTCTATGCAGTCATTTTCCATGTGCTTTGTATTTGATCTATCCATTCTGACAAAGAGGAAACAGTAGTTTCTTCCTTAGGAAGTTCAGAGATAGGAACAAAATCTTGACCTCAAGCTATTTTAAAGGGAGTAAATCCCGTGCTACTATGAATTGAGTTGTTGTAGGCAACTTCAGCAAAAGGTAAGAGATCTGCCCAATTGTCTTGCTGGTAGTTAACATAACATCGAGATATTGTTCTAGTACAGAGTTCGAACGTTCACAGCTTCCATTAGTTTGGGGATGATGGGAGGAGCTTAATCCTTGGCGGAGCCAATGAGTCGTAAAAATTCTTTCCAAAATTGAGAAGTGAATTGAACTCCTCGATCTGAAATGATGCGCTCAGGAACTCCGTGGAGTCTATAAATGTGTTGTACAAACAACTTTGCTAGAGTTTTTGAGGAGGGTATTTTTGAACATGGAATAAAATGGACTTGTTTGGAGAAAAGGTCAGTCACAACCCATATAACAGTATTGCCTGAACTTTCAGGTAATTCCACTATGAAATCCATGGATATTTCTTTCCATGGGGTTCCTGGCCTGGCTACCGTTTGAAGTAGTCCAGGAGGTTTTCCGAGGCCTTTTGGATGATGCAAATAGGGCAACTTGCTACATATGCTTGAATGTCTTTTTTAAGACTTGGCCACCAAAATTGTCTTTTAAGAAGATGCAAAGTTTTCACAAATCCAAAATGCCCTGCCATTTTGGCATCATGGCATCGTTGTAGGATGGTTTCTCTGAGTGATAGAGGAACATATAGTTTTGTTCCAATCCAAGCTAGTCCATCACGGAGTGTGCATTCATGGGAATGCGCTAAGTACCAGTCATCAGTGTTTAAAGCTTCTTTAAACGACTTGGTCAGTTCATCTGGGAGTGAGGGTTCAGCTTTTGAGTGGCTTCTAGTTATAGCCGGGGCTGCCAACTGTTGCACGGGAAGTATTGGTTGAACCACCTCGGAGCGAGTGCAATTGTATTGGGGCAAACGTGAGAGAGCATCTGCTAAGAAGTTTTTCCCCCCAGGAATGTAATGTAAAGTGAAATTAAAGCGGTTAAAATATTGAGCCCAGTGGGCTTGTTTAGGTGAAAGTTTTCTAGGAGTCTTTAGGGCTTCCAGATTTTTGTGATCAGTCCAAACTTCAAAAGGATGATTTGAACCCTCTAAGAATTGTCTCCACGTTCGTAGAGCTCAATGAACTGCAAATGCTTCCTTTTCCCAAATAGCCCATCGTCTTTCAGTTTCAGTCAATTTTCGAGAAGTGAAAGCACAGGGTTGTAGTTTACCATCAGCATTGTTTTGGAGTAAAACGGCTCCGACTGCTACATCACTGGCATCCGCTTGTATTACAAAAGGAACATCCATGTCAGGGTGTTTTAAAATAGGTTCGGCGGCAAAGAGTCGTTTCAATTTTTCAAAAGCTGCCTGACATTCCATTGTCCATTCGAGAGGTAATGATGGTTTGGGTTTCGTGTCTCCTTTAGTTTTCAAGAGGTTGGTGATTGGTAAAGCAATTTGAGCAAAGGAGGGGATGAATTGACGATAGAAATTTGCGAATCCTAAAAAACTTTGCAGTTGCTTGCGTGTGCGTGGGGGGGCCCATTCCAAGACAGCTTTCACTTTTCCTGGATCCATTTCTAACCCATCAGCTGAAATGCGATACCCTAAGTAGTCTATTTTAGTTTGATGGAAATCACATTTGGATAGCTTACAATACAGTTCTGCAGATAATAACTTTTTGAGAACAGCTCTTACTAGTTTAATATGTTCTTCCATTGTTTCGGTATAGATAAGTATGTCGTCAAGGTAGACAAGAACTCCTTTGAACAAATGCTGATGGAGTATTTCATTTATCAGTTGCATAAAAACTGCACGCGCCCCCTGCAGTGCAAAAGGTAGTACTAAACTGGAAACATCCTAGTGGACAGTTGAAAGCGGTTTTCCATTCATCCCCCTCCTTTATACGAACTCTGTAGTAGGCTTCTCGCAGGTCCAGTTTGGTGAAGAACTTTCCCTTCGCTAAATGTGCTAACATATCTTTCATGAGTGGCATGGGGTATATGTTTTCGGCGCACACTGCGTTTAAATTCCTATAGTCAACTATAAGACGAAAGGAGCCATCTTTCTTTTCCCGGAACATCACTGGCGCAGCCACGCGAGGTCTAGCCGGTTGGATAAAACCCCGCTCTAGGTTTTTGTCTATGAATTTACGTAGCTCCCCCAATTCCTTTTGGGTCATGGGATAAGCTTTTGGTTTTGGAAGCTTTACCCCCGGAAGGATGTCTATGGCACAGTCAATAGGCCTATGGGGAGGAAGTACGTCTGATGCTTTCTCACTAAAGACTTCTCGCAAGTCCCAGTATTCCTTGGGTATTCTCTCCTCCCCGTCTATCCGTTCGATCATTGCCCCCAACGTATCCTGGTGCATGGCCACGGTAGATCCCTTCTTGGGTTCCCCCTTTTCCCCTTTTAATGTTTTGGAACAGAAACGTAGGACTCCCGTTCTCCAGTTAATATGGGGGTTCCATTTCCGCAACCATGACAGGCCTAGCAACAGGGGTTGGTCCATTCCTGGGGCTACTATGAAGTTCAGAATTTCGCGGTGGTCTCCTATTATCATTTCTATGGGTTCTGTTACGAAATGGGCGGGTCCTCCCCCTGCCACAGAGCCATCCAACTGGGCAAACGCTATGGGCCTACTTAGGGTTCTCAATCTTAGTTCCATTTTTTCTACTAGTTCGGGACTGACCATACATCTAGTGCATCCAGAATCGAGTAGTGCTAGCAGTTCCCCCTTATTACCCGAAGAGGGTACATGTAGATTGACTGGAATGTCCAAGGGGCCCCGTGCCCAACTCACCAGAAGGTCTTCATCAGACTCTGATGTGGTTTTGCTGTCGTCAGTATCGGTCGACGCTTCGCCATCCTCCTTGATGGGCGTGCCCTTCTTGGCAACGCCCTCCCCCACTTTTGCCGGTTTACGCGCCTTAGCCGCTGGTTTCACTGGTTCCTTTTCACCACCAGAGGTCGCGCTTGGTTTCAACTTAACCCTACAGTCGGCTGCTCGGTGGCCTTCTTTTCCACATCTGTAGCACGCAGACGAACGTGGTCTTCCTCCTCCAATCTAGGGGCGTCCCTATAGGTGCCTCCTGGAGAACGGCCAAGGATGGCCCTCCAGTGCGCTGTCTTCTGCCACGGTCCTTCACTAGTTCGATTTCCATCTCTGCTGCCAGGGTGTACCAGCCATACAGCGAGTTGGAGAGGCTCGTGCTCGACACAGTTCAGAGATCTCCATTCAGACCATCTTTGAAAATGTCCACAAGGGTCACCTCCGACCACCCTCTCATCAAGGGAACTAAATCACTGAACTCCTGGTTATAATCAGCCACCGGTCTCCTCCCTTGCCTGATGGTTTTCATTCGACCTTTGGCCTTTTGCTCTGCCAGGGGGTCCTCAAACCTCCTCCTCAGTGCAGTCATAAAATGCTCGTAGTTTTGCAGTAAGGGGGAGTGGTTGGTATATAACGACACATACCACGCAGCTGCTCTTCCGGTCAAATTGTGGGTCACAGCTCTCACTTGTGCTGCCTGTGACCAATAATCTTCCCCCCAGTCTATCATGTGGTCATTCACTTTCGCCAGGAACAGTCCCAACTCCTTCGCATTTCCATCAAATTTCTCTGATATGGGGGAATTTTGGCTTTTCCTTCCCTCGCAGCCTTGCTTGATCAGCAGGTGGCGCGACCCCCATCCAATTCAGCTTCCTCTGGGGAGAGGGTTCCCGGCTCTGGCTCTTCAGAAATCTCACCGCCCTGGGAATCACCTCTAGCTGGCCCCTTTGTAATTTCTTCTTCCTCTTCTCCCCCCCCCCTGGAGGACTGAACAGGGGATTCATACCTTTGGCGAGCAGCTTGCCTTACTTTCACTTCACGAAATAGCCGTAGTGCCTCTTCCAACTGGAGGCTGTCTCTGACTTTCTGCTCCTCAGACCACTCGGAAAAAGTGCGTAGTTTCTCCTTTCTCCTTGTAGTTACTCCAGAGGGAGGTTCCTTGAAGTCGGGTAGCCTCCTCTCTTCTTCCAACTGCATTATCTCCAGCTCAGGGTTAAAACCGACAGAAGAAATACCTCCGGACGCCTCCCCCAGCTCAGCCGGCAGCTGGCCTTCCATCACATTTTTTCTCTCTCCCACCTCGGTATTGCGATTGCAATCCTGGTTGGTAGACATGATGTGGAGATCCAACTTAATGTCAGGCTACCTCCGACTATAATTAGGAAAGAATTCACCTTGACTTCATTTGGAATAAAGAAAAGTACTTTTACTATTTACAGTCTTGATAGCAGCCAAGCTAAGTTGGATCTGAGACAAAATATGGCTAACATATCATATCCCCCCAATTGTCCCTCCTCCTCCAGGAGGTCAGGCTGGTCTGGTCCAATGCCAGCTCCTTCTCGGCCCCTCGTGGTAATCTTCTTCCACAGGTCTCTAGATGTCAGTCATCTTAGGAATGCAGTGTCTGTTAGAAAAGCCCGCGCTGATAACACTCAGTCGTTAATCACCCCTTCCCCACTGTTATGTCAGCCGACACTCTTAATAGGCTCCTTTCCCTTACCCTGTACGGTGGTATGATACATCTCATTTCCTTAATAGTTTTATAATACAGAAATAAACATTTCACATTTTATCTACTGATATAATCATTCAAAAGTATACGAAGATTGGAGTGGAGGCTGACACTATATTTCAATATTAAAAAATGAGATGTAATGAAATGTGCAAACTATTGTGCAATATCTTTAATTTACTAGAAAAATAATGCTTAGGATTATCAATGCAGATTTAGAGCTTTACATGGGGGAAATGTCAGATGTTCTGGCTTTAGAAAAGGCAAAGGAACACAAAACATTATTACTACTGCAAGCTAAATAATTAAGAAAGCCAAAGAATACCCCAAAAAAAGTCACTATGTGTTTCAGTGATTACAGAAAGACTTTTGATTGTGTCAATCACATCAAGCTATGGAATGTGCTATGGAATGTGCTTAGAGAATGTCTCATTCTCCTCATGAGAAACTTAGGCAGCCACAGAATATGGTTAAGCATTCCAGATTGACAATGGAGCACAACAAATACATATACACACATCCTTATTTATTCAGCTCCTAAATGCAATATATAATTAAGAGAAACTTGCAAAAAGATGAACATAGTCTTAAAACTGTAGGAAGAAACATTTTTAACAAAATCTGGCTTTCCCATTGATTTTGCTTGTCAGAAGATCATAATAGGGGAATGTCTATAGAGAGTTGTCATCCAGGTCATGGTTGTCCCAAAGGTGCAGAAAGTCCAGTTGCCTCTTGAAAAAGCACTTTTGGGTCATAAAAGGAGATCACATGACCTTGGGACACAGCCAACAGTCATAAATATAAGTCAGTTGCCAAGTGTCCGAATTTGATCACATGATCCTGGGGATGTTGCAAAGGTCGTAACTGTGAAAAACAGTCATAAGTCACATTTTTCAGTGCCATTGTAACTTTCAACTGTCACTAGACAAACTATTGTAAATCGAGGACTACCTGTATGTCACAGACTAGCACTTGATAGAGCAATCACAAGTCTTGGAAAAGACATTCAAATGCCATACTATTAAAAAACTTGGAAGACCAGGTTAGGGACAGATTGTAATTTTTTTTTTAAATCCTTAGGAGTTGGCAGTGACTCAATGTCATATAATAATCTGGAAATAAAGCAATATTTTTCTTTGGTAAAGATTTCATGAAATTATACAACGAAATGTTATATTATTTTTCTATTTTTCTATATTCTATATTTTCTAATACAGCATTATAGGGTAATTTTTATGAGTGATTTCTATACATCTAAAATATCTTCATGTACTTGCTCTGTCATTTAATCTTCATTCTCTACATAACCAAACTACCTCAACCTACTTCTTTCATATTGGCCACTCACTTTTGTATTTAGTCCATAGTAATTCAGCAACAATTCATTGTCAGCTCTGTTTTTCTAGTTTTACCCAAACACCTATTCTTTACTGGATTCAGTTTATTTTTATATTTCTCCTGAATACCTGGCTCTCACTTCCATATATAAAATGATCCAGAAGCATGATTTCATGTACAGCGATTTTTAACTTTTTAAAAAGCAAACATTCCTTTTTGGCACAAACTACATGTTAACCACCACCTTTCTACATGACTTTATGTCTTAAAATTTCTCCATTCATTTTCCTACCTCCTGTAAAGTACCTAAATTTATTTACATGTTCCAGTTTTTCATCCTTTGTAAAAAAAAAAGGTTTCCATTGTGTACTTCATTTACTTGATGGACAAAATTATCTTGACCAATGAGACATTAATTTTCAGATTAATCTTTGCTGTAAATATTTAGGTTCTCAAACAACACAGCACCATCTACAAACAAAACTGTAGGAATGTTCACATTCCCAAACAGCATACCACTAACAAGTATCTCTTATAAATGTATCATTAATGCAAAACAACCAAGGGATCATTACACATTTATGTCTTACTCTCTCTCAGTCCTAAACCATTTACTAAGTATTTCACTTATTCAAATGTGCTCTTACCATATTAGCAATCTTCAATTTCATATTCACACAAAATATTTCATAATTCAAGTTCATTCACTTTATTGTAAGCTTTAAGTAAACAGATATGCAATAAATATTTTCAGTAAAATGATGAAGAGCAAAAAGATGGACAGATCTTCTGCCACCATAAGTCTACACTATAGTGCTCGCCTCTTCTGACTTTTCACTTAGAATAGTTTCAAATTTCTTTCCCTTGTAATTTTTGCAGTTACTATCTTTCCCTTTGTGAAAGTAAACAATAACAGCATTCCTCCAGGCATATATACTTAAAATGTCACACAACCACTCCATCAGCAAGCAGCATCTGTATTTTAACATTTCTCCAGGTGCAACATTACCATTTTAAACATATTCAGCATTTACCTTTCCATCAATTTTTCTTGGATATTAACAAAGCATTCATTTTAATTTCACTTTTCAATATTTCAGTATCGTTCTCATTCAATCTCTAAAATACTGCATTCTATATGCCTTCAGTTCAATACCATCCCACATCGTTTCATATCTTTTGTTTTTAATTTAATTAACTTTGTGGCATGTTTTTTAACCCCAGAGTCAACCCCTACTTCATACTTATCATACTTTGCAAACCACAATAGCAGATTTCACAGAACATGCTAAGTCAAATTACCTACCTAAAAGCTTGGAATATTTCTCTTCCTTCCTGTCCCCTTCTATGGTCTATGGCCACTTAGAATGTGAGAGTTGATATGAACTCTCACATTCTAAGTGGCCATAGACTCACATATTTATCTTTACATCTCTTTTTATCCTTTTGTACATTTATTCTTTTTTACAAAGAAGAAAGAGGAAGATAGGCTTTAAAAAGGCTGGATTTCTCAGAAAAAAAAGAATGAGATATTAAGAAAAAGAAATCAGTGACGAATCAACTAATTGAAAAATTTTCCTAATAAAAGCTGAAGTTAGATGACATAATACTTTATAAACACAAAAATGTGCAATAGTGTACAATGTTTAGTTACGCAAGGCTGCCCTTATCTGATCAGCTATTAAGTGATATTAAAACTAAGCTTTCTGAAATTGTTTCATTTTCCCCCTCCAGTATTGTAACTAACATTTTTAATCTTTAAAGAACAGAAAACAAACAAGAATTTTTGAGAAAAATCAATTTTTCATAGTTTTTCCAATATTTAGAAATGCATTGGGTTCTGCTCTGGACAGATGAAATCAATGCAACTTTTTTCAAAGTTTTTCAAAGACACTATTCAACAATTAAATCCTGACGTCACTATTCTAATTAAATATGGTAGTTATTCAGAAAAAGTCAAGTAAAAATCCAAGAATTACATCCCACTGATTTGAACTAGAAAAATTTAAACGGATCTGTCAAGCGCTCATTGAAGTTAAAGCTAAATGTTTAAACTAAAATATTAAACATAATTTCAGAGAAATAATGTTCTGTGTGATTGAAGTATACTGAAAAGTTCCATTGAGGAACATTGAGACAGTATTTTTTTTCAAACTTTCAGGTAGAAAAGAGAGTTTTCTCCTATTATTTATACAACCTGACTGTTCAAATGACTTCTGGAGAGCACAGTCAGGATTTATATCCTAAGACTAAGTGCATTTTCATGATCTGTCAATAAATGGATCAAATGTCAGAGTGAAAATATGAATTAAAACATCTATAAAAGCCCAGCGGCAAATGGCATAGTATAACAGAAAAAAAAGGTTCAAAGCTCTAAGGTTCTTCTATTTACTAAAATAATAAAGAAGCCTTTCTTGGCTAAAGGTGAAAATCTGCTGTATTATGGGAAAGTCTCTCAGACTAAAATTCTTTAATTATTTAAATATTTAATGAAATTAAATATTTCCATAAAATGTTTTATGTAATATAATGACCTTCTAATGCTACCCAGGGTCAACATCTAAAATTTAAGGTATTACTTTAAAAATCAAGCATACCTATGTGACACGTATACAGTTGCATCACAAATTGAAGCATCCTGGTCAAATGTTTCAATGAATTGTTGACAGTTAACTCTCACCCAGCAGATTTTCAATAATATTCAAGTCTGGGAAATGTGAAATCCATTCAAAAACCTTTATTTTGCTTTTCAATAAATATTTCAAGGTTGATTTGGCTGTCGATATAATTTACTTGGACTTCAGTAAAGCATTTGATAAAGTAGACCATAACCTACTACTAGATAAAGTAGAAAAATGTGGGTTAGACAGCACCACCACCAGATGGATTCGTAATTGGCTGACCAACCGCACTCAACGTGTAGTCCTCAACGGAACTACATCCACATGGAGGGAAGTATGCAGTGGAGTACCCCAAGGCTCTGTTTTAGGCCCAGTACTCTTCAACATCTTCATCAATGACTTGGACGAGGGGATAGATGGGGAACTCATCAAATTTGCAGATGACACCAAGCTGGCAGGAATAGCCAACACTCCAGAAGATAGGCTCAAGTTACAGAAAGATCTTGACAGACTTGAACATTGGGCGCTATCTAACAAAATGAAATTCAACAGTGAAAAAAGTAAGGTTCTACATTTAGGCCAAAAAAACAAAATGCACCAGTACCGTATATGTGGTACCTTGCTCAATAGTAGTACCTGTGAGAGGGATCTTGGAGTCCTAGTGGAGAACCATTTAGATATGAGCCAGCAGTGTGCAGCAGCTGTTAAAAAAGCCAATACAGTTCTGGGCTGCATAAACAGAGGGATAGAATCAAGATCATGTGAAGTGTTAGTGCCACTTTATAATGCCTTGGTAAGGCCACACTTGGAATATTGCATCCAGTTTTGGTCGCCACGATGTAAAAAAGATGTTGAGACTCTAGAAAGAGTGCAGAGAAGAGCAACAAAGATGATTAGGGGACTGGAGGATAAAACATATGAAGAACGGTTGCAGGAACTGGGTATGTCTAGTTTAACAAAAAGAAGGACTAGGGGAGACATGATAGCTGTGTTCCAATATCTTAGGGGCTGCCACAAAGAAGAGGGAGTCAGGCTGTTCACCAAAGCACCTGAGGGTAGAACAAGAAGCAATGGGTGGAAACTGGTCAAAGAAAGAAGCAACTTAGAACTAAGGAGAAATTTCCTGACAGTTAGAACAATTAATAAGTGGAACGACTTGCCTTCAGAAGTTGTGAATGCTCCAACACTGGAAATTTTTAAGAAAATGTTGGATAACCATCTGACTGAGATGGTATAGGGTTTCCTGCCTGGGCAGGGGGTTGGACTAGAAGGCCTCCAAGGTCCCTTCCAACTCTGATGTTATGTTATGTTATATGTTATGATTTGGAGATATGTTTTAGATCATTATGCTTAGGTCACCTCACATTAACTTAGATAGACAGACAGACAGACAGGTAGATAGATAAGAGTTATTTAGCCAAATTCATTACACACAATACTTCTTATTCCAGCAGCTGCCACACAAACCCCATAATAAAGCTACTCTGCATATAACAAGCTGTTGGCAAGTTTTAAATGCTTCACGTTTCCTTTCCAAATCTATTCTTTGTGGCTGTTGCCAAACAACTGAACTTTAGTTTCATCAATCCAAAGCACTTCATTCCAGAATGTTTCAGGCTTATCAAAGGTTTGTTTTGCATAGTTTAGACAATGACTTCTGTGATGAGATTGGAGAAAAACTTTCCTTCTGGCAATTCTCTCATGCACACACTACTGCTACATAAGCAAAACTGTACTGTGACCTGGAGATAGTTCAGCATCAACTAAACCTTTTGGCATATCCTTTGCATTGATTTGGGTTTTATGTTTTGCAGATCTGATCAGCATGTGGCCAGTTCTAACATAATTTTTTTAAATCTTCCAGATCTTGTCTTGATTTCAACTGTTCAGGTAATTTCCATTTCTTAACAATAAAAATTGTTAACTGGAAATGTAAGATTCTTAATACCATTCCTGGACTATTTAACAGTGAATTAATTGTATTTTGATATGCTCAGACAGCCACTTAGGTTGGAGATGGTTATGGGCTTTTCTAACACTAAGAACAGTTTTTACCGGCAGAATTGGTTTTTCCTGGCCAAATAAAGCCTAACAAATCAATAATACTTCAAGCATTATCATCATTTTGCTTTCCTTTCAATTTTTTCATATGCTGCAACAGTTACTCTATATATGTAGTTTAATAAGGATAGTAATATTTATTGAATAATAGTATTTGTAAATTCACTGGCAAGGGACAAAAATAGAATGAAAGTTTTCCTATTATGAAACTACAGCATGATACCAAAATTACCAAAATTAACATTAACTGTTTTTAATGTGGAAGAGTGACATATTTAATGTGGAAAAGTGGGAACACAACTATCCGACTTTTGCATCTAAACAATTACTGAAGATTGAAGAACTCTGATGATTCAGAAGTATCCTGATACACTTGTACCATAAGAGCAACTGTCTGCTTCCAAATCCTCCCAATCCTCAGCTTGCATTTTTAATATTTGAAACAAAGTATTAAAGGCTATTATTCTAAGACACACACAGAAATTTTATTCTCTTGCATGACTACGTTTCTCATTAAATGAATGGGAAATATTGCTCAATAGAAGAAACCCTTTGGAAAAAATATGTGCTGCTAAGATAGCGTCTTAAAAGGAAATGAAAAAAGAGTCATTCTGCTTGTGTTTGAGGTTTCCTAGCATACAATCTAGGCCTAGAAACTTTTCCAAAGCATTACCATTCCTGAAATGCTACCTTATGCAGCGTTATCCAAATGCAAAATACAAAAAGCACATTTTTATAAATGGTGAACATTTATTAACTTCACAAAGCTAATATGCAGAGCCTGATAATGCTAAAGTTTATATTTAAATGCATAATGCTATGGTAACACAAATATTAAGAGTTTGTTAAATGCCATAATGTTAGCACCTATTCATCCCAAAGTAGATGAATATCATTTCTGGTATTTCTTTACTACTATGTACTTCTGTACTTGTGTGCTACATATAAAACTTAGGTTCTAGAAAAAACAATCTTTCAATCTGCCAATGCTATGGGACAGCTATTTGGGCATTAGTTTGAAAGATAATAACTCCTCTATTCTGACCCATCTCTGTCTTTCCAGAGAGGTATTATTAAGAAGCCTGAAAGATTCCCAGAACCTACGGTATTATCTTCATGATTTCACTACTATGTTTTAAAACAATGAAATAAATCCAAAACCTTCAATGTTTCAGAATCTCATCTGTAGAATTTCATTATTAACAACTGAAAAGCATTATTTTGAACAAAATCAGATGACTTTGCATCTGCTGCAAAATATAAAATTTGCAATATATACAAATATATTTTATATCATTTTCAACACAGTAATTATTTTATAATACGGTATACATACATGCATGTGCTCAGAGAGAGTAGAAATGAGGGAGAGAAACAAACCAAAACTATGCAGTATTTATACAAAGACGGTTTAGATCAGTGGTGTCAAACCCGCGTCATCACAGCAGCATCATGTGACGCATCGGGACTTTTTTCCCCTTTGCTAAACCTAGTGGGGGCAGGCCAGCACGTAATGCATCTGGCCCATGGGCCATGAGTTTTACATCACTGGCCTAGATAGAGATATAGGTTTTTAACAGGTACCTAAAAGATATAATCATTGGCACATTAGTTCACCAATTTCAGGGGAGAGCGCATATTAAACCTAATGTGCCACCTGAGAAAGCTTACCTATTAGTAAGCAAAATATATTTTGCATTTAAAATGCACACAATAAGTTTTCCACGAATAAGCTCAATGATCAGTACCCCCAGTACCTGGATTCTATCTGGACCCATTCCAGTCCGGCTTCCGGCCTGGTTACAGCAGGGAGATGGCCTTGGTCGCGTTGGTAGATGATCTCTGGAGGGATCAGGACAGAGGCTGTTCCTCTGTCCTAGTCCTATTAGATCTCTCAGCGGCTTTTGATACCATCGACCATGGTATCTTGCTGTGGTGGCTCAGGGGGCTTGGAGTGGGGGACACCATTTACCAGTGGTTCTCCTCCTACCAGTCGCAGACGGTGTTGGCAGGAGGGCAGAGATCGGCCCCGAGGCGCCTCTTGTGTGGGGTACCACAGGGGTCAGTTCTCTCACCTCTTCTGTTCAACATCTATATGAAGCCGCTGGGTGAGATCATCCGTGGTTTTGGGGTGCGATGTCATCTGTACGCTGATGACACCCAGCTGTACATTTCCACCCCTAACCACCCCAACGAGACCATCGAAGTGATGTCCCGGTGTCTGGAGGCCGTACGAGTCTGGATGGGGAGAAACAGGCTCCAACTCAACCCTTCCGAGTGGCTGTGGATGCCGGCTTCCTGGTACAGCCAGCTGATTCCATCGCTGACTGTTGGGGGAGAGTCGTTGGCCCCCATGCAGAGGGTTCGCAATCTAGGCATCCTCCTGGATGCACGGCTGTTTTTAGAAGAGCATACGACGGCCGTCGCCAGGGGAGCTTTTTATCAGGTTCGCCTGATATGCCAGTTGCGTCCCTTTCTAGACCAGGTTTCCCTCTGCACAGTTACTCATGCCCTCTTCACGTCCCGCCTGGACTACTGCAATGTCCCTACATGGGGCTCCCCTTGAAGGGCACCCGGAAGCTCCAACTGGTCCAGAATGCGGCTGCGCGGGTGATAGAGGGAGCATCTCGTGGCTCCCATGTGACACCTCTCCTGCGTGGTCTGCACTGGCTTCCAGTGGTCTTTCGGGTGCAATTCAAGGTGTTGGTTACCACCTTTAAAGCGCTCCATGGCATAGGACCGGGTTACTTACGGGACCGCCTACTGCCACCAGTAGCCTCCCATCGACCTGTGCGCTCCCACAGGGAGGGCCTCCTCAGGGTGCCATCGGTCAAACAATGTCGGCTGGCGACCCCCAGGGGGAGGGCCTTCTTGGTGGGGGCTCCTGCCCTCTGGAATGAGCTGCCTCCGGGGCTCCATCAACTCCCCGACCTCTGGACCTTTCATCGCGAGCTGAAGACTCTTCTGTTCCATCGCGCAGGGCTAGCTTAAATGCAGTTTTTTAAATGGGGTTTTATTCTTATTTTAGTTTTTAGGCCATAAATTGAATCAGTTTTTATATTGTTCTTAACTTGTATTATATGTATTTTTTAATTGGCTGTGAACCGCCCTGAGTCCTCGGGAGAAGGGCGGTATACAAATCGAATTAATAAATAAATAAATAATAAATAAATAAAATCAATTCATACTGCAAAGCAGACCATTAAACAACTGTTGTTCAGATACCTTATTAGGAAAACCTTGAACCTGCATTGTACATTTTCTGTTGCTCACGTCTAAAGCTGTTAATTATTACAAGGTAGAAGACCTCTTCTCTACAGAGGTTCTACTTCTAGAAAAAGTGTTCATTAAGAGATTAGCAGGTTACTTCACTATAAATCCTGGAGACCAATCTGTTCTCTCTGACCCTTTGTTAAATGATTTTAGTAATGGTTTTTTAAAATAATATTGGTTGCTTTTTTTTATTCTGGAGGCAGGTCATTTATTATGCTAAATCCATGATGGTGAACCGGTGGCACACAGTGCCCTCTCTGATGGCACAAGAACCGTTACCCCAGTTCAGTTCTGCTGCACATGCGCATGCGCCTCCCGCCGGCCAGATGGGCTTCAGGTCTCTGCCGCACATGTATGGGGGGTGGACATGTTGGGGGGGGTGAACACGCATGATAGGCGTGCGCATGAGGTGTGCACATATGCGTGGAGGGCGCAGGCAGGACTCTGCGCTTGCATGCACAGGGGGTCACGTGCGGGCGGGGACCCACACACGCATGCATGGGTGGGGCACATGCTTGGGGCCTGTTTGCGCATTGCATTTTGGGGGTTCGGGTGCATGCATGCATACATGCGCTTTGGGCACTCAGTCCGGAAAAGCTTAGCCATCACTGTGATAAATTGTGGGTGACTTATCATCACTTACTAGGCATTATTACTAGATTATTTATTAAACAAACACATATGGTCTCTCAATCCACACACTCTGACTCCAGGTGGCTTACAATATTAAAAATCTACAGTACAAAACACCTAAATGCCCCCCCCCCAACAAGCCCACTCGAGAAAAACTCAAAATTTATTATCATGTTCATTTGCAGGTTCTTTAAACAGATTTGTAGCTAAAAAGACTATCAATTATAATTAATTGATACACTGACCCTTATTTTTAAAATGCCAAATTTGCTCAGTCACATGTTTCTCTGCACAGTTATAAATTATCATATAACACTTAAGATCATTTCTTTCTGTAAATGCCTGCCTGTGCACAACATTCAATATTCACTATCTACTCATGCCAACTGAAGTGCAACAGATGCCCAGTAGGAGTAAGGTTTTTTTGTAGAGATAACAATATTAAATATGTCCTTCCCACAATCTATGGGATTAAAAGTTTTTGGAATTACTGATTTATTTTTTTGATGAAATCAAAGTTATTTCTTTTCTACCAATCACAATACTATTTTATTTATCTGATAGTATCAGAGCTATATTTTCCTATTATAGATTTACTATTATAGATCATCTGGTGTTTGTCAATCATTATCCCAGTTTTATAGATTAATAATTATGGTGAAGAAATACCGGTAATACATTCCTAGTTAATTGATAAATGGTATTTAAAAGGTTATATTAAAAATTTTTGAAATAATGCTGCAATTTTTAGTTTTTTGTTGTTGTTAGTTGCGAAGTCGTGTCCGACCCATCGCGACCCCATGGACAACATTCCTTCAGGCCTTCCTGTCCTCTACCATCCTCTGGAGTCCATTTAAACTCATGCCTACTGCTTCAGTGACTCCATCCAGCCACCTCATTCTCTGTCGTCTCTTTTCTTCTTTTGCCCTCAATCTTTCCCAGCATTAGACTCTTCTCCAGTGAGTCCTTCCTTCTCATTAGGTGGCCAAAGTATTTCAGTTTCATCTTCAGGATCTGGCCTTCTAAAGAGCAGTCAGGGTTGATCTCCTCTAGAACTGACTTGTTTGTTCGCATTCTGGATCACATCATATGATTATAATAAATTCTTGTCAGTGACATAAAATCGAACATTAAAATTAATTAATTAAAATTAATTAATTAATAACCATCATTCCAGACATTCTTCTAACTAAGGTACCGGAACAGACTTGTAAGTGGATCACAAGCTTCCTAACAAACAGGAAGCAGCAGGTGAAGCTAAGCAAGATCACATCAGATACCTGTACAATTAGCACAGGGGCCCCCCAAGGCTGTGTGCTCTCCCCACTTCTCTTCTCTCTGTATACCAATGACTGCATCTCCACAATCCATCTGTTAAGCTACTGAAGTTCGCAGATGACACAACAGTGATTGGTCTCATTCAAGACAATGACGAATCCGCATATAGACGAGAGGTCGAACGACTAGCCTTGTGGTGCAACCAAAACAATCTGGAACTGAACACACTCAAAACCGTAGAAATGGTGGTAGACTTTAGGAGAAACCCTTCCATACTTCCACCTCTCACAATACTAGACAACACAGTATCAACAGTAGAAACCTTTAAATTTCTAGGTTCTATCATATCGCAAGATCTAAAATGGACAGCTAACATCAAAAACATCATTAAAAAAGGACAACAAAGAATGTTCTTTCTGCGCCAACTCAGTAAGCTCAAACTGCCCAAGGAGCTGCTGATTCAGTTCTACAGAGGAATTATTGAGTCTGTCATTTGCACCTCTATAACTGTCTGGTTCGGTTCTGCAACCCAACAAGAAAAACAGACTTCAGAGGATAATTAGAACTGCAGAAAAAATAATTGCTACCAACCTGCCTTCCATTGAGGACCTGTATACTGCATGAATCAAGAAGAGGGCTGTGAAAATATTTACAGATCCCTCACATCCAGGACATAAACTGTTTCAACTCCTACCCTCAAAACGACGCTATAGAGCACTGCACACCAGAACAACTAGACACAAGAACAGTTTTTTCCCCGAAGGCCATCACTCTGCTAAACAAATAATTCCCTCAACACTGTCAAACTATTTACTAAATCTGCACTACTATTAATCTTCTCATAGTTCCCATCACCAATCTCTTTCCACTTATGACTGTATGACTCTAACTTTGTTGCTGGCAATCCTTATGATTTATATTGATATATTGACCATCAATTGTGTTGTAAATGTTGTACCTTGATGAACATATCTTTTCTTTTAAGTACACTGAGAGCATATGCACCAAGACAAATTCGTTGTGCGTCCAATCAAACTTGGCCAATAAAAAATTCTATTCTATTCTATTCTATGCTATTCAGTCCTATTAAATTCTATTTATTACTTGAAATAAAAAATAAGATAATAAATAACACTAAGTGATTCTTCATGTCCTCAAACACTATTTTCCACTTCATTCTCTATTGAAAAATTAATTTGTTCTCTTTCTTTTTCAGTTGTAAATATAAAATAATGAACTTAAACAATAGTAATTTTACAACAAAAAAAGAACACTTGCAACCTGTAATCTATTAAGAGCCCATGCACCATAGTGCACATGCTATATGCAGGAACAGAAAGCTGCTTTGTTCTCCACTATTCTGCAGTGCCATCCTGTCTCCAAGTGGACAATCAACTTCAAGCTTCTAAGTACAACCTGTTGCCACAAGCAAAGTTGCTACACATTGCCTACGAACCTTCAAGAGGCTACAGGTAATCCTGGATTCACAACAGTTCACATTTAGTGACCATTCAAAGTTACGTCATTGAAAAATGTGACTTATGACCATTTTTCACACTTATGATTGTTTCATCTCCATGGTCATGTGATCAAAATTCAGATGCTTGGAAACTGACTCAAGCATTTTGGCCTCAATTGTGATCTTAAGTTGAGGATTACCTGTACTGTATTTTCTGCTTCATTTCTCAACACAACATATATTTACTTCAGCAAATGGTACAGTAGATGAATGAAAAGCTATAGAGCCGTGATAGTGAACCTATGGCACGTATGCCAGAGGTGGCATGCAGAGACCTCTCTGTGGGCACATGCAACATCACAAGCTGCTCTTCTGGTTTCCGGCATATGCACACATTCCTGTTTGGACACTCGGTGCCAAAAGGTTCGCCATTACTGCTTTAGAGCCTTTACACAGAACTTTCAGGAAGAGGCAAGTTTTATTCTCCCATCTACTATATGATAAAGTCATTATATGGTCAATGCCAAGGTGCTCTCTCATTCTCATATCCCAAAGTACAATGTGGACATAACAATACTTTATCTACTTTATAAAGTTCATCTATAGAGCAGGGGTGTCAAACTAGCAGCCTGCGGGCTGGATGCTTCACACGCAGGCCTCGCCCACCCTAGCTCCATGAATAGGAAAAATGTCACAAAAAGTTACATGATGGCAATGTGACGCGGCAAGTTTGATACACATGCTATAGATTATAAAACACAGTGCTTTACAAACAATAACACACTAGTTGGATTATATTATATGTACCCCTGAGTATTTTATAATTAAATAGTATCACTTTTCCAAACACATTCTTATCAGAAACAGGGTTTTTTTTAAAGTGAAATATAGTAAGGTGCAACTGCAACATGTTGAATTCAAGTACTAATCAAATGTATGGATATATTCCTTTCAACGATCATAAAGAAAATTGGTCAAGATCATGTTCCATTCAAATCTTTCAATTGGCAATTTCTGACCAGTCTTTTTTGACCTATTAAAACCAGACAAAAGTTTCTTTCTTGCCATCTTATGTAATATGCTCAAATGACCATGGAAGCAGGAGAGCTGTGCTAAATTTCACATACTATACCATATACATCTGTTTATAGCAGCCTCCATTGCTATATAAGTGGTCCTCAGCTTACAACCACAATTGAGCCCAAACTTTGTGCTGTTAAGCGAGACAGCTGTTAACCTGATTTTATGGGTTTTCTTGCAGTTAAGTTAGTAACACGGTTGTTAAGTGAATCTGGCTTCCCCATTGATTCTGCTTGCCAGAAAGTTGCAAAAGGTGATCACACCACCCTAGGACACTGCAACTGTCATGAGTCATCTAAAGCATCTGAATTTTGATCACATGACCATGGGGTTGCTGCAATGGTTGTTAAGTGTACAAAACGGTCATAAGTCACTTTTTTCAGTGCTGTTGTAACTTCGAACAGTCACTAAACTGTACTATAAAATACTGTGCATCTGATGGAAGAAATTACTTTGATGTTTTATATAACTTTAAAAGTAGTATTCCTACTCCTCTTTCAAGCAGTCTTCACCATCCTGCAATCTACCTGTGATATGTGTATAACAACCAGTAACATTTAACAATTACAGTAACAAATGAAAACATTTTCTTCTTCAGCAACTTCTAATGCTAGGTTTTTCTATGCATCACCCACTTTCAGACTAGAACCAATTATGCAAACGTATTTGGTAGAAAGCCCAGCTGAAACATATGGCTTACTGCAATCAACCTATAAAGAATCATACCACATATAAAGAATCCAACGCCTATTTCTTATTGGTGTTAAAGAATATAAAGAATATAATTCCCTGATCAATGCATCTCCACCCTTATTTCTCCTGGGCAGACGTGTGACATTTCTAAAGAAGGGTGTGCACTTACAAAGAAGTCCCGCTTCTAGAAGAAAGGCTCTCAAAGCCATTACAGCGTTTTAGCATTAACCCAGTTATCTTACTGTACTGTAGGGGAGATCAATACCGTCTACAATGCACGCATTTCCGCGATGAGAAAAAAAAGGGGGGGAGGGGGGCAAACGGTCTTTTTACACAGAGCTTCGTTTAGCCCAAAAAGTATTTGCACCTCCCACAAGCGATTCACAAAGGGAAGAGAGCGCCAAAAGGACTGTTGTTGAGTCACTTCTCGCCTAGTAACAGCCGCGTGTTCTCGTACTATTAGCCACTCGGGAACTCCGTCCGTCACGCTCTCGCACTAACCGCAGGCGTGCATCTATCTGCAAAGAGCCGGACGGGGAAATGGGAGGTACTCGTGAGCTCGGGCCGAAAGGGGCACCGGGGACCATTCCCAGCCTCGGTTCCCGTTCGGGCCGCCTAATTCTTCGGGAGCAGCCACCTCCCAAGCTCCGCCCCTCTCCCCATCCTCCGTCCTCCGGCGAGTACCACCCAGCGTCTCCGCCCCCCATTTCTCCCCCTTCAGAGCCCTCCAATTCGTCACACCTCCCCTCTCCTCTCTCTCCCTCTCTCATGTCGGGCGTCCCGTTCCTGCCCGAAACCAGCGCTCCCCGCCTCTTCTCAGCCCCACCACCACCACCACGACCCCGGTTTGGCAGCACCCTGGCCGTTTCTTTCCTCCGGCTCTCCCCCTTTTTCCAACCTAGCGTACAGCGCGCGGCTCACCGACCTCCTCCTCGCTCTCGTTGCGGAAGCAGAGGCAAGCCGCCCGTTTCTTGTATCCGTCCCCGTCGTAGGTTCGAGTCTGGTTGGACTTGAGCTTCATCATCTCCGGTCGGGGAAAGGGGTGGGAAGGCCCACCAGGGAGGCAGCAGCGAGATGAGCCAAGAAAAGGGTGTCGGCTCCGCACGCGGGTAGATTGGGGTCTCCCTGCCTGAAGGGGGCGGGGGACCCGCTATCCCAGAGAGTCTCTGCCTCCTCACACAACAGCCGAAAAGGAGGGGAAGCCCCCTCTGCACCGCTACTTGCTACAAATACTGTCGCCGTCCACCCGCCGCCTTGTTCCCTCTCTCTGCTGCTCCAGGACTAGGACCGCAGCTTCTGCCAGCGTTTCGGCCACCGCCGCCAACGACGACGACCGCGGCGCCATCTTGGGGCATACTACGTCAACGGCGCAGAGACAGCGGGTGGAGAAAAGCGCTGCCCGGGATTTCTTCTTCGGCGCATACTACGCAAGCAGCGTAACCGAGGATTGGGAATCACTCGCCCCTTTCCGCTTCGGACACCCGTTGCAGAGAGCGTCTCCCAACGCGAGGCTTGAGCCCAGCCGCACTACTGTAAGTCAAAGAGTGTCGAGAACACGGGGAGGGGCACCGTATGTGCTCCGCTGCCTTCGCACTCTTACGCTATCGCCGTACACGAAAGCCACAGTACTGTAAGCGAGACGTCTGGCGTAGCGTTTTGCTCACGGCCTCGGGCTTAATCACGGGGCTGCGCAAATCGCGTACAGTGAGAGGAAACAATGCCCATCTTGTGAGAGCAGCGGCACGCCAAAAGCGTAGAAAGAAAGAAGTCTTGTTGCAAGCTTCGATAAAGAGAAGGGAGGGGTAAGACGGCTTCAGATGGGCAGGATAAAGGGTGTCTCCCCTAGGATGGCAAGAAAAAAACGAGAATGGCGCATTTGCAGTTAGTCTCAAAGAAATGGACACTTCGTATTTCGGCGAGTGACTTAATTCTGTTAATTTTCGTGGGAAATCGTATTTCCCGAGCATTAAAGCTGTGAATTTTTGTCACAATGTACAATGCCCCACCGTGTTCGGCTTTCGTTTCTTTTACCGTAAGAATATCCTGAAGCAGGTGGATCGATCGTGATAAATGTCACTGATAGGGTGGCATGACTGCATAAGAAAATTAGTTCCTTTATTTTAAAAGTTGCCTTGACTGGCCCCAACCCCTCCCCCCAAAAAACCCATATCGTCTTTCTTCTTCCTTAATATAAGCTGCCTTTTCTTTCTCAGATGAATGACAATAAGACAAAGCAAACTTCCTTCAGAGTTGACAGGAATGGACTCTAAATACAAGATGTCTGCCGAAAGAAAAAGGAAAAAAAAAGGTTGTTTCCTCAGCAGCAAAGTTAACCTCTGCCCTATAGAGGAGCCTGGTGACAGCAGTGCAACTTGCCTCTTGACTAGCACTATGAATAACATCCATAGCTGTTGTTTTATTAACCTATAATCTGTGATAGTTTATTGTCTCCAAATTTAATGAGAGCGCCAGTATTTTACTTAGTGAAAAAGGAGCCTTATGTGACCAGAAGACAACTAAACTTTGAAAATATTTGGCTTCTCATCCAAGAAGCTTCTTCAGTTCTGACTGGTCATTAGACCAACTCTCTATATACATATAACAATTCGTAAGCTCCCTCTTTTCATGAGGTCTCCAAGGCTGCTGGAAAAACCATGTTTTAAGAGAAGACCAATAGGGTCGGGGCTAATCTTGCCTCAAAAATGTTCCAGAGGACAGATGCCATGGCAAGAAAGGTCATATTCTGGGTCCTGTCAGATGGAACCCATAAAATGCTTCTCCTGCTGCTCACTTCTCCTGCTGCTCACTTAACCTGGTCCCATAACATGTAGGGTTTTAAAGGTGGAATCCTGCATCTTGAATTGAACCTGGAAGCAAACTCACAACCAATGCAATTCATGGAGCAGAGCTATAATATGCACAATCCTAGGGCCATGCATAATTGCCCATGCCACCACATTTTGCACCAGTTAAGCTTCTGGATACTCAAATATCTGGAAGTTTTAGTGGTGAGTTCCATGGAGATCACATTACAATAGTCCATTCAGGAGGTGACCAAGGCATAAATAAATATGAGTAGAGCATCATGATCCAAGAATGGGTGTAGTTGGAGCACAACATGGAGCTGTACGAAGGCCTTTCTAGCAACGACTGCCACCTGTTCACCCAACAGCTTTATATAGATGTTAAACAGGAGTGGAGACTACTAAATCCTACAGAACTCCACGTAATAGGGATCAAGAGTAAGAACTCTCACACGCAATTAACACTGACTGGTATTGGTCCCATAGAAAGGAAGAAAACGAGAACATTAATACTTCCCACTCCTCTTCCCCATGCAGTTAATCGGATTATAGAAAGATACCGTGGTTGATGGTATTGAATGCCAGTGAGACATCAAGAAGAACCTGGATGGCTGCACTATCCCTATCCTGCTCATGCCAGAAATCATCCAAATATTTATTTATTTATTTATTTTATTTTATTAGATTTTTATACCGCCCTTCTCCCGAAGGACTCAGGGCGGTGTACAGCCAAATAATAAAACCACACAATATACACATTAAAACAAACTTAAAACCAAGCATATTACATAAATGGCCGAAATTTAAAACAATCAATTTAAAACCCTAAAATTCATAAATAACCCCAATAAAATTTAATAAAACTTTTAAGCCAGTCCCGCTTGAATAAATAAATGCGTTGTCCAACCAATGTCATTTCCATCTAATGCTCAGGCTTGAATCCTGACCTAAAAGTATCCAGTTAATCCAATTTACCTACTGAAGGTGTTGTGTGACCACCTCATTCACAACTGTTCTAAAAGAGATTGGATATTGGATGAAAACTATCCAGTATGTTGGGGTTCAGCAATGGCTTCTTGAAGAGGGAGCAAACTAATGCCTCCTTAAGGGGTAGAACAGTTCCCTCTCTCAAGGAAGAGTTCACCAATGCTAGAATCTAACTACATATCATCCCCAGGCAGCCTTAGCTAGCCAGGAAGAACATGTATTTAATGAGCAGATGGTTGGATTCACATTCAGGAGGACTCTATTCAAACCATTCCCAGATAATAGGGAAAGATTCTGCCCTGTGCATCTCAACTGGACCTGTATCAAGACTGGCGAATACATTAAACCAATTTTATCCAATAGGTGCTCTGCAAATTCAGCTGCGTGACCTTGTATATGAACTTCCAAGACTTTATCTAAAAGGGCTCAAGTCACACTAAACAGGACTGCCCGGTGGCTATCTGCAGACATAGTAAGAGTGAAGAAGTAATGCCATAGTTGTATAGTTTTTTAAAGTATATGGTTGGTATGCTGTGAAACAGTTGCATGAAGACTTGTTGGTATTTAATTTTAAAAAATTGTCAAATACATTATTGTCAGCTGAGCTGAGTTCAAGAATCAAGGTCTAGGGTTAGGGTTAGTATTTGAGTTTCAATTTCAAACATGAAACATACTGGCTTCAAACATATTACATTTGACATGACAAATTGTTGAATTGGCATTTAATTTTAATTGGCTGCATACCTCTATTTATTTGAAAATAAATGTAAGCGAACTACAGAACAGTTTTGAGTAATTGCTTTTGTAGTAACAATAGAATCACATTAGAATTCTACAGGGTTTATGCTGTTGCCATGTGCACATTGCTGACTACTCCATGTACAAACACAGATGCTCAATGGAGGAGGATGTTTAATGGGAAAAGATAGAAAAAGAATCTCCAAAACTTTACATATAAATACAGTGTTGTACTTGATTATTTTTTTCCTCAAAATGCACATCCACTTTTTCTTTTTTGTTCTGTATAAGAAAATATATCCAAAATACAGTCCTATCACAGAGGAATTTCCATGGTATAAAGTTTGTTTATGGGCCTACATTGTACTAGATCAGGCCTGTCAAACTGGCGGCCCGCAGGCCAGATACATGACATGCAGGTTACGCCCACCCCACCTCCGCAAAGACAAAAAACATGATGATACGTCACAATCTGGCCTGTGATGCAATCGAGTTTTACACCCGTGTACTTAACTATTACAAAATATCGGCAGTGAATCACTATTAAGGGTTCTGAACTAACTATGCTGCGTTTATTGTTTTTAAACAAACCCTGTCTCTGAAAAGACCTTCAAGATTAGTCCTTACACCTGTCCATGGGAAGAATTCTCATATCATCCCATATAAATGGTTGTCGCACATTTGAAAATCTAATTTGTGGAGCATCCAGAACTCAGGAGGCAGACTATTCTGCTCTCATGGAAAATTTGGGTCTCCCTCTGAAAAGTTTTCACTCAATGGCTCCTGTATCATCCAGGGACACTATAGAGGATAAATCTACAACCAGCATACAACTGTTACTGTGTCTTCACTTAGTTTTTTATCTTTAACATAAATATACCTTGTTCTTAAAACCATTCTTCACAGAATTTAGCTTCCAAGTTCCTCATCATCTTTATTATGCTTCTGTGGACGACATTTTCTTTTCTATAAAAAAAAATCAACGCTGCCAAGAACCATGGGACAAATTAGGAAAATTATAAAAAGGGAAAAAACAAGAGATGTGTGCTTGAAATTCATGAAAGAAAAACTTAAAAAATTGAAAGGGTTCTGCTTGCTGGGGGGTGACAAAGAAAGTGTGAATAATAATAATAATAATAATAATAATAATAATAATAATAATAATAATAATAATAATAATAATAATAATAATAATAATAATAATAATAATAATTTAATATTTATACCGCCCTTCTCCCGAAGGACTCAGGGCGGTGAACAGGCAGATAAAATAATACAATACATTACAATAAAAACACTATTTAAAAAACTTATTCAATATAGCCTAAATTTAAAATACAATACAAAATATAAAATAAACCCCAATAAAATCCATGTTTAAAAACCCTATTTAAGCCAGTCCTGCTCGGAAGAATAGATATGTCTTCAGCTCGCGGCGAAAGGTCCGGAGGTCAGGAAGTTGTCGAAGTCCTGGGGGAAGCTCATTCCAGAGGGTAGGTGCCCCCACCGAGAAGGCTCTCCCCCTGGGGGTCGCCAGCCTACACTGTTTGGCTGACGGCACCCTGAGAAGACCCTCTCTATGGGAGCGTACCAGCCGGTGGGAGGCATGTGGTAACAGAAGGCGGTCCCGAAGATATCCCGGTCCTATGCCATGGAGCGCTTTAAAGGTGGTAACCAACACCTTGAAGTGCACTCGGAAAACCACAGGTAGCCAGTGCAGCCTGCGCAGGATCGGTGTTATATGGGAGCCATGAGTGGCTCCCTCTATCACCCGCGCAGCTGCATTCTGAACCAACTGAAGTCTCTGGGTGCACCTCAAGGGGAGCCCCATGTAGAGAGCGTTACAGTAGTCCAGGAGAGAAGTGACGAGGGCATGAGTGACCGTGCATAAGGCATCCCGGTCTAGAAAGGGGCGCAACTGGCGGACCAGGCGAACCTGGTAAAAAGCTCTCCTGGAGACGGTCGCCAAGTGATCTTCAAAAGACAACCGTCCATCCAGGAGAACACCCAGATTGCGCACCCTCTCCATTGGGGCCAATGATTCGCCCCCAACAGTCAGCCGCGGTTGCAACTGATTGTACCGGGATGCCGGCATCCACAGCCACTCAGTCTTGGAGGGGTTGAGCTTGAGCCTGTTTCTCCCCATCCAGACCCGTACGGCCTCCAAACACCGAGACAACACTTCAACAGCTACATTGGGGTGGTCAGGGGTGGAAATGTACAGCTGGGTGTCATCCGCATACAGTTGATAACTCACCCCAAAACCACTGATGACCTCATCCAGCGGCTTCATGTAGATGTTGAACAGGAGAGGCGAGAGAACCGACACCTGTGGCACCCCACAAAGGAGGCGCCTCGAGGTTGACCTCTGCCCCCCTGCCAACACCGTCTGCGATCGGTCGGAGAGATAGGATGAGAACCACCGAAACACGGTGCCTCCCACTCCCAATCCCCCCAACCGCCACAGCAGGATACCATGGTCGATGGTATCAAAAGCCGCTGAGAGATCTAGGAGCACCAGGGCAGAGGAATAACCCCTATCCCGGGCCCTCCAGAGGTCATCCACCAATGCGACCAAAGCTGTCTCCGTGCTGTACCCGGGTCGGAAACCGGACTGGAACGGGTCTAGATAGACAGATTCATCCAGGTACTGGGGTAACGGGTGTGCCACTACACTCTCAACAACCTTCGCCACAAAGCGAAGGTTGGAGACTGGACGATAGTTACCCAAAACAGCTGGGTCCAGGGAGGGCTTCTTGAGGAGGGGCCTCACCACCGCCTCTTTCAAGGCGGTGGGAACAACACCTTCCCTCAAAGAAGCATTGACAATCCCCTGGAGCCAGCCTCGTGTAACCTCCCGGGTGGCCAGCACCAACCAGGAGGGACATGGGTCGAATAAACATGTGGTGGCATTCAGCCGCCCCAGCAACCTGTCCATGTCCTCGGGAGCCACAGGATCAAACTCCTCCCAGATGGTCTCAACAAGACTAGCCTCCGTCACCTCGCCCAAAACTACCCAATTTTGGTCCAAACCGTCCCGAAGCTGAGCGATTTTGTCAAACAGATACCTGCTGAAATCCTCAGCACAACCCTGTAAGGGGTCATCGCAACCCTCCTGATGAAGGAGGGAGCGAGTCACCCTAAACAGGGAGGCTGGGCGGTTCTCTGCTGACGCAATGAGGGTAGAGACATAGGCCCGGTTGGCCTCCCTCAATGCCACTAGATAGGTCTGAGTAAAAGACCTAACTAGTGTTCGGTCAGCTTCAGAACGGCTGGACTTCCACGCGCTCTCTAGGCGTCTTCTCCGGCGCTTCATCTCCCTCAGCTCCTCGGAAAACCAAGGAGCTGGTTGAGACCTACGCCGGGTCAGAAGCCGCAAAGGCACGACACGGTCCAAAGCGCCCACCGCGGCCTGTTCCCAGGCCGCAACAAGCTCCTCGGCCGAGCCGTGGGCCAGATCGCCAGGGAGCAGCCCAAGCTCCATCAGGAACCTCTCGGGTCCATCAGTCGCCTGGGACGGAACCAGCGTATTGGTCCCGTCTCCCTGCGGTGTTGAGCGGCGGTTCGAAAGTCCAGACGAAGGAGAGAGTGGTCTGACCATGACAAAGGTTCAATGACTAATTCTCGTACTTCCAGATCACTCAACCACTGTCCAGAGACAAAAATCAGATCCAGTGTGCTTCCCCCGACGTGGGTGGGGCCGTCAATTAATTGAGTCAGGTCCATGACCGTCATGGAGGCCATGAACTCCCAAGCCGCCGTCGACGACACACTGGCTGATGGCAAGTTGAAGTCCCCCATGACCATAAGCCTAGGGGTATCAACTGCCATCCCGGCTATCAATTCCAAGAATTCGAAGAATTTGGGGAGAGAATTCCAACTAAGCCAAGTATGGATTCATAAATCTGGTATTTATTTTGAATCCAATTTTTTTCACAGTTTGCCTTTTAAATATTTTTTACCAGCCCTAAAATCAAAGAAATAACACTAAAATATCCCTTGTTTGGATAGGTAAAAATATATTCAGGTTATATTTCATTAATAGGGGTAAGTAATTCACCTCCTTTCCTTGATTACAAGTAAAATGGAAAGTTATCTTTTTCAAGGTTTGAAAGTGGGATAGGAATAGGAAATTTCTGAGATTTAAAACTTCTACTTTCATCCTTGAAAATACCATAATCTATCCAAAATGCAAAAATTCAACCTCAAAAGTGTATAAATTATTTAAAATGAGGCATGGAAGGGTAAACATTCAGTTTGTCTCTGTGGCCTCTGACTTCAAATTACATCTTCAATTGAAAAAAATGTGCTCCTGGAAATAAATTATTCTGGGAACTGCTAGCAATTTAATCAGGATATTATTTGTTATCCACAATTGCCAGCTGTGAATTGCATCTCTAGCTGATTTCTGCCTAGATGTCCAGACAAGACTGAAGGATCATCATTTTCTAAATGGATTGTACAGATTAAGATTCTCTTCCAAAATTAACAGGATATTTCCAGTGCTGTATTATTTAGGAAGAAACGGAGATAACCACATACGGGCAAAACTATAATAATGGAGCTTTATTTGAAGATACAGAATTGATAAGCCAATTCCTTGTGAATAAGCATATTCCATTTGAATAGGAAATAAAAACATTTTCTATTGGAATCACTATATATATGAATAACAGCATTTACTAATACTATTAAAAATAGAGCTGTTGTTTTAACATTAGAAAGATTCATTGATATACCTAAATAGCCCAATGAAATCAATACACCATCAAAGGATAAATCCATCTGTCTAAAACTGAGGTGTTAGCAATTATATAAGAAAACAGACAAATGTTGATACTTATCTGAATACAGGTAGTATTCAGGTAGTTAATATATACAGGTAGCACTCATTTAGCATTGCATTTAGTGACCATTCAGTCCTGTAACTGATGAAAAAACCACTTAACAACCAATCCTTGCATTTACTATCTTTGCAGGTCTGTAAAGCAAAAGAAAGCTGAAACAAGAACATAATAGTCGTGGTTTCATTTGGTGGCTGCTTCCTCTAACAACTGTGTTGAAGATCCCAATTGTAGTTATTAAACTATGACTAGCTGTAATTGAATAATTGTCTAAAACTTACTATCACGGTTGTAGTTTTTGATTTACAACTGTTTTAGTGGCCATTCAAAGTTACAATGGCATTGAAAAAAGTGACTTACTACCAGTAATCACACTTACGACCAGTGGTGGGATTCAGCCACTTCGCACCACTTCGGGAGAACCGGTTGTTAACTTTCTGAGCAGTTTGGCAAACTGGTTGTTGGAAGAAATCATTAGGGCAGAGAACCAGTTGTTAAATTATTTATTATTATTTATTTGATTTTTATACCGCCCTTCTCCCGAAGGACTCAGGGCGGTGTACAGGCAACAATAAAATACAGACACTACAGTATTACTTGAATCCCACCACTGCTTACGACCATAGCAGCATCCCCATGGCCACATGGCCAAAATGTATTTACATTTAAATGCATGTATTTACAATGGTTGCAGGGTCCCGGGGTCATGTGATCGCCATTTGAGCCTTCCCAGCCAGCTTCCAACAAACAAAGTTGATGAAGGAAGCTAGATTCACTTAACCATGATTCACTTAACAATTGCAGTAATTCGTTTAATAAAAACAGCAAAAAAATAGCAAAAAAGGTTGTAAAAGGTCTCATTCGAGACAATGACGAATCCGCATATAGACGAGAGGTCGAACGACTAGCCTTGTGGTGCAACCAAAACAATCTGGAACTGAACACACTCAAAACCGTAGAAATGGTGGTAGATTTTAGGAAAAACCCTTCCATACTTCCACCTCTCACAATACTTGACAACACAGTATCAACAGTAGAAACCTTCAAATTTCTGGGTTCTATCATATCGCAAGATCTCAAATGGACAGCTAACATCAAAAACATCATTAAAAAAGGACAACAAAGAATGTTCTTTCTGCGCCAACTCAGTAAGCTCAAACTGCCCAAGGAGCTGCTGATCCAGTTCTACAGAGGAATTATTGAGTCTGTCATTTGCACCTCTATAACTGTCTGGTTCGGTTCTGCAACCCAACAAGGAAAACACAGACTTCAGAGGATAATTAGAACTGCAGAAAAAATAATTGCTACCAACTTGCCTTCCATTGAGGACCTGTATACTGCACGAATCAAGAAGAGAGCCGTGAAAATATTTGCAGATCCCTCGCATCCTGGACATAAACTGTTTCAACTCCTACCCTCAAAACGACGCTATAGAGCACTGCACACCAGAACAACTAGACACAAGAACAGTTTTTTCCCGAAGGCCATCACTCTGCTAAACAAATAATTCCCTCAACACTGTCAGACTATTTACTGAATCTGCACTACTATTAATCGTTTCATAGTTCCCATCACCAATCTCTTTCCACTTATGACTGTATGACTATAACTTGTTGCTGGCAATCCTTATGATTTATATTGATATATTGATCATCAATTGTGTTGTAAATGTTGTACCTTGATGAACGTATCTTTTCTTTTATGTACACTGAGAGCATATGCACCAAGACAAATTCCTTGTGTGTCCAATCACACTTGGCCAATAAAATTCTATTCTATTCTATTCTATTCTAAAATAGGGTGTGACTTACTTAACCACCTTAACCAACCACCATCAAAACAGAAATTCTGGCCCCAATTCTGGTTGTAAATTGAGGACTACCTGTACTAAATTAAACTTGTTAGAAGAATGCTTTCAAGTTTTGCAATATCTGTAACTCCCACTCAGACAACATCATGTTTTGTCACTAGGCAATGCATGCTTTATGTGATATCATATTCTGATATAACATGCAAGCTTATTATTTAGCCATAATCTAAAACAATTAGAACAAAAAGTGGTTAAGTTGCAAAAGATATTAGACAACCCATGCCCTGTTAAGTCATAGAGGTACAGGTAGACCTCAACTTACGACTACAATTGAGCCCAAAATTTATGTTAAATGAGAAATTTATTGAGTTTTGCCCCATTTTATGACTTTTCTTGCCACAGTTGTTAAGTTCATCACTGTTCTTAAATTAGTAACACAATTGTTAAGTGAATCTGGCTCTCCCGTTGACTTTGTCAGAAAGCCGCAAAAGGAGATCACATGACCCAGGGCAATTGTCATATGAGTCAATTGTTAAGTAGCCAGTGTAAATCACATGACCATGGGGATGCTGCTATGGCCATCAGTATGAAAAATGGCCATAAGTCATTTAAGTGCTGTTGTAACTTCAAACTGTCACTAAATGAACTGTTGTAAGTTGAGGACTATATTTCTTTACCTAGGACACACAACCAAATGACCTAGGGAGGACAAAGGAGTGGGAGCAAGAGCAACTTTTGACTTCCTGCCAGCTTCCCCATTTTATTTCCTTGTGGGAATCTGGCAGAGAACATAAGAAATATCCCTTCCCTTTCCAGCAAACAGGTTAAGTGGTTGCTGCTGGATGGGGGAGGGAATGATGGATTGCAAGACTGGCTGGAAAATGTCTTGGGAAATTGAAAATGAAGATCATGTGACTAAAGTAGCAGTACTGAAGCAGTCACAAGTTCCCCAAATTTCATGCTCTTGGGAATCATGGGTCCCAGATTTGGAGACATACTGTACTGTTATTTAGCCTATTTGGGGTACCTTGGTTCAAAAGTTGTTGCCCTATGATGCATTGTTTCACTCAAAGATCATGATGAGAGTTTTGGTAGCATATAGATTATAAGCATTCAGCAGTTATTTTTAGATTAAGATCAATTCCAGGAACTTATTTCAGCATCCAGCTTGTTGGTGTGTATGCTCATGACATGACATTCCTCCAGAAGCCACAGAAATCCTACAATGATCCCCTCCAGTGACTCAAATTTATAAAATGTCTTGTAAACTAAGAGCCAATGCAGTGCTGCTTAAAAATATAGGTATAGCAATGAAGAGATTCAAGTTTAAGCTTCCTCGTCAACCACTGAAACTCATTGGATGACTGAGTCGTACTCGGCTCAGCTTTTTTTTGCTGTGCCATCAGTCAGCGTTGATTCTTGGCAATTGCCTACGTAGCTAGTCCCTGCAGTGTGTCCCAAGGTCACCCAGCTGGCTTCATGTCCAAGACAGAACTAGAAGTTTCCCAGTTTTTAGCCTAACATCCTAACCTCACCAAACTGGCTCACTCAGCTCACATATCTAATTAATTAACGTACTGACTGATAAAATTATGAAACTGAAGCTGAGATTGGATTTGCTAATTGTTTGGAATATCTGGGAATTCCTTAAGTCAGAAATAGCAACTAATAGAAACTAAATGGAGTGTATTAGTATTTTTGGTAACAACCCCCTATTTTGACACTATTGATTTTGAAGAAATTGGGAAAAAAATTCCCACAAATATTTCACAAAAGAACGTTAGATTAGTTCCCATCTCTATTTCCCAGTAATACAGATAAGTCTTCAACTTACAACCACAACTGGACCCAAAATTTCTGTTGCTAAGTGAAACATTTGTTAAGTGTGCTTTGCCCCACCGTATGACTTTTCTAGACAGTTGTTAAGTCACTTACTACAGTTGGTAAGTTATAACACAGTTGTTAAGTGAATCTAATTTCCCCATTGACTTTGCTTGTAAGGTCCCAAAAGGTGATCACATGACCCCTGGACACTGCAAGCATCATAAATATGAGTCAATTGCCAAGCATCTGAATTCTGATCATGTGACCATGGGGATACTGCAATGGTCTAAGTGTGAAAAAGAGTCATGTCCCTTTTTTCAGTAATGTAACTTCGAACGGTCACTAAATGAACTGTTGTAAGTGGAGGACTACCTATATATAAAAAAGTAAAAATTATTAGGGCAAACAATTAACACCAAGTTCTGAAAAACTCTGCAAGACAAATTCAAATTTGCTTCAATACAAACCCATTTAATATATATTTCTGATTATGTCCCATTTACTCTTATTGTTCATTTTGTATCAAGCCTAGAACCTATATTTTCATTTTTTAAAATAAAAATAAATATCTTATTTTATTGTTGACTAAAATGTATAATATGAATGTGCATTAATTAGCAAAGGACATCACAACTATTCTGTAAAAAAAAAATAAGATACATGGAATATTTCTAAAACTGTTGATGCTTTATCATCATAATATTCACCTGAACTCCATAATGTATTTAATAGGCTGTATCTTTATCTAAAATTATACAAGAATGTCCCTTAAATATCAGCAAATTATTAGCTCTATTATAGATCTATAATTTTAAAATTCAAAATATACTGGTGAAATTGAATTCAAAATTGATTGCATTTGAATTTTGTCATTTGAAATTATTGCTAGTGAGCAAGAGATTACTGAGTATTTCAGGACCTTTTTAGTATCAGCAGTATTTTGCATTTTGAGGTATTTGGTTCTCCAAAATAAATCACTTGATAGCTAGTAAATAAATTTTTGGTTTTCAACCTACACATTCCACAAGCTAAGGCCAAATCACCATATGCAACACAATAATGTTGAGAGTGGGATTTTCGTTAAGATCCTATCAAGTTATTAAAAATAAATTCAAGATTAGGGTTTCATGTATAATCACAACTGCATAAAAGTTTTACACAGAATAGGCCATGGAGCAAACTGAAATCTATTTCAAATAGCACCATGAGCTTGAAGATTTAAATTCTTGCTCAATGTTCATAGTTACTATGATAAATAAATATATATACTTGCATACAAAATAAAGTGTCTATGTCCATACTATATCATAAACCACCTAAATCTCCAGATCACTTCCAAGAGACTGTAAGTCCAGCCACATGCTTCATCTGGATATAAGCCATTAAGTGCAACATATATATAAATTCCAATATTAACATTATTATTGAACACTAGGCAGAAATTTTCCAACGGTCTACTGGTAAAACGAATAGAGCACAATTACACAGTTATGATTAATGGCTAGAACTGCATGTCAGAGATAGTTCCCCAATGTTCCATGCTAGAACCAGGAAAATGTGTATTCATTCAATTTTGGGATTGGGACCAGGTTTAAACCCTCAAAGGCCCTAAACCAGTATTAAGACGCCACTCACTTGGAGGCTAACTGGTTTTATTTAGCCAGACTCTGGCACACAATGAGTTCTAGCAGCAGCAAAATGCAAAGATGCAAAGTCTGGGCTGTCAGCTTCCGCCTCCCAGCGTGTTTTATTTAGGCGAGCCATGCCCTTCCGCCTGTGCTGACCTCGTCCCGTTGTCAGCTGTACATTGGCCTGGCTGGCAGGATGCTGCCCAGATGTTCCTTGACCTGTAACAACTGGTCATCGCCAGGAGTTCCAAATCCTGGCAGGCTGCTTGCCTCGCGTCACCACGCCTACCCGCTGCACAGCTGATCCCTGGCTCGCCCTCCATCAACCAGCTGGTCCCCGGCGGTCATTTGCACACCGCTGCTGCAGCCTCTCCTGCACCCATCACCGGTGCTCCATCACTGCAGTTTCCAGCTCTCCAACACTCCCATCACCAGTGCTCTGTCCCGACCCGGTATGGCAAACCCCGGGCTTCAGGGTTTGACACCCTCACTTAACTATAGAACTAACTGGATGATTAGACTAATCACACATTTTCTTAAGCCCATCTCACTTCACCCTGGTTGCTGTTTTGAGAATAAATCTAGGTGAGACCAACCTTCAAGTTAGCCATCTTGGGCTCACAGGATGAAAGATGCTGCAACATACTGTGATAATAACATAAACCAAAACCCCAATGATATGAGCAAAGGAAACCCACATTCAGGATCAGAATAACCTATACACAGAATTTGTACACCATATATTTCAGCAAAGAGAATGACAATATCAAGACATGAGACTGGTACTATATGGCTAGGCTACTAAGATGGAGAAATAATAGCTCTTAAAAAGTCTTAATCTAATTGGAGACCTTTGAGCCCATGAAAATTTGGAATGTACATTTAAAACAGCCAAGATTCCCTGTAAATCCACTTTTGGGATATAACTCCCACATATGAAAGCAAGAATTAGAACCTTGCAGCTTACAAATGCATCACCATTTCAGCATGTTAATGAAATGATTCAAGTATACAGTTATTTTTTTTCACCTTTTTATTATACACAAGATGCAAATAACAGCAACAGTTTTCTACTGAGGGGGTTGACCACGCCCACGTCCAAATCCACCTCTCTGTAAATTAAAAAGAAAACATTACAAGTTTGTTCCACAATTACCTCATGAGTCAAAGAAAGAGAGTTGACAGAACTTAAAAATAAATAAAGTAGGAACATTAAAGTAGGGTAGTGACGCCATCATTCAAGTTATAGGGCAGTGATGGCAAACCTATGGCATGCGTGCTGGAAGTGGCACACAGAGCCATCTTTCTGGGCACGCCAGCCATCTACCTGTTGCTCTTCCAGGTTCCGGTGCACACATGCGCGCTGGCCAGATGGCCTTCACTCATGCAGGAGCACCGGAAACAGGAAGAGCAGCTCCCTGGTGTGCATGCGTGCACCTTGAAGCTGAGCTTCCGGTTTCCGACACACACATGCACGCTGGGGAACTACCCTTCTGGTTTCCGGCGCTCCCACATGTGCACCAGGGAGCTGCTCTTCCGCTTTCCGGTGCGCGCGTATGCTCCCATTTCAGCACTTAGTGCTGAAAAGGTTCCCCATATAGGGCATTTGGACAAAAAGATTCTTAAGTTAATACCCCAAGTAGAAAAACTAAAGGACAGGAACAAAAGATAAGAAGTCATAGCTCAAATACTCGAAAGTATTTTTTTGAATCTCAAGTATTCCAATCATGGTACAACTTGGTCAATAACTGGCTAAATTAAAATTACTAAAACTCCTCCGTGTAGCCCTCATAAAGAAGCAATTCTTTATTAGTAAACATTTTCTCTATTTAGTTGCCATTGTTTGTATGATGAATGAAGGTGTACCACATTATTACTGCTGAAACAAGCAAAACACTCATAAAAAATATTTTATACTTACTGGCAATTAATATTTGGATCTATATATTTCTACTTGTACATATGATAATCTAAATTCTATTAAACCAAACAGTAACATTTTTCATACAATGAGATGTTTCCTCTACAAAGGTGAACACAATTATATTCTCATGATTAATGCTTGATGGGATTTTGCATTACCTAGTCATTGTGGCATGCTGTTCCTTCACTTTTATATTTAAACTGCAGCATATTTTTAGCATGCATTAAACACAGTAAAATACGTCATACTTACAAATTGAAATTCAGTAGCTGACCCAGCACCAGCTTCTGCCTTTTTGTCTGCACCAGCTGATAGTAAAAAAATATTAAGTTAAGAATGCCATATATGAAGATTTCTATTACATGTAGATGTGTCTAAAATTTATTAGGATACTACAAGTCCAGGTACATCTTATAGTCAGTTATGCAATTTTATTGCTGAAGTTAGTGTATGTTCTTACCCTAGCAACCATTCCTTTCCCTGTTTGTTAAGAACAACAACGCTTGGATGAAAATTGTTTTCCACAATAACACTGTCCTTCTAAGCTCAAAGTATTTCCAAAGCACAACAGAACTGAAAGGACAATTCTTCCTTTTGCAAAAGATCATGGCCAGTGCTACAGAACACGAGAACAATGGCAAAAGCTAAGTTAACTCTTCAATTCAGCAATAAAGTTAATACTTACGAGGAGCTGCGCTTCTTCTATAGGTATCCCTATCAGCTTCTCCTCGTGTAAGACGAGCAGGACGTTCACCCTCTAAACCTAAAAAAATAAAAATGAAAAACCTCACAATTTAGTCTGAAGGTACAAAATTATCAGAATCAGATTAACAGAGTTGGAAGGGACCTTGCAGATTATCTAGTCCAACCCACTGCCCAAGCAGGAGATCCTACACCATTTCTGACAAATGGCAGTCCAGAAATGGCGTAGGTCTCCTGCTTGGGTGGGGGGTTGGTTGAATTAGGATTCAGCTAGTATTTACAATGACACCAGATTCGTTACTTTTGAAGATAAATATTTTTAAAAATGTTTGATAGTAACAATATTTTGGTAAAAGCCAAATTAATCAGAGTGAGATGCAAATATTTTATCTACATCTTCCATAGAAAAGATATGTTTATGATTCACTGGAACCAAGTGCAAATATAATATAATGATATAATATATAATGATTCTAGGCAGTTATTTTCTCCTCACATCAACCTTGTTGATTATTAAGTTGCCCAAAACTTATTCATTTCAACTCTTTCTCCTATACCGCTCATCCACTGTGATTCAATATTCTAAAAGCCAATCCTGTCAATCTAATTGGATAAACTATCCATCATAATGCCACCTAGAGTAACAAATTCAAACTGTATCTATAGTTCACCCTGAATTAGACGAGAAATACATCCAAATCTATTAATACAATCATATGTCGGTATCTAAACACTGCAAACAAGATTAACTGGATTAGTCATCATGTCCCATCAGGATCAAAATTCTATCTTCAGTAGGGAAGTGCTGTACAAGTAGACCTCGACTTACAACAGTTCATTTAGTGACCTTAAAAGTTACAACGGCACCAAAAAAAAAAAAGGTGACATGCCCATTTTTCACATTTATCGATCACTGCAGCAATCCCATGGCCACATGACCAAAATCTGGAGTGACTCATATTTATTATGGTTCTAGTGTCCCAGGGTCATGTTTTGCGACCATCTGATAAGCAAAGTCACTGGGGAAGTCAGATTCACTTAACAATTCTGTTACTAACTTAACAACTACAGTGATTCACTTAACAATTGTGGCAAGAAAGGTTGTAAAAAGGGGCAAAACTCACTTAACAAATGTCTTACTTAGCAACAGAAATGTTGGAGTCGTAAGTCGAGGATTACCTATACTTCAAATACAAAGTCCAAAAGTGCTTAAGGGTGGGAATAGGTATGCACACCACCCAGCAATATTTCCTTTAAAAAGTGGTATCTTTTCCTGGGTTAACACAGTAGACATATAATCCTAGGAAAATACATATTCAATTAAAGCACATTCATATGAACTCTGAAACAGCTTGTGACACACTATCAATATCGTCTTAATTCAATAGTGTAGTGTCCTGGGATACTGCGACTAACCATAAACCTCGGAAGATACAGCTTCCTTCAAGAAGTGCCAATAGATGCAGTGGGCAAATGTCATTCCAAGACATTTTTTTGGCTTCAAATTTGAAGTATAGCACATCTCCAGTTTCTAACAGGTGAGCCAGGATATATATTTACTGAAAAGTGAACGATTTCAAATTTGTCACTTTTTCTAACTACTACTAACTTGTAACAGGTCAATGAAAACTACTGCCCATTTCATAATCATGTATTCTTACTGTTACAGACACAATAACAAAATCCCCTTTTCAATTTAAATTATTTCTTTGCAACAAGAGATAGAACTACTTTCATTTCACCTGGCAACCTAACCCTTTTTAGAGCTATATTTCAGCCGAAAGTGAGATTACTGAAAACAAGTGGCTATCATACAAAAACCTGGAAAAAAATTATAGGCACTGTGCTCTGTTCACAATTGTTAATAGTTCATTAATCTTTTGAAACTAAAGCAGTACACAACTAAAATAGGATAAACACTTAACTACCTGCCCTAAAACTTTAATTGAATAATAAGTATCACTGATATAAAAATATTATACATTTTAAAAAATACTGTTCATGTATGTTGCTAGAATTAATGATCATGACAGTTCTCTGAGAAAGTGAGTTTTAGTATATTTCCCTAATGAATTAATTTCAAAAAAATTAAGAGCCAGCGAATACAAAGCTTTGTTGTCAATGTATGTGAACATAATCAAAATCAGAAACAATGTAGGTAAGAGTATTATACTAGTGCAATAAACACGTGCTACTTCTTTCTGCGCCAACTCAGAAAGCTCAAACTGCCCAAGGAGCTACTGATCCAGTTCTACAGAGGAATTATTGAGTCTGTCATCTGCACCTATAACTGTCTGGTTTGGTTCTGCAACCCAACAAGACAGACACGGACTTCAATGGATAATTAACTGCAGAAAAAATGATTGCTACCAACCTGCCTTCCATTGAGGACCTGTATACTGCACGAGTCAAAAAGAGGGCTGTGAAAATATCTACAGATCCCTCACATCTTGGACATAAATTGTTTCAACTTCTACCCTCAAAACAATGCTATAGGGCACTGCACACCAGAACAACTAGACACAAGATGTTTTTTCCCCAAATGCCATCACTCTGCTGAACAACTAATTCCCACAATACTGTCAAATTATTTACTAAGGGACAACATTGCATGAAATTGTACAGAAATGTATGTAGGTTAAATGCAATACACTTATAACCTCCCTGCTTTCTTATGGTATACTCTTTACTGAATGTGTAGTGTAAGCACTTAGTATTTTTGTTTTAGAAATGGATCTCAGGGATCATTTAAATTTTTGTCAACTATTTTACAACTTAAACATTGCAGTAAAGAATATTTTAAATTAATGATTTGTTATTATATGCTTTGAACTCTTAAAACATGTAATATAAATAGTTAAGTAAAATTAAAGAATCCTTCCAAAATATTTATTTTTCTTGGCAATAAATACCATATCCAGAGAAGCAATCAAAATTTCACTAATAAATCAAAACTATCAAAGTGAAATTCTAAATTTCCAAAGCAAAACTTACCTTTGGGCCTGGGTCTGCCTGTTTCAGGACGACTGCGGCGCAAAGTGGCAGGCACAATTTCAGGTGGTAGGTGGAGATAATCTCGCAGGTACTGGATGCCCTCATTGGTCAAATACCAATAAAAATGCCTCCAGGCAAACTGTTCCTTCACATAGCCACGAGATTTCAGGGACTAGGAAGATACACCAATTACTTTACAGAAAAGAATAATGTTTTAAAGACATAATTAAAGCCAGCTAAGTTTCTGTCCTGAATTGTTCAACCATGCTTCTACACATCCTGTAAAATTATAAACAGGTAATACTGTTCTTTCTTCTCTCTATATTTAAGAATTAGAAAAATAATGCTACTTCACAAAGTGCAACTTTTTCAAATCTAAGGTCTGCTCTTAATCCCAATCAGAGCTAACAACAGAAAAGAGTGTAATGTTTGCATTTTTAAAATCCTACTTCAAAAGTTTTCTCAGGGTCAGCTTGCCATGGAAGATTAAGACAGTATTGTACCTCCTGGAATTATTTCTACAGCTCTACTTAAATATAAAAGCCATGCCCTGTTATTAACTTTTCTTTCTTAAAATAAAAGATGTAGACTAAATGCCTGTGACAATGATGGGTATCCACAGGTATTTATTGGAGGATGATTGAGGACATGAACTTATGTATATTTTTGTACGCAAACAATGCTATGACTTAGAACCCAGCCAGGGTAGAAGGCAAGAAGGCCTAAACATATTGAAGAACATAGATGTTCTGGAAAATTAAACAGGTTCAAATTATAAATAAATGGCAATATGTAGAGCAAAAAATCTGTATACTGAGAATGTTTTCTTTAAGCAGGAAAATAGGAGAAATTTCAAGGAACTAGTATTGGCAGAAAAGTGGTTGGCAATATGTAGTCTGCAGCAAGGAATATTTGTCCAAAAAAAGTGAAAATGGCTACATGTAAGAGTATAATTGTGCCCACTTTGCTATATAGAAAAACTAGGTATGTCAGAAAAAATATAAAAGTAAATTGAATAAAGATGTATAGGTGGTAAACCAAGACAAGATAGGATCAAGAATGAATGAGTGCTGAATGAATGTGATCAATACAAAAGTGAATTACCAGTACAAAATAAATATATTGCATTGGTTTGGCCATAAAGAGAATGAAAACAGCAAAACAAATATTAAGACAGTGATTACAATTAATAGTAATGGAAAGGCGAATAAAGGGGGGGGGGGATTATGAAATTTATGAGCTACTCCAAAACAGTTTAAAGAGCAAGATATGTAGCACTGTATGGCCATGGTGGAAACAAGAGGGGTTTGAAGGACAGAAAAGTTTGGAGAAGTATATTGAAAAGTGTTAATGTAAATTAACCAACTGTGCCACCAAGGAAATTCAAAGATCAGTTTAACTTGCTGGGTAAGATAAGCATTTACCTGCATTGCTTTCATGACATGGAGGTTGGGCACATTTTTGTCTGCTAGTTCTGGATGCTTAGGCATGTGGACATCCTTCTTGGCTACCATGACACCCTCCTTAAAAAGGAGTTCATAGATTGCAATACGATTTTTTTTAGGCATCAACATCTGTGGAAAGTATAGATTTTGTTGTCAACTGCAGTCTTTTTTTCCAGTTCAAAGTAACACTAGTTGTCAAAAACACTACACAAGTTAATACATTGGCTTACTGCTGTGCCAAAAACCGGTAAAGTACATACCTGTGTATCCCAACCACTACAAAGTTAAAGAAACTTCAGAGAAAGACCACCCATGTTAGCTAAGATTATTTGTCCACCCCGTTATCATGTCCCATGTTTTAACAGGAAGCAGAAATATCAATATTAAATCTCAAATCACCAACACTGAGACATAATCTTTCTTTCTTTAAAAATAGCAATGACTAGAGGATGGGACATGGATGAAAGTTTCAATGAAACTAGAAACGCTTGGCAGTTTCTACTCACCACAAAACACCAGGCATAATAACATGCATCTTTTATAAATTCTAGCATACACTTGCATAGGGATCATCTCTTTATAACTGTCCCCTAGTGAAGGCTTCATCTTTATTCATAACTTTAACCACTCTGGGAGGGGAAAAAACTCCATGCAAACAGGACCACACAAACTGCAGACAGGCCTACACTACCGAACAGTATGTAAAAAAAAAAAAAAGTTGCGATGTAGGGGACGAACTTTATTGCTAGAGCCCCACAAACGTTCCCACGTTCTCTCTTCAGAAGACACGGCCTGGATTACAAAACTGGCCCGCCTTCCAAACGGCGCATCCCAATTCCACCTTTCTTTCTCGAGCCTCGATTCTCCCCAGCCAAATCGAGTTCAATGAACATAAACAATAGAGTGCCTAAGGGCGCCAAGGAAAGGTACCGGACAGTGCAAACGTAGGATGCGGACGATGCGCGGAGGATAGACTAATAAGAGCCAGGCCTTACCGTGGCGGCACTCTAAGGACGAAAGCTGGAAAAGAAAGAGCATGCGCAATGCGATCTCTTCCTGCCTCGGAAGGACCCTTGGAGTTAAGGAGTCGGCTAGTTTACTGCCTTTCAGCAAAGCCTCTAGGACTGTAATCGTCTATCTAGCAAAAGCGCCGAAATTAGCTATCCTTCAGAATCTTTAGTTTCATTTTGATTAATTTTTTAAACTCATTTTATTTTACTTTGTTTTGTTACCTAAATACTTGTAATTTATACAATGAGGGATGAATTTGCTACAGATGCTGTGCATAGCCAGCTTTATATAAGTGGTGGTACATTTTTTTTTATTTTGTCACAACAATATACACAAGCATCAACATAAAATAACTACATATCATATAAGCATATATATGAGCAAAAGTATGCAATAACGATATTAATTTGATATAATGAAAGGAAACAATAGGACAGGACCAGTAGGCACTTTTGTGCTCTTATGCACACCTCTTATAGTCCCTTTAGGAATGGGGTGAGGTCAATAGTAGACAGTTTTTGGTTAAAGCTTTTGGGAGTTTGAGAAGAGACCACAGAGTCAGGTAGTGTGTTCCAAGTGTTAATAACTCTGTTGCAGAAGTCATATTTTCTGCAATCAAGATTGAAGCGGTTAACATTAAGTTTAAATCTATTGTTTGCTCTTGTATTATTGTGATTGAAGCTGAAGTAGTCTTCAACAGGAAGGACATTGCAATAGATGATTCTATGAGTTAAGCACAGGTCTTGTCGGAGTCGGTGGAGTTCTAAGTTTTCTAAACCCAGGATTTCAAGTCTGGTGGGATAAGGTATTTTGTTGTTTTCAGAGGAGCGGAGAACTCTTCTTGTAAAATATTTCTGGACACGTTCAATTGTGTTGATGTCAGAAATGTGGTATGGGTTCCAGACAGGTGAGCTGTATTCAAGAATAGGTCTAGCAAATGTTTTGTATGCTCTGGTTAGTAGTGTAGAGTTTTTGGAAAAGAAGCAACGCAAAATTAGGTTTACAAATCTTAGAGCCTTTTTTTTTTGCTACATTACACCTTTCTCTTTCTTTGTACACTGCTGCTTTGTGTACGACTACCCATATTCCATATTTCTTACCCAATGGTAGTGAGACACATATTGTTTATTATTTCTGACAATTGGAAGAAATATATAGCCATAACTGATAAATTGAGTTAACACAGTTTGATTTCCTGGGCTTAACTCAAAACATGACGGGTTTGAGAAGACCATAAACAAATATAATAGTATTGGCTTTGGGCCTTTTCCAATGGATGAGCTCTGTGTCATGGCCCTCATCAACTGTTCTATTTAGAATAAAACCATATTATCTGCCTCTGCATATTTCACGCTAGTTTGTGTTTGAGCATGTATAATAGATAACCAAAAAACCCCAAAGGGTCATAGAATAAATTGATTCAAAGTTCTCCCTTGAGACATAAATGATCAGACTCAAATAATCAAATTTTGGATACATTATGCAAAGAACTGATCCCCTGTGAAATCCATAATGCTGGTGTAGGAAGTTAGCACTCACTACCCTCCTAGAAGAATGAAATATCTTAGGAAATATTTAAAAAGGCAGAATATTATATTTCCCTGGATGAGAAATGGAGAAACATGTTTTAAGGACAAAGCAGCTCCTTGCAACTTCCTGCCACCCCCACCACTTTTGTCAATGGGCCATTAAGGCCTCAGCCAAGCTCACTCATTCCCCCCCATTGTCAATAGGCCAGAGGCAGAAACTCATTCTCCCCACCTTTGTCAATGGACCATCATCTGCAACACAATAGGACCCACCTAGCAACAGAAACTCACCACATGACACCGGAGAAGATTACATCAGCCAGCAAGGCTAGCTAAGACCTCCACCCCCTGGGAGTCTGACAACCAATCAGGATACTCTTCCTGTGCCCCAGAAAGTTCAAAGCTCAGAAAAAGCCAGGGAGTGCACAGGATCTCATCCCTTTTCTGTTCAGGACCTCAAGCCATGTGATCCTGACCACGATTAAACCATCTTTCCAAGCAGTCTCCATGTTTCCAGTGTCTTTTTCCCCACTTGGAACTGAACCCAGATGGATATTACTTCCAACACTGGGAAAGAAGAAAGGAAAGAGAAGAGGTTAACAATTTGATTGTACATAATTAATGTCATACCCATGTCCAACATGAATTTTTATCTAATACTATAAATCAGGGGTGTCAAACTCATGGTGTCACAGCGGCATCACGTCATGTATGGGGACTTTTTTCCCCTTCGCTAAACTGGGCAGGGGCAGGGGCAGGGGCAGCACATGACACATCCAACCCGCGGGCTGCGAGCTTGACAGCCCTGTCATAAGTGTACAATACATGGAAACTATGAATGTCAACTGAGAGCAGCAATGGACTAAATACAAGCTGAGTTTTGACAGCTGAGGGAAGAAATAACTACATTTGCATAGGGTTGTGGTTTGGGTTAAACCTGACACAAGCCTATTACAGTTACACATGGGCCCCTTTGCAAGCATCTCACTTTCTACCAGAGATTGTCCATTAAACTATGTTAAAACAGGGTTACCGGATCTGGGCTAAAAACCTCAAGATGACAAATTGCAGCAAAAAATGTACAGAAAAATTTAACTCTTTGCTATTTTTGGATATTTGTAGCCCAGAATCATTATACTAAATTAGAACATTTTTTTTTTATTCAGGCTTTCCTCACTTGCAAATTATAATATCATATAGCAATATCTGGAGTGGGAGGTCAGGAAATCAAATTGACAATTGTAATAGCAATAGCACTTAGACCAGGGGTGAAATGCTCCCGGATCGGACCGGCTCGCGCAATCCGGTAGCAATGGCGGTGGCTGGTTCAGAGGACCGGTAGCAAAAATCCATGGCCCCGCCCCTCCTGCCTCTGCTGAGCCGCACCAACTGCAGAGGTGTTTTTTTTTTACTTTTAAAAGCCGGTTTTGCTTCAGCCGAAACAGGCCTTTAAAAGTAAAAAAAAAAGCCTTTAAGGATCCCGCCCCTCAGCTGAGATCGGCAGAGACTTTAAACTTTAAAAAAAATATATCTAAAGTCTCCTCTGACAATCTCACCTGAGTTCCTCATCAGCAGAACCTTACTTGTACTCTTACTTGTAGAAAACATGTAGAGTAGAGTAGAGTACTCTACTCTAGTAGAGATTTTAAGGCACTTACCTGATTACTGATGAACGCATGGCTCTTTTTCCAGCCTGAAAACAGTTTCACTTTCAGCGAGACAGAATCAATCGCTTAGCTAATCTATTTCCTCGGTGATCAACTGGCTGGCTTTGCTGGCTGAGGAACTCTGGGATTTGAAGTCCACAATAAAATAAAATAAAATAAAATAATAAAATATTTGTGCAGTTTTCTGATGTTTGGTGTGTTTCTGTAGTGTTTCACTCTAACTACACAAACATACAAAGTCTCAGAAAGCTATATGTGGCATTTTGTGTGTGTGTGTCAGTTGTGTGTGTGTAAAATGTGAAAGTTGGTTTTTGAGTTTTTTGTGGCTGTGTGAAGTGTGAAGTGCAGCTGCTTTTACATTGTATGTGAGTCAGTTGTGTTGTGTTGTGTTGTGTGTGTGTAAAGTGTGAAAGTTGGTTTTTGGTACCTCTTATTGTTTTTTATACTTTGTTAATTATTTTTATTATTTATTGTTATTGGCCACGCCCACCCAGTCATCTGACCACCAAGCCACACCCACCAATTAAGTCACGCCTACAGAACCGGTAGGGAAAATTTTTAGATTTTACCCGTGACTTAGACTTCTATACTGCCCTCTCTAAGTGGTTTACAGAGTTAGCATATTGCCCCCAGCAAACTGGGTCCTCATTTTACCGATCTCAAAAGGATTGAAGGCTGAACTGGTGAATTCTCACTGGTTCAACCTTGAACCGGTGAGAATCGAACTGCCAAACTGCTGACAGTCAGCAGAATTAGCTTGCAATACTACATTCTAACCACTATGCCACAATGGCTAATGGTGCAATTAAAGCACCACCCAGCATATCTGTATATGCTAGACGAAAGAGTGGGGCTTTGATTTAATCTTTGCATTCATTAACTTGACTTTTTTGACATACATGCGCGCATGCACACACACACACACACACACTGAAGGAGGGAGAGGAAATTCCCATCGTCTTATACAAGGTTACCAGGTTAGGGCTGTAAAACCCAAGATTATATAATTATAATCCTCACTGCTATCTATTCATATTTTGGCAACCCAGATCCAATATACCTAGCCTATCCCATTATAAAATCAGTATACAGTACAGCTGTGTACAAATCCCTTGTCATCAGAAATAGTGAAAAATCTGTACTCCGCTCATTTGGAGCAGAGCTAGCAACAGACAACTGACAGAAGCCATCTCTCATTCCCAGTTAAACACCAGGCCTTTTTTGTAACTCAAGATTAGCACTCCTTTCAAAAGATTACTAAACCCATGTCTAAAGCAGATATTGTGTACTTCTAGATGAATACTAAACTCAAATATATAAGAACCCTGCGAAGTATTTAATGTGAGTAGTTAAAGAAACCAAATGTTTGATCTTAGTAGCCATCCAAGCCAACAAGATCATGGAGGACAGTGCCCAGTGATTGGATGTGAGGGGTTTGCCTGCCACAGCCTAAAAATCCAGTAGCATAAGAGATCCCCAGTCCTTAATCATGTTGCCACTGACTTCCTAAATGAGGCATCATCACAGATTTTTCAGAAAGCATGATTTAGTTCAAAAAAAGATGGAAACCCCAACATTAAAACTAGATAGCTACCATAAATACAACAGTAGAGTGGGTATGTGTGGAGACCAATATCATGAAGATATATCATGTGAGTAATCTTCATGCCATGGTTAATTAAATTTAGGAGGAGCCCAATGGTTAGATGAATCTACAGAAGTTAAAACCCTAAGGAGACAACCTGCACCAATAATAAGACAGTTCTCTCTGGTTTGAAGACCCAACACAAAACAGAAACAGGTAGCTTAATTTGGAAAAGGAAAAAGCAGAAGTTTTTTCAGTTTCCTGAAAAAACAAGTTATGCTATTATACTAAAAGTGGAAACCCTTCCTGAAGAGAATTGATTTGGTGACTTTACAACCTGTTGTTTGTAAAGTTGTAAAGCAAATGCTGTGATTGATAAGCAAATGTCCCAGTTGTTAAATGAATCCATTTCCTCAATAGGAATTTTATTTTTTTGCTGGAAATTGGAAATGCATGTCAGAAACTGGCAAAAATGCCAAAAATCAGAATTATGTGACTGTGGAACACTGTAAATGGCTGTAAATGCAAGCCAGCTACCAAGTGCTCAAAATGCAGTCACTGATCATGGATTTGTGTGGCCATTAGAACTTTGAAAACAGGTCATAAGTAGCTCTGGGGAGGTCCATTGTAACTTTCATAGGACACTAAGCAACCAGTCATTAAGCAAGGTCTACCCATGTTTTTCTTTCTTCCTTCTGCAGCAAGCTTTTATATAATATCATACATTAAGAAGACCACTGGGAGGCAGCACACTTCCTAAAATTGTATTTTAGATGCTAGCACTTCTTACTAGGACCTGAAAATTCTTGAAAGGCAATTCTGAAACAAAATATATGATCTCTTTCAGTTACGCTACACAGTTTTGTGTCTTGCTAGTTTCACTGGGCAAAGGTGGTTGGAAGGACGGTGCATTCTTTGAAAATTATTTGGTGGCTCCCATCTCTGATAACAACTCTAGCTTACTCTCCTGATTGACTAGGCACTCTGACTTTTGTGGGAGAGTCATTCGGCAATATTAGATCTTCTGCCTATTAGGAGTCTCAGCTCCCACATTTCCTTGCTCTCGCTGCTGAAACATATGACATCTTGTGGATACCAATCACTGTATAAAGAACATTCTCGGTTTTTTAGAAAATAAACATTCTGGATCTTTAGATTTTGATTTCAAAGTTAATAGTGAGTATTTCTGCGTACTTGTTAATTGGCCTTCTTGCTATCTACCTCAAGAACTACAACTTAAATGTTGCATTGTATACTATTGTTTATCACATTTCTATACTGCCTATCTCACCTAAGTGATTCTGGGTGGTTTAGAATAAAGACATCAAAAGCGGTATAAAAGCATAAATAAAAACAAAGATAAAACAGAGTTAAGAACAAGATAACATTAAAACTAAAGTATTGTGGGAAGCCACCCCTCCTAGAAGAATGAAATATTTTGAGGAATATTAAAAAGGCAGAATATTATATTTTCCTAAATGAGAAACGGAGAAACATGTCTTTTAGAGACAGGAAGCATCCCCCAAATCTTTCCTAATAGCCCACAGCAGATGCTAGCACTTAAGCGATAAAGAGCTTATTGAAAGAAGGAACCAACTATCTAGATGGCACTATTCATAAGCAAAGCAAGTACTGCAGGTAGAAATCCATTCAAGACAGGATATTTCAAAACTGCTTGCAGCAAAGTTTGACAGCTAACAAAAGCAGAGTAATAGGAGCCCCTCACCCAAGATCCAACCCAAGGATGAAAGTCATGAGGCACAATAGGAATTGCCCAACAGCCTTTCAGAACACAAGCCCCTTCATTGCACCATCTCAGAGCAGTCCAAACTTCAAAGTCACAGAAAGCCTGGAACTGATAAATAATAAGCCAGAGGTTGATCAGATTAGGTCAGACAAACACCTAGGATTTGCATTTCTTCTTTTGCCTATAGAGCCAGCTATAACCCCTATATGACCCCCATAGGAATCTGGCAACAGTCAATAGAATTATTAAAGGACATTTTCTTGCACAGCAGCAGGAAGCTCAAATACCAAGCCCAAAGAAGGTATAACACACACACACACCCTCTCAACTCCATTTTGTCAGCTGCACCAGAACCATAAACGCTTCTGTTCATTATTAAACCTTAAAATTATTAAATTAAAAGATGAAGTGAGGAAAGCTAAGGCTCACAACGAACAAAGGCTAGCGACAAAAGTAAAAAATAACCAAAAAAAAAAGCTTCTTCCAACATGTTAAAAACAAGAAAAAAGTCAAGGAAACAATTGGTCCATTGCTGGGAGAAAGTGGCAAGAAGGTGACAAGCAACAGGGAAAAAGCAGATCTACTTAACTCATTTTTTGCATCTGTCTTTACACAAAAGGAAAAAACAATCCAACCTATCAAAAACAGCACCACAAAAAACAGATTAGGAACACAAGTTAAAATAGGGGGAAAAAATGGTAAGTGAACACCTGTCTACCCTACATGAGTTCAAATCACCAGGACCGGATGGATTACATCCCAAGGTTCTGAAGGAACTGGCAGACGAGATCTCAGAACCACTGAACTATATCTTTCAAAGATCCTGGAGCACAGAGGAACTGCCAGAGGACTGGAAAAGAGCTGATGTAGTTCCCATCTTCAAAAAAGGAAAAAAAAACAGATCCAGGAAACCTACTACTAGATAAAGTAGAAAAATGTGGGTTAGACAGCATCACCACCAGATGGATTCGTAACTGGCTGACCAACTGCACTCAATGTGTAGTCCTCAATGGAACTACATCCACATGGAGGGAAGTATGCAGTGGAGTACCCCAAGGCTCTGTTTTGGGCCCAGTACTCTTCAACATCTTCATCAATGACTTGGACAAGAGGATAGACGGGGAACTCATCAAATTTGCAGATGACACCAAGCTGGCAGGAATAGCCAACACTCCAGAAGATAGGCTCAAGATACAGAAGGATCTTGACAGACTTGAATCTGTTAGATTGACTTGAATTTGTTAGATTGGGTGCTATCTAACAAAATGAAATTCAACAGTGAAAAAAGTAAGGTTCTACATTTAGGCAAAAAAACCAAAATGCACAATTACCGTATATGTGGTACCTTGCTCTACAGTAGTAACTGTGAGAGGGATCTTGGAGTCCTAGTGGACAACCATTTAGATATGAGCCAACAGTGTGCAGCAGCTGCCAAAAAAGCCAACACAGTTCTGGGCTGCATAAACAGAGGGATAGAATCAAGATCACGTGAAGTGTTAATACCACTTTATAATGCCTTGGTAAGGCCACACTTGGAATATTGCATTCAATTTTGGTCGCCACAATGTAAAAAGATGCTGAAACTCTAGAAAGAGTGCAGAGAAGAACAACAAAGATGATTAGGGGACTGGAGGCTAAAACATATGAAGAATGGTTGCATGAACTAAAAAGAAGGACTAGGGGAGACATGATAGCAGTGTTCCAATATCTCAGGGGTTGCCACAAAGAAGAGGGAATCAAACTATTCTCCAAAGCACCTGAGGGTAGAACAAGAAGCAATGGGTGGAAACTGGTCAAGGAAAGAAGCAACTTAGAACTAAGGAGAAATTTCCTGACAGTTACAATCAATAAGTGGAACAACTTGCCTCCAGAAGTTGTGAATGCTCCAACACTGGAAATTTTTAAGAAAATGTTAGATAGCCATTTGTCTGAAATGGTGTAGGGTTTCCTGCCTGGGCAGGGGGTTGGACTAGAAGACCTCCAAGGTCCCTTCCAACTCTGTTATTATGTTGTGTTAAACCATCTTCCCAATCAGCCTCCATGTTTCCAGTGTCTTTCTCCCAGCTTGGAACCGAACCAGATGGATATTTCTTCCAACAGTATTACAAATTTTAAAAGGCTAACTAAAATTCTTAGTCCAGTTTCTCTTATATTCTTTAACCTTCCTCTGTTTTAAATTTCAACAAAATTTATACATTTTAGCAATTACATGTTCATCATCAGTACACACACAATTATAATTCACATATTATCTTACTTTGCTCCATGCCATAAGTCTTTGTGTCTATTTGAACCTTTTCAATAACTGTAAATGAGAAAACCACTGAATACAATGTCCTGCTATTAATTGCTGTTTTGATTTAATTTTGAATTCCCCTTGCTAGTTTTCCAATAATCCCAGAACCTCAGCCAGGTTGTCTTTGTCTGCTATTTTCTCTTCTATTAAATGTTTCTTGAGCTGCTATCCATAAAGATGTTTTGGGGCACAATTTGGTTTTATAACTGCCATATAGATATGACATGTCTAATGAAAATATTTTTTGAAATTCAAATTAATTTTAACTTTTTCATACCATAAATATTCATGTCCACCAAAACTCAGGTTGTGACCTCAATTTCTAAAAATTTCTTATTTCTCAGCAACATTCTTTCATCCAAGTCAAATCACAAGCAGCAAAATACAATTTCAAATCAAGTAAGCTGACAGAAGGTGCCTCACCCAACATCCTTCTCATGAATCTGATCAGTGAGAGAAGTAGAGCTTGTATAATTTATACTGTAATTCTGGCATATAAAAAGTTTTTTTTAAGCAGAAATTTTTGCTATAGCCCCATAGTTTAATGTCATATTATTAGAGATCTCAGCCCTTCCTTTCTTTTTTGGGAAACAAGTCTTGCCAAAAAACCAAAAACAAAATAAAACTTCTTGTTATGTTTTCCTGGAGTTCTACCATTAGTTTTTAAAAGAACAAGACTTTTTCCTATCCAGGACAAAGGGGGAAGATATCTAACTGTGGCTATGGGCCAAAGACTTCTCTTCTTCTTATGTGGAATGGACATTTTTGCAATGATGTCCATCTTTTTAAATGTGCATTAAAATTAAACACCAGCTGGCTACAAGTGAATGTGGGTAAGGAATTTGCAGCCTGTGCATTCTTTTCCTACCTTTCAGTAAGTAGAAACTTACCTTTCTTCTTCTCCAGTTATATCACTGTCCAACAAATCCTTTGGCTTAACCCAAGAAATAATCAGTCAATTTGTCCTGGTTTCGAAAAAAAATTATCCCCATAATTTTAAACAGTAGAATTTATATTTTAGCTACATTTCCTAGCAATAGAATGCAACCGTTCTATTTTTACGGCACTGAAAACAAGATAAAAAAGTTGACCAGTGAACATCGAAAATTTAAAGCAAGCAATAAAATCCTTCCTCAGAGGTACCATTGTGTGGCTGCTCTTCACTGCTTACCAAGGCCCACTCCTTTATAACACCAGGATAAACATGACACTTCTAGGAACGAGGAAAGATAGTAAACGTCCAAGTTGCCATTAGGAATCTATTGAACCAAATTTATCCCATTGAGTTCCTAATTATCCTTTTACAGAGAAATTCAAGCATTGATTTGTTTTGCTTTGTTTTGTTTAGCTTGTCAGGTAAGGTAAAAATGTGATAGTTAGGGTAAGTTCTAATGATTTTAATGTAATTTTAATCAATTATTTGTTTAATAAAATATATATAGTAATAATATAGAATCACATTATGTATATAAAACACTAATAACCTTCTTATTATTAGGTCTCAGGATGCCGCATCAACAAGAATGAACCAGAAACGGCAATAAATTAGTGAATACTGAGCAAGATGAAAAGAAGCAAATAATCTAAACTAGTGACAGATTTAGCTTTTGCCTGATAGATTTAAATAATGATAATAAGGCTAGGGCATAGAAAATAAGGAAAATTGGGATCAAGGTGTGCAGATGGAGAACCTTCCAGTCTTGGCCTGGGGTCCCAGTATGATCTGGAACTCACAATATTAATATGAAGCAGCCTGCCATAGGCAAAAACTGAAGTGAAAGTCATGATTTCTAGTTTGTCTTAAAGACTTAGGATTAGGAAAGGATGATGGTGGGCCAGACTGCTATAGGAAAGTAAAAATAGCTGAGACAAGGAGAGAGCAAGCTAGATGATGTGAGGAGGCCATGTCCAAGGTCAGAGAAAAAGTCAGGATGGCAATGAAAAAGGAATGAAACATGAAGGAAATCCCAAGAAAAAGAAAACACCCCTGATGCTTTAGCTTATTTTCTGCTTTCTCTGCAGTAATGTGTTCACCTTGTGCTGTCAGCAAGTCATTACTCAGAGCATGGCCAGGGATTGGTTGGCTAAAAATGCCTCCCTAATCTCTGGGTTGATCTTTATCCCCCCACCCCCCACCCCATCTGCTGCGACCTTCCTTTCAACGTGCACAGGCTGAGAAAGAAAAGGAAGAATCTTGCCAGGCATCCTAGATTATAAGTGAGTCAGGCAAGGTAAACTGCTGCCAACTTGACCAGCCGTGGGATACTGCTTTTCTGCCAACATCCAATGGTCACTGCAGCCCCTCTAGAGAGGTACGTTTGAGTAATCCTCTTATCCTTTTAGGAACGTCTCCATTTTATGTCATCTTGGAATTGTACTCATGCTTTGCTAGGTGGCCCAGAGGACATTTGTATGTAGTTTATGCTTTGTATACTTTAAGTCAATCTGCTATGCTTTTTTATGAGCATTAGGCCTGTTATCATCTATCAGTATCTGCTAAATATCATTACACTTTTAAGATTCTGTTTCTTATTACTATGCTGCATTGCTCTATTTTATTCATGCTTCATGGAAAATATATTGTATGGAGGCAGCACCACTTCACACAAGGATCTCGCTTTGGTTTCCATAGCATAAAGTAGTCTTTTGTTTTTGAATGGTTCCACTCTCAGCAGTTCAGATTACTTGAAATGGCTCTAATTTCACTATTTCAGTTTCTGTGCTCCCCTCCTAGCACGATCAAAGTGCAGGTAATTCATTAGATGCTATCAGGTGAACAGAGCAGCATCATGTATATTGAGACTTGTGGACTAAGAATAACGTTAATGGGTGAATTGTGTTTGTAGCAGTTGGCAAGTAACCATCAGCCAAAGTTGTTATGTGTGGACTGCAAAGTGGCAATATTTATTTTATTTATTTATTTATTTATTTATTTAATCAAATTTGTATACCGCCCTATCTCCCAAGGGACTCAGGGAGGTTCACAGGCAAATAAAAACATATAAATACAAATTAAGATCACAATTAAAAAACTTATTCTAAAGCCAAATTAATTAAAAATGATATAAATACTAAAACCAATTAAAATCAACCTAAATTTAAAATCTAGTCCAGTCCTGCGCAAATGAATAAATGTGTTTTAAGCTCACAACGGAAGGTTCGGAGGTCCGGAAGTTGACGAAGTCCTGGGGGGAGTTCGTTCCAGAGGGTGGGAGCCCCCACAGAGAAGGCCCTTCCCCTGAGTGTCGCCAGACGACACTGCCTAGCTGACGGCACCCTGAGGAGTCCCTCTCTGTGAGAGCGCACGGGTCGGTGAGAGGTATTCGGTAGCAGCAGGCGGTCCCGTAAGTAACCCGGCCCTATGCCATGGAGCGCTTTAAAGATGGTTACCAAAACCTTGAAGCGCACCCGGAAGGCCACAGGTAGCCAGTGCAGTCTGCGCAGGATAGGTGTCACACGGGAGCCACGGGGCTCCTCTATCACCCGCAGCTGCATTCTGAACTAACTGCAGTCTCCGGATGCCCTTCAAGGGGAGCCCCATGTAGAGAGCATTGCAGTAATCCAGGCGAGACGTCACGAGGGCGTGAGTGACCGTGCATAGGGCATCCCGGTCTAGAAAGGGGCGCAACTGGCGCACCAGGCGAACCTGGTAAAAAGCTCTCCTGGAGACGGCCGTCAAATGATCTTCAAAAGACAGCCGTTCATCCAAGAGGATGCCCAAGTTGCGCACCCTCTCCATCGGGGCCAATGACTCGCCTCCAACAGTCAGCCGTGGACTCAGCTGACTGTACCGGGATGCCAGCATCCACAGCCACTCTGTCTTGGAGGGATTGAGCTTGAGCCTGTTTCTCCCCATCCAGACCCGTACGGCTTCCAGACACCGGGACAGCACTTCGATAGCTTCGTTGGGGTGTGGAAAAGTACAGCTGGGTGTCATCCGCGTACAGCTGGTACCTCACACCGAAGCCACTGATGATCTCACCCAGCGGCTTCATATAGATGTTGAACAGAAGGGGCGAGAGAATCGACCCCTGCGGCACCCCACAAGTGAGGCGCCTCGGAGCCGACCTCTGCCCCCCTGTCAACACCGTCTGCGACCGATCGGAGAGATAGGAGGAGAACCACCAATGAACGGTGCCTCCCACTCCCAACCCCTCCAACCGGCGCAGCAGGATACCATGGTCGATGGTATCAAAAGCCGCTGAGAGGTCTAATAGGACCAGGGCAGAGGAACAACCCCTATCCCTGGCCCTCCAGAGATCATCCACCAACGCGACCAAAGCCGTCTCAGTGCTGTAACCGGGCCGGAAACCGGACTGGAACGGGTCTAGATAGACCATTGATGGCACTATAGATGAATATGTATGTATGTATGTGGATATATAGCATATATATTTAATGTTTTATAGAAATCCATTATAATCATTGAGATGCAGCTCCATTGGTATAATACTTGGATACAAACTTTAGAGAACTATTTTGACTGTCACTCTGGTTTGCTCACTGTCTCTCTGGAAATAGACTACTGGCACTATCCTAAAATCAGCTGTTCCATAGCTTTAAAGCTCTGGCCCATTTATAGTACTTCAACACTATCAGTCTGAATCCTCTTGGATTTAGCTTTATACCTTTTTATATGGCCAACTATTTCTGAAGTGGAAGCCCAAAGGATTGAAAACAGATTACTGTAGAGAGAAATGGTCAGCTGCTAGATTATTGCCCCCATCTCCCTCAGGACAATCTTCCCAGGAGTTCTTTATATAATAAGGCTGCTCAGTCTTGCTACAGTATAATAACAGCTCTTCCATCCTGAATATAAGTTATTTGAAAACATATAGAGAACCTTTAACTATAATGTGCATTAATCCAGAAAAGTAAAGTAAAATCGTTTGAGTTCAACAGAACTATTCCTTAAATAATGTTAAATTCTGCAATGTTATTGAATTTGTTTTCATTCAGTTTGCTTCACCTGCTAGTATTGTATGAAACATATTTTATGTTATTAAAACAAGTTAAATAAAAGAAGAAAAACTCTATGTGTGTGACAAAGTATTAACAACCTAATTATCATTGAAGTTAATAATCATGATAAAAAAGTGGGGAGATCAAAACATTATGTTATTAAACAGTATAACTCCAAAAGTGCATAACTGTATATTGCTTAGAAGTCTTCTTCCTTGCTTCTACATCAAAAAATATACACAGAATTCAAATTATGACAACACAGACAACAAGTAACAAAAATCTATTGTTACAAACCACAGACTTCTCTTCCAATGTTATATTTTTTTAATTAATCCCATGTCTGAAATAGAGTTCTTGATTTCTTGATAGACTCCAAATATGTGGAAAATAGCCAAGAGTAACATATATATGCTTAACATATAGTGACTGGATCTTAATAATTACCTTACTGATTTCAATGCAAAGTGTGGCAATTATAGGACAGATCTAGAGAAAATGTTCATGGTACAAATTTTATCCTTATTTTAATCCAAGCAGCCATTTTCAATCTTCTGCCCTAGATGGTTTGGGGATGCATCTGGCTGTAAATTCTGGAAACTGCAATCTTATCTCATTTGCAAAGCACCATGCTAATCTGTGACAATTATACACTTTTTTTAAAGCAAAAAAGTGTATTTTTCATTAGTAAATCAAAGCCAAATAAAGTTGCCTGGCACATGTCTAGAATACATTTCACTCTGTTCACTTCTATTTATGCTTTCCTTCATATCTGAAGCTTAATTTTACTAGGAACTGCTACAACCACATGCAGATCTAATTTTTATTATAGTGCCTAAGCTATGTATTTCCTAATACGTTGCTTCTCTTCTGGTAGCAAGAGACATATAGAGAAAATCATCTTTCCAGACAAGGCAAACATTTTGATCAACCATACCTTAAAGTTGTCCATCTCTCTTCATGAAGACAGCTGGACAACTCCAGACGCTCCAGCTAAAAGCATAAATGCGTGAATTGGTGTCTGTGCAACTGATAGCTTTGTTTTCTCTATTTTCTCATGGATTAGCTTGGCATTAATTCTGTAGTCCCATATGGTGATTGCCAATCTGATTTAATGGTTGAAAATGTGCACACATATCCAGACATAAAAGAATAGCTAAAACCATTCATTCTCTGAAAATGTTTTAGAAGTCAGTGAACAATGGTTAAAAAAAAAAAGGAATGTCTACTATCTTCTTAAAACCACCATATTTTGGTAAGGGATTGCAAACGTGTTTCAGAGAAGTAGCCAGCTGTGTGCGTGAGAGAGAGGGGAAGGAGGAAGGGAGCGAGGGAAGGGGAGGGAGGGAGAGAGAGAGAGAGAGAGAAAGAGAAAGAGGGAGAGAGTGAGTCAATGAGTTCCAACATCTTAAAGACTAACAGATTTGTTGTGATATCAACCTGCATGAAATACCCGTTTCAGGGAATTAGCGATTACTTTTATAAAAAAAGTATGTTAAGGTGCCATAAAAATATTTTCTTCTTTTTCTGCATCTAGCACTTAGTAACAGCTCTGCCTCCCATTTTAATTGGACCCTTAGTTCTGCTTTTATTTTTCAGGCAACAGTCTTCAACAGACATTCACACTGTGTGCTGTTTCAATTAGCTAATACCAATCTTTTAAAATTAAAATGAGTAGCTGAAGCCACATGAAAACTCAATGGAGTGAAATGGCCATCCATATTGAGTGTTTTATTAATCACCTTTTTATAATTTTGGATGTTGTTATACTTTATATAATTTTAATGTCTACTTCATAATTTATATTTAAACTGCACCCTGGATCTCACTCACAGATGCTAGTTAGGTTGTTTTATAAATGTATTTTAACTTTATCATAAATTTTATTTTATTTATTATCTATTAAGAGAGGTATGTATGTATGTATGAGTATGAAAGGAGAAGTGCCAGGGCCTGAGGGGGATGTGGAAAGTAGAAGCCAAAATTGTCTCAGTGGAGATAGGAACACTCAGGACTGTGACTCCTAAACTGGAAGAGTAGCTGCAACACATCCCAGGAGCAATGTCAGAGCTCCCTGCCCAGAAAAGTATAAGTAGTCTTCAATTTACAACAGTTCATTTAGTGACCTGTTCAAAGTTACAATGACACTGAAAAAGTGACTTATGACCACTTTTCACACTTATGATCATTGTAGAATCCCCATGGTCATGTGATTTACATTTGGATGCTTGGCAACTGGTTCATATTTATAACGGTTGCAGTGTTCCGTGGTCATGTGATCCCCTTTTGTGACCTTCTGACAAGCAAAGTCAATGGAGAAGCCAGATGCACTTTGCAACCAGGTTACTAATATAACAACCGCAATGGTTCACTTAAGAAATGTGGCAAGAAAAGTCATAAAATGGAGCAAAGCTTGCTTAATGAATTTCTCACTTAGCAACAGAAATTTTGGGCTCAATTGTAGTCGTAAGTCGAGGACTATTTGTACAGTGTTAGAAACAGCTAAGATACTGTGCAGAACCCTCATACTCCCAGGCCTCTAATACAAGACTGGAGATTGATAGGAAGAAAATAGAAGTGTGATTGTTCTTAACTTAAAAAAACCTTTTTATTTTATTTGTCAATCATATATAAGATAACAGGTAAAAGTATAAACATAATTTGGATACATGAAAAAAGTAAGTAAAAAGGAATATTAGGACAGAACGGTAGGCACGCAGGTGCACTTATGCACACCCCTTACAGACCTCTTAGGAATGGGGTGAGGTGAACAGTAGACACTTTTAAGCTTAAAGGTTTGGGGGTTTGGGGAAGAAACTACAGAGTCAGGTAGTGATTTCCAGGCATTGACCACTCTGTTATTGGAGTCATATTTTCTGCAATCAAGTTTGGAGCGGTTTATCTTGAGTTTGTATCTATTATTTGCTCATGTATTGTTGTGGTTGAAGCTGAACTAGTCATTGACAGGTAGGACATTATGGTAGATAATTTTATGTACTATGCCTAGGTCAGATTGAAGTCTGTGTAGTTCTAAATTGTCTAAGCCCAAAATTTGGAGTCTGGTCGCATATGGTATTTTATTGTGAGCAGAAGAGTGGAGGACTCTTCTTGTGAAATATCTCTGGATTGTCTCGATTGTATTTATGTCCGATATGCAGTGCTGGTTCTCATTCTTAGGATTTTGGGTGGGGTTTTTTTACTATTTCAAGCAATTTTGCCTGTAATTAAGGCTTCAGTTAAAACTTCCTTCTTTAAACAACAAAGTTAAAAATTCAGAGATACAAAGATTATTTGTGGCAAGGGGAAATTTCATTATTTGGAGAAAGGAGAAGACCAAAATAAGCAACAATCACACAAGGAGAATGCTAAATTACAATCAATAAAGTCAATTTAACTTATTTAGCTACTTATTTCTACTTATACTGTAATACATATAGTAATGGGGGAAAGTCTGTGAGAATGCAAGTTAGTCTATTGTTAGGGAAGCATAGACTGAGAATAATCTAGGAATCTGGAATTAATAAAAGGCAGGTCTTTATTTGATTATTATATCAACAAAGAATGCCAAATCAATGCAAATAGGCATGGAAGATGATAGAATAGTAACAACCTTTATTTTCCAAGATTCAAACATCCAGAGGGATAGGGACCGTAGTCATGAAGTGAAGAAACATCTGCTACTTGGAGAAAGACAAGGACAAGTCTAGACAAATATCCTGACAATAAATGCATATACTGTCAACACTATGATTTATTTTTGGCTTGTAAGAGAAAAAATTAGAAAGACGATGCTAGAAAAAAATGATTGAGAATATATTGAAGACATATCGTTCAATAGTACAGGAGATGAAGTAAAACCAGAATTCTCCAATTAAACTAAAGGTTAAGAATTCTGGATGCATAATGAGAAGGCAAAAGTCATCAGAGACAACTCTGGTACTTTGAAGAATCAAAGGCAACAGAAAAAGAGGTCAACAGAAGACAGGGCAATTCATTTTTTCATGAATTACTCAAGAACTCTGAGAATTAGCTACTGGCTGATAATCCCAGTAATGTCTATTGGATCCCAAAGAGTAAAAAAACCATTGCACAACAGCAACAAACATGCAGCAAAAAAAATAATAAAATAAACAAACCTGTTTAGTTTGCTCACTTCTGGATGATCTTAAATTTATACTATCAATTATTGTAACAGGTTATAGTTATTGTTAATAACTATTATAATCCTGGTCTTTCAAGTATGACACATTTTAAACGGATATTACTTCATTTATTTCAAAATTTTGTATATCAACCCTGTTACATTTGAGAAATCTACTTATTCTGATGAATGATCAGATTTCTGTTGTTACCCCTGCAGCATTTTATGCTCCATCCTACTGAATTTTGCTTTACTTTTCTGTGGCCATCTTTCATATATACATGAAACTATTAAAATACTACCCAACTCTGTAGATTGGACTTATCTCCCATGTTGCTTATTTAGTCCCATCAGACAGAATGGCAAAGATTTCCCAAATTATGCTTTCATTTTGCACCAGTAGTCATTGATTAATTATTTTGCTCTGATTATATTTTCCTTATAAAGTATTGCAAGTACATTAATAGCCACATTAAGCTTTATCTGTCTGCATTGAGACTTATTCCTCTTCAAGCTGTTTTTCTGCTTCTGCAAACAATGCTAACTATTGCCCTTTGAGAAAAATGCTAAGTATAGCCAGCATTCTGAAATCTGACAGAAAACATAGCAAGGTTATCTTGTCCTTTTCACTCTTCTTCTCCTCTTCAACAATAGAAGAATGATATTTTAAAATACCACGGTATAAAATACTATGATACATCCATATTCCTCTCTTGCATCTTCAGAAATAGAGAGGAAATTTAAGAGGTGTCTTGCCAAACTGACATTGCTCACTGAAGTTGGCTGGACCGGTGTTTGCAACACCTAAGTAGGGAGTGATCCAAACAATCTTATTGGCATTATTCTGTGACCCCTGATAAAATATTAATCTATCAGTCTCATATGATCACAGCTGGGATCAGAATTTCCATTGCTAAGTAGGGCAGTTGTGAGAGTAGGAGGAGTGACAAAACCTAGGGAGGAATTAAAAGAGGATCATCCTAGTATACCACAAGTAGACCATGTCCAACCCCCTTGAATTCCATGGACCCTTATCTAACTCCAAGCATATGCTAACTGTAGTTGAGAAGATTCCTGTGCATTGGCTATTTAGCAATAAATCAGTTTAATCAGATCTCCAAGGGTGAAGTTGGTCTTTTGCTCCTGACAGTGAGTTGCCTAAAAGGTTTTACAACCTTTTTGCTATGGTTAAGTGAATTACTATAGTTGTTAAGTGAATCATATGGCCATTAAGTAAATCCAGTTTACCCCATTGACTTTGTTTGTTGGAAGTTGGCTGGGAAAGTCACATATGACAATCACATGACCTCTAGATTCAGTTGCTTAGCAGCATGCCAGTTGCCAAGCACCTGGATTTTGGGAATGCTGGGATTGTTGTGTGAGGATTGGTCGTAAGTCACTTTTTTCAGTGCCACTGTAACTTTGAATGGTCACTAAAAGAATGATTGTAAGTTAATGAATAACTGTTTGGTTGTTTATTTATTTGCAAACAATTTCAACATTAAATATCTAATTTTGTGTGCCTGGGATCATAAAAGCAAGGATTTCACAGAACTAGAACCTGGCTGGGATACATTTGGCTTGGTGGGGGTAGTCATATTTGTATAGGCCAGAGGTCTGCAAACTTGGCTCTTTTAAGACTTGTGGACTTCAGCTCTCAGAATTCTGGGAACTCTGGGAGTTGAAGTCCACAAGTCTTAAAAGAGCCAAGTTTGAAGACCCCTGGTATAGGCTAAGAGAGATGGGTGGTTGAGAAATATGAAAAACAAACAAACACATGCTGGCCTGGATTCAGCATCCTAACATTCAGGATTGTTTTCAGGCATGTAAAGAAGATTGTTACTCAACGGGCTGTCCAAAACATTACATTAAGCAGGATAGAAAACTGGATGAAGTGGGGCATTGTTACTCTTTCAAATCAAAGCACACACCACTTCTTTCTTAGAATAAAATACAATAGTCATAAATTTGATGACTAACAATTCGGTATTTTGGCCAAAATCATAAAGTTTATTCTGTCTATTGAAATCACTGCAGCATAATGTCTAAGAATGCATCTTCCTAACTTTTTCTTTTTTAAAAAAGCTATTCTATACAACTCAATGACAGCTTGCAACCTGATTTCTAAAATATATGAAACAGCAAAATCAGGCATATGAACCTGATCTAAAATTTCTAAATACATCTATGTAGAATAGAATAGAATAGAATAGAATAGAATAGAATAGAATAGAATAGAATAGAATAGAATAGAATAGATTTGAATTTTTTATTGACCAAGTGTGATTGGACACACAAGGAATTTGTCTTGGTGCATATGCTCTCAGTGTACATAAAAGATACGTTCATCAAGTATTCTAAGGTACAACACTTAATGATAGTCATAGGATACAAATAAGCAATCAGGAAACAATATCAATATAAATCGTAAGGATACAAGCAACAAAGTTACAATCATACAATCATAAGTGGAAGGAGATGGGTCATAGGAATGATGAGAAGATTAATAGTAGTGTAGATTTAGTAAATAGTTTGACAGTGTTGAGGGAATTATTTGTTTAGCAGAGTGATGGCCTTCGGGAAAAAACTGTTCTTGTGTCTAGTTGTTCTGGTGTGCAGTGCTCTATAGCGTCATTTTGAAGGTAGGAGTTGAAACAGTTTATGTCCAGGATGTGAGGGATCTGTAAATATTTTGACGGCCCTCTTCTTGATTCGTACAGTATACAGATCCTCAATAGAAGGCAGGTTGGTAGCAATTATTTTTTCTGCAGTTTTAATTATCCTCTGAAATTTGTATCTGTCTTGTTGGGTTGCAGAACCAAACCAGACAGTTATAGAGATGCAGATGAGAGACTCAATAATTCCTCTGTCTAGATCAGCAGCTCCTTGGGCAGTTTGAGCTTTCTGAGTTGGCGCAATCTATCTTTAGACAGTCAACTGAACATTTACAAAATAATTGCAAGCTTTTAGGTTTCCATTAATATCTTTTCAGGTAAGAATAAAAATCAAGTCTAGGATGAAAAGAAGAAATATAGCTATATCTAGCTGTGTTCATATCCAATTAGAAGATCTATTGGAATATTTTGCAAAGATTTGAAATACAGGTTATGACCACAATTGAGCCCAAAATTTATGTTGCCAAGTAAGAAAGTGAGATTTGCCCAATTTTACAATCTTTCTTGTCACAGTTGTTAAGTGAATCACTGGAGTTCTTAAGTTAGTAACACAGTTAAGTGAACCTGGCTTCCCCATTAACTTTGCTTGTCAGAAGGTAACAAAAGGTGATCATATAATCGCAGGACACTGCACTTGTCATGAATATGAGCCAGCTGCCAAGTGTCTGAATTTTGATCACATGATCATGGGGATGCTGCAAACGTGTGAAAAACAGTCTTAAGTCATTTTTTCACCGCCATTGTAACTTTAAATGGTCACTAAACTAATTGTTGTAACTTGAGTAGTACCTGTACAGTATTTGAATAGGATATTATCATTTATACAGAAAGATACAGAAATGATATCATGTTGTAGCAAGAATTCTGTCAAAGCTTGGCTGGAATAAATAAGGAAATGATTTTCCTTATTTTATAAATATAAATACAGGTAGTCCTCAACTCACGACCACAATTGAGATATTCATGATGCCGTTATTCTCACAATTACTGAGAATAGCCATCCATATATCAGCCTTTTATGTCAATGTGGCCATGTGCCAAACATCTTGTAGCCATATCTTTGAAGAAAAAAAACCAATATAAATACTTCAGCCACTTCTACATAAATATTTGACTGATCTGTTGCTATAAATCTCTGACAACACTTCTGCAAGTAAGCTCAATAACCTGAGTCTCAACCATTTCTGCTGGTCCAGAGGAAATGTTGAAAATATAGTTTGGAGAAGGGAATGGCTGTGTCAGACTCCACAAACCTATATACATAGCAACCACTTTTTAAATATCTATGAAACAAAATGAGCCAAATGAAGAGTTGGGGATGGGGTGGGGATGATTCTGGTTTAACACTAATTTTTAGAGGAAGCTCTGATCCATCTTGTGCAAAATTTGCAGCACAGGGTTTCACAGGCAAACAGTCTTCCATTCAGATTTTAGACCTTGCATGCGACACACCCTATGTGTAAACACACCAAGATTTATTTATCCACTCCCTCAAGAAAAACAAGACTTATTTCAAAGATGGCCAAGGGATGTTGTACATTGTATTAGTTGTCTTGGAAAGTAGAGAGTAATCTCCTCTGCTAAATACTCACTCATTCCCACTGGTTATGATGACATGCGGGCCAGCAGGGCAATTCCAGAGCACAGTTCTTCCAGTCTTGGGCATAGCCCACTTCTCCCAGTCTTGTATATGTGATTTTATAACCTGGCCTCCAACAAGGCTAGCCACTACATACACAATCCTAAAACAGCATTGCTAGCAAGTTAAAATATAAACTCTTCATTAAAATACCAAATTGCTAGAATAAAACATAAATATTACATCATAGTTATTTATGTAATACAAATAAATAGTTCAAAGTTCAGTTTCAGATAAATAATAAGGTCATCATTTTCATTCTTACCCTTCTAATTCTACTATTATTAAGTCGGAGGGTGTTAGGTTTCTCATGTACTTGTGTTTTCAAAGCAAAAACTGGCAATGAATGCAGGGAGAAGGGACAAGGACAGAGAAGGTGTGAAGGGTCTCAGATAAATATTTTGTCTTTGGACCCCTTAACCTTTCTGTGGATGATATCATACAGCCCAGAGATGGGTTTCAGCAGGTTCTGACCAGTTCTGGAGAACCGGTAGCGGAAATTTTGCATAGTTCGAAGAACCAGTAGTAAAAATTCTGACTGGCCCCGCCTCCATCTATTCTCTGCCTTCCAATTCCCAGCTGATCGGGAGGAAATGGGGATTTTTCAGGAACCTTACCCTGGAGTGGGGAGGGAATGGAGATTTTACAGTATCCTTCCCTTGCCACACCCACTAAGCCATGCCCACCAAGCAATGCCACACACACCAAGCCACGCCCACAGAACCGGTGGTAAAAAAAATTGAAACCCACCACTGATACAGCCCCAATAAGAGGAAATGATTCATTATATTTCTAATAAATTACTTGCTTCCTATATTGTTTTTCTTCTTGAATTTTAAAATGATAATGCTCAGGCTTGTAGTATTACTGGATCAACAATGCCAAACTAAAATAATCATTCCCAAGTACAAAGAGAGATTCCTAACTAAAGGCAATCAAAGACAAAAATATCTAATCTACAGTTTTCCTGAATTGTAGTAGATTGTTAGAAACCTGTAATCCTGAATTTAAGAACAAATAATTCTAATTAATTGAATAATCTGTGGAGAATATTGTATGGTGAAAACAGGGTTGAATCTCTGTGACATGTGCTCAGGATGACAAAAGCATAGGAAGAACACTGATGTTTTAAAAATTGTTAAATGCTTGTTTCAAGCATTTCTATCTTGAAATGAACATCTATCTTCAGATGAAAAGGTTCCCTGAGCAGCTTATATGAGGTCAATAAATACAAGGTGGTCCCACTAGCAGGGTTACAATCTGAAAGGTATAACTGCAAAGGGAAAAGGGCTAAAGAAGCAACAGAAAAAATAAACTCTGACAGTTAAGAGTTTTAAAGTTACACAAAGAAATTTTGAATGTATAAAAATAAATGGAATTAAGAAAGTACATTTCCTCACCTCTGCTTGGCAAAGAAGACCAGCAAAAGCATCTTCCAGAATGTTTTCTATTACAAAGAATTCAAAGGAAGGATGGCCTATATTTTTTTGATCTTTTTCAGTCTAATGCTGAATTATATGCCTGACATATTTTTATGATACATAAACTTATGTCCAGACTTTTTCCATTTAGGAATTACAGGACTTTAAAGAACAAACAATTAAAATTACAAACATTACAGTAATTATCAATTATGTATACAGTATGTGACCATGGCTTAGCAATTATACCAGTTAAATGAAGAGATGGTTGTTATTTTTATTAGACGGACATAATGTGTATGTGGGGAGGGGAAATGCTTATCAGCACATCAGGGAAAGTCCACCCTAAGGAATTTTTAAACTGAAGACTTGCAGAACAGAAGCCTTCGCAATACTGTCTGGACTTTCTCCTGCCTTTCTCACAAATGCCAAACAGATGCAAAATCAAGTATGAGCTCTTCAGCAGAGTGTTAGGCACCATGACATAAATGATTCTATGTACCATACTGGGAGGTCTCTTGAATTGGACCCCCACAAAATTAACAAGGCTGAGATCTTGGGAAAATAACAAGACCCTTTTCCTGGCCTCACAAACAGTATCTTCTCACAAAGTCTCATGCAGCTTGCCAGCAAACTGAACCCTTCATGTCAGGGTCCATGCCCCTGCCCAGTAAAGGGTTCCGGAAGAAGCCTGAAGGGTTGGAAATTAGCAAACAAAAGGCAGATTGTTTTTTTGTGGAACTGAACTGGGGTTTTGTCGGCACCTGCATAATGCCATAGCCTTTCACAATTATTCCCTTTCTGAGCAAGCAACTGCAGAGGGCCCAATTATTCTGTGCTTCTAATTCAGGGCACAGATAGCCAAGCATTTGTATTCTCCAGGAAGTGGAAACGGGGTTTTGGGATCAGCAGCTTCTTGAGTCACATCCTTATTCAAGTGAAAATAGCAATAGGATGTCTGGAATCAGCAGTCAAGATCTGCCAGCATTAAAGATGAAGCAAGGTTGTAGGTAACTCTGGGAGCAAATAGGTGAGGAAGTGTCTTATGTGACACAGCCAAGCTAAAGTGAATGCTTCGGGCCCAGGGAGACCAGAAGGAATAGAAGTAGGCAGGAAGCATCAAGGGAATAATGCATTTTAATATACTGTGGTTATAAAAGCACATCATACCAATACTATTTGGGAGAACGGCGCATCTGTGTAGAAATAGGATTTGTATAGAAAGAAACCATGGTTCCCAATTATACAAACATACCTTTATGGATACATGTATGTGTGAGATTTTACCCACACTGTTTTGGTCCATCGGGGGCCTGTGGAGCTGGCAGCAGAGTTGGACAGTGAGGAGGTTGGGGAGGAACATGGGCCAGTCCTGGATTTTGGGGAAGGCTCAGACGAGGGATCTGCGTCGGAGGCAGAGAGGGGCCAGGGCTGGGAGTTATGTGCTGCCTCCAGAGCCAGATATCAGCGAGGAAGAGGAACGGGGGAGCCTGTTCCCAGTGCACGCATGTGCAGAGCTGCCAGAAGGCAAGAACAGTTAAGACAAAAGGGACAACTTGGGAGTAGGGCTTGGAGATGATTGGCCCCTTCCATAAGACATAAAGGAGGAGCAAAGGCACGTGAGCCTTTGCAGGAAGCAACTTTGTTCATTCTGGTAGGTTAAATTCTGAAGCTCCATTTTGACTCTGTGTGGCCTTGCAAAGCTAATTGCCAATTAGGTCTTTGGCAGTGTGTCAGGGGTGATAAAGGTGGGTGTTTATCAGCCTTATCCCAAAGGACTGTGCCAGACTTCTGTCGGACTCTTTACAAACTATTTGTGACTCATGATGGGCTGTGAATGAACATAATTCACAACCATTGAAATAAGTGTTTTTGGGACTAATCGTGTGCTTTTTTACTGTCTCAGGAAATCTAGGTCAGAACACAAACACATACAAACAAAATGTGCCATCGATTGTTTTTTACTTCAAGCGACCACATAGAAAGATTTTCTCCATGACAATCTATCCCCATAATAGTATGTGAGAAAGGTTTTCAGAAATCGGGTAAAGAGAAGCTGCCTGGGGAACAGTTAGATAAGAGAGAACAGCTCAGAGCAACATAATGGGCAGTGAAAGAGCTGAGAAGAGATCCTCCCTAGTTTCTCAGGTTGTAAAGGAAACAGCGGGAGATTTGTACTTTTAGATTTGCAAGACAGTTAATGTAGCCTTACAATACAGTAGAAGTAGCTCATCTGGTCAGTTTCCTACCTACTATGCCTGGGAAGGCAGACAACCCTAACTTGGTTTTTCAGGTTTTCCAATGTTGTACTCATCACCACTGTAACTGAGTGCATCAACCTTGCTGTTGATCATCCTCTTTCCTCCCACCTTTCCCAGGATTAGACCAGTGGTGAAATCTGAACCAGTTTGCCACCGGTTTGCTGGCCACGCATGCATGCTGCGTGCCAAACACGCACTGCATGCCAAACGCACGCTGCACACACATGCTCAATGCACGTTGTGCATGCGCACATGCACAATACATGCCAAAAGGAGGCTTGGGAAGGTAAATAGAGCAACGAGGGGGGGGGATCAGCTGTGCCACGCGATTTAGATTCACTATTTTAAATTGTGCGGCATAGCTGATTGTCGGAAATACTACCGGTTCACCCAAACCAGTAGTTTTTATCACTACCGGTTCGCCCAAACTGGTGCAAACTGGTAGCATTTCACCACTGAAATGCTACACAGACCCTTTTTTTAGAGAAAATTTCCCTTTTCACATAATGTATCCAAAGTAGGGTAATCTGAAACACAAAGAAAAATAATAGCAGTCTAGAAAGGCCCTGAATCTAAATGTAAGAATGGCAGAGAAAGATTTTGGAAAGAATTTTTCCATTCAGAAGAATCCCTTTAATATGTTTTTCCATGAAGAGAAACAAGGCTTGGTTAGTGATTCTGGGCGGAAAACAAACTGGCTCAGAGAACTTGATAGCCATGTGGATACTTTTTGGCTTAAATTCAGAGTCCCTGGGCTGATTTTTATTTAAAAAACGTGTTGGAGGGAAATCTTTCGCAATCTGTGGGATTTCTCTTGCTTGCTAGTGTCTCAGTTTGGTCACCCAGTATGGCTTATCCAAGTAAGGTGAACAAGGCTGTGTCTTGCATTTCATCTTGGGATACTTGTGGAACTTGAGAGGTAGTTTGAGTTTTCCACATGATGGATAGACCCACCGCTTCCTGGTTTCTTCCACAATTGAATGGGCCATGTATGGGCCCACTCAATTGAGGAAGAATTTATTTAGGGAGTAATAAATACCTCTGATGCTTCCTTCCTTGAAGAAAATTGTAATATGTTCTCTCTTGAAGAAACTACTTCAGTTCTGGTATTTTTTATAACATTTGCTTTTTGGGGAAATCTGTTGAGAAAAGGGAAGGAGATTCAATTAGAAACAAGTTTGAAGGGAACAAATTATATAGATTTCTTTCAAACAGGGTTCAGCTCCAGTCATAGGACATTGAACTTTGGCCACTCTAGTCAATAATCTTTGTCTCGATTTGGATGGGCCAGTCTATTAATTTCTTGGCAGCTTTTGTTAATGCTGGTCATGATACTCCTTGGGTACCAGCAGGAATTGGGAGTAAGGGGCACCATATTATGTCAATGATCATGGGGGAATAGTGGTCAAATCCTTGTGTGCTTCAAAATGGGGTATCACAAGATTCAATCCTTTTCCTCTTGTTATTCAACACCTAGATAGATCTTTGGGGAAAAGTCATCTATTAGTTAGGGATCAGATGTCATCAATATGCCGATGACACTCTTAGAGTTTGAATAGGGAGAAATAAGATGACATTGTTTTTTTGCTTTTAATTGTTGAGATATTCTGTATTCATTTGGTCATCTGCACTATCCAGAATCAGCCCAAATGGGTGATCAATAAATTTTGTTCTTAAATAAATACAGATACGAATAAGGCTCATAAGTAAGTAATGTTAATGTGGCTTGTAGTTTATAGCTGAAACTGTAATTCTAGGTGTCCTATCTTAGAAGAAAACTCCATTAATTTTACTGGGAATATCTTTAAACTGACAAACTGAAAGTATGGATCTTTTCAGGACTAAGAAAAGGTTCATATATAAGTGTATAAATCATACGCATGACTAAAAATATGGATCCTTCTCCCATATAAAACTGGATGGAAATGGGTGAAAATAATAGAAATAGATAGAAATATTACAATTGCAAAGTCAATGTGATGATACAGAAGAATTATCTGTGGTGCACAACAAAGCTATTTTTTGCATTTTCATATGCAACAGCATTTTGACTTGGACCTGAGAGTGCTAAGTGTAAATGAGAATGAAACCACATGCTGTTAAATTTAAAGAACTTTCTCTCAATTATGACTTTTCACAGGAAAGACTGTTTTCATTAACACATCTATATGACACCTAAATAATGGGGCACTTATCCACACTAGGTATTACAGATGTTCTGTTCCCCAAGATTTTAATATCAAAACCTCCACTCAGATCTGCTTCAAAATAACTATTTATAGACCTAGAAAAATAGTCTACATTGGAAACCAAAACCAACACATTCAAATGAACAGTTTATCTAAGAAATTCAGCAGTGCAATCACAACAGAAGCCCCTCATTATTTATGACCTTTGAGCATAAGAAAGCATCACTTACTTATATCTATTAATTCATCAATAAATTAAACTGGCACAAGAGACTGTGTAGCAAATGTGCACACAGCACTTATGCAATGCCTGTATTATACAATTACATTACCAAAGCAGTTCTTTTCCTCTTTCCCAGTTATCTGAGAAATAGAACATTCTGGTAACATCCCTTCTCCTCCCCTCCATGGTTTTTTTTTTACTTCCTGCTTAAAGGCAACAGCACAGTGGCTTATCTGAAATGAAAAATCCAAGGAAAACCTCTGAGATTTTTTAGAAAGGTTTTTGATTAAAATAATAGGTAGGCAAGATATGCCACAAGAATAAAGAAGGACACCAGATGTAAGAAATTACAGAAGTAGTTTTTAATTAGCAAAGATACAAAGCAATAGAAGGCAGATGGTGACAAATTTCTCAAATTCCTGCCTTGGGGGTGGGAGAAGAAAATACATACACACGTATGTATGTATATATATATGTGTGTGTGTATATATATGTATGTAGGTCTTTGGTTATTCGGGTTTTCTCCCGCGTAAAATTGGAAGTATCTTGGCGACGTTTCGACGAAGTCTCATTCGTCATCTTCAGGCTTCAGCTTCGTGCTTCTGGGAGCAATGTGTGATTGCAGCTGTTTCTTCTTTTTTAACTGCTAGTGGGGGTTTGAACTGATTGGGTGGGAGCTTGGCTGTGCTCTGATTGGATGAGGGTTTTTTTGTGCTCTGATTGGCTGGGGGTGTGTCCTGTTTGGGTGGGGGCTTGGTTGTGCTCAGATTAGTCTGAGTTGCAGGGGGATTTGAGCTGGTGAGCTGCACTGCTGCTGTTTGGCTTCGTGTTCGTGGTCGTGCTACATCTTCGTAGTGGGTGTCAGTCTGCTGCATGTATGGACTGGAGGGGTTTGAAATGGCTAATGTTGCAGCTGCAGTCTGGCTTCTGGTCCTTGGTCGTGCTTCCTGATCAGTGTGGGTTTGGGTCTGCTTTCTGGGTGGATGTGTGGTGGTGACATCCTGTGTGGACCTCGTGAGTGTGGATCTGGTGTCATTCCTCGTGTTAAGGACTCGTTTGTCAATAAGGGCGGGTTTCCAAATGGCTGGTAGCGGGAGGTATCATCTCGTTTGTTCATGCTGTGTGGGCATTTTTCTATCTCGATGGCTTCTCTGATTATTCTGTTGTTAAAGTGTTCAGTTTTGGCGATAGTTCTGGTCTTTTTAAAGTCAATATCGTGTCCTGTGGCTTTAAGGTGTTGGACCAGGGAAGAAGTTGGTTCCTCTTTTTTGACTGAGTTCTTGTGTTCTTCAATGCATGCGCTTATTCTTCTGTTGGTTTGTCCGATGTATGTGGTGGGCAGGCGGTGCATGGGATTTCATATACTCCTTGATTTTCTAACTCAATTTTGTCTTTGGGGTTTCTTAGGATGGTGGATATTTTTTGGTTTGTGCAGAATGCTGTCTTGATGTTATGTTTGTGGAGGATCTTGCTGATTCTGTCTGTGGTGCCTTTTATATATGGGAGGAGGGCTGTGCCGTTTTCTTGTTCTCTGTCTTGGGTTTTAGTGGGGGGTTCTTTTTGGATTAGTTTGGTAATCTTATTTCTCTGGAATCCATTGGATGTTAGTACATTTGTGAGAGTGTTTAGTTCAGTTTTTAGGTGTTGTTCGTCAGCTAAGCGTTTTGTTCTAGAGATGAGTGTCTTGGCTACGGAGTTGATCTGTGCTGGGTGGTGGTGTGAGAGTGCGTGCAGATACCGGTTTGTGTGTGTTTTCTTCTGGTAGATGGTGTGTCCTAGGGAGCCATTGGGTTTCTTGCTCAAATCCCCCTGCAACTCAGACTAATCTGAGCACAACCAAGCCCCCACCCAAACAGGACACACCCCCAGCCAATCAGAGCACAAAAAAACCCCATCCAATCAGAGCACAGCCAAGCTCCCACCCAATCAGTTCAAACCCCCACTAGCAGTTAAAAAGGAAGAAACAGCTGCAATCACACATTGCTCCCAGAAGCACGAAACTGAAGCCTGAAGATGACGAATGAGACTTCGTCGAAACGTCGCCAAGATACTTCCAATTTTACGCGGGAGAAAACCCGAATAACCAAAGACCTACATACAAACACCCGCGAAAACCTCAGAAAACATATATATGTATACTTTAAAAAGATCAGAACTATCGCCAAAACTGAACACTTTAACAACAGAATAATCAGAGAAGCCATTGAGATAGAAAAACGCCCACACAGCATGAACAAACGAGATGACACCTCCCGCCTACCAGCCATTTGGAAACCCGCCCTTATTGACAAACGAGCCCCTAACACGAGGAATGACACCAGACCCACACTCACAAGGTCCACACAGGATGTCACCACCGCACATCCACCCAGAAAGCAGACCAATTTTACACGGGAGAAAACCCGAACAACCAAAGACCTATATACAAACACCCGTGAAAACCTCAGAAAACAACACACACACACACACACACATATATATATACACATATATATGTAGGTCTTGGCATATTCAGGTCTTTTCTCATGTAAGGTTGAGAATATCTTGGCGACGTTTCGACGAGGTCTCACTCATCATCTTCAGGCTGGTGCTTTCGGCTTTGTGCTTTTGCTTGCACAGCCAAACCCCCAACCAATCAGAACACACCTCCACCCAATCAGAACACAGCCAAGCTTCCAACCAATTAGTTCAAACCCCCACTAGCAGTTAAAAGGAAGAAACAGCTGCGATCACACAGTGCTCCTAGAAGCACGAAGCTGTAAACACTGACCTGAAGATGACAAATGAAACTTCATCAAAACGTCGCCAAGACACTTCCAATTTTACGCGGGAGAAAACCCGAATAACCAAAGACCTACACACACACACACACACACACACACACGTACACATACACATACATATATACTGTGTGTGTGTGTGTGTGTGTGTATGTGTGTGTATATATATATATATATATATATTTGTTTTCTGAGGTTTTCACGAGTGTTTGTATATAGGTCTTTGGTTGTTCGGGTTTTCTCCCGTGTAAAATTGGAAGTGTCTTGGCGACGTTTCGACGAAGTCTCATTCGTCATCTTCAGGCTTCAGCTTCGTGCTTCTGGGAGCAATATATATATAGGTCTTTGGTTGTTCGGGTTTTCTCCCGTGTAAAATTGGAAGTGTCTTGGCGACGTTTCAACGAAGTCTCATTCGTCATCTTCAGGCTTCAGCTTCGTGCTTCTGGGAGCAATGTGTGATCGCAGCTGTTTCTTCCTTTTAACTGCTAGTGGGGGTTTGAACTGATTGGGTGGGAGCTTGGCTGTGCTCTGATTGGATGGGGGTGTTTCTGTGCTCTGATTGGCTGGGGGGGTGTCCTGTGTTGGTGGGGGCTTGGTTGTGCTCAGTCTAGTCTGTGCTGCAGGGGGATTTGAGCTGGTGAGCTGCATAGCTGTTGTTTGGCTTTGTGGTCATGCTACATCTTCATAGTGGGTGTCAGTCTGCTGCATGAATGGATTGGAGGGGTTTGAAATGGCTAATGCTGCAGCTGCGGTCTGGCTTCTGGTCCTTGGTCGTGCTTCATGATCAGTGTGGGTTTGGGTCTGCTTTCTGGGTGGATGTGCGGTGGTGACATCCTGTGTGGACCTTGTGAGTGTGGGTCTGGTGTCATTCCTCATGTTAGGGACTCGTTTGTCAATAAGGGCGGGTTTCCAAATGGCTGGTAGGCATTATATATTTGTAATTTCCCAGCCTCTCTTGCTAAACTAGGAATATGGAAAACGAGGACACAGAAGAAGACTGAATACCCCATTGTGCTTCATTAGGAAGACAAATGAACTCTTTAGAAGAAAGATGAGACTTTACCTGAGAGAGAGAGAGAGAGAGAGAGAAAGAGCCACAAGGGATATGGTGTATGTTCTTAAAGCAACTTGATCTTAGTGCTTGTGAAAATAACCCCCCTTAAGAGAACTGCATCATTACTGCAGCTGATTCTAAGGGCAAGTTTTATTGCTCCGCCTGATAATGACATTAGATCTGTAATCTCCACTTAACTAACTGAAAGAAAAGGGTGAGAATATTTGTCAGATGTTCCTTTAGAACAAAAATGCTTTTGCTCGCTTTCTCATTTGCAGAAAAGCTGTAACCTTTAGAGAAGATTCCATCATAGTTGTCAAATTCTAGGCTGAGTTTCCCATTTTGGTAGCATCATAGTGCAATGGAGAGAGGATAGTTAGCTCAGGGATTACAGAATGCATTGAAACAGCTTTTCTAGCAGAGTTTTTCAAGCTTGAATAAATTGTTTTCAAGATGTCTTCTTGTTATCTTAAATAATTTTAACTTATTGTGTTAAGGAGAAACACAAGGAGAAAAGTATGTGACGAGTGAACAGGTTCAAGTAACAATTGATGATAACTTTGGCTTGGATGCAGGAACTCAAATTCAAATCTTCATTTATGTATTATTGGCGGAATTCCATGCCAGCACTTCTTATAATGCTTTGTGATTGTTTCAAAGGGACAGGGAGAACAATGATAGGCAAATTGTGTGATAAGGTGAATAAAAAGACAATGGACAGGAGTAGATAGCCATAGTTAGCATTGGAAATAAAGGAATACAAAGAAGGGTACTTCCACAACTGGTGGCAATAATTATTATAAAATAAACATGATGATTAGTCTGCACCACCACACTCACTCCAAAATAAAGAAAATATAAGCTTTTGTGGTGCACAGCACACTGACAGCTGAAAGTGATGAAAAGTAGTAAATAAATTAATAAAATAAATGATCAAATACAAAGCAGGATTTCAAAAAACTAGATAAAGTAGTTCTTAACATTATTATCTATGTGAAACCAAAGGAGTGTCTTTGTACCAGTTACAAAACACAAACTCAAATCAAACACCTGATGATGTCCTAAAGCAGGGTTGTCAAACTTGCAGGCCGGATGCGTCATGCATTGGCCACCTCTACCCCCATTTTAGCAAAGGAGGGGAAAGTCCCGATACATCATGTGACAACGTGATGAAACAAGTTTGACACCCCTGTCCTAGAACATCCTTGTTGGGAAAGGGACTGGGCGATAGTTTTATCATATTTTATTTCTGCTGGCTGCTTTAAATAAATGATTTCATTTGTACAGCTGAAAAGTATTTAGCCTTTAATAATCCTATACAGATAGTCATGGACTTATGATCACAATTGGTACAGGAATTTTGGTCTCTAAGCAATGCAGTCATGACCAAACCCAATTTTTATCCCAGCAAATCCAGCTTCTCCAATTGACTTTGCCTGTCAGACTCACCTGCAAATCACAACCAAAAATGCTGCAACTGTCATAAATATGGGCCAGTTGCAAGGTGCTTAAATTGCAATCACATGATGGGGGTGATAAGATAGTTGTAATTTAAAAGATGTGTTGTAAATGATTTTTTCTAAAACCATCCTAACTTTGAAATGAATGGTCGTAAGTCAAGATTTACCTGTAATATATTTTTTAGAAGAAATCTCTATTGAGTGCAATGAAACATACTTTTAAGTACACACATATAGCTTTGTAGCAACTTAATTTAAGAACAAAAGCATAAAGATTTTGTAAAACAAATTATTAAGTGGACCTATGAAAACAAGTATGGTTTTAAAAGCCAAGGCCTGAATCCCACATCTTGATTCATATCTGTAATTGGAAGAAAATAATTCCATGAAGTTCCCTAACATCTCCAAGAACATTTGATTAAATTCCACTGGATACTTCTTTTGGGGTTAAGTTACATCAGATGATACAAATTCACCACAAAGATTGCATAGCTATATCACCATTATCTGGTTACTGATTCCTATAACTGAAAAGGCAGAGGCTATAATATCTTTATTAATCTACTGTATTAGCATCCATTCCACACATGATTCTCCAAGGTCAGCAGCTATTATCCTCACACATACAGAATTCTGCTCCAGAAATGAAATTGAAATAGTTAGCATACTGTACACAAATAGCAACAAGTTGATACAAACCTATAGTACATCCATCCTGCAAATTGTTTTATCTGTTTTCCCTTCAGAAACAACTTTCAGAGGAATTTTTGCACATTTTTTGCATTTGCAGAAGATATTTGGAAGGTTCTATGGTCCAGCTTCCAATTCTACCTCAATCAGGCAATCCCTCTGACTGGTTTCACAAATGAAAGCAAATATGTGTGTCCCAGGATAATCTTGCAGAATCCAATCTGGTTTGGTCACCTGGACCGGAGGTTTAGTCTTCTGAGGTTTCAGATGCGTGCTGGAGATGGGCTACAGAAGACTAAACTTCTGACTGGTTTATCCAAAAAATCTTGGATTGTGGGTTTCTGCAGGAGTATCTGAGAAAAGGCAACAATTCTATAGAAAAGTAAAAGAAAACTTAAGGAACAATGTTGGAAATGCTTTAGGATACAATTTTGGGTCTCTGAGTCTCATGGTTCTGATCCATTACGATGTCCCCTGCCTGTCACACTCTTCTTTGGGAGATCAATATTTTCCCAAGTCCAACCACACAAGTATCTCCATCTCTTCTGCTGTGTTCCTACTGTGCCCAACTCACTATGAGCAGCAGCCAGATTTTTCATACCATTCCTTTTTTTCCCCCCCCCCGGGGCTGTCAATTAGACTCTTATTTAATGCCTTCGTATTTTGCGGGAAATTATTTTTGTGGCCTAGAATCTTGTAGGTGCCTTAAGCGTGGCTGGACCACTACGATCTTCACTTTTCTTAAGCTATCCGCAAAGAGTATCCTTAGCGTCGCCTAGGAACCAACCTGCTTGTGGGGCTGGGGGTGGAGGAGAGAGGGAGGTCGACCCTCCTTTTACAGTCTTGCGGACGAAGCGTTGCCGGCCCTTTGGAGCGTCGTTGGTACCACTCTACAATGGAAACGTGGGGAAAGGGGTAGGCCGGGACGGGTAAGATGCTTAGTCCCCGTGGAATAAAAGCAGGTGCTCCAGGTTGGCGGAACCGGGCCGGTGTCCTTACAGGTCATTCGGAGGAAGCATCGTACACGTGTCCCAGGCCTCTCTGTAGTCACGCGCCCACGCGCGTGTCACGAGATCGCGGTGGTGAGGTGGGGGAGGGGAAAATCTGGAGAGGATTCGAGCGAGCTGGCTGCCTGCTGCCACTGCCGCTGCCTCCGCCGCCACCCGCGAGCCGGTAAGCCTCCGTTTAGGCGAACCCCCTCCCGGGCCTAGACAGGGGCTCAGCCGTCCGCGTGCACGCGCGCTGGGCTAGCGGGCGGGGGCGACGGTCCCCGCAGGCAGGATGCGCTGAGCATTACCCAGTTGCTATAGAAACCAGCCCCCCCCAAAAAAAAAAGAGCGAGAGAGGGAGAGAGGTTGGCGGCCGGCCGGTGCCGAGAAGGAGGGTGGGAGAGGGGAGCGATTTGCCTGCAGTCTTTGCGAAGCGGCAGCTTTCGCCGCAGCTTCGCCGGAAGAAACCGACGGGCCCGCTAGAGCGCTTGGCTGGCTTTGGAAGTGGGGAGTGGAGGGGGTTGGGGGCAGGAAAGAAACCAACACCGCCTCGGGTCTGGCTTCTCGGGCTCTCTCGCTCTCTCTCGAGGAGGGGGGGACGGTCTCGCTGTGCCTCCCACTCTAAGGACCGGCCGGGCAGAGCCAAGCAGGTAAGCCCTCCTCCCTCCCTCCTTCCCTCCCTCCACTCCTGGCGAAAAAAAGAAACGCAGCAAAGGATGTGCCCGGGGCGGACCTTCGGCATCTTCCCTCGCTTCCTCCCACCGTCCCCGCTCCCGGTGGATTGAGGCTGGAAAAGAGGGAGCCAAAGTCTGGCTGTTTCTGGATGCCGTGTAAGGTATACGGGCACGTCTGAGAGGCAGTCGGGGGCTCCTGGAGTGGGGAATACTAGTGGGGAACTTGTTGGGCTTCACGCAAGTGCTTGTGCCTTTCTTTCTTTCCTTCCGATCGTCGCCTCGTTCTTGTTGTTCACGCTGCCTAGTAGTACCACTAATATTCTGACCCCCTTCCTCCTGGCACTGCGTTTGGCCTGGGCTGCATCCCGCAATGGGCAGGCAGGTGCGTTGCCCTGACTGGACTGAAATGAGTTTGGGCTACACCGCTGTCACCTGATGAGGAAGGAGAGGCGAGTGTGTGTGGCCGGACGGTTGTTTCTTTCCACCCCACATGTAGACTTTGATGGATTGATTCGATTGCTGCAGAATTGTATCGGCCGGTGGGGCAAACAGGCAAACAATATCACCTCCCCCCACCCCCACCCCCGGGTGTTTTGCAACTGTGGTGACGCAGTGAGACTGACCTTTCAGGCTTTTGGTGTCTGAGAAATCGCATTGCTTTTTTAGGGTGGTAGTGGTGGTGCTTTGGTTTTTTTTTTGGTTTTTTTTAAATGGTTGGTTGGTGTTTTTTTAAGTGAGGTTGGGCTGTTTGATGTGTCTCATCACCATGATGCCCAAAGAGTCTCCAGAAAGGGAGGACATGCTGTTTAGCGCTTTGTTATTCTTCTTCTTCAAAGAAGAGTAGTATAACTATTTGGGAGGGGGGCAGAACAGTAATCTTGCCTCTTTTCATCCGCCTTTCAACCTCCCAAGTTTGAAATTGCTATTACCGGAGCAGTCAATTAAAATTAGCAGCAGGGGAAATCAAGGCTTTTATCATTTGAGTGTTATTTTAGGGATCTGCAATTCTTCCATTATTAATCTAGGAATTTGGAAGTCAGTGTGCATATAGAATCAAGCAAGATCGGTGGAGGCCTAGGGCAAAGGGTATGCCACATTCTTTTTAGCTAAACTATGTTTCTTGCTTCACAGAGTACTGAACCTTATCTGGCAAGATGCCCTCCAGGTGTCTTAGAATTGCAGCTCCTAAAATTTCCATACTGGCTAGGAATTTTGCCAACTGCAATCCTATCGCATCTGGTGGGCACCGGGTTGGGAAAGTCTAGTGTAAAATGAATGGTTCTGTTAGAGAAAAACCTATGGGTAAACCTCAGAGCTGTCCTTTTTCTCATAAACAACAATCTGGCATTGTGATTAAATGTGCCCTGTGATTAGAAAGAGGCTTTAAAATATAGGCTTGATTTAAAGGAACAAGCCGAAGTAAAAAGATGAACTGTGTCTCAGATTATATAGCATTCTTAGATACATAATCTGAAACCAAGAACACTTGTCTTTCCTTATGCTTTCTTGCAGTTTGATTCACGTAGGGCTATTAGCAATGTCTTGAAATCATATTGTCATTGTGTTTCTGAAATTATAACAATATGTAAGTCTTATAGTAATGACGATCAAAATGTGACAATTATTTACTTGGGTGGATTAGGGCATGACGTGACAACCATAGGCAGAGAGCTAATACAGCAGCAATATGTTGATATGATTGTGTGTCCAAATGGCCATATAAATGGACCCCGTTGATCCCCAGTATTTTTTCAGTTACATCATTTTTCTGAATTTTTGAGCTATAATCTTGAAGCACCATTTTCTAGACATCACTGACATACCTAATGGAGTCAGAGAATCTTGTTCCTTTGCTCCTTTATAAAAACTTTAAAAAAATTAGAAATCAGGATTATTTGAACTGATGTGTTGTCCTTAATACATTGCACACACTCCATTTTGAACTTAATGTTGTCTGACTTTGCCTGCAGCCCTGACTGCATTCTATCCAGTAACCAGTTCTCTTCTTGGGCTTCTTGTCTTCATACTCTCTTAAATACATTTATTTAATATTAGCTAGCTTCCTCCTGCTCCCACCCCCACCCCCATGACAATTGTCTTCCTCCAAACATCATTTTACAAGTCCTTACACAACAGACAAAACTAAATGACGTTGGTACAAATTAGGACTTTTCAATAGGATTTCTTTGGCACAAGTGTCACCCTGAAATGGCTCTTTTCATCGATCCTGTATATGAATAAATGCCAACACATTCAGCATTCTGCTTAATCAGTTGTTAATGAAATCAACTGAAGATATCAAGATATTTCAGAAATTCAACTCTGCCACGATTGTAAGCACCTCCAGGCAGGGATGTGCTATACATAAAATAGAAATAAGTTCAGTAATGAAAATATTTTAGGGATCTATGTGGAGAGATGATAAATATTTAGAACGCCATTCTAGTTTTCTCGTTTTTGGTTATTCCTCTCCCAATTTTCAAAGTGGAAAGAAATAATACTGTATATGCCAGATTGCAAATAATGAGGAAAATGCAGGTATTTTCCTTTCCAAATGCTGCATTGGGGCATGTCCAAATGCAGGTTCCAGAGAGATTGCAATATTTTATCTCTGCTATAATGTGGCTAAAGGAGGATTGATAATAAGTTATGTGTTGTGAAGATAAGTATGTGCCTGAGGTCTTGCCATGGAAGAACACAAATGTAATAGCTACAGTTCTTAAATCATTACATTGTCCTATACCCATCAGGTTTCACTGACTGAGCAAATCTCTCAATCTGGCAATTGTTTTGTTGTTTACTTTAGGCAGTATAATCATCTACTGGTGATTTTTTTTAAAAAAAATCAGTCTGTGACTCAAAATTGGTAAACAGTACTGGTTTTTGCAAGTTTTCATCTTTGCTCCATACCCCAGGAAGAATGAGAATGCATCGATAAAGGAAATAGAAGATAGCAGGAAATATATGGAGTTTTTATTGTTATTTTGCATCCAGAATGCTGAAAAGAAAAAGAAAAAAAGATTAGCTTAAAGCAATCAGCATTTTCTCCAATTGTATTTTTTCCTCTATATGGAAGGATAAATAAAAATGATGGTCAAAAAATAAGAAATCACAGAAAGTTAGATCATCTGAAAAGCAGAAATTATGATTATATAATACTGTGTAATGCATAGTATTGCCCAGAATTATAAAATATTGGGGGTGGCCTATAAATCTCATAAATAAATACCCTTATCAAAAGGAATATGGTATTGACACATTTTCATGTTATACACAACATACCATATTCTTTTTGATAAGGGTATTTATTTATGAGATTTTCTCTTTTATGATGTACATAGCAAAGGTCCAATGACTGCCAAGTAATACAAGAGAACTTAAGATATTAAATTATGATCAGCCATTTTGAATGGCTAGCTTCCTTAACCTATGGTGATTTTAGTGGCCAGTTGCACAATGAAATGTAAACTTTAAACAACCCACAGCTTTTTCTACTGTGATGACTGCTTAACCCATCTTTATGGATTTATGGATATTTGAATAAGGGTATTTACTTTATTGTACCATTATAATTAATTACAAATTAAACTTCCATTGTATATATCAACTGAAAGCATTCACATACATAGTTTGGTAATCCTTTCAACGATTCTGTTAAGGAGGTCAGAAATAGGTTCACACATTGTGTTATGCTAGATTTGTTTTAACTATAGAATTTGAGCTACAAATTCTATGTTTATTCAAAGCATAAGCCATGACTGTTATTATAGAAATCAGGTTATGATTTCATGACAAATATTTTCCTACATAATAAAGATCTCAGGACCAAGGCTGAAAAAGAGCAACCTGCTTTAAGATTACAAAAATCAACCATAAACTACCTGAATCATTGCACAATCTTTAATTATGGTGATGTGTCTTCTCCTAAAAAGAACCATAACTGATTCAAGGACAAAACATTTTGGCGCGTGAGGTAAAAGAGCAAATAATACCCTCCCCAAATGTCAGTGAGAGTGCATAGTGGACAAAATAAACCTTCACTAATGAAGTTGCAATGTTAGGTTCAAGAGAAGTTGAATAATAATGACTAAGCAGATTGTGTGAATTGTCAAACTCTCCACTTCAGCATCTCATATAACTTCTTTAAAAATACATTTTGATACAAAAGCTTACAGAAGTTCAGTAGGACATTTAGTCATCTTTGCTGTTTGTATCTATATAGCATTTTTGCTCATGAATTATTGAGGCAAAGATGTGCCAGTATGTAGAAATATGTGTTATGCTTGCTGTTTATTACAAATAGTGGTAATAGCATTAGACTTTTCTTGGCACAGGATTTGAATTACCTTGGTCCAGAACTGTAATACACAGAAATACATATACAGGACCAAGCATAGCAGTTGCTGATGCTTAAAAGCAAATTGGCTCCAATATCTTATTTCACTCACTAGCTGAATGAGGGCTGGAGCAGGAAATTTGGTGTTGCATGGCACCATAAATACAAGTGTGGGGACGTTGTCCTCTTGTCAGAGCAGGCTGGCAACCATTTCTAAAGAGAATGTTTATTTTATTTTATTTTATTTATTTTGTCACACAGTATATATAAGCATAAGTATGAAATAACTATACAATATATAAGCATATATATGAGTATGAGTATGTAATAACTATATTAATTGGATATAACAAAAGGAAACAATAGGACAGGAGCAGTAGGCACATTTGTGCTCTTATGCACACCCCTTACAGACCTCTTAGGAATGGGGTGAGGTCAATAGTAGACAGTTTTTGGTTGAAGCTTTGGGGATTTTGGGAAGAGACCACAGAGTCAGGTAGTGCATTCCAAGCATTAACAATTCTATTACTGAAGTCATATTTTCTGCAATCAAGTTTGGAGCGGTTAACATTAAGCTTAAATCTATTGTGTGCTCGTGTATTGTTGCAATTGAAGCTGAAGTAGTCTTTGACAGGAAGGACTTTGTAATAGATGATTCTATGAGTTAAACTCAGGTCATGTCGAAGGCGGCGTAGTTCTAAATTTTCTAAACCCAGAATTTCAAGTCTGGTGGCATAAGGGATTTTGCTGTATTCAGAGGAGTGGAGAACTCTTCTTGTAAAATATTTCTGGACACGTTCAATTGTATTGATGTCAGAAATGTGGTATGGGTTCCAAACAGTCAAGCTGTATTCAAGAATTGGTCTAGCAAATGTTTTATATGCTCTGGTTAGTAGTGTAGTGTTTTTGGAGAAGAAGCTACGCAAGATTAGGTTTACAACTCTTAAGGCCTTTTTTGCGATGTAGTTACAGTGGGCTTTGGCACTTAGATCACTTGATATGAAAACTCCAAGATCTTTAATTACTTAATTAATTAAATTAGGTGGCAGCATCCTTTATTAATCCCCCACATGTCAATGTTTTGTTTTTGTGGCCCATTTTTCCATTATCTCAAGTACTCCTGTCTGTTTTGGATACCTTACCTCATTTTGTTGCAGGCTATAACCTAAACAGTTCACTGGTGACTTCTCAGAGCCAAAGGCAAGGAGTCCCTTCAACTGAGTCTCTGCTTACAATAGTCACTATTACATTTTGGATCTACTCTTACCAGGAAGAGTTACCAAGCTCTACTAGCACAGTGGTTATAACACTTACTGTACTACAGGTAGTCCTTGACCACAATTGAGCCCAAAATTTCTGTTGTTAAGTGAGACATTTGTTAAATGAGTTTTGCCTCATTTTACGACCTTTCTTGCCACAGTTGTTAACTGAATCATTGCAGTTGATAAGTTAATAACACAGTTGTTAAGTGAATCTGGCTTCCCCATTGATTTTGCTTGTCAGAAGGTTGCAAAAGGTGATCACATGATCTTGGGACACAGCAATAGTCATAAGTATGAACCAGTTATCAAGCATCTGAATTTTGATCACATGATCATGGGTCATATGCTACAAAGGTCATAAGTGTGAAAAATGGTCATAACTCACTTTTTTCAGTGCTATTGTAACTTTGAATTGTGACTAAATAAACTGTTGTAAGGTGAGAACCACCTGTATAACACTTTGAAAAAGAAAGCTGTTTATTTGAAACCTGGCAGAAATATTATTTCCCAGTCTATGGCTGGAAAAGGAATAACCCAATATACCACTTAACTTAAAATAAGCGAACAAACACAGGAAAAAGTAGGAAATTCAGGGAAAGAAATCTAGCAATTTTTTAAAAAGTCTGCCAGTTTTTAAACCATCAGGATACCATTTACAAGGCAAATACTATTATCATTTATTCTGTTATTTAGTATTCATAATAAAGCTGTAAAATACATTAGAAAGCATAAGGGTAGTAAGAAGGTATTTTTAAAGTGCTTGCTATGTCTGTATGAAGATGTATTTAATAGGTTAACATTATGTACATAAATCTAATTAAAATGTTGTTACGTTACATTATGTTCTTATGTTATGTTACTATGTTTAGTGTGCCAACTAATATATTGGCAATTGCTTTCCTGGAAAAAGAGATGGGAGGACACATCAATTGAATTGTCCAATGGGAGAGCATAGTGGCTTGCTATAGCAATAGCATTTAGACTTATATACCGCTCTATAGTGCTTTAAGCACTCTCTGGATGGTTTACAAGTGTCAGCATATTGCCCCTAACAATCTGGGTCCTCATTTTACCAACCTCGGAAGGATGGAAGGCTGAGTCAACCTGCTATCTGGGCTGATACCGGCCCATTGTTGACACAGCATTTCAACCTGGACAGTTTAAGCAGTAAGTGCAGATACGTTCTTAGAATGTTTCAGAATGATTTTTTTTAAAAAATGCACTTCCAGAATGTGATTCTTGATATGAGGATGATGTTTAAACTTAAACATGTAATACGTGTTGTAAATATTTTGATCAAAAAAAATTTGGCTCCAATTTTTGCTCAGAAAAGATCAAAATTAATTGATTTTGTGTTGATCACTATGCGTCAGCCTTATTTATCTCAAAGGATTGTAGTCAAACTAAAAAAACAGAGCATTGCTTTTGAGTAGACACTGCATGATTTTAAAAAGTGACAATATCAATTTAAGATCATCTAGTCTCCAATTATCGTGAGCAACAAATGTAACCTATATCTTACATACCTCCACATACCCATGATCTACGGGGAAAGAAACACAGAAGGCGGCTTTTGGCTTCATGCTTCATGCTAACACATGCAAAGTTTAAAAAATGTTGATTAGATAGGTTCCATGTCAAATTCCGCAGGACTTCATATAAATAAAGTCTAATGCAATGAAGGGAAAAAAAACATCTCAAGAAATTCAGATGCAGAAGAGTTAATCAAATCTAAACCTGCCAATCTAGATAGTGGGCAGAACCAGCAAAGTCTAGTGAGACTCAGATTCAGCAAGAAGCTTTCCGTTTTTCTCTGATGAATTTTAAAAAGGGATGGGGCCAGCTCTATTTTGCCTTTTATTGTTGTTGTCTCCTTTCTATCATGGAAATACAGCATCTCAGTTTGACTCCAGCCACAGGTAAGAATAATTTATTACGCTAGAAGAAGGCAAGAGAATCAAAAGAAGTTAACTATCTAAAGAAATATGGAGCTAGATGTGAATGAAGTTCTTTATAAAAGTCAGCATTGTGGATTGATCTAAACTGGATTTTTTTTTATCTGTGATCGATTTTGTTCTGGGGGTGGAGAGAGAGAGAGAGAGAGAATCTCTTTGTGTGTTAGTAGTTGGAAGATTAGCTTCAAAATGAAGGATTCATATTTTTCTCTTCCTTTTCTCCCACTGCTTTGAATTTTCAGTTAGGTCCTTAATCTTAATTTATATAATAAACCACTGGAATCTGCTTCTGAAATCAGCAATCTTGTTCTGACAGGGAGACAGAATATAATGTATCCTGGCCACTTTGTTTGTTGTAGTAAGGCTAATAGGCTGAATAAAGGTACAGAGGGGGATATATAATTCAGATGAACACAAATTGGTCTTATTTGCAGATGACATTCTTCTGTTAATTTTTAAGCATCACGCTACTGTCCAATGTTGATCAAAAAATAAATGCCTTTAGCAATATAACAGGTTACTGTATTAACTGATCCAAATCAGAACAGATGCCTATAGATGAAATTTTTATTACCCATCCATTTAAGGAATATCAAGTCTGATTTCTATCGAATCTATTAAATATCTAAGTATGTGTATATTAAAGGATCTAACTCGGTTAGCAACATGTAATGTATAGTGTGATTTCTTCAGATATTGATAGATGGGAGTCATTAAACCTTATCCTTTGGGGAAAGGTGAATGCTCGCAAAATGAATATTATTCCCAGATTAATTTATATTCCATGAGGAATTCCAGTTTATATGTCTGGCAAAGATTTTCAGAACATACATTGTTTAAAAATTTTTGATGGGATTCTTTAATTCCAAGAAATTCTTTACAGAAAATGCAATTACCAGTTAATGACGGAAGATTCCGATTTCCAAATCTGGACTTATAACATCATGTTTATCTATTGTCCATTTTTAAATATTGGTAGCCAGCAATTGGTGTTCTGATTTGGGCAACTTTGGGATATACATATACGCTACCTTTGATTGGATGCAGAGCAGTAGGATCTAAATATACTACAACTCTATTTGTTTGGAAATGATTGTTTATTTATTTATTTATTGAATTTATATTACCCCTTATTCGCCCATGCTGACTCAAGGTGGTTTACAGAATATAAAACCACATTTAAAAGAATAAAAACTAACAAAAAGAATCAAATGAATATAGTACAATATAACAAAATCAACCCCCACCTCCCACCCCACTGCCCTGGCGACAGCAGATCACACAAACCATTTAATGGGCTACATCCCACTCTGGGTTCCCCAGGCCTGCTGGCAGAACCAGGTCTTCAATTAACTTCAGTTAGGAAACTATGGGATGGAACTTCTAATGAAAAAAGATTTGACACTTTCCCACTGACTTTATAGATGGAGGAGGAGGTGTTTGATATGTTTGCCACCTTGAGTTATTTGTTAAATTAATAAAGGTGGGATGCAAATACATAAACAAATAGGGAAACCCAACTTTACCAATTGAGAAAAAGATGATGATATGAAAATATAGGAGGAAATGGGGATATTGACCTTAAATCAACTGTTAAATGATGAGGATGGATTTTTATCATATTCTATGCTAAGAGACAAAACTATTTTTGCATCCTATCAGAAAATGCTATTTATACTGGTAATAAAATCTGCACCCTATGTCTCACTGGGGTGGCCATAATTCATTTTCCAGATTTGTCTGCTAACTAAATACTTGTTTATCACTTTTTGTAGATTTTTAAATAATATATATGCTTTGGCTTTTGACATTTAAACAAAAAATATAAAATGTTGTCTTATAAATATAAAAGCTATGTCACAGAACAAGGAAGCCACACAGAAAGAGGCTACAGCTTAAAAGCATTTGCATGAAAATATGGTCTAAGCAATTAGCAAAACAAAGACCAGCAAGAGTTATTTTATTTTAAAATGACTCCTTAGAGGCCCTGATGTGCAATGTAATATTAAAATACATTAATAAGTACTAACTTAAAGTGCTTGTGCTGAAATCAGAAAAGAAAAATGCTTCAATTTTCCAGACAGTAGAGAAGAATCAAACAGGGATTTAAAGTAGATATTGAATCAACATGAAAATGTAAACCAATGAACAAGCCCTGATATAATATTAAAGTTCAATGACAATAACTATAATTTTACTCTGAATTTGGCAAGGAGGTTTTTTCCAGATTATACTGAAATCTGAATTTAGTCATGATTGAAAGACATTTGCTTCTGAAGAATAAATGTACCCACTCCTTTCCGCATTAATATTCTGTCGGTTCAGGTTGGCCATTTGTAACGCAACCAAACTGCATCAAGCAGGTATGCACAATAATAATTTAGAACCCTTTTGAGAGACTTTTTTTTCTGTTAGCAAATTTATGTTTAATGTAGCTGATGTACTTTGGAGGATATGATCGATATAATCTAATTAAAAAATTTTGAAATCAGTGGATAGTGAGAAATCTCTTGGATGTTATATCTAGGATTAAAGGCTGTTGTTGTTGTTGTTATTATTATTATTATTATTATTAATTCGATTTTTATACCGCCCTTCTCCCGAAGGACTCAGGGCGGTGTACAGCCAAGGTAAAACAAACGGTACAATATACAATTAAAATACAGATTAAAAAACTTATTATATAGTTGGCCTAAAAACTTTAAAATATATAAAACTAAAAAACCCCTAAAAATTAATAATAGAAAATTTAAAACCAATAAAATTTAAGCCAGCCCCGCGCGAATAAATAGATGTGTCTTCAATTCGCAGCGGAAGGTCCGAAGGTCAGGAATTTGGCGTAAACCCGGGGGAAGTTCGTTCCAGAGTGTGGGAGCCCCCACAGAAAAGGATCTTCCCCTGGGGGCCGCCAGCCGACATTGCTTGGTGAACGGTACCCTGAGAAGTCCCTCTCTGTGAGAGCGTACAGGTCGGTGGGAGGCATGAGGTAACAGCAGGCGGTCCCGTAAGTACCCAGGCCCTAAGCCATGGAGCGCTTTAAAGGTAGTGACCTCAACACCAGTGGATGAAAAATATTTGGGGATGACTTTTTTATTTTTATCCTTTTATTTATTATTATTTATTTATTTATTTTATTAATCAAACTTATATACCGCACCATCTCCCGTAGGACTCAGGGCGGTTCACAGGCATATTAAAACAGTATAATAAATAAACATTAAAACCCAATTAAAACTAAATATTATCATGGCCTGATCACTAAAACAGTAAAACCTATAAAAACCCCATTAAAATATGCTAAAACCTTTTATCTTAGGCTAGTCCTGCACGCTGAAACAATAGAGTCTTCAGTTCACGTCTGAAGGTCCGGAGGTCGGGTAGTTGTCGTAATCCTGGAGGAAGCTCGTTCCACAGAGCTGGTGCCGCCACAGAGAAGGCCCTCCCCCTGGGGGCCGCCAACCTACATTGTTTGATCGACGGCACCCTGAGGAGGCCCACTCTGTGGGAGCGCACAGGTCGTTGGGAGGCAATCGGCGGCAGAAGGCGGTCTCGAAGGTATCCCGGTCCTAAGCCATGGAGCGCTTTAAAGGTGGTAACCAAGACCTTGAATTGCACCCGAAAGACTACCGGTAGCCAGTGCAGGCCGCGCAGGATAGGTGTTATATGGGAGCAACGCGGTGCTCCCTCTATCACCCGCGCGGCCGCATTCTGGACTAACTGGAGCCTCCGGGTGCTCTTCAAGGGGAGCCCCATGTAGAGAGCATTGCAATAGTCCAGGCGGGAAGTGACGAGGGCGTGAGTGACTGTGCGCAAGGCGTCACGGTCAAGGAAGGGACGCAACTGGCGAATCAGATGGACCTGATAGAATGCTCCCCTGGCGACGACTGTCAAATGATTCTCTAAGGACAGCCGATCGTCCAGGAGGACGCCTAAGTTGCGCACTCCCTCCCTGGGGGTCAGTACTTCCTCCCCCACAGTCAGTGATGGTGTAAGCTGACTGTACCGGGACGCCGGTACCCACAGCCACTCTGTCTTGGAAGGGTTGAGTTGGAGCCTGTTCCTCCCCATCCAGACCCGCACGGCCTCAAGGCACCGGCCCATCACCTCGACAGCTTCGTTGGGGTGGTTCGGGGTGGAAATGTACAGCTGCGTATCATCAGCGTACAGATGATAATCCACCCCGAAACCACGGATAACCTCACCCAGCGGCTTCATGTAGATGTTGAACAGGAGAGGCGAGAGAACAGACCCCTGAGGCACACCACAAGTGAGGCGCCTCGAGGCCGATCTCTGCCCCCCTGCCAACACCATCTGCGAACGGTCAGAGAGATAGGAGGAGAAACACCGATAAACGGTGCCTCCCACCCCCAATCCCCCCAACCGTCGCAGCAGGATACCATGGTCGATGGTATCAAAAGCCGCTGAGAGATCTAAAAGAACCAGGACAGAGGAACAACCCCTGTCCCGGGCTCTCCAGAGGTCATCCACCAACGCGACCAAAGCCGTCTCGGTGCTGTAACCGGGCCTGAAACCGGACTGGAACGGGTCCAGATAGACAGATTCCTCCAGGTGCTGAGGAAGCTGATATGCCACCACACTCTCAACAACCTTCGCTAAAAAGCGAAGGTTGGAGACTGGACGATAGTTCGCTAAAATAGCCGGGTCCAGGGAGGGCTTCTTAAGGAGGGGCCTCACCACCGCCTCTTTCAAAGCGGCAGGGAAAACACCCTCCAACAAAGAAGCGTTGGTAACTTCCTGGAGCCAGCCTCGTGTAACCTCCCGGGTGGCCAGCACCATCCAGGAGGGACACGGGTCCAATAAACATGTGGTGGAGTTCAGCCTACCCAACAACCTGTCCATGTCCTCAGGAGTCACAGGATCGAACTCAGCCCAGATAACATTCTCAAGACTCGTCTCCGCCATCCCACCTGAATCTATCCAATCAGTGTCCAAGCCGTCCCGAATCTGAGCGATTTTATCAGACAGATATTGAAATTTTATCACATTTATAAATAGCTCAATGCAGCAAACTTACGTACTACTCCTTCCTCTTTCTAATTTTTGCACAACAACTCTGTGAGGTGAGTTGGGTTGAGAGAGAGAGGGACTGACCCAAAGTCACCCAACCAGCTTAGATGTGTATAGACTCATACTATATACAGCAAGTGGTCTTCCCATTGTTAGATATGATGCATCTTTAATTTGACTCAGAATGGCTTTTCCCTATAATCTTCAATTGCTCAATTGCAGTTTCCTTACCATACAATAATTTCAATGACTGTATTATTCAGTGGTTTAGAGAAGGTCTGGTGTATTTTCTTTACTTTGCAGTTGAAGTTCAGGATAAAGTAGGATGAACATCTTCATGTATCTGTTAAGGTAAACTAGTTTCTTTGTGCTTCCATTTCAATAACAATTCAGCTATTTAGATAAATATCCACTGCTTCAAAATTGTGGAAGTCAACAAAAACCTATGGCTGTAAAATCTGTTCATATCAATACCAAAACCACATTTTGCTCAAATCCAGGCTCACTCCTGGATTAATAGTCTGGCAATCTCACCCTCACTTTTCTTGAAACCTCCTATGTTTTGGAAAAACATACTGATGATACCTCACTTCAAATTGATGGATAACCTTTCCCTGTGGCTTTATATAGGTATTAAAGAGGGGCAGGGAGACAAACTTTGGGCACACCTCAGGGGAGTGACCTTTTAGTTGTCTTTTCCTCCGTCCTTGTTAGCTTCCCAGGTAAACCAAACAGGAAATATGATCACATGAGCTAATTCTACTTTATTGTCAGGCTACATTGACAGAATCTGCAAGTCTGGACAGAAACCACAAATCTTCCACTGTCACTTTTAACAGTTTTAGAATAGAATAGAATAGAATAGAATAGAATAGAATAGAATAGAATAGAATAGAATAGAATAGAATAGAATAGAATAGAATAGAATAGAATTTTTTATTGGCCAAGTGTGATTGGACACACAAGGAATTTGTCTTGGTGCATATGCTCTCAGTGTACATAAAAGAAAAGATACGTTCATCAAGTTACAACATTTACAACACAATTGATGATCAATATATCAATATAAATCATAAGGATTGCCAGCAACAAGTTATAGTCATACAGTCATAAGTGGAAAGAGATTGGTGATGGGAACTATGAAACGATTAATAGTAGTGCAGATTCAGTAAATAGTCTGGCAGTGTTGAGGGAATTATTTGTTTAGCAGAGTGATGGTCTTCGGGAAAAAACTGTTCTTGTGTCTAGTTGTTTTGGTGTGCAGTGCTCTATAGTGTCATTTTGAGGGTAGGAGTTGAAACAGTTTATGTGCAGGATGCGAGGGATCTGCAAATATTTTCACGGCCCTCTTCTTGATTTGTGCAGTATACAGGTCCTCAATGGAAGGCAGGTTGGTAGCAATTATTTTTTCTGCAGTTCTAATTATCCTCTGAAGTCTGTGTTTTTCTTGTTGGGTTGCAGAACCGAACCAGACAGTTATAGAGGTGCAAATGACAGACTCAATAATTCCTCTGTAGAATTGGATCAGCAGCTCCTTGGACAGTTTGAGCTTACTAAGTTGGCGCAGAAAGAACATTCTTTGTTGTCCTTTTTTAATGATGTTTTTGATGTTAGCTGTCCATTTATACATGGATGTGCCTTTTTAAAAGTTTTTTCACCTGCTAAGCAGTTGCAAGCTCCTCCTCCTTTTATCTTATCATTTTCTAGGCAGCAATTCTTCCCCCTCTTCCCTTAAGGTCATTTCCACGTGGCATTACACTCTTCCAACTGAAAGTTCCCATTCGGGAAAGAGCAGAATAACTGTAAAACAGTATCTTCCACTCTTAATTTTTCTAAGCAGCCAGGAAGAATGGTACTGAAGACATTATGTCTTACATTTTCATCTCATGCTCAGAGCTAAACCCCAAAATTATCCAGATAATCTACTTCATTTCACAAGAAGGGGTCCTCCACTTCTCTGCTCGCAACAAAATACCTTATGCCATCAGACTCGAAATTTTGGGCTTAGACAATTTAGAATGTTGCAATCTTCGGTCTGACCTAAGCATAGTACACAAAATCATCTGCTACAAAGTCCTACCAGCCAATGAATACTTCAGCTTCAATCAAAACAATACAAGAGCACACAATAGATACAAACTCATGATAAACCGATCCAAACTAGACTGCAGAAAATACAACTTCAGTAATAGAGTTGTCAACGCCTGGAATGCACTACCTGACTCTGTGTTTTCTTCCCCAAATCCCCAAAACTTTTACCTTATATAGTCTACTGTAGACCTCACCCCATTCCTAAGAGTTCTGTAAGGGGCGTGCATAAGTGAACCAGCGTGCCTACCATCCCTGTCCTAATGTTTTCTTTTATTCATACTCTTTACATGTGTTTATAATTATGTTTACACTTGTATCTGTCATAAAATACATGCTTGACAAAAATAAATAAATAAATAAAATAAAATAAAATAAGGATGCTCTGTAGTTTCAGATATTACTCTTTCAACTATCTTCCCTAAAAAGAAATGCTGCCTTTGAGGATCACTCTGAAGCTTTAGGTGATCAAGAATGTAGCAGAATGAGCAAAGATAAGCATGCCTCAGTGTGTCTATGTGACACTACTGTTTTGCACGTTCCATTGGTTATCCTTATGCTTCCAGTTGTGACTCAAGGTGCTGCTATGACCTATAAAGCCATCCATGGCATGGGAATTGGTCATCTGAGGGATTGCCTGTCTTCTGTGGTGTCTGCCTGGCAGGTACCATCTGCCAAGGTTTGCTTGTTCCCAGTTCCTTTGACTAAATAATGACATCTATCAAAACCCACACAGTGCCTTCACTGTAGCTTCTGGAATGAGGTTCTCTTGAAATCTATGTGCTCTCATCCTGATGTTGTTCCAGATGGCTTTCAAAATCTGGCTGTTCTCCCAGACCCATGATGATTAGGGCTTCTTGTTGGATGTGTTCCATGTATTGATGTTATCAGTCAGATTTGTCATCTTGTTCTGCATCTTTTTCTGTTTTGCATTGCATTTTATCTTGATCATTTAATGAGCCACTCAGAATCAATCTGAAGCCAGCCAGCACCTAAAGTGAATCAAATCAATAAAAGAAAGAAAGAGAAGATTGAAGGCTACAGTAGATATTTATTGTGTCTTAATTATTTCAACAAGAAGGGACTCTTCTGGAGGGGACTGCCCCTTCTCTTTAAAGGTGTCCCCCTGGAGAGGCACTCGTAGGAGGTTAAGGAACCAGGTGGGGCCTGAATCAAGCCTGCAAGTGGTGGAGCTCCTATCACTGATCACTCAATACACTTCCTCTGCACTAAGAATGTTTATGAGCTATACTAATTCTGTGTAAAAACTCATACAGTTAACAAAGCTCCTAAACATCTTTCAATTTAAACATTGTATCCTGCCATAAGCTTAATAATGGTCTGGTATATCTGAGATGGCACACTTTGGTTTGTAGTTATTCATAAAATCAAAATCTCAATTTACAGGTTAGATGAGAAACAATGACTTTTAACAAAGTATACTGTAATTGTTTCCACATCCAGGGAGCACTACATCAAATGACTTACATGTAAAGGTAACTAAAGATGAAAGGCAAAGTCTAAACCATAGTTTTCCTACGTATATTTGAAAATTCAGACAATGTTTTAATGTAATGCCTGAACAGTCACTAATGAGAACAGAGCTGGCTTTAAAAAGTGCATTTGATTTTCTTGCTATTTGGTCAGCTGAGCACCTGATTCTTTATACTATTCTGTGTTCATGGCAATTTACCAAGATCCTGGGAGTTTACAGTATAGAGAATATCAATTTGAAATCAATGACCATATGCAAATACATAGTTTTTATTCAATAGAAATGATTAACTGAAGATTAGCTTTTAAACTCCCTACAAAATTCACATGGAATGTTGATGCATATTACTTGCCAAAGAATAAAAGGTTTAAAAATTTTGGCCCTATTGGCAAAAGATAAATACAAATTTCTCAGTTTAAAAACAATTAGGAATTGTAAAGTTAACAAATTTCCATAGAACAGAGATCCCTTCCTGCATTCTTTCGAGCCATGTTGTAATATGGTACAGATAGTTCTCAAGGTACGACAGTTCACTTAGCAACAGTTCAAAGTTATGACATCCCCACCAAAAGTACTTACAACCGGTCCCAAAGTTACATATGTTGCCACACCATAGCAGTTGTTCACCCTTACGACTGACCACACAGAGATGCTACAACATGTTCCCTGCCTATTTTCCCCCCATTCTGCCCTGCTGGGTCTCTGCAGGCATTGGGCCTGCTTTGGTAGCCCACCACATTCCCCATTCTTCTCCCCACCCTTCACCGATCACTCACCGTTGGAAGATCTCAAGAGCTCAAGATGTCAGTGCAAAGCTGTTTTCCTTAGATCTTATGTTCTTACGTATACTTCTGTCTGCTTTGGAAAAATGTTTTTGCAGGAAGGATGGAAGTGTATGGTAGAATGTGAGATCTATCATGTTCCTGCAGGCATTTTTTCTTCCCAGTCTGGGCAGCCCCATGTGTGCCATCTGCATATTTTTTTAGCAAAAGTTCTGAAACAGCCAAAGCAACAGTGCTGTTGCTGGGGTCATCTGAGCCTTCAGATGGGCCAGATCAGTGCAGCCGCCGGGCACCACAGGTACAAGCCCCACATTTGCCTCCTTTGCTGCTTTGGGTGCCAGAGCCCTTGTCCAGCTAGATAGAGAAACACTGGCCTGGCCTCTTCTCTTCCCCGCCAAGCCCCAGCCTCTCTCATAAATGGCCATGGCTCTGCCCCGCCACTTGTTGGAGCGCCAAACCCATTGAAGTACACCTGGCAAGTGAGGGGCGCAAGGTAGCAGGCGCACCAAGTTCTCCAGCTCCACAGTGGTGATATCTAGGCGAGTTCAGCACTCCAGCAGGTGGCTGGGCAGAGATCAATGGCCACTGAATTCCACTGAAATGAAAGAATAAAACTCTTTGTAGAATTTATTAGCAACTACCGCAGCTGTCAGTGCATGCTACAGTTACATCAGTTATTAGCTACAAAAAACTGGAAAACAGCATCTGAAGAAGCTTGGTGTTCTCAACCAAGTGGAATATTGTAGGTTCTGATCTCGGACAAATCAGATCTTGAAAAATTCTATATAATGAATGGTACTCAACATTCCATATTTTTCTATTTTAGAAAAATAGACCATATAGACTCTGACCCTAGCTCTGAAATACTATTTGACATTGAGACATATTTAGCATTCCTTTGTTCATTTACCTTTCCCACGAGTGACATAATTTGAAGCAAAACCATCATCATGAGGCTGTTTCCCACTGTATGTAAAATAGTTACTTGATGTCAATGTGTACCTTTAACCTAAGTAAAATGCAAATAATTCCAGGCAACTTCAAAGAATGCAGAAGTACTCATCCCTTAATCAAAGCATTTTTAAAAAGGACATGGTTACTATGTGCCTTTAAGGCAGAGTTATCTTGTTTCTAAAACATCTTTGTTCATGTTTAAGCAATTTTAAAAGATACAACTTTTCCTATTCCAAGTTTTAATTTTCATCAAAAAATGGTTTGAATGGTTTCCCTTTATCCATTCAACAATTTCTTAAATCCAGTTCGGGAATATATTTCCTTCCAACCAGCAGAATGATTTCTCACTGTTCCTTAAATCAAGAAACTAGTTCTCCGTTTGTTTTGCTGCAGCAATCTGCACTTTGCCCTTAGCAAAGCCCCAAGTCTACTAGAATGTCAGTAACTGTTAAATTCAGCTCATTTGAGATCAGAGCTTAGATGAATGAAAATAAACATTATATTATGCCAAAATGATGTCTCCTGGTGCAACTCTTGCAACTGCCTTAAAGACCTTAAGCAAAGAACTGGAATGACTAAGTGCTAGAATTTTCATCCTCCATTGCTTCCCTCTTGCAAAGCTTCTCTTGTCTATCTCTCTCATACACCCTGACACCCCCAGAATGGATGACTCATACTATATGCAAAAACAGCAAATTAAAGGTCTTATTGTGATGGGGATTTTGCCTGCTTTCTGTTGAAACTGAATTTAGAGACACAATCATATCTCTGGGCAAGATGTAAGATGGGCTTTTAAATCATGGGGAGCTAAAAGAGCAGCATCCCCAAGCAGGCACTTTTTAATCCTCAACCACAATTCCTTTAAGAAGCATTTCCTGTTGATAAATCAGATTTAATTTGCTGAAAGAGAGCTGGTTTTCCATTTCCTTTTTTTAAATTTAAATTTTATTTTATAAACAAACATACAATATGTAATCGTTCAGTGCTTCATCTGAGTACATCTTTTGTGTCTTCTTGTTCTCCAATGTTAATCATTTCATAATATCATCATTTCATTTATTGTAACATTTCTCCCACATTTCTTACTTTGCTATTAATACATTTATCAATCTTCTCTCTCTTTCTTCTTCCCATGTTTCATTACCATATTACCCTATATATATTTCTTCTCTAACCAATGGTAAAATTGTCTCCATCTCTTAAAATATTCAGATTCCTCTCTTTCTTTGATGGTCAAAGTCAATCTATTCATTTCTGCACAATCCAATATTTTGGTTTTTCATTTTCTTTCAAGGGGGAAGAAAAATGCAGTGAAATTTTCTGGGATGAAATGTTGCATTTTATTCAAAAGGTGATCAGGGTGTGCAAATATCCCTCGGTTATGTATTTCACAGTCCTTTCCTGATCCTATCCTTGAAATTGCTGATGCAGCCATTTAGGGAAGCATAGTCCTTCTCTTTCCTTCTCCTTTTTTGCATTGGTATGACGTGAGCTCTACCTTCATTCAGAATTCTTTATATCCGTTACCTACTTCACTTTTGAATGGTGTTGATACTTTAGGACAATTTGTTCTAATAGCAGGAATAGGATTTTTTTTTCAGAGTTCCTCAGTCCATACAGTCATTACAGAAAGCCATGGACAGTACAACTTTAGTTGGAACCACTTGACTTTGTGTCAAATGGGACTTGGAACCAGGCTTAAGATCAGTGGGGAGATCACTTAGTCCATGTACTAAGCTTCCATTGTATGTGTGAGGTAGGTTTGGCTGTACCATTAGGAAAGTGGAGCAGATATCACATATCTGTGAGAAAATGATATTCTTTCCCTATTTTAGTCTATAAAGTATGGGTCCACATGTTAAAAAAAACTATGAATCATAGGAATGTTGGTTCTAGATTAAATAAATTATATTGATAAGAAAGTTGAATGGGAAACTAACGAGAAAATTGCATTTTTTATACTTCAGTTAAACAAAATTACAATACAATCATTCTAAATGTAAAAGATGCCATCTTTGTTAAAATTAGTTCAACCTAAGTATTTACATGGAGATTACACTGATATCATTGTGTTTCCTAAATAGTTTTTTTTTCTTGATGCTGGAGATCCTTTAGTAGCTAACAAGAAAAGGCCCAGCGACTTTAGTGCAGCTGAGCTTGCCTATACTTCAACATCTCTGGTTTCATCAACCCCCTCAGGATATTGAGCGGTTAGGGAATCCTACCCTATATGGGAATCCTACCCTATATTTAACTAAAGCCCTGGGGGTCTTAAATATTTTTGACCTGCGAGAGAAGGCAAGGCAGGGGAAAAGGTTGCATCATTCCTCCCAGCTGCCTTTCCATCATTTGAGTGAAGAAGGAATTCATAGAGAGAGTATGGAGCCTTCTGTCTCCCCTGTGAGCTTTCTTGAAGAGATACCATCTAGCATCCTACTCAAAGCTGTATACTCAAAGCATTTGAAGAATGCAAAGTTCAGTTTAAGACTGCATATAGGTGAATGTAGAAACAAGAAGGTGCAAGTTGCACTTTTGCTGAGAGAAGGGGAAAGTCTGCCATCCCAAGTCATAAAATTCATGACTCTTTTAAGTTCAAAATGAAAGCTAAGATTTTTGTCTGTTGCTGCTGTGCTTTGGGCTTTAGTTGCTGTTTGTCAGGGGTTTGCAGGGCTTTCTGATTATGCTTCATCTGTTCTTCCAGAAAGGAAAACACTGGTCTTGCTTTCATCCCTGCTTCCAGAAAGGAAGACACTGGTCTTGAAATTTTTGAAATAGTTGAGCCATTGCAGGTTACTATTAAACCAACACTTCACCTTCATTCTGTGAACTGACTTTGGATTTTCCAAAGTCCTCAGTTATGATTCTAGAGGTTTTCTGATTTAAAAAAAATATCACCATATTCCATATATGAAGGAGGATGGAAGAGGTGAGGCCATACTGGCTAACAATTCTAAGCATTTTAAATACAACACACTGGATGGTGCCTAATATAGAAAGCAAATCAAATACATCTCTTCATGCCCCCAGTGAGCATGCTAGGAACTACTGGATGTGATTCTGGTTTTCTATTGTGCGTGCAAGACTATTTTGGATTAGGGAAGGACATGTGCCTTCTCCAAGTACTGTGCATTCATTCTATAGGATATTGATTGGGTGATACAATATTTCCTGCAATAGGGCAGACTTCTGCTTTCAGTTCATGCCTGCTCTGTCAGCTCTATATCCAAACAGATATAGATCATTCTGAAATTGTCAGTCAGCACTGGACACTTCATCAATAGCCTTTCCCTGTCGAGGAGGGTAATTGATGGACTTGATTATGCAAACTGTTATATGATGCATAGCAAAAAGGAGAAAGTGAAATGTAAATGAAAGAATGAGTCAGCATGGGAGCAGACTTTCATCCCTTATAATATCAGAAACTGGTGTCAAGATTTTAATATAATTTACAAATTCTGTGACAACAATTTAGAGACTCTAATTATCAACTGCAAACCTTACTATTCGCCTCGTGAATTTCCTCATTTCTTCTAATTGCTGTTTATGTCCCACCACAAGCCTGTGTAAACAAGGCATTACGAACTCTAGCTGACCAAATCATGGAGGCTGAAGCCAAACACCCTGATTCACTGGCCATTGTTTTGGGAGATCTAAACAAGGCAAACTTAAGGAAAGAGCTACCAAAATACTTTCAGCATGTCAATTGTCCCACCAGAGGCAAGAATACTCTAGACCATTGCTACACAACACTAAAAGATGCCTATCGGTCTTTACCACGTGCAGCTGTAGGACACTCTGATCATTGCATGATTCACCTTGTACCTGCTTACAGGCAAAGACTTAAAGCCACAAAACCAATAATTAAATCAGTGAAGACCTGGACGGAGGAATCAGAATTAAAGCTACAGGCATGTTTTGACTGCACTGATTGGAATATTTTTAAAGATACCTCTGCAGACCTGGATGAACTCACAGATACTGTAACATCATATGTCAGCTTCTGTGAAGACCTATGTGTACCTACAAGGAACTTGCGAATACACAGTAACAACAAACCTTGGTTTACACCTAAACTTAAGCAGCTAGACATTCCAAAGAGGAAGCCTACAGAAAAGGTGATAAAATGCTGTACAATCAGGCCAGAAATGCACTAACAAGGGAGATCAGAGCAGCAAAAAGAAGCTACTCTGAAAAGCTAAAGAATCAGTTTTCAGCAAATGAACCAGCAAACATGTGGAAAACTCTTAAAAATATCACCGGCTATGGCAAACCTCCTTCCCAGGCTGAAGGTAATCAACAACTGGCAGATAACCTGAATGAGTTTTACTGCAGGTTTGAAAGGAAACTACAGCCACCCATCTCCACAACCCCTATCCAGACACACCAACAACAGCCAAGCCTCCTACAACTGACCCCATTTCATTGGGTTCACAACCCCTAGTGATCACAGAAAAGGAAGTGCAGGACCTATTTCACAGACAAAAGCCAGGAAAAGCTCCAGGCCCAGACAAGATAACTCCTTCTTGCTTAAAAGTCTATGCTGACCAATTGGCCCCCATCTTCACCCATATTTTCAATAAATCACTAGAGATGTGTTATGTTCCTTCTTGCTTCAAATGCTCTACCATCATCCGAGTGCCGAAGAAGCCCACCATCAAGGAACTGAATGACTACAGACCAGTTGCTTTAACATCTGTAGTCATGAAAACCTTTGAAAGGCTAGTGCTTTCCTACCTGAAAACTATCACGGATCCGCTATTAGATCCTTCCAATTTGCATACCGAGCAAACAGATCAACAGATGATGCTGTTAATATGGCTCTGCACTACATCCTACAGCATCTTGAGTCTCCAAAGACCTATGCAAGGGTCCTTTTTGTAGACTTTAGTTCAGCATTCAATACCATCATTCCAGACATACTTCTAACTAAGCTAAACCAGCTACAGGTACCGGAACAGACTTGTAAATGGATCACAAGCTTCCTAACAAACAGGAAGCAGCAGGTGAAGCTAAGCAAGATCACATCAAATACCTGTACAATTAGCACAGGGGCCCCCCAAGGCTGTGTGCTCTCCCCACTTCTCTTCTCTCTGTATACCAATGACTGCATCTCCAATGATCCATCTGTTAAGCTACTGAAGTTCGCAGATGACACAACAGTGATTGGTCTCATTCGAGACAATGACGAATCCGCATATAGACGAGAGGTCGAACGACTAGCCTTGTGGTGCAACCAAAACAATCTGGAACTGCACACACTCAAAACCGTAGAAATGGTGGTAGATTTTAGGAAAACCCTTCCATACTTCCACCTCTCACAATACTTGACAACACAGTATCAACAGTAGAAACCTTCAAATTTCTGGGTTCTATCATATTGCAAGAGCACAAATGCACAGCTAACATCCAAAACATCATTAAAAAAGGACAACAAAGAATGTTCTTTCTGCGCCAACTCAGTAAGCTCAAACTGCCCAAGGAGCTGCTGATCCAATTCTACAGAGGAATTATTGAGTCTGTCATTTGCACCTCTATAACTGTCTGGTTCGGTTCTGCAACCCAACAAGAAAAACACAGACTTCAGAGGATAATTAGAACTGCAGAAAAAATAATTGCTACCAACCTGCCTTCCATTGAGGACCTGTATACTGCACAAATCAAGAAGAGGGCCGTGAAAATATTTGCAGATCCCTCGCATCCTGGACATAAACTGTTTCAACTCCTACCCTCAAAACGACGCTATAGAGCACTGCACACCAGAACAACTAGACACAAGAACAGTTTTTTCCCGAAGGCCATCACTCTGCTAAACAAATAATTCCCTCAACACTGTCAGACTATTTACTGAATCTGCACTACTATTAATCGTTTCATAGTTCCCATCACCAATCTCTTTCCACTTATGACTGTATGACTATAACTTGTTGCTGGCAATCCTTATGATTTATATTGATATATTGACCATCAATTGTGTTGTAAATGTTGTACCTTGATGAACATATCTTTTCTTTTATGTACACTGAGAGCATATGCACCAAGACAAATTCCTTGTGTGTCCAATCACACTTGGCCAATAAAAACTCTATTCTAAAATTCTATTCTCTCTAGAAGCTAAGGATTTTCAATATCTACCACTATTTCCAAGTTAGAGGTTTAAAATCTTATGGAATCTACCATCTACCATATGGTACCATATGGTACCATCTACCATATCCTTCACAGCAAAGCAAGAACCTTTTTCAATCTCAGCTGTCCATCTTCAGACTGCTGTTTCCTAAGGCCAATCAACTTTATTTAGTTTGATTGATTGAGCACTAAGCATTTATTTTTCTGTTAGAGAGAGATGAACAAGGCTGGACATATTCTGACACAGAGTTCTACACATCAGACAATAAAATGAGGGACCTGTATTCTTCTATATACATATATTACAGAATATATACAAAGAAAAAAACAAAATTGCTAGCAACAGCTAGTTATTGTGGAAAGATGGGCAGTCTATAAAATTTATAATTAAATGAACAGTTTGGACATGTGTTTTCAAAGATACTTTTGAAAATAGTACTGTAAAGTGTTTTACACATGCATGTAGCTATATAACATGATAACTGAAGAGGACTGAGCATATGCAGTTGTACAAAGGATAGCCCATGTCATTGGTATGCTAAATTTTAAAAGATCTTCAAAGGAAGACTAACGCTGCCTTAGAGGGGGGGGGAGTTGGCAGTATTGTAATTTCCCTAAAAGGCTACATTCATGAATACATTATCATCCTTCCATATTCTTAAAAGTAGTTTTGCATACCTTCTTAACTTTATGTCTATTACTTAAATTCAAATAGAGTAATTTAATCCATCTTCATAGAATAGAATAGAATAGAATAGAATAGAATAGAATAGAATAGAATAGAATAGAATAGAATAGAATAGAATAGATTTTTTATTGGCCAAGTGTGATTGGACACGCAAGGAATTTGTCTTGGTGCATATGCTCTCAATGTACATAAAAGAAAAGATAACCTTCATCAAGAATCATAAGGTACAAAACTTACAACACTTAATGATAGTCATAGGGTACAAATTTAACACTTAATGATACAACACTTGATGATAGTCATAGGCTACAAATAAGCAATCAGGAAACAATATCAGTATAAATTGTAAGGATACAAGCAACAAAGTTACAGTCATAAGTGGGAGGAGATGGGTGATGGGAACAATGAGAAGATTAATAGTAGTGCAGATTTAGTAAATAGTTTGACAGTGTTGAGAGAATTATTGTTTAGTAGAGTGATGGCGTTTGGGAAAAAACTGTTTCATTGTTTGAAGTGCTAAATAAATATGTAGGCATTTATAAGTGCTACAATATTGTTTCCAGTTTTCTAAAACATTCTTACTTCTAAACAGCCTTTGATTTACTATTTGATGACTCATGAATGTGTGAACATTCAGTTGCAAATTAGTGCACTTACCTTGATCCTAGGTAGTACAAAATAACAAATACTAGGTTCCGTTTGTGATGCAATATTCTTACCATTGTATCACCTGATAATGTAGCCACTGAGATAGAAATCTAGCAAGTCATATTTGCTGTTGATTTATACTTTACAAGATTAAAAATAAGGACTGTTTTGTTACAAATATTAAATGCAACTTTTCATGTGGTGAAGATTCTACATAAAGCAAAATTAATCCTGATAGGAACCCACTTGGTATTTAAAAAGAGAAGAGTCACTTAGCCTGGGGCCATTTCCACATGGAACTTTGTTGTCTCTACTTACATGGGTATCTTGTCCCTTTGATTCCCCATTATTGTTCTTCTTGGGCAGCAAATATGATTTATTTCCAGCTTTGCTGTGACCCAACATAAATTGGAAATGTTTCATTTCCCAGCTTGAGCTCTGTAGAGTGGTGAAATGACCCATTTTCCTATTGGCACGAATATCCCAATCCTACCTACTGGATTGTCTCTCTCTCCCCCCTACACACAGACACACACACACAGACAGACACACACACACACACTTCTTGTTCTATTTTGAGGATTGGCATCTTTCATTGAGCAGGAGGAGGAGGATGCAGAAGATCGACAGCTTTTATCATCAAAGCAACTGCATATGGGCAACAATAGTGTTGAAGTTGTTGTCTGCTTCAGTGCCATTGTTTCTAATTGGTCAGCTGGAGAGAGCCCAGGGGCTTCTTAATGCTTCAAGGTCAGCTGCAATGAGAATAAATGCAAGTCAGTTTCAGATGGTTTCTGTAGATTTAGTGAGTGAAATGATTGGTGATATAGAGTCCCTGAGCTTAACTAGCTCTTTGGAATTGCTCCAGCATTACTGTACATGAATTAGACCCTATGTATATACTGGTATCTATACTGGGGATGGCTTGTCCATATGTACGATGGCAAGTAAATGGAAGCTGTAATCCAATGTTGGCACTACTAGTGTCTACCTTGTATCTTCCCTCTCTCTATAAAGAAAGGATAGCTTGTTCAGGGGTCAGCAACCTGCGACTCTGGAGCTGCATGTGGCTCTTTCACCTCTCTGCTATGGCTCTCTGTCACTCAAAATATATGTCACAACCGCCAATGTGCGACACCCACCGGCACATGATTTATTGAGCTTTTCAACCCTCGAATAAGGCAACCATGGATAAATGCAAGAAAAGAAAAGTTTCAGAAGAAAACAGAACGTTTAAACAACATATGCTAATTTTGTGGCCGCTCAAGAAATAGTCAGGCACGGGAAGGGTTTTGTGGCTCCCGGTGTTTTCTTTTCTGTGGGAAATGGGTCCAAATGGCTCTTTGAGTGTTTAAGGTTGCAGACCCCTGACCTAGTTGATGCCTACATTGAAATGATCCATCTATATACTGTAGGCAAAGACAAACACTTCTTGCAAATATGCAGATAAAAAGAAAATCGCATTCCACCCACAATCATTTCATTCTAATTCTCTTCTTTAATGTTCTTTTGATAAAAGATTGAGGCTGTGGATCAATATGTTCTGTGCAAACTCTTATATGCCTATTTAGATGGTTATTTTGCTATTGTTTCTTTTTTGGCTTTGTATCTAAATAGGCAACATTGTAAGATGACAGATTTTGGAAGAAGGGAAAAATGGCGTGTAAAGTTTAAACAAAGCCGGTACACAATTTGTTAGTTCATCAAAAACTAAGGACAGGTTACTTGGAAGAACATTGAATATTTTCTGTAATAAGATGAACTATGCAGGGGCATACATTGGTATGCCTCCTAAGATGGCTACCTAAACATTCATAGATCTACATATATAGCTCAGTCCCTGTGTTAAAGTCATCCTATTTTTTTGGTACAAATCCTCTCTTTCCCATTCCTCTGTACCGTTTATACACAGATGGTTAAAAGCACATATTCAACTGATTTTTATTTGAATTGATGGCCTATGTTTCTGAGGCAGATGAGACATTGTAGGCAGTATTCCTTTCCAGCTTATCCTTGAGGGGAACATGGCCCAAGCTCTATCAAATCACAGCAGGACAGCAGTTACCGCTGGGATCCTCTGCAGGGAAGCAGTAGCAGCAATTGTTTCAAAAGAACCTTGACAAAGCAAATAGGCCGCTATGGTCAGGAACTGGGTCCAGCAGCATAAACATAAATGTATGAGGTCATCACTTGAGAGGCCAATCTGGCCTGGATTGTATTGCTTTCCTCTTGTAATTCTAATCAGGAGATGTCACTGTCATAAAGCATGTTTCATAACCTATTTTTTTAGATTGTAAACTAGAGAGAACAGGGTAGCTGTTTTAATTATATCATCCATTCTGGAAAACTCAGTGGGCAATTGCAACTGGTGTAAATTTGGTGGATAGATAGATTGGCTCTCAAACAGATGTTTAAGTAAGTGTAGGTTGACATATTGATTACATTCCATCCTGAAAAGAGATGGATAATGGGATAGGTAATCTTGTGATGTCCAAACATTTTGCCTAATGTTCAAGGTTGACTCAGCCTTCCATCCTTTATAAGGTAGGTAAAATGAGGGCCCAGATTGTTGGGGGCAATAAGTTAACTTTGTATATAATATACAAATGGATGAAGACTATTGCTTGACATAGTGTAAGCCGCCCTGAATCTTCGGAGAAGGGCGGGATATAAATAAAAATAAAATAAAATAAAAATAAATAAAATAATACTGTATAATTAACTCTGCAGGAGTGTGAAGCTTATAGAAGATAATATTTGTAGGTCAGGGTTGAACTGTGGGGTCCTTGGTGCTCTCTGAACTTGGTGGTTTTCTGGCAGATGTTTCATTACCAAACTTGGTAACATCCTCAGTACTAGAATGGAGTGAGTTTTTCTTTTCTTTTCTTTTTCTTTTCTTTTTTTCAATGTGGCTTGCCCTGTCAGTGTTAGTGGGAATCGTCTTGGTGATTCCTTGATTGGGCTGTTGTTTACTGTTAGCTTGTTGGTCTGCATTGGTTGTTTCTTGATTGGGGTACTGTTTACTTCTTGATTGTTGGTTTAGTGTTAATTGGTGTTAATCTCTGATCCTTGTTGTTGTTGATTGCTTTTTGTCTTTTCTGAGTGGTATGCAAATGTTGTTTATCTCTATATGCCTATTGATACTGGTTTGTCTGAGTGCCAGGCTTCCAGGAATTCTCTGGTGTTTTTTGAACTTGGCTTGACATAGGATGTCCACAGTTTCTCAGCTGAAACTATGATTGAATGTATCCATGTGAAATCATGGCAAAATGAAGGCATTTTCATCAAAATAAACTTTAAGAGAGCACTACGTTTAAAGATTTCCTGGCTTCTCCTGTGTAAGAGAACTCTGCATTGACCTTTTCCGCTATCATTGCTAAAGAAAAGCACTGATCTTGAAAACTTGTTGGAAAGTAATTTTCTCCTCCTTGAAAAATTTGGGGAAATCCTCTACCATCTCTTTACTAAAAAAAATGTTAGAGAATATTGAATATCTCTTGTGCCGCACAGATCACAAGTGACTTTGGTCTCCAAGTCTAAATAGGATGGAAGATCCCAGAAAATCTAAGGAGTATAAAGTAGGCTGGGAAGTTGAAAGATCCATAAAAGCAATAGAAAATCACTTCTATAGTGCAAAGAAGATTATATGGACATGTTTCAGGAGTTTAGCAGGAGTTAAGGGAGACCTTAACACAGTGTTTTTAAAACTTGGCAACTTTAAGATATGCGGTCTTCAGCTCCCAGAAAAGATTTACAGCTGCATTTATAATATGTCCTTCCACATTAGGATATGATTTATTGATTATTGATTAACACAGCTGTCAATGAGTATAACCTTGTACAGCAGGACAACCCCTGCAATTGGGTTACATCAGGGCAGGAAAAGGAGCATGGGTCTCTATAAATGCAATAGGGCTGATTAGCTGTAAGTAAGTAAAGTAAAGGCTTTCTAAAAAAGAGATTACAACTCATGTCCAAGATTAAAATTATCCATCTGCACCATTTCTATATATGCGCATACAGTTTTCTATTTAAATATGGGGATGGGAAGGACAAGAAAGTAAGAGAATGGAGGCAGAGGCAAAAATATGTTGATATTTCAGTAGCATGTACTTGTAGTTGGATTAGGCTTCACTGAGTGAGACCAGGAACTCAGGTTTTGGCCAAAGATTTCTTGAAATGTGGTTTTGAAGAGGGACAGCTATGTTACAATTATTCTGAGAGCCAGTTCCAAGCATTTCAGGCAGTAAGGGAACAGTGATTCAGTCTTAGCTTTCTGTGCAAGGAAGTATGTGGCATTTTCCCTGGCATTAAGCCAAGGAATTTCTGGTACAGTAAAATATGCTGGGCAGTAGATCACCCAAATTCTCCTGTGCGCTGCTTAGAGAGCCCAAGCAATGGGTAGTAACTTTGTCTATTGGCCAGAGACTGAGTTGGAATTTGTTTAGCCACACCTCCTCCTTCCTGTTGAGCTCCAGTTTGTTAACTCAGTCGGCCTAGAGAGACTACAACATTGTTAGCTCCCTTGCTTGAACTTTAATTAATACCGCATTCGAGGAGAACTACAAATTAATTTAAACAATTTTCCTTGCCACTCTGAAAGTGGGTCCTTGCCTCACACCCGGCTGGGCGCTGATCAGCTGAGCCACAGAGCAGAGCGGCAGCAATTCTTTTGTTCCGGCAGCCCTGCGTGGCAGCGTGGAGTTGCCGGCTGATTTCAACAGGCCCAGGGGTCATCTAACCATGAGTTTTTGGTGGAACAGTGCCAGGGAAGCTGTGGTGTCAGCTTCGAGTGCTCTGGGCAGTGGGAATCGATTCCGTGGTGTCGGAATCTCATTTTAATCCTGGGGATGCTGGAGAATCGTAGGCACCTTTGGAGACATGGTGCCAGCTTCACACCAATTTCCTCCCCCCCTCCCCCACAGGATTTTTCACGCTCTCAAGCTGTGGTGTCAGCTTGCCGCAAGTGGAAGCCCTAATCTGTTAAACATTTCAGAGGATAGCCCACCTCTGTGAGGCATATTGGGGAGAACAGAGCAGCTCTTTTGAGGCCTGGCCTCTAATACAGGCCTCAATTTTTAATCTGCATGAGACCTCCTCTTTGGATTTCAAAATGGTGGATTGTAACCGGTCTCCCTCTTGCACCACTGGTTCCTCCTCCCTCAGACATCAGACATCGGAGGTTCGAGCTCCTAAAAGAGGGAAGTCAAGATCCAAAGGACCTTCCACTAGGTCCCAGCTCTCTGCCCCAGTCCCTACTTCCTCTGCATCAGAAAAGGATGCCAAGAGACAGCAGCGTGCATTAGAAAAGCAATTTGACAAGGCCTAAAAAAGGAATTCTGCCATTCCTGAATGCAGCAGGGAGACAAGCACTGCCTGGGAGGAGGAAATCTTAACTCAGGCTCCCCAGCCAGAACTGCTAGGCTGGCCTCCTAATGATTCACATGGTAGACAGGAATTTTAGGCACCAGACATACAGTCGATCCTCGTTTGGAGGCAACCAACCCAGAACCAGGACCCTCCCATCGCCATGGGTTTTCCCAGCCTCCGCCACTTTTACTCTTACCGTGGCGGGGCTCTACCCAGAGGAGAGGCACTGATCTGCATTGTCACAGGAACTCTGTGACATAATTGCAATGACTGTTTCAAAGGGCATTGATGCTGCCCTAACTCAAAGAGGCATTTTGGCCCCAGTACCAGTGGCTGAGCTGGGTCTATGGGCCCTTCACCCAATAGGGCATATTGACAGAGAGTATATACAGGAGCCTCACCTTCATGGCATATGGACATGTCGCTTATGGGCAAGGAAGAGATGGCAGATTATAATCTTTCCGAGGATGAGAGTGTCCTCCCGGATAGACCTGTTGCCAAGGGGCTCTTTTGTCATGACCTATTTAAAACCTTATTGTACAAGGCAAAAACAATGGCCAATATGGGGGCACTTATTGGGCACTCTGAGGGATCTGCGGACCTTCCAGATCCCACTGCTCTTCTCTTCACCGAACTGGTCACAGAGCAGGAGGCTATTCCATCACCCAAGCTCTTTGTCAATGTTATACAATGACAATGGAATCATCCTGGGTCCATTTCTGCCCCCAGCGATATGGATAGGAAAATGTATATGGTGGAGCAAGAGCTGGAGGAGCTCCTGAAACTTCCAACCATTGATGTTCCAATGGCCAACTTGGCCTCATCTAACATCCTCCCTTCCGACTCGACTGAAGGTTTGGGAACCAAGGACAGGAAGGCGGAGCTCTCTGCTCGTAGAACCCATCAAGCAGCTGCCTGGGCTACTTGATCTGCCACGGCGGCGTCCTTCACTAGAACCTCCCTAATTTGGCTTCACCAAATGCAGTCCCGTGCATCACCAGATGATTCCCGTATGCATCAGGACATAAACAAGCTCATTGCTGTAGCTGAATATTCTGCAGATGCAACCTTCAATGCAGGCCTCTCGAGCCCTAGCATCCAATGTCACCTCCAGACACCTCTTATGGGTAAGGCACTGGCAACCTAACATGAAAACAAAATGGTGAATGGCAGCAGCCCCATTTAAGGGAGGTTCCCTCTTTGGGCCCTATTTTAGCCCTGGACCCTATTTTAGTGGAGGGTAAATACAAGAGGAAGGTCCTTCCCCACATTTACAGAAGGATGGACAGAAGGTCCTCCTTTCCATACTGCAGACAGCCTTTTCTGTGCAAAATACTGGGTTTCAGGCCCCGGTCTACCAAAGGTCCTTCCTGCAAGCTATGGACAGGTCTAATGTCAGACAACCCTTTTGGGACCATATCAGACGACCACAGGCCAGGCATCCCTTTCAAGGAACCAGCTACCAACCCTACCGTCAGACCAAGTGACTGCTCTGACAGGAGCCCCATCGGTGGTCATCTGGGAAGGTTTGCCAGCCGATGGAAAAGCATGAGCTCCGATGCCTGGGCCTTACAAACTGTTTCGCTAAGGCTCACCCTAGAGTTCTGCTCCGAACCTCCATGGAGGTTCATCCAATGCTCAGTGTCAAAGAATGCCACTAAGAGGTCTTTGATAGAAGCTGAAATCCATCATCTGCTGGCCATTCAGGCCATAGAACCAGTACCTCTACAACATCAGGGTTTTGGCTTCTATTCAATCCGTGTTTTTTTTTGGTGCAAAAGAAATTGGGTGGAAGCAGAGTCATCCTAGACCTGAAGAAACTGAATTTGCATATACGGTATAGGTGCTTCAAAATGCAATCCCTGCATACTATTCTGGGTTGCATCAGACAGGGAGATCTCTTAACATCAATAGATCTATGGGAAGCTTATCTTCCATCAGACCATCTCACAAGAGATTTCTCAGATTTTGCTACGCGGAAAGGTTTTGAACTTCCAATACAGGGCTCTGCCCTTCAGGCTCTCCTCTGCCCCCAGAACATTCACGAAACTGCTGGATATGGTGGCTGCTCATCTACAGGCGAGACCCATCCGTATAAAATGCTACCTCGATGATTTATTAGTCCTGTCGCCTCCCATCAGCAGGCAAAATGGATATCCAGGTCACGGTCCAAACTCTCCAAGACCACAGGTTTTCCGTGAATTTAGAGAAGAGTCATATGACTCCCTCCACCAACCTGGTCCTTCGGGGAGCAAGAATCAACACTCAGACCTGCTAGGTCTTCCTCACCCATGAACACCACTCCAGCATTTGTATCACTGTGGCTCAGGTCAAGGCACTCAGAAAGGTACCATTGCTAGGCAAAATGCTAGCAATTGTTTCTTTCCCAATTGTTAGGCAAAATGATATCCTGCCTGGCGACTGTGCCTTGGGCAAGATTGCATTCCCTGCCTCTTCAGTGGCTTCTATTACCTAGCCAAAAAGCCGGTCTCAGCAATGCCAATGCACGGATTAGGGTTCCCCTAAAGATACTCAGATCTTTGAAGTGGTAGACACCGGCAACCATGGAGAAGGGATGTTCCTTCAAAGAACACCCCTGACTAGTCCTGACCACAGATGCCAGCCTCTTCTGCTGGGGTGCTCATCTACAATCTCGAGTGACCCAGGGTCGATGGTCCTCAACCAAGTTCCTCAATGACCTCAATTGGCTGGAACTGAGAGCTGCACACGTGGCGCTCCACCATTTCCAAACACAACTATCGGGTCACCACATACTGTTGTTGATGGACAATGTCACCTCCAAGGTGCATGTGAACCGTCAGAGGGGCACATGCTCCAGGGCACTGATGCGCAAAGCAATGGTGCAACAGTGATAGGTCTATGGGCAGAGAAGCATCTACTCTCCTTGGATGCAGAACACATCTCTGGGGTTTCCAACACTCAGGCGGACTAGTTGAGCAGAACAACCATCAATCAGACAGAATGGCAACTTCACTCAGATCTTTTCCTTCAACTGTCAGCCAAGTTCAGTCAACCCCAGGTAGACCTTTTTGCCAGCCCAGCGAATGCACAATTACCTCGGTTTTACACCAGATTCCAGATTCCAGGGGCTGAAGGGACCAGCGCCCTCCACTGCCCATGGCCTCAGGGCTATTATATGCCTTTCCTCCAACCCCTTTAATACTGAGGGTCATCAAGAAGATCCTGGAGGAGAATGTGGAGGTCCTCCTTGTAGCTTCTTACTGGTTCACAGACCTCGTAATTCTCTCAATTTCATGTCCCTGGAGGATCCCTCCAGACAGTATCTCCCTCAACCGGGGGCCATTATCTATCTGGAGCCTCAGTGGCTCCAACTGGCCATCTGGCACTTGAAAGGGAGATCCTGAAAAATGACCGATTTTCTAGAAAAGTAATTTCTACCATCCTAGCTTCTTGACGTCCATCTACAACCCAAATTTACAATGCCACATGGACTTCACTTTGTCACTGGTGCATCAGTAGCGGGATAGCCCCAGGATTGGCAACTGTCCCTCAGGTTCTGGACTTCCTTCAGAAGGGTTTAGATACCGGATTAGCCACGAACATCCTCCACAGACAGGTTGCTGCCTTAGTAACTATCTTGACCTGCGAGGGAGCTGCAACCTCTCTCAACATTCGAGGATTCATAGCTTCCTGAAAGGGGCATCCAATCTACGACCTCCACCAGTACACAGATACCTCTCCTGGGATCTGTCACTAGTATTACAGGCACTTACTTCCCTCCGTTCGAACCTTTAAGTTCCGCCAGTCTCAAGCTTATGACCTTCAAGGTCGCCTTTCTTATAGCTATAACATCCGCTCGGAGAATATCCAAGCTGGCGGCTCTCTCCATCAGAAAGGATTTATGTATCTTTTATCCAGACAGAGTTATTCTCCACCTGGATCTGACATTCATGCCAAAAATTAATACCTGGTTTCACAGGGCCCAGGAGGTCATCTTACCTGATTTTTTTCCGAACCTCAGGCATCCCAGGGAACGTCGCTGGCACTCCTTCGATGTCCACAGAGTCCTGTGCAAATACATTGCCAGGACAGCACTGTTCAGGAAGACGGAATCGTTATTCATCTCATTTCAACCCAGGTCAATGAGTACAAAGGTGACTCCATCCACCATTGGTCGTGACTCAAGGCTTGTATCTCCCTGGCCTACGATTTTCAGACCCGGCCACACCCTGGTTGCATTACGGCCTACTCCACATGAAACGTGGCTATGACGGTGGCTTGGGCCACTCAAGCTTCTATACTAGACATTTGCAGGGCCGCCATCTGGACTTCGCCCTCACCCTTCATTAGGAACTACAAGCTGGACAAGTTTGCCTCAGCCAAGGCAACTTTTGGGAGATGGGTCCTGCAGCAGGTTCTTCCAGTCGAAGGGACCCTGGATGCCTCTGCTTCCCACCCTAAGGATACTTAGCTTGGGTATATCCCATTGCTTGGACTTTCTAAGTAGTGCACAGGAGAAGGAATGTTGGACTTACCTGAGCATTTGTTCTATATGTGCTGCGTGAGAGTCCAACCCCTCCCTAATTCCGTTGGGGTCCAGGGTCCTGGAGCGATTGTGTTTCATTACAGATTACATCTTCTCCAGATCCAGACCCTCGTTAACAAACTGGAGCTCAACAGGAAGGAGGAGGTGTGGCTAAACAAATTCCAACCAGTCAGATGAAGTTAATATTCATTGCTTGGACTCTCATGCAGAGCACATAGAACAAACGTTCAGGTAAGTCCAATGTTCCTTTAAATTCTCATGGGGGTGAGTGAAAAAGAAATAAAATTTGTGTTGAAGATACAGTACTCTCACTTATAGGTATTATTAGTATTCATGGAATAGAATTCTTTCTGCTTCCTATAACACTACTTTTCTAGCAGCCATTTCTACAAGATAAGGAGAGCATAGTAATAAAATTTATTACTCTTTAAATATTTTTGTTCAAACAGTTGATTTCGTTATTTTGCTATGTGTTTTTGATCAAAAACAGACAAAAGATACATAAGATGCTAATGTATTGAACAAGATCAGTGTTGTTCTATGACCATGCTAGCTGGAGATGCTAGGTGAGGACAGCTCCACTTTTCCTCTTTGGGAAGGTCTTATTGTTCCTTTCTGTCCTGCAATAATGTCGTTTTTTTGGCAGCATAGCTTTTCTTACTTTCTCATGTCCTGCTGATGATAAAGGCACGTATTCCATGGCTTTCTAAAATGCCACCTATTCTCTGCAAACAGTTGACACTTTCAGCAAATGTTTATTGATTAGAAAAGTGCTTCAGCACATCTTCGCCAGAACTGGCTTCCCTTGTCTGCCTGCCAGGTAAAATTAGTTCCATTTGCTACTGTCCAGCAAAAAGTACTTTTTTTAATGCATGCTTAATTACAGCAAAAGCAAAAAAAAAAAAGAAAATGTAAGTGTTTTGCATCATGAACTAAAGCTGCAGTGTCTGTAAACCAAGTCAGCCTAACCCTTGCTACAGCATTTTTATAGGTGTTAACACAAGGAAAAAAGCTATCTGTGGTTGCCAAATGCATATTAATTTATACCAGCAATTAAACTACTAAGTCACACTTTGAGTATACATGCATATCTTTCTCACACATTTTGTGAATCAAAACTGATAATCAGATATATATTAACATTCAGCAAGAATGACAACACTAATTCCACAGTGACTGGCAATAAAGGTTTTGTGTTGTGTGTGTGTGTGTGTGAGAGAGAGAGAGAGAGAGAGAGAGAGAGAGAGAGAGAGATTGTAGCTAATAATACTGTCTCCCTTATTGAAAAAAGAGAAAGAAATAAGAGCTAGGAATGTGAATTCGGTTTTATAATTTTAAAAATATAATAGGTGTTACATTTTTAAAAACATACTATTTCCTGATTTTTAAAATAATTCCAGGATTAGCTTGATCTTGAAAAGCAGGTGCCAAGCAAGAATTCTAACAATTTTAACATTCTAGGCAAAACTTATTCATTTGTAGCTATAGGACAAAAACCATATGATTTGGAATCTGAACCAGGATAAAGGCAGAGTTCGATGACCACCATCATTTATGGCATAAATCAGTGTTTCTCAACCTTGGCAAATTGAAGATGTGTTAACTTCAATTCCCAGAATTCCCCAGCCAGTTGCTGACTGGGAAATTCTGGGACGTGAAATCCACGCTTCTTCAACTTGCCAAAGTTGAGAAAAACTGACATAAATGACACTTCTCCAACATGGAATTTTTAAGTGTTTAGGGATTCCAACATATTTGGATAGCATCAGGTATGATAAAGCTGTTACAAACAATAATTTTTCTGCACCAGCAACCTATATTTCTTTGTCAAGTTTTATAATCAATATTGGTCAGAAAGCTGAAATAATAATTTTTCATTTTAAGCTTTTGATTAGAACATCTCATTCTCTGTTTACCTCCATTGATAAAAGAGACTTTAGGAAACAAGTATATGAAAACTGAAATTAAAATATAAAACAAATATTCAAACTTAATGGCAAATAACAAACTATGATTTTGCCAGAAAGAGGAACTAATTATATAGTAATTGGAAGTGGGGAATGGGCAGAACAGAACCCAGACTTTGTTTCTGTAGTTTCCTAACCACAAACTGCATAAGTCAGGGGTGAAATGCTCCAGGTTCGGACCGGATCAGCCGATCCAGTAGCGATGGCGGCGGGTGGTTCAGAGAACCAGTAGCCCCCCCCCCATGCTCCTCCAATCTCCCACTTGCCTGCTTGCTGCTTCTTTTAAAAAATAAAAAAGGCTCTGGTGATCAGAGCTGAGCCGTGCGATCATCAGACCTTTTTTTTTTAACTTTTAAAAGCATTTTTTTACAACCTATTCGGCCGAATAGATTGTAAAAAATGCTTTTAAAAGGTAAAAAAAGGCTCTGACGATCACAGCTGAGCCACGCGATCATCAGACCCTTTTTTTTTACTTTTAAAAGCATTTTTTACAACCTATTGTGCCTAGCTGATCACACACATCCCGCATGCGCTATTCTACTTGCCCCATGCCTCCTTTTGGTGCGCACTGCGTACTCATGCGCACCTTACATTTAGTCCGTGGTGCGCACTGTGCATGCGCCCTCACTGCGTGCATGCGCAGCCAGCGAACCAGTAGTAAATCGGTTTAGATTTCACCACTGGCATAAGTTGATTCAAAATATTTAGTCTGGGAAGCACCTTCAGAAAGAACCTTCTATAAACCTTCTGTAATAGCTGATACAATAGGAACAGCATAGCTTTAGGAAAACATGACTAGACATGACAATAGATAAGATTTTATCGTACCCTGGGGTCTGACACATACCCCTTCAGAAGAACTGATGAGATTTTCCATTAACTAGATACACTCAGTGCAAAGTAAGGACAGGGATGGGGATAAGGAATGCTAAGAAGTTTATTTTATTTTTCTTTAGCATGGATTCGGTTTAGAGTTTTGAATTTGTTTTTGTTACTGCAAGACCTGGGGTAGCTCAGAGTAGAAAGTAAGTTTTATTTTTTATCCCCAATGTTTTGTCCAGAATTGCTATATTTGCTGCAACCACATTTTGAACAGTGAATATTTGGTCTGAGAGCTACTAATAGAATAGATAAGGAAAGTACATATGCCCAAGACACATAATTCTTGGTTTCATAATTGGAAGGGAGGGGGAACAATGGAAAGAAACTTTATATGCTTTCAGAAGATTTAAACAAAATAGCATTCATACATTAGGTGAGATTGTAGTTTGACTATATTTCTTTTAGAAAATATAATTGATTTGATCGGCAAATGCACTAAACTATAAATCTTGGTTTACAAATGAAATGAAATGAATCAATACAATAGACTGAACCAAACACAAATTAGCCACATTTTATTTTAGTGTGTTGTATGAGGGAAGGAAGTGCGACAATTCAACAACAACAAAAAAAGAGAGGGACAGAAGCCCCAACCATCTAAGATACCGAGCTTTTGGAGGTTACCTGAGCCAATAGCACTTAGCACTTAGACTTATATATCACTTTACAGCCCTCTCTAAAGTGTTTATACAGTCAGCATATTGCCCTCAACAATTTGGGTCCTCATTTTACCCACATCAGAAGGATGGAAGGCTGAGTCAACCTTGAGCCTGGTGAGATTTGGACTGCCAAATTGCAGGCAGTCGGCAGAAATAGCCTGCAGTACTGCACTCAAACCACTGCACCACCATGGCTCAGTGCTGATGAGATGATTTACAATTCCCAGTAAAGCATTGGTGGTCATTGAATCTGACTTTGTCTTCTCAACCCATGTCTAAAGGCTCTTATCATTTGTGCATATTTAAAAAATACACATGCTACACTGCCATGTAGTTTAAACACAAATCGGGCAGCTAAAAAATAATGAAATAAAATAATATAGTCAAGATGATGCTGATGCAGCTGATGCAGCTCCTCAGCAAGGGCCATCTCTAATGCCTCTAATAAACATTTCCTCTAATTAATGTCAAACCCTTGGGTCTCCCTGATATTTTCATTTCAGATTGTGATGTCTCTGAGTTGCATTCTGTGTGTACTTAAACAATGGCCACTAGAATCAAAAGATTGGTGCTGTTGAGGACATAGTTGCTAATCAGCAAATACACCTGCCAGGCACTGTGCCCCCTCCATTACCATTGCCATTAATGGATGGGCCCCATTAGATACAATTGTGCTTAATTCTCCCTGGAACTTGGTTGGAATTTGGGATTCTTTCTCTAGTTTGGCTCAGGCACAGCACTAATTAAAGAACTGAAGGAAAGAACGTGGCAACCTGTGATAGTGTCTATTTTTAATGTACCAGAATTAAATTAGAAAACATGATTTCATGATTCACGGCACTCCACATTTCTAATAAGTTCATGGCCAGCCCTATTCTGGGTTCAGATTAATTACGTTTGAAAACTGTGTCTCGATTTTATATATATCCATGTTAGGACAAGTGAGTGAAAATACATTATTGTTTCCTTTTATTTTTATCCTAATGCTTATTTATTCTGTCTCGTGCATACTTTTACATATTTGCAGGTGCATTCATCCTGTAATGTGTATAATCTGAGGCACTGGATTGTACATGGTATCAACTCTCTCTCTCTCTCTCTCTTTTTTTTGGACTACTAAAATAAAACCTCTGATTAAAATCCTGAAAAGTTGGTGTTGCGGTTTCCTGCCATTTTGAGAGTAAATACATGAAAATGGTCAAATAAATACGGTAAATCAAATATATTTTACAGATGAAAGGAAAAGAGAAACACAAATTTTTGGCTTATCTAGATGAAGGGCATGATCTCATCCAATCTGTATTATAATCCACTGAAATTGCAGGCCCCTAACGACCACTAGCTGTGCTGTATGTGGTTACAGCAGATTCTACCCATTCCCTCTCCAGCTGCTATGTACCAATCGATAGCCCGGTAATTCTCAACTTGTGGTCCACAGATCCCTGGGGGCGCCACGATGTCATCACAGGGGGTCTATGAAGTCTTGAAAAAATGATTTCAATCTTGAGTCAAGTCTTGGGGGACCATGGCCACAAAAGGTATTTAAAGGGGTCCATCCTGAAGAAAAGATAGAGAGCCACTGCTATAGCCCATCACCGAAACAGTGGAGAAAGTCTTTGGTGTCTTTAGTTTGATCACATTGTTCCAATAGGAATCTTTACTTCTGTTTTATATCTACTTTATCTCCAACCTTTCCATTGCTCTCTTACTCCTCCTTCAGCTCTGGTTTCTCCTGTGTTCTTACTTCCATAGAATTCTTTTGTTCAATATAGTAGCTCATCATCATCATTCTAGTGCAGATGTCATTTTACATTCTGTTGTTTCAATGGGAAGAATAATCTGGTGCTGTACTTCTAGTAAATATGTCTGGCTTTCTTAGTTTGGATAATTAGTTTACTCGGTAATTAGGAGCTAGCTTACTTGGTGACATAAACAGACACAAACACATTGTGGTCTCATTGCTTTTCTGTGTCTGTTCACAGCTCTGATATTGTTGCCATTTCATACCTACCTAGGCAATCAGAGATTGATAGGAACAATTACCGAGGATAGGATTTATATGAAAAGTGACAGTAGTTTTTCTCTTTTGAGACTTCCTTATTGAGGCAGGCTATAGCAGGTGTTCCTCATTTGGGAGAATAATACTTGAATTAAATCTCATCTTCCACTGTTAGATGACAATTGTAATAGATGGGTAATAACATTTAAGAACTAGCAATAAATCAATTCATTCATTCTAGTTGAAGAGTATGAGGAATTCCTCATGCCCTCTAGATATTTTTGACCATGATCTATTATTATCCACTGTGAACATGTTCAAAGGCCAAGAACAGTGAGCCTATCATTAAAAATCAGGCCATTTACTTTTGCTCTGTTGCCAAGACAGAGGTAGCAAGGTAATATTGCCGCTATCTGGATTTTGCTTTTGGTGGTACTAATAAAGAAGTGCATAGATTCAGGAAGGGTGGTATATTATGCAAGCAGCTTCTTGACCTCTTTTTCACAGGAATATCACTATCAAGCCTTCACTGTTTTATTAGCCAGTGGGTGTATTTTTCTGCACGGTTAATGCATAATTGTGGACATGGATCATACTGTAAGTGAGCTGCTACCCTTGCCATCGTGATTAGGGATATATTTTAGGCATGCATGTTTCTTTACTTCGTTTATATTCCTGAGAGCTACACACTTTCACTCCGTAGCTACCTATAATTTCTATTGCTAAGTCTGAGTATGCACATGTGTACTGCCAGGTGTTTCTCTCTCATTCCATTTATGTATCTGCACATGGCTGTGACAACATATGAGGAATGCAGTCAGACATCTATTTTCAGGGGTGGCCTGGACTGTAGGTTTCTGATAACAGCAAATCCCCTGGAGGTACAATTAGTTCCTCTGCAGTGAGCTTTTGTGACGATGTCAGAAGCTCTTGTAACCATTTCAGCACAGAATCCTGTCTCAGTTGAGCCTGCCAAAGAAAAAATCACCCCCCTTCTGCCCATGATTAAACTCATGAAAATCCTGTTCCAAAGCAAGAAGGGCAGAAGTATGTCGGTTAATCAGTAACCTCTTTCTTAAAGCAACCATTCTTGGCTGACCAAGATATATTCTGTCTAGTCTTCATTTCGAAATTGTTAGGTCAGTATAAATGGATTCTTGTCAACTCCAAGCTAAATTGCATAATAACCTTAAGGGTCTTCTAACACTGCAGATAGCAATCAGTGCCACAGGCACATTTCCAAGGCTCTAGGATTTGGATGTGTCAGTGTCACTTTCCAAGGGCTGCAATTAAGCAATTCATCCCACTTTTGTTCACTTCCTAGGATTTGTGCTTGTGTCATTTTGCATTCTGACAAACAGCTAGTTTGGGGATCAAGAACATTTTGTAGCATGGATCATATAACAATATAAAACTGAATCAGATTTCACATGATGTTGAAACAATATCTTTCACCAGTGAGGAAATGAAAAGGCATGGGGCATGGAATTGATTCATACATGCAAAATCCATGTTGCCACCAATAGATCATATGTCATTTCTTAACATGAAATATTTTCCCCAGTGAGGGTTTTTCTATTGATACAGTGTACTGATCTGGCATCTGTGGCATTTATTATATCCAGTTCATTCCAATTGCAAATTGAGATTCTTTTTATATTTCCTCACGTAATATTGTGGTTATGATGGAAGTCATCTGATTTGAATTTGTATACAAATAGAAATCCTGTGTTTCAGGGGCGAAATGTAAAATTTGTTACTACCAGTTCTGTGGGCATGGCTTGGTGGTGAGGTGTAATGTGACTGGGTGAGCGTGGCCAACTTTTTTTTTTAACTTTTAAAAGAATTTTTTCTACAACCTCTTCAGCCAAAGAGATTGTAAAAAAATGCTTTTAAAAGCCTCTGATGATCAGGCAACTCAGCTGGGATCGCCAGAGGAGCCTTTTAAAAGCATTTTTTACAGCCTCTTCGACCGAAGAGGTTGTAGAAAAAATGTTTTTAAAGCAGGGGTCTCCAACCTTGGCAACTTTAAGCCTGGTGGACTTCAGTTCCCAGAATTCCACAGCCAAGGTCGGAGACCCCTGTTTTAAAGTGTTCTGATGATCCCAGTTGAGCTGCGCAATCATCAGAGGCTTTTTTTTAACTTTTAATAGCATTTTTTCGGCCAAAGAAAAAATGCTTTTAAAAGTAAAAAAAAAACCTTTGATGATCATGTGGCTCAGCTGGGCATGGGGGGGGGGCAGGGATTTTTGCTACCAGTTCTCCAAACCACCCGCCACCATTGCTACCGAATCGGTCAATCCAGTCCGAACTGGGAGCATTTCACCCCTGCTGTATAATACAGTAGTTGGTGTTCAGAGGAAGAACAAATACACTTCCCCCAGTGTTCTTCTGCCTAATAGAAGGGTCTGTGCTTTCTCTTAATCAGCTTTCCTTTCATTGCCTTATCCTATGCATGGATGGGAGCATAGTCTTCCCATAAGATCAAGTTGCAATTACTACTGGTAGAAAAATGTCAAACTTAGGGCACTTGTAATCCAACATATTGAGATGCAGAGCCTAAAGTCAGGTTAAGTCCACCTTTCTTTGAGGATGACAGGAAATATATGTGTTGATCTAAATAAATATTGATCAAGCACAATGTTTGCCCAGCTCAGCATCATCTGGGAAAGCTGTTTATACAAAAACAGGGCTGGATTGTAGATGAATGGTTAGCATAATTTTCCATATCTGAACACCCACATATAAATCAGAACGGGTTTTAAAGGATTAAAGCATGGTGAAAAGAAATGCATATTGTTTTTTAAAGATGGGAGGACGAAGAGGGTTAAATCTACCATTGTCTCTCTTTATTATTATTGAGAGCATTTTTTAAATTCCAAATTGATTTGCTGCCTGAGTTTAATTTGCTGCAGATAGAGATTGGGCAAGTATTCTGGGACTGCAGAGAAAAAGGCAGATAGTTCAGGCACAGCAGAAAAGAGGGCAGGATTTGGTTATCTAAAAGAGAGATAGTAATGTTGCTTTTCCCTATCTGGTTCTCTTCATTTTCCTATCATCTACAACCATAAAATTCTCAAGTTTCGTCATTCAGTTGCAACCCTCAGCTAAAACATCTGTTAAATATGCTGGATAGGGATGATGTTAAGGGAAGGCTGGCTTCTGCTATGATTATTATCCAAGTGAGGATGATTTGGAAGTGACAGTATTACATGACAGCTACTTCAAAAAAGCTTGTTTTTACAGAATCTCTGATCTCACCTGAATAACAAGGGTTTAACAGAACATATGTTGGCCTTTACTCATGTAAATTCAAGGTTAAAAACAAACAATGTAAAAAATAAATTTGCTCTGTTTCTTTGCTTCTCTGCTATGTGTGATTTTTATCTTGGAGAAGGTGCTAAAACACTGATGCTTCCTGGAAGAAAAGAAATTTTCTCTTTTTCCTCCATGCAGGGTGTGGTTCAATAATCTAGGTTAGCCAACTGAAATATATTCTGCTGCACACCGTCATTGGCTGAGGTTGTATTTAGCATATTTAGCAACTTAGGCATTATGTGATGCAGATCATATTTATGAGGATGGGCTTCATATTTATGAGGATTTGCATCTCCAGAGTCAAACATACCTTTGGAAACTAATCAAGAAGAGAAGCAACCTGGAATTGAAGAGAAATTTCCTAACAGTGAGGGAAATTAACCAGTGGAACAGCTTGCCTTCAGAAGTTGTGGGTGCTTCATCACTGGAGGTTTTTAAGAAGAGACTGGACAGTCACTTTCTGAAATAGTATAAGATCTCCTGCTTGAGAAGGGGGCTGGACTAGAAGACCTCCAGGGTCTATTCTGATTCTGATCTTGGAGCTCTCATTATCCAGAGCTCCTCCAAAGTAGTCAGGATCAAAGTTTCAAAAAATTTGACACTGATAGTTTGCCTTAAGAGACTGAAAGTAACAATATCAATCCAACAAAATAAATGAAAAAACAAAGAAATTACCCAAGTTGGGTCTATTCTTTTTAGAAGCAAAATAAATCCACCTAAATTCTCCCTAAACTCCCAAAATACAACCAAACATTTTGGACATGTCATTCCAATCACTGAGATATCATCTTAGTCTGTGGCTGCAAAAAAAAAGCTCATTACCTTATTTATCAAGCCATGGTAAAACAAATTATGAATTAATGCAATGGGAGAATTCAGGTACACACACACAACTGCAGGCAAAATCTTTCAATACCAGCTTAATCAAATCTGTTGCATTCAGTTGAGTTTAAAATTCTTCATACTGTGCTGAAAATGTGAAATGATTTGTTTGCATCCCAAATTCAGCATTCCTATTTGACTTGAACTTTAAGAAATATTTTCATCTTCTCCAATTAGCAAACTCTAATTACAATTTGATTTTATCATTTTGGATTTAAGAAATTTCAGAACATTCTGTAGGAATTTTAACCTTAAGGAAATGATTTCCCTGAAGAATAATTTGCAATTAAAGTGAAATAGCTCAAAAGCCTGGTAAGAGGCCAATTCTAGTAAGTTTTCCCAGCAATTTTCTTGTTTGTGTCATGTGACCTGCTACTGAAGATATCACCAAATATTTATGGAGTATTGAAACAAAAGTGCACAGCAGTTCTGTTTGGGAACCTTGCTTACACTGTGTATATTTCTGTCATGTACAATTATTTTTTGTAACTTCTGAAATATTTCTACATTCGCTCTATGAAGTGTTTCTTATTTAGCAGATGTTTTCAGAAAAACAAAACAAGTTCTTCGGGTTTTAATTTTAAGCTTTACAATCTGACATGGTGGCATTTAATTAATTAGGCCTGGAAACTATAGAAATGCAGAAAGACCTTATGTCCCTATATTTGTCTACTGCTGAGAGAGAATGTTTGAAAAGAGGGTGTAATAGATAAATAATAAAAAAAAATATTTCAGGTCATGGTGCTGTTTACCATAAGACAAAAGGTGGAAGGTTCACATAAATGGGAAGATAACAGAAAACCATGCATTTTGTCTCCCCGAAGGCCTCTCCTTGTTTCCAGGTAATGTTCAGGTGATTGTTTCCCCTACATATTTGTATTGTTTCCTTGCAGCGCATGAGGTCTGGTCCTGTTGGCAGAGTGGCTGACCCCTTGGCGATAAATAACCAGGGCCGCAAACAATGTCAACTTCCTGTGATGAGTCTGTGGCATCTGTTGAAGAAGTAACTGACAGCTTCTGGGAGGTAAGGACTTCCCCATGGCATGACAGAAATGTTCATGATTGGCTGACTATGGAGTGGCTTAACTTAATAAGAGCCAGCCAAATGTAAAACAGCTTTTCTTCCAGAGGATGCTGAATTCCGAAGGAACTAGGGAATAGAGTCACTTCAAAAAGTAAAAATGTTTAGAAAGCTTCCATGAGAAGGTTCCAAGGTTCTGTGAGATTTTTCATATTTCTTCCCCTGATATCAGAGAGGTGTAATCTACACACACACAAAAAAAAAATCTAAAATCCTTTCCTATTTCCTTCAGAAGCTTTCTAGAGAAGTCCTTAAGGATATCAGAACTAGAGGAGATGCAAAGAAAAAAGCTGTGTTCTATCAGATTTTTCAGGAGGCCTTTTTGACCTCCTGAATAGTCCCCCCCCCTTAGATATGATGTTCATGAAGCTGGAATTAATAAATTCCTCTTCTTTGCAGTGAGAAAGAGATCTCATAAACAGATACTTTAAAATGGTTCAGAAAGAAAGGATGGGCCACAAACATTTCTCTGCCCTGCTGGGTTTAAAGTGCTTTAGCAGAGTATTTCTCAAATGAAAGTTGGCTTGCACCATCACTGTCCAAGTGTTGGCATACACTCAGGGTAGAATTGAAAAAATTTAGCAACTGGTTCTCTGCCCAGTTGCTGGGTGGGCGTGGCCATTAGAGTATGGCCTACTCGGCCTCCTGCACCACAGCAGGGAGGCATTTTCACCCTCCCCAGGCTCCAGAGGCTTGAAAACGGCCTCCCCCAGGCTCCGGAGGCCCTCCAGAGGCCGGAAACGGGCTCATTTCCGGATCTCCAGGAAGCCTGTTTTTGGCCCTCGCAGAAAAGGCCCTGCACTTATCTTGCATCCAAAGCTGGCGGCGTGGAGACTTCTGAGAGGGGTGGGATGGGGTGGGTGGGGCCAGCCAGTCCTTGCAACTACCGGTTTGGCGAACCAGATGTAAAATTAGCATCCGATTTGCCTGAACCAGTCCGAATTGGCTGAATTCCACCCCTCCATACATTGTTTCTTTTTAAAACAGATGTTCCAAAACTACATAGTCAGGCGACTAAAATATATGTCAAAATGACAAACATTATTGAGAAGGATTTTAGAAATTGTATTGTGACAACAATAACAATTTTTACTTATGACCATTAATTAATGAAATACTTTGGTAGGATTTCTATCTTAAAAGATAAAATGTAGAATAGAATAGAATAGAATAGAATAGAATAGAATAGAATAGAATAGAATAGAATAGAATAGAATAGAATAGAATAGAATAGAATAGAATAGAATTCTTTATTGGCCAAGTGTGATTGGACACACGAGGAATTTGTCTTGGTGCATACGCTCTCGGAGTACATAAAAGAAAAGATACATTCGTCAAGAATCATAAGGTACAATACTTAATGATAGTCATAGGGAAACAGTCAATATAAATCTTAAGGATACCAGCAACAAGGTTACAGTCATACAGTCATAAATGGGAGAAGATGGGTGATAGGAGGATGGGTGAGAAGATTAATAGTAATGCAGACTTAATAACTAGTTTGACAGTGTTAAGGGAATTATTTGTTTAGCAGAGTAATGGTGTTCGGGGGAAAACTGTTCTTAAATAATTATAATAAATTAGTGATAAATAATTTTGCTGGTCAAAAAGGAGACCATATTCACATTTTAGGGAGAGAGGGATGTTGTAAATTTAGTCTTAGTAAAAGTTATATTGTACTTGCTAAAAAATAAGTGCATTGGTTTTGCTCTCATTCTTAGTCATCCTAATTTGCTAGGTAGCCAAATCTATTTGGCTGGTTTAAAATAGAACAACGGAATGATTTCTGATAAAGTGGAATCATTGTGATGAAAGAGCAAAAAGTTCAGGTTAATTAGATGAGAATGGCACAGTGACAGATTAGACAATCGTGAGCTCATACAATCCCCCCCCCCATTTTGCAGGAGAGGAATCAGGAAATGTACTCTTTATCCCCAAAATATACCTTTCACGCTGAAAAAGGAATGGTTAAATTTTAGCACCGCACTATGCAGAGCTCTAAAACATTACAGTAATTTCAGACTGTCCCAGAGCTACATCAGCTGACAGATTCTGAGACTCTTCCTTAATAAGCCTACTGATTCCTTCCCAATATTTGTGCAAATGCAGCAAATTTACTGTAATCTATCAAGTATCTGTTGTTTGAAAGGAAGAGTCAAACTCGGAATTTTCTGTAAAGAGGCAGAAGTATATCCATGGCAATCACATTTTCAAGAGTTTTTCCACTTTTGAAATCACATGCCCCCTCTTCTCCCCCACCTTTCCTGTTCCCCACCCTCTGGTGCATATGCTTCCTGCAGGGTGCGTTTCCCCCTTCCCTGATGTCCTGAACCAACCTGGCCTCCAGGATGATTCCTGGAACTACAGCCAGTCATTTATTCCATGCAACTATTCATGTGTCTGGCAGGTGGGGAATTATAAGCGGACAGTGAAGCGGATTGATGATGGATATCGGCTTTGCAACGATCTGATGAACTGTGTCCATGAACGGGCCAAGATTGAGAAGGCGTATGCTCAGCAGCTGGTTGATTGGGCCAAGAGGTGGAGGCAACTGATAGAAAAAGGTATTTCTAAGTCTTTCCTTGTAATAGCATAGAAGAGGAGGCTGGGAGGGAGCTTTTGCAAAGGCAAAAGGGGGAGGGAATTGCAATCTGCACAACTATATCAGTTTTTTTTTCTTTTGGTTTAATCTGGACAATATAGGGGAGGGAGACCCCAAGGAGTTTTTTCTTCAGTTATTTTCATTTACTTTAAAAGAAAAACGTGGCTGTTCATAAACTGCTGTCATCCTTATATTTGACGTTTCCAAGTTTCTTTAAGGGCAGTTTTGTGGGCCCTTCTAGACAATTACTTCTTAATTTTGACAGGTATTACTTCCAGATAAAAGTATTTCCAGGATTACTGCAGTAAAAACCATTTAAATTTAAGAATAGTATGTAATGAATTTATTAAGCCATTCAATCAGAATAAGCCAGAGCACCACTAAAAGTTCACAAGTTCCATAAATATTGCAGTTCAATGAAATGCACGCTTATTAAGAAGCTAATCCAGTTCAGCAGAACTTCCTTGCACTAAATTGTATATATAATTATAATCTTCTTGTAAATATATTGCAGTACATATCCAATACCAGTGTGGTGTCCTGTTCTACATGATGGGGGCATAACGAAAGGGAGCAGGGTTATAGGCATTTATTTTGTTCAGGTAGTTGAATATTAGTATGAGCAAACTGGTGTCTTCCAAGCTTTTGCACCTTGAACACCGATCAGATCTGACAGCATGATCGATGGCAAGGGGCTATGTATTTATAATCCAAAACATCTGGAGGGCAGCAGGTTGCCAATGTTTAGCTTCATAAACAACAGGCTCTTGCAATTGCTTTGAGGACCGAGGAACTAAGTCTTGGGACGAGCAAGTATTTAACCATCTGCCATTACCACTGCTTCAGTTTTCAAAGCAGCCATGATGTTGTTCATTAAAAAAAATAAACTCCCTGAAGATTTGATCTTCCACTTCGTGGCTTTTAGAGTGGCTCCCATGATTACTGATTTAAATATCAGTATGAGTAGATAGGAGTCATGTAAAGTGCCTGGATCTTTTACAATCACAAACAATAATCACAAAGCCTGCAGCTAGGGTGACTTGAGAGGCTCTGAGAGTCTCCCTGAGGCTTCATCACTGCGGGCTTCTCAGGTCTCTCAACAATTCATTTGTTAATAAAATAGAACCGTCTCTTGACTTTCGAGTACATTATAGGAGCATTCAGTCTGTACAGAAAAAATGGGGTGTTATTTCAGAATGCTGAGCCATTATCCCACCTTTACTGGTGATATTTTTGCATAGGTCCCCAGTATGGCAGTTTGGAAAAGGCATGGATGGCTATAATGACAGAGGCAGACAAAGTCAGCGAGCTACACCAAGAAGTTAAGAATAGCCTACTGAATGATGATTTTGAAAAGGTGAAGAACTGGCAGAAGGATGCTTTCCACAAACAGATCATGGGAGGCTTCAAGGAGGCCAAGGAAGCAGAAGACGGTTTTCGGAAAGCACAGAAACCCTGGGCCAAGAAGATGAAGGAGGTAGGAAGGAGTGGAGGAGAGAAGATAACAAAGAGCCTCTTAACCCCAGTTTACTTTACAGAGGAAAGAAATCCATCAGTTTCCCTGGACAGCTGTTGATATGGCCTTTCTTTCATAGACAACAACTTTCCCAACCTGATAATTTCCAGTTATATTGAAATGAAAACTTCCCGTTGCCAGACTGATTGGGATTTTGGGAGCTACAATGCCAATTTGTTTGCAGAAACATATACATTTGGGCAGGAGGCAAATTAGCACAGGACCAAAACATGTCTGTTGATTCTTAAGATAATCAAGGCAGGATAATATGATAACACCAGATGCCACATGGAAAGGAAACATAAGCGTTGGGCCGTGATCAATAGAAACAGGAATTCCTGGAATTTCTGGCCAAGAGGCAAAGTTCTAGTTCATTGTTTCTCATCCTTGGTCATTGAAGTCCATGCAGTTTATAGTTTATAGAAAATTGGCTGCATTCAGTTGAACCTTATTCCCCACTCTCCAGGCTTTCATAGAACCCCATCAGCTTGTTGTGCAACCATAGGATGCACAACACATGGATGTGTTCTCATGGAACACATCCATGAAAACTGTGCATTAGATTACACCCTTAGATACTATATGAAGTAATACCCGTGCTCTATATGCAGAGGAAAAACGATAAAAGCTCTCTCAAGTTGAGCTCAGTACTTAAAAAGTGGGTGTTCTTTTTTTTTTTTAACTAAACTATAGCCCTGGAAGTCCCAGTGATTTTCCCATCCAAGTATAAATTAAGGCCAACCTTAATTAGCTTCTGAGATCAGCCAGCGGTGACTGGCTGCTGTCTCTTGCTGAGGTGATATCCCTACAGAAGTAATATTTATCACTATCTATGAACCGCATGGCTCAGTTCATGGTTATAAGCTACATGTTTTAACTTCTCAACTTCTACAAATTTTTAAATCCAGAACTTTCATAGTTACTAAGAAAACTTTGAAATATAGTATGTCAATAAATTAAAGCAGGCAAACTAGGTCATGTATTTTATGCAGTTTATGGTGATAGCAAGTTAGGATTCCTCATCTCATAATACAGTTATCCTTAAAATATTTTATTTATTTGGTACCCTCCAGATGATTTGGTCTGCAATTCCCATAATCTCCAGCGAAGATCACCTCAGGTCATAGATTTAATTAGGGAAATTTGAGAATTTCTATTGGGAAGGGGTTGCCTGTTGGATGCTATAACATTGGTTATAATCTCTATGCAGAAGATTCATGAGTGGCAAGGATTTGATAACTTATGCTGACCCTCTGAAATAATTTGTTTGGGTTCTTTCTCTTGTCTCTCAAACCAGCTGGAAACAGCCAAGAAAGTATATCACTTGGCATGCAAAGAGGAGAAACTCGCTATGACCCGGGAAGCTAATAGCAAAGCTGAGCAATCTATTACTCCAGACCAACAGAAGAAGCTTCAAGATAAAGTGGAAAAATGCAAGCAAGATGTACAGAAGGTAGGAAGGACCTCCACCGAAATAACTCTGAAAGTTAATGCACATCCTTTTATATGAACAACCACCAGTCTTCTATGTACACAATCACTGTCACATGAAGAAATATATAAATATATAACTCTACATGATTCTGAAAAAGAATCATCTTCGTGTTTAGATATAGATGGAGATGTAAGCATACATATCAAATTTATACATTTCTGTCGGTAGACAAGATATATTTATCACTTCAGAAAGTACAATTCATACTTTAAAATTGTTGCAATTGTTTAATTTTGTGTATTATGTAAGGTCCAATAATTACTTTCCATATCCCCTGCTATTCCTTCATTTTTGAATCTGAAACAGAAAACCTATCCAAAGTATATTCAGTGACACTATCACAAGTTCACACATGGTGACTGTATTTTCTAAATTCAGAATTAAATTGGAACTTTGTTTCTTATTTGTATAACAAGTTCCAGGAACAATATTAAAACATGCTTCCAATAGAGGTGGCTGCAGCTGACATTAATTGCATCTGAGATTTCAGTGCTGATATGGAATAAACTCACAATTGAAATCCTTATGGAAGCTTATTTGGGGTTATGCCTTATTTTATTTATTACTTCTATGGATAATCTATAAATAATGTCGATCAATGTTATATTTAAAAGAGCAAAATTATACGTGCCTACTTACCCAGAAAATCTTACATGGATAGGATTGAGCAGTGGTCTTAGTCAGGGAAACTTAACTATATCCTATTGTTTCCTGAACAGGCTCTGGAGAAATATGAGAAGGTTGTGGAGGAGGTGAATAAGGGCACTCCACAGTACATGGAGAGCATGGAGCAGGTCTTTGAGCAATGCCAGCAGTTTGAAGAGAAGAGGCTTAATTTCCTGAAAGAGGTGCTGTTAGATATCAAGCGACACCTGAACCTGGCAGAGAACAGCAGGTAGATTGTTTTTATTGTTGTTGTTGTTTTTGCATAATCAGGCAGATTTTGAGACTGGATTTGGAATTTTTATCCACCTCTCGAGTCCTTCCCAAAGAGCTGGGATAGGGAGATGTGGATGTTTGATGGTGGTGAAAGTCTTGTCACAGGACGGAAGCTGTTCCAAGCAAAGCTGCTTTTTGCAATTGACTGATGGTGAATTTGTCAATGCCGATGATGTTCAAGTGCTGCTCCAGTTGTTTTGAGATTGCACCCAAGGTGCCTATTACTATTGGTACTACCTTTGCTTCCTTTTGCCATAGTCATTCTATTTCTATTTGCAAGTCTTTGTATTATTATTGTTGTTGTTATTGTTGTTATTCTGCTTTTTATAAAAACAAAAAAACTGAAGCAGCCAAGAAAGAAATCTCTCTGGTGATTTGTGTAATACAGATGTTCCTTTACTGGGCGCTTGGTGCCATCCTGAAGTTCTGTTTGCTTTCCCTTCAATTTATATGAAAGCTGTTTATACGCAGTTTAACATCACTTGCTAAATATGGGGGAAATTGTCCTCAAAGCGATGCAAGACAATCCAATTTATCTTGGATTCTCTAAATAAGCTAGTGTCCATAAATTTGGCTTCCATCTCAGTTTAATCTGATAAAGAAATCAAGGTTCTGGATTTTCTGCACTGACAGAAAATTAGATTAAGATTCCCCTCCAACTAAAATTCTGTGATAGACACAGGTAGGAAAAATGACTAGTGTTATAAACTGGATTATCTTTACTTTGCATCTTTCTGCTAAAAATGAAGTGGCCCATGAAAATATCTCCCTCAGCTTAGATTTACAATATTCTGGAATACTAGGACCCAGCAAATGAAATCTACATTACAATATTGGTTTTAAGCAGTCCCAAGAGTTGCAAAAGAATTTAAAAATGAAGATTATATCAGTTCAGACTGGATGTGGAATATGTAAAGCTTCGTACTGAGAAGAAAATACCACTTCTAGTAGAAATCTAGCATAGACATTTTTACATGAAGAGTGTTATGTTTGGGTATTGACGAGGCAGGAGACCAGGTTAGTGACAACAGCTCTTTAATATAGTGTGACCCAGCAAAACTCTGGAGAAAAACCTCTCCTTATATACACTTCAGCCTGAGGCTGCATCCAATCAGAGACGAGATATTTCCCGCCTAAAACTCCCTCCAAAACTTACAGTAATACATTACACTCCTTCCCTCCCAGAAGGCACTTTGCCCATATTTGCATACTACTTCTCTACGTAGTCCTGCAGGTACGTGGGGCGTCTCCTGACTCTCCCGGACCTGCGCAGTTCACTTTCTGGAGTTGAGTCGAGCGTGCCGGAGGGACTTTTCGTTCCTCTGAGCTCCTCCATCCGGCCCTGGATTATTCGCCGGCTCGGGCCTGCTGTCCTCTAGAGGGACCGGAGGGTGTCGCTGGACCTCGCCTGACTCAGATAAGTCTCTGTTTGGTTCTTTGCTTACGATTTCTGTTTGTTCTCGGCTCCAGTCAGCTGTGGGGTTAATTAGATCAAAGTCAGGGCTGGTCTCGCCTAATTCTGCCTTATCGCTCAATCTGTTTCTTAATTGATCTATGTGGCGCCCCAGATTCTGCCATCGTCTAGTTCCACTAGATAAGATTTGGGGCCCGCTTTGTCTATGATTCTCCCCTCCTCCAGCTAGGGCCGCGCTGTAATTATGTGCCCACACTGAGTCTCCTATGTTTAATTCTCGGATTCTATCTGGTTTTGTTTTGAACCCGCCTTGTATGTAGCTTGGGTGCAGCCGGTCTAGTGGCACCGTAGCTTCCGCCCCATTAGCAGCTCGGCTGGGCTGCGGCGGTGGCCACACAGGGGTCCTATGTTGGACAGTTAGAATGCGTCGATTTGTGACTGCCAATCCCGGGCCGCTTCGTGATAGCGCTCTTCGCACTCCGAACAAAGCGTTCAGCAAGGCCGTTCGACGCAGGGTGGAACGGCGCTGAGAGGGCATGTCGGATGCCCTCTTCAGCCAGGTACCCTTCAAATAATGCTGCGGTGAACTGTGGGCGTTATCGGACACGAGGGTGTCCGGTAGCCCGTGTGGCGAAAAGGTGTTTTAGTGCTGCAGTGACAGCTCCAGCGGTTGTGGATTTCATTAGATGATCTCCAGCCATTTGGAGAATGCATCCACCACAATTAGAAATGTTTGGCCGTGGAAGGGCCGCAAAATCAATGTGTATGCGGGACCAAGGGCCTTGGGGTTTCTCCCACTCCAACACTGGGGCCGTGGAGGTAGTGGTCTGGATTCCTGACATACTTGGCATCGGCCAACCCTGTCACTGATTTCCTGTCCATTTGGGGCCACCAGACATAGCTCCTGGCTAACCCCTTCATCCTCACAATTCCTGGGTGACCCTCATGCAGGAGTTCCAGGACTTTTTCTCAGCTTCTCTGGAACTACCACCCTATCCCCCAGAGCAGGCACCCCTTGTACAGACAATTCCCTTTTTCTTTACAAATTTTAAAAGCTCGCCCCGGTGGCCATCCCTTTGAACCCATCCAATCACAGTTCTTAATACAACGTCCGGTAGGAGGCCCGAGCCACTTCCTGAGATGTGGCTGGGCCAGAGTCCAAAGAGTCAATTAGTAGAACGGGTGCGCCGGGTGGGGTCCTCGATTTTCCTGGCAATGGGCATCTGCTCAGTGCGTCCGCATGCCCCAACTCCTTTCCAGGCCGATGTTGTAGTTTGTAGGAGTAGGCGCCAGAAAATAGTCCATCTGGTCAGTCTAGGTGAGAGTTACTGGCGTTGGGCGGTCGCCAGCCAGTAACCCCAATAGCGGTCTGTGATCAGTGATAATTTCAAAGTCTCGCCCAAAAACGATTCGTGAAATTTCTTCACGCCTGACACTATTGAGAGCCTCCTATCTAGCTGGCTGTAATTCCTTTCAGCCGGGACATCGCTCGTGAATAGAACGCTATAGGGGCTTCAGTGCCGCTTTGGGAGTCTGTGGCTAAGTACAGCTCCTACTCCATAGGGGATGCATCACAAACCAATACTAACGGCAGCCTGCTACTGTACTGACTAACAGGCTATCGCTTGATAGCAAACTTTTACTGCCTCAAATGCCCTATTCTCTGACTTCCCCAAGACCAAACAGTGTTTTTCCAACAACTTGTGCAGCGGTTCAGCAACGGTTGCTTTGTTTCTTAAAAATACAGCATAAAAGTTTACCAGACCCAGGAAAGCCTGGAGTTCTGTCTTGTTTTTGGGTGCTGGGGCTCTCTTTATCGCTTGACTTTGCTCTCAGTGGGGTGAATCCTTTTATCTATTCTATATCCCAAAAATTCAACAGATTCGACCCCATCTGACACTTGCTTTTTGCTTTAACTTTGCCGCTGACCTAAAAATGGCCAAAACTTTCCTTAATCGCTCCCCAGTTCTTTAAATCTTCCCTGATACCAACACATCATCGAAATAGGGCACGACTCCGGTAACCCTTGTAGGAGCCGCCCATCAAATTTTGAATAGCCCGGGGCCACACTCACCCCAAACTGTAACCGAGTGCATTTAAAGGCACCTCGGTGCGTTACAATGGTCTGGGCTTCAGCTGTGCTAGCATCTACGGGTAGCTGTTGGTACGCTTGTGCCAAGTCTAATTTGGCGAAAACTTGTCCGTGCCCTAGTGAGTGCAATAAGTGTTGCACTACTGGAACTGGGTAGGCGCTTTTTGCAATGCTTTGTTCAAGGTAGCCTTGTAATCAGCGCAAATTCTTATGGACCCGTCTGGTTTTATAGGGTGACGATTGGCGTCTCCCATTTGGCATGGTCAACTGGCACTAGTATCCCTGGCTGACTAATTTATCTAACTCTTTGTCAATTTTAGGTTTGAGTGCAAAAGGAACCCTCCTTGCCTTTAACCTAATGGGAGCTATTTGAGAATTTCTATTGGGAAGGGTTGCCTGTTGGATGCTATAACATTGGTTATAATCTCTATGCAGAAGATTCATGAGTGGCAAGGATTTGATAACTTATGCTGACCCTCTGAAATAATTTGTTTGGGTTCTTTCTCTTGTCTCTCAAACCAGCTGGAAACAGCCAAGAAAGTATATCACTTGGCATGCAAAGAGGAGAAACTCGCTATGACCCGGGAAGCTAATAGCAAAGCTGAGCAATCTATTACTCCAGACCAACAGAAGAAGCTTCAAGATAAAGTGGAAAAATGCAAGCAAGATGTACCGAAGGAAGGAAGGACCTCCGAAATAACTCTGAAAGTTAATGCACATCCTTTTATATGAACAACCACTAGTCTTCTATGTACACAATCACTGTCACATGAAGAAATATATAAATATATAACTACATGATTCTGAAAAAGAATCATCATCGTGTTTAGATATAGATGGAGATGTATCAAATTTACACATTTCTGTCGGTAGACAAGATATATTTATCACTTCAGAAAGTACAATTCATACTTTAAAATTGTTGCAATTGTGTAATTTTGGGTATTATGTAAGGTCCAATAATTACTTTCCATATCCCCTGCTATTCCTTCATTTTTGAATCTGAAACAGAAAACCTATCCAAAGTATATTCAGTGACACTATCACAAGTTCACACATGGTGACTGTATTTTCTAAATTCAGAATTAAATTGGAACTTTGTTTCTTATTTGTATAACAAGTTCCAGGAACAATATTAAAACATGCTTCCAATAGAGGTGGCTGCAGCTGACATTAATTGCATCTGAGATTTCAGTGCTGATATGGAATAAACTCACAATTGAAACTTATGGAAGCTTATTTGGGGTTATGCCTTATTTTATTTATTACTTCTATGGATAATCTATAAATAATGTCGATCAATGTTATATTTAAAAGAGCAAAATTATACGTGCCTACTTACCCAGAAAATCTTACATGGATAGGATTGAGCAGTGGTCTTAGTCAGGGAAACTTAACTATATCCTATTGTTTCCTGAACAGGCTCTGGAGAAATATGAGAAGGTTGTGGAGGAGGTGAATAAGGGCACTCCACAGTACATGGAGAGCATGGAGCAGGTCTTTGAGCAATGCCAGCAGTTTGAAGAGAAGAGGCTTAATTTCCTGAAAGAGGTGCTGTTAGATATCAAGCGACACCTGAACCTGGCAGAGAACAGCAGGTAGATTGTTTTTATTGTTGTTGTTGTTTTTGCATAATCAGGCAGATTTTGAGACTGGATTTGAATTTTTATCCACCTCTCGAGTCCTTCCCAAAGAGCTGGGATAGGGAGATGTGGATGTTTGATGGTGGTGAAAGTCTTGTCACAGGACGGAAGCTGTTCCAAGCAAAGCTGCTTTTTGCAATTGACTGATGGTGAATTTGTCAATGCCGATGATGTTCAAGTGCTGCTCCAGTTGTTTTGAGATTGCACCCAAGGTGCCTATTACTATTGGTACTACCTTTGCTTCCTTTTGCCATAGTCATTCTATTTCTATTTGCAAGTCTTTGTATTATTATTGTTGTTGTTATTGTTGTTATTCTGCTTTTTATAAAAACAAAAAAACTGAAGCAGCCAAGAAAGAAATCTCTCTGGTGATTTGTGTAATACAGATGTTCCTTTACTGGGCGCTTGGTGCCATCCTGAAGTTCTGTTTGCTTTCCCTTCAATTTATATGAAAGCTGTTTATACGCAGTTTAACATCACTTGCTAAATATGGGGGAAATTGTCCTCAAAGCGATGCAAGACAATCCAATTTATCTTGGATTCTCTAAATAAGCTAGTGTCCATAAATTTGGCTTCCATCTCAGTTTAATCTGATAAAGAAATCAAGGTTCTGGATTTTCTGCACTGACAGAAAATTAGATTAAGATTCCCCTCCAACTAAAATTCTGTGATAGACACAGGTAGGAAAAATGACTAGTGTTATAAACTGGATTATCTTTACTTTGCATCTTTCTGCTAAAAATGAAGTGGCCCATGAAAATATCTCCCTCAGCTTAGATTTACCATATTCTGGAATACTAGGACCCAGCAAATGAAATCTACATTACAATATTGGTTTTAAGCAGTCCCAAGAGTTGCAAAAGAATTTAAAAATGAAGATTATATCAGTTCAGACTGGATGTGGAATATGTAAAGCTTCGTACTGAGAAGAAAATACCACTTCTAGTAGAAATCTAGCATAGACATTTTTACATGAAGAGGCTTAACATAAACCACTTTTTTGTTTGTTTTTATAGTAATTTTGTAAAAGATTATAATTATAGTAGTAGCAACTAAAAAAATAAAAACATTAAAAGGTGCAAAAAATATAGAAAATGAAAAAGTTATATAGAAAAGAAAAAAAGAAATATATACAGAAGTGACTTTCCACCTTCATCACAAGTATAAACTATTTTAGTAATTTGTCACTTCCACTTAAAATACAACAAATATGTTTTCTTCCCATATCCCATATCTATAAACAAATCCATAAAGCATTATAATTTCGGTCCTGGTGTCAGCAAAGATTTATTAAAGACCAGAAATAATAACATATCTACCTTGATTTTCTTCAAACCTTGTCCCTTCTCATGAGATCCTTCTTTTGTAAATACAAGATAGGAAAATTATTCAGGTCACTCTCTTGGTTTACTGTTTGCCTTTGAATTATTAAAACTGGTTTCTTTTATATATCTAGTGTAAGATCTTTTTCCTTGTTTCTTGTAGCCTGTTATACTTTCAACTCAGTCTCAGTCTTGTCAGGTAAAACTTGACCATGACATCTTTCATACACAGTCTATCCATAGAGGCGGATGTCTTTGTTGACACTATTAATATTAACTTCGGAGTCCATTTTACAAAAATATCCTTCAGTATGTTCAATGTTAGAATATTTTGCTCTGTTCTGTCATTATATTTTGTGTTCTTCTCCTTGAACTATAATTTTTAGTTTGCTGTAGTGGCTGATTTTTAAAATCTTTCCTTAATATGTCTTTTTAATTCAAAGCAAAAGCATTTTCCCATGGGAAGGGTTCTTTATCATTAATTCCAAAATTTTATTTAAAACCTATCTGGACCCTTAATCCATTTGTAACTTTCTAAAATCAAAGCCTTAATAACTTTTTTGATGTTTTTCCTTTCCCCAATTAAGTTAATAACAGAATGACAGAGTTGGAAGGGACCTTTGAGATCTTCTAGTCCACGGGTGGCAAACTCAATCGTGTCATGGGCCGGATCGTGACGTATCGCGATGTTTTTTGCCTTTGTGGAGTCGGGGTGGGCATGGCCTGCACATGATGTATCCAGCCCATGGGCCTCCAGTTTGACAGGCCTGTTCTAGTCTAACCTGCTGCTCAAGCAGGAAGCCCTGTACCATTTCAGACAAATGGTTGTCCAAACTCTTCTTAAAAATCTCCAATGTTGGAGCACCCCCAATGTCTAAGGCAACTGGTTCCACTGATTAATTGTTCTAACTGTCAGGAAATTTCTCCTTAATGATTCTTTTTAAACTTGTAGTTAATTTTTTCTTTCACTAAGGATTGAAAGAAACTCACTTAGTGCTGTCAAACTTGTCAATTCAAAGTTTTCTAATAGCTGAAAAGTAGTTAACAAGCAATTTTTGAAAGTGTTTAGAAAAGGAAGTGTGCTAAATTAAAATCCTTTTAAAGATGCCAACCATGAGCAAGATTTGAGCAAGATTTATTTATTAATCAAATTTAGATGGCTGCTCACCTCATGGAAAATGACTTAAGAGCTGATGGATATTTCCAGACCTCTAAACCTATCAGACACCACCCCTATTTTATGGTCTCCTCCTGAGGAGCAACCGTCTGGAGTATTTGTGGGTGATCTGAAATCTTTTCCTTTCCTGGAGAGGTTTGAGGAGCTGGTCTATTCACCACTATTCATTCTTTACTACAGTAGTTTTGCTGCATTTTGCAACACCCCACTCCAACCTCTTTTTCCTAATTAAAATCCCTCCCACCCCATTCAGGAAGAAACTGAGTCATCTAATACAGGGACTTTTAACAAAGGTCTTTACCTGAACTACTTTTGTTTGGATTGTGGCTGATACAACCAAGCCAGCTTTGAACAGTTACTCCATCTTCTCTATAATCTAATGTCTATGTGAGGGGGGAAGGGAATAATAGTCTCCCATAATAAAATATGGGAGCCACAGAAATGGAAGTTGATTTTGTTAGCTATTCTGTAAAACTTCTTGAATGAAACAAAGTTATTTCCCACTCAAAGTCTGGTCTGGAAGCATCTTTAAAATAAGAAACTGCAATGTTGGGCGCATTCAGTGTGTTGCTAGCACCCCCTTGAGCTTTATTAGAACAAGTTGAGTGATCAGTTTCCCTTTTTTTAATGAAGATTCTACAGAGATTTTTGGACTCTGTCCTCTATCATCTGAAACGCTTTTTGTGTTACACTGTGTAATCCAACAAAATGTAAGGGGTACTGTCATAAATTAGATACGTATAGACTATTTGACTCACAATCTCGTTATTGTCTGCCGTGCGGCATAAAACTTTTAAATATTCCAGAAATATTTTCTAATCTTAAGTAGAACTTTTTCCATGCCAAACCATTTGCAGAACCATCAACATTTTCTGCCCTTTCCTCATTTCTCTTGGAAAAAAGTGCTAGGAGAAATAATGGAAGAAGATAGAAGGGTGATCTCTTCTGGAACCCATATAAAATTTGTTCATAGAAAGTAAATGGGATTTAAATGTGGTAGAATGAACGACAAAAAATAAAAATACAGTTCACTAAAATCCTATAAATATGGCAAGGAGATTATGCCATTATATTCTCATTTAAAGGTTGTCTACTTTCTCTGCCATCAAGCTTCTTTGTCTAATGTGTCGAATGATGGTTTCTTACTTCAATCCTGTATTTATCACTTTATCTATTTTTAATATGCAGCTATTCTAAAGTCTACCGTGAGCTGGAGCAGACCATTCGTATAGCTGATGCACAAGAAGACCTTCGTGGTTCCAACACCTGTGCCCCCGGGATGCCTATGAATTGGCCTCAATTAGAAGTAAGAAGCTGTTGCAGGATGATGCCTCCGAGGATGGCTGCACTGCCAAGCTGTAGGTTATAGATCCATGACTATTAGTCATGATGGATATATGGAGCTTCAGGGTTGAGGGAGCCATGGTCCATGTGCCTAGAAAAACTAGGGTCGAAAGACGTTAGCCTCTCCTGATGCTGCTCTCTGCAATAGAATTTTGTCTCTCTGAACACTGAAGTGACTTCAGAATAGCTTCTATGTCCTACTTCTGGTTTTACCAGAACGACATGGTAAACTACTGCGAAGTAGAATGTGTTTATTGTGTTCTTAAGACTGGAGCTGAGTCATGGTGCAGTTGAAGCATTGAAATGGAGGCTTTGAGATTAGGGTTTTTTTTCCATCTGCAGGAATGGAATCCAGATGCAACACAAACAATAAACCGAAGAGAGAAACCACATGGAAAGGAAACATAAGCGTTGGGCCGTGATCAATAGAAACAGGAATTCCTGGAATTTCTGGCCAAGAGGCAAAGTTCTAGTTCATTGTTTCTCATCCTTGGTCATTGAAGTCCATGCAGTTTATAGTTTATAGAAAATTGGCTGCATTCAGTTGAACCTTATTCCCCACTCTCCAGGCTTTCATAGAACCCCATCAGCTTGTTGTGCAACCATAGGATGCACAACACATGGATGTGTTCTCATGGAACACATCCATGAAAACTGTGCATTAGATTACACCCTTAGATACTATATGAAGTAATACCCGTGCTCTATATGCAGAGGAAAAACGATAAAAGCTCTCTCAAGTTGAGCTCAGTACTTAAAAAGTGGGTGTTCTTTTTTTTTTTTTTAACTAATCTATAGCCCTGGAAGTCCCAGTGATTTTCCCATCCAAGTATAAATTAAGGCCAACCTTAATTAGCTTCTGAGATCAGCCAGCGGTGACTGGCTGCTGTCTCTTGCTGAGGTGATATCCCTACAGAAGTAATATTTATCACTTCAGAAAGTACAATTCATACTTTAAAATTGTTGCAATTGTTTAATTTTGTGTATTATGTAAGGTCCAATAATTACTTTCCATATCCCCTGCTATTCCTTCATTTTTGAATCTGAAACAGAAAACCTATCCAAAGTATATTCAGTGACACTATCACAAGTTCACACATGGTGACTGTATTTTCTAAATTCAGAATTAAATTGGAACTTTGTTTCTTATTTGTATAACAAGTTCCAGGAACAATATTAAAACATGCTTCCAATAGAGGTGGCTGCAGCTGACATTAATTGCATCTGAGATTTCAGTGCTGATATGGAATAAACTCACAATTGAAACTTATGGAAGCTTATTTGGGGTTATGCCTTATTTTATTTATTTGGTACCCTCCAGATGATTTGGTCTGCAATTCCCATAATCTCCAGCGAAGATCACCTCAGGTCATAGATTTAATTAGGGAAATTTGAGAATTTCTATTGGGAAGGGGTTGCCTGTTGGATGCTATAACATTGGTTATAATCTCTATGCAGAAGATTCATGAGTGGCAAGGATTTGATAACTTATGCTGACCCTCTGAAATAATTTGTTTGGGTTCTTTCTCTTGTCTCTCAAACCAGCTGGAAACAGCCAAGAAAGTATATCACTTGGCATGCAAAGAGGAGAAACTCGCTATGACCCGGGAAGCTAATAGCAAAGCTGAGCAATCTATTACTCCAGACCAACAGAAGAAGCTTCAAGATAAAGTGGAAAAATGCAAGCAAGATGTACAGAAGGTAGGAAGGAGTGGAGGAGAGAAGATAACAAAGAGCCTCTTAACCCCAGTTTACTTTACAGAGGAAAGAAATCCATCAGTTTCCCTGGACAGCTGTTGATATGGCCTTTCTTTCATAGACAACAACTTTCCCAACCTGATAATTTCCAGTTATATTGAAATGAAAACTTCCCGTTGCCAGACTGATTGGGATTTTGGGAGCTACAATGCCAATTTGTTTGCAGAAACATATACATTTGGGCAGGAGGCAAATTAGCACAGGACCAAAACATGTCTGTTGATTCTTAAGATAATCAAGGCAGGATAATATGATAACACCAGATGCCACATGGAAAGGAAACATAAGCGTTGGGCCGTGATCAATAGAAACAGGAATTCCTGGAATTTCTGGCCAAGAGGCAAAGTTCTAGTTCATTGTTTCTCATCCTTGGTCATTGAATTTTATGCAGTTTATGGTGATAGCAAGTTAGGATTCCTCATCTCATAATACAGTTATCCTTAAAATATTTTATTTATTTGGTACCCTCCAGATGATTTGGTCTGCAATTCCCATAATCTCCAGCGAAGATCACCTCAGGTCATAGATTTAATTAGGAAATTTGAGAATTTCTATTGGGAAGGGTTGCCTGTTGGATGCTATAACATTGGTTATAATCTCTATGCAGAAGATTCATGAGTGGCAAGGATTTGATAACTTATGCTGACCCTCTGAAATAATTTGTTTGGGTTCTTTCTCTTGTCTCTCAAACCAGCTGGAAACAGCCAAGAAAGAAATCTCTCTGGTGATTTGTGTAATACAGATGTTCCTTTACTGGGCGCTTGGTGCCATCCTGAAGTTCTGTTTGCTTCCTTCAATTTATATGAAAGCTGTTTATACGCAGTTTAACATCACTTGCTAAATATGGGGGAAATTGTCCTCAAAGCGATGCAAGACAATCCAATTTATCTTGGATTCTCTAAATAAGCTAGTGTCCATAAATTTGGCTTCCATCTCAGTTTAATCTGATAAAGAAATCAAGGTTCTGGATTTTCTGCACTGTCAGAAAATTAGATTAAGATTCCCCTCCAACTTAAATTCTGTGATAGACACAGGTAGGAAAATGACTAGTGTTATAAACTGGATTATCTTTACTTTGCATCTTTCTGCTAAAAATGAAGTGGCCCATGAAAATATCTCCCTCAGCTTAGATTTACCATATTCTGGAATACTAGGACCCAGCAAATGAAATCTACATTACAATATTGGTTTTAAGCAGTCCCAAGAGTTGCAAAAGAATTTAAAAATGAAGATTATATCAGTTCAGACTGGATGTGGAATATGTAAAGCTTCGTACTGAGAAGAAAATACCACTTCTAGTAGAAATCTAGCATAGACATTTTTACATGAAGAGGCTTAATTTCCTGAAAGAGGTGCTGTTAGATATCAAGCGACACCTGAACCTGGCAGAGAACAGCAGGTAGATTGTTTTATTGTTGTTGTTTTGCATAATCAGGCAGATTTTGAGACTGGATTTGAATTTTCGGCGGGAAGGTTGGGGTGCTCGGCAGACTTGAGCCAGGTGCCCTTCCTTTCACACCGCCGCAAATGGCGCCCCTGAACTTACATCTTTGGCGCTGATGTCGCCCGCAACTTCCGCATTCCTCCGGTCTTCCTTGTCGATTTTCCGGTGTAGTGGACTTCTTCCTCCTCTTCGCTGGTTGACTCACGATAGGTTTCTTCGTGGTGGACTGTGCTCGGCTTTGCGCCCGCCATCGGCGTGAGTCGCTTTGTAAGGTGTCTGCTGCATGGTTGGACATCTCATGGGCTCTGGCTTCGTCCAGGCGTTTGCCAATGTCAGGTTGCTCTTGGCTAGCAACCGTCTCCTCAAACGGATGTCTCTGACCCCGTATAAGTTGTTCCAGCAGCTCTCCGTCCAGCTCGCGGTACTCGCAATGCTTGGAGGCTTGTCTCAGGGCTGCCATGTAGTCGCTGATAGACTCCCCTTCTTGTTGCCTGCGGTCCCCAACCTCGCACCGTCGAACGGATTCGGACGGGGCTGGGGCGCAGTGATTCTTCAGGAGGGTCTGAAGGGTCTGCCACGACACGGAGTGTAGCGGTGTTGGCTCCGCTAGGGCTTCTGCGACGGCGATGACTGCGGACCCACATTGGCTTATGAAGTAAGCCCGTTTGCGGTTGTCGGAGACTCCCTGTAGCTCGTTTGCCTCCAGGAAACTTTCCAAACGGGTCATATATATTCCCCATGTCTCCTGGGCAGGGTCAAACGGAGTGGGTGGCGTGTAGCCGGTCATCGCTGCATTCGCCGTCACCTTGCTGGGTTTGAGTCTCGTAGTGAGTTCAGCTCTGTTCTGGTGCTCTGCCTCAAAATCCCATCCTCGTCGCCAATGTTATGTTTGGGTATTGACGAGGCAGGAGACCAGGTTAGTGACAACAGCTCTTTAATATAGTGTGACCCAGCAAAACTCTGGAGAAAAACCTCTCCTTATATACACTTCAGCCTGAGGCTGCATCCAATCAGAGACGAGATATTTCCCGCCTAAAACTCCCTCCAAAACTTACAGTAATACATTACAAAGAGGCTTAACATAAACCACTTTTTTGTTTGTTTTTATAGTAATTATGTAAAAGATTATAATTATAGTAGTAGCAACTAAAAAAATAAAAACATTAAAAGGTGCAAAAAAAATAGAAAATGAAAAAGTTATATAGAAAAGAAAAAAAGAAATATATACAGAAGTGACTTTCCACCTTCATCACAAGTATAAACTATTTTAGTAATTTGTCACTTCCACTTAAAATACAACAAATATATTTTCTTCCCATATCCCATATCTATAAACAAATCCATAAAGCATTATAATTTCGGTCCTGATGTCAGCAAAGATTTATTAAAGACCAGAAATAATAACATATCTACCTTGATTTTCTTCAAACCTTGTCCCTTCTCATAAGATCCTTCTTTTGTAAATACAAGATAGGAAAATTATTCAGGTCACTCTCTTGGTTTACTGTTTGCCTTTGAATTATTAAAACTGGTTTCTTTTATATATCTAGTGTAAGATCTTTTTCCTTGTTTCTTGTAGCCTGTTATACTTTCAACTCAGTCTCAGTCTTGTCAGGTAAAACTTGACCATGACATCTTTCATACACAGTCTATCCATAGAGGCGGATGTCTTTGTTGACACTATTAATATTAACTTCGAGTCCATTTTACAAAAATATCCTTCAGTATGTTCAATGTTAGAATATTTTGCTCTGTTCTGTCATTATATTTTGTGTTCTTCTCCTTGAACTATAATTTTTAGTTTGCTGTAGTGGCTGATTTTTAAAATCTTTCCTTAATATGTCTTTTTAATTCAAAGCAAAAGCATTTTCCCATGGGAAGGGTTCTTTATCATTAATTCCAAAATTTTATTTAAAACCTATCTGGACCCTTAATCCATTTGTAACTTTCTAAAATCAAAGCCTTAATAACTTTTTTGATGTTTTTCCTTTCCCCAATTAAGTTAATAACAGAATAACAGAGTTGGAAGGGACCTTTGAGATCTTCTAGTCCACGGGTGGCAAACTCAATCGTGTCATGGGCCGGATCGTGACGTATCGCGATGTTTTTTGCCTTTGTGGAGTCGGGGTGGGCATGGCCTGCACATGATGTATCCAGCCCATGGGCCTCCAGTTTGACAGGCCTGTTCTAGTCTAACCTGCTGCTCAAGCAGGAAGCCCTGTACCATTTCAGACAAATGGTTGTCCAAACTCTTCTTAAAAATCTCCAATGTTGGAGCACCCCCAATGTCTAAGGCAACTGGTTCCACTGATTAATTGTTCTAACTGTCAGGAAATTTCTCCTTAATAATTCTTTTTAAACTTGTAGTTAATTTTTTCTTTCACTAAGGATTGAAAGAAACTCACTTAGTGCTGTCAAACTTGTCAATTCAAAGTTTTCTAATAGCTGAAAAGTAGTTAACAAGCAATTTTTGAAAGTGTTTAGAAAAGGAAGTGTGCTAAATTAAAATCCTTTTAAAGATGCCAACTATGAGCAAGATTTGAGCAAGATTTATTTATTAATCAAATTTAGATGGCTGTTCACCTCATGGAAAATGACTTAAGAGCTGATGGATATTTCCAGACCTCTAAACCTATCAGACACCACCCCTATTTTACGGTCTCCTCCTGAGGAGCAACCGTCTGGAGTATTTGTGGGTGATCTGAAATCTTTTCCTTTCCTGGAGAGGTTTGAGGAGCTGGTCTATTCACCACTATTCATTCTTTACTACAGTAGTTTTGCTGCATTTTGCAACACCCCACTCCAACCTCTTTTTCCTAATTAAAATCCCTCCCACCCCATTCAGGAAGAAACTGAGTCATCTAATACAGGGACTTTCAACAAAGGTCTTTACCTGAACTACTTTTGTTTGGATTGTGGCTGATACAACCAAGCCAGCTTTGAACAGTTACTCCATCTTCTCTATAATCTAATGTCTATGTGAGGGGGGAAGGGAATAATAGTCTCCCATAATAAAATATGGGAGCCACAGAAATGGAAGTTGATTTTGTTAGCTATTCTGTAAAACTTCTTGAATGAAACAAAGTTATTTCCCACTCAAAGTCTGGTCTGGAAGCATCTTTAAAATAAGAAACTGCAATGTTGGGCGCATTCAGTGTGTTGCTAGCACCCCCTTGAGCTTTATTAGAACAAGTTGAGTGATCAGTTTCCCTTTTTTTAATGAAGATTCTACAGAGATTTTGGACTCTGTCCTCTATCATCTGAAACGCTTTTGTGTTACACTGTGTAATCCAACAAAATGTAAGGGGTACTGTCATAAATTAGATACGTATAGACTATTTGACTCACAATCTCGTTATTGTCTGCCGTGCGGCATAAAGCTTTTAAATATTCCAGAAATATTTTCTAATCTTAAGTAGAACTTTTTCCATGCCAAACCATTTGCAGAACCATCAACATTTTCTGCCCTTTCCTCATTTCTCTTGGAAAAAAGTGCTAGGAGAAATAATGGAAGAAGATAGAAGGGTGATCTCTTCTGGAACCCATATAAAATTTGGTCATAGAAAGTAAATGGGATTTAAATGTGGTAGAATGAACGACAAAAAATAAAAATACAGTTCACTAAAATCCTATAAATATGGCAAGGAGATTATGCCATTATATTCTCATTTAAAGGTTGTCTACTTTCTCTGCCATCAAGCTTCTTTGTCTAATGTGTCGAATGATGGTTTCTTACTTCAATCCTGTATTTATCACTTTATCTATTTTTAATATGCAGCTATTCTAAAGTCTACCGTGAGCTGGAGCAGACCATTCGTATAGCTGATGCACAAGAAGACCTTCGGTGGTTCCGCAACACCTGTGGCCCCGGGATGCCTATGAATTGGCCTCAATTAGAAGTAAGAAGCTGTTGCAGGATGATGCCTCCGAGGATGGCTGCACTGCCAAGCTGTAGGTTATAGATCCATGACTATTAGTCATGATGGATATATGGAGCTTCAGGGTTGAGGGAGCCATGGTCCATGTGCCTAGAAAAACTAGGTCGTAAAGACGTTAGCCTCTCCTGATGCTGCTCTCTGCAATAGAATTTTGTCTCTCTGAACACTGAAGTGACTTCAGAATAGCTTCTATGTCCTACTTCTGGTTTTACCAGAACGACATGGTAAACTACTGCGAGAAGTAGAATGTGTTTATTGTGTTCTTAAGACTGGAGCTGAGTCATGGTGCAGTTGAAGCATTGGAAATGGAGGCTTTGAGATTAGGGTTTTTTTTTTCCATCTGCAGGAATGGAATCCAGATGCAACACAAACAATAAACCGAAGAGAGAAACCAAAAAAGAATGAGGGGGGCAACACACCCAATGCCAGTGGAGGTGGGGAAGCAACAGCACAGGGAGGAGATCGTGGCAGGTAAACATATGAGATGTTTCCAGTTTGAGCCTGTCAAAACACTCTGTTTTCCCCAAAATAAGACCTCCCTGGATAATAAGCCCAATTGGATTTTTGAATGCATGCCCCCCCCCAAAAAATATTAAAACACATGTGCAGCCGGTCTCCTCCATTTCCTCTGGTTAAGGTTAGGGAGACAGAGCCGGAAATCAGGTAAGACAGCAAGAGGAGCCCCGTCTTGCTCCACGTGCCCCAAAATAATAAGACCTCCCTGAAAATAAGGCCAAGCGCTTATTTCGGGATTCAAAAAAATATAAGACAGGGCCTTATTTCTGGGGAAACATGGTAGAATGTTTAGAATAGTCTTGGGTATCATGCACCACAGTCTCACTATCTCCAGTTGTCCCATCGAGTTAGATATATCAGATATTTGTGCAGTAATATCATTTCTTATGATGCTTTGCTCCATTACCAGTGTCAGCAGTTATGAACGTGGCCAAGCCTACACCACAGAGTGGTCAGATGATGAGGGTGGCAACACTTACAACTCCAATGAAGCCAATGGCGGTGCCAATTCCTTTGAAGAAGAACCAGCTGGGAAAGGTGTCCGTGTACGAGCTCTGTATGATTATGATGGACAAGAGCAGGATGAGCTGAGTTTCAAAGCAGGTATGCATTTGCAACTTTTTGAAATAGCCATGTCATTTTGGGAGATCATCTGACCTCTGCAAAATGTAGCAGTATAATCCAAAGCACTTCACAGCCCTAAGAAAACTTTATATTTTGTTTTTAATAAAAAGGAAGTCTTTTGAAGTCACAGTATGAAGGTACACTATATTCTTTTCCCACTGATGATTTTCTCATACAAAATCACATAGATTTTACTAGAATAGAATAGAATAGAATAGAATAGAATAGAATAGAATAGAATAGAATAGAATAGAATAGAATAGAATTTTTATTGGCCAAGTGTGATTGGACACACAAGGAATTTGTCTTAGTGCATATGCTGTCAGTGTACATAAAAGAAAAGATACCTTCAACAAGGTACAACGCTTACAACACTTAATGATAGTCATAGGGTACAAATAAGCAATCAGGAAACAATATAAGTATAAATCGTAAGGATACAAGCAACAAAGTTACAGTCATACAGTCATAAGTGGAAGGAGACGGGTGATGGGAACGATGAGAAGATTAATAGTAGTGCAGATTTAGTAAATATTTTGACAGTGTTGAGGGAATTATTTGTTCAGCAGATTGATGGCGTTCGGGAAAAAACTGTTCTTGTGTCTGGTTGTTTTGGTGTTCAGTGCTCTTTAGTGTCGTTTTGAGGGTAGGAGTTGAAACAGTTTATGTCCAGGATGTGAGGGAGATATGGCTCAACATCAAATATACAACAGAACAGCATAGGGAAACACTGATGGGAGATAGGATGAAATCAGTTAGAGAGAGGATTGATAGAGTGCTCCCAATTTGTAATTTATCATTATTTTCCTAGGTGATGAATTAACCAAATTAGGTGAAGAAGACGAACAAGGGTGGTGCAAAGGACGTCTGGACAACGGGCAACTTGGTCTTTATCCAGCTAACTATGTGGAGTCTATCTAATTCTGTCATGTTCTCCTTGTGCTGCCAGAATTCAGCCCTCTCCAGTTCACCATCTGTCTATACCAGCCAAGTAGCCATCTTGCTCTACAGTCATTCACTCAGCACAGTTAGAGTTCCAAACATATTTTCCAATCAATCTTTTATTTTTTTAATTACATCTCTAAAAAGTATTTTGTGGTAGCTTTACTATTTTAGTTTCTTAAAGAAATGAGATATGAAAAGTCAACACTGTCACTGGAGGGCTTGTCTTATAAATGAAAGCCAATACTTTAAAGCAGGGGTGTCAAACTCACAGCCCGCAGCCCAGATGTGTCATGTGCTGGCCCCACCCCCACCCAGTTTAGCAAAGGGGGGGAAGTCCCATACGTCACCTGACGATGCCATGACGACGCGAGTTTGACATCCCTGCTTTAAAGCCTAACCAATAAGGCTTCTGATTGGTTGGATTTTGATTATAATATGTAGCTAAGAAGCATTCCAAATGGCTTATTCTGTCTAACATTTAAGCTCTGGGAAAATACAATTCACTCTCATTGAAAAAACCGAAACAAACAAAAAATAGGGAGACAGGAAATATAGTTTCTTGTTTCTTATTTTTTTCTCACCCCTCTACAGTATATTTCTTACCTATTTCTATTATAAGAACAAAAGACAAGATATATTTGTTCTTTCCAAGAAGTCCCAATCAGCATTTTTTGCTGTAATAGTCTACATTGATCATCCAGCAATCATCCAGAACAATTGCAGCAACTGAACGATATGGCATGTCTGGTATGTTATGAATTAAAATATTTGTTCCATACCAATTTCCTCAATGCCACTAAAATATGTGGCTTGTTCTTTTTCTGAGTTTAGACAGGGTTGTTGAATCTGAGGAACACCCAGTAAAACTCAAGAGAACTGGCTTCTTTCTCTCAACTTCTTTTGAGGAATTGAACTGCATTCCTAGGGACATGAGTGGATGCATCCCTTTTGAAATGCAAAGATTAATCAGAAAATTCTTTTATTTCCAGCCTGAGAATGAGACTTAAAAGGAGATGCAAAATTATGAAAACTAATTACCATTTATACACTTAAACAGATATTGCACCAAGAAAAGAAATGCACTGATTGTGAATTGGTATTTTTTTTAAAAAAACTGTTGAAGGAAACACCTGTATATTCTTGAGCAGTGGAAAATGAGTCTAATTAGGCACCTTTTTTAATTTAAACACAGAGGCATTATTAGAGAAATATGCAAGTGATATCAAGGTAACATCCTATCAAATGAGAAACAGATGTGTGCGAGGACAAAAGCAGGCAAAAAGCAATTTGAGATTAGCAGTTCCGCAAACTAAGAGTTGAAAGGAATAAACAGGGAGCACACAGAAAATTCCTATCTATTTTATTGCTCCTTGCAATTGTAGGTCATGAGATTTACAGAGCCAGTGCAATTGAAGTCACTGTTCCAAAATCCTTTTCACCAATCATTCACCAAGCCACAACTTCCATCTACCTGTATCAATCTTTGGGCAAAGGCTTTGTAGGTCATCTGCCACATCTCTTTTAATGGGCAGTATTTCAATTAGTCCCTTTTACTGTGTATCTTGTACATAATATACTCTATGTTTATGTGCTTCATTCTAATGCAATCTTCCTCATTAGGAAGAACTGACAGTACCTATAGTTGTTATTATTGTATTTGACTCATAATCTCAAAGTCCTTTGATAGTTCAGTCTCTTGGCATGATTGTGCTTCTGATACATATCTGCTTCTGGGGACAACAGAATAACAACTGCCCATCTCATTTGAAGAACAGCCACTCATTTAAGGATTTACAACCTTTTTGGTGTTCTCCCAAGTCTTCCTTTCCTGGTCCCTCAAAACCAGGTGACTGCTCAACATAGATGTCTTCCTAGGGCAAATATATCCTCCATGCAGAAATGCAAACTTTACACCAGGGTGATGCACCTGCATATTCCCAGCTGTTGCTATACTGAGCAGTGTTTATATTGAAGTATTATGGCAAAAGTCTCATCATAGTCTTCATCTGTTAGTCTTTTGAAATGACCAAGGTCAAGAAACAGAAGCAGCAGGGATTTATTTATTGTAGTAAAGTAAAATAGCAGTACCTTGCAATCCTGTCAAAATTTATCTCCACCACATTTTATGCCAGACAAAATCAAGATGAAGTTATTTTGAGTTATTTTCTCAGAATTGAGTAAAGTTTTCTCCCTCTGCAGCAGTTCCCTGCTCTCTTCCCAACAGCAGATCTACATTTTTTTCCACACCATATTTTTTAATATGTCCCCTTCTGGCTTTATGCGCTGGGCATCTACTTCTGCATTGCATTGGATCTTGAAAACCCATTTTCAACCCATTATTTTCTTTCCTTGCAGATCATTCAATGAGTTCCTAAGTATTCTTTTGAAATGTTTTCATTTCCTTTTTTTTTTGCAGGGTTTTTTCATTGTTTAGATTTGTTAGCAAACACTTACTCAATGTCTTTCCAAGAACAAGACTCTTCTATCTGTTCCTTTTTGGTTATGTAGGATAAACTTCAGGGTGGAACTTTTTTGTTGGATCTCTCTGAACATCATAGCTGCAACGATTCAGTTTATGTTTCTGGATCTGATGTGCCATTGAATAATTAGCACATGTCCATTGAAACAAATGGATTAAGGCTGATTATCCAACTGTAAGGAGTATTCTTCAAAGTGTATTCTGAACATTAAAATAAGTCATGCTGTATGTTTGTGTGGAGAGATCCAGGATTCTCTATCCCTGCAGTATTGCTAGTTTCCAAGCAACATGCCTTCACCATATCTATTACCAAGTTTGGTCCTTTTTATTTTTGATTCATTGGTTTAGACCAGGAGTGAAATCTACTTACCTTCCTTACCATCTCGGAAGTGCACGCATCACATGCGCATGTGCAAAACCTTCTGCGCATGTGCAGAAGGTAAAAAACACATTACTTCCTGGTTAAAACCAGGAAGTAATGACACCTGGGTGGGAGGGCGGAGCTTTGCTCCACCATTACTACCGGATCGCCAAACTACCAGCCACAATTGCTACCAGATCATGCAACCCAGTCTGATCCAGTAGCATTTCACCCCTGGTTTAGACTTTAAAACCAAATACTCTATTATAATAGGCTGGCAAATATACACTAGTTTGGGCTTCTTTCTATGTTACAGTTCATGGGGCATATTTATGGCCTTATTAATAATGTGCTTTTAAGAGGAGGCAGTGGTAACTTCTTCCACTGCGTCCTGTCAAGACATACTCTGATAGAGAGAAGTTCTTTGAAGATGGGCTCCAGTACAAGTCTGAAAGCTCAGAAGGCAAAATCTCTGATCCCAGCGGCTGACCCAGATTGGATCCTGCAACATTATCTTGGGACACATATATTCACCTTTCATTCGTAACTTCTTCCATGCAGAAATTATTTTCTGGTCCTGGATCTTGCAGTATGAACTTCATTTCTCTTAGAGAGAGGTTTCCTCTTAGGCATGTCATGCATTCTGGCATATAAAACATAATAATCTCATGTAATTCCTTGTTCCTTCAAGTACTTTTTTATGTTACCCACCATGTATTCACTCACATTATTTGTGTGTAGAACTAAGAGCTTTCTGTCAAATTTGTTGCTTACTAGAGACACATAAACGTACCTTAAATTATTTTCATAAACTGAGCAAATAGCTAGTTATAAAGCTAAAGGAAATTGTTGAATAGCTTTTTGTTTCTGCCTGTTGTCATTACTTTATTGACCTACAAATATTGTCTGGGCCAGTTCCAGGAACAGCCTCATCAATTTTACTTTCGGGGCATTTCAACTGAGCTACATGTGGTTGCATTCTCAATCCTTTTGCTAAATACTCAAATTTCTGAAAAGCATCTGGATTCTTATATCTCTTTCTTCTGTGCCATAGGCTTAAACACTGCATCATTTGGCTGCTTTTGCCTTAGCCACAGCACTATCTATTTCAAACAATGCATTTTCTGGGAGGGTGCCTTTCATCATTCTCCATTTTGAGACATGCGCACAAAAGTTGCCTTTAAATTTTACTTCACACTGTTCCTGTGTCATAGACTTTAATGAGGGCAGACTGGACTCCAAAACCAGCTGTACAGAAAAGCGTGCAAATATTATAATTAACTAAATAAATAAATCCAGGCCATACAACACACTTTGAATTGTAACACTAGTTTGTTTTCCTTTACTTCCTACACTCAGAGTCTTGCAGGTGATAAATTATAAAGTTAAAATTTGCCCTGTCTGTCTTCTCATCAACCATGACTCTGACAACGGACTATAGTCTCCCAATTCCTGGAAGGAAGATTAAGATCAGAATAATTGACATTTCCAGCTTGCTACACATTTTTTGTCTCTCAACTTGTCTGGTCATTTCTGTCATCTCATCCACATGCAGATTTATGGTTCACCCTTCTCTGAGCTGCTTATTGCAGAGTCTTGCAAAAAGATCTTCATTTGAAATTGCAGATCTTTTATCATTTATAAATAAAACTCAATATCTGAATCAGTTTTCTAGCTAAGTCTCGTAGATAAACAACAGTAGGATCACTCACTGACAACTGGATCATTCCAGCTGCTCTGCCATTTTACAGCCTCCCGCAATCTTGGATTGTACTCTGCATTCATGGGTTAGGGTCCTGTTGTGTCTGTGCCCCCCGAGCCAGGCCTCCTGCCAGAAAGTGACTTGGAAAGTGAGGGGGAAGGGCCATCAGGACTTACCTCAGGAGCACCAGCTTCCCTGGCTCAGCTCCAGGAGCCAGAGGCAGGCCAGGTGGAAGAGATAACAAGGCCTCCGTCCCCTGACTCTTCCCCCCCCCAGGCCACGCCTCCATACCCAGCTGATGGCAATCAGGCCTGGCTGGACCCTAGGTTTCGTAGGCAGGAGAGGCAGGAACAACAGAAGCGGGTGGGGCAGGCCTAGGAAGTGCTGAGTCATGGAGCCACACCCCACAGGATATAAAGGCAGCAAGAGTGCTGTGCCTCTTCGTAGCAGGCAAATTAACTGCTTAACTAAGAGCTGAAGTTTGTTCCTGGGTGACTCATCAGCGTTGAGGGAGATAACAGAGACACTTGGCAGACTCTCGCTATTTTGCTGCCAGAGCTGATAGTGCCGGCTAATTAAGCCATCGCTCGGACAGAGGCGAAGGGGGACAGAACAGGTCCAGGATAAAGGCAGTCACTTGCTACTAGAGAAGTATTTTCATCAGGCTTTTTCATAGCTTGAAACATTCCTGTTCTTACTCTGGAAGTCATCTGCTTTTCTTTCTAGTCTTTGTTACGGGTGCTCACAATGACTCACACTTCTATATCTTTCATTATATTTTTTGCTCACTGCTCTGGGCCCATAACCCTGATAGACAGAAGTGATTTGTTTAATCCTGGAGAATGGGGTGAATAAGTCTAGAGAAGCAGCCACTTCCTTTAGTCAAGAATCAAAAGAAGAATTGTGTGAAATAAAGGCAGGAAGGAAGGAACCTGAGATAAGCAACCTCACAGGTAAAGAGCAGAGTAAGAAGATAAACTGGGAGCAGGGGGGGGAAATCCCTAATTATCTACAAGCCAGGTTGTAACGTAGTGAGAATCAGTGCAACTGAAATTGGCTAAGCAGATGATATAGTAAATTGGAGAAAGAAGGAGTGCTGAGTGCCCTAAACTGAGAAGGGAGAATGCGTATCTTACATCCTCTGGAGCAGGAGAACTCCTGTCTTATATAAGGCATGATAGAAGAAGAGTATAGCTGATAATGAGGTATGAAAGCATTGATGATATTCACAAGCTGGCATCGGCTAGTAATAGCAGTATTAGTATCAGACAAAGGCGCCTCCAAGAAATGGGAAGAAGAAGCCAGTTAGATTTCGGTGCACATATGCTATAAGCTAAAACGGTACATAACTTTTGAACAAAGTTCCAGAACAAGGAATGCTATCCCAAAACTAAGAAATAGCAGAAAAGTGTAGAATTCAGTACAAAATGTTTTTAAAATGAGGTTCTACATCCTATTCTCAGCAATATTGGCAAGCTCACTTGGAAGAATTTTCCAATGAGGTCTTGAACAATGCCCTATTTTTAAAAAATATAATTTACAATATTACGTAGCATTACTCAGTAATTCAGGAAATCTGCTTGAGAATAGCAGATACATGCTAAATTATCCTATTCCAAGGTCTGGAATTCATGCTTACATTTTAGATTGTAGAATTAGTGGATAGCTATCGATTATATAATTAAATGCAAAAACTTAGCCCTGAGCAATCTGTGATAAAGGTGGAAGTGCTTAAATTTCTCCAAGTTCAAAATTATTCCTTATATGAAGAGAAAGAGAGAGAGAGACTGAGACTGAGACTGAGACTTCCTTTCCAATACCTTAAATTTCAATCACAGGACAATCTATTAAGTGTACAGTAAAGAGTAAATAAAATTTGCATAGAACAGAAAGCAAACTTCATCCTTCTGTTGAGCAACATACAATTGGCAAAACATTGTGATGAGGAATTCTAACACTACTGCAATAATATTTGTAAATGGACTTGCAGAATGACCAATGCCTCGCTAAAAAAATAATATTCTCAATTCTAAGTCAGCTACTAAGGGAAGTTATGGACTAAGGCAATTAGGAATATTGTAGATAACTCTAATCTGAAGTCATTAATTTCATCATATTCTATAACATGATGATAAATTCTTCTTCTTAAGGACAACATTACATAATGAATGCTAGCCTAAGTTCCCACAAAATGGGGAACCAAAACTTACTGAAGTTGCATCTACTGTTAGCAGTATCAATCGAAGAATGGGAAAATTTCTGTTCAAAGAAAATACATATAAAAAGGGTTTTGCCGTGAATTAAATCCTTTTGTTCACAGTGATTATTTTGGGTATAAAAGTAACAGAATATCAATTCTATTAAAAATCATTTCATCCAAAGAGAAACAAAAGAGTTTTTGGGTGGTGCTATATGTGGATTAAGAAACAGTTATTTAAAACCTAGGTGGCTCTTCTAATATTAAGTTAAAATTTACAACAGCTTTGACCATTTGATCTCCTGGTTAGGTCTAATAAGATTCCAAATCTTGACTTTGATGAAGTAAGCTTTGAAAATATTTATGTATCCTAAAAAATCATATGTGAAAGCTTTCCTTAAACACTATTTATTCTGAACTGCATTTATTCATATAATCTTGTCAGATTTTAGTGTTTTTTATTTAAATGATTGGAGAAATAGACATTCTTTTTCTCCAGCCCCTTATATAAATGGTACATATCACCTGTGTCCTGCACTGGATGGGTTTATCCAATCATTGGTTAATGAAATTTATATATTTTTTTTATTACATTAATTGCATTTAATGTTTTATTACATTAAACTTTCCTTTCACTTATCTACATCTTCATTCCATATTTCTATTTTCCAGGAAATCATTTTAATGAGGATATGGTTACAGGCTATACTACTTTTAGATTAGATTCATCCTTGTTAGAATACACAAGACTATGATTAATGTATGTTACAGTATTTAGTTTATGTTCCCTTTTTCATGTATCCCATCCCTAGGCCTTTCCTTGGATACTATTCGTCAGCCTCTGCTTCTTTATAAACATCTATTGTCCTGCTTCCTCTGAAGTTGGTTTATTTTCTGAATTACTGGACCCAATGACCACTGTTGCTCCTGAATATGGCATAATGGATAATGTAAACAAGATATTAATGACCTCCAACTGTTTTGTTTTATTTTGTTAGATTAAGATATTTTTGATGAATGCTGTTCTTTCAGCAGTACACCTGCTTTGCGTACATTGATAGTGTAATTTGAAAGAAGAGTTATATAGATATATATACATATATGTACGTATGCATACACACAGTAAAGAAGTATCTGTGTAAATGTGCATGTGTGTGTATATAGATATATATATATGCATACATATATGTATATATAATTATTGTGAATACAAAAATGACTGATCTATGTAGATGTATGAATTTTGATTCTTGTTTGACTTTGTCTTCTTACCATCTCCTGATGTAGCTGTACGTTTACAAGCTGAGCTTTATCATTTGGTATGATCAGGCCACTGGAATCAGTTGGGGGAATGGGAACATGAGGATAAACCTACTATCTAGACCAGTGGTGGCGAAGCACACATGCACTCGCCTGGGTTAAAACCTGAAAGAGGAGCTGCCCAGGGTGCATGCGCGCCCCCGAAAAGGAACTTCTGGTTTCCAGCGCGCACATACACTCCAGCCAGCTAGTCTTCCAGGTTTCTGCCACATATGTACGTGCAACGATCAGCTGGCCAGCACGCATGATCACGCAGGAAAATGGAAGATGGACCAGCTCTTCCAGTTTCTGGCACTGCCGCATGCACGAAAGCTAGCTGATCGTTGCATGCGCATGCTCACCAGAAACCCGGAAGAGGAACAGGCAACACCGCACATGCCAGGCAATATGGCACCAAATGCGACTTTGGGCACACGTGCCATAGGTTTGCCATTACGGATCTAGACTGTATCCAAGTAATGTGGAATTTCCTTCTTATAATTATTTTTGCTCAATCTTGAAATTTGAAAATCCAGTCCAGACTTGATACTCAGATGTGTCGAACAGTTGGTTTACATGGTTCACATTGTGACCAATTTAATGGTTGTTTTCCTCAGGGTATTTTCAGTGGACTCCAGCATGGTATTAGGCATCACTTTTCAAATTCTGTTATTGTATACAGATGCACTGGATTGGGGATTAGATGCTCGGTAGAATAAAAAAGAGAATAGATGCAGGTTGAAAAGAATTAAAATGAGAGGAAGCAGAATTTACCATAAGCCTTGCAACATGAAGGAAAAAATATCCCAGTGAAAGAAACCCTCTCTACTGCCAATGCCATTGTACCACCAAAGTATCAAAGATACCCCAAGAAAATCTACCTTGGCCAGAAAATAAACTGGAGAGTGCTGATATTCTTATGCTGCTCCTGGAATGGTACTTTTCTTAATTTTCAGACTGTCCATGGTAGGTAGATGGGAAGGTACAAGACTACAAGCATGTATGTCTGTGCATTATGTGGGTGTGGGTACATGGAGGCAGGCTTCTGAAGACACTTATATGATATGCTGCTTGCTCAATGATTGATTGAGAGCTTCTAGTAAACTTGTAACAAGTCAATCCAGGTCCTTTGCAGGGTTGTTGTTATGTTGGGGTGAAGATCCTAACCCTTAGAGCATATGTAGCTTTTGCCCCCAGCCCCCATACCATTATGCAATTTCCTAATAGAAACACAGTTTCCATCACTTAACATTTGTGGCTTAAACAGTGAACTTTTGGTGATGTGATTCCCCTTTTTTGTCCCAATAAAGGACAAAATGGCTGCACTAAGTTTTGTTTCCATTTCCCCACAGAATTTCTCAACTCTACCCAAGCCTACATTTATTTGTCCCATCCATTTCAGTGACCTCAACATGTCACTGGCCATGGTCTTAATGTTCTTGCAAGTCAGAGGTTATATGAAAAAAAAAATCAAAATTATCTCCCAGAAAAGTTTGTTTTACCCCCTCATAAAACAAGTGTCTTGTATTATGCATAATGGCTACCATAATGAAAATGTTTACAGGAATCTGTGGTATGTATTCACTATGTGACTCCAGGTCTATGAGATAAATGCCAGGCCCATGAAGAGATTGTGGGTTTTGGTTAATTAAAGCCTACTAGATTTAGAGAGGAGCACTTCAAGTTAGAAGTACGTGTTACTGTCAACAAAGCTACATATTAGGACAGTGTTTCTCAATTTCAGCAACTTTAAGGTATATGCATTTCAACTCCCCAAATTTTGCAGCCAAAATGCTGGGGAGTTGAAATCCACACATCTTAAAAGTTGTTGAGATTGAGAATATTGTATTAGGAGATGGAGAGTAACATTCTGTGTCATGCCAGTCTGCCTCTTCTTCCATAAAGAGCAAAAACTATACTTAAAAAAATACAACAATAAAAGGATTATTTTATTCATGCATAGTGTGTCTTGCCTTGTTACTTTTTTGGGAAAGGATCAACCTTCATTATGTCATTGTCAAGATACAACAGAGAATTATGCTCCTATACTTGTTCCACTGTGTAGAAGTGGGAATTTTTACATATATAGATGGATATTCCACATTTAATATATGGGAAAATGTTTGCCCAAATTCCCAATTTTATGTAGTTATTAAAAATTACAGGAAACTTCAACTGCTTCTTGTTATTCTACTCTGAGAAAGCAGGCAAAATGTATGCTAACTCAGTTTTATTTTGAGGGGGAAGGAGGAAAGAGCTTATATTTATGGTTGCTATTGTTATTTGAAAACATCTGAAAAAATTTGAGGCAAATCAATGATTTGGTGCATGTCTCAGTTTAGAGCAATAGTACTTAGACTTATATATCGCTTCACAGAGCTTTACAGCCCTCTCTAAGCAATTTACCAAGTCAGCATATTGCCCCCAAATTCTGGTTCTCATTTTACCGATCTCAAAAGGATGGAAGGCTGAGTCAACCTTGAGCCGGTCAGAATCTTAACTGTTGGCAGTTGGCAGAATTAGCCTGCAATACTGCATTCTAACCACTGTGTCACTATGGCTCATCATTTGATTCACCTAAGTCTAAATCATTATTAGCAAATATTCTATAATTACATTTATGCATGCACATACATTTCAAGAGATGGCATTATTTTCTTACAGGGAAGCAATTTCAAGAGTTATACTTATTAAGAAAGATAAGAATCTTGAGGAATGGCAGAAAGGAATTAACAAATTTATATGGGAAGGTAAAAATGCTAGGGTTAAAATGAAAATAATTCAAGATTCTCAGGAAAGGGGAGGTTTAAAAATGCCCAATTTTAAATTATACTATGAAGCAGCTGCTCTCTCTGCAATAAGTGATTGGTTTAATTTAACGGAGGAAAGAATTTTGAATATAGAAGGTTATGACTTGCTATATGGATGGCATGCATATTTAATTTATGACAAAAAAGTGGATAAGGCCTTTAAAAATCATGTGCTAAGAACTGCTCTTCATGTGTTTGGAAAAATACTCTTATAAACTAAATTATAAGGTTCCTATATGGGCAAGTCCTAGACATACAATAGAGAATATAAATATAGAACAGAATCAGGAAATGATTACATATAAAGATCTTTTGTATACTGAAAGAGGTAATTTGCAATTAAAATCTCTGCACGTATTAAAAGAGGAAGGGAAAAATTATACTTGGTTTCAATATGAGCAACTACGTGCTAGATGGAAGGAAGATCAGAAAATTGGTATAGAGCAGAACGAGGGAAATTTGGTAAAGCAAATTAGAAATCAGTCTCAGGAGCATATAAAGAGATTGTATAATGTGTTACTTGAAATAGATTCTGAAAGGGACTTGGTAAAGGACTGTATGATAAAGTGGGCACAAAATTTTCAGGAGCCAATATTATTGGAAACTTGGGAAGAAATTTGGGTTAGAAATGTTAAATTCACACAGGCACAGAATTTGAGGGAAATTTTTTATAAAATGTTTTATAGATGGCATCTAGATCCTAAAAAATTATCGTGTATGTATCCAGATATGCAAGCAAAATGTTGGAGATGTAATTGTGATGACGCTACATATTTTCACATTTGGTGGACTTGTAAGGACATAAAGGCCTTTTGGATAAAAATTTGGTGGATTTTACAAAATGTTTTGAAAAAGAAGATAAAGTTCCTGCCGCAATTTTTTTTGTTGGGAATTATTACGGATTGTACAGTAATTGAGACTAAATTGATTTTAAATCTAATAACAGCAGCAAGATTACTAATAGGACAATACTGGAAGAAAAAAGAAGTACCTACAATAGAAGAATGGATATTGGAAGTTGCCAATTTGGCTGAGATGGCGAAGATATCAGCCTTTTTGAAAGACAATACGCAAGAAAGATACTTAAAGGAATGGAAAAAATGGATTGACTATATTCAACGTAGATATCAGACTAAGAGTTATCAGACTGTTTTTGAATGATTATGATGTATTATTTTTGATTGTTTTTGGGGGAAGTTAGGAATTGATGATTGTAGGGGTATAATTAAGTTGGGATGAAATTTTTTTAGCATATGTTTGTTTTATTTTTAACTATACCTTGTGTTCGTTCCGGGAAGTCGGGGGAGGGAGGGGGGTTGTGAAGGGAGGGGGGGGAAAGGGGGGGGGGAAATTTTGTAAAACTTTTTGAATAAAAAAAAAAAGAGTTATACTCCATTATCAAGACCAGTAATAACTCTTAGTCCACTAGATATTCAACCAAAGCTTTCTAAAGTCCTTATTTTTAAAGGAAAACCAGACAAAGGATACACATGTGTTCTAGAAACATCTGCAATTTAGAAACAAGTATTCTGGTTGCCTCAGTCCCTATGAATTAAAAAAAACCTGGAAAATATAGTGCAAGTTGACTAGTAGTTTGGTAGACATCCATAGGTTTTCCTGCTAAGTTAACTCAAGCATAATAAAGTACTAGAATTTCCTTTGGCCATTATGTCTGAACTAATCTTCCAGAATGGCAATTATTCCCTACAAGTGTTTTCTTCTGTTGCATTATTGCCAGATAAATAACTTCCAACTATGCAGTGCATCCCAAAGGTGCTTTTCCACCTTTGGAAGTTAAAGAAGTTTTTGGGATGAGAAAAAAAACGTCTTCAAGGAAAAACGAAGAAAGTGCAGTTGTCTTTCAAAAAAGCACCTTTGGAACAATCTTGACCTGAATGATTGAGAATCTCCATAGACATTATACAGTGCATCCATGGCCTCTATAGATCACATAAAAACCTTACTAATATCAATCATTTTTCATCATCAAACTTTGGACCAGTCACTCTCACACACTTTACAGCGTTTTTGTGGAGGGGAAAGGAGGAAGAAGAAATATGTGTGAGTTTGCCACCTTCAGGTATTTATAAAAATGATAAAGGCAGAATATAAATGAATAAAATATTAATTTCTTCAGTAGAAGAAAAGCCACAAGATTAAGTTAGTTTTGATGTTTATTCCATTCTCCAGCAGCTTGTTTGTCAGATGATTGTCTCCTATTATTCACAAACTGCTGTATGATTGATCTTCTTGGTTATATGTTGCTGTTTTACAAACAGAAGTAGAATCAGTTTTGCAATATCTCCTTATGTTGAAAGTAGTATAATTATAAGGAGATTTGTATATTTTTATTTTGCTTCCAAAGAGAAGTCTAAACAATTCTCCAACTATGTATTTCTCATTAAAAAAAGAAAGAAAACGTCTAAAATTGAGACCCAATTTAAGATAGACTAATAATTTTACAACGATCCTTCACTCTAATCCAACTGTGAATACGTCCAAGGGCCAAGGTTAATGGAAGTTGCCCAGCATTTAGAGTGCCATGTCTTCCACACCTGTCCTCTCTATGGGAAGACACAAATCAAAAAAAGTTGCATAAATGCAACTGACTATCTCAGGCATTGGAGGTATAAACAAGCTTTAGATCTACTTGATCTTGAGTAAGTGTAGGACAAATCAGATATGGATTTTTGTGTAAACTGATATTCTCATACTGAAAAGAAAGATGATCGAAGCCATGGTGGCGCAATGGTTAAAATGCATTATTGCAGCTAACTCTATCCACAGTCTGGAATTCAATTCAATTCAAGGCTGATTTAGATTTGCATCCTTCTGAAGTCTGTAAAATGAGGACTCAGGTTGTTGAGTCAATATATTGACTCTGTAAACCACCTAGAGAGGGCTGCAAAGCACTATGAAGCGGTATGTAAATTTAAATGCTATTGCTAAATTCCTGAAATGTTTCTGCAACTTATGTTTATGATCGCCCCTTTTTCTAATCACAGTTTATACATGGCTGTAAGGTGCTGAATCCTGATCTTGTAGGAAAAACTAAAGATAATATTGCAAACTTGATGTACATTCTCACAGTTACAATCTTAGTCAGCATTCCTTTTATTAACAAACTAGTCCAATGCTGAAAGAGGCAGATCAAGAATTATCTGAGCAAAATTAGGATGTTCCTCCAGGGACTCACGTGCCATTATTCATCCCTACCTGCTTTGGGCTTTGGAATTAGCACTTGGAGAAAATGGCATCATTGTGGGACAATCATAGCCTGCCTCTATCTACAGTTACACTGACAAATTGCATTTACATAAGCATAAGTATCTTTACATTTTAATACCTTTTTCTGATTTAATAAAGAATCTGAATAGGTAGAGTATTCCAGTAAATAGAATGGGGAGTGGGGATTAAGACAAGATCATATCCAAGTGACAACTTCCAAAGTATTTCCACTAATGAAATAATTGAGCAACCTGGCATAGAAACATAATCCAATAATCTCTTATTTTGGAGGGTTTTTTAAAAAACCAAATCCACTCAGGTGTTTTTTTTCAGTAGACCTACATAGTTGCATCTCAGTACTGAATCTTGGCCTGAAACTAGACTTGAATGGGTCTAGATCAAGGGTTCCCCAACCTAAGCCCACTACCCTTCAGAACCAGGCCGTAGGAGTGAGTGAGCATATATGTGTAGCTCCATTTGTGCAAGAAGTGGACCCACGTGCCCTCCGCTTGTGTAAATGGAGCTGCGTGCATGTGCGTGCTCACCCATCACTTCCACGCCCCAGTTCCCAAGAGATCAAGACCGGTAGTGTGCTGCAGCCTGGGGGTTGGGGACTCCTGCTCTACCAGCTACCCTTTACTATCACCTGAAAGCTATAGCCCTGCCATTCACCACCGCAGGGAGACGGAACCTATACGGTGGTTCCGTCCCAGGCGCCTGATGGACCCTGAGAGGTTCCTGACGGAGCTTGGGCCATTCCCTGAGGATCTGGCCCACGGCACGACTGAGGAACTGGTCGTGGCCTGGGAACAGGCCGCGGCCGGGGCCTTGGACCGTGTCGCGCCTTTGCGGCCTCTGACCCGCGAGATCTCGACCGCCCCTTGGTTCTCCGAGGGGCTGAGGGAGATGAAACGCCGGAGAAGACGCCTGGAGAGCACCTGGAGGTCCAGTCGCCCGAACTGATCGACACTAGTTAGGTCCTATTCTAGGACCTACCTAGTGGCAATGAGGGAAGCGAGGCGACGCCTACGCCCACCCTCATTGCGCCGGCAGATAACCGCCCGCCGCTTGCCTGGGTCACCCGCCTTCCTACATCAGGAGGTGCGGATGACCCTTGCAGGACGAGCCGAGGAGTTTAGCGGTTATCTATACGATAAAATCGCCAGCTGAGGGACGGTCTGGATCGAATTTGGGATGATCCAAGCGAGGGAGAGGAGGCACGCCTTGTTGAGTCCATTTGGGATCAGTTTGACCCTGTGGCCCCCGAGGACGTGGCCAGGTTGTTGGGGAGGCTTCACGGCACGACATGTTTACTGGACCCGTGCCCTTCCTGGCTGGTACTGGCCACTCAGGAGGTGACACGAGGCTGGCTCCAGAGGATTATCAACGCTTCTTTGTTGGGAGGGGTTTTCCCTGCCGCCTTGAAAGAGGCGGTGGTGAGACCCTCCTTAAGAAGCCTTCCTGGACCCAGCTGTTTTGGGTAATTATCGCCCAGTTCCAACCTTCGCTTTGTTGCGAAGGTTGTAGAGAGTGCCGTGGCGCGACAGCTTCCTCAATACCTGGATGAAGACGTCTATCTAGACCTGCTCCAGTCCGCTTCCGACCCGGATACAGCACGGAGACAGCTTTGGTCGCTTTGGTGGTCGATCTCTGGAGGGCTCGGGACAGGGGTTATTCCTCTGCCCTGGTCCTATTAGACCTCTCAGCGGCGTTCGATACCATCGACCATGGTATCTTGCTGCGCCGGTTGGGGGGATTGGGAGTGGGAGGCACCGTATATCGGTGGTTCTCCTCCTATCTCTCTGACCGGTCGCAGACGGTGTTGACAGGGGGGCAGAGGTCGACCGCGAGGGGCCTCACTTGTGGGGTCCTCAGGGTCGATTCTCTCGCCTTCTGTTCAACATCTACATGAAACCGCTGGGTGAGATCATCAGTGGTTTCGGGTGAGATACCAGCAGTACGCTGATGACACTCAGTTGTACTTTTCCACCCCGACCACCCCAATGAAGTTGTTGAAGTGCTGTCCCGTGTTTGGAGGCCGACGGGTCTGGATGGGGAGAAACAGGCTCAAGCTTAATCCTCCAAGACGGAGTGGCTGTGGATGCCGGCACCCGATTCAGTCAGCTGCAGCCGCGCTGGCTGTTGGTGGCGAGTTATTGGCCCCAAAGGATAGGGTGCGCAACTTAGGTGTCCTCCTGACGATCGGCTGTCGCTTGAAGATCATTTGACGGCCGCTCCAGGGGGCCTTCCACCAGGTTCGCCTGGTTCGCAGTTGCGCCTTCCTTGATCGGGATGCCTTATGCACGGTCACTCATGCGCCTGCTACCTCTCGCTTGGATTACTGTAATGCTCTCACATGGGGCTCCCTTGAAGTGCGCCGGAGGCTTCAGTTAGTCCAGAATGCAGCTGCGCTGGTTATAGAGGAGCTACACGTAGCTCCCATGTAACACCGATCCTGCGCAGGCTGCACTGGCTGCCTGTGGCTTTCCGAGTGCACTTTAAGGTGTTGGTTATGACCTTTAAAGCGCCCATGGCTTAGGACCTGGGTACTTACGGGACCGCCTGCTGCTACCACATGCCTCCCACCGACCCGTGCGCTCCCATAGAGAGGGACTTCTCAGGGTGCCGTCCGCCAAACAATGCCGGCTGGCGGCCCCAGGAAGGGCCTTCTGTGGGGCACCCACACTCTGGAATGAGCTTCCCCGGTTTACGCCAAATACCTGACCTCCGGACATTTCGTCGCGAACTAAAAACACATCTTTTTATCCGCGCGGGGCTGGCTTAAATTAGTTTTAAGGGAAATTTTATTAATTTTAAATGGGGTTTTTAGTATGGAAAATTTTAATTTCAGGCTAATTTAATAAGTTTTTAAATGGTATTTTAATTTGTATATTGTGTTGTTCTTACTTTTGCCTGTACACCGCCCTGAGTCCTTCGGGAGAAGGGCGGTATAAAAATTAAATAAAATAAATAATAAATAAATAAAATAAATAGCTGGTCCAGGTTGCAGCGACATAGAAGGGCATGCCTTGATGCCTATGTGACACCTTAACTTTGCAACTTACAGTGATTGCCAGTTTGCTTCTGGGTACAGTTTAAAATGTTGGTAATTACCTATAAAGGCATAAGATCTGGTAACTTGAGAGACTGCCTATCTCCCATAGTCTCTACCCAATGAATTTACCTCCAGGTTCCATCAATTAAACAATGCCATCTGTCTGAGGAGATCCAGATGGCTCTCACCCTGCTGGTGTCTCAAAAGGTGTTGGAGACTTGCCTCTTCACTCAGGCCTTTGGCAAGCATAAATTTCCCTTTGGAGTGTGTGTGTGTGTGTGTGCACGCGCGTGTGCTTCTTTTCAATTCAGTTCATCTTTTTGTAAGCCTTGCTACCTTTGCTCTTCATTTTTGCTCATTGTTGCTTTTTCCCTTCTTTTTAATGCTTTTATTTGTAAAGGTCATATAACATTAAATAATGTCTGATCTGACACCTTAAGAAAGGACTTATTTTAATTCCAAAGAATATTCACTTCAATTTAATAATGTTAAAAATATTGCTCATTCTACATACTTATACCCTGCAACAACATGCTCGACAAATCTTAAATTTTATATGCTGTGCATGAAGTGGATATTCCTCTTGGTGGCAGCACCTAGCCAACATTGGCTAATTTTGAAAATGTAAGAAAGGTTACAAGATATTTGGTAAGTAAGACCTGATTAATACTTGCATAAGAGATCACCAGGAAACACTAGATTGTCTTTTTCCATTTCATTGTTGTTGTTGTTGTTGATGATGTTGTCATCTAAGGCAAATCTCTTATAAATTGTTTACAATAAAAATGTACAGACATGTCCATGAAGTTGCCAGGAATTAAATTCAGCACGGAGACTTGATCTTACCTTAAGTCAGATACTGAAATCTTAAGGAGCTTTAATGTTTAACAACCTTATGTACTCCATAATCAATGTGCTAGTATGTATGGGATCATGAGATTCTTAGGTGAAGTGGCATATTTTTTTTAAAAAAAGAATAGTATGTCAACTTTTTCTGAAAGCAGATATGAGTAAAGGTAGAAGTTTCCTTGAAGTTTTGATCATAATTCTTTTACCTCTAAATATTGTGTCAGTTTCACATGATTTAGCATCCACTCTCTTAATTTTGGTAGCCCAGACAACTTCTACTTGCATACATTTCTCTCTTAATTTTCAATGGCAGTGTAAGACTTAACATACAAAATGATAGTCACAATGACTTTACTTTTCATCATCAGCCAAAATTTGTCTTCGCTGATTTCATAAAGGCACATGGTTGGGCCATAATTTGTAATTCTCAACGTAGCTGCTGTACTACCATGTTTCCCCGAAAATAAGACCCTGTCTTATATATTTTTGAACCCTGAAATAAGCACTTGGCCTTATTTTTGGGGAGGTCTTATTATTTTGGGGTGCATGGAGCAAAATGGGGCTCCTCTTGCCATCTTACCTGATTTCCAGCTCTACATTTAAATATTTTCAGGGAGGGCTTATTCTCAGGGGGGAGGCTTATTTTAGCATATGCGCTCAAAAGCCCGATTGGGCTTATTATCAGGGGATGCCTTATTTTTGGGGAAACGGTATCAGCATAATTTTAGGAAGTGTCTTCAATAGAATTTATCTGATTGGAATAATTATCATACTCTGGCACAGGCATTCAGGTGCAATCCATACACCAGAACAACCTGTATCGTTGCCAGGACCGCATTCAGGAAGCCTTGGGGGTGGGGGTGCTTTCTTCAGTGTTTCCCAGATGTTCAGCTAGTTCGCCTCCTCAGGCAGGCAGGTGCCAAATTGTTCTTGTTTTGGGTCAGCCTGAGCTCCAGCAAGGAGCTGCTTTGCACAGTCCTATTGTCTTTCCCCTCAAGAAAGGTTTGTTCACATACTGAGAATGGGTGACTCTGTCCTTCTGTTAACAATACCCGAACAAGTAACTACTTTCATTCATTGCATATGTGGAAAACTAATCAAGTTCTTTAATATCAAACCTGGATGGATTGTCTGGCCTACTCCTTTGAATTAAACTACAATTTTGCATTCCCCTAACAAACATAAACACAATACACTGGGCCAGCCTGATTCTAAAACTATTGACACACCACTATTCTGAATTCCAAATTGTGATTCTTAGGTTTTCTCCAACATCAGCCTTGAAATAACAAAAGCCTGGCCGTTATTCTAAGAACAGGAGGAAAAAAGCAAACTAGAAAATCATTGGAAGGATAGTCCCAAGCTTGTTGCTGTCAGAGAAACGGACTGCTGAGATTTCTGCTTGTTACAAAAAAAGAAAAGGAAAGTTAGAGCACATAGGAATTTTAAGCTAGGTCAGAAGATTGCTACGCAATGTTATAATTTCCCACTGTTAATTTACAAAGTTGCACACAATGTTACATTGCTCCTTTGATCTCAAACAGTCTTCTAATTATTAGAATGGAAAAGAGGTAACAGACTCTACAGCATCAGTATTCTCTTTCCTTTACCATCAAATTCCTACCTTCTTTGGATTCCCATACCATGCAGCTGGAAATATTTAGATTATTTTTTTTTCTTTTCAACTGAAAAAAAAACACCTACAAAACCACAAAGCCTAGAATGAAATCTGAATGGCCTAATTCATTTCCTTTTTGCCATTTTACTTAAACAGTAAACCTTTATTTGTTTCCTGTTTCCCAGACACAATTAGGGTACACAGGAATCTCTACAGTTCACCAGCCAAATCCAATGGTCTTTGTCAATAGTTGCTTTTAGCTCCGTCAACGTTGCAGAGGATAAAGGATGCTGTTTCCAGAAGTCCTCCAGCCCAGAAAAAAGTCAGTTATTCTGAATTTGTTCTCTTTGCTCTGCTTTTTCAGACAGGGTGTACAAATTGGTAGACCAGCCTTTGTGAAATATCTGGTTTCCTTATGATTCCTTTCTTATAATACTGCCGAATTGAGCGGCTCAGCTTGTCGTAGTTCATGGCAGGCCGGTTCTTCCGGATTCCCCATAGCCGAGCCACCTGGGCAGAATCTTCAATCTTAAATATACCTAGACAGTAAATATGAGAAACAAGAAATCCATTTATGTTGGCCACACCCTCCCTACCCTTAGCACTATTACACTTTGAATCAGAGGAATTATTAACAGAAAAGATAATAAAAAGGGGAAGAAATGTTTGCAAGGAGCCACAAAAAAGTAAACAAAAAATATATTTGGAGAAGCAAAATCAAAAGCACTATATGTTTAACGTTATTTATTATTGGATGTATAGCTTTGCTTATTGTTTATTGCAATGTTCAAATCAGCTAACGCATTAGAAAATACAGTGTATAAATCATAGCAAAGTTCATATAATTCAAATCAAAATCTAAATTAAAACTGATCAGTAAAACACATATGAATCCTGATAAGCATCTGACCCATCCCATTGCTGTTATACATATTGAGAGTAGCACTGGTCCTTCACAATTGAGAGCGGCCTGAATAAATTGCCTATTTGGGAGTTCTGGTGTACACTTCTGAGCACTCCATTTCCCTCCTTCTAGTCTTTCCCTTGGTGTTCTATGCCTTTCTCTCCCTCTTTTCCAGTTTTGGTAAGCTGTAGTGCAAACTAGTTGGACCATAAGAAAGGCTGAGCACCAAAGAATTGAGGTCTTTGAACTATGGTGCTGGAGAAGACTCTTGAAAGTCCCTTGGACTGCAAGGCGATCAAACCAGTCAGTCTTAGAGGAGATCAACCCTGACTGCTCCTTAGAAGGCCAGATCCTGAAGATGAAACTTTGGCCACCTAATGAGAAAGAAGGACTCACTGGAGAAGATCCTAATGCTGGGAAAGATTGAGAGCTAAAGAAGAAGGGGATGACAGAGAATGAGGTGGCTGGATGGAGTCACTGAAGCAGTAGGCGTGAGCCTAAATAGACTCCAGGGGATGGTAGAAGACAGGAAGACCTGGAGGAAGGTTGTCCATGGGATTGCAATGGGTCAGACACAACTTTGCAACATAACAACAACAAAGTGCAAACTAACCAGAGCTCTTAATATCTCAAAAAGAGAGCTGGAATAAGTGCCTAAGCCCACAAAGACACTTTCCCCCCAGAATTCCCTGAGTGGGAGAGGCTAACAATGTCAAGCTTTGGGGACCTTTTGGAAGTGTGGAGGTGGCCGAAAGGGTAAAATAGATTTTCTGACACACTGAAGACACCAATCTGACACATGAAATTCCTCCCACCCACAACTTGGTTTTCCCCCCAGGGGAATGTATGGGGTTTCTGTATTTCAGAAGGCCTTTAGAAAAGGACTTTCCAAACTGTGGAGTCTTGGACTATCCAAATAAAGAATTTGCCTCCCATTATTAAAGAATTAAATTGATATCACTGACCTTTTTCCTTATTGAGCCAACGAATGAAGCGACCATAGTTATGAGGCTTCAGCAGAAGCTCTTTCAAAAACTGCCATAGGTGAATGGGCTGGCCTGAGCAGGATGAATCTACCTCACTGTCTGTCCAGTTCTCTTCATTGCCTAAAATAAGGAAACATCCATCCAAATTAATTTTTAAAAAGCAATGTACTTTTTATTAGAAAAAGCAAGTTACTTTAGACAGGAACAATGGCAATGTCACCTAGCTTAACATCTGCTATTGCTAGAGAAAGTAGACTCGAGTAGTGCAATGCATATTGCATAGAGCAGGGGTCTCCAACCTTGGCCACTTTAAGCCTGGTGGACTTCAACTCCCAGAAAACTCCAGCCAGCAAAGCTGGCTGGGGCATTCTGGGTGTTGAAGTCCTCCAGGCTTAAAGTGGCCAAGGTTGGAGACCCCTGGCATAGAGCTATTCTTGAAAAATTCTGGAATGCTCAGTTGCTCGTATGAACCGAGCAGCTATAGTTCCAAGAGAAATCAGTTATCAGGAACATGTTTACCCTTCAGATTACAATATATTTTCTGTATATAAGCATTTGCAACATCAGTATTAATACCCTATTTATTTCTAAGCCAATCAACAACTGTAATATTCTAGTTCAGTGATGGCTAACCTTTTTTGCGTTGTGTGCCGAAAGCACATGCACATACATGCCAGCACCTTTAATGCAATGCGTGCCTCCCTGCACATGCGCGCATACCTCCTGCCCGCTCCCCACACACATGCACATGTGACCCTCTCCATGCTCCCCCCCACCCCCTGTGCATGCGTACATGAACCCCCCACCCCGTTTTTGGCCTAGCAGGCCTCCCTGCAGTCTTCTAGGCCCAAAAATGGGCTGTGGGGGGCACAGCGTACTCTCCACACACATGCGCGCAACCTCCCTTGTGCATGCATGTGCATCTCCCACATACGCCCCACCTGTTCTGTCTCCTTCCCCACTTCAGACCCACGAGCTGGCCTTCAGCCAGTGGATTCACGGCTCTTATCAGTCCTGGCAGAGAATTCGCAGCTGCCTGCCAATGTTCAAACAAAGGACTCACGGAGCAAGACTTTCAGCTCTTTTTGAAATGGTTCAGCTAAACTTTTGCTTCCCGTGGAGTGAGAGCAGTCCCAAAGCTCCTTATATATCCTGTGGGGTGGGGCTCCTGTCCCACCCTTCCCTTTGATGACGCCACCTCTCTAATCTTCTGAAGGTCAATCCAAGCTTGATTATTATTATTATCAGCTGGGTCTGAAGGCGTAGCCTGGGGAAGGGAGGAATCAGGGGATGACGGCCTCATTACTCATCCTCCAAATGGTCTGGTTCTGATTCCTGGAGCCGGGCCAAAGGAATCGGTGCTCCCGAGGTAAGTCTTACCGGCCCTTCCTCCTCACTCTCGGAGTCACTGTCGGGCATGGGGCCAGGTTCAGGGGCTGGAGTCACAACACCACCCTCATGCATCCCAAAAATCAGCTGGCTGGCAGGAGGCACGCACACATATGCAGTGGGCAATGGCTTGCGTGCCCGCAGAAAGGGATCTGCATGCCAGCTGTGGCACGCGTGCCATAGGTTTGCCATTACGGTTCTAGTTGGTCTAGAATGAAACCACCTAAAAGTCTTCTTTCTCATCATACGATCATCACACTGATTAAATCACACTGGAAATATTCTTCTTTGTGTCCCACCTAAAAATATCAGCTGTTTCTATCTCCAAGATTCAAAAGAAAAACTCCTTATTCTTATATCTGAACTACAGTAAACCGTGGTGGTAGGTACACCATCATGCCCTTTTGGGGGGACAGTTTTCCACCAGTCCCCATAAATTTCCTTTTTTTTTTCAGCAGGCATTTAGCCTTTCAAAGTTCAACTTTTTTTTTATTTTTTTTATTTTTTATTTGAATTTATATCCCGCCCTTCTCCGAAGACTCAGGGCGGCTTACATTGTGTTAAGCAATAGTCTCATCCATTTGTATATTATATACAAAGTCAACTTTTATTGCCCTCAACAATCTGGGTCCTCATTTTACCTACCTTATAAAGGATGGAAGGCTGAGTCAACCTTGGGCCTGGTGGGACTTGAACTTGCAGTAATTGCAAGCAGCTGTGTTAATAACAGACTGCATTAGTCTGTTGAGCCACCAGAGGCCCTGTGACATTTATTTTTTTAAGCAATTGTTGTTGAATTATTTTCATTACTCTGATATATTTTTCTTTCATTCTTTAAATGCCAAAGGAATGCAGCTCTGATTGAGGAGAAAATTACATTTCCCCACTCATTCAGAACGTGATACATCTTCTCTCTCTCTGTCTTTCTCTCTCTCATTTATTTATTTTATTTTGTCACAACAATATATGTAGGTATCATACAAAAAGATTATATAGTAAATATAAGGAGGTATAAGCATATATATAGGAAGAAGAAAAGAAAAACAATAGGACAGGTACGGTAGGCACATTTGTGCGCTTATGCACGCCCCTTATGGTCCTCTTAGGAATGGGGTGAGGTCAATAGTAGAAAGTTTTTGGATAAAACTTTTAGGATTATGGGAAGAGACCACAGAGTCAGGTAAAGTATTCCAAGCACTGATGATTCTGTTACAGAAGTCATATTTTCTGCAATCTAGATTAAAGCGGTTGACATTAAGTTTAAATCTATTAGTTGCTCTAGTATTATTGCAATTAAAGCTGAAGTAGTCTTTAACAGGAAGGACATTACAATAGATGATTCTGTGAGTTAAGCTTAGGTCTTGTCGAAGGCGACGGAGTTCCAAGTTTTCTAAGCCTAGGATTTCAAGTCTGGTGGGATAGGGTATTTTATTGTTTTCAGAGGAATGGAGAACTCTTCTTGTAAAATATTTCTGGACACGTTCAATTGTATTGATGTCAGAGATGTGGTGAGGGTTCCAAACTGGCGAGCTGTATTCTAGAATTGGTCTAGCAAATGTTTTATATGCTCTGGTTAGTAGTGTGGTGTTTTTGGAAAAGAAGCTACGCAAAATTAGGTTTACAACTCTTAGAGCTTTGTTTCTCTCTCTCTTTATCTCTCCATCTCTCTTTCAGCTATACTGTAAAATAATATATATAATAATGTAGAACCCATATACTAAAGGTACATATTTTAATCAATAACTGTCTTATCTTAAAAGGACTGTACATTTTCATCTTTTAGATCTAACAGTATCCAGACAATAAGCAGAACTAGAAGGTAGCTGCTTCTACTGCAGGAATTGAAGTCATATAGAATAGAATTCTTGATTGGCCAAGTATGATTGGACACACAAGGAATTAGTCTCTAGTGCATAAGCTCTCAGTGTACATACAAGCAGCAAGTGATAAATCATGATCATAATCATAATATTATGATATGTGTTTGTAATAAAGCAACATTTGGATTCTTGAATACCTTTTTTCTGAATCCCTATAGCTTCTTAGCTTTTTGACATTTCTCTATCACTAAAGTATTTTTATTATTAGAATAATAGACAATATAAAATAAAATCTATTTTATTTTTATTGTTAGCAACAGTTAGCTCACCACAGTAATGCAGCTCCCCGGGAGCAGTTTTTTCTTTCATCCAGGCAGCTGGAAAGCAAACATAACATGGAAAGTTAATCTAATGGATTCTGACAGGCTGAATTTTCCTACTTTTTCCCATTCTTGAGGTCCCTTCAACAGTGCTTAAAGAAAGCCAATAGCTCATATAACTGGAAGGGATGCAAAGGCCAAAACCTTGCTCTGTAGCACACTCCCCATTCTACCTCAAACTGATTAGCACCAAACTGTTCCAATCCAAAGATCAGCTAAAGCATGAGGCTGAACACTGGGACAATATACAAAAAAAAAACCACAAAAAAACAGCAAGACACCAAAAGCACAAGCAAAATCATTAGCATGGATTATTTAAAGAGCCTTGTTTTCCAGCAGTAGTTTGGAAGTACCAACAGTATAGGAGAAAAATTTTCCTCTATTGCTTCTGTTACCGAAATAGCTTTTGAAGAATTTGTTCATCATTTGTTTCTCAATTCTCTTACTAAGTACCTGACTTCCAAATGTCCAGATGAGCATGTAAAACATCACCACATGATGGAGAACGTTGACGGAACCCTTCTTCAGTCATGTCACACAGTTCCTTCCCAGACAAGTCTTGAAATGATTTTCCAATCTGGGGCAATCGGTATTGGTGTTCTGTCCATAAGATCCACTTCTGGACGTTTCCTGGATTCCAGTCTGCAGGGTCTACAAAAATACCCCAAAAATATATATTCTAGAGACCGTGCACATTGCTTCACTCATAATTCATCTTCAGAGCAAATGTTCTAAGAAAATATTCCAGGCGACTAGCATTGTAAATGTTTGATATTTTCATAGTTCTGATACATCAGCCAACATACAGTTATCATATCAATGTTTTCTGCAAAGGTTTTAAATAAGTATTTATCTCTGAAATATTTGGCAGTAATAAAGCTATCTTTGGAACTGCCAAACAACAGCAGTCGGTGACATCTACAGAATAGTACACATTGGATATGGCAGGAGGTCTGATATCAGTATCCTACGCTGACATGGACAGTCCGTGGCTGATAAGGGCTGATGATAGCTTCCATATTAGTCTTTATTTTTTTCTTGTTTTCAGAAATGTTCTAGTAATTGAAGAGGTAAAACAAGCAGGTTGGCTTTTGTATAAACAGTTTGCTTTTATATTTGTTTTGGCAGCATTTAGATCCTGCCTACAGTGTACTGGGAACATTTGCCTGGCAAAAAAACAAAAATAAAACACAACACCACTGCAGCTGGAAGAACTAGAAGAGAAGCCCGATATGCTATGCTATCCATCTTTATTGCAACTAAAGTTCATGATCTCTAGTTTCCTCTATATTGATTGAAATAAAAAAGGCACAGTCCTCCTTTAGTATGCAAAATTTGGAAACCTCAACCTGAATGAAAACCTTCCTGTTATTACCTAGATAACCAACTCTTGAGAGTTCCTCAAGTTTGGATACAGTACCATTAAATTGACCAATCTAGGCAGAAACCTACTTCGCTTTCAAAATGAAATCTTCAATTCAGAGTAGAACATTAGATCAAAGAACCACCCAGCACTCTTGCCGATGCTATTTCTTCTTTATTTATACTAACTTTACCCCTTCATTGTGACCTTTATGAAGACTGCAACACACTGCTTGATCCAAAAGCTGATCAGTATCAGACTGGTCAGTAATCAATTTAGGCAATCATCAGATAAAATGTTCCTTGTCCCCCTTACTCTGATATAGAGAGGAGTCCCAATTTGCAATGGTCCCTCGTCCTCATATTGCAGTATTGAAGGGTTGGTGTGCTATTTTATTTGGTAATAATGTGTTCTAAAATAAGACATTTCACTGGTCATGCCTGATCTCAGTCAGTTAACCTAGCACAGTATTGGATGCTCATTAAGTACACATGGATGCATCCAAATGCATATATGTGAATTTGGTATCTGGAAATGATGAATAAAGTGAACAAAGTAGCAGCATTGTTTTATAAATTCGTGGCATAGTTTATGACAGGGCTCTATTCTCCTCTAGATATTTCTGGCCTTCAATTTCTCTTATTCAAAGCCATCATGATTTAGGGTCAAGACACTTGGTCCAGCACTATCTAGACAGTTCCAAAGCTGGTTTATTGCAGCCTTTCATAATTTGACTCAGTTCATCCAAATGTTAACTGCTTTTGCTTTAGCTCATGGCAGCATGGCTATTGATGAATTATAAAGGGATCACACCTGAAAAAAGCCTCAGCCGAGGAAGACTGGTTTAAAATTTCTAAGATTTATCCAAATAAAGAATGCAAATCCCATGTTGCATTTTAATATTTTTCAACTTCCTGGTCCTAACACCCAGCCAGGTTTTGCCCTTTCTAATCAGAGTTCTGCCATTTCTCCTAAAACAGTATTGATACTGCTTGAGAAGTCTAACAGTGATTTCTGTTATATGCAAATCATATCTAAATGAAAAACCCAGTGACAGTGTCTTTTTGTAATGCAACAGCCAATATGTGTATACCAAGAGAAAGCCATTCTCTCTCCATTTTCTCCCTTGTTTCTTTGCTCCTAATATGTCAAATATTTTTTATTTCCACTGTCATGAAACAATACTTGAGCTTTGATAACCAGCCTACAACAATGTTATACATCATTATATAACAAGTAAATAAATAAGATTGAAAGTTTATTTGACCCTCACATGCATCAATTCCACTTATACTGGGGCTTATATTCCTAATGTCAGGATAAAAGGCAGGTTAATAAAGACTTTTCTAATAGCCTAATGAATTTATTACCACATGTTAACCTTTTTACTCCATCAGATGCGTTTTGTGATTCATATTATCTTATACAATAACAAAATGGTTTAAGGTGTCACAAATTGATTGTTTTTGCTGGAAAGCAAACAACATAGTAGTCTGAAAGGAGTTTGAAACCCACCAACGATAGGCAAAATATATTGCCAGTTTTGGCAAATGACCACAACAGCCTCACTAGTTTTGCAATGCATGATTATGCCTCTACATACACATTTTTTATTTTGGGGGCTAAGCTGTGCCAAATATAAGTAGAACAGGTCTGTGGTACTCACCTGCGGCAATGTTGAGCAGCTTACAAGCTGTTTCAATGTCCTTGAGCACTTCACCCACCACCATTGTCTGCACCTGTTCCAAGGAGTGCTCCTCAAGGTGAAGACTGGCCTGATAATCCATCTCACAGGTGAGGCTCAATCCTTGACTGTCAATGATAGGACACTGCTCAGGTTCCTTATGCACTTCCGTCCTGCTTCCTTGATTGTTGTGTTGTTGAGTTTCACCCAAACTCTTTGGGACCCAACTGCTGTCATCTGGGTAGAGCATATTAAAGTACTGCAGGCAGTAGGTGGGAAGGGTTTGCTCAGGTGTAGCAGGGGGGCTTGGGCTGTCAAGGGACCGCCAGCTTGGGCTGTCAGGAGCTTGAGCAAGAGGTAGCTTCTCCAGGCCAGAAAAGAGTACAGGATCCTGAAGGGTGACCCGACCGTGAGGCAGAGCAGCCACACCTTGGCCAGCACTGCCCATCACTCTGTGCAAGTTTTCCTCCAGATCTACCATCAAAGGAGAGAGAAGAAAAGAAGGGGGGATGGAAACATATGCCTCAGTCAGAAGGATGGTTTGATAATAATTTCTGCATTTCTGCCCAGTGATCAGGCACAATGGAAGAAAGCTAAGCCTGTTAAAGGAAAAGAAACCACCGAAGAGTCATTCTATGGCCAAAGAGACCCCTTGATGAAAACAGGTTAAATAGCTCTTCAAGGACCCAGGCAACTCTTCCCTTCTGGGTCACTGGGCAATAAGAGGGCAAGGGAAGGAATCATGATAGGAAGGGGAAAAGCAAATGCAGGAAAGAACGTTACTGGGGATAAATTTCTGGAGAATGAAGTAAATCTTTCTCTCTAGTTTCCAAAGGGCAAAGGCTAAGAAAGGAAGACGGCTGCAATATGAGGAACTCATCTAACAGTCCTTGGAAATAGAAAATCAAAGATGAGTAGAAATGAAATTGGGGCTCCATGTAAACATTCAGAGATGCAATAAATAAGCACTGTCTGCATATTGTTATTCATTAATCATCTTCACCTTCGTTATTCCAAGGTTTAACCCTTGTAAAGTGATAGTTTCAAAGAAAGACCAGGTTGTTTTTGAAGAACAATATTTCACATCTGCAGAACTGCTAATAGCCCATTCCAAAAGTGTATTTACTGTTATTATCTTTTCCCCCCAAATCAGTAGCGGATTTCAATTTCGGCCGCTACCGGGTGGCTCATGGGCATGTGCACGATCTCTTCACGTGAATTGCTTCTGCACATATGCAGAAGCTTCTGCACATGCGCAGAGACATCCGGGGGGGGCGGATCCTTCACCGCCGCTACCAGTTCGACCAATCTGGGGCAAACCGGTAGCAACCCACCACTGCCCCAAATATGATTGTATAAAATATAATTAGTCTCTGGATTTGTTTCTTTAAATCATACATAACCCAACATTTTACAAAGCAGCACAGACAATGTGAGAGGAAATGCCACTGCACTGTCACTCTGGGACTCCTCAGAATGATAGATTTGGAAGGCACTTTGAAGGTCTTCTAGTCTAACCCCCTACTCAAGCAGAGGATCCTATAATTTTTCAGACAAATAGCTTGTCCAATCTCTTCTTAAAAACCTCCAGTGATGGAGGCAAACTGTTCCACTAACGTTTCACCTTTTTTGTGTCCAAAGCATCAGAGAAAGGTTTCTCCTTTACTCAGATGAAAAACAATTCCCACTTATGTGAATGCAGTATTTGCAGAAGTTAAATTGACCAACATCTAAAACTATGGCTAAAATGTTGAGGATGGCACACAAATTTAAGGCAAGGCAATTGTTGATCTCTCAGATGTTATACATAATTTTTCATTTCTTCTTTTGACTAGGTGATTTTTCTCCCAGTTTGTTTGATGGGAAAAACTGGAGATAAAATATCAATGAGTCATTTACTAAAGATTAAGTTATATTAGCTATGGATTTGTCCTACCACAAACTACAAATTACCCCACCCAGCTACTTGTTTTTGGTGACATTCTCATGGACATTAGGTTTAAGCTGAGCCTAAATGACATAATATTTGCATTTACCACCCCCATTGAGTCAGAATAATTACAGTTCAATATGTGTGTTATGCGTTAAAGGGAGGCAGAATTTCACACAATTAGTTGGATGCACACTGGACACCAATGTCAGCTTTAATATTCAACACCAGCACCCAAACTAACATATATAACTTGAATTTATCTTTAAATGAAATTAACTAAGATTAGAATACCAACATTCTGTTGAAATAGCAGGTTGGGCATCACCACCCTGAGTCCATTATCCTGAAAAATATTTTCACAAACATTTTTGGGTGGGCAATGAACTGTCTTTCAATATTCTAGGTACAAAACTGAGTCAATGTAAAGGCAAAGAGATGCGGTGCATCCAATTTGATCTTTGATCTGTTACCCTCTGAAATCATATCATTTCAACTTGTTTTTATTTTAAACTTTCGTCCTTTCCATCTGTCTTGGAAAGGTGTTGGAAAGTGGCTTGGGCTAAGCAGAGTGGTAGACGAACTTGCTGGATTTCCATGACAACCTTTGCAGCTGTCATGAACCAAATAGAAAGCCTGAGGGCTTAAAGTGTGTTGGGTGGGAATGACAGGAGAGGGGAGGCAGTCCCTCTGAAATGAGAGTGCAGTTAAAAAGCTGCTGTTGAGGACATCATGCTGGAACGTAGAAGCTCAAGTAGGTGGCTCACAAACACCTTCTTTCCACAGGTATTTTTCTAATGCTACACAGAAGCTCAAATCCAACCAATAATTCCCTTCCCACCACTCACCCACCCAATATTTTGGAACACCACATATTCCAGAAATACCTTGCTGATCTCAAAACTAAACTGGGTTAACACTTGGGTAGTCTGGGAAGTCAAGAGCAATTTCCTTCCACATGTTTACTTTAAAAACTTTGGGGCTGAATCCTTGTGGTCATCAAGAATTGAACTCGAACTGGAAAATATTTAGTGGTATGTAGTCATTCTAGTTCATTAACAAAGGGTGAACATAGCAGTAAGCAAAGCAAAAGTAATCTACACAGTGGTGTGGGGGAGTCAAAAACGTCAGGATGGTAGTTGTGACAATATTATTAAAAACTTGCATGTTTGGTGCATGTGCCAATGCTGAACAGCATAAGGATGCAGTGGCCATAGCCCCTTTCTTGACCTTTCTGATCCCTTTCAGATATGCCACTGAAAGAACATGTGCATTTCAAATGCCATGCTTCTGGTCTCCAGTAGTCCAGGCCCTTGGCAACAATCCAATACAAACAGATCAGTGTGCATAAGAAATCTTGTTTCATTCTCTCTACACAAATGCAAGTCAGTGGTGGGTTTCAAATTTTTTTACTACCGGTTCTGTGGGTGTGGCTTGGTGGGCGTGGCATGACATGGCTTGGTGGGCGTGGCAAGGGAAGGATACAAAATTTCCATTCCCACCCCACTCTAGGGGAAGGATACTGTAAATCTCCATTCCTTCCCCACTCCAGGAGAAGGTTACTGCAAAATCCCCATTTCCTCGTGATCCGCTGGGACTTGGGAGGCAGAGACTAGATGGGGGCAGGGCCAGTCAGAATTTTTACTACCGGTATTCAAAATTTCCACTACCAGTTTTCCAGAACTGGTCAGAATCTGCTGAAACCCACCTCTGATGCAAGTACATAACATTTAGCTGCAAGTAAGCCAGTTAATTCAATAAGAAATAATTCTAAACAGACCTGTATAGGATTACCCTGACATTATACCAGCTAAAGTTACCACATTTCAGACATCTGAGGATCAAGATCTGGCAGGCTGGATACATCCATACATCCAGAAAAGCAGCAGCTGCTCTTCTCTTCATTCAACGAATGAATGAGCCACAAGATAATTGCTTTGTATGGAAGCAGAGTCTATGTAAGTGTAGGAATTTAATACTGAGGGGGAGGGACAAACGAGAAGCTCCCCCTCCACTTTTCCAAAACCTACTGAAGATTCTGCATGATCTGTGCCTTTTCCTGGTCAGAAATATATTATTTGCTTATCAAAAAAATCAGCTCTATTAAAATTCTAAAAGTAGATTAAGTACTGTATGTTCAAGGTAAAAAATCATCTTTGAATAGTGCTTGGGGGGGAAAAAACCAGTTCATTGCCCTACCCAAAAATGCTTGTAAAATTATTTCCAGGATAGTGTTGATGCTCAACCTGCTATTTCATCAGAATGTTGGTATCCTATTCTTAGTTAAAATTAGTTAGTACGTTGTAAATGCCTAACATAACAATGCAGGATATTTCCCCCCTCTCAAGTAGCAAAACAATTTTCAGAATAGTTGCAGACATACATTAATCTCCTTCCTGCTTCACAATGTAGATAGAAAGAGTTTACAAAACTTCTCCTACCTCATTTTAGCAATGAAATTATAATAAGTGGTCCTGTATCAGAGAATGTGTAGTTATTTTTTTTCCTCCCTATCACATCATAATTTACAGCATCCACCTTTTAGGATCTGGCCACCTTCTAGTTTTATGAGAATTATAACTTTCTGAAGCACAGCAGTGGTCTGTAATGACTGCCAAAATAATGCACATTTAGTATAGTCGAATAATTTTATTGAAGATGTTTCCTGCAAACTGGTTCAGTTCAAACTGCCCCCCCCACAAAAAATTATTTGCTTCTGTCCAGGAGCTGGAATTCATATCTGTTCCCCAAAAGGAATTATATACAGTAAATAAGAAATAATTAAATATCACTGTTTGCCACAACCCACAGATCAGAGGTGGGTTTCAGCAGGTTCTGTCCATTTCTGGAGAACCAGTAGCGGAAATTTTGTGTAGTTCAGAGAACTGGTAAATACCACCCCTGACTGGCCCCAACCCCATCTATTCTCTGCCTCCTGAGTCCCAGCTGATCGGGAGGAAATTGAGATTTTGCAGTAACCTTCCCCTGGAGTGGGGTGGGAATGGAGATTTTACAGTATCCTTCCCCTGGAGTGGGGTGGGAATGGAGATTTTACAGTATCCTTCTCTTGCCACGCCCACCAAGCCACACTCACAGAACCGGTAGTAAAAAAATGTGAAACCCACCACTGCCACAGATCTATGATCCTGATGAGTCAATCAAGTGCAACAGCTAAAGGCCAGTTTTACAGTCTGAATTGTTCTTAAACCAAACTAGGTATACCTGTTCTCACTCCTTCTGTTCATGATTTAGCTGACAGCATTATGGGGTTAGAAATTTGGGGCACTGAAGAAGTGAAAATATTTGTTTAGGGAATTCTAACATGATGAAGTCATTAAAAATTACAGAGGTTCTATAATTCAGTCAATACTTGGAACACAATATAGTTTTATTTTCTACGGTTGCATATTATTTGACTATGATAATTAACCCATGAAATCAATATTCACAGCCCACCTAAAATGAAATCATTTTTAATGAAATCTGATTCAACTTTAAAATCAGAATTATGTTGATGAACCTGAAAAGTAATAGTAGATCTGCCATGATTTTTCTATTATCTTTCTTGATGCCAGTGTGTCAGCCAGGAAGTCAGGAATAAACAGCACTTCAGCTCAAGTTCTCTCTAGGCAATTGGATTTGTTCGTCACGAAGCAATATAGCAGCCCCTCCTGCTTTTATACCCTGTGAGGTGTGGCTCCGTGACTCAGCACTTTCTAGGCCTGACCCACCCCTGCTTCTGTTGTTCCCGCCTCTCTTGTCTATGAAACCTAGGGTCCAACCAGGACTGATTGTCCTCAGCTGGGTCTGGAAGTGTTTCCTGAGCGGGGGGAGATACAGGAGACAGAGGTCTCATCACCTCTTCCACCTGGCCTGCCTCTGGCTCCTGGAGATGAGCCAGGGAAGCCGGCCCTACAGAAGGGAGCCCTGATGGCCCTTCCCCTCACTCTCTGAGTCACTCTCTGGCAGCGGGCCAGACCCGGGGGGTGGGGGGGCTGGAGCTGTTATGGAATTTAGGAATACACAGAGAATTCCTGGATGAACAGAACAGGTTTAATGCACAGGTTCAATGGCAAGCATAAGCAATGGCAACACCGAACATCGATGAGTTCTGACACACTTTCTTTTATACTTCAAAAGTACAGGAAACAGGTAAGAGAAAAACAATTTGCTATATATGGTTATACTGACACTTAACATATCATGATTGGTTATAATATTGACAGCCCCCTGCTGTCCCCTTGTTGCCCCCCCCGCTGCTGTTCTCAGAAGCTAAATATCTTGTGTCCTATTACTCACTAAGGCACAGGTATCATGCAAAGCTATCTCAGTTTCCATCTAAGTAAATTTCCTGTTGTGCTGTGGTTAGGCTATGTGTGACTTTTGCTTCATGATGGTGAATATGACAAACATGTTTTTGTCTGTCTCCTATTTTGTCTATCTCCTATAAGTCTTATTTATTTATTTATTTATTTATTTATTATTTACATTTGTATACCGCCCTTCTCCCGAAGGACTCAGGGCGGTTCACAGCCAAATAAAAATACAATACTATAAATACAAATTAAAAATACAATTAAAAAACTTATTAAAATTGGCCAGAATTAAAATTTGGAACTAAAAACCCATTAAAACCCATTAAAACACTACCCCAGTATTAATGAGAGTGGATTATATATTAAACTATTGTACCTTTTTCAGCTTATTTCCATCTTTTCCATGTTATTCCATGTTATGCCATGTTATGTCATCTTAGAGCCACAATAGATAGATAGATAGATAGATAGATAGATAGATAGATAGATAGATAGATAGATAGATAGATAGATAGATAGATAGATAGATACAGATATAGATGATTTCTAATCCATTAGAAGTAGTACTTTTCTATTACAGGCTAAAGAGTTCTCTCCCCAGAATTCATTGGTATGTTGCTATGGGTTTACCATTATGTTACTGTGTGTACAGACCATGGATTGAGAATGGAGTTTGAAGCAGAGAAATGTCTCCTACTCTTATCCAGAAATATCTCTGAGTTCATATCTGCCTGGTCAGTTTGATCTAGCAGAGTTAGTGCCCTCTCAGTTCTATTGATTGAACCATGCCATCTGTCTGGATTCCAGAAGTGCACCTTTTCTGTAACAGCATCTGCCCTCTGAAATAAGGTCTTTCCTGGAATTTAAAAGTTCCCACCTACTGGTATTTTTAAGACCCCTAAAGATCCAGCAGTTTGCCCATGCTTTTGGCGAGGATGATCAATACCCCTTTTTATCTATGTGTTTTTCTGCAAGTTTATTTTCTTTGCCATCATTGTTCTTTACTCTTATGCTGGTTTTTGTGTGTCTTTTATTGTTTTTATTCTTAAGTGTCTTGATAATTATAATTCACACAAAGAGTGGGTGAGTTATATAAATGGCATATAAATTTAATACGGTGGCATATAAATTTAATATGACGAGGAGGAGGAGGAGGAGGAGGAGGAGGAGGAGGAGGACGACGAGGACGAGGACGAGGATGAGGACGAGGAGGACGAGGAGGACGAGGAGGACGAGGAGGACGAGGAGGAAATGAGCGGTTCTCAATTCAATAAAGAAAACTCAATTATCAGAAACATCCCATAAATATTATCCTTTCTCTTTTCTCCACAACTGTTTAATAGTATAGTGAGGGATAGGTAACTTCCTAAGTAAGGCAACTGGAGTAGCCTTCACCACACTTGCATTCTAGTTCTCAAAAGTGTGCAGAATAAAGTGTGCTGCTAGAGCAGGGATGTCAAACTCATGTTGTCACAGCTGTGTTATGTGATGTATCGCAACTTCTTTCCCCTTCGTTAAACTGGGTGTGATCATGGCCTGCACATGATGCATCCGGCCCGCGGGCTGTGAGTTTGACATCCCTGTGCTAGAGAATAGTTCTGCTCCATCTGATCGAAAGCCTTTGTGCTCCTCATGAATAGAATGCTCTAAACCTCAGGTCTGTATCATCATGCATTGTTTGAAAGGCTGATGTGCAGGTGGCATTTTGAGTTTTCCTGAACAGGATGTGGACGGACTGAGCATGGTAAGTGACAGAGAGGGGACAACTGGCAGCTGCATCCCTGTGAATGTCAAGTCCTCGAAACATTTCACATCATATTTCTTTGTTACCTCTTTTGCTTGTGGTCAAGGCAGGAGCATGATCTAATCCCACTTCCAAGCAAACCCCCACTGTCATAATTTGGCAAATGTCTTTCTTAGGATTCAGGACTTGCAAGCTGTTACCAAATTCCCTTTTGTTCTGGAAGCCATATGGGGGCTGGATTTGCGCAAGATTTATTGAAGCCTTAATTTAATCCAGAACAAATAACTAGAGATTTGGAATTGGGCAATATCTCTCTGGGAAACATAGAGACACAAACCCCTTCCCACTGGGTATCCCTAGCATTTAAGTTTATACAAAAAAAGCAGAATGTTCACAGTTGTCATTGCCACTGCATATTTTTTAGTCTACAAAAAACTTTATAATATGTCTTACTAGAAAATATATATAGTCATAGCAGTATCAAAAATGACATTTTTGGATAAACTGATCATCAAATCCAAATCCATATTGCAAAATACAACTACACAGTGTCTCAACTGGTATCTATTTGCCCCCAACATCCCCATAATCACTCAGTAGATCAGTGCATCCTTCCTTATAACATTGGTACTGCATCAATAACTCGGAATACACCAAATGACACTTAATTTCACTGACTATGCACTGCAATGGCCTCCATTCATTTCATTTATTTTTCATTTTTTCTCCTGCCTTTATTAATTCATCTTGTGCTATTTGTATTGTAGTTTAATATGTCTAATTGATTTGAGGAAGATTACCTCAGATGTTGCTGAAGTACAATTTGCAGCATTTTTCAACTTTGGCCACGTTGGCTAGGGAAGTACTGGAAGTTTATTTCAGCCATCTAGTCTTAAGGCAAACTATTTATAGCAATGTTGCTGCTATAAAGCCGGAGTAAAAAAAATGATTTGTTTAGTACTTAGTGTTATATAAAATCAAATCTCCTTAATCCATTGTATTGTATCGTATTTTACTTTAATTTATTTTATCTTTTTTAAATTTAATTTTTATAATGCCAGAAGCCAGCAATTTTCAGAGGCATTTCAGTTAATATGTTTTCATTGAACGAGAAATATGAGCTAACAGAGTTATTGCAGAACAAGCAGTAAGTTCAACAAAGAGTATATTCTTCTTGCAAACCAAATACTTGAGAAAAATCTATTTGCTGCCCTGTTTAGTGGTCCTCCAGTTTTTTTGCAGACATTATAGCCAAAGCACACAAATCCAACCCAAACAGATAGGCAGGTAGGCAGGCAGGCCCACTGTAATCCAGTTCCCAAATCAACTATTGCTACCTAGATGGCAAAACTATCAGATGGAAGAGGGAGGAAAGATGGATAACTAAAGAGGGAGGAAAGATGGATAACTAAAGGGTCAAACAGACTTCTCTGGCACTACATGTCAGGGAACATCTGTCATGCATCTGGGGATGGTTGCACAGATGTTCCATTTATATTTCTGCAAATGTAATGATCTTGCTAGGGGGTACTCAAATAGCAAAGCTCAGAACAGGAAGTTGGATCAACGAATCAGCATGCAGGGTATGCACCTCTGTGCAGTTGGGATCTGCAGCCATCTGCAACCTATGCATCTCCCATCTGCAGCCATCTGCAACCTATGCTTACCCATCAACCCCTTCGCAGTATAGCTATCCAGTGATGCCTATGTGCGGTTGCAGGCAATTCTAAATCAGGTTTAAGGGGATAAGATTAAAGCTTTGAGGGACTGAGGGTCTTGGCACCACAAATCTCATGTTTTGTGAGTGAGTGGGAAGGAGGCTACATCTGATTCTGAAAAACCAAGTGCTTGAGACCTGGGGGAAAAACCAAGCTAGGAGAAATGATATATCTAGGTTATGGGAGTGAAAATTCTAAATAAGCTCAGAATAAAATATACTGTACTCTAAGGGTGGAGATCTTTGTTTGGTTTTCTCTGGGTTTGGCATATATTCTTTGCTGCCAGTGTTTATGGGATAGGTGGAGATCTGGTTACCTGCTCCAAGCAAGGTGGTTTACTGAAACAGCAAACTAAAGTGAGAATCTAAAGTAATAAATTCCCTTTAAAGGCCAATTCAACAGCTGTTTTAACATATCAAACACCCAGAAAACACATTGGCAGCAAAACTCAGAGCCTATATGTATAGATCATGAATCATCCCAATCAACGAGACACATAATTCACAAATTCTTCCTTTCCACAATTTCCCTTCTTTGTTTCCATATAACTTTTCTCCTTTTTGAAAAATTGTTTTCTCTCAAAACTTCATTAAAAGTTAATAACACGATCACGCTAATTATATTCTCCCTGAATCCCCAAATAATTCAAAATAGTACAACATACAATGTTGATTGAAATAAAATAAAACATTAATTACAATTTATCGATTACCAGGAACAGAACAAATGGGAACAATCTGTCTTTGACGTCCATCCAGAAAAAAACTGGTTTTCACAAATTATTTCACCAAGGGAGCAATCTAGGTTTCAGAATGAGGCTCTTGTATGATGAAAAAACACAACTCTCTGTTCTCAGCCCATTTTCCTCATAACACTGGGGCAAAATTTACCTCATGTGAAATATAGCTTGCTTAATTCTAGTTTAAGCAGCCACCATGTCTTAAACCACACTAAGTCACAAACCATAATTTGCAAAATACAATGAACCAAATTCATTATGATTTAAAACGATAAATCATAAGCAAGCCATGTTTTGGCTCAGCACGACATGTAAACAGAACCTTATTCTTTTTTCCTCTCTGACCCTTTTATTAGGTCTGACTGATTTGAAACACTGGGTTGGATTAGTTCAATGTGATTTTTAAAAGGGCAGCTGCACATGTGCAAAGCCCCCCTCAACTAACCAATTTAGAAGTATTTAATTCAGTCTAATAATTCAAATTTAACTTTCTGGTTCAATTCAGTGTTAGATTCAATTGCTAGATGTGATCAAGTTGCTACTGAATCTCCATATTAAAGCTTATACAACTCCACTTTTTATCCATATCACCTCTCTTTTTCGATCTGCTTGGGATCATAGTAGCACATATATAATTTTTAGTACTTTAGTTATATCAGGAACATTAGATGTGTTGATTTTGAATTTTACTAATGCATGCTACAGATGAGATCTCATTGCTAATCTTTCAGGTGCAATCTGATTCCTTGGGGTTTAACCAAACATTGATTAATCACGAAATCATTTTTCCTTGTACTTCCTCATTGTCAGTCCCCACCACTTTGGAAAGAGCTTGAGACTAAAGTCAAGTCATTTTATATGTAAATTAACTACTTTGAGATTTGATCCAGTCTTGTGTAACAAGGAAATGCTATGACAATGACGTTGGGAGACCATCATGTTGCACCAAAATGGATAGAATTTGGAAACAGACACAAAGATCAGTATCCTGAATATCTCAGGTTTTACTTTGCAAAAAAGCAAGGGCTGGTGGAAAATTCAACATCAGAATGGAGAACCTATTAAACTTCCAAAAGTAAATTTTGTTTAGATATTGTAATTGACCAAATAGTTCAAATCTACCTAGAATCTTACATAAATGCACTGATTATTTACTTAATCTGCATGTATCTCTCACCTTTTTTTATAAGAGCCCCCCACAAAAAAGAGTATTTCTTTTCTGAAGTCTGTCATGCATGGGAGTTTCTCCTAATGCAGTATTATTCCTATGATGGTGTAATAGAGGAAGGAGAAAATGAACTCTGAAAAATACCCAGAGAGCTTCATCAATGAATGGAGTAGGACCATGATATTAAACACTTGATCTTCATACTTCCTATGCTTTTCAGTCACCAATTAAGGCAAGCTGAGGTGGGGACAAGGGACAGCCACAAAACATGCCTTTTATGATGCAGTCTCATGTTGTGAGCTTCCTTCCCTGACGACTTCTGACAGGGATCTGCTTCCAGTGTCTTTCCAGGCAAAATACTTCATTCTCACTGGTATTCTAAATCTATTATAAGCAAGCCTATATTATGCTGTGTTTTAATGTGGCTGATAGGAATGGCTTGCTTGATTCTAATTTCCAATGTTTATTTCTACATTATAATCTTTCTAAAATTCTTTATACAAAACTATTCATTTAGATGCAGAAATACAGGTAAAGTAATACCGCTATATATGAATTCATGTTTTCTATGCTGTGACTTGCTCTAAAGTGTTGCTGTACACATTCTTTATTTCTGTCCTGACTTTCCAATGAAGAAAAAAAATCTAAAAATCTAAGTCCACCTTGTGTAAACTACAAAAATACTGTTCGATTGCAGTAAAGAGAGATAGAAAACCACGTCTAAGGGGCTCTGTGGCACCTAAACAAATTTCTCTGAATGTACTTCTTTTGTAGGCTGAGTCCTATGAGTAACTTCTAGTAAACATTTTTTCAAACTGTGTCCCTGACTTAACATGCACGTAAAAAAACTCACTTTAGGTACAATTATGACGTATCATTTGGACGAAGATATTTCAGACATAACTATAGATGAGGTACCAGAGGAACAGTTATCTCTGAGCCAAACATGTAGTTTATCTATGACTCTTATTTAAAACAACAGGAAAGAGGGATATAATACGAATAGCATATTTAACTAAATGAAATGCAAACTGTCTGTTGACTCACCAATTTGTAATTTTATGTACATAGTTAGACACATATTGTTCTTACACAAAGGTCAAACAGACAAAAAAATTTCAGAAGGGAGGGAGGGAGGGAAGGAGGGAGGGAGGAAGGAAGGAAGGAAGTTTGTTTTCTACACAGAATTATTTTTTAAAATTCTGTGCAGTCAATCATATGCAAAATCTGAGGACAAGAAATCTTCAATATTGAAATGTTACCTCCAAGTAAAATTATAAGTTATCTCTTTTATCAACTTATCCTTTCCCTTTCTGCTATCAAGAATCTTTTTGCTTAATATTTTCCTCAGCTGGGATCTGTAAAGTTTTGTAAAAGAAAAATTAAAAATTAAGACAAGCTAATGTAAAGTAAGAATGAAAAAAGAAGAAGAAATCAAAGACAAAACTAAAAATGCAAGAAGGGGGGAAGATATAGAGAAGTATGCAGAGCATACTTCTGATATTCTTTACAGCAGTTATAAGTACAATTATATTTTAATTTCTCTGTAAAATTATAGGTTTAGGAAATAGGTGAACCTCTAGATATTATTGGACTCCAGTAAATCCCAGCCAATACCATTAAAGGTTTGGAGTGATGGAATTATAGTCTAATGATTAAGATGGCTCCCAAACTCTGATCTAATTATCTAATCCGATATTTACAATAATTATCTATACAACCTGAGTAATGACAGGACTAGAAGAAAGTAGCGATATGATTAAAGCATTGTTAAAATTTGCTGATAACATTGTCTCGTTGCTCTTTGGTTACCCACAAAATTTACTGTATAATAGTGTTCCCAACCTCAGTAATTTTAAGATGATTGGACTACAGCTCCTAGAATTCCTTAGCCAGTGATGCTGGCTTGGAAATTCTGGGAGTTGAAGTCTACTCATCTTAAAGATGCTGAAATTGAGAAACACTGCTATAGTGTTTTACAAATAAACAAGCTAAACAAAAATGAGGCAAGGAAGCAGTACAAAATAGCAAAACCCACTAGTAAGCTGATAAAGTTCTGCTTCAAGCTATCATATTGATGTACTGGACATGCTACGTTTGCCTCCTTACCCCCAGAATAGTGTAAGCTAAAAATGAAACGCCTTTGGCTTCATCATCTGAAGTCAATACCTCATGAATGCTATTCAATGTTGTACCTTGATGAACGTATCTTTTCTTTTATGTACACTGAGAGCATATGCACCAAGACAAATTCCTTGTGTGTCCAATCACACTTGGCCAATAAAATTCTATTCTATTCTATTCTATTCTATTCTATTCTATTCTATGAATGCTATTCAAGGGTTTCTCTATCCATTTAACAGTTAATTAGCTCTGATTCTACTGTATAATTCTGTTGGGCATCATCCCTCCGTTTGCACAATCCATTTAGCCATGACTAACTTTTAAGGGGTTAGGGTTAGGTTTAAGAGGATGCGGTGGCTCAGGAGCTAGGACGTTAAGCTTGTCGATCGAAAGGTGGGCAGCTCGGCGGTTCAAATCCCTAGTGCTGCTGTGTAACGGGGTAAGCTCCCGTTACTTCTCCCAGCTTCTGCCAACCTAGCAGTTTCGAAAGTAAAAATGCAAGTAGAAAAAATAGGGACCACCTTTGGTGGGAAGGTAACAGCGTTCCGTGTGCCTTTGGCGTTGAGTCATGCCGGCCACATGACCATGGAAATGTCTTCAAACAGCACTGGCTCTTCGGCTTTGAAACGGAGATGACCACTGCCCCCTAGAGTTGGCAACGACTAGTACGTACATGCGAGGGGAACCTTTACCTTTACCTTTTAAGTTTTAACTTTATTTTCTGGCTTCACGTAATACCCTGAAACGAAGTTGGCTAGCCTTGAGTCCAGTGTGTCATAAGATCAGAATCCAATATCTTTAACAATCTATAGGGAAAAATAACCCTCAACTATACCCCCTTTTGGACATCCTGCCAAATAATTTTCCAACGCAGTGCATACTTTTAAAGTGTCACCTTGGCAATGTGATCTGCTTGTTCTACTTCACTGCTCTGGCCTAAAACCCCATTCAGTTGATCCCCAGTGAACTGAAAATGTGTCAAATATCTGGCATGGACAGGTTCCAAGAGAAGCTTTCTTTTCATACCTTTATATTATTCAGCTCTGATAGATCCTTTTATGTATAGTCAATATAAACAAATATCTTAAAGGTTTTAAATGCCACAAAAAAGCACCAAATTCTGGTTGTTTGATTCATTTTTTTATGCTGTCGAGCTGTTAAGATTTTAAGTCCAGTCACCATATTGCCATCTTCTGTCCTTGGCTTAGACAATTTGTAATTTTCTTTTACTGTTTCACACAAAGCCCAGGTTGCTTTTTTAAAAAACAGAGTCCAAACAATGGGACTATTAATTAAACTTGATTCCATTAGCAAATAGTTTGGTTTAGGATGAATTGCATAGTGAAGCTCCGTAAGTAAGCATATGCAGATTGGCAGCACTGCCGGAATCCCAGAAGAAGGAAGCCCAGAAAGTCTGTGACTTAAAATCTGGCACGCCTTCTGGGCTTTTTAAACTTTAAACAAAAACCAGGCACAAAAACTAATGCAGCATAAATGCGGTTAATTCTAAATCCAAATTGCTAGGTTGCTTTTGGCACAACAGGAAACAAATTGAGGAGAAAGTTTTTTAAAAGATACCAAATTGAAGGAATGTATGCCTAACCAGTTGCGTTCAGTTCTTTTTAAAATGCATATTTATTATTTATTTATTTATTTTATTTATTCGTATTTCTATACCGCCCTATCTCCCTAAGGACTCAGGGCGGTGTACAGCCATATAAAAACACACAAATGTACAGAATAAAAACATTCAACTAAAAAACTTATTATAAAGGCCAAATATTTAAAATAAGATATAAATAATAAAACCCAATTTAAAACCCAAGCTAAAATTTAATCATTTAAAAATTTAAAACCCTAGTCCAGTCCTGCGCAAATGAATAGATGTGTCTTAAGCTCGTGGCGGAAGGTCCGAAGGTCAGGAAGTTGACGAAGTCCTGGGGGAAGCTCGTTCCAGAGGGTGGGAGCCCCCACAGAAAAGGCCCTTCCCCTGGGTGTCGCCAGTCGGCACTGCCTAGCCGACGGCACCCTGAGGAGTCCCTCTCTGTGAGAGCGCACGGGTCGGTGGGAGGCATTCGGTGGCAGCAGACGGTCCCGTAAGTAACCCGGCCCTATGCCATGGAGCGCTTTGAAGATCATTACCAAAACCTTGAAGCGCACCCGGAAAACCACAGGCAGCCAGTGCAGTCTGCGCAGGAGAGGTGTTACATGGGAGCCACGAGGGGCTCCCTCTATCACCCGCGCAGCTGCATTCTGAACTACCTGGAGTCTCCGGGTGCTCCTCAAGGGGAGCCCCATGTAGAGAGCATTGCAGTAGTCCAGGCGAGATGTCACGAGAGCATGAGTGACCGTGCACAAGGCATCCCGGTCTAGAAAGGGGCGCAACTGGCGCACCAGGCGAACCTGGTGGAAGGCTCTCCTGGAGACGGCCGTCAAATGGTCTTCAAAAGACAGCCGTCCATCCAGGAGAACGCCCAGATTGCGCACCCTCTCCATTGGGGCCAATGACTCGCCCCCAACAGTCAGCTGCGGCTGCAGCTGACTGTACCGGGATGCCGGCATCCACAGCCACTCCATCTTGGAGGGATTGAGCTTGAGCCTGTTTCTCCCCATCCAGACCCGTACGGCCTCCAGACACCGGGACAACACCTCGATAGCTTCATTGGGGTGGTCCGGTGTGGAAAAGTACAGCTGAGTGTCGTCAGCGTACAGTTGGTACCTCACACCGAAACCACTGATGATCTCACCCAGCGGCTTCATATAGATGTTGAACAAGAGGGGCATAGATGATTCTTCAGCCATGAAAGGCAGTTAGGTGCAATTAGGACAAGAATAAGACTGAATAACTTAAGTACTTCAAATAAAAATGCAAATCCCAAATATTGATGGGAAATGTAGTGGAACCAAAAAAGAAGAAAAACAACAATTTGGACATCCATCCATCTATCTATCTATCTATCTATCTATCTATCTATCTATCTATCTATCTATCTATCTATCTATCTATCTATCTATCTATCTATCATCTCTCTCTCTCTCTATCTATCTATCTATCTATCTCTATCTCTATCTCTATCTATCATATCTATCTATCTATCTATCTATCTATCTATCTATCTATCTATCTATCTATCTATCTATCTATTTATCTATCTATATTACTATGGCTTTGAAGTATGGGAAAGGGCTTTTTCCTACATCTTTCACTAGTTGCAGCTTCCCTTTCCTCTTAGTTCATCCTGTACTTCTTCTCACACTTTATAAAATTTCTTCAGTTACTTAGAGTTTTACAGTTTATCTAGATCTGGAATGGAAAAATATTTTTCAGTCTCGTCAAAATAATAAAAATTTTCATTTTAAAATTTTACCCATCCACCCCAAAACTAGGAGTTATATTCTTTCTGTAGAACGCATTTAAAGATCCTAATACATCATATTGGGCTTAAAAATAGTGTCTGCCCACCTCATTTTACCTGGCAAAGTGGGAATGTTTTGAGTTCCAAATATTGCATCCTATAGGATGGTATTGCACCTTGGTTCAAAATGGAACATTATTTCAATTGTCAAACATTCCAAATAAAAAAATTTATATGAGGTTTGAGATAAAAAGAAAGAGTTTTGCATATATATTTGTATTGCTCTATAGTAGAAGTTCAACACCTACTATAGCCAATGTACCTATTTCCATCACAGATTAAACATTACATTGTGATTTGATTTCACTGTCATTGTGAATTCACATATCTTGAAGAGCCCAACTACCATACGAACCTCTCTAAGATCAGAATGTTCCTTTTGTTGATGTAATGTGGGATGCAAGATCTCCTTCATAAAGTGTCAAAGGCAAAAAGACATGTTAAATGTTTGAGAACTGTCCCTGGTTCTGATCCACACCTATTCAAAGCAAACTTGATCAACCACATTTATAATTGGAAGTCTAGAATATAATTACTCACGGCTGTGTTAATTTAGATTATTTTTAAGAAAATGCTGATAAGAAAAGTAAGAGGTGAACTTTTAAAATGGAACTAAGCTAAAATAATATTTAAATAGTCACATCCGATTGCTTCTCTTGAGAGCACTTGAGAGCACTTTACTTCAGACTCATTAACCCATCAGACTGGGAAATCGTAATTCAAGACATTAATAGATCTAATATTGTTGATACTGTAGCCTCTTCATCCTTATTTCATTTGTAATTTGTTTGCAATTCCCCACAAAATATTTAAGAAACAACTCTAAGGACTTGTAGTATCTCCTCAAAGCAGGAAGTCCAGCTATCTCAGAGAGGTGGCAGTATTGTCCCCACTTGTAGGAGGAAAACTGAGGAAAGGATTTTTGTATATGGATATAATTGATTCCAAATTCTTAGATACTCACAAGCCCCAAGTATTAAATAATTTTGATTTTTTAAAAACCCAACTAAAATATCTGCAACCCAGTGGGCGAAAAATCATTTCATCTTGTTGCTGAAGTTTCTTACTCTGCATGAACAAGTCACATTGTAACTACAGAACCTTTTCGTAGCAATATTAATAATACTAAACCATTCACTCTTATATTGATTCTATACTATATTGTTCACAATCCAGTTTATTATTATTCAATACATTATGCCCAGAATTACATGAAAAAAACAAAATGAATCCTTAAAACAATATATTAATCTATATAAATAAAAGGAAGATTCATCCTTCAGTATTTACAATAACCATGAATAGAATGATTCACTGATTCACTTTTATATTCCCCTTGTCCCAGCTATATTATTATTTATTTGGTATTGCTTATTATTGTCATGACTAAGATGCAAGGATGAATAGCTTTGGGCAGAATACTTGACTGATACTCTCACAGCTACCTAGAATGAGTCCATATGCCCATTTTACTGGTGGAGTATATGCTCACTCTGGAAACTGATTCAAGCTTTGATCTTCAAAATTTTTACATAATCAAAGAACAAAATATTTTGCTAGGACAGTATTTTAATGGCAAAAAATAGATTTTATATCCAATATAAAGTCTAAGATGTAGACCTAACAAATAACCAAAATTTTGTTGAGAAAAAAGCAAACATACTTTTCTTAATTATATCCTTAGAGGTATATGCCAGGGAACCATTCCTGGGACCATTCCTTTGCATATTCTCACCTTTATGTCTCCCCAGGATTTCATTCTCAATTCTCAGTTGATTGCCCAATGTCCCACCAAAGAAGTTCTCTATGTTCATTTTCCAGAAATTATCACCCTGTGTTTAGAGAAATGTTCATGTTGCCTTAGATCTTCAGTCCTATCTCTAGATCAGAGAAGGTGGCAACCAACATCCAGAAATTCACCTGGATTGTTGTTGAGATGCATGGATGATGGCATCCCCTATTTTGAGTTGGCTTTGATGTTCATATGCCTTTGCATACATAAGTCTCCATGTCCCAAGGTCAGATTGCCCTCTCTCCACCTGCATTCTATTGATTACCTCTGAGAAAAAAACAGTATGGGGAGTGGTTGAAGTGTCAACTGAACATAAACCCGTGCATGCCCCAGATGGGCAGCAGAGCTTGATGTTCTCCTCCAAATGCTGAGAAGCCCCTATTTAAAAACCCTTTTCCCTCTCCTGGGAAGCCTCTTGCCCCACAAGGATCCTGGATCCATGAGAAATGGTTGAGAAGGGTTTGGCAGGTGAGCTGTCGTTTGTGTTTCACTAACCAAGCATAACCACAGGGAAAAAAAATCAAACATGATGCCAATTTGCTTGTGGCTTGAGGGTGGGAAATGAGAAGTTACTCACACGAGGAGTGGGGAACAAAATATATTGCAAAGTGCCATTTTAATGAGTATCTTCCACCACCTAGCAGTCACTAATTATATACTTAGTTATTACAGGTAGATATCCATTAAGGGGAGGAAGTAGTTTTTAATGTGCTAATGTAGCATATCTATTCCTCTCAAACCACATGGCACCACAGCTGATTCCCATCATAGTAGACGGATGACTTCCTGAGATCGGCACAGTTAGTACAATCTAGAGGGAGATATTGTACCCCAGCCTCTGAGTTTGAATCTCAGCTGTCATTCTCTAGAATTTATTCTAACAGGGAAAGATGCAAAAGAAATAACAAAACTATTCCTAGCTAAGGAGAAACAATGGACAAAAGAGGTGTCTGTTTCAATATAACTTTTGTAATATAGAAAGGCAGCTACCTCGAACTGTAATTATTGGAGAAGTATATTAATGCAACAAACATGATCTCATGATGTAATAGCATGTCAGTACTGAATTAGCACTAGCTGAATAGGCACTACTGAACTACAGATTTGTGCCTAGCTATACCATGTCAGCAAAGCAGTATGAAAGGATTATTCATTCGACTTGAAAAGGTTGTTGAATATTCCAGGATTACTTCAGTGAATTGTTCTCTAATTGCAAACAATGAAAAAAAAAAAAAAACACCACTCCGCTAGCTGGTGCTCAATGTTAGTGAAGATTTTGAACTCATAAGGACTGGCCAACAAATCTTAAAATGTTTATCATTCTCCTTGAAGACTTTGCAGGGAAAAGATAATGGAATTTTTGGAATAATGAAGCAGTCTGCTTCTTAAATTTATCGATTAGAAACTTCCACACTTACCCTTTAGATGTCCAGAAAAGTATCAATTACCACCAGCTGCATCAATCCAATAGTGAGGCAAATGCTCCGGTCAATCTTAAGTGCCTTCACTGAGCATGAAGTGGTCGAAGGACAGAGACTGGAATAGCCAAGGGAGTTGATCAAGGTGCTTAAAAGAGCTAAAACTATGCTTTATCCCTTCACCTGAACCTAAGTATTGCATGCAAGAGGTGAAATGCTCAAAGACGTATCAAACCTGCCAAGGAAAGATACCCTCATAAGTACCTGCTGCACACTAAGGAATGCAGGCAGGCCGAGAAACTTCAATGAAGAACGAATATTAGAAAAAATGCATTCATCTAATCAGCATCTTTAAAAAGCTATGCACCAAGCTGTAGCTGAATACAAAGAATGCAGTGTTCAGGAAAAGACTTCTTTCCCCATTATATCTAATTCCTTCCTTATTTATTTACCTAAACAAACAAGCTTGTGCGTACCTAGTAAGAAGTGTTTAAATATCCCAGCCTACAGTTAACCCTTTAACATGTGATAATCTTATTATATGAGCCAAATAAGTTTTTATGCCCTGACAACTGACCCCCTTCTCTCCAGCTGCTCCTCCACCCCTTTCTTTATTTGTTGCATGCTTAAAAGTACAGCTAGCATAATACCACTTTGTGTTCAAGGCTGCCACAAAGGGAGGAAAAAAAATTTTTTTTTTCTGGACCAGCATGGGAATCCCTTCCCTTTAAATCAAACTGACAATGTGTACAAGAGCCACCAGTTGTGGAATTCCAACTCTGATCAGCCCTAACTAAAGCTGCAAGGCTGAGGTTCCTTCCTACAAGATTGGAGGGTCTCGTGCATTACTTTTCTTTGCTCTGTATGTGCCACAAGACAATGACAAACCAACAGGATGCAGAAAGACTGTTTTTGTATAAAGAATATTACTGAAATCTATAGCTATTCATTAATAAACACCTTTTTACTTTCCGTGCTGGGTGGCTCCACTGTTTTATCAATTTGCTGTTTATAGTATCCTCAGTATTAAACATAATAGCAATAGCACTTAGATTTACTATATATACTGCTTTACAGTGCTTTGCAGCCCTCTCTAAGCAGTTTACAGAGTCAGCATATTTCCCCCAACAAACTGGGGGAAACATTTTACCCACCTCGGAAGTGGGGGAAGACTGAGTCAAACTTGAACCACTGAAACTTGAACTACCGAACTGCAGGCAGCCGGCAGCCAGCACAAGTAGCCTGCAGTACTGCATTTTAACCACTGCATATTCTAACCATATTATTGCATATGAATACACACACGCGCGCACACACACACACACACACACACACACACACACACAGAGAGAGAGGTTTTCAGAAGAGCAATGGCAGCCATAAGGTTGAGCATGAAAGGAATAGAAAAAAGAGAACATGAGCCAGTCATGAAGTGTATGGATGGATTATGTAACACCCATTGAGCAAAAGAGAATTCAATAGCCATTATGTACTGATTGGTCAACTCTATGTAAGGAACATACAGTATTTCCCAATTGGGGAGGAAGGAGATCTTTTCCTTTTATTGCACTAAGTCTCATTATACAGCCTTAAAAGTTTTAATAAACTATTTACATGAGAAACCTATACAGAGACATGTGAACAGTAGTCAGGACTGTTGCTATAATAAACCACAAAACATATCAGACAAGTTTAGTGGAATTTATGATGAAACTCAAATACTTTGGCCACCTAATGAGAAGGAAGGGCTTATTGGAGGGCTCATTGGGAAAGATTGAGGGGAAAAGAAGAAGAGGACAACAGAGAACGAGGTGGCTGGATGGAATCACTGAAGCAGTAGGCATGAGCTTAAATGGACTCCAGAGGATGGTAGAGGACAGGAAGGCCTGGAGGAACGTTGTCCATGGGGTCACGATGGGTCATACACAATTTCGCAACTAACAACAACAAACTCAATCACAAGTCAACTTAGTTATGACAAAGCTTGTTGTTGTTGCAAAGTCGTGTCTGAGCCATCACGATTCCATGGACAATGTTCCTCCAGGCCTTCCTGTCCTCTGTCATCCCCTGGAGACCATTTAAGCTCACTCCTACTGCTTCAGTGACTCCATCCAGCTACCTCATTCTCTGCTGTCCCTTTCTTCTTTTGCTGTCAATCATTCCCAGCATTAGGCTCTTCTCCAGTGAGTCCTTCCTTCTCATTAGGTAGCCAAAGTATTTGAGTTTCATCTTCAAGATCTGGCCTTCTAAAGAACAGTCAGGGTTGATCTCCTCTAGGACTGACTGGTTTGATCACCTTGCAGTCCAAGGGACTCGTAAAAGTCTTCTCCAGCACCGTCGTTCAAAGGCCTCAATTCTTTGACACTCAGCCTTCCTTATGGTCCAACTTTCACAGCCATACATTGCAACTGGGAAAACCATTGCCTTGACTATATGCACTTTTGTTGGCAGGGTGATGTCTCTGCTTTTTAGTATGCTGTCTAACTTTGCCACAGCTTTCCTACACAGGAGCAAACGTCTTTTAATTTCTTGGCTGCAGTCCCCGTCTGCGGTGATATTGGAGCCCAAGAAAATCAAATCTGTCACTACCTCCATTTCTTCCCCATCTTTGCCAGGAATTGAGAGGGCTGGAAGTCATGATCTTAGTTTCCTTAATGTTGAGTTTCAAGGCAACTTTTGCACTCTACTCCTTCACCCGCATCAGAAGGCTCTTTAGTTCCTCTTCACTTTCTGCCATTAGAGTAGTATCATCTGCATATCTGAGGTTGTTGATATTTCTCCCGGCAATCTTAATTCCAATTTGTGATTCATCTAGCCCTGCCTTTCTCATGATGTGCTCTGCATATAAGTTAAATAGACAGGGTTCAGCCTTGCTGAACTCCTTTCTCAAATTTGAATGAATCAGTGATTCCATGTCCAGTGCTTACTGTTGCTTCTTGACCCGCATATAGGTTTCTCAAGACACAAATAAGATGGTCTGGTACTCCCATCTCTTTGAGAATTTCCCACAATTTGTTGTGATCCACACAATCAAAGGCTTTAGCATAGTTAATAAGCAGAAGTAGATTTTTTTCTGGAACTCCCTAGCTTTCTCCATGATCCAGCGTATTTTGGCAATTTGATCTCTAGTTTGTCTGCCTCTTTGAAATCCTGCCTGCACTTCTGGTAGTTCTCAGGCTACATACTGCTGCAGCCTAGCTTGTAAGATTTTGAGCATACTATAACTTTGCTAGCATGTGAAATAAGTGCAATGGTGCGGTAGTTTGAGCATTCTTTGGCATTGCCGTTCTTTGGAATTGGAATGTAAACTGACTTTTTCCAATCCTGTGGCCACTGTTGAGTTTTCCAAATTTGCTGGCAAATTGAGTGTAGCACTTTTACTGCATTGTCTTTTAAGATTTTGAATAGTTCAGCTGGAAAACTGTCACCTCCACTAGCTTTGTTGTTGCTCAGACTTCCTAAGGCCCATTTGACTTCGCATTCCAGAATGTCTGGCTCAAGGTCAGTGGCCACCCCATTGTGGTTATCAGGGATGTTAAGCTCCTTCTTGTATAGTTCTTCTGTATAATTTTGCCACCTCTTCTTAATCTCTTCTGCCTCTGTTAAGTCCTTGCCATTTTCGTCCTTTATCATGCCCATCTTTGCATGAAATGTTCCCTTCATATCTTCAATTTTCTTGAAGAGATCCCTGGTCCTTCCTATTCTATTGTTTTCTTCTATTTCTTTGCACTGTTCATTTAAGAAGGCAGTCTTATCTCCTAGCTATTCTCTGGAATTCTGCATTTAATTGGGTGTATCTTTCTCCCTTGCCTTTCACTTCCCTCCTTTCCTAAGCTACAGTATTTGTAAGGCTTCCTCAGACAGCCATTTAGCTTTCTTGCATTTCTTTTCTTTGGGATGGTTTTAGTTGCTACCTCTTGTTCAATGTTGTGAACCTCTGTCCATAGTTCTTCAGGCACTCTGTCTATCAGATCTAATTCCTTAAATCTATTTGTCACCACTACTGTATATTCATCAGGGATATGATTTAGTTCATATCTGAATGGCCTCGTGCTTTTCCCCACTTTCTTCCATTTAAGCCTAAATTTTGCAATGAGAAGCTCATGATCTAGCCACAGTCAATTCATGGACTTGTTTTTACTGACTGTATAGAGCTTCTTCATCTCAGGCTTCAGAGAACATAGTCAATCTGATTTCTTTGTTGACTGTCTGGTGATGTCCATGTGTCCATGTGTAGAGACATCTCTTAGAATAGAATAGAATAGAATAGAATAGAATAGAATAGAATAGAATAGAATAGAATAGAATAGAATAGAATAGAATAGAATAGAATTTTTATTGGCCAAGTGTGATTGGACACACAAGGAATTTGTCTTGGTGTTGTTGGAAAAAAGTATTTGCTATGACCATTGTATTCTCTTGACAAAATTCTACCAGACTGTGCCCTGCTTCATTTTGTACTCCAAGACCAAACTTGCCTGTTATTCCGGTTATCTTTTGACTTCCTACTTTAGCATTCCAATCCCCCATGATGATAAGGACATTCATTTCTTCTGAGGGATTCTTGCCCGCAGTAGTATACCTGATGGTCATCTGAATTAAATTCACCCAATCCTATCCATTTTAGTTTACTGATTCCTAAGATGTTGATGTTCAGTCTTGTCATCTCTTATTTATTTTGTCACAACATCATACAAAAGATTATATAGTATACCTGATGGTCATCTGAATTAAATTCACCCAATCCTATCCATTTTAGTTTACTGATTCCTAAGATGTTGATGTTCAGTCTTGTCATCTCTTATTTATTTTATTTATTTATTTTGTCACAACATCATACAAAAAGATTATATAGTATACCTGATGGTCATCTGAATTAAATTCACCCAATCCTATCCATTTTAGTTTACTGATTCCTAAGATGTTGATGTTCAGTCTTGTCATCTCTTATTTATTTTGTCACAACATCATACAAAAGATTATATAGTATACCTGATGGTCATCTGAATTAAATTCACCCAATCCTATCCATTTTAGTTTACTGATTCCTAAGATGTTGATGTTCAGTCTTGTCATCTCTTATTTATTTTGTCACAACATCATACAAAAGATTATATAGTATACCTGATGGTCATCTGAATTAAATTCACCCAATCCTATCCATTTTAGTTTACTGATTCCTAAGATGTTGATGTTCAGTCTTGTCATCTCTTATTTATTTTGTCACAACATCATACAAAAGATTATATAGTATACCTGATGGTCATCTGAATTAAATTCACCCAATCCTATCCATTTTAGTTTACTGATTCCTAAGATGTTGATGTTCAGTCTTGTCATCTCTTATTTATTTTGTCACAACATCATACAAAAGATTATATAGTATACCTGATGGTCATCTGAATTAAATTCACCCAATCCTATCCATTTTAGTTTACTGATTCCTAAGATGTTGATGTTCAGTCTTGTCATCTCTTATTTATTTTGTCACAACATCATACAAAAGATTATATAGTATACCTGATGGTCATCTGAATTAAATTCACCCAATCCTATCCATTTTAGTTTACTGATTCCTAAGATGTTGATGTTCAGTCTTGTCATCTCTTATTTATTTTGTCACAACATCATACAAAAGATTATATAGTATACCTGATGGTCATCTGAATTAAATTCACCCAATCCTATCCATTTTAGTTTACTGATTCCTAAGATGTTGATGTTCAGTCTTGTCATCTCTTATTTATTTTGTCACAACATCATACAAAAGATTATATAGTATACCTGATGGTCATCTGAATTAAATTCACCCAATCCTATCCATTTTAGTTTACTGATTCCTAAGATGTTGATGTTCAGTCTTGTCATCTCTTATTTATTTTGTCACAACATCATACAAAAGATTATATAGTATACCTGATGGTCATCTGAATTAAATTCACCCAATCCTATCCATTTTAGTTTACTGATTCCTAAGATGTTGATGTTCAGTCTTGTCATCTCTTATTTATTTTGTCACAACATCATACAAAAGATTATATAGTATACCTGATGGTCATCTGAATTAAATTCACCCAATCCTATCCATTTTAGTTTACTGATTCCTAAGATGTTGATGTTCAGTCTTGTCATCTCTTATTTATTTTGTCACAACATCATACAAAAGATTATATAGTATACCTGATGGTCATCTGAATTAAATTCACCCAATCCTATCCATTTTAGTTTACTGATTCCTAAGATGTTGATGTTCAGTCTTGTCATCTCTTATTTATTTTGTCACAACATCATACAAAAGATTATATAGTATACCTGATGGTCATCTGAATTAAATTCACCCAATCCTATCCATTTTAGTTTACTGATTCCTAAGATGTTGATGTTCAGTCTTGTCATCTCTTATTTATTTTGTCACAACATCATACAAAAGATTATATAGTATACCTGATGGTCATCTGAATTAAATTCACCCAATCCTATCCATTTTAGTTTACTGATTCCTAAGATGTTGATGTTCAGTCTTGTCATTTCTTATTTATTTTATTTATTTATTTATTTATTTATTTATTTATTTATTTATTTATTTATTTATTTATTTATTTATTTATTTATTTTATCTATCTATCTATCTATCTATCTATCTATCTATCTATCTATCTATCTATCCTAATTATATATAATTATATAATTATGAGGCCCAAACACCATCATTTAACTCTTTAAACCTGTATTGGTAGACCAATTAGCATTTTGCAGGACTGTCAGAAAAATCGGAAGAATTGTCAAATAACTAGGAAGAATGTTTTAGTTATGAAAGAAAAACAAAGGATTTCTCCAAATGTAAACATTGAATGGTTTGCTTATACAAATGACATGCAAGTTGCAGAAGTTTCTATTTCCTAAACAGACTACTGTATTCAGTATTTCCAGTTAAGTAAGCTCAGTCATTTTATTTCTTTTAGTGCAGAGAAGGATGGTATTTGAAAAGCCAAAGGCCACAATTCAGCCTCTGTACCACAGGAAGAACTTCTGGAAAAGCACAAAGGCTCTCTTATAACAATGTAATATTGCTGGAAAAGATTGAATTAATAATAAAGGTCACTGAATTGCTGATTGCTTATTTGTAGCCTGTGACTATCATTAAGTGTTGTACCTTATGATTCTTAATGAACGTATCTTTTCTTTTCTTTTATGTATGCTGAGAGCATATGCACCAAGACAAATTCCTTGGGTGTCCAATCACAGTTGACCAATAAAAAAATTCTATTCTATTCTCTATTCTATTCTATTCTCTAAAGGTCACTGGATTTGGGGAGAGCACATATTTGGCACTGGCAGGTTAAGGGTGGCAACGAGTGTAGGAGGCTCATATAAGAGAAACTGACACCATTCTCAACCTTAACTCTTATCAGTCTTGGATAACTACCTGAAATTGTGCTGCTGAAAGTCCACTAACTTGACACAAAATTTACACAGCCAACCTTCTATACACCAGGGGTCAGCAACCTGCGGCTCTAGAGCCACATGTGGCTCTTTCATCCCTCTGCTGCAGCTCCCTGTCACTCAAAATATGTGTCACAACCACCAATGTGCAACATCCATCACAACGCAAATTATTGAGATTTTTAACCCCCGGTAGGCCAACCGTGGATAAATCCAAGAAAAGAAAAGTTTCAGAAGAAAACAGAACATTTAATTCAACTACATATGCTAGTTTTGTGGCCACTCAAGAAATAGTTAGGCGTGGGAAGGGTTTTATGGCTCCCGGTGTTTCTTTTCTGTGGGAAATGTGTCCAAATGGCTCTGAGTGTTTAAGGTTGCAGACCCCTGTTCTACACCATATTCATGCAATCACGTCTTATTCACTAAATCAAAAACTGTGCAATATCTTTTCACACATACATTTCTCAATGCGTGCTGAACAGCAGCAATCATGCTCCTGCCTGGTTAAAAGATTTCCTGCCCTTTCCAGTTTCTGCTCATTGTCACTCAGACACCTTCCCAGGCACCCCTGAAAAACTAATCCATAACTACATAATAATGCACTTTTTGCATTTACTCTTCCAAACATCAAGCAGAGATGGGTCTTTTACAGCCATAAGGTATATCTCTGACTTCTATGGAAAACGCCAATGTGCCACTAATTAAAGGCTGCTTGTTTATCATAGAGGAAATGGCCATTGTTTGTCTTGGAACATTAAAGCAGGAGACCAGCATTCAGAACAGAAACACTCCTTTCCCATCAATCGGTCAGGTCATGGTTGATTTAGGGGAAAAGGTCCTCACTTTCTTCACTAGTAATCTCTGCAATGAAAACCCACCACATGATAAGCACACAATCAAAAGACTGTTTTGCTACTAAACATAAAGGATGCCTACACATTAGAATTTCGCCACCACTGGCATAAGCACTCTATGTACATTCCCATGTTATCAATAACTTAAAGGAGCCTTTTAAAATTCATCAATGTTATCTTATCCAGTAGAACCATTTTTCTAATTTGCGGGTGGCTTTTTTCTTTTCTCATTTTGAGAAATGCTGTTTTAATCTTAGCCAGGCTTTTAAGACATGTGGCAGGAGGTAAGAGAGCAGCAGGTTCCAGCATGCCAAAGTCAGGAAACTTTTCATTAATTCACTCTTTGAAAGAAGCAGATTCTTCTTCCAGTTATATTTACCAAAAAACAACTTTTTGCATTGCATCTTCGTGCATTGGCAATTACTAATAGTCTATCTATTGATCATGCAAGTAGCCTCACAAATAGTAAAACATGATTTCTATCTACATGAATCTCACCTGCCTGCTTACAAATCTAAGGTTATTAAATTAAATTAGCCCACTTCCATCTGCCCATTCATTCTGGTTTTTTTCCACCAAAAACAAAAAAAGATAATTTGTGAACTTGTTAGCTTACTTTACAACAACAATTGTATAACAAAAATCAACCCAATATAATATTTTAGACTTTGTAGCCGGATAAGGACCTAAATGTTATATTTTATTATTATTTTTCTTTCAGTTTACACTAGTGTGTCAGTTCTCTCACCCCTTTAATCAACTGGCTGTCTTGTTGAAGTTAATTGCATCTTATTTAGATTATTGACCTTCTTTGTTCCAGCAATTGTCCACACCAATGTAAACTTATCTCTGCCCTCAGTTCTTTTATTTTATTTTTATTTTCTCTCTTTGTCATTAAATATGATCTCAATTCACACTGTACCAAACAGAGAGCACAAGACACAAAGCTTTTCTTCTTGATTTTGCATGGTTAAATCATGATTATGGATCTAAATATAAATAATATAGATTAAGTTCTATATTAGTTCCACCACCTATATCTGGTCACCCTCTGGAATTAGAGGAGACCAAGTGTCAATAAGATAGAATAATAGAGTTGGAAGGGACTTCGGAGGTCTTCTAGTCCAATCCCGTGCTTAGGCAGGAAACCCTACACTGCTTCAGACAAAAGGTTATCCAATCTCTTTTTAAAAACTTCCAGTGTTGGATCATTTACAACTTCTGGAGGCAAGTTGTTCCACTGATTAATTGTTCTGTCAGGAAATTTCTCCTTAATTCTAAGTTGCTTCTCTCCTTGATTAGTTTCCACCCATTGCTTCTTGTCCTACCATCAGTTTGCTTCTTTTTCCCCCCTTTGCTAAATTGGGGGTGGGAATGGCCAGTACGTGATGCATCCGGCCCGGGGGCCTTGAGTTTGACACCTCTGCTCTAGAGTCTAGACACTGGGTTAGCACTTCCACTGTATCTCTAATCTGGTAGTGCTGCAAAGTTGGGTATTCAGTAAAACTGATGATACCTTCAACCTAAATCAATGGATGACCTTTCCCAACGTCCCTTAAATAGATGTTAAACAGTAGCAGAAGGAAGGGCAAACCATATAGCACCCCATGTTGGAATAACCATAGATTCATCCATTCCTCCCTCCCTCCTTCTGACTAAACCAGTCCAACAAGATATGAACAGGACCATTGTAAAACAATGTCTCCAATACCAAACTCAATACCCAGCAAGATATCAAGAGTCCTAAGAGGTCCAAGAGAAGCACACTCTCACCATTTATATCAAAACAAAAGTCCTCCACCAGATTAATGAATGCTATTACCCTACCATGCTTGAATTTCAATTTTAGCTAGAAGGGCCTAGATAAAATGCTTGGTCTCTGCCCAACTAAGTCTGGTATGTCAGTTGAGGCCCTACTTGGTTGCAAAGTCCTGGCAAATGTAGCTCATGCCCTGATCTCATCATTATCATTAAATAAACACAGGCTTCTAGGATGTCTTTATTAATAACTGCATTAAGCAGAGTAACCCAATTATGTTATACCAAATCACCACCCTCCAAGATCCCGTATCACTGTCCAGTGCTCACCTGATGCCCTTAGAGCAAGGGTGGGTGAATTCCTACTGGTTTCTTATCTCTGAGTTTCAGGGCCAGAGTTGGTAGGTCCATGACTCAAAATGAGTGGGTTTGAGGATACCTAGTATTTTAAAACAAAAACTTAAAATCCACATACATACGCAATCCTAAATGGAACATTATGTATTGAAACAATATTAAAATAATTGTTTTAGATGTAAATGATAGTTTGGCACTGAAAAGTATACCAGCAACTTGAGGAGGAACCAGTGAACCATAGGCAATCATCCCAGAATTTCTGCGACTCACAGGATGTCCTGCCTTAAAGAAACAGCTGTCACTTTTATTACAGCTTGGCTGAGAGATCAAAAGCAGAAGTATATTTCTTTAGATATTCTTTATTTATTTATTAAACTTATATACTGTCCATCTCACCAAAGGCGACTCTAGGCAGCTAGATCTTCCAGGTCAAAATTAGGAGAAGCTTTTGCTGTAGTGGTGGTTTGTATCCAAGAAAATCTGTTTATGTGACATTGTTTTCCTGTTATCTATATGCATCTAAAAATGAATGCGGGATCAGGTCAGGAGAGCACAAAAAAGGAACTAATTTATCTGAAGCAATTACCCTGTGATTCAATTAACCCCATTATCAACCACAAGAATAATAACCGTGTAACCTGTATAAAAACCATTGAGGATCATTCAGTATTATGTAAACCGTGGACATATCACCTTTGAATCTTTTCAGAAAGAGGTGGAATTTCCTGGTATTATATTGCGTCTCTGTGACTCACAACATATGGGCATTGCTTGGCCTTTATTTATATTTAGTATTTCTTACAGGAAATATCTGAAATGTATTTAATTTAAAACTGTTCATCCACATTCTGCTTACGTACATGGGGTGGCTATAATTTCACAATATTTCCCTTTATGCACCAACATTCAAGCATGTAATTTAAAGAAATAAATTTTCCTAGGTCAGAATCTCTATAAATCTAGTGCTCAATTTTGAACTGGAATTTCTTTTTTCACTTTTCTTTTTTTTCAAAGAATGTGGATCCATTTATCTCAGCTCTATTTATGACTGATGAAGGCCAATTGGCATTTTGCATCAAACACCAAAAGAACATTCTCCTGTAATGTAGAAAGCCACAAGTACTATTTTGAAAATAATTTCAGCAATAGCTGAAGCCCCCCCCCCCATTCCCCAGCTATACCAGTAAGCAATAATTTTGTTTAGGAGACATGTGGGACAGGCTTCACAATGCACACCGATTTGCTTCCAGTGACCTTGTACTAGTTCCATCTTCAGCATATTCCATCTGAGTATTTTAGCCTTCACTATTACTCTGGGGAATCAGTATTTTTGAGCCAGGTCTCATAATATCAGGAACATATTGGGATACAGAGCATGTATGTAGAGCCATGCATGAAAAAAGTTCCATAATTTCATAAACTCCTTCATAGATGGAGGTTTAGATTGCACGAAATTATACGAAGCACTTGCCATTTCCTGAGAATTACTTTCAACACTAGTTCAATTAGTCATTTCCTGAGAAGAACCATTTCTTTACTAAGACTTCTTAATAAATGATGAAATGAAGATATAGGCATAATGCTATATAAATAAGTGTATATTCCAGGCAAGAGTTAAAGGAGGCATGGTGGCCTTTAACTGTTGTGTAAATTTAGACAGTTTGGCTCCCAAAGCATGGGTGTAATTGGCAACTTTATTAATAGGTCTTAAGAAAATTATGCTTGAGATGGTGGCCTTTCTAATGGCACACAAAATGCACTGATCTGAAGGAGAAAATAAACCATTATGAAGACAGACAAAGTCTTTTAAGCAGAGATTAATAAATTTAGTGCTTTATGACTATCAGAAACTAGTGTTTGATAATGCTTAACTTCCATACCGTTGTAATTTGTACATGCCACATATTCTATTTTTTTTATTTCCTGTAAAGATTTTTGATAAACAGTTGAACAGTAACTGTTAATCGAAGTTTGCAGAATGATTGCAGCAATCTAGACACAAAGTCTGATTGTATTTCCAAACTGGCATAGCTAGCAAGAAATTCAAGTATTGAGCATACTCTGAGCAGATACTCACTTGGCTCAGAACTATTCAGGCTTATAAGGATAATCATAGTTTCAACACATTAAAGTAAGCAATAGTTGATCTAGCTGCCATTTGATTGCTTTGGGCCAAGGTAGCAATCCAGGCCTTGTAATGTGTAATTACAATTAAACTTCATTTGCATTGTCCCCCATTGGTTATTACTCAAAGATAGAGACAAAAAGGAAACAGTTTTTGGTGTGATCTGCACTGAAAGGAAATACTGCAACTTCAGACAGGACTTCAGGACTTCAAGCTGCTTAAAAAAATAAGAGTAGGGAAGTATATGTTTTCTGCTTTATGTATAAGTGGCTGAGAAATGTATTTTTGAATATTTATTTATTTATTTATTTATTTATTCAAATTTGTATACCGCCCTATCTCCCGAAGGACTCAGGGCGGTTCACAGGCACATAAAATATCTATATACAATTAAAATAACTATTAAAAAACTTATTCTAATGCCAAATATTAAAAAATATAAATATAAATCTTAAAACCAAATTTAAACCCCTGTAAATTTAAAAATCTATAAATTTAAAATCTAAATTTAAAATCTAAAATCTAAGCCAGTCCTGCACAGATGAATAAATGCGTCTTAAGCTCGCGACGGAAGGTTCGGAGGTCCGGAAGTTGACGGAGTCCTGGGGGGAGTTCGTTCCAGAGGGTGGGAGCCCCCACAGAGAAGGCCCTTCCCCTGGGCGTCGCCAGACGACACTGTCTAGCTGACGGCACCCTGAGGAGTCCCTCTCTGTGAGAGCGCACAGGTCGGTGAGAGGTATTCGGTAGCAGTAGGCGGTCCCGCAGATAACCCGGCCCTATACCATGGAGCGCTTTAAAGGTGGTTACCAACCTTTAATATAGGCAAAACTTTGATTTTCCAAATATTGTTTCATAAAGCAAGGACCGTGATGAAATGATTCTTGAAATTTAGGTTTAACTTATAAACTTTATTGGCTTGGATGAAAAGTATAAATTAATCTGATTTCAAATACAGAATCAGATTTTGGATGGTGTCCTTCCTTGTGTAAAGCCTGTACAACCATCCCATTGGTTCCTCAAAGACTCCTGTTGATTACTGTATGCTTTCATTTTAATGCCCATTTATGTCCTCTCATTTCATTATATACTATATAGGCTACCTAAAGTAGTGCTTCTCAATGTCAACAATTTAGGATGTATGGACTTTAACTCCCAGAATTCCCCAGCCAGCATGAGTTCTGGAAGTTGAAATGCATGCATTTTAAAGTTTTGAGATTAAGAAAATATCCAGTTGTCATTCCCCATCACCTGTAGAGCTATTAATAAAAATATATAAATTTCAAGATCAGGTAATTGAATAGAAATATTTTCTTTCTCAAAACATGCTAAACCAAAGTGAAAAAGAAAAAAAGAAGTAGATTTTCATTCGGGTTATTATTTTTTCACCTGTGACATTATCAAAGGCTTCATACTTGTTTAAGCATATAGATCAGTTTTATGTATGTATATATTTATTGATTTAATAAATTTATTTGCAGCCCATCTCCCCACAAGGCAACTCTAAAAAGCTTATAAAATTAAAAGCAATAAACAATACAATATATATATAGCGATTAAATTATAAATTACCGGTAAACTAAAAACTTGGAGAGGGAGGGAAGCGCAGAGGGTGAGATGGGATTTGCTATTAGTCTGTCAACCACCTCCCGTGTGACACTCCCCATTGAGGGCCAAGGCAGATTTTCAGGCCCTTACAGAAGGACAGGAGGGTGGGTGTAGTTCTCACCAGTGGTGGGATGCAAGTAATTTAACAACCGGTTCTCTGCCCTAATGGTTTCTTCCAATAATCAGTTTACCAAACTGCTCGGAAAGTTAACAACTGGTTCTCCAGAAGTGGTGCGAACTGGCTGAATCCCACCACTGGATCTCACCCTAGGGGATGAGATGTTCCAAAGGACAGGAGTCACTGCAGAGAAAACTCTTCTCCTGAACCCTGCCAACAAAATTCCTTGACTGATGGGATCTGCAGTGTGCCTCCTCTACCAATTCAGATGGGAAGGGATATATTCACTGGATCTTATTTTCAAGTAAACATTTATAGAATGGTAATCTTTACAATGCAGAAAAGGTAGCAAGTTTACTAGGAACAATTCAACAATATTAAAATTGAGCGATTTACCTTATTTACCACATTGCATTATATAAGCTTGAAATTCCACCAATTCCACCTGGCTCTATAATGGATAAAGATAAATAATGCTCCACATGGAATTTTGCCAGGTTGAAGAAAAGGCAAATCCTAATAAATGTTATCCTCATCTTGACTTCCTGGATTAAATAGTAAAAGCAAGATTAGTGACGCCTCAAATTTACTATCACTTAGTCTCCCATTTCCCATATGCTCTCATAAAAGATGTTTATAGCAGTTTGTACATGTGCCAGAAGTTGTGATGGGTGGCAGCTAAGTACAATATACTATCCTATATTGTTAAAGGTTTCCCTTTATGAATGATGTATGCAAATAACCACAGCAAATAACTTTCCAACAAGAGTCATTTTGATGTATCTAGCTCCAATGTGTACTCTTACTAAAGTCAAATATTACTCACTCCCTTTTCTTACCAAGCTAAAGCTAAAGTACCATATGAATGATGATATTAAAGCCCTTATATATGCCTCCAAAAAGTTAAGTGATTCTGTTAACATGAACAATAAAACTAGATAGAATCAGACTTAAAGTGGACTGCTTTTTCCTTAAAGAAGAAATAAGCAGTCTAGTTGCCTTTTGAAAAAGCACCTTTGAGACAACTATGACCTGGATGACTGGCAATCTCCACAGACATACAGTCCCAAGTTAGCTTGTTCATCGTGAAGTAGTCTGTTCACAAGACCAGAGGTTTGTTCGCAATACAGAGATTTCATCTACATTTTTAATTCTCTGTGTTTTGGGTAACATTTGAGCTTCACAAAAATAGCTAAATTGAGATGGAATCAGTCTTCCCTACACTCAGGATAATTTTTAATATGATACTTCTCTAATCATCTTTTGAAAACATCCAAGTAATATCATGGGGTTTTTTTAACTACGTGACTGAAGTTGGACATAGAAACATCTATTAGGATATAAATCTGATTAAACTAATTGTTGCACGTACCATAATATTTTCTTTGCCATAGGAGTAACAAAGAGTAAAATGTACCATCAGCATCTGGAGTTTATTATCTGAGATCAATTGTTATAATAGAAGTTCTTATTTTGGGTGTGTTTTTGGTTACTGAATAGAGGGAAAGGAGTTAAAATTTGTAGAGGTCATTTACTCTATTGTCAAGACCACTTTCTCATAAATTAGTACTTGCTGATCCTCTCCATAGAGACACAGGAACATTCAGGCTAGTCTGCTGCTGAGGGATTTCTGAATGCCTAGGGAAATGCATTATGGTGTAGTGAGATGGCAATACAATTATTCCTAGGCATTCTCTTTGGTTTTATGAATGGTTTTATGCTCTCTAGATTTAGCAACATTTTCAGGTGTCAAACAAGACTTGAATACAGGTGACACAAGCCTAATTGCAAATCCAAATGTATACGTGTGAAAACATTGTGTTGTGTCTACTATATGGCAGGAAGGCAGATCAAAACATTCTGTCTTGCTTTCTTTTTGCATTTTCAAGGTGCTGCCTAGCAGAATTATTTCACATGGTGAAGGGGCTTCTCAGCAGTCATCCTGATGACTGCTTATTTTTAGCAATAATTTGCTAAAAAAAGAATTTTCAAAGCAGTTCAAAAGTCAAAGAATGTGGGACATGACACATCGTAATAATGCTGAAGTTCTGGAACATTACACATGTTTTTATTTTTTTTTATTATTTTTTTATTATTTATTTACATTTATATCCCGCCCTTCTCCGAAGACTCAGGGTGGCTTACAGTGTATAAGGCAATAGTCTCATTCTATTTATATATTTATAAAGTCAACTTATTGCCCCCCCCCAACAATCTGGGTCCTCATTTTACCTACCTTATAAAGGATGGAAGGCTGAGTCAACCTCAGGCCGGGCTTGAACCTGCAGTAATTGCAGGCTGCTGTGTTCTAATAACAGGCTTCTTACAGCCTGAGCTATCAGCTATATTTTAGGGATTCATTTCAGCTTCTGAAGTCTAAGAATGGAGATAAGATGTTTTTTTTTATTTTGTCACAACAGTATACACAAGCATCAACATAAAACAAAAACACATCATATAAGCATATATATAAGCAAAAGTATGCAATAACTATATTAATTTGATATAATGAAAGGAAACAATAGGACAGGAACGGTAGGCACTTTTGTGCTCTTATGCACAAAAGAAAAAAAAAAACCTAACCTACCACATGTAAGGCTGGATCTTGAATATTAAGATCATAGAGTAGCTGGTTGATAAGATAGGTGCAGGAAATTGTAACCACCTCTCTTCATCAGCAGTAGTCACCCATTCTTGGATAAGTCAATAATATGGCCTCTTCTGTAGAAGGCCTTACTGATCCCAGAATAATTTATCCATGAACTAGCAAGCAGCAATCTCTTATTCAGAAGTGCTGTAAAAAAGAATTTAGTTTGAAACATCCCCCATTTACTCTTTCAGCAACCAGACCACTTGGCCTCTCCCTTTGTTTTCTTCCACAATGATGCTGAAGCAACAGCAATAGTACTTGGACTTATATACTGCTTTACAGTGTTTTACAGCCCTCTCTAAGCAGTTTTACAGTCAGCATATTGCCCCCAACAATTTGGGTCCTCATTTTACCGACCTCAGAAGGATGGAAGGCTGAGTCAACCTTGAAGCTGCATGTGTGTAGTTCAGAGAGGAAATCACAATAAAAGGAACACAAAACGCCTGTGGGCACAACTTTTAAGAGAAAGATTATTGAGAAGGGGAGAAGAGAAACACCTTCTTATGTGCTCCCCTACTATATCTCATAATTTCCACAGCAGCAGTAGTAGATGGGGGTCTAATATTTTTCTCACTGACACAGTGGTTGTCAGCAGAAAACAATATATAGAGCACTGCACACCAGAACAACTAGACACAAGAACAGTTTTTCCCCGAAGGCCATCACTCTGCTAAACAAATAATTCCCTCAACACTGTCAGACTATTTACTGAATCTGCACAACTATTAATCGTTTCATAGTTCCCATCACCAATCTCTTTCCACTTATGACTGTATGACTATAACATGTTGCTGGCAATCCTTATGATTTACATTGATATATTGATCATCAATTGTGTTGTAAATGTTGTACCTTGATGAACGTATCTTTTCTTTTATGTACACTGAGAGCATATGCACCAAAACAAATTCCTTGTGTGTCCAATCACACTTGGCCAATAAAAATTCTATTCTATTCTATTCTATTCTATATGCTCCAAGACAAGGTGTCAAACTCATTGTCCACAGGCCGGAGGCATCATGCGCTGGCCACATCCACACCGGTTTAGCGAATGGGGGAGAAAAGTCATGATACGTCATGTGACACTGGCGTGACGATGTGAGTTTGACACCCCTGCTCCAAGAGATTAAAAAAGAAAATTGTGTTGGATAAATCATTCAGGCATTAATTTTATTCCAGAAAAGTCGTATGTCAAGGCGGGGAATATATTTATTCCATATTTTTTATGGAAACCAAAATAACAACTTGCAACTTAACAGAGGAAAGAAAGTGCATTCGAGAGAAAACATTATGGCCATGAAGTAACAGTAGGTTTTTTTGGTTTTTTTACATTTATATCCCGCCCTTCTCCGAAGACTCAGGGCGGCTTACAGTGTATAAGGCAATAGTCTCATTCTATTTGTATATTTACAAAGTCAACTTATTGCCCCCCCCCAACAATCTGGGTCCTCATTTTACCTACCTTATAAAGGATGGAAGGCTGAGTCAACCTTGGGCCGGGCTTGAACCTGCAGTAATTGCAGGCTGCTGTGTTTTAATAACAGGCTTCTTACAGCCTGAGCTACTACGGCCCCTAGTAGTCTGAAACTGTTTACTAGAATCACAATTAATTATTCTGGAACAGACATCTTGAAAAAAAATCTCATCTACTATAAATGGGACAAAATAATAATTTTCCCCTTTCCTGCACATTACGCTAATGTTATTTTCTTCTGATAATGTGAAACACACACAAGGCATTTAACTAAATACATCATGGTGGATTTTCATTCCTGGGGCTCTTCTTTTCCAGCTCCCATCTGGCCTGTGTCACGTACAATGCAGCCTGCTCCTGTTCACACCACTTCAGGTGTAGACTGTTCTTCTCCAGTTGTTCCCAAAAAGCCACACCCAGCCAAGTGAACCCTGCAGTGACAAGTGCGGAAGGAAGTCATGTTGTCTTTTCACACAGCAGCCAATATAGTATTTCATTGTGATAGAGCCTGAGCGATTACAGCTTTCGTTCCCACAAAAGCTACCTTAGAGAAATGCAAATTCCAACCATCATGCAAATATATATTTTTGGTGAGCATTTTTGTGAGCTTCAGTCATAGAGGATAATCTATGTATGTACAGATGTCATTCTTTCACTTATAGCTTTCTTGTTTTTCTGCTTGTTCTTCTCTGTTTTTATTTCCAAGGAGAAGAATATTTGTTTTCCTGCAGAAAGGTGGGAGGAAAATGCAATTTAGAGTAACTGAAAAATGTCAGGTCTAGGAATACTGAGAGGAGACAAGACAAGAAGAAAAGAAATGGAGGGTGGGCATAAAATCACAGATGATAAATGTTTTCATAGATTCCATTGACCGAAAGTTCATACCTACTTGCAGCTATATTGAGATTATCTTGGCTTCTGGTATTAAAACCTATCTTCCTTGATCCATTCTTCCTTCCTTCCTTCCTTCCATCTTTCGAGATGTATGGTGTGACTTGATTTTACATTTTCTTTATTAATGCATACCTCACAATGATTTCTGCAATCGTTTGCATGCAGTAAACAAAGCAACTTGTTGACATCAGTTGTTCATTAAATCAAATAGAAACAACCGTATGGAATTATATCACTATTATAAGCTGGGAAGGAAGCATTTCCCAATGGTTTAAGAACGTTTTAAAGAAATTGGGGTGGATTATGGTATTCTAGCAGCACAGTGTTAATGGTTCATTATAATAACCTTCTCAAGTTATTATTTTCTATCAGTAACATTTGGGCTCAAACACAGTAGTTTCTATGATGCTGCTTCTTCTGAATGCAGCTTTTTCACCACCCAGGGCAATTCTTTTTAACTGAAATGCTATCTATTCCATCATGTTTTTTCATACTGGATCATGCCCTATATTACCCTCACTTTTCAGGAAACAATTCAGCGTTCTCTGCCATCCAGTCTAAATAAAGATATTTCCTTACCTCAGCAGAGAAACAGAATGACTACAGGTGGGGGAAAATTAGTAGGGGTGGGAGTAACTCATGTCTTCCTGTTGGCTTCCCCATTGAGTTTCCTTGTGAAAAGCCACAGGTGTAAGAATTCTTCCTTCCTTCCTTCCTTCCTTCCTTCCTTCCTTCCTCCCTCCTTCTCTCCTTGTTACTTCCTGTCTTCCTGCCTTTCTTCTTTACTTTCTTCCTTCCTTCCCTCCCTCCCTTTCTGCCCTCCTTCTTTCCTTCTTCCCCCCTCTTGTCCTTTCTTCCCTCCCTCCTTCGTCCTTCTCTGTTCCTCCCTTTCTTAGCTCAGGATGTAGGGAGGGCAACATGCATACATAGCTCTGTACTACAATATTATGCCGCTGTCTAGTATCAGTCATTTGAGCCTTCTGCTTCACTCTGCCTAACAGTAGAGCCAGGACAATAGGGCTTGGCAAAAGCTGTCCATGTCTTACTCAAAGACAAATACCACAGTGTTACCCCAGCTCTGAGTGACACCAAAGTCAAACAGTGATGCATTCTCCTGCTTCTTCACTTTCTATTGACTCAGGGCCCTGTTGGGAGAGCTTATTTCTTTGTCCAAGATGGTACATTTAATCCTATGCACTGTAATTACATGCTACCGTGTGTTACAGTGCTCTGAGAAGGAGAAGGGCAGTGATGTAACAAAGAAGAAAAAGTATTGCTCTTTTAAATTGATTCTTAAATAAAGGAACATGTGGGTAACATTCAGTGAAGTCTATTTTTTTTTTACCATGGCCCTTCATTTAATGTGTAAAAATAGAGAAAGAAAAAAGATACAAAGAAGTGGCTTTCAATATTCTTCACAACAGTTATATATATAATTATATTATATTATATCTTCTGTCTCTAAAGTTGAATCATGCTTTTCTTTCTATAAATCTATTCCAGGGGTCTCCAACCTCGGCAACTTTAAGACTTGCAAAGCTGGCTGAGGAATTCTGGGAGTTGAAGTCCACAAGTCTTAAAGTTGCCGAGGTTGGAGACCCCTGATTTATTCTGTCTAATCATCAAAGCCAGAAATCACAAGTTCATTTTTTTCATTGTTATGTAAACATTCCTTAAGAGGTTCCCAATCATCAATAAATATAATACCTTTTCTCTAATCAAAGACAATAATCTTTGAAGCTCAACAAGATCTGTCAATGTCACCAACCATTCCTCCATAGGTGTAGTGTCCAATGAGGAGTTTAGTATCCTAACTATTAGCTAGCAGATTTGGAGATTTGGTGTTTTTTTGCCCCCCTGCACTTATAATAAGACAAACATAGTTGTAAAAATTACTGTAGGGGACGATAATTTACTTACCTGACATCTTAAATCTTTCTTCCTGATCAAACTTCAATCTCTCATATATAAGAAATCCAGGAATATCTTATGGCCTCTGCAGCATTTATTCTAAGCAGATACATTATTCAATCACAATGCAATTTTTAAACTGAATTTTTAAAAAAGAGAAAAGTGATATAGAAAATTTCTGGGGGGAAAAGTACAAGCTTGTCTTCATTTTCCTTAGTTCCAAATAATAAGTGTACTACACTTCACTATGAATTTTCCCCTCTTATAAGCAAGACTGATTCTGCCACAAGCTGTCCCATTTTTACATAGAAGGGGGATGTTTGCATAGTTTGTGGATATGTGTTTGCATATTTAATAGTATTTCCTTCTGCAAGCTGAAGTGATATCCATACGGAAACTTATAAATCTAGTACTCAGCTTCCAAATACACAGAACAGATACAATTTATTTTTAAAATGTACAGATACTGGCAGATCCCATTTTCTAACCAATTCTGCTATTAATTCCAGTCAATGGGTAATTCTCAAAAACATTGGCTTTGTCAGTTTTTAAGTTAATGTTGCAAAGGTGCCATAAGGTTTCTAACCTTCTTTCTTAATGGTTCATTGGAAGCCAATAAAATGTTTGCTCTGTCAATATAAACTTAATCCCAAGTCCACAAACTCTGTGAAAATAGAAAGAAGGATGGGAATAGGGTGCCCTTTATATGGCTTCCAACTTTTTACAAAGAATTCTCTTTGAACCAGCAACATCCCCCCACACCCCGATTTATGCTTTGTTTCATATAATGTGAACCTGATGAAATCTGTTGGGTTTCTGAGTTCTAGGATTCATTCAAATTTTAGAATGTAAACCCTCAAATTTCATATAATTAAAATTCTGTATATGTATTAAGTAATAAACCAGAAACAGCAAGGAACTAAGAAGCTAATTTTGCTAGATTATTTTATCTTGAGAATTGCTAATATGTTTCACTAGGAATGCAGAAAAATATACATCTGGGAATTAATGTTAAAACAAACAGAATTCTATTATAATGAAAACTGCAGAAATAAAAGTATAATTACTTTTTTAAAATTCATTTTTTGATAATTATATTATACAAATAATATAATGCATGCATATTTATGTATAAATATATATATATGCCTGTGTTTATATAATATATTTATACATATAAATGACTTTAAAAATAATCTAAAACATTAGAAATATTTTAAATTTTATTTTAAAAATATATTTTTTTAAAAAAATTAATTTTCTTTTTCATGAAAGCATAATTTCTGATTCAGTATCAAGCTACGGCAAAGGCAGTTTTCATATAAACAATGATTCCTTTACTAATTTATCATGATTGAAATACTAGAGAAACGTTTTAATATCTCACAAGAGATCAATAAAATCAAACATTTTTAAATGTAGGAAAAGAGAATATAAAAATATTTAAGTAATTGCTAGCAAAAACATTCAGTATTAAAGGAAATAAAAATATAGCCTTTTCTCTTTCTCTAAAGAATAGGTTTCCTTGAATCTTTCTCTTTTTTATTCAGTTGTTACCTAGAAATTCCCCTTTTCCTGGAAATTTCACTTTAATTACAGGCTGAAAAAGAATGTTTCTATTCCTCTCTTCCCCATCTTTCCGTCAGCTTCTGGTTCTGTTTACCCTAAGTTTATTCTGCTATTTTGGAAAGAAGGAAGCTTTTTTCTCCTAAAGGAGGAGGAGTTGGGATAGATTTACCCCTTTCTTAGGTGTCAAAACCGATGCCTGGATGAAAGTTCTGTATTAAGAATGTCTAATCCTCTCTGGCATAAAGGCTGGAACCGGGCTATTTTCACAAAATGAGCTAGCAATAGAGTATATAAAACTAATTTTCTGCCCTTTCAGAGTAAAACTCGCATGAAAGCTCTGTTATAATCTTCTCAGTTGGTTTAAGGACTTAAGGCAGTGGTGGGATCCTACCAATTTAACAACTGGTTTGTTGAGTGCACGTGTGCACACTTTGAAGAAAATTGAACTTCCACGTTGCTGCGAGCAAGAAAAACAGCTGAAGAGCGTCAATCCATCCACCGTCCGGAACAGCTGGGCTTCGGAAGCAGAAATATAAGTAAGTATAACGCAGGGATGGGCAGGCAGGCCCACTTCAAAGAAAGAGAGAACCAGTTTGCTCACGGCTGAAAGTCAGAGCAAACAGTTCTCCCGAACCGGTCCGAACCGGTAAAATCCCACCACTGCTTTAAGGTGATTATAAAAATATTACAATCTTTTAAAGATAGGAAGTGTATATATTGTACAACTATAAAGTTGTAAAAATAGCTATAGGCCATCTTGTGTTGCACTTCCTTCTATTAATGTAGGTCTTGAAGAGAAGCTAAGGGAATTATATCCCTCTTTTCAGCCAAATATAGTGCTGAGGCAACCAACAACGGACAGTACAAAGAAGAGCTTATAACCAAATCAAGACTACCTAAGCTGACTTATCCATTTAAATAGTGAAAGCCTTTCTGAAAGTTTCCCTTCCCATGGAAGGGCATCAGAACAGCAAGTAACTGACCTTTGATGGTATAGCTTTCCACCATTGAGAATGAACTGTTCCTTGGTATTTCTGAGAATTGCAAGAATTAGAAAAGGACTTTCTTAAAGTTTAGATAATTTCATATGGAAGAACGTCATCTTTTACAAGTTCACTTCCACTTTATTCATGACTGTATGTATTATTAAAAACTCTTGGAAGTTTACTCAGAAACAAATAATATTCAGTGAAATAGTTATAACGAGGGAGACAGAATTTCACACAATTAAACATAACCAGAGGTTGGTGACATTATGGACCAGGGTCAGCTGTTGTTTCTAAATTCTTTTTGGCAGTGGAACAAACTTCACCAATCCAAAGAATATGTAACTAAGATGCATGTCACCATGGCTAAATCTGACCAGAATGGGACAACTTGCTGTGGCCAACTCACCACAGGGCAACTTGCTGCAAGATAATTCAACAAATACAATAGTTAAATTAATTTCGACAGATCTGTGGCCAACAATAAAATAAAGTTAATTCAGAAATACAAGAGTTACAATAATTTTGATGAAAATGTGATCATCAATAATAAAAGTAACTGAATGAAATGATTAATACAGTGTTGATGTCCCACAGCGAGTTGTCCTGAGAGTAGTTGGCCATGTCAAGTTGGCCACGTCAAGTTGTCATAGACCTAAAGCTGACAACAATATGATCCAATTTTGAATGGGAGAAGTTGATGCAATAGCTTTAGCCACTGGCAACTACTGAAATGTGACCTCAGAAATGAATCCATGAATATGCCTCAACTATGATTCTCAGCCTTCAAGTAAACATAGCCCCCTCTACTTCCAATCCAAGTTGCCTTTCAACCAACAACAACATATCTACTGCAATGCTCTCTACATGGGGCTCCCCTTGAAGAGCACCCGGAGACTTCAGCTAGTCCAGAATGTGGCTGCGTGGGTTATTGAGGGAGCGGTTCGGAGCTCCCACGTAACACCTATCCTGCGCAGACTGCACTGGCTGCCTGTCGTTTTCCGGGTGCGCTTCAAGGTATTGGTTACCACCTTTAAAGCGCTCCATGGCTTAGGACCGGGTGTTGTGTCTTGTCCGCTCTCACCGCAGCCGGGGTCTGCTTATCTGCTCCCGAACACAGAGGAATGTATGCCTCCCGGCCCCAGTCCTGGCTCCATGCCCAGACAAGCTGCAGAGGAGGGGGCACCTCCCGGTCCCAGCCCTGGCTCCATGCCCAAGCAGGCTGCAGAGGAGGGAGCATCCCCCGGCCCCAGCCCTGGCTCCATGCCCAGGCAAACGGAGCAGCTAGACCCCTCCCCCTCCTCCACAGCATGTGAGCCTGAGGAAAGTTTACTTCCAACAGCTGATTGGAGTGACCCTCGCATCAGAAGATTGGATAGGCGGAGGCAACAGAAGGAAGGGAGGGGCAGGCCTTAATGAGTGCTGAGCCATGGAGCCACACCCCATGGTCTATATAAAAGATCTGCTTTCTGGCAGTCTCTGAGTCAGGCAAAGTCGAACTTATCTTGCTGAAGTCACTTACTGGTCTCCTGCCTGCTCTGAGGACTTTGCTAGGACTTTGGGCAGAGCTGCAGAGGCAAGCCTGATTCGGATTTCCCTGACCCGGCCGTCAGCGGAGGAGTGGGACACGACACCGGGCTACTTACGGGACTGTCTACTGCCGGCTTCTATCTCCCAGCGTCCGGTGCGTTCCCACAGAGAGGGACTCCTCAGGGTGCCGTCAGCCAAACAGTGTCGACTGGCGGCCCCCAGGGGGAGGGCCTTCTCTGTGGGGGCTCCGACCCTGTGGAACGAACTTCCCCTCGGGCTTCGACAACTACCTGACCTTAGGACCTTTCGCCGCGAACTTAAAACCTATTTATTTCGTATGGCTGGACTAGCTTGATTTTACCTTTAAAATTTTAATTGGATGATGGGTTTTAAATTTTGGTAATTTTATGGGGTGTATTGTTATTTTAAATTTCTGGGCAAGTTTAAATCAGTTTTTTAAGGGTTGTTTTAATTATTGTGTATGTTTTGTATTTTATCTGCCTGTTCACCGCCCTGAGTCCTTCAGGAGAAGGGCAAATACAAATTAAAATATTATTATTATTATTATTATTATTATTATTATTATTATTATTATTATTATTATTATTATTATTATTATCTGCATTTAAAGGATTAACTCCTTTGAGAAAATGCACAGGGATGGATCACAGATTCATTGATACTTATCTAAGATCATCACATCTACTAGAATTTATGACCTAACATTGCATCTCATTATGCACTTTTCTGCCTGCTCAGTCCCTAGAAAAATTCCTGCAAATAAGCATGATTAGAGCTAGTCCAAAATAGGAATAGATTAATAACAAAGAGATAGCTAAAGAAGCAATAAGATACTGGACAATTCACTCATCTGCAGCTTCAGAAAAAATTGATCATATATGATAAGTAGGAATGAGGTATAAGAAGAATATGTTAATATTCTTCTTCATAAGTATTGGGTCAACTAGACAATTCTTCGCTGAAAGAAACCTTGCATATTTGTTTCATATTTGAACTGAAATTATAACAAGCAGCTGATTAGCTTTCATTGGAAGACAGCTTGAACTTAATCATTTTAAGATTGACGTCACAGCCCAGCCTGCAGCTGTTGAGATTATTGAGGAAACCATGCCATAATAAACATCATAGGAAATGCTGATTAGATAGCAAGGAAATGTTTTATTGATGCACTTGAAGACGCATTACACCTGCATGTTTTCTGGGCAGGGAAGGAGAAATGTAGTTCTTATAGGCTAAATCTTGCATTTCAGGTGAAGCAAGGGGAGGAAACAGATTTCATTTTTTTTAACCCAGAGAATTCCTAGCTATATACAGTAATTCTTAAAAAAATTGTGAAACCTTTTGAATTTTCAGCGTTTTTCCATAAATATGATTAAAAATATGATCTAGTCCTAAAACTAGATAAAGCAAATCCAATTAAACAAATGAGTCAAAAAACATTACATTGTTCATTGATTTACTGAAAAAAACGATGCAAAGCTATATATTTGTGTGTGGCAAAAATATGTGAACCCTTGCTTTCAAAATCTGATGTACCATATTTTTCGGAGTATAAGACGTACCGGAGTATAAACGCACCTTAGTTTTTGGGGAGGAAAATAAGAAAAAAACTGATTGACAGGTGGATTGGCCTCCCAGAATACCCCCCATCAGCTGTTTCCAGAGGTGAATTTTAGCAACAGGTTCCTTGGTTGTGAGCTCTGTGCCTTGCTTTTTTTTCTGCCTCTGAAATTTCTGAAACTCTGTTTCAGAAAAAATGTTTTTTTCTGCCTTTGAAAGCCTCCGAAACAGAGCTTCCCAAAAAAAAAAAAAAAGCTTCTGAAGCTCTGTCTGGGGGCTTCTTTTCTGAAGCTTCATTTCTGATGCTTTTTTCAGCCTCTGAAACTTTCATTTGAGAAGCTGGGGCGGCGGGCTACATTCAGAATATAAGATGCACCCAGATTTTCACCCTCTTATTTGGGGAAAAAAGGTGCATCTTATACTCTGAAAAATACAGTATCTCCTTGAGGAGCAATAATTGCAAATAACATTTCCAATAACTGTTGATCAGTCCTGCACATCAGTTTGGAGGCATTTTGGCCCATTCTTCCTTATAGAACAGCTTCAACTCAGGGATGCTGATGAATCCATTTTTTGGTGGTGCCACTTTTATTTTTTGGGGGAGTCATTGTCTTGCTATATACAGATAGTCATTGACTTATAACAGTTCATTTAGTGATCTTTCAAAGTTACAACAGGACTGAAAAAAGTGACGTATGGCTATTTTTCACAGTTACGACCTTTGTAGCAGCCCCATGATCATGTGATCAAAATTCAGATGCTTGGCAACTGGTTCATACTTATGAATATTGCAGTGTCCCAAGATCATGGGATCATCTTTTGCAACCTTCCAACAAGCAAAGTCAATGGGGAAGTCAGATTCACTTAACAACCGGATTACTAACTTATCAACTGCAGTGATTCACTTAACAACTTTGGCAAGAAAGGTCACAAAATGGGGCAAAACTCACTTAACAAATATCTCCTTTAACCACAGAAAAGTTGGACTCAATTATGGACTCAATTAGTCAAAGACAACCTATAATGCACTCTGTCTTGAGCTCCAGTAGAATTTGCTGGTGCAATTCAAAATTCATAGTTTCATCAATGATGCAAGCCATCCTGGTCCAGAGGCAACAAAGCAGACCCAAAGCATGATATTGTCACCATTGTGTTTCACAGATGGGCTAAGGTTCTTATGCTGGAATGCTGTGATTGCCTTTTGCCAAATATAATGCTTTTCAATTAAGCCAATAACCTGCTGGCTTATCCTAATAATCTTTTACCAACTGTAGATGGGCAGCAGTTTTCTTTTTTGGAGCATCATGATATTCACCAATGCAAGAGAGGCCTTTGAGAAATATTACACACCTCGTTTTTGATGTGATTTTGGCTGGATGACAACTCCTGGAAAGATCATATTTCTCTTCTTCAAACCATGCAAACCTCAATTTCCACAGACTTTCGATCAATTGAGGGAATTGAAGAACTTTGTTTACAATCTTTTCATTAGCTGATGCAAAGAAAAAGCGACACGTGTTGCATCAGTTTTATTTTTATTGTAACAAGCAAATTTCATTTGTAGCTTTCAGTACATCCATTGCCCATAATAGATACACTATGTGAGAAATGGAATTGCTGGCAACTGTTGCAAACTGGAATCAAAGTACAAGCGTTTGTTGCTTAACTGGCCAAGCAACAGAAAGCTTGATTTGGCAAGTCAGTGTAATGTGGGATTAGTTTCTAAAAAGCTACCATCAATTCAGACCTTTATGAGAGATGTATGAGAGGGGGGAAAAACAACAACCAAATGATCTAAGTACACCAGGTTCCCAACAATTGTGGAAGATAGCCAGAATTGTCTTGGCAGTGTCATGGTGCTGAATTCTACTAATATTGAATTCAAAAACACCAGGGATTATCCATACATAGTTGCAAGTAGATTTATAGAAATGTTTCAGTTGTGTATATAAGTTTTGGAAGAAGGAGTGTTTCTGCCCCCCTCACCCAGTATTTATACAAGATGGTTGAGGGAAAAGCAATGCCTTCAATCATAAGTCACCAATTTATGACAGTCTTGATGCACTAAAGTTCTGATGTGTTTTGTATCTATTCACTTCAGTTAATAAGAAGTTAAGAAAATAAATTTTCTTGTGAAAAAATCTCATGTGGCTATTATTCATGAAATGGAAGCCTACAGTGAATACACATTAGGCATTTTTAACAACTGCCCAAAGTAGTCCCTCTGGTTGATATTCACCACTGAATGCAGGTTGTTTATGGAGACCACTGTCTTGAGTTGAGTACTGTCTGTCACCGGGCCAAAAAATATAAAAATGATGATCCCAGAAGAGCTGATTTGTGCAATCAAGAATGAAGTAGAGAGCAACCTGTGAGTTTCACATGATGAACTAGCTTGATGGATCACTCAGGCTTGACATTTCAAAGAAATGTGTGGGTCACATTACTGATATCCTACAATGTCTGAAAGTATTTTCAAGATGGGTTCCTCACATGCTGATAGCAGAGAAATAAAGAGAAATAAAATATTCAGGCAGTTGTATTACACTACAAGAATTAAGGTGAGAAATTTCTTCACAGCATCATGACAGTCAATAAAACATGAGCTTGGTGATATGACCAGAAATAAAGCTTCACAGATCATCATCACAAAGCTTTACTTTTGGGGGGGAAATATTAAAAGGCTACAGGAACAAAATCCATGTTTACATTCTTTTTGCAGATGGTATTATTCATATGGATTTCCTTGAAGCTGGCAGCAGTATTGACTCAGAGTGCAATAGTCAAAACTTTTAAATAATGAATAAGCAGAGTTCAGAAACACAAGGCTGCTGAAATATGACAAGACTGGGCCTTCGCCTTGCAGCCATCCAAGGCAATTGTAAAGTTAGATCTCACCATCTGCCATACCGTAGCAATGGAGAATTCTACATTTCCCCCCTTTTTAAAAAAGAATATTTTCTTTAAGACTTGTCCATCATTGACTAGAATAGAATAGAACAGAATTGAATTGAATTGAATTGAATTTTTTATTGGCCAAATATGATTGGACACACAAGGAATTTGTCTTGGTGCATATGCTCTCTGTGCACATAAAAGAAAAGATACGTTGTCAGAATATAGCACCTGTTGAAGATTATAGTGGTAAATAGATGTAATGAAAGAGCTCATTTCAAGAATTATTTTCCCATTTTGCTTATTAAAATATCCCTGTTTAAAGATAAGGAGGTAGAGGAAGTCCTTTTTATTCACTCCTCACATAACTGCCAGAAAAAAGGCATATCCAGTGAGGATTCATAGTGAACGGGATGTCTCCAAGGCAATGTGACAAGAATGGAAACTGGATGGCCATTTCCTGTCAGCCAGGTCCCTCCAGATAAAGGAGAGATGATGGGATTGTTTACATACACTCTGGATGGCTGTTATTCATGACTTATTGGCTCATGAATTGAGTAGCTTGAAGCTGAGGGATTTTCATCAAGCTCACACCTGCAATATAGTCTTATGGACACAAAGTTCTGCCAAGCCTCATTTCTTAATCACCTTTGTAAATAATTTAACTGCATTTATTTAATAATAAATTAATTTATTTAATAATGCATTTATTTAATAATAATAATAATAATAATAATATCAGAGTTGGAAGGGACCTTGGAGGTCTTCTAGTCCAACCCCCTGCCCAGGCAAGAAACCCTACACCATTTCAGACAAATGGTTATCTAATATCTTCTTAAAAACTTTGGTGTTGGAGCATTTACAACTTCTGGAGGCAAGTTGTTCCATTGATTGTTATCAGGAAAATTCTCCTTAGTTCTAAGTTGCTTTTCTTCTTGATTAGTTTCCACCCATTGCTTCTTGTTCTACCCTCAGGTTCTTTGGAGAATAGTTTGACTCCCTCTTCTTTGTGGCAATCCCTGAGATATTGGAACACTGCTATCATGTCTCCTCTAGTCCTTCTTTTTATTAAACTAGGCAGTTTTAGCCTCCAGTCCCCTAATCATCTTTGTTGCTCTTCTCTGCACTCTTTCTAGAGTCTCAACATCCTTTTTACATCGTGGCGACCAAAACTGAATGCAATATTCCAAGTGTGGCCTTACCAAGGCATTATAAAGTGGTATTAACACTTCACGTGATCTTGATTCTATCCCTCTGTTTATGCAGCCCAGAACTGTGTTGGCTTTTTTATTTTTTATTTTATTATTATATATTATATAAATATAATAAAATATATTTATTTAAATATATAATTTTTTTAACATACAATATGTGCTTAATAAACAGCGTACCGTCTGGGTCCATAATAACATTTCTTAAGTTCCTAATTTCTACCCCTGTTAACCAACCATTGATAAAATAAATCCCAAGTTCAAAAATATTCTGTGTCTTCTTTTTCTTTTATCTTCAGTGTTAATCTGTCCATTTCTGCACAGTCCAATATTTTTTTTTATTATATCTTCTTCCGTAGGTGTTTTCTCGCTTTTCCAATGTTGTACAAATACAATTCTTGCTGCTGTTAAAACATGTAATATCAAATATACATTTCCTTTATCATATTTTTCTGGTATTATGCCTAACAAAAATAGTTCTGTTTTATAATCTATATGCTGTCTTAACATTTTTTTTAACCACATATGCATTTTTGCCCAAACATTTTTTGCTTTTGGTTTAACTGCTTTTAGACTGTCTTTAAAAGATGTTATGGAAGAGGAACAGGTTTTAATGGATAAGAATAAGAATGACCTGAAAGTGGGTTTATTTAAAAATGACAAGTCACAAGATTGATATGGGGAAAGATGCTACTGTGAATGTACAAATGAAACTGGCAGACATCTTAATAATTAAAAGGGATATATAAATGGCAAAACAAAAGAATGACTTGTATAGCTTTCTTATATTGGATTTATAGATCTGGAGGATTTTGTGAGAAGGAACAAATAAAAAATAAAAACATATTATAGGATATTATTTAACTGGATTAAGGATTAAGATTTTAAAAGTAAAAGGAAGAAATATAAAGTGGGCTTGTTTGATCAAAGTTAAAACAGATATGATATTTCTGATAAACCTTAATGGATTTTTGCTGACCTGAATTGGATGACAAAGTTTTAAGGATATGTTGAAATTTGGGGGAAGATATTATTGCTCTTTAGGATAGAGGGATAAAATTGTTAAAAATATTTATATTTGTTGGGACAGAGGGTGTGCTTATATATATATATCTTACTACATTTTTATTTCTTATTCTTTTTTATGTATTTTCTTTTTTATATGCACTTTCTATTTTTCTTTTCATTCTTTTACTTTTTGTAGTTTGCATTAGTTTAACTATAATGTTTAATAAAATCCGTATAAAAAATAAAATAAGAACTCTCAGGAAAAAAGTGTTACTTCATTTGCATTAGTGGAAAATTGGTGCTATACAATAGCTAAACTTAGTTGCTATAATGGTGCAGAATCACTTGGACTCATGCTTTACAAATTCTATCAAAGTGAAGCAGGAATCAAGAAAGAAAAGGAGGATGATCACAGGATTATAAATTATAAAAACTAAGAATTATTGTATAATATGCATTAAATAAGTAATAATATACATCTTTGGGCAACAATCAAACCTAGAATACTTGGACAATTCTCTTTTAATAGAAAAACCTGTATTTTTTTTTCAATTCAATATGAAATATGCTGAATTCAGGTGATATCTATTTCTATGTAGTAGGTTTTTTTTTTAAGTCTAAGACATTTCTTTAGTTGGGAAAATACCCATTCCATGATCATTGTTCTTCAAATGTATATGTCTCCCTCTAGTGGTTATATGAATATCTGTTAATAGAAGAATGCCTCCTTTACCTCCCTCAAACTTTTTAAAGTTTCTCCTTCAGTCACAATCAACAGTAACTAAAATTACTATCATGTCTGTACATTTGAATTATGGACAGTGGTGCTTACATGCTGTAAACTCTTTTGAATTTTCAATATTTTTCCACAAACATGACCCAAAATGTGATGTGTCCTCCAAACACGTCTTAAGACAAAGAGAACCCAGTTAAACAAATGAATCAAAAACATTACACTCGTCCATTGATTTGAGGAAAATGATTAAAAGCTACATATTTATGTGCTGAAAAAGTATATGAACCTTTGCTTTCAGTAGCTGGTGTGCCCCTCTTGGGTAACTATAGTAAATGTTTCCCATAACTGCTGATTGGTCCTGTACATTGGCTAGGAGGCATTTTAACCTGTTCCCCTTACAACGCAGGTTCAACTGAAGGTGGGCTCCTTGTATGAATAAGATTAAGATCAGGGACTATGATATGGGCATCCAAAACTTTGCCTTTTTTCTGATTTAACCATTTTGTTGTTTTTGTTGTACAACTTTTATATTTCCTCCATTCTCTTGCTGCCTGATGTTCTCTCTCGAGCTTCAGTTCATGGATGGATGCTCTGACATTTTGCTGTAAAATTTGCTAGTGCAATACAGAATTCATATGTCTATCAGTGATGCAAGCCATCCTAGTTTAGAGGCTGAAACTATGATACTGCCACCACGATGTTTCACAGATGGGATACGGTTCTTATGCTGGAATGCATGCTTGCCAAGCACGATACTTTTCACTCAAGCCAAAAAGTTATCCTTGGTTCTCATCTATCCACAGAACATTTCTTCAATAGCTTTCTGGATTTCCCATGTGGTCTTTCACAAAATGTAGACAGGCAAAAGGGTTGTTTTTAGAAAGCAGTAACTTTCTCCTTGCAACCCTGCCACACATGCAGTCTTATTGTTCAGTCTTTGTTCAGTCATTCAATATTACAGGCTTGGTGTGATCTCCGTTGTTTGACTACTCCTGGGAAAAGTAAAAGTGGTGCTGAATCGCCTCCATTTGTACACAATCTGCCTGACAGTGAACTGGTGAAATTCAAACTCTTTGGACATATTTTTGTAACTATTTTCCAGCCTGGTAAACACCAACATCTTTTTGTTAGTGGTTCTCAGAAATCTTTGTTTGAGGCATGCCACACCTCCACATACTTGTGTTGTGAAGATCAGACTTGATCCTGAATACCCAGAATTCTGCCCTTTGAATAAGAGAGGCCTTCCCACAATCATACCTGATTTTCAGCCCACTGATTGAAACACCTTAGTCTAATTTCCTGTTGAAATGAACTGATAATCCTAGAGCAGGGGTCCCCAACCCCTGGGCCATGGATCAGCCTGTTAGGAACAAGGGCCGTATCGTTGGAGTGAGTGGCGGGCAAGTGAACGAAGCTTCATCTGCAGTTTGTAGCCATTTCCCAGCACTAGCAACACCCCCTCAGCTCCACCTCAGATCATCAGGCATTAAATTCTCATAGGAGTGCGACCCCTACTGTAAACTGTGCACGTGAGGGATATAGGTTGTGCGTTCCTCCTCCCACCCCTCTGGTCCATGAAAAAATTGTCCTCTACAAACCAGTCCCTGGTGCCAAAAAGGTCAAGGATTGCTATCCAAGAGTTTCAGTTAGTACATTTCTCCACAAAATCTACATAGTTTTGGATCGTTTTCCTTAATAAATCAGTGAACAAGTTTTTGGTTCATTTGCTTAATTCGTTTCTTTGTCTACTTTTAGGCTGCGGAACAGATACCATTTTAGGTCATATGTAGAAATATTTAAAATTCCAAAGGATTCACAAACTTTTAAGCACCACTATGCATGTATGCAAGTACACAATATATCTGATAATCAAGATGTGTTTAAATAGTAGACATGGCACCATCACAATCATTTTACTTTTATCTACAGTGTTAAACAATTATCAATCATAGATCAAAAAGACTTTAGATAGACTTTAACAGATCCATAACATGCAGGGAAGTTGGTTTTTAATTGGGGTCAGCTTTTGACAAAAATATTGATAATTGAAATTACATCATCATAGCAGTAACAAGTTGGAGAATAAGGCTAGATAATGACCACTAATTGGAATTCAAAAATCACATCAGACATTCAGTCATCTACTTATGAATTATATATATATGCCATTCTTATACTGGATCCACTAAGCCAGTGATGGCTAACCATTTTTTCCTCGAGTGCCAAAAGCGAGCACGTGCGCGCTATCACATGCAGGCACATGCCCACACCCATAATGCAATGCCCCTCCTGCACACCCCGCCCCCCTGCACATGCATGTGTGACCTCCCGTATGCGCACACGACCCCCCACTCCCTCCCCTCCCGCGTATGCGCGCACGACCCCCTCTTTTGGCCTCACATCCCAAAACAGTGCAGGGAGGGGGGAAACCCTCGCCTCCCAAAACAGCTGGGAGTGGGAAAAAAGCCTTGCCTCCCAAAACAACGCTGGGAATGGAATCTCCAGAGATCTGGAAAGGCACAGACAGCAGAAAGTGAAGAGAAAGGTAGGTCCCCCCACACATGCGTGCGCATCTCCCACTTGCAGGGCAGACCTGAAAATCAGCTTGCTGGCGGGAAGCGTGCACACATGCACAGTGGAGCTGAGCTGGGTGATGGCTCCCATGCCACCTGTAGAACGTGTGCCATAGGTTCCCCATCACGGCCCTGAGCAACCCTCTATTGCTTATCTCTTTTCACCATCATTTTCTCTTCCACAATATACAAAAATATACCATTTTTTACTAGATTTTTAAAACCAGAATTACAATTGTTACAGAGGCACGCAAAACCAGGCTTCTGTCTCATTTGGTGTCTACCAGCTATAGTTCTGTCGCACAAAAAAAAACCATTTTTCCTACAAAAGTCATATTATGCTACTTTCATAAAGCAGGCTGGCAGTTGGAAGTTTGACAGTTGGATGGAAATTCTACAGAACAGCCACAAGTGGGCTTGAAAAGCAATGTAATGTTTGCTTAGAATAGTCCAACAAACAAAAGGCATGGCAAGCTAACAATAAAAATGAAAGAGCACTGAAGATAAAGATCTTTTGAGAACAAAGCGATTCACATTGGCAAAAAGAGGCAATTCAGAAGGTCCTAGAAATGGTTAATCTGAGATTTTTGAAGAAGTAAGACTTTTATGACAAAAACGAAAACCTTAACAGGTAAGCTCGCTCCACTGGGATTTTGGTTATTTCTGGACCTGGGCTTGAACTGAAAGTGCTGTTGGATTCAGCCTCACATCCCTATATTGCAGTAGGATCATGCCCCAGGAACTACTTTTAAGGGATATATTTTTACAATATTGCTTAACGTATGGCAGCATTCTCTTTGTCCTCTCAACATTATTTTTAGCATGGTTCACTTGACAATATGGTTGAAGACATGAGATTGCTTTTTATTTAAGGCTCTAGTCCAGTGATGGTGAATCTTTTGGCACCGAGTGCTCAAACTGGAACATGTGTGCAGGTGCATGCAGGAGCACGGAAACCTGAAGGCCAGCTGGCCGGCATTCACATGCCTGTTTTTTGGCTGGTTTTTTTGGCCGTTTTCAGGCTATTTTCTGGGCCGAAAATGGCCTGAAAAACAGCTTGAAAACAGCCCAGAAAATGGCTCAGAAAACGGCCCAAAAAACAGCTTGTTTTTTGCCATTTTTCGGGCTGCTTTCAGGCCGTTTTCAGGTGCTCCAGCACCTGCAAAGACCAGCTGGCTGGCGTGCATGAGCGCACCAGAATCTAGAAGAGCAGCTGGTGATGGGCGCCTGCCCACAGAGAGGGCTCTGTGTGCCACCTCTGGCACGTGAGCCATAGGTTCACCATCACGGTTCTAGTCATTCTCCATATAAAAATGGGTCTGGCATTTTTTGGAAAGGGGGTTATACTCATATCCAAAAGTAGCCCTGTTGATTCATCATAAGCATGGAAGAAGACCACTTCATTCCATACTTCCACACCTGCAACTTGCTAGTTGGTCAACTTGACAGGTGATTAAACTTGCCTTTCAGAGCATCTGCATACAAAACATAGCCATAATTGAACCAAGCTAGCATTTTCAAATGAACAAATTATGGTTTCAAATTGCAGGTAATCTTCAACGATCACAAGTGAGCTAAAAAAAATTACATTGCTAAGCAAGACAGTTATTGAGTTTTGTCCCACTTTACGGCCTTTCTTGCTATAGTTGTTAAGTGAATCACTACAGGTGTTAAGTTAGTAACACAGTTATTAAGTGAATCTGGCTTCCCCATTGACTTTGCTGCTTCTGACTTAGAAAAAAGATTTAATATCACTCTTAGCCAAAAACAAACCACTTGTGGATCACCTTGGATTTAGTGCATGAACCGTGCTATTGCAAATCATTTTGTACAACATCATGACATACTTGTGTGTTCTCACCTAAAAGTAAGGGCTGAAAAGCAATGGGAGTATTTGAAAGCTGTGGCTGTATGTAGTTTCTACATTAAAGCATTTCAGAGTACATCTGAAATGATTAAATTGCTCTGCTCAGTAATGTTTCTAATTGCTGTTCATTTATCCTTTATCATAGGAGCCTAGAAATCCATAAAAACATCCCATTTGCATGAGTGGTAAAGAAGCCATGAAGGTTTGGGAAAAAAAATTTAAATGCTGTGATGTGTCTATGCTTACAAAGATCAGAGTAGCACAAGCAATGGTATTCTATATCCGGGGTCTCCAACCTTGGTCCCTTTAAGACTTGTGGACATCAACTCCCAGAGTCCCTCAGCCAGCTTTGGGAGTTGAAGTCCACAAGCCTTAAAGGGACCAAGGTTGGAGACCCCTGTTCTATATGATACTCTATGGAAGCAAAAGACACAGGTAGGAAGAATAGTCTTTTATGTACACTGAGCATATGCACCAAGACAAATTCTTTGTGTGTCCAATCACACTTGGCCAATAAAGAATTCTATTCTATTCTATTCTATTCTATTCTATTCTATTCTATTCTATTCTATTCTATTCTATTCTATTCTATTCTATTCTATTGATACCTTTGAACTATGATGTTGGAGAAGATTCCTGGGAATATTGTGGAGTGTGGACACCAAGAAAACAAACCAATGAATCACTGCGCAAAATCAGTCCAGAGTTCATTTGAGATGAAAATAACCTGGCTGAAATTCTATTTTGGACACATTATGTGGAAAATGCTCTAATGCCCGAAAAGATAGAAGGAAAGATTATTCCCGATATATGTCCATAATTTGAATGCTCTTATACAAATAAAAAAGTTCCTTATGTGCAGAGAACTAAAACAATACAAATTACTTTCCTAGTTTTCTCCCAAAGGTAAGAATTTTCTTTGTACACTTTTCATATATGTGACAGTGATGTGGAATATATAATATGCATTATTTTCACCTATTTATATATCCTGAAATTACACAATACACCTTATATTTTCAGAAAATCTAAGTTATCTTCTGGAACAAAGTCATTAAGAATGGGTTTTATGCATTACCAATTGGGAAAGATCCTGATATATAGTTCTGCAAGCAGGAAGAAACAGGAATTTAGTTTCTTTTTTCTACTTCAAAAATTTATGCACTTATTAATAGAACTTATGACAAACTTAGCTGTTGCACAATAATAAACATTCGTTATAAGAGTTGGAGAATGATGGTGTTATTACTAACTTCATGATATGGGCTCATGCACACCAGGAAAAAAAGTATAGCTAATCTAGAAGAAAAAAATTCCTCTCTATGAGTGGCATTAATCATTACATTGCCTACAGTGGAAAACTAAATGGTTTTTTTTATATTTAAATCCAGTTCTTTGCACTGTTCTACTTGGCAGTTATTTGTTTTAGCTTTTTCCTGCTGCACCACACCCCTGGTACAAACTATGTAAAAGTCATGGCCATTGCTTCATTTAAAACAAGAGCATCATAATGATAGCACAATTTATTTGCCTGATCGAAAGACTGCATTATAATGAAGGTATGCTTTGATTGCCTGGCTTTGAACTCCTGACAGGTTGCAACCCTAAATGCAAACAATTTTGAAAGCAAACAAGTAAATGTGAAGAAAAGGAAAATATCACATAATCCATTCACCACACATTTTAAAGCACAGGTAGGAATATTATGTTCTTGAACACTATACTTGTTCTCTGATAAAATACAAAAGCAAGTATTCCAAAAAAGATATCCTTGGACTAAAGACCAGCAATTATGAGTTCTCTTTTGTCAACTTTTTAATTTTGAAACAGAAGTTTTCATTCGATTTATGGAGAAACAGGCAAACCATACAAAATTCTCACAAAATTTTGCACCAAGCTCTTAGGCTTAGGCTTTAGAAATAGTCATTTCCTTTATGTAACAATTCACCTTGTACTTGCCTGAAATGTAGTTGTTAGAGATGAAACACCTGTTAGGAAAAAGAAGTGGAATTTTAATTCAAGAACAAAAAATAAGTTTGAATGTACAAACCCAGATCCATGTACAGATAATCCTTTAGTTATGATCAAACTGCGACCAGAATTTCAATGGTCCCTAAGCAATGTGGTCATTAAATGAGTCATCATGTAACCAGACCCATTTTACAACTTTTATCATGGACATTAAGTGAATCACTGCAGTTGTTAAATGAATCACAGAGTTGCTAAGCAAATCTGGCTCCTCCAATTGACTTTATCAAAAGCTGGTTGAGAGGATCACAAATTGTGATCAAGTGACCACAATGCACTGCAACCATCATAAATACAAATGGCCAAACTGCAATCATATCCCTGAGGGGTAGTGTGATGATTGTAACTTACAGCATGTGTTGTAAAACACCTTTTCTGAAGCCATTGTTAAATGAATAGTTGTTGAGGACTAGCTGTGCTAGGAAACATTTAAAAGTCCTCTGCAGGATAAACCCGAGTTTGCATCACCCATCAACTTCTTCTAGTATTTCAAAACAAATCCATGCCCTTTCCAATTCCTAAACCTACCCAAGATTCAAAATCAATCCATTGTGTTTCGTTTAATCAATACATACTACAGAATCTGCCATTGTGCAAAATTTGAAATTGAATTACGAGTAGACAATGAAAAAAAAAGACAAACCTTTTCCTTGACCACAAGTTCATCTTCTTGTTCTGATCAGAGCTCACATTTTTTAGGTAGTCTCCATCATTTCACCCATTGTCACTGAAGTGTATGTATTAACTCCAACATTCATGTTCATACTTTAAAATGGTTGGTTTTAAATATATGCTGAATGGACAACTATCCTTAAAAAATTATGCGAAAACAAGAGGGATGTGCTAGTGTACCATCAGTGTTAAAATTTGTACAGCAGTCTACAAGCAGGAACCCATACAGTAACATATAATTGAAGACTGTTTTTTTTTAAAGCAAAGGATTAACATGAACATCGATCACTGTTCTGGAAATTCAACATTAATTTTGATGTGAGAGGTGAAACTTTTATTTAAAATATGAAAGTGGAATGCATTAGTACAGCTAACCAGTGGAGACCAGAAATGGAAGGTTTGGGGCCTTAAACTTTCAGAAGCCTTCTATGTCTTCATACACTGGCACTACTCCTGTTTTGTGAAAGTGAGTTAGTAGTTCACATTGATGTCACCTATCCTCCAGGTAGCACCTCACCTAGTATATTACCCATCATCCCAGTAATGAGCTATCATAAAAATTGTGCTGCAAATAAGGTAAGAAAACGCAAAATAGTGAAACCTCTTAATCATGCATTATATAGATGTATGACTAGTTATTTCAATCCTTCTTACTCTTTTTGAAACATAAACTAGTCTCATAAACATAAACACAAAAAGTCAGTGCCGGCAAAGATAAACTATAAAGCTAGCAAATTGAAAGGAAATTTCCAAAAGAAAATACAATGCTCCAGGCAGGCTATAAAGTAGTTTCTTTTGCTTCAGTTGCCTACATTATTCCAGCTTCTTGGAATTCCCAAATTTTAATCAGGGATTGTGGGATCTTAATCTTAAACCCAATCTTTTGTTTTTTCCAGCCAAGAGAGAGAAGTTAGAGTATCTGACTTGCTGTGTATGTACAAAAAACATTTTGTTCCTTGTGTCTCCATTGTGAGGATATGTACAGTATTTTGTGTATGGAGGCAGTTTGCACTACTGCAAACATATCTGGCAAGCAAGGACATTCGCAAGTCTGGGCGGGAAAAAATACAAAAAGCAGATTTGAAAATGGCATGAGCCATCCCTTGAGAAATGAAACAGAAATCAGCTTAGCTTGTCTGTGGAAGTTAAGCAACGTATTTAGTATATAGCAGGAAACAGGAATGTTTTAATGATACTGGGTTCTTTTCTCTAGAAGTTTAAAGGATGATTTTGTAAGAGTACATACAATGTTTATAAAAGTGTAACATATGGAATGTAGCAAACGGGCTTTCAAATATTGTTACACAGGCACATATGGCACAGTCGCTACTGACTCGATTTGTGCAACTGGCAGTAAATATGTATTGTTTAATAACCTTTATACTCAACAGTACCAAGATTTCTGTCCTACAGTTTGTTCGTCCTTAGGTATGCTGCTCTTGTTCATTGCCATTCCTTAATTAGTCCTGTAGATACCATTCAATAACTAACAAAGAATAGTTGAACCAATAAGGAGAGAGGCATAATATTACCAGCAGAAGACAGAAATGTAGGACAAGAAATTGTACCATGGAGAAAAGAGAAATGATAGCTTATCTTGTTTTGCATCTCTTCCAGAATAAATTATCATCTTTGGTTTGTGGCAAATGAAATTCAATATGATAAATAAGTCGACCAATCACTTAATGCAATTACTGAGCTCATAGAACTTATAGTATTAAAATCTAGCCAATGATTCTATGTACCTGATTCTGAATCTCCATCAGGAGCCAGGAAAAAAAGCCAGAAACTGTACATTTATTGTATTGTACAAGTTATTAGAAATATTGGAAATATCAGAAATATTCAGTATAGACGCAATCCAATGCAGTTTATATACATTCTTGGCAAGAATAACCTAACTCAGTGATTTTACTAATATGCTGTCCCACTTTACTAGTTTAAACACTGTAATAGCCATTATTTTTACTATAAATACAGAAGCCAACTGCTTAAATCTAACTGAACAAGATTGGAATAAAAATCTCAAATATACATAGCTCTCAACTTTTAAAGTTAAGATAATGCTGCTAACGTAATTAATCAGAGTCTGCTGGAGTGGGCAGCTGTAATAAATTTAATGAAATGACAATCCTGGCAGTTCAGATCTCTTTTTTTCCACTGAGGATTTGGAAAAAATCATGCTTAATTCCCCATACAGCCTCATGAAAACAGGATTCCAGAACTCTCTCAGGGACATTCTCTTAAATGAATAGAATAGAATAGAATAGAATAGAATAGAATAGAATAGAATAGAATAGAATAGAATAGAATAGAATAGAATAGAATAGAACAGAACAGAACAGAACAGAACAGAACAGAATAGAATAACAGAGTTGGAAGAGGCCTTGGAGATCTTCCAGTCTAACCCCCTGCTTAGGCAGGAAACCCCACACCACTTCAGACAAATGGTTATCCAACATCTTCTTAAAAACTTCCAGTGTTGGAGCATTCACAATTTCTGGAGGCAAGTTGTTCCACTGGCTAATCTATCTTTATACAAATATCCACAGACTAAAGTAAGATTAGTTTCTGTAACTAAAAAAAATGAATCAATGCTCTGCTTCTATAGCTTCATAACTTGCTGACGGGTCTTTTATAATGTTTAGGTACTTAGAATGTATGGTAAAATCACTTGCAACATTTTTTTAAATAAAAACACTCCATGGCACTAAATGGAATACTGTGAGACATAATCCTCTTTGAAGTAAAACAATTAGTTTTATTCATCAGAATAGGCACAGCTTTAAGACTTGTTCAGCCAGCCAAATTTCGTACTTTCTGGCCACAGAAATGGTCAGGAGGAAAAAAAATAACCCACACATTTCCTCTGAAAATATGGATAGCAAGCATGAGTATATATACATACATTCAAAAAAGATACATAAATTTAGAAAGAGAAGTGGTTGCAGTTAACTGAATTTGCCATGTTTTCTTTTTAAAAAATATGCATAGATCTGTTCTAATATTGCAACTAGCTCTCATTCATAAGGCCTATCCCAAATGACCTATGAAATCCAGTCAGTTGATGGCTGACACTGCAGAAAATTTGCACACATGCTTAAAAAGTTTACTCAGATGGATGTTATATTGCAGTTCAAATATCAGGTGACATTTTATAGTGCAAAAGATCTATTGAACTCCATTACTGGCTACACGGTGAAGGCAGGTTGTTATGGAAGGTATTCATAATTTCAAGAAGTTGCTCCTTGCCAACTAGCTATCCCCAGGAAACTTTCTACTATGCCACACTACCTTCCCACATTTCCCCATCTTTTGCCCAGGCAGATGAGCATATTTCCAATAAAACACAGGGGTGTGATCACATACTATTTTTATTTTCTAATATCTCTGGGGCAAAAGACATTCATAAAAATAAGACTCTGCTAAATAATGGTTCTTGCTTTATAGCATGCTAGTTATCGTTTTATTTGCAATTTGAGTTTTTAAAAAGCTAGTGGATGCAAAGGGAATATCCTGAAGCATATTTGACACAAAACTGCATTACAAGTTTGTGTAAGAACAAGGAATTTTCAGGTCAGTTCTGGTTTGTCTGTAACTCATGAAATGAAAATGAGCATGATAATGAACAGATGCTACAGCAGCAACCTCACCACCAATAAAAACTCAACAACTCTACAATTGTTTTGTGTTAATTTAATCATACAAATATTCATTTATACATTAAGGAAAAAGCGTCTTTGTTTTTCCCACAATGTGCTTACAGGATTCTTCCCAGACTCAATGAAGCAACACACCATCCTGCTCTACACATGCACTCCCCCCAGAGAGAATAAAGACAGGCTGCAGAATCAATCATTCACACAAGAGAAAAAAAAATATGGAAACCTGGACATGGGACAGCGTGCATTTCTTATCCCAGTGAACTATATTTGTCCCTAAAAAGTTTCAAGACGGGGTTCATTTGCAACAGGGGAGGATAAGTAGTACACACTTCCAAATCTCTGGATCCACCTTACTTTGCATTTATTATTTTCTCCACATAATGGCAATAACCCAGGCCAGTCTGTTGGTACAAGCTTGACACCCCCCACCCAGTAGCCAGAGCTTATTTTCTATCAGAGGACTTTGCCCAATTTTCCAGTGAAGAGTCTGGGTTTTTTCCATTCCAGGCTGGAGTCATATTTCCAGGTACAGAAGTTGGTTACCAACATACTCAAATTCAATAGTTTGGGCTACGGTTAAGCTTGCATTTTTAAAAATTTAAATTTTGAAAACAACTTGCTACATTATAATTACTGGCATTTATTCTTTGCAGGAATCCCTCATAATTTCTTCTAATTACACAAGAGAAATGAAGTACAAGTGAACACAGACATGGATCAAGCAGGCTCAAGCTTCCTTCATGACCAAATACTATTATCACTTCAGTAGAAGGGCATTAACAACTATTTCATTAACGTTCATCTCCAGATGCTATAGGAAATAAGGAGATGTATGTACACTGTAACATTTGAAGATGATGGGAGTGTTTGTTTTATTTAACAACATTCTGAGCGCCATTACAACTTTCAAATGTATACTGATTGCACTCTAAACACTCATGCCAATTTCAAATTTGACAGTGTGCAGAGATAAAACTGAAAACTGTACAGAAGCAGTGTCTGGAGTGAGGTCGACATGAAAAACTTCAACCCTAGTACTATCACATTTTTCTGATAAGAGATCTCTGCCTTTATTGCATATCATGCAGCAATTCTAGAACAGCTTTCTTATGTTACTGTATTATCACACTTTGTCAACCTGCACTTTTTTAGTTCCTGCTGCCATGCAATTGTTAAAAGCTACAGCCCATTTGTTCACTGGGAATGGAAAAATGCAACACACTGCATAAACTTTCCCTGTTGGTTCTGGGATATAAGTATTACATAGTTCTGAAAACAAGCCTTGATGCCAAGATAGATATATGTCCTTAACAGTTCAAACACGAAACTGCTGCTTCCAACCTAATCAACATGATTTTGTCATAAACCCAAAATCATCATAAGGGGCTTTATAACTCAGGAATTATATTCTGAGTCTTAAGATCTTACTATTTGATAAATCAGACAGGGAAATCAAAGGGAGAATAGTAAACAATTTAAACATCTTCCCATTGCCATCCCTAAAAGGGCCGTCCCCGTATACAAAATACTCTCAGATTTAATTTCATAGCTGAAGGGAGTTCATCCCTAAAGAGGAAAACAACCTTGGAAACTCAAAGATAGGGTGTACTGTAACTTATTACTGCTGCTGGATTTTGTATTTTTTATATTAGAGACTTGTTCAATTCATATAAGTCACTAGCACTCGAGAAAAGAGAAAATATTTGAAATTACCAAAGAGAAAGGGCCACCAACAAGTAAGCTGTTGGCTGGTAATTATCAATTTTCCTTCTGCACACTGTTAAAAATGGTACACAATTTTTACAATAGAAGCTGGATGTTTATGTGGGTGAAATATGTGGGTAACTGTTTCAAACAAAAAGCTAAAATTGTTTGGATTTGGTTAACAACTTATTTTAAGATTTCTCTCATTGCTGCCAAAGAACACACTCATTCATTTGCATACACACATATATTCCATCTGGTCACTCAATCTTTTGCTGGCCTATCTAGAAAGGTGCTTGCCTACAGCAAGGGAGAAATTAAAACAAAACAGGAGTAATGCTGTACATAATCAATTTATATATCCTTTTTTGAATTTGGAAAATATATTGCTTGAAGTGATTAAGATAAATATTTAGAGATCCATATTAGAAAAATGGCTGAAGAGTAATGGAAAATACCTTTCAGTACCCATACTCCATCATTTACCTTTTCAAGGTAAGGGTTTTTGTATTTTTGCATTAACATCTCCCAGTGTTTATGGCTGATAAATAAAATTAGGTGACAAGAAAAAAATATCCCTCAAAAGAGTAAACAATCTTTGATGGCTAACCAGTCCTAGGAAAATTGCATCTCTCAGTACCTGCTTCTTTAGATCTCAGTCAGTCAGACTCTGCAGGAGCTATCTAGATGATCTGGTAAGAAACAAGTTTGTGGTCAAGAGTATCATACATATAAAAGACTCTTTGCACCAGCCTATGAAAAGTTATATATAGAAGATAATACTTTGAGTCCAGCAATAGTCTCTATTACATCCTCATCAGAATATGTTTCGACATCATTCCCTCAAACACAAAATAGGCAGTTTGGTCTTTTGAGTGAAATCAAAGAAAAGGGGTATTGCATATTTTTCTCTCTTTGGCAGATGGCTGCTAGTTCAAGTTTCTGAATTACACAGATTCCCCGCCCATTTTTTCAAAGTCTTGCACTGATGCAAACCCCAAGAATTTCAAGAGACCATGCTCTATTAACTGGACAGCTTGGCCTCAGTTATATATGGCTATCATTCTCCATGGGTTGCACATAGGCAGACTTCAAGCAACACTAGCTTTTCATATACAAACTAGAAAACCAAGGTTTAAAGTAGAAAGTTGGTAAAATAAATTACTTGAATGGCAGCTGCTGATTCCTTCTCCTACATATTCTAAGGTACTCAGTCGCTTTCAACAGAGGGAAAAAAAATCAATTATCTCTACAGAAAAGATATGATACTTAACTCTTACATCTAAAAACGCCAGGAAACAGTAATAAGATGTGATCTAACATTCTAGAAATCAAAATTCTTCTTGGCACAAAATGGACATAGACATACAGATGTTTCAACAACAGCCACGGCATATTTAAGAAAATGAGAATATGGCAACTTTCTAACCTAGTCAGGAAAAACTTTTAAAATCTAGCATGAGCAGGTACTCAAATCTCCACTGTCATCATACTCCTTTCTACTTTCTGTGAATGGTGAAACTGGACTTGAACAACTTTATTAAATGGAAAAGAACAAGCAGATGACTATTGCATAGTGCCAACAGCAAATTAAAAAGCAACTAAAAAAAACATTAAAATTCATGGACCTGGTTATGAATCCAGCTAGAAATTAAAATCACCTGACATACAAATAGCAGCTGCACCAACCAAGAAAATGCTAAGCAAAACATCTATTTCATAGTAAGCACATCTCTATAAAAATGCACGCTGTCCCTTTAAAAGTCGTGAAAAAAAATAACATTTGCTCAGTCTACAACTGCTCTGTAGGCAAAATAACTTCTTTTAAAAAGAGATGGCTTCTCCATTTTAATCTTTTTAAAAAATTTCTTTTAGGCTACCTAATTAACTGTGACAATAACTTCTAAACAAAACATTGGTGTATTTTTCTCTCTCATAGCACTGAACAGCACTCCTGAAATTCAGCATTCACACATGCATACTTAGGGTTTTTTTCTCTGGAAACAACTAGTCTTAAGTTATTGTTTGTTTTCTTCTTATCCCAGGATATGGAGAGTAAGAAGGGAGTTCATGATGTATCTTCTATGAGCCACAAGAACTTCCACTCTCTCCACTGTCCGTTCTTTGTCAAATTCTCTTCTTGACGATACCCGTTTTTATTTTTAAGACTGTCCAAAGGGATAAGGACCATGAAAACCCTGGAAAAGAACAAGAAAAAAAAATTAATTTCAGTTTGGGGAATAATATTAAGCAAAGTCTACTTCATTATGTTTGAAAAATCAAATCTTAAAATTTTAAAGTCTTCTGCAACTACGCTACTTTACCCTTTTCAAATTTGTATGCAGCTGTTTAATCCAGATTTCTACAAGTAGACATTGTTAGGACCAGAGTTCCCAGAAAATTGACTTTGTAAAAATATACAAATAGAATGAGACTATTGCCTTATACACTGTAAGCCGCCCTGAGTCTTCGGAGAAGGGCGGGGTATAAATGTAAACAAAAAAAAAAAAAAATGCTTAGTTATTTTATTCACATTTCAATAATAAATCCTAAGACTGCCAAAATATTTTATTGCTATCTTTTCTTTCTAAGCATAATAATCTGGTACAGTGATCCACAGATATAGCCAAAACATCTGTTGAATCACACTTCGGATTTAGAATATTTACTATTTACATGCTTCTGAAAATCAATAGTTCATGTTCATAATCTCAAAACAGTCTTAAGTTTTTAATCATTTACACTTTTCAAAGCACCTATAAATGTTATTTATGCTTTATGGCACTAAAATATTAACATAAAAACTGGTCTTATTTCCAAAGCTGCATAGAATGCCGATTAGTTTTATTTGCAATAAATCAGTTTCCTTTGATATAAGTCAAAACAAAAATATTTGCTGGAAGATAAATCTTGCAGAATGTTGTTAGGCTGACCAATAGCTACAAACACCATGAGTAAAACTGCACAGATTTGTCTCAGTATGCCACAATTTTCTACCCAGGATCATTTTATCATCGGCCATTAATCTGATATATCATGATGCCAAATTATTTACTAACTTTCTCTAAAAGAATTATATATATTTAATGTTTAGCTCACTCTGGCATGAAACTAAATTAAGAAATTGTTTTTAATTATTGGTTCCACAATCAATTTTTAATAAGGTGCCAACAAATCAGTGTTGGCTCTTAGCAACCACACTGGTATATTTTGTCTATGACAATCTGTCCCTAACCTGGTCTTTCAGATCTTAGGATCAAATTTAGGGAACATATAATACTAAGTATTTCAAAGCTTTCAAATGATCAAATACTGAGAATGTGTCTCTCTCCTGGCAGTATGCTAACAATACGGAATCTTTCTAAAAAAGGGGGAGCTGCAGGACTTTTCTTTAACTATGATTCAATTCTTTACAGAAATGTGTTTTAATTCCTTAAATGTTCAAACAACATGTAATATAACATATGTTAGAACAATGCAATACAATAAACTATAATATATATATAAAACAATTATAGGAAAAATAGTGGCAGTAGTGCTATCCATATTGTTGAGTAGCATACATCTGTCTTTATGGCAACACCTGTGTATCTACAGATTGCTGAACGAAGTAGGATACCTGTTCACAAGCAATAAGGTGAGCAAGAAACCATCTGCTTTTTGTTAAAGGCCAAAGGAGATTTATTCAACGCCTATTCTACCTGCCTTCAAGTAAGTTTTCAAACCATAGCTCCCTTTAGACCTTGGGTTGGGGGCTGACAGGCCCCTTTAGGTTAGGGGTTATATGGCAGCTTTTAAAAATGTTATCTCAGGGCAATTGAAACTTTCCCCCCTGCTTTTAATTTGCAAAGCTATCAAGAGCTATTTTTTGGAGTTGAGCATCCTAGAAATTGGATGAATGGTGGATGGATAGATAGACACTCAACAGAAACAACTTCACCAATTTGTCTCCTGACAACTTATTTTGGGAACGGCCACATCTTTCATGGTAAGTAACCTGTGAATAAGCCAGCAATCCTTTCAGCAGCAATTTTGTTAGCGTGCCTACAGCGTCCTCTCAAAATTCGAAATGTGCCCATTTTAAAAATGTTTGACTATCTCTATATTTTGCAATATAAGTATTTTAATAAACCGTAAAATAACGTAATAATTGTGCAAAATAAATAAGACAGTGGTTGCCAAAACATAATAATAAGCAAATTCATTTTTTATAGGAAATAAAGATTCAGTGTATCTATTTACACTGAGTCAGCAATCCTTCAGCATGATGCGTCTACAACCCACCTGATTTACAGAGCACCAGATTATGGACAGTGGAAGTGTTCCAGACCACTATTATGATTAAAATATTGGAACAGGATGGGAAAATTTATGTTCAATTCTACTCGCAACTACAGGGACTGGTACTCTCTTTCATCCCAATCCGTTTCACAGGTTGTAAGATAAGGATAAAATGAAGCAAAATATGCATTCAAGTCATACTGAATTCCTTGAACAAAGGTAGAATATATTTGGATTGCTAAATAAATGGTCTAGTAGTTAAGGCACCAGGCTAGAAACAGGAGATTGTGAATTCTAGAACCCGCTTTAGTCAAGAAAGCTGGCTGGCTGGGACCTGGGGAAGTTACTATCTATCTCAGCCCATGATGTCAGGTTTGGGCAACAAGCTGCTTGGTCAGTTTCTGTCACAACTGATGGATAAGATCAACTTCATTTTGGTAGAGATGCTTCAATTTTTGTATTAGTTTATCAAAATATAAAATAGAGAAATACAAATAAAAAAGAAAATAATGGGAAAATAGAGGGGAAGGAAAAGAGGAAAATCAATTTTAATTTGATCTGGAGGAAAAACCCTGCATTTACAGAAAAACAGGAGGAGGGAAAAAACTAAACAAAAGGCTTTCTTAAAGAGAATCCAACTACACTGATAACAAATGATATAAATAGTATTTTAAAAAACATTATTCCCTGATTTTGTGTGGCATATAACTCATAATGCAAAAGCATTTTCATATTTAAAATCTGATTTATAATTATTCCAGTAGTTTTCTTACTGACTCACTTTAAATATATTTTTGTATAATCCTGTAGAGCTATTCTGTTATGTTGGCTAAGAAATCAGGACTGCTATCCAAACCAATTCTGCAATGCCTTTTTGTCAGACAACTTCACATGCCAAATGTGTACATTACATTTTATTTAATAAAATAGTCATTAGTTTTGGTATTATTATTCAAATAAAAGAAAACTAGTTTTTCCCTTTAACTGCAAAAATTACCTTAAACTCTAAAGAGGAGCACAAGAATAAAAGATTCTGAAGTAATCTCCATTTCAAATAAGATTTACGAATCATAAAAGGTGGCCTATATTGTTCTCCAAGTTCATTCAAGGAAATAGTTAACATTTCTTGTCCAGAATCGTCAACAGAAACTAGTTCTTACCCCACATCAATCACTGGTGATACTATTAATTGGGAGATAATATTTTGGATTCTCTTATCCCACCTAGCTTCCTTTTAAATGTAGTTACCACACCAAGACTTAGAAAACATTGGAGAACTATATTGACTCTATTTCGCTTTTGTTTGTCGTACAGTTTGAATAAATAAAAGAACAGTTTATTTTTAAAAAAAAGACATTAGCATTTGACGCCTGGCTGCAAAATAAAACAAAAATATCCTAACTTACAGTGATGGTAACCTCAGATAATATCACTCAATCACCTTCTTTTTGTCATCATTTCCTTGGCTGTTCCTGGTCATTGCTTCTCTAAACTACCTCTGAATCACTTATGTAAACTGAAATGAACTAAAATGAATAGAGCATTTTGTACTGTATTTTGTTCAACGCTCACTATACAAACATAATGCAATAACCCAAGTCTCTTCCCTATTCAGTTCATTTTGCTTGAACTCTTCTATATATGTTTCTTTTTTAAAAAAAAGATACTGCACTTCTAGCTTGTAATTCTTCAGAACACAGAAAAAAGAGGAAAAGAAAATACTATTTTCTTATATATCTCTTCTGCATGTATTATTATCATAAAAGTATTTATCTTTATCATAAATATAAATAATCTTGCCTCCAGAAGAACTTTCTCGGTTTTAACATTTTCTATTAACATTCAGTTTTCATGCAAATCATTCTGAAATGCCACGAAACATATTTCTTGTTATATGAATAGATTTCATTTTTTTAAATATTACACTTGCAAGCTTTTTTTAAACCACAAACTTAACAAGCCAAAATTCTTTCTGAAAAATTGTAGATTGGACAAGAAAAACAACTAATTACATAATACTAAGCTATTTTGGCTTAAGTGTCTCCCTGGGAATACACACAAGAATATTCTTAGTGTATTTATTTATTTATTTATTCATACTTTTATACCGCCCTATCTCCCTAGGGACTCAGGGCGGTGTACAGCCATATAAAAAACACATAAATATACAAAGTAAAACATTCATCTAAAAAACTTATTATATAGGCCAAAATTTAAAATAGACATATAAACAATAAAACCCAATTTAAAACCAAATCTAAAATTTAGACATTTAAAAATTTAAAAAATCTAGTCCAGTCCTGCGCAAATGAATAGATGTGTCTTAAGCTCGCGGCGGAAGGTCCGAAGGTCAGGAAGTTGACGAAGTCCTGGGGGAAGCTCGTTCCAGAGGGTGGGAGCCCCCACAGAAAAGGCCCTTCCCCTGGGTGTCGCCAGTCGGCACTGCCTGGCTGACGGCACCCTAAGGAGTCCCTCCCTGTGAGAGCGCACGGGCCGGTGGGAGGCATTCGGTGGCAGTAGACGGTCCCGTAAAACAAAAGGTTGAAACAATGAAAATGGGAAGAGAGAAAAAAAAGGAAAGAGCCTTTTCCTGTCTTTGTCCGGCCAACAAAATAGTAAAAGGACTTTTCATCCTATTTCTGTTTTTTTTTCTCCTTCTCTCTCTATCTTAAAGTAACAACTCAAGTTTATAAGGAAACGTTTTAAGTTCACTTACAAGATAAGTTTATGAGGAAACGTTTTAAGTTCACTTACAAGAGAAAAAAAAATTCAGTCTTGCATTTACTGTGTGTTTAAATGATTTTACCTATTCCTGAAGCATGTGAATCCAGTTTTTCTTTCTCATCAGTTGTTGAAACTGCATTTTGTTGAAACTGCATTACCTTTTAGTAACTGCAATATTGATGTGTTGTATCTTTTCAAACTCTGCCTTCAAGATATCTACCCCCCCCACTTTTAATCCTGTTACAATGCCTTTCCTGAGAAGATTACCCACAAAAGTGGGGAGGAGATTCTGTTCTAATGTCTTTCAGCCCTGAAAAGATGACTCTGCAACTGTGGAAGCAGAGCACATGGTTCCAGATGCTGCCCCCAGAGGAGACCTTCCATTTGTTGGAGTCAGGAATTGAGTTTGAATCCAGGCCCCACTGAAAGTCATCACAGCAACCAGATTGGAGCAGACCTTTCCAAACCTGACTGACCAACAAGCATGCCACCCAAAAGATATGAAAGAAAGGACCCTGAGATGTATAAGTAAAGACTAAAAGACTCTTTTCAATTCCCAGAAGACAACTGGAAAGACTATGGGGAGGGTGGAAATTCATTGTAAGGTTTTCTGTCTTGTCTCATTTACATTGTAATCAGTCTAAAGTACTCATGTAAGGATTGTATTTGAGTGGCTACCACAGCAAGTTCTGAACACCTTAGATTTTTGTCTGTTGGGAGGGAAATATGTCCAAAATGTTTGTATTGCCTGTATTGTAAAAGTAGCTGCATACACAGGCACACACAGAGAGACACACCATTCAGAATTAGACTATTCCCTTCACTTACCTCCACACAAGACTTTTAGGTTGATTTTGCTCTGTGGCACTAAAAGCCCAAGGAGTCAGATCTCCTGCTAATTCCATGGGGAGGGCATCCCCTCAGGCAATTCCTCTCTTGAAGAGATAGCAGAAAAGTGATATCCAAAACCCAAGCCCTGACTATGACTCACAAATGATGCTGCCCAGTTGCCCAGTAAAGCAAGATATGTTGCACTGGTGGTCTCATGAGTAGAAGTCCCAGGGCTCATTGTGTGTAATTAAAAAAAGAAAGGAAAAGCCTGGATTGCACACTGATTAACCTCAATTTGGACTGAAAAAATCTTGGATAGACTAAAGTAAGAGCTAGGGCAGGTTCCGTAACCAACCCTTGGAAATGAGCAGCCTGTAATTTAAAGGAAAACCATGGCTGTGAAAATTTTGGGATGTGTGCTTGCTTGACCTGACTGGAAGCTCTCAGAAAGTGATATCTAACAGCTGAAATTAATTGGCATAGAAAATTGGATACTGTAAAATTCTTACCAGAACTTTTCCCCTGGCTGCTAGACCTTCATGGTTGAAAGCTTTTGGGAGCCACTGAAGGAATCTTTTTTTCTGTTGTCTCTATCAATGGCTTCCTTTGCATCAGGAAAATTAAAAGCACCCACTGATTTGATCAATTTTAATTTTTGTCAAGAGCATGTTTCAAAACTCACGTTTTGAAAAAAAAAAGTAGGGATTGTAGGAATTTAGCACCCACCCCTCCTAGAAGAATGAAATATTCTAGGAAATATTTTAAAAGCAGAATATTATACCTTCCTGGATGAGAAATGGAGAAACATATTTTAAAGACAAAGGAGCTCCTGCAACTTCCTGACTCCCCCACCTTTGTCAATGGGCCATTAAAAGCCTCAGCTAAGCTCACTCATTCTCCCACCTTTGTCAATGGGCAATTAAGGCTTCAACCAAGCTCACTCAATCCCCCCATGATTTGCAACACAATACAACTGAAACTCACCACATGGCAAGGCTCAAGCAAGCTTGAGAGACAGCCAGCAAGGCTAGCTAAGACCCCCACCCCCTGGGAGTCTGACAACCAATCAGGATACTCTTCCTGTGCCCCAGAAAGGTCAAAGCTCAGAAAAATCATAAAACCAGGGAGCACACAGGATCTCGGGCCCTTTTCTGTTCAGGAACTCAAGCCATGTGATCCTGACCACCATTAAACCATCTTTCCAAGCAGCCTCCATGTTTCCAGTGTCTTTGTCCCCACTTGGAACTGAACCCAGATGGATATTTCTTCCAACACTATCAAGAGCTATTTTTTGGAGTTGAGCATCCTAGAAATTGGATGAATGGTGGATGGATAGATAGACACTCAACAGAAACAACTTCACCAATTTGTCTCCTGACAACTTATTTTGGGAACGGCCACATCTTTCATGGTAAGTAACCTGTGAATAAGCCAGCAATCCTTTCAGCAGCAATTTTGTTAGCGTGCCTACAGCGTCCTCTCAAAATTCGAAATGTGCCCATTTTAAAAATGTTTGACTATCTCTATATTTTGCAATATAAGTATTTTAATAAACCGTAAAATAACGTAATAATTGTGCAAAATAAATAAGACAGTGGTTGCCAAAACATAATAATAAGCAAATTCATTTTTTATAGGAAATAAAGATTCAGTGTATCTATTTACACTGAGTCAGCAATCCTTCAGCATGATGCGTCTACAACCCACCTGATTTACAGAGCACCAGATTATGGACAGTGGAAGTGTTCCAGACCACTATTATGATTAAAATATTGGAACAGGATGGGAAAATTTATGTTCAATTCTACCGCAACTACAGGGACTGGTACTCTCTTTCATCCCAATCCGTTTCACAGGTTGTAAGATAAGGATAAAATGAAGCAAAATATGCATTCAAGTCATACTGAATTCCTTGAACAAAGGTAGAATATATTTGGATTGCTAAATAAATGGTCTAGTAGTTAAGGCACCAGGCTAGAAACAGGAGATTGTGAATTCTAGAACCCGCTTTAGTCAAGAAAGCTGGCTGGCTGGGACCTGGGGAAGTTACTATCTATCTCAGCCCATGATGTCAGGTTTGGGCAACAAGCTGCTTGGTCAGTTTCTGTCACAACTGATGGATAAGATCAACTTCATTTTGGTAGAGATGCTTCAATTTTTGTATTAGTTTATCAAAATATAAAATAGAGAAATACAAATAAAAAAGAAAATAATGGGAAAATAGAGGGGAAGGAAAAGAGGAAAATCAATTTTAATTTGATCTGGAGGAAAAACCCTGCATTTACAGAAAAACAGGAGGAGGGAAAAAACTAAACAAAAGGCTTTCTTAAAGAGAATCCAACTACACTGATAACAAATGATATAAATAGTATTTTAAAAAACATTATTCCCTGATTTTGTGTGGCATATAACTCATAATGCAAAAGCATTTTCATATTTAAAATCTGATTTATAATTATTCCAGTAGTTTTCTTACTGACTCACTTTAAATATATTTTTGTATAATCCTGTAGAGCTATTCTGTTATGTTGGCTAAGAAATCAGGACTGCTATCCAAACCAATTCTGCAATGCCTTTTTGTCAGACAACTTCACATGCCAAATGTGTACATTACATTTTATTTAATAAAATAGTCATTAGTTTTGGTATTATTATTCAAATAAAAGAAAACTAGTTTTTCCCTTTAACTGCAAAAATTACCTTAAACTCTAAAGAGGAGCACAAGAATAAAAGATTCTGAAGTAATCTCCATTTCAAATAAGATTTACGAATCATAAAAGGTGGCCTATATTGTTCTCCAAGTTCATTCAAGGAAATAGTTAACATTTCTTGTCCAGAATCGTCAACAGAAACTAGTTCTTACCCCACATCAATCACTGGTGATACTATTAATTGGGAGATAATATTTTGGATTCTCTTATCCCACCTAGCTTCCTTTTAAATGTAGTTACCACACCAAGACTTAGAAAACATTGGAGAACTATATTGACTCTATTTCGCTTTTGTTTGTCGACAGTTTGAATAAATAAAAGAACAGTTTATTTTTAAAAAAGACATTAGCATTTGACGCCTGGCTGCAAAATAAAACAAAATATCCTAACTTACAGTGATGGTAACCTCAGATAATATCACTCAATCACCTTCTTTTTGTCATCATTTCCTTGGCTGTTCCTGGTCATTGCTTCTCTAAACTACCTCTGAATCACTTATGTAAACTGAAATGAACTAAAATGAATAGAGCATTTTGTACTGTATTTTGTTCAACGCTCACTATACAAACATAATGCAATAACCCAAGTCTCTTCCCTATTCAGTTCATTTTGCTTGAACTCTTCTATATATGTTTCTTTTTTAAAAAAAAGATACTGCACTTCTAGCTTGTAATTCTTCAGAACACAGAAAAAAGAGGAAAAGAAAATACTATTTTCTTATATATCTCTTCTGCATGTATTATTATCATAAAAGTATTTATCTTTATCATAAATATAAATAATCTTGCCTCCAGAAGAACTTTCTCGGTTTTAACATTTTCTATTAACATTCAGTTTTCATGCAAATCATTCTGAAATGCCACGAAACATATTTCTTGTTATATGAATAGATTTCATTTTTTTAAATATTACACTTGCAAGCTTTTTTTAAACCACAAACTTAACAAGCCAAAATTCTTTCTGAAAAATTGTAGATTGGACAAGAAAAACAACTAATTACATAATACTAAGCTATTTTGGCTTAAGTGTCTCCCTGGGAATACACACAAGAATATTCTTAGTGTATTTATTTATTTATTTATTCATACTTTTATACCGCCCTATCTCCCTAGGGACTCAGGGCGGTGTACAGCCATATAAAAAACACATAAATATACAAAGTAAAACATTCATCTAAAAAACTTATTATATAGGCCAAAATTTAAAATAGACATATAAACAATAAAACCCAATTTAAAACCAAATCTAAAATTTAGACATTTAAAAATTTAAAAAATCTAGTCCAGTCCTGCGCAAATGAATAGATGTGTCTTAAGCTCACGGCGGAAGGTCCGAAGGTCAGGACGTTGACGAAGTCCTGGGGGAAGCTCGTTCCAGAGGGTGGGAGCCCCCACAGAAAAGGCCCTTCCCCATGGCGTCGCCAGTCGGCACTGCCTGGCCGACGACACCCTGAGGAGTCCCTCCCTGTGAGAGCGCACGGGCCGGTGGGAGGCATTCGGTGGCAGTAGACGGTCCCGTAAGTAACCCGGACCTATGCCATGGAGCGCTTTGAAGATCATTACCAAAACCTTGAAGCGCACCCGGAAAACCACAGGCAGCCAGTGCAGTCTGTGCAGGAGAGGTGTTACATGGGCTCCCTCTATCACCCGCACAGCCGCATTCTGAACTACCTGGAGTCTCCGGGTGCTCCTCAAGGGGAGCCCCATGTAGAGAGCATTGCAGTAGTCCAGGCGAGATGTCACGAGAGCATGAGTGACCATGCATAAGGCATCCCGGTCTAGAAAGAGACGCAACTGGCGAACCAGGCGAACCTGGTGAAAGGCTCTCCTGGAGACGGCCGTCAAGTGGTCTTCAAAAGACAGCCGTCCATCCAGGAGAACGCCCAAGTTGCGTACCCTCTCCATTGGGGCCAATGACTCGCCCCCAACAGTCAGCCGAGGCTGCAGCTGACTGTACCGGGATGCCGGCATCCACAGCCACTCCGTCTTGGAGGGATTGAGCCTGAGCCTGTTTCTCCCCATCCAGACCCGTACGGCTTCCAGACACCGGGACAACACCTCGATAGCTTCGTTGGGGTGGTCCGGTATGGAAAAGTACAGCTGAGTGTCGTCAGCGTACAGCTGGTACCTCACACCGAAACCACTGATGATCTCACCCAGCGGCTTCATATAGATGTTGAACAAGAGGGGCGAGAGAATCGACCCCTGAGGCACCCCACAAGTGAGGCGTCTCGGGGCCGACCTCTGCCCCCCCGTCAACACCGTCTGCGACCGATCGGAGAGATAGGAGGAGAACCACCGATAAACGGTGCCTCCCACTCCCAATCCCTCCAACCGGTGCAGCAGGATACCATGGTCGATGGTATCAAAAGCCGCTGAGAGGTCTAATAGGACCAAGGCAGAGGAATAACCCCTATCCCTGGCCCTCCAGAGATCATCCACCAACGCGACCAAAGCCGTCTCAGTGCTGTAACCGGGCCGGAAACCGGACTGGAACGGGTCTAGATAGACGGTTTCCTCCAGGTACCGGGAAGCTGCCATCCCCCCACACTCTCTACACCCTTCGCCGCGAAGCGAGGGTTGGAGACCGGACGATAATTACCTAACACAGCTGGGTCCAGGGAAGGCTTCTTGAGGAGAGGCCTCACCACCGCCTCTTTCAAGGCGGCCGGAAAGACCCCCTCCAACAAAGAAGCATTTGTAAGCCCCTGGAGCCAGCTTCGTGTCACATCCTGTGCGGCCAGCACCAACCAGGAGGGACACGGGTCCAGTAAACATGTGGTGGCATTCAACCTACCCAGTAACCTGTCCATGTCCTCGGGAGCCACAGGGTCAAACTCATCCCAAACAACCTCAACAAGACGGCTCTCAGACATCCCACCCGGATCTACCCAATTTTGGTCCAGACCGTCCCAAAGCTGAACGATTTTGTCGTATAGATAACCACTAAACTCCTCAGCACGTCCCTGCAACGGGTCATCCCGCTGTCCCTGTTGAAGGAGAGAGCGAGTTACCCGAAACAGGGCGGCCGGGCGGTTATCTGCCGACGCAATGAGGGAGGAGACGTAACAACGTCTCGCTTCCCCCATTGCCACTAGGTAGGTCCTAGTATAGGACCTAACTAGTGTCCGATCAGCCTCCGAACGACTGGACCTCCAGGAACTCTCTAGGCGTCTTCTTTGGGGCAATGTTAAACAATATATACATACATATAATATATTATAATTGTTTGACTTATGTATATATATGCTACTTATACACGAATAAAATAAATGTGGGTTTTCCAAATATACAGTACATAAATTAATGGAACTCTGTTCTATTCCAAAATGAGTAAAACCCACCAATTCAGGTAAATTATGTGCCTAAGATTGTCTGACATATCAGCAAGATAGTTGATTTAAAAAAATCATAACTATGATATGTTCCATAGAAATATACACAAGAACTCTCTCCCAATTGTGAACAGGCATATTTTTAAATCCCATTATCAAAACGGACACACATTTACCAATTGCTTTAAGAAATAATTAGAAAACGTTTTAAGACTTTGTGGTGTTTTGTGACTACCAAATGCCCCTTCTCAATTCCTTACTGGCATTGGGCCAGTCACTGTCTCAGTGTAAGTACCTCATAGGGTTGTTACAAAGGTAAAATTGGAAAAGTCTTAAAGTCCTAGAGGAAAGGGGCAACACAAATATGATAAAATAAAAATATACTTGGAAAACATAGTTATGTTAAGTGATAGTAATCATTAAAAAATAATTAGCATGTAAAATGACCAGTTGCAAACTGCTTTATGTATCAATTTAAATACATGAAACAAAGTGCAAGCCAGGTCCATTACTAAACTTTGGTTTTCAGATGCTCTGTAGTCTTTGTATTTGCATCTTCTTCATACTTCTCAACTTTTACTTCCTTAGAAACAATGAGACTGGATAGAAATGGAGTACCCACCAGGAGTGTTGATATATTACTCCTTCTCTCAGCGACACAAGTATTAAAAGCAATGGACTACTCTGTATAACCTAATATAATTCTCTAGTCAACCATCCCTATTCCCAGCCCCACACAAATTATGTTTATTGTAATTGGCTTAATTTGCTTGGCAATTACAATTTATTGTAATTGGCTTAATTTGCTTGGAATATATATTTTAAATATATATTCATAAACAGATTGAACATTTTCCATAAAATAAAAGATTAGAATCTGAATTCTAATAATTTCTGTTTTCATTTTTGGGAAGTGTGCATTCAGAAATTTAGCATTAGCTAAATATATAAGTCCTTGACTTATGAAAGTAGGAGCCTGCCCATTATGGTTTCAAGGGGTGATGGCTGTTAAGTAAGAGTCTCTCACCTAACGACCCGCACAACCTCTGTTCACCCCGATGCAGCTGTAAAACAAATGTGTGGGTCGTTAAGTGGAGCGCAAAGTGCCTTGGGGTGGGGGAGGCTCTGGAAGACTTCCGCATTCCCGAGACACCTTGTGCTCCTCTTCCCACCCGAGATTCCCATAGTCCTTGGGCCTGCTTTCCCCCTACCAGGTCCCTCAACACTGCAGGTCCCTGAAACCATTCCCCACAAGCCTTCCCCCGCCTCACCAGGGACCTGCAGGGCTTGGATCTCCTCCCCATCCTGTCACGCATTGCACATTTATTTTTTGAAGATTCCAGGGCTCTGGAGCTTTCTGCCACACTATGCAGACCACATTATGGAAGCAAAAGACATTATTTATCCCTGGGCCATGTGGCAGCCTCCCAGAAGCAGATATCATTTCAGTGCAACCACAAGGAATTGTGGGCATGCTGAAAATGACAGCTACTTCTGAGAGATAGCCACATAGCCCAGGGATGACTGGCATGTTCTCCTTCCCCAACATGAGGTCTGGGCATCATCAAAAGGTAAAGCGAGTGACTGAGGTTTGAAATAGGGATTGTAAATACCATAGCTTCTGGGGGGAGGTGGCATCTTTGAACGGTCACCAAGTGACCAGTTTTTAAGCAAGGACTATCTGTAACAGGTTCCTTTAAAGAAAAGAAAATGAAGAGGCAAATAGATCCTACAAACATGGGGAAGGCCTAGTGGTTATGGTTTTTTAAAAAGAGAATTGCTAGTGCTTCTACTCCTGCACAAGTAGGCTCGTCCTTTAGCTCAACTGTTTCACAAAAATGATTTACCAGCCCTGTACCACAAAGATGTTATTATTTTACTATATAATACAGTGTGTGTGTGTATGTTAAGATCTTCCATATAGGAAAACATTTAGCTTGATGCTCAAAATCAATGCAATGTGAATTTAATGTTCTTTGAATAAACACATTTTTAGTAATGATGTTATCCAAGAATTTAATTAACCGAAAAGACTATAATTGACATAATTGGCTTAATTATATAACTGACTGAATTTATAATTCATGAGCAAACTAATACTTAAAAAAGCTGATATTATTGCTGAGAAAAAATTTGCAAACTAATAAAGCATCTGTGTTTAATTTTTAAATAATACTATTTCTATTATCACATGTTAACATTGAAAGGCTCATTTTTTCCTCAGACACTTGAACACAGAGTAGACATATGCCCCATATGATTCAGTAAATTAGAACTGAGTTGTCCATCCATCATATATAAATGAGAAACAGTTTTGTTTTGTGGCACCTAGCTAGAAACTGGGAGACCAGCTGGATAACTTTGGGCAATTCACTCTCTTACAGCCTTAGGAAGAAAGTAACCACAAACCACTTCTAAAAATCTTGCAAAGAAAACTGCAGGGACTAGTCCAGACAGTCCTCTATACTTTACCAATATATAAATATACTTTTAATGCAAACATTGGTATTAACATTTATAAGATTTTACCTTGCTTTTTTGATTATTAAAATTATATTTAGCATAATAGTCACTAAGCTAATAGGTATGCTCATAATAGCCTATCCTCAGCAATTTGTATGACTAAAAGAAATCAGAGTTTATATTTGCCACATCTTGCAAATTTGCAATGCAAATTTATTGTAGGATTTACTTTTTAAAATACTTTCTCTTAATGGAATTTGAATTTTTTTTTACATATTCTATGTTCCTTAATCTAAATCAATTATACAGAAGATCCCATCATGTGGAATTTACTCTAGTGTTTAGTTTGTGTATTGGTGGACTTTTTCTTCCAGTATTCTGAGACAATTGATTAAAACAATTATTAATTGTTAAGTATTTCTTTCTTTTTTTCTTTCATTCATTCATTCATTCATTGCTTGACTTCCATCATACACCACAGTAAATGCTTTCAGCAACCAATTTTCAACTATATACACTCATGCTATGCATTCCATAATTCAACTCATTCATTTTAGAGATATTTTCACTAAAATAATGAAAAATAAACTGTCTTTCTCACGTTTGTATATTTCTCAGTGATATGATATAAACAGCAAGAATCTGGCCTGGCTGATATAAGGCCATGCTATACTTCCTACATTTTATACAAAATGTATAAAAGATTACAATCAGAATTCTGCCAAACATTTTTGAGGCAACAATTTCCCTACAGTTTTGGCACACTTTCATTCAACAGGGGATAACAATACCAGCATTTTCCAATAATTAAGCTTCAATGCTATCTTCACGCACATATTAAATAAATCACAGTGTTCACAATCAATCTATCCCACTACTGAACATTTCTCCAGTTACATAATCTATACCTGCAACCGTATCATTTTGAACCTTGCCTAGTTATGATTTCATTTTCATCATTTTTGTACAGCATTAAAGTTTATTGCATTCATTTCGAATTTTTATTTTCAGATAGATCTCTAAAATACTTTCTTCAGCATTCGCTCACCTGTTTCATCTCAAATTATTATCACTTTCATTTTTTATTCCATTCAGTCTGCTGAAGGATTTGTTTAGCCACCTTCGAAAGTTTTCTTACTTGTATCAAAATTATTCTGCATTATTCTGCCTCTCAATCATTTTTGTCTTGCATATTATATCTTTATCTCATCTTCATTTTTTTGTAATATTTATTTTCTGTTGGATTTTGCTCACCATTACAATCTGTTTAACCAAGGAACCTTTTTCCATTAACATAAACTCCATAGTTCCGTGGCAATATGAACCATAATTCTTTTAACTCTGTTCCAATCTGTTGACATGTTCCCTTTTATTACATACACTTTTCATTCATTCTGCCAGTAGGTTAATCTAGCTTTTAATACTTTTCATATGGCAGTAATCCTATTTCCATTTTTTGTTTTTTCTTCATGTCATTTTTCCCCCCAAAAGCCACTCTTGACACTATTATGAAATGGTCTATCCAATACTAAAAATGTTTTCTCTTCCTTGTTATCAGTCATTCAACCTTTTATTACAATTAAATGTTTTTAAATGTACCCTGTTTCCCCCAAAATAAGACTTCCCCTGATAATAAGCCCAATCGGGCTTTTGAGTGCATGGCAGTAAGGCTAATCGCTTATTTCAGAGTTCAAAAAAATATAAGACAGGGTTTTATTATCGGGGAAACACTGTATATTTATCTATTGGTCATTATTGGTTATAACCACCTATCATCCTTCTCATACATGGTTAGGTATGAATGGAACAAACACTTTTTGTGCTGTCTCATCTTGTTCCCACTCATCCATGTAACAAATGAATACTAGATTATTTTAATTCAGAATGTTATACAATTCTTTCCAAAATTTATCTCTGTTTTTCCATTACTGCCATTCATTGAAACCAAATTAGATTCTGACTTTCATACATACAACATAGGTGACACTTCATATTTCCTGATATACATTTTATTTATAATTCATGGTTAATTTTTTATTTTCACTTCTTTGTATATATTCATAAATTCCTCTGGCCATAAGCAGACTACCTTCATTCAGAAGTATTACTTTTGTCTCCTTTCTCTTAATTACAGCCATTCTTTATTAATTCATGTTCTTTTAAAATTCATGCTGGCCTTTTATTTCTTTTTACAAACTGTAGTCTTCTATATGATGTGGTATTACCTCTTGGTCCCAAGATATTTCTGCTGTGCATCATAACTTAGTCAATCAAGACCTTCGCATAATGCTTTACAGTTAATATAGAGAATATACAAACTAGGATACCAGCTTTAGTTGTGTCAGTATCTCCTGCAAGCAGGAAGGATAATATCAGGAAATTCTGAAAAATTTGGGGCAAATCTTGTATGTGATCACATGCATGATCCTGCTATGTTCTATGCAAATTAGGATCTCTAATCAAAAGACTATCCTTGAACACTAGCTTACCGTTGACTTCACTCCAAAACTAGGACATATATCATGTATGCTGACACATGCTCAGGATACAGTAACACAACTCAATGAGCCTTTGAAGTATTTTAACTCACATTTATCATATTTAATTTGAAGTACAGGTAGTCCTCGACTTACAATAGTTCATTAAGTGACTGTTCAAAGTTACAATGGCACTAAAAAAGTGACTTATGACCATTTTTCACACTTACGACAGTTGCAACATCCCCATGGTCATGTGATAAATTCAGATGCTTGGCAACTGGTTCACATTTATGATGTTTGCAGTGTCCCAGAGTGATGTGATCACCTTTTGAGACCTTCTGATAAGCAAAGTCAACGAGGAAACCACATTCACTTAACAATCTTATTACTAACTTAACAACTGCAGTGATTCACTTATCAACTGTGGCAAGAAAGGCCACAAAATGGGGCAAAGCTCATTTAACATATGTCTTGATTAACAACAGAAATCTGGGACTCAATTGTGGTCATAAGACGAGGACTACCTGTATTTTTAGTTTTAAGAATCTGGAATATACACAATAGTTGCATTTGCACTCTAAAATATACAATTTACATCCATGAACTCACTATTCATTTATTTATCGATATATTTAACTGAATTATTTTTATCTTGAAGCAAATATAATCTAGGATCATCTCCAAATATTCTCAACTCCCTCTGTTTACACATCCCAGTAAACTAGTCTACCACCTGGTGCTGTATCTTAGAGGCAGATTTGGGAACATGTAAGACCCAAAGGCAAAACTAAGAAAATTAAGATGGTAGTTGGCCAGATGCCAGTGTTTGAAAATCTGTAAATCATTTGACAAAAAAGAAAATTAAAATAAATAACAAATAATAGCATGATGTTTTATTTAACTATGAATGAAACAACTTTTTTAAAAAAAGTAAATTCAACGGTTCTCAAGTTTCTTAGGAAATTTTCAGTGAAATTTATATTTTCTTCACACCAAATCTGTCTGACACTAAAGCCTAAAATGACGTTTTTGCCTCTCCTCTTCTTCATTCTTTGATAAACTGATTCAATGCATAATGATGTTGTTCTTGTCATAATTCCAAGGTACACTTTCCCCATCATGTGATCACTGCAATATATCTTTAAATTCCTTTCCTCTTTCTTAAGCAAGCCAACCATTTTTGCTCATCCTATTTTCAAATTTAATCCAACAGACATTTATCCCCCTGCCAAGAATAACATAAAAGGCATACTGAATAGGCTTAGACTTAAGCCCATTTCTGCCAGAGATGAGTCACACTGGGGAGAGGAGGGGGTGGGAAGGTGTCAAGCCCTTCATTCCTCTAGGAATCAGAAGTTAATTGGTGAGGTAGGTGGAGCTGAACCAAAACAAACCCCACCCCAACACCCTACACATCCTCCCCTCCTTTCATCACTGTGTCATCAAGATCTTTTCTGACATAGTTTCTTCTCTTAACATTGCAAGCTATCAATGAGTATGAAATTAAAAAATGCTGTATGTAGCACTAAGACTGTAAATGATCCAAGTTTTGATTCATTTTAAATACAAGCTGTATACAGCATATTAGACTATGACATATTCAGTACATGCAAGTTGACTATATTACACTGGGCTGAACAATTATATAACTGAACCATTCTATAACTTTCTATATGGTGTGTGTATGTGTGTGTGTGTAGCAAAGGATGAACTAAAACATTTAAAATAACAAATTAAAGTTCAATAAAAAGGAAATATGTTCTTGTCATAAAAGCACTAAGCACCTGTTTATCACTTATTATCCAAATCTAATTGCATAACTTTGTTTTAATTATTTCACAGATCTCTAATTTTAAGCACAGTCTTTAAAAAATTAGTTTTCTTGTTTTTGCACTGTCAAATCCAGCATGCAGTATCCATTTTTTAAAAAAAGTTTAAAGCATTTTAGCACAATCATGTTTAAACCTGTTTTTTTTTAATTCAGAGGACCTTGCAATATAAACCGTAGGATTCAGTATAACGGTACACCGTTACAACCGGATAAAACAAGGAGAAGCTACTGTCTGAAGGAAGGACTGACATAATACAGGGCATTGACTCATTGCCTTCCCATCTCTTGTATCCCCAGGGCACCTACCTTACTGTATGTCACTACTGATAAGTTGTTTGAGTGACTGCTGGGGGAGAGATTTACAGAGTTTTGTGACAGTTCAGTCTGATCTTGTTCAATTTGGTCAGGAGCAGGCCCCCACGTGTTTTTGCTGATTGTGTCTAGCTCGGAACCCCCAGGGTCTTTTAAGTTGTTTTCATCTGGTTGCCTGTTCTTCTGTGGAGAGGCGAACGGGTTAAAGTTTCCTTCTACCTTACGATGTGGTTGCGTGTTGAACTCTGTTTCAAAAGATGATAGCTGCTGCGTTACTCCTAAAAGTCCTCCAACTTCCACACTAAGGATCACCCAGATGATGTCTATGAAAAAAGAGCTTGGATAAGTACATGCTATAGCTTATGTATCATTTTACCTCATCGTTTTTCAAGTTAGTTCAAGCTGCTTATGAACTAAGCATATGCAATAAAAAGAGCAAGTACAACCTCCCTGACCAAAACCAGTCAAGACTCAATTTCCCACATACAAAAGATACATTTTTTAAAACATTCTGAGACTTGAAAGTTATATACTGACACCTGCTGGTAAGTGTAATACTTACTCAAGTACCTTCCTAATATGATACATATATTGTAAAATCGATTAATAATGCTGTTCTCATATTGAATATTGAACAGCAAAGCCTGGAAGCAAATATTAATTTTATATCAATACAAATAAAATGAATAGCCAATCTTATGAATCGCGCCTGTAAAAGAACACAATGTGAAGTGCTCTTATTCAGTAATTTTCAAAATATATTCATTTCCTTCTATATTTTTCCTTCAAAGGTCAGCCTGTACTAAGTGTATTAATAATCTTCCAAATAAAAGTCAATTTAATAAAAATGTAAATGTTTAATAACAGTAAACAAAAATGCACGCTGTCATATTATTAATCTAAATTAATTTTTGCAGAAAAAAGTCATTCTTTATTATTCTGACAGCCTGTTTGATGGACTGGCTAAGGCATCAGGCTAAAAATAGGGAGACTGTGAGTTCTAGTCCAATCTTAGGCATAAAGCCAGATCTTGGGCTAGTCATTTTCTCTCAGCCTTAGGAAAGAGGCAATGGCAAACTAAAGTTTCTGAAAAATCTTGCCAAGGAAATTACAGAGACATGTCTAGGCAGTCTCCAAGAATCAGAAACAATTGAACAGAAAAAAATTACTCTAAAAGTTGATGTCTATGGAGATTTTCAGTCATCCAGATAAAAGTTGTCCCAAAGGTGCTTTTTCAAGAGGCAATTGGACTTGGGTTTTCTTTGAAGACATTAGGAGAACAAACCCATCAGGACTAGATTTAGCAGTCCATCTGCATTTAAAAGACAAAGGCTACTCTTTTGAAGACAGAAAACTCCATATTTTGGACAGAGAGGACCACTGGTTTGAAAGAGGGGTCAATCAAAGAGGCCATCTATATCAAAACTGAACAGCCCTCTCTCAACAGAGGGGGAAGGATACGACATCATCATACTGCAGGTTCAAATCCCACCAGGCCCAAGGTTGACTCAGCCTTCCATCCTTTATAAGGTAGGTAAAATGAGGACCCAGATTGTTGGGGGCAATAAGTTGACTTTGTATATAATATACAAATGGATGAAGACTATTGCCTGACATAATGTAAGCCGCCCTGAGTCTTCGGAGAAGGGCGGGATATAAATGCAAATTTAAAAAAAATCATCTATCTCCAGTCAACAACACAGTCTTTCAACGGTTCCAAGAAGGCTCCACACCCATTTGCATCACTCAGGTGACCCTGATGACACAGATAAACCTCCAGGTGCTAAAAGAATGCAAATGACCAGCTATCTGCAAGGAGTATAAATCCTTTCATCCCCCACCATCCAGTCAGATCTGAAGAAGGTTCTTGGATGAGAAGCAAAATGGGTTGCTTTCTTCAAAGAAAAACCAGAAACTCCAGTTGTCTCTTAATAAAGCACCTTTGGGTCTGAAAGATGATGAAATATTAAGAGAAATGCCAATTGGATCAAATCCCTCTTACTGAGCCCTTCAATATCCACAAAAAGTTAGTTAAAACTCCAAAGCAGATCTGAATATAGTCAAGAAACTACACATACTTTTTTTTAAAAAAAACTTTCCTCACAATTTTTAGAAACTCTATTAGGAGTATTCATATTACCACCGGATAAGCAATTATTACAGTTACCTAGGATTCAACAAATACTAAAATGATTGTTCTGCAAATTTATATGTACATAAAGGGAACTAATATATTGTAATGGTTAAGATGTACTGCAACTAGGGAATGCTCCAGTCCACTTTTAGCAAAGGAAGTGGTAGGTTTGGGTCAACCATGCACTCTCCAGTCATTCTATCTCACAGTTTGGTATGGGAGAAAATAATGGCAAAAAATAGGAAAATGAGGGGTATGTAAAAACAGCAGGATATAAATTAAATAATGAAGACCGGGTGTTGAAATATGTTAATTTTAGGGATTACACCAAATAATTATTCAATAGATTTTTAAAGGAAACAATGACTTAATAAGAAATAAAGTTTTTTCCAAAACAACAGCATTTCTATGGAGGAAAAATCCATAGAATTTTTATTATAAAAAAAACTTTTCCTGTTCTCGGAAAAGCAGTTGCCAAAAAAGAAATAGTGGCCTATCGTTGATATGGCCACCTATTTTATACAAGGTGACATTGGGCCGTGTACAATAAACAATTAAAACATATTATAAAACCATCTAAGTTCTGTTCCTGTACCTTCTGCACATGAAGGGGATTTGCTTGTCCTCGTTCAGGAGGCAGTTCTTTTGTGCCATTCACTTAATATCGCATGCAGTTACTTAATGACCACAACTGGGAAAGGTGGGATTGCAGTCGTTGAGCAGTCAGTATGTGGGTGTTTTCTTAATGATTGTTTCACTCAACATCCCAATTGTGGTTATAAGTCTACTTGTATTTTCATAGTAAAAGTAGACCATTTTAGTAAGACACAATATGTTAAAAAAAGGATGTTAACATTGACATGTCAATCTCTTACTAAGCATGACTGTAGCTAATAGGAAAGATTAGTTTAACATGAATCAGAAATCTTAGCAGCACTAATACTTCTTTAAATTCTGATAATAAAAATCCTAAATGAAAAATTAGTACTTACCTCCATAATAAAGTCCTGTAGCAGTGCACATCCGCCACTGTCCTTGATACATTCCTGCAGTACTGGGACTGCACATCTGAACGCTGACATCTGTAATCTCCTGGGGTTCCAACGATTGGACCATCACCATGTTCACATGGCCAAACTGATCTCCCCCAACATACTTGAGACAAACTCCTGGTGGCCATGCTTCTGTCCCTATGTTTAGCAAATGTAGCATTAAGCCATTTGTCATTCATTATAATCATGAAAAATAATTATAAGTATAAGCATCTGATTATACATTTCCCATTACATGTGCATCATTTCATTATATAATCAAGGAAAGATTAATAACTGCCAGATAAAAGACACATCATTTTGCATAGTTCCATTGTTCAGGATGGAAATGTACCTTTGTCTGACATAAGACTGATCCCCATTCTTATTAAAAACTGAATAAAAACATACCAATATATTGAAAAGGAAAGAATACTGCTGATACAAGAAACAAAGACTTCTTTGACATGAAAAGTGCGTAACTAAAATTAATCAGTATTGCAATGGTTTTTCCCTTTACGGAGCTGGAGTGGGCGTGGGCTGCATGTGACGCATCTGGCCCATAGGCTGTCAGTTTTACACCCCTGATAAAAGCCATTTTTACTTATTATGTTTACATGTAAATATCAAAAGAACAAAACTTACATAAGTTTGGACAAACACGTAGTCTTTTACTGTAGACCAGTCATTTAACAACAGTTTGGTTATGATGGCCTCAGATAGGTAAGCATTTCTGGTTGTTGAAAAATGTCGCACCTTCTGCCCCCCCCATCACATGACTGCACTTTGGACATGCGGCAACCAGTTATATTTACAACTGGTTGCAGCATCACATGGTCACATGACCACAATTTGCAATTATTATTTTTTTTGCTAACTTCTAGTGGGTTTTGCTCATTTCCAGAAAAACTACCTATTTGAGAGAAGGGTTCACATTTATGACCATGTGATTCATTCAACAATCATGATAAAAATGGTTATAAAATCAGGTCCAGTCATGAGAGTATGTCAACTTATGATTGTCACTTTAGAACAGCTACTATAAAGTTAATATTGTATATCATTTAAAGATAACAACATACTTTATTTAAAGTTGGATATATTTTGTAATACAATTGTCTTCTACAACATTCATGTATATAATAAGCTCATAGATACATAGATTCAGCAGTTCAAGTTATATCCTGTCACTGCAATATCTGTCAGCACAGTTATTTCTCTTGCATCAGATTTAATTTTTCTTAGATAATCATATCCCTAAAGGCTAGTACATCTCATCTCATTTAATCACTTCCCAAAGTTTCATCATAATGTTAACTCCGGGGATTTTTTTATACGTTGTGTAGGCTTAGAATTTTAAAAGCTGTTTGTGACTTTTTTCAGTTTTCTGCATTATAAAATAAAAAAGCCAGCAGGAAAATACAATCCAAAAGTGTTAACTATACCTTACTTAATTTAAGAAGGGAAAAAATTCTATTCAGAACACATGTAGCAACATAATGACATATATTTGAACTCATTCTCTATAGTTTCCTACAATTACAAAATCATGACTACTTTCAATACAGATAACAAGGAAAAACTAAGCTTCAGGAAGTCAAAATAACAGTGAGGAAGCAACATTTATCATATTGGAAGGGTTCCTCAGATTGGAAGTAGTCATTCTAAGCTATCTGAGGAGAGTAAAATTGAATTCTCCATTCAATACTACATTTATTGGAAGATTATTATAAAATATAAATTTAAGACTATTAGGAATAATGATAAGAAAAAACATTTAATCTTCTACATTCATCTTCCACACATACAAACTCAAGGATAAAAGCAATTTTAAAGATCTTCAACATAGGCATTATTAGAAACCATACCGATATCTTGTTTCATGACATCACTATGCCAATGATGTAACTTACGTAATATAATAATTGATGTCACTTACTCCACAGGAACTTATGCCTTCCCTATGTAAACATGGCAAATATTAAATTTATGTATACAATTAAGTGTGCATTTTAAGTGTTCTCTGAAGTTTGTGTGCCATTTGAATTGTCAATATTTCTGCAGAAACATGACTTAAAACCAGTGGTGAAATCCTACCGGTTCGCACTGGTTCGGGTGATAAAAGCTGCTGGTTGGTCCAAACCGGTATTTCTGACGATCAGCTGTGCCATGCGATTTATATAGGAAATTCTGCTTTCTAGCGAATCTAAATAGAACAGCACAGCTGTTCTCCCCCCTCGCTGTTCTATTTATTTAAGCGTCCTTTTTCTGTGTGAAACGTGCATTTGGTACAGACTGTGCATGCGCGTGCAATGTACATTTGGTGCACACTGAGCATGCACACAGTGTGCATTTGGTGAACACTGTGTATGTGCACACGCAATGTGCATTTAGTGCACACAGTGCATGTGTAGGCAGCAAACTGGTGGCAAACCGCGGAGGATTTCACCACTGCTTAAAACGTGATCTGTACTACACAAAACTTCACAACCAAGATCAAGAGAGCCCAATAAATCAAAGCATATTCTCCCATTCAACAATATGAGGTCTGTTTATATCTGTCTCTCTGCACATACTAAGAGCCAATTTAGTGTAGTGCTAAGACTTCAAGCTGAAAACGGGGAGAATGTGAGTTCGAGTACCATCTTAGGCAGTAAACCAACTGATTAATCTTGGGCCAGTTATTCTTTCTCAGCCCTAGAAAGGAAGCAATGCAAACCACTTCCAAAATCTTGCCAAGAAAATCACAGGAATATAACATAGCGCTGCACAGCACAGGACAACACAACATAACAACATAAATAAATCTGCAAGTATAAGATGAAACCTTCCTCCAACTTCAACAGGAATTATTTAGCCAACCCCTTCTCCCCATACTTTCTTTTGAGAAAAGATGACACTAACCAAAGATCTTAGGCACAGGTACAAGTGTCCAGAAGTATTTAGTTCTTGTAGCAAGCAAAACATTATATTTCTAGAAACAAAAATAAGAAAGCTAGATCAACACAAACATAGAGAAGAGACCTTCAGAAATCACCTGTGTTTTGTATCCTCCACGTTTTTGTAAACTGGGTATCTGGAGGAATGGATTCTCCTTCTCCTATAGTCACATCTTCTACAAAGGACATGGAGGGCACATTGATGTTTGGACTTTCAAAATCATAGTATGCTCCAATGGCTGCCTGTAGATTCCTATAAAAACAAAAGAAGATTTTCAGTCACAGAATGGTAAATTGGGTAAATACCCAATTTAAATTGTAGAATTGCTATTTGTTTAATTATGAAATTAACACCTATTTGCAAGTTGTTTTCCATAGCTAGATGTACATCCTATCCTTTGTGCTCTTCTATATCTGTTATATAAAATATTTACAATTTTGCAGATACTGAGGCTAAATAACATGAATGTCAAATGCAGGCTAACCAGCATCATGCTGTTCTAGTCCTTACATATGTACACATAAATAGAAAAATCTATGAAAAAAAGTGTTATTCTCCTACAGCATAATAGAATTGTGCTTGGATGCAAAATTGACCGATAAGGCATTTTATAAATTAAATCTAGATTTTAAATCAAAGTTAAAAGAGGGTAATTGTGTCTTTTGTTTAAATTCAAAGATTATTATAAAACAAATTACGGATGGCAAAACATACAAAGGCAATTGTTGTGATTTGTGAGTTTATGAATCTTTCAGAAAACCATTGACAACAAATCCTTCTAGATAATTCTTCCTTCTGAAGAAAACGTATCTTGTGTGATCTCTTAATTCCTATACTTGCCAACAATCAAGGAACATTCAATGACAGTCTGTGCTCTTGATTAAGATATAGGCTGAATAGAGTGGCAATCTAGTATTTGGAATAATTTTGTAAGGCTTCTTCTACATGCAGTTTGCATTTCTTAAAATATTTATTTTGAAGTAAAAGCAAGTGAAATGCCATATTTAGAACTACTCTTCAAATTCCATGTGGAATTATTTTACTAATTATTTCATCATTCCTGAACATGCTTTATTATTAATAATGCATATACATCATGCTGAATTCTATTTATAATTGTAACATGTTTTATTAAAATATATGACAAAATTACATTGCTGCATTTTTAAGAACAAAAAAACATAAGTTGTAGCATAAAACAAATTATTCTTGTTGATTCTCTGCAACTGAAGTCACTAGAATCAGTGTCTGGTATTTAAATAGGAATAACATTATTATTAATATACAGACCTCAAAAAGATTTTAATAAATAAATAACCAGAAATATCCTTTATTTTTCCTGTTATGCCATCTATATATGTAGCCATATTATTTTTAATACTCACAAAGGCTAATATTTTAAACTATTACCATACTTTAGCAATAAGGCAATTGAATACTTATTAAATGTTTTAAATGTTGTGCAATAAAAATATCTATAATTTTAATATCAGGAATAACAAATTCCAAAGATATGAAATGACTAAAATCCTAGTGATATGGAATGCCACTGTCTGGAGGAATTAACTTAATATTATTTAACATAACATAACATAACATCAGAGTTGGAAGGGACCTTGGAGGCCTTCTAGTCCAACCCCCTGCCCAGGCAGGAAACCCTACACCATCTCAGTCAGATGGTTATCCAACATTTTCTTAAAAATTTCCAGTGTTGGAGCATTCACAACTTCTGCAGGCAAGTCGTTCCACTGATTAATTGTTCTAACTGTCAGGAAATTTCTCCTTAGTTCTAAGTTGCTTCTTTCCTTGATCAGTTTCCACCCATTGCTTCTTGTTCTACCCTCAGGTGCTCTGGAGAACAGCCCAACTCCCACTTCTCTGTGGCAGCCCCTGAGATATTGGAACACTGCTATCATGTCTCCCCTAGTCCTTCTTTTTGTTAAACTAGACATACCCAGTTCCTGCAACCGTTCTTCATATGTTTTATCCTTCATATGTTTTATTTAGAACATTCTTTTCTTGGGATAAAATTCCTAATGTGCATTACGCACAATATATTTATTAAGTTCGTTTTAAGATCAAAGGAATAAAGTTAATGTTCTTTAGCAGGACCTTATATGGCTTACAACATAATAATCAAGCTTGTTATTCCAAAATTCACATCAATAATTGTCAATGTCACAGTCATTAACAGACCTGTCCACCATGAATTCATCCAATCATCTTTTAAAGCCATCAAATTGTAGTAATCACCATATCTTGTAGTAATGAATTCTATGAATTAATTACGTGCTGCGTGAAGAAATGCTTTCTTTTTCCGTTCTAAGTCTCCTTTCAATCAAATTCCACTTATACTCCCTTATCCTAATGTTTTGTGAGGCAAAATTGTCTCTCTATTCACTTTTTCCATGCCATACACAATTTTATACATTTATGTATCTATTTCTTTGCCTTTTTCCAAAGTAGAATACTAAATGTTCTACCTTTTTCTCATAAGGAATGTCTTTGACTTCCTTGGTTGTTATAACTGCAGTCTTCTACATTTTTTCCAGGTCTGTTATATTCCTTTTGGGGTCTTGATGGGGAAGAATAGGATGTAAAGTCAACCTCACCAAGACAGAATAGTTATGGGTTTTGTGTGCATTAGATCAAGGAGTTGGAGGATTTCCATTTTTGGTACTGAATTGGATGGCACCATCCTGTTCAGATGGTGTGAAATCTGGGGGTTCTTTTGACTCATAGCTCCTACTCAAAGAATGGGTAGCAATTGAGGCCCGGGAGGCCTTTGCATAACTAGATCCTGGGTACCAGACATGTCTGTTCCTGGACTGGAGGCCCTGCTCATGGTCATCATAACTTAAGACACCTCCCAATTGAACCACTGCAATGTATTTTCCATAAGATTACCCTTGAACACCATCTGGAAGCTCCAGTTGGTCTAAAATGCAGTAGTATAGGTAGTTATGAATGATGGTGCCGCTATTCCATGATCCGCACTGGCTCCCAGTAGGCTTCTGGATGTGATTAAAGTACTGGTTATCACTTTTATAGCTCTACACAGCAAAGGACTGGGTTTCTTGAGGGACTGCTTTCTCCCAATAACATCTACCCACCCCACACATTCCCACCAAGAAGGTATACTCCAGATTCCTTCTTCTCATCTTATAGGATCTAATAAACATGCTTTTTCCGTGATTGCCCTATTCACTGGAACTGTTCTTCCCCTACCCCAGGCCTCAACTCTAATCCTTTTAGAAAAGCTATTAAGACTTAGTTTTTCCCCCAGATATTAGTGGCCAGTTGACTGGGGTTCTCTTTTTATTGTTTTATTATGGTGCTTGGTTGCCATTTTTATACTTTGTGTTATAGAATGAGATCTATAGATTGTAGATTATATATGTTTTAATGTTATGTTTTGGGAGGGGTTATTATTTTATTTTGTTGTATGCTGTCCAGAGTTGCATTTTTTGAGATGGAAACCCTATAAATCTAGTTAATAAACAAATAAGAGTATTCCAGAGGTGGATAAATCATAAATATGCATAAAGGTATTGCAATGAGAGTTTTATTTTCAAACCTTTTCTTAATGATCCTAGCACAATTTTTTTTTATTGTTGTCACACACTGAGATGACATCCTTGCTGAGTTCTCACTGTGACCACGAGATCCATTTCCTGTATACTTATAGGCAACTCAGAATCTATCACTGCAGGTATGAAGTGTCTATGTCCCAGTGTTACTCACTTTACACCTACTTAATCTGTATCACATTTGTTGTTTGCATCAAGTTTCATCTAATTTTACCACCCACATAGTTTAGTACTACCTATACATTTGGTCAGCTCATTGTTTGCTAAGCCACGATCAACTCTGATTTGCTCCAAGTTATGAAGTAACCAGAACCAGTTTGATGTAGCAGTTAAGGCATCAAACTAAAAAATAGGAAACTGTGAGTTTTAGTCCTGCCATAGGCACAAAACCAGCTGGATGACCTTGGACCAGTCACTTTATTTCAGTCTAGGAAAGAGGTAATGGCAAACCGCTTCTGAAAAGCCTTGCCAAGAAAACTGCAAGAATTTTCTCAGGCAACCTCCACAATTGAACATGACTGAATGGAAGAAAAAAGTAGTAGTAGTAACCAAGCAGGATATCAAACTCAACATACTTCTGAAATTAGATAACTAATGAATCTGCCTCATATAGAAAACAAATTATATTATCTGCATAGAGCAGAAGGTTATATTAAAATTCTTCTTGTTTAATCTCTTTAATGTTTTCAGAATTTCTCATGACACAAGCAAAAAGTTCAAAAGGCAGATTAGAAAGAAAAGGGGAAAGACAGTACCATTTACATACACCATGGTAAAAATTTAAGATAATAACATATGCTTTATGGGATTAAATAAAATTTATCAATCCATACTACAACATTTTGGTGAAATGTGTAAGTTGTAATGCCATCCAGCATTCACAAGAATGATAGCTGCTTCCAAGATGCAAAATATATATTCTACACAGTATATTGCACAGAATATAATGTAGACTATATGAATAAAAACTTCAGCCATATCTCATTTTGTAATCTCTTCTGGATATAACTAATTTACAATTAAAGAAAAGCTGGCAGGGTAACTCTAGGCCAGTCACTGTCTCTCAGTCCAATACACCTCAAAGTATTGTTATTGTAGGGAAAAGAGGAGGAGGAGGAAGCATTATGTATGTTCACTGCCTTGAATTATTTTTAAAGTAATAAAGGCAGGATAAAAATCTAATAAATAAAGAGAAAGAGATTTTCAGACTAGCAGGGTAAGAGTCTACTTGGTGAATTATCATTTTTTCTGGATTACAAACCAATAAAGATAAAAGATTTTAAAACCTAAGAACTTCTAGAAAAAACTTAACAAGGAGTTGTTGTAAGAAAGTTTAAAATGGATACTGGGACAGTTATTTCTTAGTGAAAGTGTTTTTGAATAAATTGGAAATAAATTAGACAAATTAACCAAATCTTTCAGACCTTCATGGGAATTTTTTTTTTGTTTACTATCAAAGAGTATAGGTAATTGGTAGATTTTACAAAACAAAAGTTCTACATACTATGAGCCAGACTGTGATGTTGACCATAACTATGGAGATGTGAATTGTGATGCTGATTATAACTTCAGAGTGTCATTAGAAACTAAAGTATTAAAGGTATAAAATGGTAACGGTTCACCCGCACATGCGTGCTAGTTGTTTCTGGCTCCAGGGGCGGTGCTCATCTCCGTTTCTAAGCTGAAGAATCAGCGGTGTCCGAAGATGTCTCCGTGGTCATGTGGCCCAGCATGACTAAACACCAAAGGCACATGGTGCTCTTACCTTCCCACCAAAGTGGTCCCTATTTTTCTACTTGCATTTTTTATGTGCTTTCGAACTATTAGGTTGGCAGAAATTAAAGGTATAGGAAGACATCACCACCACCCCCCGTAAAAAAGAAAAAGATGGAGAGATTTGGTACTATTCACAATGGAACACTAGTTAGTGAAAAATATGGGACTTGTTGAGATGGCCAAATGGACTCCTTTGATCAGAGAAAATATCTGCCTTTATTGCTGACTGGAAACCTCTTTAGACTTGTGTGAGACAGAAAAAAATAGAACATATGATTTATGGTTTTAATGATTAGAAACAATAGATTATAGGAAAAAAGATTTATGCTGTAACCCTAGAACAAGGGTTAAATTTATAACTGCACTTATACCTTCTGTAAAGAAGATTGGAAACTATGTATTTGCTTTTTCCTTTGCTTTTGCATTTTAGAAGTTTAATGTCTTTTTTTCTTACTTTATATTCATTTTTTAATTTCCTTTCTTATATATTTTAATATAAAGAGACTGGAATGACAAAGTCAAAGTAAGATTCAGTATACTGATTTGACATTTTCCAATGTCTCACAAATTGAAGATTCAATACTGCATATGTATTATATTTGTCTTTATTTTGTCTTTGTCTTTAATATTTGTCTTTAAAAACAAATTCTACGCTCTGCTCCCGTACCCAATATCAATGCTTGTATAATGTCATTAACATTCTGTTTGGGCAACAACTTCTCCAATTCCCATTTAGCAGGAATCAAAGATCTATGGTACTCAGGAAAAAATGAATACAGGTAATCCTTGAGATATGAAAGGCCATTTAACAAACATTTTAAATTATGATCAACTCACCAAAAGCTACTTATAACCCCATTTCAAAATTACAACGACTGCAGCAGGCTGGTGGTCATTTGTCCTTACAGACCATCACAGGGTCACTGCAGCACACTCCTGCTTCTCTCCCCACCCCAAGGAAGCCTGTGCCAGCCACAGAAGCTTGCTAGATAACATTTTCTGTCACCCCAACCTATCTCACTGTGTTGTTGTTATGAAGAAAAATACCTGGTACTATATATACTGTCTTAAAGTCATCTACAAAAGATAAACTACAGATGTAATAAAAGAATAAAAGAATACACACAGAAACATATGTTGAGGAACGGAAGAATTGAAAACACTTAAATGGAAGATTTTCAGGAAACACTGTAAGAAAATGAACAAACACCTTACAAGAAGGCAATAGCTATCGTCCTCAGTACTGTTGCCCAAGAACTTGCACAGACATGTTCATGAAGTCATCAGGTGATAGACTACAACTCAGGGACTTTCTTTTATGATGTAGAATATAATCAGACTATATTGCCAATTTATCTCTCACGTTACAAAACTTTGAATAGCAATCAAAGAATAATTTAAATAAGCTCTATTGATAAAGCTAATAGTCAATGTATTATTACCTAGCAGAGAACATTCATTTAATGCCTCTCTTCCATTTTAGGTACTTTGTTCTCAACCAAATATAGGTATGTTTCTCCTCCCCGCCACCCTTTGCTTAAGCTTACGCTCTTGAAAGAGGCGGTGGTGAGACCTCTTCTCAAGAAGCCTTCCCTGGACCCAGCTGTTTTAGGAAATTACCGTCCAGTCTCCAACCTTCGTTTTACGGCGAAGGTTGTAGAGAGTGCGGTGGCACGTCAATTACCCCAGTACCTGGATGAAACTGTCTATCTAGACCCGTTCCAGTCCAGCTTCCGGCCCAGATACAGTACTGAGACGGCTTTGGTCGCGTTGGTGGATGATCTCTGGAGGGCCAGGGCTAAGGGTCACTCCTCTGCCCTGGTCCCATTAGATCTCTCAGCGGCTTTCGATACCATCGACCATGATATCCTGCTGCGCCGGTTGGAGGGTTTGGGAGTGGGAGGCACCGTTTATCGGTGGTTCTCCTCCTACCTCTTGGACCGGACGCAGACGGTGTTGACAGGGGGGCAGAGATCGACTCCGAGGTGCCTCATGTGTGGGGTGCCCCAGGGATCGATTCTCTCGCCCCTCCTGTTCAACTTCTACATGAAGCCGCTGGGCGAGATCATCAGTGGTTTTGGGGTGAGGTACCAACCAGCTGATGACACGCAGCTGTACTTTTCCACCCCAGGCCACCCCAACAAAGCTATCGAAGTGCTGTCCCGGTGTTTGGAAGCCGTATGGGTCTGGATGGGGAGGAACAGGCTCAAGCTTAATCCCTCCAAGACGGAGTGGCTGTGGATGCCGGCACCCCGGTATAGTCAGCTGCAGATGCGGGTGTCTGTTGGGGGCGAGTCATTGGCCCCGATGGAAAGGGTGCGCAACTTGGGCGTGCTCCTGGATGGGCGGTTGTCCTTTGAAGATCATTTGGCGACCGTCTCCAGGAGAGCTTTTTATCAGGTTCGCCTGATCCACCAGTTGCGTCCCTTCCTGGACTGGGATGCCCTATGCACGGTCACTCATGCTCTCGTTATCTCTCGCTTGGACTATTGCAATGCTCTCTACATGGGGCTCCCCTTGAAGAGCACCCGGAGACTCCAGTTAGTCCAGAATGCGGCTGCGCGGGTTATTGAGGGAGCAGTTCGGAGCTCCCATGTAACACCTATCCTGCGCAGACTGCACTGGCTACCTGTTGTCTTCCAGGTGCGCTTCAAGGTATTGGTTACTACCTTTAAAGCGCTCCATGGCTTAGGACCGGGATACTTACGGGACCGTCTACTGCCGTCTTCTATCTCCCAACGACCGGTGCGCTCTCACAGAGAGGGACTCCTTAGGGTGCCAAACAATGTCAACTGGCGGCCCCCAGGGGGAGGGCCTTCTCTGTGGGAGCTCCTACCCTGTGGAACGAACTTCCCCCTGGACTTCGACAACTATCTGACCTTAGGACCTTTCGCCGCGAACTTAAAACTTATTTATTCCGCCTTGCTGGACTGGCTTGATTTTTAAAAATTTTAATCTGATTTTATGGGTTTTAAATTTTTGTCAATTTTACAGGGTGTTATTGTATTTTAAATTTGGCCATTTGAATAAGTTTTTTAAGGGTTATTCTTAGTATTGTATGTATTGTTCCTTTTGTATTTTATTTTGGCTGTTCACCACCCTGAGTCCGTCGGGAGAAGGGCGGTATACAAATTAAAATATTATTATTATTATTATTATTATTAAGCTGTCTTGCTGTTCTGCAAGGGAGGATGGGAGAGAGAAAAAGAGAAAAATCCAAGCAGTGTCCTTGAACACAACCACCGCTACCCATTTACAGAAAAATAACCAGGCATACAATGGGGAATACACATTGAAAGGAAGGTGGTAGCATTTGCACCCCTGATCATGGTGGGAGTTACGAGCATACTACCCAAATAGTCCCAAGTATTCCCCATTGTGTACCTGCGTACCCTCTTTTATATCTCTTCGCTGCCAATCTCTCCGCTCTGCAAAGGGGGAAAAAGGAAAAATAATAGGTCAATCACAAGACAACATGTACTGGAGGCAATCACACGACAGAGGGACATGGTGAAACGTCACAAATGTAAGCCTTGGTTGTTAAAAGTCAGCACCATAGTTTGAACCATCACTGAACAAGGCAGTCAGTAAGTGAAGTCTACCTGTAGTTCTACTTCAACTCAACAAAATTCTGGAGATTATCTCCCATCCCCCCTCCATTATATTGTGATGATTGCTTCCACATCCCTGCTTCTCACTAAGGTACTTTAATCTTCACCTTGAGTCGTTAAGGGGATGGCTCTTTCTACAGCTCTTAAAAGTGATGACTAGCTAGTTCTGCTTTTATTCTGTTTTTTACATATTTATAAGCAAACCCTGTATTGAACGCAACCGTGAATAAATATAACCAGACCATCAAGAATTATACTTGTCATTAATCTCTTTTAAAATATGATGTGAAAAATATTATTTTTAGATTCCAAAATGATATAATTAGATGCCATAGCAGTCACTCATCTAGGCAGTGAACTGCGTTAAATAAACTATCAAAAAAATTTTTCGAGAGAGGATTATATTCTAAACTGCTGGTTCAGTCAAATGCTATGGGATAGATCGAAGTTGACAAAAGCTACTAAGTGAAGATAAATACTTTACTAGTTGTTGCTTCTCTTTATTGCATGGTTTAAGACAATAATAGATAAATCAATATATCAAGTAAGATTTATACTAACTTACAATCAGATGAATGAAGCAATACCTGTTAAAATCAGTCAGTTAATCTGCTTCATCTAAACACATTACTTCAATTGTGACAAAAGGCAAAATTGATAAGTAAAAACAATGAAGGCCACAGGATTACGTTCAGAATACTTCTCCAACAATTGCCTTGACATCTTGCTTCAAAATCCAAAATTATTATAAAATGCTTAAAAAGTGTATGAATACTAAGAAAACTGCATATTTACAGAATACCACAGCTCAACAATATACATTAGAAAAGCATTTTTAATTGCGTCTTCAAATTAAAGAAAAAACAAAGCTTGCAATGTCATTATTTTCAATCTTGTAAACATACTTCAAAGGGGCAAGGGCTATTTATGCATCAAGGCTGATTGCCAATTCTCTTCCCTTCCATGTGTCATATTTCATCACCCAGCATTGCCACTTGGAATGGTTTCAGTATCTGTTCTAGCTAATATGTAACTGAGGCTAAAACAAATTGAAAAGGAGACTATCTTTTCTTCTAAGCATTTTTCCTAGACCAAACTGCAGAGAAAACATTTTTTCAAAAATACAATTTGTTCAGTAAAAAGTTGATGTCAACCTGGAGAGATAACAGATTACAACAAGGAGGATGAAAAAAAACATGAGCAGAGTCATGATGACAAAGCAAATATTTAACTGAAGTTCAACCGAACAAGTACTCTTTGCCACAAAGCTGAACAAAAACCCAACCACAGTGTACAGTGTAATTATGCTGCAGCAAAACACAGATGTTTTAAGTTATGAGATGATTAAAGAACCAGTAACAAATCAGACATCAAAATTGCAGTCTATTTCATCAAGTCTTCCAGGTATACATTTAAATCATAGCATGTTGAACTCTGGGAAATAATAACCTAAGAAGAAATGCTTCACCTCCCTGAATTATACCTAACCATCAAATGTAAATTGCAAATGTTGCTTTAAAAAAGTCTCTACCTGGAAAAAGATTTATTGATGTATGCTTAAAATGGTATATCTTTATGAACATATTTATAATCTCATAAATACATGCAAAGCAGTTTGTAAGACATTTTCACAACTTACAGTTGTGAAGGAGCTTATAATTATGAAATGAGGTTTATGAAATTAATTAACTCCTGTGAAAGAGGAAACAGAGATTTTTCCTATTTCAAGGGGCACAGAAGTATTCCTTGACTTATAACCACACTGGAATTGACATTTTGGTCCTAATTCATTGTGGTCATTAAGCGAGGCACCCACATGACCACCTTGCTCATTGACCACAATCCCAGCCTTCCCAGGTGCAGTTGGAAACCAACTGCATGGGTCACTAAGTTGATAACACAAAAGAGCTACCTGCCAAAAGAGGGCACTCAACTCCTATTCATGCACACAAAGGGTCATGAGAAAGGCCGAAGAAACCCTTTCTCCAGGCAACTGCAGGTCGTCCCCTGCATTCCCCTTCGTGTGTAGAAGGAATCCGCACTGCTGGGCCAGAAAAAGGAAGCTCTGATCCCAAACACCTGAACATCCTTTCTCCGTCCCAGCATGCATGTTCCCCTCTACTCTGTGTGTTGGCCTTTCTAACCTTTAGAAACACTGTATTCACTAGCTTTCTGGCTAGAAAATTAGTAAATGCTATTTTTCTGAAGGATAGCACTTTTGAGAATGGCAAGGATGCTTGGTAGAGAGACTCTACCCCACATGGGCAAAATCAATCTGACATGCAGCCCTTCCACTCTCAAAGGCACTGACTGAAAAAGTCCATGATGAAAGTTAAATGGGATTTTAGGATGGGATGCTTGGAGCCAACATGTCTGACCCTCCTATTGGGTGCAGGCTAGCTCTATTTGCTGACCGATGGGATGTACTTACGTCGGACACCTGGGTCAGGGATACGATAAGATCTGGTCTATCCCTAGAATCCCAAACACTCCAGGCTGGCAAATACCTTGTGCTAAAATCCCTACTTGGCTTTTGTTATAGATTTTTCACCCAGCATTTTTGAGAGCGGAAGGGCTGCTTGGTAGAGGGACGTCACCCTTTATGAGGCAAAATCATTCTAGCTGTCCTTCCACTCTCTAAAAGACTGATGGACCGTTTTCAGCCATCCTCCAGAAACCAGAAGGAGTCCTGCAATAACAACTTGCGACCTTCCTTGCCTGCTTCTCTGTTGACTATCAGAGGAAGCTGACAGGTAAGATTGCAAATGGCGATCACATGATCGTGAGCACCTTGGCATCCCATTGTGAATACAAATGGGTGCCAACAGCCCAGACTGCTATACAGGACTGTAGGGTGCTGCAACATTCATAACTTCAGGCATTGGTTTATGTCCCTTAATTCAGCACCTTTGTAATTTTGCTTACTGAACACAATTCAGTAATTTGATCATTAAGTGAAAGACTACCTGTATAACAAAAGCTTCTTCATATGACTAAGTTCAAATGTTTCTATACAATAAAGATTAAAGTAGAATAAGTCTTTCTATATAAATTACTTATAAAAGATGCCAAGGTCAAATAGCTTCCAGAATAATAATATCAATAGCATAAAACAATAACTGAATACGTACTGGTAACCCTTATTATAATAAATCTTGCCTATCATGGTCGTAACTCATGACAGTCATAATAGCCTGGTTGCTGAGCACTCGAAGTGCAGTTATGTGATCATGAGAGGATGGAAAATACAACTTTCATGTATCTGTTACTATAGCTTCTATCAATGTTGTTCCAGTCCAAACTTTGGGAATCTGTTTCTTGGCCTGGACTGCCTCAAATGGCTGCCACAAATCTACTGCTCACATTTTCTTTGATCCCAGACTAGTGGCATGAATATTTATCTACCTTGTCCATCATATCTCAATTGAATATATTATATATTGGAATGTTTTATTTCTCTCTTATCATAAACAGTTGCTATAAATTTTAATCACTAACTGGGACCTGCAGCTCTCTCATTAAGTGAAACAGTTACTAAACGGGTAATCATACAACTGGAACTGTGCTTTCCTTTTCCCCACTCCCTCATCCTTTTGATTGCTTCTCCCACTACTGAGAGAATTAGCAAGAAGGAAAGTAACGTTTGTATTTACATTCACTGGAGAGTATGGGATTACAAGAGAGTAAGCAGGCACACAATGGGGAATACACTGGGCCATTTGCATGCTTGTGGCTCCTTCTCCTCTAGCACCACCTCACTGTGTGCCTGCTTACTCTTTTGTAATTTCACTTCTCCCCATACCATCACATTCCTTTCAGTGTGTATTCCCCATTCTGTGATTACTTACTTTCTAGTGATCCCATACACTCCACTAATAACAACAGCCTGGAAAAAGTTATTCATGATCTGTCCTTGAAGTTACAACCAGTGCCCCACCCCCATGATCCCGAGATTGTAATTCAACTGCTTGGCAACTGCCTTGTATTTATGACTGGTTGCTGCATCCTTTGGTCATGTGATTGCAATCTGCAACTGTTCCAGCAAGTTTCCAACAAGCAATAATTGGGAAAGCAGGATTAGCTCAACAATCATGTGATTTGTTTAATTTATGTAAACCACCCGGAATGCTGGTGACTTGAATGGCCATACATATTTTCTTAATAAATAACTACCATATGAGTCACTAAATGATCACTGTGATTAAGAACCATGGTAAAAATTGTAATAAAATCAGGTCCAATCATATGATGACTCACAATGCCCATACCATTTAGCATTGAAAATTCTGGTTCCAACTGTGGTCATAATTTGAGGACTATCTGTATTCAGAGGTAATACATTTCTTACAAGAAATCCCACCTGCTCTAAGGGACAATTATTCCTGAAGAATCTGACTAGAATGACATTATACTGTAGTAACTATTTGTGATCCTTAAAATGCTGAAGAAAATTGCTATAAAACTTTGATGCATATGTGATTCTTACCTAAGAACGTGTTTACTGCCTTTCATGTAATCTATGTAAGGAGAAGGGGCATTGGTCTTACCTGAGACGCACCTTCTCGTTGGGTGGAAACAGCAGCCAGGAATGGGTTGTACTCATCTGTTCAGTTGAAGGACTGAGTCTGTCAGAATTGTTAAGTCCCGCCCTTGTTGCTAGGGTCTTTCAGCTTTTGGCCAAGACGAAGAAACAGATTCGACGTGTCAGGAGAAAGGACGTTAGAAAGGAAGACCAGACTGAGAAAGGGTGGAACTGGCTGCTGTCTCCACCCAATGAGAAGGTGCGTCTCAGGTAAGACCAATGCCCCTTCTCCATAGTGGTGGAAACAGCATCCAGGAATGGGACATACCAAAGCTTACTGTCCCTAAGTACGGGCAGGCCCAGTCTGGTCAGAAGACTCCCCTTTGGTATGAACCCATTGCAAGACCCTGTGTCCAAATGCCACCTCAGCTGAGGCAAACTTATTCAATTTATAGTGTTTAATAAAAGGCAAAGGGGAAGTCCAAGTCGCTGCCCTGCAGATTTCAGTCAGAGACGCCTGCATTGACCACAGTGCCGATGTGGCCGCACTGTGGGTAGAATGTGCCATCAGATGAGCTGGCCATGGCAAAGAATACAGTTCATACACCTTGGCGATCGTTTGACGAATTCATCTGCCAGTGGTAGAAGGAGTCACTCTGGAACCTAAAGAGACTGGAATAAAAGAAATAAACAACGACTCTATTTGTCGTAAGTCAGCAGTTCTCTTAAGGTAAATACTGAGAGCCCTCCAAACGTCCAAAGTATGCCAACTGTGTTCTAAAGCAGGGGTCACCAACCTTTCAGACATCAGGGACCACTAAATTCATAATTTTAAATCCTGCGAACCAGTAATATGATTTTTTTAAAAAGATAAATAGTATTTAGTGCAATATAAAAATGCAAATAATTTTTCTACGGACCACCAAAATTTTCTCGCGGACCACCAGTGGTCCATGGACCACTGGTTGGTGACCACTGTTCTAAAGGTTGGGCAGGCTAGAGCAAAAATCGGGAAGGATCAATTCTTGGATCCAATGAAAGGGTGTATTGATCTTAGGAACAAAGGAGGAACCGAGCTGCGGGACCACATTGTCAGCATGAAACACGCAAAGATCACTTCACACTGAGAGGGCGGCAATCTCAGAAATCTGCCTGGCAGAAGTAATCGCCACCAAGAAGGCGATTGCATGACAAAAGGCGAAGGCTGGCAGTCCATAAGGGCTTGTACGGGGCTCCCATAAGACAGTTCGGCACAAGGGACAGGTGTACTATAGGGGGACATAAATTAGTGGCCCCTTTTAGGAATCTCCGTATGATGGGATGCTGGGATAAGGAAGTAAGGGAACCACAAGTCAGGACAGAGAGCTGCCACTTGTTTCCTAATGGTGTTGGGCAATAGCCCACTATCTAGTCCATCCTGGAGAAATTCCAGGATTTGGGCTATCAAGGCCTGGAGGGAAGAGATACCTGCATGGTCACCCCAAGAACAAAATGCCTGCCAAATGACTTCTGTGGAAGTCTCTGAGAAGCCTGAATGGTCCAGATGACCCTGGAGGAGAAGTTGTCCCCATTCAGAGCGCACAGCTCAAGTGCCAGGCGGTCAGTTGGAGCCACTGTCGCTCTGGGTGGACCAATGCCCCCTGGCTGAGTGAAGTGACGCCCTGAGGGGTTCTCCAGGGTGGGATCACCAAAAGGTTCTTGAGGTCAGCAAACCAAGGCCTCTGGGGGCAATGAGGCGCGAGAAGAATGAACTCTGCCCACTCCTCCAGAATCTTCCGCACCACCCTCCCAAGGAGTGGTAGAGGTGGAAACACATAAAGGAGCCCCCGTGGCCATGGGCAGTGAAGAGCATCTACACCTTCTGCCCGTGGAGCTGGAAACTGGGCATAAAAACAGGAGAGCTGCACATTCTCTGGGGTAGGAAACAAATCCACCTCCAGGAGGCCAAAGTGGTCGATCAAGTCCTGGTACGGGTGTAGGCGCCACTCCGCATGGTCAACTGTCGGGTTGAGCCAGTCCGCCTGCATGTTGGACACCCCCGAGATGTGTTCCACTGTCAAGGAGCACAGGTGCCGCTGCGCCCAGAAGCCCAGTCTGGAAGCCTCCAACATCAGACCCACGGATCTGGTGCCCCCTTGGCGATTTATATGCACTTTCATGGTCACGTTGTCAGTAAATACCAACACATGGCTGTCTGTGAGCAACCGCTGAAAGTGCAGAAGGGCTAAGTAAACTGCTCGCAGCTCCAGCCAATTGATGCTTTGTTGCAGGTCACAGCCCGAACATCTGCCTTGAGCAAACAGTGTCTGCTGATGTGCCCCCAACCGAAGAGGCTGTGGTCTGTCGTCAGCACCAGATGTTGAGGCTCATGGAACAGCCATCCCTTGGATATGGCCGGAGATCTCCACCAGGTAAGAGACCTGCTGACGCTGGGGGGACCTGGACCCTGGCTAGAGAATTGCCTTTGCCCGCCTTCTGAGAAGGTAAAAGAAAGGTCTCTTGCATGAAGGTGTGCCCACGGGGTGATATGAATGGCCGAAACCATTTTGCCTAGGAGCATTGACAGCAGCACCAAGGAAAGCTTACCACCTACTCTCTGAGGCTAGCCTGAAACAAGTATACTTTGCCTTCTAGGGAATCAATCACAGCCCTAAGATAGAGTAATCGGGTCGAAGGGGTCAAGTGGCTTTTTTCCATGTTAATAGAGAAACGGTGCTCCTTAAGACAATGAATAGTTACTTGGAGATCCTTGAAGGAAAGCTGCTTTGAAGAGGACTGGATTAAAATATCATCCAAGTAATATTGGACACAGACAGGTATGGCCCTCAGATGGGCCACGAAGGCGGCTTGCACTTTAGTAAAAGTGCGGGGTGCAGAAGAAAGTCCAAAGGGTAACGTGCGGTATTGATAGTGAGTACCGGCATAACAAAATCTAAGAAACCTATGGTGAGGAGGAAATATTGGAATGTGCAAACATGCCTCAGTAAGATCAACAGAGGTGAGGAAGTCGCCCTTCCTGACACAAGCCAGAATTGATTGAAGAGACTGCATTTTGAACCATTTATACACAATGTATCGGTTCAATCTTTTAAGGTCCAGAATAGGTCTCCACTCGCCCGGAGACTTAGGAATGAGAAATAAGTCTCTGCCCTGCCTGATCCTCCAGTACCTTCTGGATGCTCTACTGTCCAGAAGGTGTTGCACTGCCAAATCCATGAGGACCTTTTTGTTTTTATCTTTAGAGACAGGACAGTGGACAAAAAACCTCGGGTGTGTGTGTGGAGAAGAATTCTAGGGATAGACCAGATCTTATCGTATCCCTGACCCAGGTGTCCGACATAAGTACATCCCATTGGTCAGCAAATAGAGCTAGCCTGCACCCAATAGGAGGGTCAGACATGCAGTTAACAGTGGTGCTGGAATGAACAACTTCCTCCACCTCGAAAGGGCCGTTTACCTGGAAAATGTCTACCTCAGAGAAGCCTGTTCTGTTGCCCTCTCTGTCTAGGCCCAAAGGACCCTTGGGAATGAGAAGGTCCAGCACCCCAGTCGGATCCCCGAAATTGAGGTCTGCAGTAAGTGGAAGAATAGCGGAACTCGCTTCTATGCTGAGCACTCGGCAAAATCTTACACTTGTCTTTCGTTTCAACAAGCAGTGGGAAAGCTGACCCAAATAATTTATCCCCCGCAAAGGGGGCAGAAGCAAGGTGCCACTTGTGGTGGGTGTCCGCCAGCCAATGTCGCAGCCAGAGCAAGCAACGGGCTGCTACCACAGAAGCCATTGATTTAGAAGCGAAGCGAGCAGAATTTAATGTTGCGTCCACCGAGAATTGGACCGCCGTGATGATTTTGTTCAAATCTTGTTGCACTCTGGTATCCTTTGACGGTGGTTTATCTCGGGGCTGGTGAAGATGAAATAAAGTGGCTCTGTTGAAAAATGATGCTGTGAACGCAGACTGAATTGCCCACGCTGCTCCCTGATGGACCTATTGGAGAGATTGGTCAGACCAGCGCTCCTCAAGATGTAAACCCACTTCCGGCTCACCTGGAATGGAGGAATTAGGTAAAAGGGCAACAATTGGCACGTCCACTGAGGGAACTTGGTGGAGGAATGCCAATTCTGGGGCCACATTGAAAAAACGCCTGTCCGCAGAGGACGGAAGTGGAACAGAGCCGGGAGCGGCCCACTGCCTCTGGGTTACATTAAGAAACAGGGGAGATATATAAGTGATAAAAATTCGAGTTCGAGAAGAACTGTAATTTAAGAAATGGACTTATGAAATTTGAAGAAATATACAAGTAGAGAAAATTTGAATTTGAGAAGATGGACTAATTTTAAAAATGGACTGTAAGAAGAAGTAATCTATGAAGGGAAGATTGTATTTGTATTGTTCTTTTTTTTCTTTTTTCTTTTTTTTATTCTTTCTTATCGCTTTATTTTTATTGATAAGGGGATTTAAAGTTTTAGAGAGGGGTGGGAGTTTATGTATATTTAGTATATTTTAGTTGTGATTGTTGGTTATAATACCTGGTATTTGCTCTGGGAAGTCGGGGGGGAAGGGGGGAGGGAGGGGGAAAGGGGTAGAAAATGATACATGGATTGGTTATCAATGTACAGTAATGATTGAAGATACGAAATTAAAATTTGAAATAAAGTCGGGGCTGCTCAACTGCCATTTCAGAAGGAAAGGGAGAGAGGAGTAGAAGGAGGGAAGAAAGTAGGTAGGAAAGAGGTGAGAAGGAGGAGGGGAATAAGAAGGTTAGAAAGGGTGGAAGAACGGAGGAGTGGAGAAGGAGGAGAGGAAGTAGTAAAGTGAAGGAGATGAAGGAAGAGGAAAGTAGTAGAAGGTAGAGGGAGGTTGTGAAGAAAGGAAGTGGCAGTCGGGCAGGCCCGAATTAGCAATAAATGAAAATTAATGATTAATGATGGATAAGAGATTGTACATAAATATGTTGGAAAAAGGAAATAAAAAACTTTTTTGAAAAAAAAAGAAAAGAAACAGGAGAGGCGCAGGAACAACGTCCACCACCCTGCTTGGCTCAGAGAAAAGAGAATCTGACTGATCCCCGGGAGTTGGTCAGAACCTCCCCGTCTGGCGTGGAACCCAGCCGCGCGTCATTGGTAGCTTTGAACATCATGTTCTTTGCACTCGACCTCCTCACCAATTGATGGATGGCTGTCGTTTGACAGAGCCAGGGAACCAGGGTCCCAAAAGGAATGGAAGTCCTCCAGGCAAGGGTTGAAATGTGAATCAGATGCCACTGACATGGCCATAGAGGCCCGGCCGGGCTGAAATAAATTAGCCAAAAGGCTTTGCTGAATAGCTCTGGTAATAACATCCTGAAAATTGTCTGGCAAGGAAACCTCCCAATCCATTGTGAAAGTTAGGGGAATCTCCGGAGGAGCGGTCTTGCCAGATGGTGGTGCAATCTGAGGGCCCCACAAGGCGGCTGTCAAAATGAGCAAGGAACAATCCCGGAGCAAAATCTGGTCCTGGGTAACCGCTGGTGACCGTGGCCAAGAGGCCATGGTGGTTAAAGTACTGGAATCATCCTCGGGCGGCAACTGCAAGGCCTTGTTCTTACTGGCCTTATGGCAGACTTTCTCTAATGTCTGATCCCAGCATCTTTCATCCCGAAGGGATGCCTTACTGCGGTGACCCGATTTTGAATGAGACCAGGAAGGCAAGCGGTTATCAGACAGGCCCCCCAAGGGTACAGACATAAGCAAGCCCGGTGCAGTTGTAATATGGCCCTTGTCAGGCCGGTCATCAGCCTCAGCTGCCTTACAGAGTGCCAGAGTGTCTTAAACTTACAGAGTGTCTTAGGCATTGTTTCATGCAGAGCTGATGGTAAGTCTGATTAAAGTAAGGCTCAAGCTGAGATATAGTGCCAATGTATTTGAATGATCAACAGAGGCTCACAAAATGGCAACCCACCATTCTACCAGCCACAAAATGGCATCTAACAACGATAATGGCCATTGGGAATGGGTCGCAGCTCTGAGAGGATCACCAGCAGGAGAATCTTCCATTGCTGAGGCCACCAGCAAGACCAATTAGGCCCCATTCGCTGTGCTGTTGGGCGCGAATAAGTCCAGTAACATCCCCCTGCACAAGGAACGGGTTGGCAATGGAGTGCGAAGCTCCTGATAATGGCGGACCAGCTATCAAGTGGCACGAGCCTTTGAAATAATCATTTGTGCAAGTGAGCTTGGGCTCCCCGAAAAAGCGGCTCGATCAGCGATGGAGCGCGAAGCTCTGATAGCCATGGCTCAGCTGTCACAAGCGCACAAAGCACTCAAAATGGCAGCTTGGCTGACTGTCATTCAAAGGGAGTGCGAGGCTCCTGGACAAGCGATCCCATATGCCTGGGAGAGTGCAACCACTGCTGCTGAGCCGATAATAATTGCAGGGCTAAAGTCCGGAATGGAGGTAGCTGAGATGAAGCATGAAATTTACCTCTGGTGAAACGTCGGGCGGCTGTGAGGTGACATAAAATGGCCACCCTACCAGCCCTTTGGGAGCGCGAAGCTCCTGAAAGCAGTTTTACAGAGAGCTGGAGCGCGAAGCTCTATAGCAGTCCCAACAGGAGCCCACAGCCCCAATGCACCCCGGCAGAGCCGCTCAAAGGAGGGCAAGATGGAAAAAGAAGATCTTGTCTTCAATAGAGCTGATTAGCAGTGGCAGAGCCAAAGCCCTGCCACTGGAGAAATAATGAAGGCTCAACCAGAGTTGGGCGCATTCACGATTGCCAGGCAAAAATTGACCATAGTAAGGAAAAGTCCACAAAGGCAGAAAAGGTGAAGCAGCAGCTAGGAATGGAGAAGAGAATTACTCTGACACGTTCGTCCAGTCTGAAGGACTGAGTCAAAAGCTGGAAGCCCCTAGCAACAAGGGCGGGACTTAATAACTCTGACAGACTCAGTCCTTCAACTGAACAGATGAGTACAACCCATTCCTGGCTGCTGTCTCCACCACTATGGAGAAGACAAGGAATACAGCTCTGCTAATTCTTCTTGATCATTCAGTGGCTTTCAATACTAGTGACCACTGTATTATTCTGGACAGGCTCTCAAAATAGATGGCCTGAATTACAAAGAGCTGGACTATTAGCTAGCTCTTCCTTCCACTATCGTCTTTGGCTACCATTTTGACGTTTCTTCTCTGATAGGCTCCTGTTTATGAAGAATTAAGATCACCATCTGGAAGGGGTCATTGATCCAGATCTGTGACTAATTTTACCTGTTAAGACTGGTTATCCTATTTTAGCTGCAACTACCCCTGAACAGAGAAGTCTGGCTAATATTAACCAGCTCTGGAAACTTCTATGGTAAAAATCTTATTAATCCCTAGGCCACTATTGAGCTCTTTGGCTTGTATACTCAAATACAATTCAAAATGTAAAACCTAAAATGGCTTGAAACCTAGATGCTATGTATTGTTGTAAATCTCCATGTATCATTGCCAGCTCAGGCTCTGACAAAGAAACCAACAGCAAGCAATCAGTTCCAGAGTTGCTGGGCAAACTGCTGCCTGAGGCAGCTGCAGGCAGAGGCAGCGCTGCCCAATAACCATGTATGTCTGCTGTCAAACTTAGAAGTTGAGGAGCCTGAGCCGTATCCTCCTCCTAGTGCAAGGGCTTGCCACACAGAGAGCAGGGTAGAACAAAGGCACTCTGCAAATCTCCTTGCAAGAAAGGAATATCATCCTTCCAAATGAGCAGTTCCTGAGTTGCTTCTATTTAAGAAGAGTAGCAGGCTCAAGCCCCTCTATTGGCAATAACTATTTGTTAACCTAGATTCAACATACCTTGCCTCCAGACTTGGAATCTTATGACTGATTCTGGACCTGGTCCAGCTGAAAACCCTGCTATGACATTTGGGCCTTTGAACTTTGCCTGACATCTCATACCGACTGTTTTGGATTTGGACTTGCTCAAGGCAAGCTTGCTGGAATAAAAGGGACATGATTTCTTATGTGTATGCGTGTGTGCATGCACATTTGCCCACACCTTTCCTTTGCTATTTATTTCTTTGAAAATCTCCTAGTAAAGTTTGCAAACTTCTCTGTGTGTTTATGAGTGTGTAGCCTGAAACAGAATAATATGGAAATTTAAGAGCAGTATAGAAATGTTTTAAAGGTAAAGGTTTCCTCTATCCAGTCATGTCCAACATTCATCTTCATTTCTTAACCGAGGGAGCCAGTGTTGTCTGAAGATAACAGTATTTCCATGGTCACGTGGCCAACATGACTATATGCCAAAGGTGCAAGGAATGCTGTTACCTTTCCACTGAAGTGGTACCTATTTATCTACTCTCATTTGCATGCTTTCAAACTGGTAGATGGACAGGAGCTGGAGCAAGTAACAGGAGCTGATTCCCATTGTATGGCACTGGGGTCTCAAACCTGGGTGTCAGCTTTCCAGCTGACAAGCTCAACGTTTTAGATAATCTATTATACCTACAACCTCAGTTAGCAACCACTCGCAAATATAGTAAGGAAAATAATTTTATTTTATTTACCAAATTGTACCAATTTACAACCAAATTTTGTGCACTTGACAACATTGCATGCCAAAGTGACAGTAATGCTGGTGTAGTTATATGAAAAAAAACCCTATCTGAATGAGATGGCAGTAACCAGTAATCTCTCAGTCACGTATACATTGAGTGATCATTTCATGTAATGACCTAGTCCTTGGAAAGGAACTTGGTTGCTTAACCAAGTGGGAATAGGTGTTAATTAAACACATTTTGCTACGTATCAGTCAAAAAATGTATTATACTGTTACTTTAATAGAAATAGCAAATTACTTACTTCTCTTAAACAAACATAATCAAGTTACTGAGTTACTCAGCCATCTCTTGGGTAAGAAAAAAACGTATAGCTGTTGGGACACAAAACTGTGATGACAATATAATCAGCCACTTTAAAAAGAATTATGGACTACAGATAGTCTTCATTTAATGATCCCAATTGTGACTGGCAATACCACCAATAAGCAATGTTATTAAGTGAAACATGCAATTATGTTGACTTCTGTCGGTACCACTGTGGTCATTCAATGAATCATTCAAGTTTATTAAGCACAACATCAGTGGCTGTGACTTGCAATTTACTGCCAGCTTCTTTTCCAGCAATTTGCTTGTTGGAAGCTGACTATGAAGCTCACGAATGGCAACATGTGATTGTGGGATGCAGTGACTGTCATAAATGCATGCCAGTTGCAAAGCTGGCATAAATTGTGATAATGTGACCATGTACACTGTGACTGTCATAAGTTCAAGGACCAGTTGTAAAACTACTTTTCCACAGCTGTTGTAAGTTTGAAAGGTTGCTAAGTAGGACAGTTGTTAACCAAGGACTACCTGCACTTTTTATTGTCAATATATACTGTAAATATAAGACCAATGCTAGCTCATCAGTTCTTCCCAAGTGTTCTTTCATACAGCTAGTTTAAGTAAACTTTCCTAATGCAGAATGTTTTAAATTGTACCATCAAATCTTATTTTTAATTATTGTCATATTTTTGCCACCACCATGGCTGGACAGATCCTCCAGGTTGCCATTCTGCTACTATACTGTTATATAACTGAATGAAAAGGATTTTTTAAAAAAATATTTACACTGTTGTGCATTTCAAATCTAAATTTTATAAAAAAAAAATTATAGAAAGAAGATACAACCATTTAAAAATAAGAATGTTGGCCTTCTTAGCTGAATTAAAAATGGATTTTATGACAGCATATCAATCAGTTTTACCTAAATTAAGGCAGTTGTCTTTCTGCTTATCCTTGGAGGTAATCCTCTGAACACAAAGTTTATGTTGATAAGCTAAACAATTTAGGAAGGTTTTAAGAACAAAATAAAAATGTTCTGTCTCTTCCCATTCTTTTACGTCCTCTTTAAGTTTTTTTCTGAAATTTCTGACAAGTTCTGGAATCTAATTACCAGAAAAACTATTAAATGACTTAGCATGAATGGAAGCATTTCTTCTATAATTAATTCACTCATCCCATCACAATTCCAAGATATATGTATTCAAGGCTGAGGAAGGAGTACAGAAATTCTGTGTGCACTCCTTTATATTATCAAATATATTTTTCAATATATTTTACTTGAAATTGAAAGGTTGATAAAAAGGCCAGTTGTCAACCAAGGACTACTGGTACTTTTTATTATCAATATAAATATAAGACTAATGCTAGCTGATCAGTTCTTCCTGAATGTTCTTTCATACAGCTAGCTTAAGTATACTTTCCTAATGCAGAACATTTTAAGTTGTTTTTAAGTTAAGGATTTGCAGATTCTAACTAAAATATAATTGAGAGCTGGCACAATCAAACAAATCACAGAAGTGTGCACTAATTTAAGGCTAGGAACAAAACTGGGAGCACAGGGGCCTATGATTATGCACACCATATAAGTTCAAATATCAGAACTGCTGTACAAAGATCTACTTTTGTTCTACTCTTTCATGCCGCAACATAGCTAGGTATCATAACATACCTGACCATAGACTTAAACATATGCTACAATACTAGAGCCAAACTCTGACATCTCTATTTTTATCAACTAATTATACCTTCAACTGAAGAACTCAGGAACAGATAATAAACATAGTGAGAAGTCAACACTGAAGCCATGTTCATTCACTCTTGTATACTATGGTCACTTATTTAAAAGGTACTGAATGGTCCACTTGAAACTTATATGGTATAATGTACCATTTCTTCTCAAGAACAGATTTTTTTTACATAAATCTTGGACATATTCAAACATCTATTAAATGTATTCAAAATTTGGTAAAAGAAATATCAACACTGGACGCTTCTCTTTGTTGATTAAATATTTTAATATTTCCTCAAACACTTGGGGGATGAGAAATAATACAAAATGGAAAAATAAATACAGCCTGGGGAATGAAATGCACATGAGAATATTATACTGTATTGTTTAAATAAATAAAATGTCCATGGACTTTGCCATCCCCTTTCTTGGTGCATTACTCTCCCCAGCTGCATTATTAATGCATACAAAGTCATCTGATTCATTTTAAAATATAAATAAAGTCAAAATACTTCTTTCTTCATATATACGATCGCATTATTCTGTCACCAGAATTCTTTGCAATATATCAGTAGTAGTCATATACTACCAGAATCCAGTAATTATCAGAATACCAGTATAGAATCTATACTTACACACTTAAATATTGAAACATAGAGTTTGAAGGACATTGAGATCCCCAATGTTATGACATTTGTTTATGGGATTTCTGAATTTTGAACTATGTGGGATAACAATGTCTTGTGAAATCTAGATTCAACACTGTTGGCTCAAAAGTTCATTGGATAATCTTGCATAAAGCTATGACACAGATGAGATGGTATCCTTCTTTCTGGAATGTACTATTAAAGAGTGCACCTTAGATGTACCTTAGATGTAAGGAGATGAGGAGATGTACCTTAGATATTAAGATTAAGCATAATGTCTCCCTTTTCATGTGTAGAAATCCTCTTTTAAAAGAAGGCCAGGCGGACATGTATGCTAATCTAACCTATAGTTTAAAATAGTACATTCCAGTTATGCTTACCCTTCTGCCATAAATCAGAAATAACAAAAATAAACTCAAATTTCAGTTTAAACATGACAAAATATATTTATCAGCAGCAAAGTAAGAATTTCCTGTATGTAATAAAATTCACTAAGGAACTATTATTAATCAGATTCAAAACCAGTTTTACAGCCCAGTTCTAATAATGTTGCTTTACAAATAAGTCTCCTTAATTTCAAATTGAATTATTCCCAAGGAAGCTTGAACTGGGATGAAAGAATTTTTATATATTTATTTCATTGTGCGTTTGAGCGCTAGGTTTTTATGAAATAAAGGGAAGACTTGATGTACTCAACTACCAGAGGTTACATCATTACATGCAAGTAGTTTTCTCAATAAGAATATAGAACTGGTTTGTCATTTCAGATGTTATATTTGTTCCAATTCCCCATTCTAGTAAAGAGCCCTAGGATTTCCTGGCAGACTCCCATTACAATACTAAGGTTTCATCATCCAAGTCTGGGGGCTTTTTGAGATCAATCAAGATCACTACTTGACACCAAATATTGTGTTCCTTATGCCAACACTTTTTTTTTCAATCTATACTAATGTAACACTTGTATGACCAGGTTGGGGACAGATTGTACTGGAGACTACAGTACGTGATTTCTAAAAGTCAATACAATTTGATGGCACATAATCAATCGATCACTGACTGTAATAGTTTGTAGATAAGCCATTTGCATAAAAGTAAAAAAAAACATTATGAAACAATAGAAGTTTGATCTGGAAGAGAAAGTTCATAGGCTGAAAACATGCCCTGATTTTACACCACCTCTATTCAGACAGCATGCATAGCTTAAAATTTCTGTTTACAAACCTGTGAACCAGAACTTCTGTAATAAACAGGTGATTAAAACTGAATAAAAGTTTTGAGAATGTGGCTTGCACAGATATAATCAGCCAAAATCCTAGGCAATTCTGTTTATCACTAATAGCAACAATACAATTTCACTGAAACACACACGGAAAAAGGCTCGATTCAGGGTGCAAGCTTCACTTCTTCAATGACTCACCATACTGCTGGGGGCAATGAAGGGAAAGCAAAAACATACACAAAAATTTCATAAGCAGAAGAAATCAAAATATGACTAACTTCGAATTTAGTACGAAAAGAAGTAGCCCACATTCGAGGAAAGGGGCACACCGAACGGCTCGTTGCATTACATTATTATACGACATTCAGCTTTTTATAGCATCAAAATGCCTTTGAAGTTTGAACAGATTTTTTAAAAAAATAAATAAAATAAAATTCAAAGTGCTGAAGAAGGTTGTCTTTGGGTTAAGCAAGAGACACCATTAAAAAAAAACAAAAAAACAACCAACCATCCGCAATGTGATGGAACCAGTTACAAAGAACAAGACAAGTCGAGCAAAAACCGGGATTTGAACCCTAGTCTATAGTCTATAGGAAGCCTGACCACTATCGGAAGAAGGCCTCACACGACGCCTTGTTGAGAGAGAAGGTGACTGCACCTGTATGACTTGTCCTGCGAGGGAAGAAGCGTCACATCACAGGGTTGTTTACATCTGACAGAACTGCTCCGCCTGACGTTACTCCTCACCTAACAGGGATAAGTCCGTGGACAAATTCTCGACCGGGCTCCATTAGCGGGGTAACTTCCCTTGTCGGGAGTGAGGGGCTCGGAAGAACAAGCTGGGCCTGGCAAAGTGAGTTTCCCCACCTCTCCAACTCGGCCCTCCCGAGAGGGGCAACCGCCCTCCCCACTTCTCCCAACTACCCGTCGCCCTGGTCCCATCCCGTCCCACTCCTCCCAGCGGTGTACCAGTTCGTCATGTCCAGGAAGAAGGCGCAGCCAGCCGGGCTGAGCTGAAAGCCAAGGAGCCGCTGAAATTCGCCAATGAGCACGTCCTTGTCGGTGGTTCCCAGACAGCTGAACTTCTGCATCAGCTCGGCGTCCAGATCCACGTCCATCCCCTCCATGGCGGCGCGACCCCTTCTTCCCGCGCCAGCCCGGCCCCTTCCACTAGGCCCCGGGCTGCCCGTGAGCCGCCGCTGCCGCCTGCTCAAAGCTGCATGGGGGAGGGGGGGGGAGTTGAGGGAGAACGAGCGAGCGAGTGAGCGAACAGCACGCAAAGCACGCCGATGCCGCGGCGTAACGTCAACACGTACCATGATTTCACAAACGTGATGACGTCAGCCCGGGTGGATCAAAATACAAACCTTTCAATGAAAGAAAAACGTTAAGCGCTAACTTAGAGCGATTTTTTTTCACCCACTCGGGGTCTCAGCTGGTTACAATCCCCGACTGAAGGTGCGTGGGCTCGGAAGCTGGGCTGGGTCAGGCTGGAGACCGGACGGAGAAATTCAAACGATTCCTTGGAAAGGGAGAGTGGTCAATTTACTTCCCTTTTTACTGCCTCCAACAAGGCCAGAGAATTAACTTCACAAAGGAGCCGAGTTCTGCTCAAAAGAAACTTTGTAAAACATTTGAGCTACAGTAGTAACCTTAGATCGCACTGAACCTTGCCCGTCTTTGTTTGGGGACTTCCTTGGAATCCCATGGGATTTCTAACTTCCGTGTGCATGAAGGTCATTAAAGTATTTGTTGCTCTATTGTTTTTGTCTTGCGTGTTATTTTTTTTTCTGTTTGGACAGGAAGGACGTTTTAACTCAGTGAATCAGTCCCGTGCAAATAAGAGGAAATTAGTTGATTACCAATTGCATTTCCTAAATCATATTTTATAGCCTACAGATCTGGTTTTCCATAGATAAGGGATTCAAACACATAACTCTTAGACCATTGCCATAGTTCTTATTTGCAGGGTACATTATAGGTTACCATAGCCCATCTTTCAAATAACTCCACCTTCTGTGTTTTGCCTGAAATCTGGAAGGGACTATGTTAACGTTTGCTTCCAGACTTTCAGCATAGAAACGGAAGGCTAACAACATTTTTTTAATTTTATGGCCTCTTTCTTCCTCCCCTTCCCCTTCTAACTGAGCCATTGGATTTTGTTGTTGTTGTTTTGGTCATCATTAAAAAAGAATGGGATAAAGTTACCACAAAGATGATTCAGAAACTGATTCAGATGACTTGCACCTTATGAAATGAGTTGCATTTTGTGTTTCATGGCAGATATAAAAAACTGAATGAAAGCTTCATTATAGACAAAGGAATATTCATGTTTTGCATTTGAAAAAAAGAGACCACAACAAATGATTGATAATGATGTTTAAAGTTTTAATTTTATTTTCTATAAAATATGAGAGTAACCATTTCCAATATTCAGCAAGCCATCTATAAAACCTACTTCTACATCTGTTTACTGCCCACTCAAATTTTATTGGTTATTAATAAGGCTGTTTATTTTTATCACAGTGAAATTCTTAACTCTCTGAGATAGAAAAATAAAATACCCATTTAGTACTTTTAGTAATTGAAGTTGAAACTGAATAAGTTCCATTAAATTCAGTGAAGATTTTTAATCCTAAATAAATGTGAATATTTAGCAAGAATCTAGTAGTTAATTATAATCTAGGTATGCAAAAAAGGAAAACCAATATTTCATTAAAAAGAAAAAAAAACCAAGAATTGGCAGTGCAGTTCACAATACTCATCTAATTATTTATAAATAAATGCAAAGTAATGCAAAGTATAAATATATAAATGATTAATTATGTAAATAAATAATTGTGATGAGCAATTGTGGAAGTTTATACTTTAAGTATGAAGAAGCTCTCACTCAATTTTAATGATCAAATGCAATTTGCTCTATCTATTACTGTTACATATGACTAATATCTATAAACCACCTACAGTCCATTGGAATTGAAGCAGTGGATAAATTGTATAAAGAAAGGTATGCCATGTTACTTATTTCAAAGTAATTCATCTACTTGGTTGTTAAACAGCTAAATTGTCAACATTAAATAATTATATGATTAATAATAAAAAGTTCATTCCAAGTAAATTATTTTATACAAGATAGGTACTTCATATTTGCATTACTATTTGTATTTGTATCATATATTCCACTATTTATTTCATTAAAGCCACACCAACAGACTTTAAGTGACTTACAAAATCTAATGCAAAGTTAAAACAATTAAAAACAGTCCAAACTAAAACAGATAGTATAAAACACGATGCAACCCTCCCTCCCCAACACATCTACTCTACATCAAGGAACAAAACCAAGTTTTAAGGGCTTTTCAGAACCCGGAAGAATAGGCGTCATCAGAATTTCTGAAGGGATGCTGTTCCAGGGGATAGAACAGCACATTTCATAAGACACATTTGCGAAGTCCTGAGATGGCAGCATTTAATAGAAGGGATCTGATGCATACCCACTCTGCCCAAATGTATAGAAGAGTTATAAAGACCTACCATCTTAAAACCAACTGATAGCCAATGGAACCTAAGTAGCAGCAGTGACACATGAGCATAAGCAGTGACTATTACTACTAGCACGGCCACATTTTGAACCTGCTGTAACTTCCAAAATGGACTTCAAAGGCAGCCCCAAGAATAGCACATTGCAAATACAAATTCTATAAGAATTATAACTATGTTAACTACTGTAAAGTCAACTGAGGCAGGAAGGGGGGAATTGACCCGATGGTCTGCAGTCTGGTCTAAACAGTGAGATATAATTGTGGGGAAATACAGTCATGATAGTAATTTTCATTCATTATTGGGAGGAAAGCATGATAAACAGCCCTAAGATTGGCTAGCTGAAAAGTCAGTATTTTGCCAATTATTTCAAAAATCCCAACAAGGGTAGTAAGACTTATGGAAGATTTAGGATTTGCTCTATTCTCCTAGCATTGTGCAACTGTCAGATTTAGTTCATCAGGCTGCTACAAATTTTTCTGAAATATGAAATATTGGTTAGAAAGGTTCTTGAAGTTTTTAATTGTTAATACTTTAATCCATTCTACTGCTGTATTTCTGATGAATTCAGCTGGTTTGATTCACTCAAAAACTGATGCTGCTGGTTGTTCTGTTCTGGATGACTTCCAGATATTAATATTAAAGTATATTACTGAAAGAAATATAGCTTGGTTGGTTCAGCTTTTGTTCCTTTTTTATCTGCCAGTGAGTTGTGCACGCTAATTGATTACATCTGCTTATTTCAGCTGTCTCACATTTTTACCCACTATATGGGTTACAGTTAAGACTATCAACCGACAGTTTACAGTTAGCTATTTACCAAGGCACCCGAAGGCCAGACAAGGAATAATGGATGGAGACTGATCAAGGAGAAATTCAACCTAGAAATAAGGAGAAATTTTTTGACAGAGCAATCAACCAATGGAACAACTTGCCTTCTGAAGTTGTGGGAGCTTTGTCACTGGAAGCTTTCAAGAAGAGACTGGACTGTCATCTGTCAGAAATGGTGTAGTAGGGTCTCCTGCTTGGAGGGAGGGTTGGACTAAATGACCTACAAGATCCCTTCCAACTCTGTTAATCTGTTAAAAGTTGTGTATGCAAATGTATGTTCCCACACTGAAATCACAGCTAGGATATTGCGCCAATCAATATGTCTATCACTGGCAAAAACCTTTAAGCAATATTGGTAGGCAAAAAAGCAAGAACTGTTATTTCTATAATTAGGAAAATATTTACCTCACCAAGTGCAAATTGATTGATCTATGAACAACCGATCTGATGCAACTTCTGAATCTCAAAACCCTGCTATAGTAAGGTTAAATATGTTCTTTCCTCCGTAATCCCTCCCCGCCCCATTCCTTTATGCTGTGAACCAGCTGTACCCCAAAATGATTGAGCTACAATTCTTACATAATCCCCGATTATTGATTTACTGACTGCGAATAAAGAAAATTGAACTTGAAAATTGGGAGAAGGAAGCAGAAACCTCCGCAATCTATAAAACGTCAACGATACATCATTTAGATACAACGACAGTTATAATCGCGGAGCACTTTCCACCTGCGGCAAAGTTTCTGCCACGGAGGAAACCCTTTTGCACAAGCCGACAGAGTCTTACCGAGAGAAACGTTTAACGCTTACCGGAAGTGCTGTTTATGAATGGGAAAAAAAACCATGTCGCGCAACAAAAACGTCATTTCCTATAAGCGTTTGCGGGAATCGGAACCGCATCGACTGGAAGTTAACATGCCGAAGTGAGCGAACTGGGTAGATTAAAATGCAGGACAGCTGGGTGGGAGAATCTGTTCTGAAAAAGAAGATTTTGTAATAGGAATAAGCGTCTCTTATTGCTTGGCTAAATGGATTTCCACTTGAACCTCGCTTTAGGTTTTTCTCCAATATTTGCGGTTGAAGTTTCTCCCCTTCTTTTTCTCGCTTTTTGGGAATACATTTCCAGGGATATAAATTTCCTTGACTGCCAAGTGCATTAGATACTAACAGCAGCCTCTTTCCATTTTGGTTATTTTCTTAAATGAATTGTGTATGGTTGATGTTTTCAGAATCGGGAATTGGGTCCAAGATTGCTAGATCCTAGTTGTTAAAATTGCTGATCCTAACTGATACATTTTATTGTGTGATCATTTATATACAAACATGAAACACACATTTTTCCCCTCCTAATTTTATTGCTAGGACTGTTAAACTATTAAAGAGAATTGATGGGCATAGATATAGCTTTAGTAATACATTTGAAGTAAATGCAACTGAACATTTAAGATTTTTGAAGAAAAATATGCTTTTGTTACAAAAGCAAAGAATCAAATTGGTTGGCTTACTGAAATATGTTAACCATTTTCTAACACGTGTTAAAGAACCTAGTAGCAAATTATTCCTACTTCCTATGAATATTTGTTTTGCCTTTCAGGTTTTATTGTGATTACTGTGATACTTATCTCACCCATGACTCTGTAAGTAGAAATTTTAACTGTTATGATCAGAAATTTAAAATTATTTTTCCATTCAATTGTTAGTTCTGTTTATATTCTTTAGTTAAGAATTGGAGTTTAAAACTGATTATTTAATGTATAGGTAGGTGTAAAGAAGTGATGAGAATGAATGTGTTTAGATACTCATGCTTCAACTATTTAAATATGTGTTTAATTGCAGTTTTAATTAAAGCAATGAAAGAGAAACGAACTTGTGTAACTGCAAATTTTAAAGGCTGTGAGAGTTTATTGGGAAGTTATTTTTATGATTAGATATATGCATTGGAGATAAATTTTGGGTTTGTAAGTATAATGAGTGCTTGGAGAGTAATGGGGTGTTCTTTTCTTCCAGCCGTCTGTGAGGAAAACCCATTGCAGTGGCAGGAAACATAAAGAGAATGTGAAAGATTACTATCAAAAATGGATGGAAGAACAAGCACAGAGCCTGATAGATAAAACAAGTAAGTCTTGTTTCAAATATTGCTTTGTATTTCTCAGTCCTGAAGTTCTGGTATGAAGTACAGATACTGTTTTATTTTAATCTCTCAAAACACTGGAATGAAATTATATAAAGCTATTTAGGATTGTGTTTGACAGCAGAGAAACTGTCCATAAACTGGTAGACAACGTATGGCAGACATAAATTTGATCTATAAGGAAAAGGTCCAAATTAAGTGCTGGGGAGAACTGGCAAAAGAAATATAAACTTTGAAAATAGGCTGGATCTAGTTGAGGATCTTGCTGAGAAATAAATATATTTATTTAACCTTTATTTGCCATAGGTCTGTAGAGATTCAAGTCATGGTTGTCCCAAAGGTGCTTTTTCAGGAGGCAACTGGACTTTCTTGGTTTTTTTTTTTTTTTTGAAGACATTTTGCTTCTTCAGCTCTGACAGGATAGTAGGGAATGGAAGGATTTATATTCCTTGTGGACAGGTGGTCATTTGTATCCTTTTAGAGGGTTACTGAAGCACTTGGAGGTTTATCTGTGTCCTCAGGGTCACCTGAGTAGTGCTCCTCGTTCCTGTAGTCTGCAATTTGCCACCCAACTCCATGGACTGACATTGTATCCCCATGATAAAAGGATTTAGGTAGTAATTTGGATTCTTGCCACCTCCTCCATTATAACCTCTCTTTATTGGTCACATAATCCAGAACATTAAGGGGTTTGGAAAGAGTTTCAGAAACCATGTTCTACATGCTTTCTTTACTTTGTGATTAGTGTCTATAGAAAATCTTCCGCAGTTTCCTGTACTAGAAATGGATTCTAAAAGTTTATAGCCCATGCTCGGTAGAAATAACTGCTCTATTTTAGTGGACAATATTGAATGCATATTCTAAATTCCTAAAAGAAAACCCTTGATAATAGCCAGTATTTCATAAGAAATATTCAATATTCTTTGTACAGAATATTTATTTTATTTATTTATTTTGTCACAACAGTATATATAAGCATTGACATGTAACAACTATATAATATATAAGCATATATATGAGCATAAGTATGTAATAACTATATTAATTAGATATAATGAAAGGGAATAATAGGACAGGAACGGTAGGCACGTTTGTGCTCTTGTGCTCTTACAGACCTCTTAGGAATGGGGTGAGGTCAATGGTAGACAGTTTTTGGTTAAAACTTTTGGGATTTTGAGAAGAGACCACAGAGTCAGGTAGTGAGTTCCAAATGTTAATACCGTATATACTCGAATATAAGCCGATCCGAGTATAAGCCGAGGCCCCCAATTTTACCCCAAAAAACTGGGGTAAACTGGGGACTCGAGTATAAGCCGAGGGAGGGAAATGAGGCAGCTACCGGTCAGGGAAAGCCTCCCTCCCTCAGCCGAGAAGGCTGGTGGCTCCCGCCCGCCTCTCACTGCACCGCAGGGCTTCCCGCTAATGCAAAAGCCCGCCAAGTTTGCACCATCCGTATAATGTGAAAAAGAAAAAAAAACCTCGAGTATAAGCCGTATATACTCGAGTATAAGCCGAGGGGACGTTTTTCAGCACAAAAAACGTGCTGAAAAACTCGGCTTATACTCGAGTATATACGGTAACTCTGTTACAGAAGTCATATTTTCTGCAATCAAGATTGAAGCGGTTTATATTAAGTTTAAATCTATTGTTTGCTCTTGTATTGTTGGGATTGAAGCTGAAGTAGTCTTCAACAGGAAGGACATTGCAATAGATGATTCTATGAGTTAAACACAGGTCCTGTCGGAGGTGGCGGAGTTCTAAGTTTTCTAAACCCAGGATTTCAAGTCTGGTGGCATAAGGTATTTTGTTGTATTCAGAGGAGTGGAGAACTCTTCTTGTAAAATGTTTCTGGACACGTTCAATTGTATTGATATCTGAAATGTAGTATGGGTTCCAGACAAGCGAGCTGTATTCAAGAATTGGTCTAGCAAATGTTTCATATGCTCTGGTTGTAGTGTTTTTGGAAAAGAAGCTACGCAAGATTAGGTTTACAACTCTTAGAGCCTTTTTTGCTATGTAGTTGCAGTAGGCTTTGGCACTTAGATCATTTGATATGAAATCTCCAAGGTCTTTAACAGAGTGGGGGTCATCTGTAAGGTAATGTCCATCAAGCTTGTACTTAGTGTTTGGGTTCTTTTTTCCAATATGTAAGACTGAGCATTTGCTGGTTGAGATTTGGAGTTGCCATGTTTTAGACCATTCGGATACAAAGTCAAGGTCTTTTTGAAGGGTAGTTGTATTGTTGGTGGTGTTAAAAAGTTTGACATTGATATTGATTTTGACATTGATATTGGTATTATTTGATTTTGTTTACTTAAAATATTTAGAAATTTATTTTTAATTTGAAATTTTCTGAACACATTGGTCCTTGTTTGAGGTTTTGAAAAGTAACTCTTTTATTCACTCATTGTTTTCAGTTTCTTCATGAATATTTTACATGGAAGTTGTGTTCACTGCAACTTGCTAGTAAATATACGGTATTTAGTATTTCAGACTTTGCTGGGAATAATTCTCACAGAATTTGTATCAGCGCACAAATTGCGGAAAAAGTGGAAGCTTGGAAAAAGTATTTGTGTATTATATGGTAATCTCTTATTTTTATACTTGAAAATATCAATTAAAATTGATGAAATTGATAGAATTTGATTTTGAAATTAAATATTTTCATTAAGAAATAAATCCAGACGTTTAAGGTGATTATAAATCCAGACATAAGGTGGATTATTTGAAACTTTATAGAATTGCACTGTATATGTTGTACAATAATTGGAAAATATTTTTTCAGTAGTCTGTTAATTAATATATCTTTCCATTTTCCCCTATTAATACAGCGGCTGCATTTCAGCAAGGCAAAATCCCACCTACCCCGTTCTCTGCTCCACCTCCTGGGGGAGCAATGATACCACCACCACCTAATATCCGTATGTATGAATATTGTTACTCTATTTCTGATAAATCTAGCATATAGAAATCTAAGAGAGAATACTGTATTATTTAATTTTAATATTAGTTGGTTATTCGTTTTAAAGAATATTGCTCCTGTTCCTAGTAAGTTATGATCCAATAGGCACTTGCTATCTGTACAAAAACTTTAACAAACTAAAATGTTTTTACATTTTGAGATACTGAATTGATATATAAGACTGATTGACATATTTGTTTTTTTTCCTATACTTTAGCTGGTCCTCCACGACCTGGTATGATGCCAGCACCCCATATGGGTGGACCACCAATGATGCCAATGATGGGACCACCCCCTCCAGGAATGATGCCAGTTGGACCTGGTAGGTTATAGATTGAATAAATGCTTACATCTTCCTATTCTGAAGATGTGTATGGTAAAAGACTAGCTGCTGTACATTATATCCTTTTTCTGGAACAGCAAACCTGCATATTAAAAAGTGGCTAGTGACATCTATCAAGGATCAAGATTTGAACTGTGCCATAGCAAAGAACAATCTTTAGAAATGGTATATTATGGGTTACCACAAGAACTTCCCATGAAAAAAACAGGACTCTGCCAGTACCATTGTAGAAGGATAACCTAGAAAGTTTAGGAATAAAGATTAGACCTTATCATTACTGCACAGGGAAACTCCCAGTATTTCTTTTCTAGAATTTTCAGGTGTCTTTACTTTGGAGTTACTTTACTAGCTTCTCTCACTGATCAAATATATAATGTATGTAGATTTACAGAAGGAAGAAAATATAGGCTAAAACTATATGATATTTTCCTTCCTTCCTTCCTTCCTTCCTTCCTTCCCCTTAGCCTTGTTTTGCTGTATTTCATTTATTAGGTGGGACTCTAAAATAGACAATACACATTTTTGTAGTTTGCTTTTCTTACTCTGAAGAGGTTGGAATTTTTCTTCTTTCATGCTCTGGTGTAGATCATTGCCAGGCCTCCCGAGCAAAAAAATATGCAGTAAAAGCTTTAGAAGAATTTGTTTTATTTCAGAACAATTTGGCTAGACTACTAATATCAAAATAGAGCATATAGAAAAACCACTTGAGGCAGTTGTAGAGGAGCAACTGTAAATTGTGTGTAATTTTTATTAAGATTTTTGTTTATAAAAGTACAATACAAACTAAACTTAAAAAAGAAAATAGAAGAGTAAAAAGTACAAGAAAAAGATGAAAGAAATAAGACTATAATAAAAAGAAATATATAAAAGAAGCAACTTGTGACCTTTATCACAAGTAAATAAACTTAGTGAATCTAGACCCATGATGGCGAACCTATGGCACGTGTGCCACAGGTGGCACGTGGAGCCATATCAGTGGTCATGTGAGCGTTGCTCTAGGTTAGCTCCGGCGCGCATGTGCATGCCGGCCAGCTGATTTTCGGGCCTTCCGGGCCCATTGGAAGTCGGGAAACAGGCAGTTTCCGTCCTCCAGAGAGCCTCCGGGGGAGGTGGGGAAGGCCGTTTTCGCCCTCCCCAGGCTCCAAGAAAGCCTGGGGAGGGGGGAAAATGGGCCTACCGAGCCCACTGGGCCATCGCGTCCCAAAAGCGCGGGGAGCATACGCAGTGTGCATTGACTTATGGGTGTGGGCACATGTGCACAACCCTCCCGTGTTCTCCCCCCCCACTTTTGGCACACGATGGCAAAAAGGTTCACCATCACTGATCTAGACCCTCCCTGTAAGGTTACACACTTTTATCTCTCCATCCTGTATCCTATTTCTTATCTATAAACAAATCCAAAAAAATCATCTTTTCAGTCCTTGTGTCAGAGGAAAGTCCATAAGGAGTTCCTAGAACAAGATCCCTTGTTTTACCTTTCTTTTTCAAATAAATCAAGTCTTCTAATAGTTTTAATCTTTTAATTCATTTAAATATGGCATACTATGGATTTGATTTCTCTTTATTCCTTTGTCCCATTGAACAGAGTTCTTCAAGGCTTTAACAAACATCTTTTGTAAATTCAATGGGAAAAATTATCCAGGCCACTCTATTTGTTTGTCATTTGTGTTTTCTTTTTAAATTTTAAAACCTCGGCCAATTTTATTTGTGGATCCAGTGAAACATCCTTTTCTTGGCCTGTCAGTTGTAAATCTATTTTTGCTACCTTCTCTGTTTTGTCAGATAAAATTGGTTCTGTCATTTCTTCAATAACACCTTTTGTTCATAGTCTATTCATAGAAAAAGACATCACTATTGACATTGTTGATATTGTGGCTATTATTATCTGATACCATTTTTCAAAAACTTTAAGTATTTTTGTTATAATGCTTTACATCATATTATATCATGGTAAATTTTTCTTCTAAGAACTAAAGTCCCCTCTAGTGTCCAGTTTTTGAAATTATAAAATTGTCTTACCATTATATTTTGTAAAAATCAAAGCAATCTATTTCCCACAAAAAGTTATTTGTTCTTTGTAATTCCAATATCTTATTGTACAATTTTCAGTATTCCAATTTTATCTGGACCCTTAGTCCATTTATAAGATCAAAATTATTAGGTTTTCGCTGTTTATTTCAGATTATTTAAATTTCTAAACTTTTGATTAAAAATTTCTTTCATTCAGGATTGAAGGTAGACTTACCCAGCATTTTCCAACTTGTTCTGAAAGTCTATAATAGCTTAAAAGTAGTTAATGAGCATTTTCTGAAGTGATTAGAAAAGTGAGACTTGTGAATTTAGTGCTGTTTAAAAGCCATATCCCATTTGTGAGCAATATGATCATCTTAAAGGGCTCAAACCTGAAGAAAACCATTGTCCTTGTGTTGAGCAACCATCTGAAGCACATATGGATGTTCTTTTATCCTCTCCTTATCTAGGGAAGTTCTGAGGAACCCATTTACTGACTGATTTCTTGGCCTTTGGCATAATCATCAGGTCCACTTTCCCAGAGCCATTTTCTGTTTGCCATGCCTTCCCTGGAAGAGAACAGAGGAGTACTTGCTCTGACTTTGATTTAAGGGTTAGGGTTGTATAATACTTGTATAATTGCAGTGTGCTAGCCAAGCCATAGTTTGGCCATTACATTTTTGGTCAGGTACGTGTACTCAGGTACCTCCTCTTTTGGTTTTTATTCTTTTTTAAAGTTGGAATTCATCATGAACTCTGAAACTCTAAAATCCCTTGGTGAAACTTGAAAACTTAACACCTGTAGGAGGAATTAGTAAATTACAAAGTGTCTTGCTTTAAAAATTGAAAAAATAAATTAGCAATTTGAAATTATAAGGTTTCCTGCCACAGCACGGCTGATGATACTTTTACAGCAGATTTTAAGCTGAGCAATTGCTTCACAAAGCAGGAGGCTTTTGCTATTGTATTATATTATATTATTGGTGGTGTGGGGAGGATAGAATTAGTTACAGTAGTTTGTCCAAACTTTTCAAAGTCTCTTGCTCTCTCTTCACTTTATTCTCTTCCAGAGCTTTTGCTATCAATTCAGTTACTTACCTATTAACTCACTCCTTTTTCTACTCTTTTCAGTGAGAATGAGAAACGAATTGACTGATTAAATCTCTGTGTTTAAAAACTTTCTCAATGCTTCCATACCCTTCTCTATGTTTATATTGCAAGATGTATTTTCTTCCGGGTCTTCTGCCACCTTTTCCAGGTTTGAGGTTTTCCTGGCGTCTTCATTTATTTATTTATTTATTTATTATTCATATTTATATACCGCCCTATCTCCCGAAGGACTCAGGGCGGTTCACAGGCATATAAAACACTTATATACAATTTAAAATAAACATTAAAAAACTTATTCTAATGCCCAAATTATTAAAACTAGAAATATAAATATTAAGACCAATTTAAAACCCCTATAAAATTTAAAATCTACGCCAGTCCTGCACAGATGAATAAGTGTGTCTTGAGCTCGCGACAGAAGGTCCGGAGGTCCGGAAGTTGACGGAGTCCTGGGGGGAGTTCGTTCCAGAGGGTGGGAGCCCCCACAGAGAAGGCCTTTCCCCTGGGCGTCGCCAGACGACACTGTCTAGCTGACGGCACCCTGAGGAGTCCCTCTCTATGAGAGCGCACGGGTCGGTGAGAGGTATCCGGTAGCAGTAGGCGGTCCCGTAAATAACCCGGCCCTATGCCATGGAGCGCTTTGAAGGTGGTTACCAAAACCTTGAAGCGCACCCGGAAGGCCACAGGTAGCCAGTACAGCCTGCGCAG